>NC_133757.1:79673507-80873507 GCF_036562045.2 Rhinolophus sinicus | reverse complement strand
GTAACAAAAAAGAGGTCAAAACTCAAAGCCCAAGAAGAGCAAAGGAAAGAATTCCACAAAAGAAAAGTGAGAGAAGGGCGAGCCTGACCCACTACTGGGCCATATAAAAACAAGGTGATCAAATAAACATGGAGGTGCAGGAATAACAGTTAGATCAGGGGCTGAGGTGGACGCGTAACGAGGACAGAGGAGCAGGAAGGTCCCATCAGTGAGTGGTCCCTTGATTCCTAGGTAACTTGAACACCCACGCAGGCTGCCTCTTTCCTCCATCTGGCTCTCTGCTGGGCTCATCATCTTATTGCTTTTCCCTCATGGGCAGGAACTGACCATTTTAAACTAGTCTTGCATTTATTGCAGTGGATTCCTGGTTTTTTTTGACTGTGTCCCGAAGTAAGATATTCCTTTTACATTGTGATCCAGCATGCCTGCACACAAAACAGCAACACACACACACACACACACACACACACACACACACACACACACACGCCTGAACAAAGAGAACCATGAAATGATTATTTGAGTACCCTCACTATGTATGTACAAATATGTCCTTTTGTGCCTTATTGATTATACTCTATTTCATTCTCACAGGCCATCGTCTGACACCTTAATGTGTCCAGACCTCAGATTATGGAAAACATTCCTCTAGCGTGTCCTCCATACTTAGGTTAGTATTTCCTCCTTCTCTTTTCCCTCTCATCATCGGCATTTGTTGTGAAAATAATTTCTCTCCATCATAGAATAGATATTTATTCAGCTGCTGTTCCCAACTAAACCAAGTCTGGTGGGGGGAGGCACTCACTGTCTAGCAGGGGAAAAAAAGACATAGAATTAAATAAAAATTGTATCATGGGCACCCTAACACCTAAATTAAGTGCACGAGAATGTGCATTATCACAGGAAAACCATGATAATGTTAAGAAAATTAAAAAAACGGTTCATGAAGGAGAGGATCCAGTCATTTTGAGAAAGCAGATGGAGTTTGGAGGATGGAGAGGGGGTGAAAAATTCCAGAAAGACCAGTGGGGAGACTGCAAGTGGACGAAAGTTGGGTGTGTAAAGGCTCTGAGCCTTATGTTGTGGTGTCAGGTGAAGCTGGGAGTCAAGTTCAATGTCAAGGAGATCAGTGTGAGCGAGGGCAGGGCCCTGTGATGGTGAAGCTGGCACAAAGGTCACAAAGACTTGAGCCTCCTGTTTGGAGCTACAGAATTTTGGCTTCTATCTCCATTGGAGAGTCAGTAGGGGGGATAAAAATCATGGAGTTCGATGATCAGCTTCGTAATGTACTGAGAAGTCCATGGGTCAATGCGAATATCTGGCTAGAGGGGTCCCAGTCTGTGCCAGATGGGAGATAACTAGGAACTGAAATGGGGCTGTGGAATTGGGGACCAAGAGGTAAGGAAGCAATGGAGACATTTGAGAGGTAGAAGAAAGAAATCAGCCTCACCTCATCATCAGACATGGCCATTCAGTTTGCAACAGGAGGGACTGGGCTGAGTCTCTTACACACACTGCTCAGATCTGTCACCACCCTGATGGACACCACTGTCTGCACTGCTTGGGTGATGATATTATCATTTGGAATGGTCTGCCTGTCTCTCCAGGTTCAAAATGCTAAGATGGGGTAGATCCAGAATCAAAACTCAGTTTTTTGTTTCCAAAACCGTTTCACTTAATGTAATTTACAAAAGTCTCTTCCCATTGCAGCTTTAAAAACCTTGTTTTTCATGCACATTGTATATTTCCTTTCGTACATTGTAGATTTATTCTCTTAGCACATTTTCTGCTGGGATGTTCACTCTGTAAGGTGTTTTCACATCGTAATGATATTGTTCTTTTCTCTTTCAAATAAATTGGTTTTGCTACTTTATTAGTTATTGTGGGTCTCAAAGGAACATAACCGTGGTTGGCATGTCTCCAGAACAAGGATGTTTCTTCTCATCATTATCTCTCAGGGAACATCCCACCTGATCAGATCTGTCTCTCTGTCTCTCTCTCTCTCTGTCTCTCTCTCTCTCTCTCTCTCTCTCGTGTGTGTGCGTGTGTGTGTGTGTGTGTGTGTGTGTGTGGTTTATGGAGCATGAGCAGTTCTCAGGTCAGGGGTACCTCGCTCATACACGCCAAAATGTGTCTCTTAAAATACAGACGCCAGAATATTACCAAACAGAGGGAAACAAAGAAGGGATCACTTCTACTCACTGGAGCCCTTGGGAAAAAAATAAATCAATAACGTGGGAGGAACATGTAATCAACCGACTCCCTGTGTCTTGTAGTTTCATCTGTAGCTGACAGGCCTTCTCATTCCTCAACATTCTCTTTCACTCCATCCTTATCACTCTCCTTGCTCATTCCCTCACCACATGGTTTCCTTGTGAGACATGATTATTTGAAACAAGCGTCAACCTCAGGACCTTTGCACTGGCTCTTTCTTATTCAGCTACACACTTCCCAGATGTCTTCATGTCTTGCCCTTTGTCTTCCTTGAGGTCTCTGTTCAAATGGTACATTCTTTGCAGGTCTTTCTCAATTCTAGTAAAAATAACACACTCATCCATCTTTTGTATACCTACTTTCTTTTCCTTCAAAGAACCTGCCCAGACTGACGTTATATGATTTTTTTATTTCCTTATATTCTTTCCCCTTCATTGAGTTATAAGAACTTCTGCTTCTCAGCACCCTACAGTCCTTGATGAGTAAATGTCAGGACTCAGCATATATTGTGTTTCCCCGAAAATAAGACCCAGCTGGACCATTAGCTCTAATGCATATATTTAATTTTTGGAGCAAAAATTAATATAAGACCTGGTCTTATTTTAATATCAGACCAGGTAGAATAGAATAGAATAGAATAGAATAGAATAGAATAGAATAGAATAGAATAGAATGCTGGGTCTGATATTAATTTTTGTTCCAAAAGACACATTAGAGATGACGGTCTGGCTAGGTCTTATTTTTGGGGAAACACGGTATTCCTCAAAAGCAAGAAAGAATTTCTCATCAATCCTATAAAATACGTGATTTACTGTGCAGAAAGCTGAGAGTGGGACAGGAATTCCTAATCAGAGATGTAATGGAAGAGTCTTTAAAGGGGATCAGTTTTCTACAAAACATATATGTATTATATATGTATTTGACTGCAAAATACAAATTGTATCATTTCAACATGTCACTAGTGTCCATGTGTGAAGATTAATCTTGTTATATTTTCATTCCTAGTCATCACCTCCATGGAACCAGACAATGGTACACGAATTTCAGAATTTGTTCTCCTGGGACTTTCAGGGGAGCCACACCTGCAGCCCCTCCTCTTTGGGCTTTTCCTCTCCATGTACCTGATCACTGTGTTAGGAAACCTGCTCATCGTCCTGGCCGTCAGCTCAGACTCCCACCTGCACACGCCCATGTACTTCTTCCTCTCCAACCTGTCCTTTGTGGACATCTGTTTCACCTCCACCACCGTCCCCAAGATGCTGGTGAGCATCCAGACGCAGAGCAAAGTCATAACCTATGTAGGCTGCATCACACAGATGTACTTTTTCCTACTCTTTGGCACATTGGATAACTTCCTCCTGACCGTGATGGCCTATGACCGCTTCGTGGCCATCTGTCACCCCCTGCACTACACGGTCATCATGCATCCCCAGCTCTGTGGACTGTTGGTTCTGTTGTCCTGGATCATGAGTGTCCTGCATTCTTTGTTACAAAGCTTAATGGTGCTGAGGCTGTCCTTCTGTGCAGACTTGCAAATCCCCCACTTTTTCTGTGAACTCAACCAGATGATCCAACTTGCCTGTTCAGACACCTTTCTTAACAACCTGGTGTTGTATTTTGCAGCTGTGCTGGTGGGTGGTGGTTCCCTGGCTGGGATCCTTTACTCTTACTCCAAGATTGTTTCCTCCATACGTGGAATGTCATCTGCTCAGGGGAAGTATAAAGCATTTTCTACCTGTGTATCTCACCTCTCGGTTGTCTCCTTATTTTATTTAACAAGCCTAGGAGTGTACCTCAGCTCTGCTGCCACCCACAGCTCACACTCAAGTGCAACAGCCTCGGTGATGTACACAGTGGTCACACCCATGCTGAACCCCTTCATCTACAGTCTTAGGAATAAAGACATAAACGGGGCTCTGAAAAGATTCCTTGGGATGACAGGAAGAAAAATAACAGAGTGATCATGAATGCTGTCTTTGAACATCAAAACATATGAAAATGTTTAAAAAGAGATTATTGTAATTGTCCTCAGTTTTGTTTGCCTTGATTGTTGTATGATTTAGCTGATGCTGCATAATAAACTGTCCTAAATGCTATGTTTTCTTTAATGCATTTGTAAATGGGATTATATGATAGTAATTGACTACTCTCTGCTCACATACTCATAAGTCTGCATCAGCTGGGAGTCTCTATTTTACGTTTCTATAGCTCATCGAGGATGAGGTGTTAGGCTGTAGTGCGCCCGTCTTGAACCTATTTTTGACAGTTTAATCTTTTAGTTTACAAAAGAGATGAGTTTACCAAATGTGATTTGCCGTATATTTACATCACTATTTTTATATCCATATATCCACTTTGTTTTCTACCCAGTGACATTTCTCCCTCCCAATGTTAAAGTGTGACTCAGCTACCTGCGCTCTACCTTGAGCTATTGCATCATTTCACTTTTCCTGCACATAGTTAAAGTGTACAATTTGCTGAATTAAAGGGACTCTACAAAATTAAGAATACATATTGAATGGGTCCATGTATACATAATTCAAGCAAGTGTACAAAAAGGTTAATCACATTGTTACATTACTGTGAAAAATTGAATCTCCTTGAGCCTAGTTTCCTTTTTACTGATGGTAACGTGGGATTATAATAATTCTTATGAATGTGGCCCAGGTGAATGGAATCTGTGGAAATACTTTGTTGGATCCAAGAACTCTTTCATGAGTTAGTAGTGTGTTTGTGTATATGTGTATTTATATATTATTTTTTAATAAGTAAACACACTCACTGTCATATATGTACACACACCTACTCAATAATTCCACCTTTTATGTTAAACAGAAGTTTACAAGAAAGTTGGAGAGAATAAAAATGAAAATAATGATAGGCTGAATTAACATAAAATTTCAAAAATATAGAAACTTAGACACAAAGATTTAATGTAGAATGGTTTCAGTTTTATTTTATTTTCTGAAACATCTTTTGTTAAATTTATTGGGGTGTTATTGGTTAGTAAAACTATATTGGTTTTAAGTGTACATTTCTATAATACATCATCTATATATTGCATTGTGTGTTCACAACCCAGAGTCAGTTCTCCTTCCATCACCATATATTTAACCCCCTTTTCATCTTCTATTACCACTTCTCCCCGCTTACCCTCTGGTAACCACTGAACTGTTGTCTGCATCTATGAGTTTTTGTTTCTTTGTTTGTCTTGTTCATTTTAAGTTTTCAGTTTTATATCCCACATATGAGTGAAGTCATATGGTTCTCAACTTTTTCTGTCTGACTTATTTTGCTTAGCATAATAATTTCAAGATCCATCTATGTGTTGCAAATGTCATTATTTCATCTTTTCTTATGGCAGAATAGTATTCCATTGTGTATATATACCACATCTTCTTTATCCAATCATCTAAGATATGGAAACAACCAAAGTGTCCTTTAATAGATGAAAGTTGGGTGTGTAAAGGCTCTGAGCCTTATGTTGTGGTGTCAGGTGAAGCTGGGAGTCAAGTTCAATGTCTAGGAGATCAGTGTGAGCGAGGGCAGGGCCCTGTGATGGTGAAGCTGGCACAAAGGTCACAAAGACTTGAGCCTCCTGTTTGGAGCTACAGAATTTTGGCTTCTATCTCCATTGGAGAGTCAGTAGGGGGGATAAGAATCATGGAGTTCGATGATCAGCTTCGTAATGTACTGAGAAGTCCATGGGTCAATGCGAATATCTGGCTAGAGGGGTCCCAGCCTGTGCTAGATGGGAGATGACTAGGAACTGAAATGAGGCTGTGGAATTGGGGACCAAGAGGTAAGGAAGCAATGGAGACATTTGAGAGGTAGAAGAAAGAAATCAGCCTCACCTCATCATCAGAGATGGCCATTCAGTTTCCAACAGGAGGGACTGGGCTGAGTCTCTTATACACACTGCTCAGATCTGTCACCACCCTGATGGACACCACTGTCTGCACTGCTTGGGTGATGATATTATCATTTGGAATGGTCCGCCTGTCTTTCCAGGTTCAAAATGCTAAGATGGGATAGATCCCAGAATGAAAACCCATTTTTTTCATTTGTTTGTTGAGATCTAGCTGTCTTTTATTAAGCCAGATATTAAAGAAATGTGCAGAAATGTCATCCTTTTGGATCCAACAGCCCAGCTTGGTCTTGGCTGAAGTTGTTGTTTCAGACTTGACTGTGGGACCATGAGGACCATGTGATCTTGGAGGGCTTCGCAGTGGCTGCTGTGGCTTCCTGAGCTTTCGTCTGGAGAGGCTGTTGGGGGGTGATGTGCACGTAAGCCACGGCGTTGACGATCACCTCCCATGGGTTTTGGCCCCGGTGTTATTTTTGATTCCCAGTAATTGTCCAACTGGACAAACAGTTTTCCAGGTTTACTATTTGGAAGTGCTGAAAAGGCTGCATGAAAAAGTTATACGACCCGAACTTTTCACGAATAATTCATGGCTCTTGCATCACGACAATGCACCAGCTCACAGGGCACTGTCTGTGAGGGAGTTTTTAGCCAGTAAACAAATCACTGTATTGGAACACCCTCCCTACTCACCTGATCTGGCCCACAATGACTTCTTTCTTCACCCAAAGAGAAAGGAAATACTTAAAGGAAGACATTTTGATGACATTCAGGACATCAAGGGTAATATGACGCAGCTCTGATGGCCATTCCAGACAGAGTTCCAAAACTGCTTTGAAGGGTGGACTAGGTGCTGGCGTCAGTGCATAGCCTCCCAGGGGAATACTTCAAAGGTGACCGTAGTGACATTCAACAATGAGGTATGTAGCACTTTTTCTAGAATGAGTTCACAAACGTAATTGTCAGACCTCATATAAAATAGGTGTGGGAAACAACAGTTTACTAAACCAGACCTGTATGATTGGTTGAAATTCTTTTTTTTTTAAATGAAAGTTTATTGGGGTGACAATTGTTAGTAAAGTTACATAGATTTCGGCGTACAATTCTGTAATACATTATCTATATCTCAAATTGTGTGTTCACCACCCAGCGTCAGTTCTCTTTCCATCACATATATTAGACGGCGGTTACCCTCTTCTAGAAGCCTCCCTCCCCCCTTACCCTCTGGTAACCCCTAAACTATTGTTTATGTCTATGAGGTTTTGTTCTTTCATTTGCTTGTCTTGTTCTTTTGTTGTTTTCAGTCCTATATACCACATATCCATGAAATCATATGGTTCTCTACTTTTGAAATTCTTAAAGGGTGATAGCGTTACTTAAGGATCGTGAGAGAGACTGTATCCCAATGCTTCACCCAGGAGACAGGGAAGAAGCTCACCACGGGAAGCAGTAATCTCTGGGGATAATTGTGCTAAGTACTGGGGGGCCCATAGCCTTGAGGTATGTGCTATGAAAAAATATATTTCTAGAAATTATAATATGTGTTCATAAATGTATAAAGTCTCGCGTAACAGACAATTCACAATTGCTTATCTTATTTTTCACTAGAAATTAAGGTTTTTTAAAGGTTAAGAATTCTAATATATGTATGAGTAATTAAAATTGAAAGAATTTATAAAAATAATTTTATTTTAAAAATATTTCATTAAAAATTCAGTTTAAATAATTAAAAAATATTTTATTTTTATACCTGAAGCTGAATAATATTTAATGTCAACTATAATTTAATATATATATATATATATATATATATATATATATATATATATATAGTCATGTGATGTGGAGTACAGCATAGGGAATAGAGTCAATGGATTTGTAACAGTTATATATGAAGCCAGAGGGGGAGTAGATTGGGGAAGGGGGTTATCACTTTGGAGGGGTGTAAATGCCTAACTGTTACATTCTTTGGTACACCTGAAACTAATAAAAAGAAAATGAAGGGAATAATCTTTTCATCCATGGGCAACTTCACTTCCTTGAGATTCTTCAGGTTTTTCAGTTGTGAAATATGCATAATAATAGTACCTTTTCCATAGATATTGGAGAAGATTGAATGAGAAAATCATTAACAATAGTCTAATGGTACCTGACATACATTATGTTCCAATAAGTGCTGGCAATTATTATTCTGCTCAGGAGATGAGCAAGAATACATAGGTGGTAATCAGCTTGCTTCCCAGAAATTAGTGCAGGAATTTGGTAGCATATCAACTGGCCCTGATAGGAGACTATGAAAACAAACCAAATGGCTTACTCCTTGTGTCTGTAGAATTACCTGTTCAGAGAGGCCGTTACATGTGCAGGTTGGCACCAAGCAATAGAATAGAAAGAACAGACCTGGAAGACCAGCATAAAAACGGGAGACTATAAGGGCAAATGTGGTTCATCTTCTATCCATCCCTGAGTCCATTTTTCTAATACAAGTTCTGCTTTTAAAGATGTGCCTCTTGTCTACTAAGGCTCGTAGACAAAATTATGACTGCTGTTTTAAGGAAATAGTGAAAAGATGAAAATTTGATCTTTTGGTGTGGCGAGCCAGCCGCCACGAGTCGAACGGTTCCTGACAAGGGGAGTGGGAATGAAAGAAGGCACTCACACAAATGCTAATGCGGCCGGTCTTCAGTGGTCCTGAAGCACCAGGTTTATTTTCTCTGCTGAATTTATACCTTTTTGAGTACGTGCAAGCTCACAATCACAAAAATGTATTACATCATTAACAGTTGATTTTCAACTTTTTCCCAGAAACTTACATAATCATTGAAACTCCCCAAAACGATTGTCCCATGACAGAATCCATCAATTATCCTGATTAGCATCACTATGTCTTGAAACTGGCCGTTCCCACCTCATACCTCAACGGCTTGTAAGCACCCTCCAGGTGCAGGCAAAGACAATGCCGCAGGAGCAAAAACCGGTTATACATTAACTGAGCCATTAAGGCTTGCAATTAGCTGTAACCATGGCTCCCCACATCTCCCCCTTTTTTATTTATTAAGAGCAATTTCCATCCAGCCGGAATGGCGAGGAGACGGCGCCTGTCTTAGGTGCCCCAGGAGGCCAACTTTAGAAGATTTTTCACTTAAGGGCCTAAACGTGGCCCTTCTGAAGTGGTACCCAAGTACTTACCCGTCTTTGGCTGACCCGTCCCTCGGAATGCTCAGGGGAGGAACTGCTAAGGTTTTGCCTTAAGCTTTAGATGATGAATATCAGTACGCATGTCTAACATGCCATTAACAAAACACTTAACAAGGAGTGGGAACAAGCACAGAGCCAAGCAAATACAAATACCCAAAGTGAGAAATAATGTAATCGAATGGGTGATTGTAGGCAAAGAAGGAAAAGCATTTTTCAAAACAGTAACAAAATTAGAGGCAGCTTGAGCAGCATCGAATTTTAAAGGCTCAGCTTTTCTCAAACTCTGAATCTCATCATGAAGTCTAAACATATCCAGAGATAAATTAGCATTATGCCAAATACCCTGAAGATGCAGACGAACTCGATTTCAATCATACTGACTATTATTATATTTTTTGGAGGTAACACAAATCCAATGATATTTTGGATGACACTCTAGATGAGATTTAACCTTTATACCCTGAATAACATCTCCCATATATTGAATGGTATCATAAAGGGCATTTACCTTTTGTTTTAATTTTTCATCAATAGCCTCTTGGGTTTTCAAGGCTAAAGAAACATTTTTAGAAAGGGTATTTACATACTGAGCATTCTGAATGGTTTGAGAAAGAGCAACAGCCGCTGTAGCTGCAGTGGCAATTATTGTAACCAAAGCCATAATTTCTGCAATTAGAAGTCCAATAAACCGTTTTTGTCTACTCAAGGCATACTCAATTTTTTAAAAAATCTGCAAACTTCTTTTAGCATACCAGGGTCCAGAAATGTTAACAGGAAGCATTACAAACGAGGGCTGCTTTAAAATCATAACTTGGGTTCCCGAGGGTACCCAGGAAACACAATTAGTCAGAATACAATTATTACAAGACACATTAAATTGATCTCCCACAAAATGTACACTAATATTTTCAATCAACAAAGCATAAGGGGAGGGAACACAAGCAGATATATTAACAGTTTTAGTAACAGTATCCCAATCCCTAGTTCCATCTTCCAAAACCTTCATAGGCAGGGAGAGCCAGGTTTCAACTTTATCCATTGCTCCCAAAAGTCTCCATAATGAATTTTGCTGATACTGCATATCAGAACTCCATAGTCCAGAAATCAATTCACGGGTCCGTCCGGACCGGTTGTTTCTCGACCAGTCAATGATGTATCTGCCTGTTCCAGGGATGTCATAACGAACAGGATCACTACCAGGGCAAGCTCTCCACGGAACAGTCTCAACATTCAATTTCAACTGTTTAGCACAAGATGGACGTGATGGAGGGATGGGCAGTTTTACTTTGCGTCCCCCGGACCAGTTGCCTAGCATGTTAAGACGAACAGTCCATCCAATTAAAGAATCATCAATATGCATAGTGACAGGGGAACTACGCAAACACCCAGTCATGGAGCTATTTTTTGCAATACAAATAGGCAATCCCAAACCTATGCCATTGTAAGTGAAATTTTTTTCCAAATGCTGTTTCATATGTCCATCAGAAGGCAATCCTAAGGCATGAGTATCATTGACATATACTGGAATTTCCGGACCTTCCCAAATAGCAGGATGAAGAATAGGTGGATCGGGTACATAAGCCCAATACGTCTGATCAGGTTCCGCTGTCACTTGGCAAAGCATCAGCAACATCATCAACGGGCTGAGGGTCCACATGTCGCACCAATCTTTCTGGCAGCCACCGAGGGCCTTCTGCGTCCTGTGGAAAAACACAAACATGTCCTCGGCCCCATACGAGGACTGGGTCTGGGCCATGCCAGGAGCCCATAAGTGGGTCTTTCCATTTAACCAAAGCCTGAGGGGCTGCAGAAGGATGCCAAAAGCGCTCCGCAGCACTCTTACCATGGGCATCCAAGGTCAAAAAATTTTGAATAAAGAGAGAATGAGACAAATAATTATGAGGTGTCAGGGGGTATAACTCCCCCTTTTTTATTTTTTGTAAATTGATTTTTAATGTCCCATGAGTACATTCAACAATCCCTTGTCCTTGGGGATTGTAAGGAATGCCAGTAACATGATAGATCGAAAATTGCTGGCAAAATAGAGCAAATTTTTTGCTGGTATAACATGAGCCATTGTCTGTTTTAAGTTTTTTAGGAGTTTCAATCATGGCAAATGCAGCAAGGCAATGTCTAATTACATGAGATGTGGCTTCTCCTGTTTGAACGGAAGCCGCAACGAACCCAGAGAAGGTGTCAATGGAAACATGAACATATTTTAACTTTCCAAACTCAGGGATATGAGTTACATCCATTTGCCATAGATCATTAGGACGTAAGCCTCGGGGGTTGACTCCATAATGAGGCACAGGCAGAAGATGTGAACAATCTGGACACTGTTTTACTATTTGACGTGCTGCTTTTCTGGTTATTTTATACTGCAATCTTAGGCTCTGACTATTTTGATGGTGGAGGCTATGAGCCTTTTGTGCTTTCTCTATTCGAGTCAAGGCAACGAGCTGAGTAGCAGAGTCTGCAATTTGATTTCCTGAGGCCAAAGGGCCTGGAAGATTAGAATGAGCTCTAATATGGCCAATATAAAATTTTTTACAGCGCAGCTGAATGGCCTGCTGTATCTGAAAAAACAAATCCTGGATAACAGGATTACTGGTACTAATAAAAGGTACTGTTTCTAAATTTTGGATAGCACGGACCACGTAATGGCTATCAGAGAATAAATTAAAAGACTGGGAAGCAAAGTCAAGCAAAACCATATGAACTGCTCGAAGCTCAACTATTTGAGCTGAGGCTGGAGGTGTCTGCACTCTTTTGATGACCTTTTTATCGAGTGCATAGACAGCTACACCATTACTAGATCCATCAGTAAAAATATTAGGTACAGCAGGGAGAGGAGCATGTGACACAACCGAAGGAAAAATAGGAGCATGATGCTGAAAAAATTGAAGCAATTTATGCTTGGGATAATGATTATCCAATGCTCCTGCAAAACCAGCCAATGCAACAGGAAAGCTATCAGTAAACTGCATCAAACCTTGAATTTGGATTTTTGTAAAAGGAACAATAATAGAATCTGGCTCTCTTCCATAATATTTTTTAGCTTTTATGTGGCTTTTTTGAATTAAACTAGCCACAAATTTATAATAAGGAGTAAGATTTTTTTGAGCAGTCACAGGAAGATGTATCCATCTAAGTGGCCCTTCCTGCCACAAAACTGCAGTGGGTGTATGCTTAGTACTTAGTACATACACATCCAAAGATTTATCATAATCAAGGAAGGAAACATGTTGTTTCTGGATAGCCTTCTCTACTTTAAGGAGCGCTTCTTGTGCAGGCTCATTAAGAGACCTGGGAGAGGTTGGATCAGAATCCCCTTTTAAAATTTTAAACAATGGTTTAAGATCTCCAGTAGTTAGTCCCAAAGAAGGACACAGCCAATTAATATCTCCCAACAGCTTTTGAAAATCATTAAGAGACTTAAGATGATCTTTTTTGAGTTTTATCTTTTGAGGGGAAAAATGTTGAGCAAATAACTGAAATCCCAAGTAAGAGTAAGGCTCACTTTTTTGTACTTTCTCAGGTGCAATAATAAGACCTGAAGCCAGAAGGTTTTTGTTTATATCTACAAAGCAGGCTAACAACATTTTTTCTTTTTTACAAGCCAACAAGATGTCATCCATATAATGAATGATATACACAGAAGGAAATTGTTTTTTGGTGTTATCAATTGCTTCACTAACAAACTTTTGGCACAAGGTGGGGCTGTTTGCCATGCCTTGGGGAAGAACCCGCCACTGATACCTCCTCATTGGCTCTTGAAAATTTGGACTAGGGACACTAAAAGCAAACCTTTTGCAATCTTGCGGATGAAGGGGAATAGTATAAAAACAATCTTTCAAATCCAAGACTATTTTATAAGTATCTTTTGGTATGGCAGAGGGATGAGGTAATCCTGGTTGCAAAGCCCCCATAACCTCCATAGTTTTATTTACTTTTTTAAAATCCTGTAACAATCTCCATTTTTCTGACTTTTTTTTTAATTACAAAAATGGGTCCAGGGTTCAAGTCCCTGTTCGGGCGCCACTTGTGGCGAGCCAGCCGCCACGAGTCGAACGGTTCCTGACAAGGGGAGTGGGAATGAAAGAAGGCACTCACACAAATGCTAATGCGGCCGGTCTTCAGTGGTCCTGAAGCACTAGGTTTATTTTCTCTGCTGAATTTATACCTTTTGAGTACATGCAAGCTCACAATCACAAAAATGCATTACATCATTAACAGTTGATTTTTAACTTTTTCCCAGAAACTTACATAATCATTGAAACTCCCCAAAACAATTGTCCCATGACAGAATCCATCAATTATCCTGATTAGCATCACTATGTCTTAAAACTGGCCGTTCCCACCTCATACCTCAATGGCTTGTAAGCACCCTCCAGGTGCAGGCAAAGACAATGCTGCAGGAGCAAAAACCGGTTATACATTAACTGAGCCATTAAGGCTTGCAATTAGCTGTAACCATGGCTCCCCACATTTTGGGGAGAATTTGTATTGTGTAATTCTAATAAATGTGGTCGAGGTACAGGATACTTGCAATTCACAGACTGATGTCCTTTTAAATTCAGGGTAAGGGGGATCAAATATATGGTGATGGAAGGAGAACTGACTCTGGGTGGTGAACACACAATGGGATTTATAGATGATGTAATACAGAATTGTACACCTGAAATCTATGTAATTTTACTAACAATTGTCACCCCAATAAATTTAATAAAATATATAAAAAAAATTCAGGAGATCAAGCACATGAAGAAATAAAAGTAAAATTCACTTGTCTTCTAACCAGGTCTCCTGGGATCAGAGATTCATTATGAAAAATTTCCTTTCTGTTTAGTCCAGAGGCCCCGGGGGAAATTGGATGCTCAGCAGTGGGAATAAGAAGAGGGAACTGTGCCTGATGAGCAGATACACAGAGCGCTGTAACGCTCCTCTGTGCGGTCCCTCAGCTTGTACCACGTTGGTGGACAGGACCTGGGTGTTGTGTTTGACTCCTGAGCTGGCTGTGAACTGATGCCACATACCTTCCTGCTGTCTCGTGTGGGGACAGAGCTTCAGTCTCCATCATGAACCTTCCAGAGAGTAATTCTGACTTCCACACAGAGTCCTCGCTCTCAGAGACCCCATCCAGGTGAGTCTGAGAGCCCAGCAGGTACTGAAGGAAAGGGTCAGAGAGGTCAGAAGCTGAGAACACTCACCTGAGTCACTGTGACCCTAACAGCTCAGCCAGGAGACTAGAGATCTCCGTGTCTGTGTTCTTGGGTTATTAATGGATTTCTAACTAATTAATTTAATAAATTAATAAGGATGCTTGAATCTTCCATAAAGGGACTATATAACAATTAAATGATGGGCATGGATGTACCTTTAGGTGACCCTGTAGAATGAGTAAGATGCATAAAATGGTTGCAGTGCAATGAAAACATGTCAGAGCAGTTTTGCTGTTGGGGGAGTAGGAGAATAGAGTGTTAGGTGTGGAGGCTGGTGCAGTGAAGTCAGAGCATTTGTATGAAATTTCTAAGATGGAATGTATCTGAGCATGTTTTGTATTGTGGGGAGCCATGGTTACAGGAAACTCTGAGCTTTGCAGAATGGTTCGGTTTATGCTACCTGTTTCCTCCCCCTGAGGCAATTGTCTCTGCCTGCACCTGGGGGGAGCTTGAGCTTGTAAGCTGCTGAGGAATTTGGTGGGAGAGGCCAGTTCCCGGACACAGAAGGCTGATGCCTATCAGGGCAATTGATAAGATAATTACTTGTGAGAGTTTCGGTGAATGTTGTATCCTCTATGTGAAAGCTAAAGAATTTACATTTGTTATGTTAATACATACTTGCACGTGCTCAAACTGCTTATATGGGTGCAGTAAAATAAACTTAGTGTCTTTAGGATCACTGAAGTCCGCGATCGCCATCATATGTGAGAGTGTCTTTTATTCATTCCCACTCCCCCATTCGGGAACCCATCGACTCGTGGCGGCTGGCCCGTCACATGTATTCACTGGAAAGATCCAGGCCAGTGGAGGTAGGAACTACCTTGAAACAGCTGTTCGTGAGACATACACTGCAGTATCTTCTCTCAACCTGGGTATTCACATGAAAAAGTTATTTAATAAGTAGAAAGAGGAATACCAAATAGTTGTACTTTGAATTACTTAATTCCTGGTGAGGCTGCCTATATTTTGGTTTGTTGCTTGTTCACTTTCTCTGTTGGAACAGTTAGTAGGGATTCCGAGCCTACATTCAGCCTTTCCCCCCTGTGGTCATTGTCTTCTGTATTTTTAATGAGAAATTCTGTCATGCACTGGGGAGTATAAATTGAGGAATGATCAGCTTTTAGGCAAAGAGTATACAGTGCTGAGAACAAACACTTCAGTGATGGAGAAATGAAGGTCACACTTGTACCTTAAATCTAAATGCCACAAAGCATGTAGTCAGACCACGTTTACATTTATGCAATGAGGATCTGAGTAAAGCATCTGAGTAAAGTCTATTTGTATGAAAATTACTCATGTGATTTTCATGTTTTGGAAGTCACATCTGCCTCATGGAACCGGAGAATCTTACAAGAGTTTCAGAATTTGTTCTCCTGGGACTTTCAGAGGAGCCAGACCTGCAGCCCCTCCTCTTTGGGCTTTTCCTCTCCATGTACCTGATCACTGTGTTAGGAAACCTGCTCATCGTCCTGGCCGTCAGCTCAGACTCCCACCTGCACACGCCCATGTACTTCTTCCTCTGCAACCTGTCCTTTGTGGACATCTGTTTCACCTCCACCACCGTCCCCAAGATGCTGGTGAACATCCAGATGCAGAGCAAAGTCATAACCTATGGAGGCTGCATCTTGCAGATGTACTTTTTTATATTCTTTGTAGTGTTGGATGTCAACCTCCTGACCGTGATGGCCTATGACCGCTTTGTGGCCATCTGTCACCCCCTGCACTACATGGTCATCATGAACCCTCGGCTCTGTGGACAGTTGGTTCTGGTGTCCTGGACCATCAGTGTCCTGAATTCCTTACTACAAAGCTTAATGGTGCTGAGGCTGTCCTTCTGTGCAGACTTGCAAATCCCCCACTTTTTCTGTGAACTCAACCAGATGATCCAACTTGCCTGGTCTGACACCTTTGTTAATACCCTGGTGTTGTATATTGTAACTGTGCTACTAGGTGGTGGTTCCCTGACTGGGATTCTTTACTCTTACTCCAAGATTGTTTCCTGCATACGTGCGATGTCATCTGCTCAGGGGAAGTATAAAGCATTTTCTACCTGTGCGTCTCACCTCTCGGTTGTCTCCTTATTTTATTTAACAAGCCTAGGAGTGTACCTCAGCTATCCTGCTACCCACAATGCACACCCTAGTGCTACGGCCTCGGTCCTGTACACAGTGGTCACACCCATGCTGAACCCCTTCATCTACAGTCTCAGGAATAAAGATATTAAGGGGGCTCTGAAAAGATCCTTTGGGATGACAATACAAAACGCTCGATCGTCCTGACTCAAAAAATGCCCTTGGTTTTATGGCTCCAAGTCTAAAACCAGACATTGTGATTCTTTAATCTGACTGTGTTTGTGGAATTTCCTTCTTTTATTTATATTCTGTAATATCCTTTGGTTTGATTTCAACGTCTGTGTATAATTTTTAAAAATTTTTATTTTTTTACATTATAGTTGACATTCAATATTATTTTATATTAATTTTGGGAATGCACTATAGTGGTTAGACATTCATATAATTTATGTAGTGATCCCCCCATTAGTCTGTACCTCTTGGCACTATATACAGTTGCTGCAATATTATTTACTATATTCTCTATGCTGTGCTTTACATCCCTGGGACTATTTTGTAAATATCAATTTGTATTTCTTAATCCCTTTACTTTTTACCCAGCCCACAACCCTCACCTTTCTGGCAACCATCAATTTGTTCTCTGTAAATATGAGTCTGTTTTTGTTTTGTTTACTTTTGTCTTTACATTTCACGTATAGCATGTGGTATTTGTCTTTCTCTGTCTGACTTGTTTTACTTAGCATAATACCCTCAGGTCCACCCATGTTGTCACAAATGGTAAGATTTCATTCTTTTTTATGACCATGTAATAATCCATTGTATATATGTACCACCTCTTCTTTATCCAGTCGTCAATTGATGAGCCCTTAAGTTGCTTACATATTTGGCTGTTATTAACAGTGTTGCAGTGAACATAGGGGTTCACATATCTTTCCTAATTAGTGTTTTGGATTTCTTTGGCTAATTACTCAGAAGGGGAATTGCTGGGTCATACAGTCATCCTTTTTTTAATTTTTTGAGTAAACTTCACACTGTGGTCCATATTGACTGCACCAATTTGCAATCCCACCCACAGTACACGAGAGTTCCTTTTTTCTCCACATCCTCACCAACACTTGTTGCTCATTGATGTACACCAGCCATTGTGACACGTGTGAGTTGATATCTCATTGTTGTTTTAATTTGATGATTAGTGACCTTGACCATCTTTTTACCCCTTTGACCATCAGTGTGTCCTCTTTGGAGAAATGTCTGTTCAGTCCTCTGCCTTTCTAAATGGGATTGTTTCTTTATTGAGGTGGAGTTGTATGTATTTATGAATTTGGGATATACCCTTATCCGATGTATCACTGGTGAATGTCTTGTCCCAATCAGTAGGTTGTCTTTTCTTTTTGTTGATGGTTTTCATTGCTGTTCAAAAAAATTTTAGTTGGATGTAGTTCTACTTGTTTATTTTTTGTTTTGTTTCTCTTGCCTAAGGAGATATATCAGAAAACAAATGTTACTAAGAACAATGTCAGAGAAATTACTGCCTGTGATTTCTTCTTGGAGTTTTATGGTTCGAAGTCTTACATTTAAGTCTCCCATCCATTTTGAGTTTATTCCTGTATATGGTGAAAGAAAGTGTTCCAGTTTCATATTTATGCATGTATATGTCCAGTTTTCCCAATACCATTTATCTAAGAGACTGTCTTTACCTCACTGTATATTCTTGCCTCGTTTCATACACAAAGGACCGTGTAAGTGTGGGATTTTTTCTGGGCCCTTTATTCTATTATATCGAATTAGGTGTCTGTGTTTATGCCCGTACTGTGCTGTTTTCATCACTGTAACCTTGTAGTATAGCTTGATATCAGGTAACATGATATCTCCAACTTGGTTCTTTCTCAAGAGTGCTGTGGTTATGCATGGTCTTTTGTGGTGCCATATCAATTATAAGATGATTTGTTCTAGTCTTGTGAAAAATGCAAAGTTAATATTTAGAAATCAGTTCAATTTTTATACACTAATACTGAACTATCAGAAAGAGAAATAAAGAAAACAGTCTCATTTATAATTGCATCAAAAAAATTCTTAGGAATAAATTGGACCAAAGAGGGAATAAACCTATACTCAGAAAGTACATGACACTGAAGAAAGAAATTCAAGAACATAAAATAAATGGAAGCCAATATTGTGGTATTGGACAGGAGAAATTAACATCTTAAAATGTCCATTCTGGGCTAGCCTTGTGGCTCAGGCGGTTGGAGCTCCGTGCTCCTAACTCCGAAGGCTGCCGGTTAGATTCCATATGGGCCAGCGGGCTCTCAACCACAAGATTGCCAGTTCAATTCCTCAAGTCCTGCAAGGGATGGTAGGTTCCACTCCCTGCAACTAAGATTGAACATTGCACCTTGAGCTGAGCTGCCTCCTGGATGGCTCAGTTGGTTGGAGCACGTCCTCTCAACCACAAGGTTGCCGGTTCGACTCCCGCAAGGAGTGGTGGGCTGTGCCCCCTGCAACTAGCAATGGCAACTGGACCTGGAGCTGAGCTGCGCCCTCCACAACTCAGACTGAAAGGAGAACAACTTGACTTGGAGAAAGTCCTGGAAGTACACACTGTTCCCCAATAAAGTCCTGTTCCCCTTCCTCAATAAAATCTTTAAAAAAAAAAGTCCATACTACCCAAAGCAATCTATTGACTTAACGCAATCCCTATCAAAACACCAAAAATTAGCCAAGTACATTTGGAGACGTAATTGGCTTTATTAAGTGATTCATAAATGAGGCAGTTTGCCTTACAGTAACCAGAAGGGAACAGCCAGTGCTTGTAGAAAATGGAATGTTTTCATAGGAAGAAGGGTGGGGAGAGGAGCCATTAAACATAAGAAAAGAAAAGATTCATTTTAGACCTGGGTGTTTTTGGGAGGAAGAAAGGAACTGTAAGTTTTTTATCCTACAGATTCCCTCTTCCTTCCATGGGGGATGTAGAGGGCCCTTGTGACCAGTGCTTTCACAGAAAATTCCAGACTGGTTGATTAAGATTACATTTCTAATAGAGGTCGAAACTGCCATTAGGTCCCATATTAAATCTAAATTTGTCCTGATGAGTGTTTAGCACCAGTGATGCCATTTTGTGCCTGTGATTTTCTCTTTAACTGTAGTATGAACATTTTAACAATAATAATTCTTCCAATAATTGAGCACAGAATATCTTTCCATATACGAGTCTCCTTTAAAATGCATCCATTGCTGAGTTAAAAGAGCCACACAAAAATTAAGAATACCTATTGCATGAATATATATATATTTATCTATAAATATACTAATAGATAATTATATATGTAAATTATATAAATATTTATAATTAATATATATGTAATCAATATATAATTAATTGCTTTGTTATGTGATTGTAAAAAATGTAATCACCCTGATCCTATTTCCGCATTTCTGATGGTGATATGGGCTGATGAAGCTAAATCAGGTGGGTGCTGTTAGAATAAATAAACTGTTTGGAAATAGTTGGTGAGTCTAAGAACTCTTTCTCAGGTAAGCAGTGTATGTACACATACATATATATACATTTTTTGCCTGACTCATTTCAGGTAACACACACACACACACACACACACACACACTATCACAGCATCACACCATCACACCATCACACAGACTCATTAATAATGTCCCCCTGCACCTGCACATGGAGACCCACTGAGCCACGTGTCCTAAAATGGTAGATATATACATAAGGGAGACAGGAACCTAGAGTTTTTTAGAAAAGAAAGGTAGGACCACAGAGTTCAACTAATTGGGCTCATAAACTTCCATGAACTCATCTCCCCCCTTTGATCTCCCAGCCTGATCAGTTTCCTTAAAGTCCCAGTTTTCTACTAATGCAAAAGGAAGAATTAATCCAGACCCGTATGACTGGTTGAAATTCTTTTTTTAAAAAAGATTTTATTGGGGAAGGGGAACAGGATTTCATTGGGGAGCAGTGTGTACTTTGAGGACTTTTTCAAGTCAAGTTGCTATCCTTTCAATCTTAGTTGTGGAGGGCACAGTTCAACTCCAGGTCTAGTTGCCATTTTTAGTTGCCGTTTTTTAGTTGCAGGAGGCACAGCCCACCATCCTTTTTGGGAGTCGAACCCGGCAACCTTGTGGTTGAGCGTCCACAGGCCCATGTGGGAATCGAACCGGCAGCCTTCGGCGTTAGGAGCACAGAGCTCAAACCGCCTGAACCACCGGGCCAGCCCCCGGTTGAAATTCTTAAACAAAGAATGATAGCATGAATTTGTGACTGTGAGAGAGACTTGGCATCACTGTGCTTCACGCAGAGACAGGGAAGAAGTTAACCATGAGAAGCACTTACACCCGAGGATAACAGTGCTAAGTATTGGGGGGCCCACAGCCTTCAGGTAGAAGGGACTTTGAGTGTTTTCTTGGATTGTGGCAGAATGTAGATTTGGGGTAAGTGATCCTAAAGCGTTTACATTGTCACTCCTGAATGAAGATATTTTTTTCCTTCATAAGCCAGACGTGAACTTAAAACACAGCGAAGTCTCCCTCTATGTGGCGTCCCGTCCAAGGCCCTGGCTGGCTGTTTGGCAACAGGTGTCCTGTGATGGGTGATACGGAAGAAGGGAGCCTGCCCTTCCTGAGTCACTGCAGTGACGTCACTTGAGCTGAGGCGACTTGGGGGAAACACTTTAATGGCTAAACATTCTAGCTTTGATTTTTCTCAACAGAAGTATTTGCTTTCTTCACAATTTGGGGGCTTTTGTTGGAAGACTTGACTCCAGATGAATTCATGATCCAAGGAAGTGATTGAGGAAAGGACAACACTGGCTTTCATGGTCAAGGTAGTTTCATGTAAGATGCTGGCTAAGGCAATAATATTGTTATGGTAAATTCTTTCAATTTCTGGGAAGATCTGGTTTCTAAGCCACCAGTGTTCTTGATCACTATTTAAAGGAAATGACAATTATTTCTTAATTTAAAAATATATGAAAAATATGGACAACTTCACCTCCTTGAAACTCTTCAGTTTTCTCAGTTGTGAAATGTGGATAATAAAACTACCTTTTCCATAGATATTTGAGAAGATTGAATGAGAAAATAATTAAAAATAGCTTAATAGTATCTGTCATACATTATATCCCAATAAATGCTGCAATTATTATTCTGCTCAGGAGGTGAACAAGTGTACATAGGTGGTAATCAGCTTGCTTCCCAGAAATTAGTGCAGGAATTTGGTAGCATATCAACTGGCCCTGGAAGGAGACTATGAAAACAAATCAAATCACTTACTCCTGAGTCTGCAGAATTATCTGTTCAGAGAGGCCGTTACATGTGCAGGTTGGCACCAAGCAGCAGAATAGAAGGAACAGACCTGGAAGACAGACCTGATTACAATGCAGGTGCGTGTGCTGTGTGGCCAGAGCAGTGCAGGGCCACCAGCTTCACTGGTGTGACACCTGTCCGCCAGGAGTCTGTGAGCCTAGGAGAGTATGAACGTATGTAAAGTGCCTCTCATTTGGTCAGGCACAAAGAAATTATTCTGAGATCATTTGATGCAGGTTTTATAAAAATAACTCACCTAAGGAATTACTTGAAAAGCAACCTCATGCTGTGTTCTAGATTCAAAGCCCAGAGATCGCATTCTGCTGGACATTGTTCTCTACAGTCCTGGACTTCAGCTCCCTGTTTGGTCATCAGGAGACCCTGCAAACCTTTAATTTTCTGTGAAACATTGTTAGGCTTATTGTACTATGCTTGCAAAAGCAGAATTTGAGGACACTTTGAAACAAAACAAAAAGATACCATGTCATCAAACCCTCACTTTACTCTAGGCTAAATTAAGCAGAAGAACCTTTTCTGAAAATTGTAGTTTCTGGTTTTATTGAAATTTATTAAACACGAGTCTGAACAATAACATTACTACATGCGGCCAGATTAGCAGTCATTTAGAAATAAACGTTATTAATGTCTTAAGCTTATTTATAAAACCGTTGAAGCCTGTATAAACTGGTATGCGAATAATCAAGGCAGCTTTATTCATGTCACGCCAAAGAATACACACAGGCAGGGAGAACAGAGATGCCAAAAAATGTACATATTTTAAGAGATGTGATTTATGTATTACTTTTTGAAGTTGAATGAATTACAGAAGCACTGTGTAGTATGACGTTCGCTCAAAAGATGGCGTTAATCAAATGAGCGCTAGCATCATTCATTGTGTTACTATTTTAATACAGTTCGTCCCTTTCTTAATGTGTATAGATTTTTGGGGGACCCTCTGTATGTCCACAAACTGGTGAGTAGATAAACAAAATGTGATGTATCCGTACAGTCGACTACTATTTAGCAATAAACATAAAAAGTAATGAACTACTAAAAAAACAAAAAGCAAAAAACCTACTGAAGCGCACGGGATATACCAGTGGTGTGATGTATTTTTTCAACGTTTTTATTATGACAATTTTAAACATAGAGAAAAAGTGAAAGACTCGTACAGTGATCACCTCTATGTTCATCACCTTCATTTAACACATAACATTTGTATTATTTGCTTTCTCTGCATTACGTTTCTGCGAGGAAGCATTTCAAAGCACAGGGTAGGACACTTCATTGAAATGCTACGCATGCGTTGTTTCATATCAACTTTCCTCTGTCAGCACTATTGGACTTGGGGACATATTCAAGAACTTCCGTATATTTAATATTTAATTCACATTCAAATTTCCCCTGGGGAAAGTTTTGAGACAAAGTTCTGTTCCCGTGTTGGTAAAATTTCGTAGTATACAAAAGCAATCATCTCAAGGATCTAATTTGACATCTGACTTGTGAAAAGTACTGAAGAAATACACGGGGTTCCTGCCCTCAAGTTGCTGGAAGGAGCTCTGATGGGGCAAAAACACCCGTGTGCGACCCCGAGATGAGAAACGGGCCTCGATGGAGGGCAAGCCCAACGTAGAGCTTCCTTAGCAGCGGGTCTGCGTGCGGCTCTCCGTGTCTTCCTGCATCATCAGCGAGAGGGCCTTTGGGACTCAATAGGCAGAACGGGTGGCGCCAGCAAACATGGAGTCACAGTCAGACTTGAGTGATATGTGCCTCACGTTCCTTTGCATGGCACTTAGTAAATGGTGATTTAAACACAGCCCCCGTTTTCACAAAGGTCAATGTGGAGCTGCTGGGAGAGCAAGAATGTTTCTGAAACAGTAATAAAATTGGAGGAGAGGGCTCAGTGACGTAGGGTTAAGGTGGTGGAGAAACAGCCCAGCAACATCTGGGGATTTTGAAAGACATTAAGGCAAAACTGTCCAACAGAACTTTCTGCCAGGGACATATTCTATGTTTGCACTGTCTAATGTGGTAGCTGCTGTATTGAGGCTGTTATGACTGGGGAACTGAATTTTAAATTTAATTTTTATGAAAATTTTTAAATAGTCTCATGTACCTAGTGGCTACAGTGTTGTACAGCACAGCTCTTAGCTCCCAAAACTAATGTCCCTGAGGCCATTGAAATACAAGAGGATTTCAGCAAGACTCACAGTGTTCACCAGACCAGCAGTACAAATGGGGACCATAAGGCCCAATGTGGTTCATCTTCTATCCATCCCTGAACCCATTTTTCTAATACAAGTTCTGTTTTTAAAGATATGTCTCTTCTCTACTCATGATCATAGCAAAAATTATGAAAGCTGTTTTAAGGAAATATGAACAGATGAAAACGTCATGTTTTGGGGAGAATCACTTTCCTAATTGTTTTTGCCTTTTCAGGAGGCTAGAGACTTGTATGTTGAATTAAAAAACAAACAAACCCAAGATCTAACACCTTTGAAGGCTTCCAATATTCATATCATGTAATTCTAATAAATGTGGTCAAGGTACAGGATACACGGACTGATATCCTTTTAAATCAGGGAGATCAAGCACATGAAAAAATAAAACCCAAATTCACTTGACTTCAAACCCGGTCTCCTGGGATCAGAGATTCATTAGGAAAAATTTCCTTTCTGCTTATTCCAGAGGCCCCGGGGGAAATCGGATGCTCAGCAGAGGGAATAAGAAGAGGGAACTGTGCCTGATGAGCAGATACACAGAGCGCTGTAACGCTCCTCTGTGTGGTCCCTCAGCTTGTACCACGTTGGTGGACAGGACCTGGGTGTTGCGTTTGACTCCTGAGCAGGCTGTGAACTGATGCTTCACTCCTTCCTGCTGTCTTGTGTGGGGACAGAGCTTCAGTCTCCATCATGAACCTTCCAGGGAGTAATTCTGGCTTCTACACAGAGTCCTCGCTCTCAGAGACCCCATCCAGGCGAGTCTGAGAGCCCAGCAGGTACTGAAGGAAAGTGTCAGAGAGGTCAGAAGCTGAGAACACTTACCTGAGTCAGTGCGACCCTAACAGCCCAGCCAGGAGACTAGAGATCTCCGTGTCAGTGTTCTTGGGTTATTAGTTGGTTTATAACTAAATCATTTAATACATTAATAAGGATGCTTGAATCTTCCATCCGGGGACCATAGTTAACAATTAAGTAATGGGCATGGATGTACCGTTAGGTGACATTTTGGAATGAGTGAGATGCATAAAGTAGTTGCAGTACAATGAAACCAAATCTGAAGATTTTTGCTTTTCGGGGAGTAGGAAAACAGAGTGTTAGGTGTGAAGGCCAGTGTACTGATTTAAAATTTCTAAGATGGAGTGTATTTGAGCATGTTTTGTATTCACTGGAAAGATCCAGGCCAGTGGAGGAAGGAACTACCTTACAATAGCTCTTCATGAGACATATATTGCAGTATCTTCTCTCATCCTGGGTATTCACATGAAAAAATTGTTTAATAATTAGAAAGAAGAATACCAAACAGTTTTACTTTGAATTATTTCATTCCTGGCAAGGCTGCCTATATTTTGGTTTGTTGCTTGTTTACTATCTCTGTTGGAACAGTTAATTAGGGATTCCGAGCCTACATGCAGCCTTTTCCCCCTGGTGGTCATTGTTTCCTATATTTCTAATGAGAAATTCTGTCGTGCATTGGGGAGTATTATTGAGGACCTATCAACTTCTGGGCAAAGAGTATACAGTGCTAGGAACAAAACAGTTTGGTGATGTAGAAATTAAGGTCACCCTTGTACCTTAAATCTTAATGTCACAAAAGCATTGTAGTCAGGCCTCGTTTACATTTATGCAATGAGGACTTCCGTGTACCAGCTGATGGGGTGGGATATTTCCAACTTGATTTAAAATTTCTTTTCTACTTCATGTGGGTTTTCAAATACAATGCTCTTACCCAGGGGAAGATAATGAATGAACGGAGAGGGTTCAACTCAGTCCCCTCTGCAAATTTTATTGAAAAATATCTGTATTACATTCTATTCCTGATGTAAAATATTCCCGTATGAGTTGATTAAAACAAACAAACATATGCTCTTACAGTTCTGGATGTGAGAACCCGAAATAAGTTTCATGGGCTAATATCAAGGTGTCTGCAGAGCTGGGTTCCTTCTAGAGGCTCAGGTGAAATGCTGTTTCCCTTCCTATTTCTGTTGTATTCTGGCCACAGCCTTTCCTGGCTCATGGCCATTCCTCCACCTTCAAAGCCAGCAGTTTAGCTTCTTCATCTTGTCTCTCGCTTCTACCTAGAGGACCATTGTGGGTACGTTCCTCCCACCTGGATGACACTGGGTCGTCTTCTTAACGTCAGCCGGTTAGCAAGCCTGTCCCATCTTCTACCCTAATCCTCCCCTGCTATAAAAATATCAAATGCAAAGGCACTGGGGATGGGGTGTGGACTTATTTTGGACGCCCTTATTCTGCTCATTACAAAGTCTCTTAAAAGTATATTATTGGTGTGGCTGGTTTGCTCAGTTAGTTAGAGCGTTCTGCTAATAACACCAAGATTGCCAATTCGATCGCTGCTGCCCCCTCCTTATAAAATAATTCATGCAAGGAAATAATTGATTCAAAAGACCTGAAACTGCCTGCCCCTGACTCTGACACAGGACCTCACCCTGCTCCTCAGAGCGTGTGCCACGCACCAGGAGCTGCAGCATCAACACCCCCGGGAGCCGGTTAGAAATGCAGACTCTCTGAGCCCCCAGGCCCTGCTGACTCAGATTCCGCGTCTGGTAGGAGGCTGTTGATCGTAGGTACATACAGGTTGAAGTGCTGGTCTTGACTGGGTTTGCTCACCTTCTCTCTGTTGACCTGGGGGCTGAATAATGGTTGGGTGTGGGTGCTTTCCTGTGGATTGTAGGTGTTATCAAGATTCCTTCAGGGAATGCCAGGTACCCCAGGCACAAAATTATTTCTGGGTGAGAAACACTGATGGGAAGCAGCCTGAAAAAAATTATATTCAGTTTGGACAGATCTCAAAACTCCTTCCGCTCCACCCCAGGTCCTTTAGACTGGCTATTCTTTCTTCCACATACACACGTGTCCACATTACCTTGCCTCTCCCTACCTCCTTCACTGAGGTCTCTGTTCAAATGTCACCTTGTTTGCAGGTCTTGACTAAATGCCCATGAAAAAGAGAACTCACTAGTCACTATGTTGTTTTACACTTGCTTTTCTTTCTTCATATGAGGTCACCATCTGAAATACTGTATATTTTTATTTTAGCTTGCATATTTTTTCTCCTTCATAATCTCAAAACCACAATTACTGCATCAAGTACCTAAAACACGGTGAGAGCTCAATTTGTATTTCTGAAATACATTAAGAATTTCTCATGATAACTGTAGAATACATGACACTGGAAAGAAGCAGATTGGGACAAAAATTCCTAATCTGCGATGGCACAGGAAACCCCTAAAAAGAACAAGATCCGTACAAAAACATTGAAATTAATGACTTGGCTGCAAAATATAAATTGTAGCATTGGAGCATCTGAGAAAAGTCTGCTTGTATGAAAATTACTCATGTGATTTTTCCTGTCTTGGAAGACACGTCTTCCTCATGGAAGCAGAGAATCTTACAAGAGTTTCAGAATTTGTTCTCCTGGGACTTTCAGAGGAGCCAGACCTGCAGCCCCTCCTCTTTGGGCTTTTCCTCTCCATGTACCTGATCACTGTGTTAGGAAACCTGCTCATCGTCCTGGCCGTCAGCTCAGACTCCCACCTGCACACGCCCATGTACTTCTTCCTCTCCAACCTGTCCTTTGTGGACATCTGTTTCACCTCCACCACCGTCCCCAAGATGCTGGTGAACATCCAGACGCAGAGCAAAGTCATAACCTACGAAGGCTGCATCACGCAGATGTACTTTTTTATATTCTTTGCAGGGTTCGATATCTGTCTCCTGACCGTGATGGCCTATGACCGCTTCGTGGCCATCTGTCACCCCCTGCACTACACGGTCATCATGAACCCCCGGCTCTGTGGACAGTTGGTTCTGGTGTCCTGGATCATGAGTGTCCTGAATGCCTTGTTACAAAGCTTAATGGTGCTGAGGCTGTCCTTCTGTGCAGACTTGCAAATCCCCCACTTTTTCTGTGAACTCAACCAGATGATCCAACTTGCCTGTTCTGACAACTTTGTTAATACCCTGGTGTTGTATATTGTAACTGTGCTACTAGGTAGTGTTTCCCTGAGTGGGATTCTTTACTCTTACTCCAAGATCATTTCCTGCATACGTGCGATGTCATCTGCTCAGGGGAAATATAAAGCATTTTCTACCTGTGCGTCTCACCTCTCGGTCGTCTCCTTATTTTATTTAACAAGCCTAGGAGTGTACCTCAGCTCTGCTGCTACCCACAGCTCACAGTCTAGTGCTACAGCCTCGGTCCTATACACAGTGGTGACACCCATGCTGAACCCCTTCATCTACAGTCTCAGGAATAAAGATATAAAGGGGGCTCTGAAAAGATTCCTTGGGATGACAGCATAAAAGGGACAATCGTCGTGAGACTGAAAAAGTGGCCTTGATTTCATGGCTCCAAGTCTAAAACCAGACATTGTGATTCTTTAATCTGACTGTGTTTGTGGAATTTCCTTCTTCTATTTATATTCTGGAATTTCCTTTTGTTTGATTTCAACTTCTGAATATAATTTTTAAAAATTATTTATTTTTTACATTATAGTTAACATTCAATATTGTTTTATATTAATTTCGGAGTGCACTATAGTGTTTAGACATTTATATAATTTATGTAGTGATCCCCCCATTAGTCTGTACCTCCTGACACTATATACAGTTGTTGCAATATTATTTACTATATTTTGTATGCTGTGCTTTACATCCCTGGGACTCTTTTGTAAATATCAATTTGTATTTCTTAATCCCTTTACTTTTTTACCCAGCCCCACAACCCTCACCTTTCTGGCAACCATCATCTTGTTCTCTGTAAATATGAGTCTCCTTTTATTTTGCTTTATTTTCTATTTACATTCCATGTACGAGATCATGTGGTATTTGTCTTTCTCTGCCTGACATTTTTATTGAGCATAATACCCTCAGGTCCACCCGTGTTGTCACAAAGGGTAAGATTTCATTCTGTTTTATGACCACATAATAATCCATTGCACATATGTACCACCTCTTCTTTATCCAGTCGTCAAGTGATGAGCACTTAGGTTGCCTACGTATTTGGCTCTTGTAAATAGTGTTGCAGTGAGCATAGGGGTTCACATATCTTTCCTAATTAGTGTTTTGGATTTCTTTGGATAATTACTCAGCAGTGGAATTGCTGTGGTCCATATTGGCTGCACCAATTTGCAATTCCACCCACAGTACACGAGAGTTCCTTTTTCTCCACGTCCTCACCAGAACTTGTTGCTTATTGATTTACAACAGCCATTCTGACATGTGTGAGTTGATATCTCATTGTGGTTTTAATTTGATGATTAGTGACCTTGACCATCTTTTTATACCTATTGGCCATCGGTGTGTCCTCTTTGGAGAAATGTCTATTCTGTCCTCTGTGCTTTTTAAATGCGATTGTTTGTTTTTTTGAGGTTGAGTTGTATGTATTCTTTATAAACTTGGGATATAACCCATATCTGATGAATCATTGGTGAATGTCTTCTCCCAATCAGTGGTTGTCTTTTCTTTTTGTTGATGGTTTTCATTGCCGTGCAAGAACTTTTAGTTGGATGTAGTTCCACTTGTTTATTTTTTGTTTTGTTTCCCTTGCCCAAGGAAATATATCAGAAAACAAATGTTACTAAGAACAATGTCAGAGATCTTACTGCCTGTGATTTCTTCTAGGTGTTTATGGTTCCAAGTCTTACATTTAAGTCTTTCATGCATTTTGAGTTTATTCTTGTATATGGTGTAAGAAGGTGTTCCAATTTCATATTTTTGCATGTATATGTACTGTTTTCCCAACACCATTTATCTAAGAGACTGTCTTTGCCTCACTGTATATTCTTGCCTCGCTGTCATAGACAAAGGACCATGTAAGTGTGGGTTTATTTCTGAGCTCTTTTTGTATTCCATCGAATTATGTGTCTGTTTTTATGCAAATAACATGCTGTCTTCATTACTATAGCTTTGTAGTACAGCTTGATATCAGGGAACATGATAGGTCCAACTTGGTTCTTTCTCAAGATTGCTGTGGTTATTCATGGTTCAATGTCCATTTTAAGATGACTTGTTTTAGTTCTGTGAAAAATGCAAAGTTAATATTTAGAAATCAGTTGAATTTTTATACACTAATACTGAACTGTCAGAAAGAGAAATAAGGAAAACAATCTAATTTATAATTGCATCAAAAAAATATCTTGGAATAAATTTGACCAAGGAGAGAGTAGATCTATATACAGAAAAGTACATGACACTGAAAAAAGAAATTGAAGAAGATACAATAAATGGAAGAGTATATTGTGGTATTGGACAGCAGAAATTAACATCGTTAAAATGCCCTCACTACTCAAAGCAATCTAGTGACTTAATGCAATCCCTATCAAAACACCAAAAATCAACTGTGTACATTTGGAGACGTAATTAGCTTTATTAAGGGATTAATGAATAAGGCAGGGTCCCTTCCAGTAACCAAAAGGGAACAGCCAGTGGTTGTACAAAATAGAAGATTTTCATAGGAAGAAGGGTGGGGCGAGGAGGTATTAACAAAAGAAGAGAAAAGATTAATTTTAGACCTGGGTTTTTTGGGTGGAGGAAGGGAACGATGTGGGGAGCCATGGTTTTTTGCAACCCTGAACCTTGCAGACTGGTTGTTAGCTTGCTTTGCAGATATGAAAAAGAACCTTCTAGCCTCAGGTCTTATTATTGCACCTGAAAAAGTGCAAAGAAGTGAGCCTTATTCTTACTTGGGATGGCAGTTATTTGCTCAGTATTTCACTCCACAAAAAATAGACCTTAGGAAAGATCATCTTAAATCTCTTAATGATTTTCAGAAACTGTTGGGAGATATTAATTGGCTACGCCCTTCTTTGGGATTAACTACTGAAGATCTTAAACCACTGTTTAAAATTTTAAAAAGAGATTCTGATCTGACCTCCTCCAGGTCTCTTACTGAGCCTGCAAGGAAGGCTCTTTCTAAGGTTGAAAAAGCCATTCAACAACAGCATGTTTCCTTTTTAGATTATTCTAAACCTCTATATGTGTATGTTCTGGACACCAAGCATACACCCACAGCGGTGTTATGGCAAGAAGGACCACTTAGATGGATACACCTCCATGTGGCTGCTCAAAAAAATCTTACTCCTTATTATGAATTTGTGGCCAGTTTAATTCAGGAGAGCCGCCTAAAAGCTCGAAAATATTATGGAAAAGAGCCAGATTCTATTGTTATCCCTTTTACAAAAACACAAATTCAAGGCCTGATACAGTTTACAAACAGTTTTCCTATTACATTGGCTCATTTTGTGGGAACTTTGGATAATCATTATCCCAAGCATAAATTGCTTCAATTTTTTCAACATCATGATCCAATTTTTCCTTCAATAGTGTCACATACTCCTCTTCCTGCTGTACCTAATATTTTTACTGATGGATCTAACAATGGTGTAGCTGTTTATGCGCTCAATAAAAAAGTCATCAAAAGAGTACAGACACCTCCTGCCTCAGCTCAGATAGTTGAGCTTCGAGCAGTTCATATGGTATTGCTTGACTTTGCTTCTCAGTCTTTTAATTTATTCTCTGACACCCATTATGTGGTTCGTGCCATCAAAAATTTAAAAACGGTACCTTTTATTAGCACCAGTAATCCTGTTATTCAGGACCTGTTTCTTCAGATACAACAGGCCATTCAGCTACGCTGTAAAAAATTTTACATTGGCCATATTAGAGCTCATTCTAATCTTCCAGGTCCTTTAGCCTCAAAAAATCAAATTACAGACTCTGCTACTCAGCTCATTGCCTTGACTCAAATAAAAAAGACACAAAAGGCTCATAGCCTCCATCATCAAAATAGCCAGAGCTTGAGACTACAATATAAAATAACCAAAAAAACAACACGTCAGATAGTAAAACAGTGTCCAGATTGTTCACATCTCCAACCTGTGCCTCATTATGGAGTCAACCCTCGAGGCCTGCGTCCTAATGACTTATGGCAAATGGATGTGACTCATATACCTAAATTTGAAAAGTTAAAATATGTTCATGTCTCTATTGAAACCTTCTCCGGATTCATTGTGGCCACGGCTCAGACTAAAAAAGCCACATCCCATGTTATCAGACATTGTCTTACTACATTTGCCATGATTAAAACCCCTAAAAAACTTAAAACAGATAATGGCTCAGGTTATACCAACAAAATATTTTCTCTATTTTGCCAACAATTTTCGATCAATCATGTTACTGACATTCCTTACAATCCCCAAGGACAAGGGATTGTTGAGCACACTCATGATACATTAAAAGTTAATTTACATAAAATAAAAAAGGGGGAGTTATATCCCCTGACGCCTCATAATTATCTGTCTCATTCTCTCTTTATTCAAAATTTTTTGACCTTGGATGCCCATGGTAAAAGTGCTGCGGAACGCTTTTGGCATCCTTCTACTGCCCCTCAGGCTTTAGTCAAATGGAAAGATCCACTTATGGGCTCTTGGCAAGGCCCAGATCCAGTCCTCATATGGGGACGAGGACATGTATGTATTTTTCCACAGGATGCAGAAGGCCCTCGGTGGCTGCCAGAACGATTGGTGCGACATGTGGACCCTCTACCTACTGATGAGGCTGATAGTCCTCAGCAATGCAGAAGATGACCAGACATATTGGGCCTATGTACCTGATCCACCAATCCTCCACCCCGCAGTGTGGGATGGTCCTGAGATTCCAGTCTATGTTAATGACACCCATGCCTTAGGACTGCCCTCTGATGGACACATAAAACTGCATTTGGAGAAAAAGTTCACTTATTATAATGGTATAGGAATAGGTTTGCCTATTTGTATTACAAAAAATAGGTCTACATCTGGGTGCTTGCGCAGTTCTCCTGTCACTATGCACATTAATGACTCTTTAGTTGGATGGACTATTCGTCTTAACATGCTAGGCGATTGGTCTGGAGGACGCAAGATAAATCTGCCCGTCCCTCCATCGCGTCCATCTTGCAATAAAAGATTAAAATTGAATATTGAGACTGTCCCATGGAGAGACTGTCCTGGCAATGATCCTGTTTGTTATGACATCCCCGGGACAAACAGATATATCATTGACTGGTCGAGAAGTAACCGGTCAGGATGGGCCAGAGAACTGACTTCTGGACTTTGGAATTCTGACATGCAATATCAGCAAAATTCATTATGGAGACTTATGGGAGTAATGGATAAAGTTGTTCAAATAGTTGAGTTCTGTAAATCAGGCACTCCCTGCAGTCATGTGAGTGTCTGGAAGATGGGACTAGAAATTGGACTACTGTTGTTAAGACTGTTAATATTTCTGCTTGTGTTCCTTCTCCTTATGCGCTGTTGATTGGAAATGTTAATGTACACTTTGTAGGAAATCGATTTAATGTATCTTGTAGCAATTGTTCTTTAGCAAATTGTATTTCTTGGGTACCATCGGGAACTCATGTTATGATACTTAAACAACCATCTTTTGTTATGCTTCCTGTTAATATTTCTGGACCTTGGTATGCTAAAAGAAGTTTACAGATTTTCAAAGAAATTGAGTATGCTTTGAGTAGACAAAAGCGGTTTATTGGACTTCTAATTACAAAAATTATGGCTTTGGTTACTATTATTGCAACTGCTGCTACAGCAGCTGTGGCTCTTTCTCAGACTATTCAAAATGCTCATTATGTTAATACTCTTTCAAAAAATGTTACTTTAGCTTTAGGGACCCAAAAAGCTATTGATGAAAAATTAGAACAAAAAGTAAATGCCCTTTATGATACAGTTCAGTATATGGGAGATGTGATTCAGGGTATGAAAGTTAAATCTCATTTAGAGTGTCATACAAAATATCATTGGATATGTGTCACTTCTAAAAAGTATAATAATAGTCAATATGATTAAAATCGGGTTCGTTTACATCTTCAAGAAATTTGACATAATGCTAATTTGTCTTTAGATATGCTTCAGCTTCATGATAAAGTTCAAAGTATGAAAAAAGCTGAACCCTTAAAATTTGATGAAGCTCAGGCTGCCTCTGAGTTTGTTGATGTTCTTAGGAGTGTTTTGCCCTCTATGCCTTGTATTGCCCATTCTGTTATAATATTTCTTACATTGGGCATCTGTGTCTGCTTGGTTCTGTGCCTACTCCCCATCCTCATCAGATGTTTCATCAGCAGGATGTTAGACTTACGAGCTGACATCCATCAGCTTGAGCTTAAGGCAAAGCCTTAAGCCTCTCTCCCCCATACATTTAGAGGGGCGGGTTAGCCAAAGACGGATAAGTACTTGGGAGCCGCTTCAACACCTAAGACAGGGCTTATATAATAAAATATGAGTACCAAAGACGGGTAAGTTGAGACTGGCGTCCTGGGACACCTAAGACAGGCACTGTCACCTCGCCATCCTGGCTGGATGGACTTTGCTTTTATAAAACAAAAAAGGGGGAGATGTGGGGAGCCATGGTTTCTTGCAACCCTGAACCTTGCAGACTGGCTCGGTTTCTGCCCCCATAACATTGCCTCTGCCTTATCTGAGAGGCGCCTAACGGCTGCTGAGGAATGTGGTGGAAACGGCCAGTTCCCGGACACAGAAGACTAAGGGCTTTCTGGACAATTGGTAGGTTCTGTCTCCTTGAGATATTTACTTTTGTGAGTTTCAGTGACCTTGTATCTTCTATGTCAAAGTAAAAGATTTACTTTCGCTGAGATAATGCATATCTTCTTCGTTTAACTACATGTACTCAAACTGTATCTATTGGTTAGAGATAATAAACTCAGGGCTTCAACATGACTAAAGACCGGCCGCATTAGCATTTGTGTGTGTCTTTTATTCATTCCCTATCAAAACACCAAAAATCAAGTACATTTGGAGACGTAATTGGCTTTATTAAGTGATTCATGAATAAGGCAGCGTCCCTTCCAGTAACCAGAAGGAACAGCCAGTGGTTGTATAAAATGGAAGGTTTTCATTGAAGAAGGGTGGGGAGAGGTATTAACAAAAGAAGAGAAAGATTAATTTTAGACCTGGGTTTTTGGGGAGGAAGAAATGAGCATGGTTTTTTTTTGAACCTTGCAGACTGGTTGTTAGATTTGCAGATATGAAAAGTAGCTCAGGTCTTATTATTGCACTGCAAAGAAGTGAGCCTTATTCTTACTTGGGATGGCAGTTATTTGATATCTCCACAAAAAATAGACCTTAGGAAGATCATCTTAAATCTCTTAATGATTTTCAGAAACTGTTGGGATATTAATTCTTCTTTGGGATTACACTGAAGATCTTAAACCACTGTTTTAAAAAGAGATTCTGATCTGACCTCCTCAGGTCTCTTACTGAGCCTGCAAGGAATCTTTCAGGTTAAAGCCATTAACAACAACATTTTTTTAGATTATTCTAATATATGTGTATGTTCTGGACATAAGCATACAATAACAGCTGTTATAAGAAACCACTTAGATGGATACATATGTGGCTTAAAAAAATCTTACTCCTTATTATGAATTTGTGGAGTTTAATTCAGAGAAGCCTAAAAGCTCGAAAATAGGAAAAGAGCCAGATTCTATTGTTATCCCTTTTACAAAAACACAAATTCAAGGCCTGATACAGTTTACAAAAAAGTTTTCATTACATTGGCTCATTTTGTGAACTTTGGATAATCATTATCCCAAGATAAATTGAATTCAACACATGAAATTTCCTTAGTGTCACATACTCTTCCTGCTGTACAATATTTTTACTGATGGATCTAACAATGGTAGTTCAATAAAAAGTCATCAAAGAGTACAGACACCTCCTGCCTCATCAGATAGTTGAGCTTAGCAGTTCATATGGTATTGCTGACTTTGCTTAGTCTTTTAATTTATTCTCTGACACCCATTATGTGGTTATCAAAAAGTATTTTATTAGCACCAGTAATCCTGTTATTTACCTGAGATACAACAGGCCATTCAGCTACGCTGTAAAAAAATTTTACATTGGCCATATTAGAGCTCATTCTAATCTTCCAGGTTTACCTCAAAATCAAATTACAGACTCTGCTACTCAGCTCATTGCCTTGACTCAAATAAAAAGACACAAAAGGCTCATATTCCATCATCAAAATAGCAGCTTGAGACTACAATATAAAATAACAAAAAACAACATCAGATAGTAAACAGTGTCCAGATTGTTCACATCTCCAACCTGTGCCTCATTATGGAGTCAATCAGGTTCTAATGACTTATGGCAAATGGATGTGACATCCCTAATTTGAAAAGTTAAAATAAATTCATGTCTCTATTGAAACCTTCTATTCATTGTGAGGTCAGACTAAAAAGCCATCCCATGTTATCAGACATTGTCTTACTACATTTGCATGATTAAAATAAAAACTTAAAACAGATAATGGCTCAGGTTATACCAACAAAATATTTTCTCTATTTTGCCAACAATTTTCGATCAATCATGTTACTGACATTCCTTACAATCCCAAGGACAAGTTGTTGAGCACATATGATACATTAAAAGTTAATTTACATAAAATAAAAAAGGGAGTTATATCTGAGTCATAATTATCTGTCTCATTCTTATTCAAAATTTTGACCTTGGATGCCCATGGTAAAAGTGCTGAATGGCATCCTTACTGCTCAGGCTTTAGTCAAATGGAAAGATACTTATGGGCTCTTGGCAGGCCCAGATCCAGTCCTCATATGGAGGACATGTATGTTTTTCCACAGGATGCAGAACCTTGGCTGCCAGAACATTGGTGACATGTGGACTCTACCTACTGATGAGGCTGATGTCCTCAGCAACAAAAGATGACCAGACATACCTATGTCATCAAATCTCCATGCAGTGTGGATTCCTGATTCCAGTCTGTTAATGACAATGCCTTAGGACTGTCTGATGGACATAAAACTGCATTTGGAGAAAAAGTTCACTTATTATAATGGTATAGAATATTTGCATTTGTATTACAAAAATAGGTTACATCTGGTGCTTAATAAAGAATACATATCGATGTCAAAACTTTTTAAAAATTTATTGACAATTGTTAGTAAAATCACATAGATTTCAGGTATACTGTATTTAAAATGTGCATTTTTAAAGAGATGTTATCATGTATTACTTTTCAAGTTGAATTGAATTACAGTAGCAATGTAGTATGATGTTCACAAAGATGGCGTTAATCAAAATGCTAGCGTCATTCATTGTATTATTTAATACAGTTTTTCTTCTCTAAGTGTACATTTTTGGCCCTCTGTATGTCCACAAACTGGTGAGTAGATAAACAAATGTGATATATCCATACAATCGAATACTTTTAGCAATAATAAAAAATGAACTACTAAAAAAACAAAGACAAAACCCAAAACTGACAATATGCCAGTGGCATATATTTTTCAACAGTTTTATATGACAATTTTAAACATAGAGAAAAGTGAAAGACTAATACAGTGATCACCTCTATGTTCATCATGTACATTTAACACATAACATTTGTATTATTTGTTTTACCTGCATCACATTTCTACTAGGAAACATTTGAAATCACACAATAGGACACTTCATTGAAATGCTACGCATGCGTTGTTTCCTATCAACTTTCCTCTGTCAGCACTATGTTCCCAGACTTGGGAACATCGGCAAGAGCTTCCCAATATTTAATATTTAATTCGCAAATTTCCCCTTGGGAAAGTTTTGAGACAAAGATTTATACATGCGTTGGTAAAATTTCGTATTATATAAAAGCAATTATCAAAAAGTATCTAAACTGACACTTGATGTGTGAAAAGTACTGAAGAAATACATGGGGTTCCTGCCCGCAAGTTGCTGGAAGGAGCTCTGATGGGGCAAAAACACCCGTTTGCGACCCCGAGATGAGAAACGGGCCTCGATGGAGGGCAAGCCCAACGTAGAGCTTCATTAGCAGCGGTCTGCGTCTCGGTGTCTTCCTGCATCATCAGCGAGAGGGCCTTTGGGACTCAATAGGCAGAATGGGTGGTGCCAGCAAACATGGAGTCACAGTCAGACTTGAGTGATATGTGCCTCACGTTCCTTTGCATGGCACTTAGTAAATGGTGATTTAAACACAGCCCCCGTTTTCACAAAGGTCAATGTGGAGCTGCGGGGAGAGCAAGAATGTTCCTGAAATAGTAATAAAATTGGAGGAGAGGGCTCAGTGACGTCGGGTTGGGTGGTGAAGACACAGCCCAGCAACATCTGGAGATTTTAGAAAGTAAAAATTAATTAAGGCAAAGCTGTCCAACAGAACTTTCTGCGAGGGACATATTCTATGTCTGCACTGTCTAATGTGGTAGCTGCTGTATTGAACACTTGAGGCTGGTATGACTGGGGAACTGAATTTTAAATGTTATTTAATTTTAATAATAACTATGAAATAGTCACATGTACCTAGTGGTTACTGTGTTGTATAGCACAACACTTAGCTCCCAGAACAAATGTCCTTCAGGCCATTGAAAGCCAAGAGGATTTCAGCAAGACTCACAGTGTTCACCAGACCAGCAGTACAAATGGGGACCATAAGGCCCAATGCGGTTCACCTTCTATCCATCCCTGAGACCATTTTTCTAATACAAGTTCTGTTTTTAAAGATGTGCCTCTTCTCTACTAATGCTCATAAGACAAAAATTTGACAGCTGTCTTAAGGAAAAAGTTAAAAGATGAAAAATTTATTTTGGGGGGAGAATTTCTTTCCTAAATGACTTTGTGTTTTCAGGAGCCTGGTACCTTGTGTGTTGAATTAAAAAAACAACAACAACTTGAAGACTTATCATATGTTAACGCTTTCAATATTCATATTGAGTAATTCTAATATATGTGGTTCAGGCACAGGATACTTGCAGATTCATGGACTGATGTCCTTTTAAATTCAGGGAGATCATGAACATGGAGAAATAAAAACTAAATTAAATACAGAATTCTAACCCAGTCTCCTGGGATCAGAGATTCATTAGGAAAAATTTCCTTTCTGTTTAGTCCAGAGGCCCCGGGGGAAATCGGATGCTCAGCAGTGGGAATAAGAAGAGGGAACTGTGCCTGATGAGCAGATACACAGAGCGCTGTAACGCTCCTCTGTGCGGTCCCTCAGCTTGTACCACGTTGGTGGACAGGACCTGGGTGTTGCGTTTGACTCCTGAGCTGGCTGTGAACTGATGCTTCACTCCTTCCTGCTGTCTCGTGTGGGGACAGAGCTTCAGTCTCCATCATGATCCTCCCAGGGAGTAATTCTGACTTCCACACACAGTCCTTGCTCTCCGAGACCCCATCCAGGTGAGTCTGAGAGCCCAGCAGGTACTGAAGGAAAGGGTCAGAGAGGTCAGAAGCTGAGAACACTTACCTGAGTCACTGTGACGTTAACAGCCCAGCCAGGAGACTAGAGATCTCCGTGTCAGTGTCTTGGCTTATTAATTGATTGTGGGGACAGAGCCAGGAGTGCAATTTCCAGGCTCTCATCCTCACTTGGAAAGGTGCTGGCTCCCATAGTAGATGGCCATTAACTGTGATTGGATGGCCATCAGCTGTGGCTAGTTGGCCGTCAGCTGTAACCAGTGAGCCATTGGCCCCTAATAGTGCACTGAAGTGAAATTTCTAAGATGAAGTGTATTTGAGCATGTTTTGTGTTCACTGGAAAGATCCAGGCCAGTGGAGGTAGGAACTACCTTGCAACAGCTGTTCATGAGACATACATTGCAGTATCTTCTCTCATGTTGGGTATTCACATGAAGAAGTTATTTAATACAAACAGGAATACCAAGTTGTTTTACTTTGAATTATTTCATTCCTCGTGAGGCTGCATATATTTTGGTTTGTTACTTGTTTACTTTGATTTTGGAACAGTTAGTCAGAATTTCTATCCCACACTGAGCTTTTTCCCCCTGGTGGTCATTGTCTTCTATATTTCTAATGAGAAATTCTGTCATACACTTTGGAGTATAAATTGAGGATTGACCAAATTTTAGGCAAAGAGGACACAGTGCTGAGAATAAAACACTTTGGTGAAGGTGAAATTAAGGGCACCCGTTGTACCTTAAATCTAATGCCACAAAGGCATCTCACACCATGTTTACATTTATGCAATGAGGACTTCAGTGCACCTGCTAATGTGGTGGGATGTCTACAGTTTGATTTAAAGTTCTTTTCCACTTCATGTGGGTTTTGAAAGTAAAATGCCCTCACCCAGGGGACACTAATGAATGAATGGAGAGGCTTCAAGTCAGTTCCTTCAACAAATTTTATTGAATAAATGTCTGTATCAGAGTCTTTAGCTGCTGTAAAATATTCCCGCATTAGTTGATTAACAGAAACAAGTATTTGCAGTTAAGTTCTAAATGTCAGAAGCCCGAAATGAGTGTCATGGGCTAATATCAAGATGTCTGCAGAGCTGGGTGCCTTCTAGAGGCTCAGGTGAAATTCTGTTTTCCTTCCTATTTCAGTTTGTATTCTGGCCACATGCCTTTCCTGGCTCAAAGACATTGCTCTGCCTTCAAAGCCAGCAGTTTAGCTTCTTCATCTTGTCTCTTGCTTCTACCTAGAGGACCATTGTGGTTACGTTCCTCCCACCTGGATGACACTGGGTCATCTTCTTAATGTCAGCCGGTTAGCAAGCCTGTCTCATCTTCCACCCTAATCCTCCCTTGCTAGAAAAATAGCAAATGCAAAGACACAGGGATAGTGTGTGGACGTATTATGGAGGCCCTTATTCTGCTCACTACAAAGTCTCTTAAAGGAGTATTATTGGGGTGGCTGGATGTCTCAGTTAGTTAGAGTGTGGTAGTAATAACACCAAGATGTCCAGTTCGATCTCGGCTGCGCCCTCCTTACTAAAAATAGAAAAATGTGTATTAATATGTGTCACTCAGGGGCCCTTATGTAAGAGAAATGAGCACAGAATTTATTAGTTTCTGGAATGGTTGAACACACTAATTGCTTTAATAATACATGCAAGGAAATATTTGATTCAGAAACCTGAAACTGCCTGCCCCTGACTCTGACACAGGACCTCACCTTTCTACTCAGAGTGTGGGCCACACACCAGGAGCTGCAGCATCAACGCCCCCAGGAGCTGGTTAGATATGCAGACTCTCTGAGCCCCCAGGCCCTGCTGACTCAGATTCTGCGTCTGGTAGGAGGCTGTTGATCGTAGGCACATACAGGTTGAAGTGCTGATCTTGACTGGGTTTGCTCACCTTCTCTCTGTTGACTTGGGGGCTGAATAATGGTTGGGTGTGGGTGCTTTCCTGGGGATTGTAGGTGTTATCAGTGTTCCTTCATGCAATGCCAGGTACCTCAGGCACAAAATCATTTCTGGGTGAGAAACACTGCTGGGAAGCCGCCTGAAAAAAATTATAATCAAGGTTCATCAGATACTCCAATATTCACTTTGACAGATCACTAAAGCCCATCTGCTCCAACAAAGTGTCTTTGCTTCTTCCAAGTACACATGCCCACATTTCCTTGCCTTTCTCTCACTTTCTTCACTGAGGTCTCTGTTCAAATGTCACCTTGTTTGGAGGACTTGATAAATGCCCTTGAAAAAAAAACACTAGTCACGATCTTGTTTTACACTTGCTTTCCTTTTCTTCATATGATCTGTCACCATATGAAATGTTATATATTTTTATTATTAGCTTACATATTATCTCTCTATCATTGACTTCTATGAACTTCTGTTTTTCAGCACTCTAGTAGCCACAAACTAGACAGTACCTAAAATAGGGTGATCACTCAATTTATATTCCTGAAATACATGAAGAATTTCTCATGAAAACTGTAGAATAGATGACACCTTTGGAAAGAAGCACATTGGGACAAAAAAATCCTAATCTGAGATGGCACAGGACCACTGGAAGGAACAAGATCCATAGAAAAATATTGAAATTAATCACTTGGCTGCAAAATATAAATTGTAGCGTTAGAGCATCTGAGTATGTCTATTTGAGTTAAAATTACTCATGTGATTTTCCTGTCTTAGAAGTCACGTCTTCCTCATGGAACCAGAGAATCTTACAAGAGTTTCAGAATTTGTTCTCCTGGGACTTTCAGAGGAGCCAGACCTGCAGCCCCTCCTCTTTGGGCTTTTCCTCTCCATGTACCTGATCACTGTGTTAGGAAACCTGCTCATCGTCCTGGCCGTCAGCTCAGACTCCCACCTGCACACGCCCATGTACTTCTTCCTCTCCAACCTGTCCTTTGTGGACATCTGTTTCACCTCCACCACCGTCCCTAAGATGCTGGTGAACATCCAGACGCAGAGCAAAGTCATAACCTATGGAGGCTGCATCACGCAGATGTACTGTTTCCTACTCTTTGCAGGGTTGGATAACTTCCTCCTGACTGTGATGGCCTATGACCGCTTTGTGGCCATCTGTCACCCCTGCACTACACGGTCATCATGCACCCCGGCTCTGTGGACAGTTGGTTCTGGTGTCCTGGATCATGAGTGTCCTGATTTCCTTGTTACAAAGCTAATGGTGCTGAGACTGTCCTTCTGTGCAGACTTGCAAATCCCCACTTTTTCTGTGAACTCAACCAGATGATCCAACTTGCCTGTTCTGACACCTTTCTTAACAACCTGGTGATGTATTTTGTAGCTGGTGGTGGTGGTTCCCTGACTGGGATCCTTTACTCTTACTCCAAGATCATTTCCTGCATCGTGCAATGCCCTCTGCTCAGGGAAGTATAAAGCATTTTCTACCTGTGCGTCTCACCTCTCGGTTGTCTCCTTATTTTATTTAACAATCCTGGGAGTGTACCTCAGCTCTCCTGCTACCCACAATGCACACTCTAGTGCTACAGCCTCGGTCCTGTACACAGTGGTGACACCCATGCTGAACCCCTTCATCTACAGTCTCAGGAATAAAGATATAAAGGGGCTCTGAAAAGATCCTTTGGGATGACAGTAAAAGGGACAATCACCCTGAGACTGAAAAGTGCCTTGATTTCATGGCTCCAAGTCTAAAACCAGACATTGTGATTCTTTAATCAGATTGTGTTTTTATTTCTTTTATTTATATTCTGGAATTTCCATTTGTGTTCAACTTTTCTATAAAATTTTAAATTATTTACTTTTTCCTTTAGAGTTGACATTCAATTTTATTTTATTTGTTTCAGGTGTACTGTAGTGGCTAGACATTTATATAATTTATGTAGTGATCCCCATTAGTCTAGTACCCACCTGGCACTATGTAGTTGTTGCAATATTATTTACTATATTCTGTATGCTGTACTTTATATCCCTGTGACTGTTTTGTATACAATTTGTATTTCTTAATCCCTTCACTGTTTTACCCACAACCCTCACCTCTCTGGCAACCATCAATTGTTCTCTGTAATATGAGTCTGTTTCTGTTGTGTTTAGTTTTGTCTGTACATTCCAAGTATAAGTGAGATCACACAGTATTTGTCTTTCTCTGTCTGACTTGTTTTACTTAGCATAATACCTCAGGTCTACACATGTTGTCACAAATGGTAAGATTTCATTTTTATGACAGTAATAATCCATTGTATATATGTACCACCTCTTCTTTATCCAGTTGTCAAGTGATGAGCACTTAGGTTGCTTACATATTTGGCTCTTGTAAATAGTGTTGCAGTGAACATAGGTTTCATATAACTTTCCTAATTAGTGTTTTGGATTTCTTTGGATAATTACTAGAGGGAAATTGTTGGCTCATACAGTAGTCCCTTTTTTAATTTTTGAGGAAACTCCATACAGTGTTCCATATTGGCTGCAATTTGCAATCCCATTGACAGTACATGAGAGGTCTTTTTTTATCCACATCCCGACCAGCACTTGTTGCTTGTTGCTTTACAACAGCCATTCTGACATGTGTGAGTTGGTATCTCATTGCGGTTTTAATTTGATTAGTGACCTTGACCATCTTTTTGTACCTATTGGCCATCGGTGTGTCCTCTTTGGAGAAATGTCTACTCAGGTCCTCTGCCCTTTTTTAAATGGGATTTTTTGTTGTTTTGAGGTTGAGTTGTATGTATTCTTTATAAATTTGGGATATAACCCTTATCCGATGTATCATTGGCGAATGTCTTCTCCCAATCAGTAGATTGTCTTTTCTTTTTTTGATAGTTTTTATTCCTGTGCAAAAACTCTTAGTTGGATGTAGTTCCACTTTTCTATTTTTTGTGTTGTTTCCCTTACCCAAGGAGGTATGTATCAGGAAACAAATGTTACTAAGAGCAATGTCAGAGAATTTACTGCCTATGTTTTCTTCCAGGAGTTTTATGGTTCCAAGTCCTACATTTAAGTCTTTCATCCATTTTGAGTTTATTCTTGTATGTGGTGTAAGAAGGTGTTCCAGTTTCATATTTTCCCATATATGTAAGTTTTCCCAACACCATTTATTGAAGAGACTGTCTTTACCTCACTGTATATTCTTGCCTCGTTGTCAGAGACAAAGGACCATGTAAGTGTGGGTTTATCTTGGGTCTTTATTCTATTCCATTGAATTACATGTCTGTTTTCATCCTCGTACTATGCTGCTTTCATCACTGTAGCCTTGTAGTACAGCTTGATATCAGGTAACATGACATCTCCAACTTTGCTGTTTCTCAAGAGTTCAAGTGGTTATTCACGGTCTTTTGTGGTTTCATATCAATTTTAAGATCATTTGTTCTATTTCTTTGAAAAATGCATAGTTAATATTTACAAAACAGTTGGATTTTTATAGAGTAATACTGAACTATCAGAAAGAGAAATAAAGAAAACAATCTCATTTATAATTGCATCAAAAAAATCCCTAAGAATAAATTGGACCAAGAAGAGAATAGACCTATACTCAGAAAAGTACATGACACTGAAGAAAGAAATTGTAGAATATACAATAAATGGAAGCTTAAATGGTGGTATCGGAGAGGAGAAATTAACATCGTTAAAATGTCCTCACTACCCAAAGCAATCTATTGACTTAATACAATCCCTATCAAAACACCAAATATCAATCAAGTACATTTGGAGATGTAATTGGCTTTATTCAGTGATTCATGAATGAGGCAGCGTCCCTTCCAGCAACCAGAAGGGAACAGCCAGTGGTTGTATAAAATGGAAGGTTTTCATTGAAGAAGGTTGGGGAGAAGAGTTATTAAGAAAAAAAAAGACAACATGAATTTTACACCTGGGTTGGGGGGAGAAAGGGAACAGCAATGGTTTTATCCTATAGATTCCCTATTCCTTCCATGGGGAATGGAGAGGGTCCATGTGACAAGTGCTTTTACAGAAAATTCAGGACTGGTTGATTAAGATTACATTTCTAATAGAGGTTGAAACTGCCGAGATGTCCCATATGAAATCAAAGTTTGGCCTCATGGCTTTTTAGCACCAGTGATGCCATTTTGTGTCTGTGATTTTCTCTTTAACTGTAGTATGGACACTTTAACAATATTAATTCTTCCAATAATGGAGTATATATTTCCATATTTGATCTCCTTTCAAATGCATCCATTGCTGAATTAAAGGAGTCATTAAAAATTAAGAATACATATCGCAGGAATATATTTATAGATAATTATATATGTAAATTATATAAATATTTATAATTAATATATATGTAATCAATATATAATTAATTGCTTTCTTATGTGATTATAAAAAATGCAATCAACCTGATCCTATTTCCGCATTTCTGATGGTGATATGGGCTGATGAAGCTAAGCCAGGAGGATGCTGTTAGAATAAATACACTGTTTGGAAATAGTTGGAAAGTCTGAGAACTCTTACTCAGGTAAGGAGTGTATGTACATGTACATATATGTACATTTTTACCTGACTCTATTTCAGGTAACACACACACACACACACACACACACACACACACCATCACACAGACTCATTAATAATGTCACCTTTCATGTGAAGAAAACAAGAAAGAAATTTGGAGAGAATAGAATTTAAAAGAATGAATGGTTAAATTAACATGAAACTAGAAGATTTAGAACTTTAGGCATATGGAGTTAAAGAAGAATGGTTGACCTTAATTTTAGTAATGAATACATTTCCTTTCTTAATGCACAAAGGCCTCAAAGTCAGAACCACATTTATTTTATGCAATGGAGAATTCATTAGAGCAGCTAAGGGAACAAATTCTAAGTCACCAGTGTTCTTGATCGATATTTAAAGGCAATGACAATTATTCCTCAATTTAAAAATACATGAAAGAAATAACCTTTTCATCTGTGGACAACTTCACATCTTTGAGACTCTTCAGTTTTCTCAGTTGTGAAATGTGGATAATACAAGTATCTTTTCCATAGATATTTGAGAAGATTGAATGAGATAATCATTAAAAATAGCCTTATGGTATCTGACATATATTATGTCCCATTACATGAAGGCAATTATTATTCAGTTCAGGAGATGAACAAGAGTACTTAAGTGGTAATCAGCTTTCTTCCCAGAAGTTATGCAGGAATTTGGTAGCATATCAACTGGCCCTGGAAGGAGACTGTGAAAACAAACCAAATCACTTACTCCATGAGTCTGCAGAATTATCTGTTCAGAGAGGTTGTTACATGTGCAGGTTGGCACCAAGCAGTAGAATAGAAGGAACAGACCTGGAAGACAGACCTGATTATTATGCAGGTGCATGTGCTGTGTGGCCAGAGCAGTGCAGGGCCACCATCTTCACTGGTGTGACACCTGTCCGCCTGGAGTCTGTGATCCTAGGAGAGTATGAACGTATGGAAAGTGCCTCGCATGTAGTCAGGCACAAAGTAATGGTTCTGAGATCATTACAAGCAGATTTTACAAAAATAACCCATATAAGGAAAAACTTGAAAAGCAACCTCATGCTGTGTTCTAGATTCAAAGCCCAGAGATCGCATTCTGCTGGACATTGTTCTCTGCAGTCCTGGACTGAGCTCCCTGTTTGGTCATCAGGAGACCCTGCAAAACTGTAATTTTCTGTGAAACATTGTTAGGCTTATTGTACTATGTTTGCAAAGGCAGAATTTGGGGACAGTTTGAAACAAAACAAAAAGATGCCATGTCATCAAACCCTCACTTTACCAGAAAACTAACGAGAAGAACCTTTTCTGAAAATTCTACTGTTTCCATTTTTATTGAAATTTATCAAACAGGAGTCTGAACAATAACATTATTACATGCGGCCAGATTAGAAGTTATTTAGAAAAAACCATTATTAATGTTTTAAGCTTACTTATAAAACCGTTGAATCCTGTATAAACTGGTATGCAAATAATCAAGGCAGCGTTATTCATGTTACTCCAAAGAATGCATACTGGGGGGTAGAGCAGGGGTGCCAAAAATGTACATATTTTAAGAGATGTTATCTCTTTATTACTTTTTGAAGTTGAATTGAATTACAGTAGCAATGTGTAGTATGACGTTCACTCAAATGATGGCATTAATCAAATGAACGCTAGCGTCATTCATTGTGTTACTATTTTAATACTGTTTTCTCTTTTCTTAATGTGTGTACATTTTGGGGGGACCCTCTGTATGTCCACAAACTGGTGAGTAGATAAACAAAATGTAAAACATCCGTACCATCGACTACTGTTTAGCAATAAACAATAAAAAGTAATGAACTACTAAAAAAACAGAAAAAAAAAAAAAACCTACCGAAGCCCACGGGATATACCAGTGGTGTGACGTAATTTTTCAACATCTTTATTATGACAATTTTAAACATAGAGAAAAAGTGAAAGAATAGTACGGTGATCACCTCTATGTTCATCACCTTCATTTAACACATAGCATTTGTATTATTTGCTTTCTCTGCATTACGTTTCTGCGAGGAAGCATTTCAAAGCACATGGTAGGACACTTCATTGAAATACTACCCACGCGTCAGTTTCATGTCAACTTTCCTCTGTCAGCACTATTGGACTTGGGAACATCAGCAAGAACTTCCTGATATTTAATATTTAATTCACATTCAAATTTTCCCTGGGAAAGTTTTGAGACAAAGTTCTTTCCTGCGTTGGTAAAATTTCATTATAAAAGCAATTATCAAGGATCTAAAACACTTGACTTGTGAAAAGTACTGAAGAAATACATGGGTTACTGCCCTCAAGTTGCTGGAAGGAGCTCTGATGGGGCAAAACACCTGAAACCAGATGAGAAACGGGCCTGGAGAGGGCAAGCCCAACGAGAGCTTCATTAGCAGCGGTCTGCTCCGTGTCTTCCTGCATCATCAGCGAGAGGGCCTTTGGGACTCAATAGGCAGAATGGTGGCGCCAGCAAACATGGAGTCACAGTCAGACTTGAGTGATATGTGCCTCACGTTCCTTTGCATGGCACTTAGTAAATGGTGATTTAAAACACAGCCCTCGTTTTCACAAAGGTCAATGTGGAGCTGCCGGGAGAGCAAGAATGTTCCTGAAACAGTAATAAAATTGGAGGAGAGGGCTCAGTGACGTAGGGTTAGGGTGGTGGAGAAACAGCCCAGCAACATCTGGGGATTTTGAAAGACATTTAAGGCAAAACTGTCCAACAGAACTTTCATCGAGGGACATATTCTATGTCTGCACTGTCTAATGTGGTAGCTGCTGTATTGACGCTAGTATGACTGTTGAACTGAATTTTAAATGTTATTTAATTTTAATAATAACTTTGAAATAGTCACAAGTACCAGTGGCTGCTGTGTTGTATAGCACAGCTCTTAGCTCCCAAGACAAATGTCCCTCAGGCCATTTATTTCCAAGAGGATTTCGGCAAGACTCACAGTGTTCACCAGACCAGTAGAAAAATGGGGACCATAAGGCACAATATGGTTCACCTTCTATCCATCCCTGAGACCATTTTTCTAATACAAGTTCTGTTTTTAAAGATGTGTCTCTTCTCTACTAATGATCGTAGCAAAAATTATGAAAGCTGTTCTAAGTAAATACTGAACAGATGAAAACTTCATGTTTTGGGGAGAACCACTTTCCTAATTGAATTTGCCTTCACAGGAGGCTGGTACCTTCTGTGTTGAATTTAAAAAAACAGAACCAAGACCTATCACCTTTGAAGGCTTCCAATATTCATATCATGTACTTCTAATAAATGTGGTTGAGACACAGAATACTCGGACTAATGTCCTTTTAAAACAGGGAGATCAAGCACATGAAGAAATAAAACCCAAATTCACTGTCTTCTAACCTGGTCTGGGGATCAGGGATTCATTAGGAAAAATTTCCTTTCTGCTTATTCCAGAGGCCCCGGGGGAAATCGGATGCTCAGCAGCGGGAATAAGAAGAGGGAACTGTGCCTGATGAGCAGATACACAGAGCGCTGTAACGCTCTTCTGTGCGGTCCCTCAGCTTGTACCACGTTGGTGGACAGGACCTGGGTGTTGCGTTTGACTCCTGAGCTGGCTGTGAACTGATGCTTCACTCCTTCCTGCTGTCTCGTGTGGGGACAGAGCTTCAGTCTCATCATGAACCATCCAGGGAGTAATTCTGACTTCCACACAGAGTCCTCCCTCTCAGAGACCCCATCCAGGTGAGTCTGAGAGCCCAGCAGGTACTGAAGGAAAGGGTCAGAGAGGTCAGAAGCTGAGAACACTTACCTGAGTCACTGCGACCCTAACAGCCCAGCCAGGAGACTAGAGATCTCCGTGTCTGTGTTTTTGGGTTAGTAATGGATTTCTAACTGATTCATTTAATACATTAATAAGGATGCTTGAATCTTCCATAAAAGGACCATAGCTAACAATTAAGTGATGGGCATGGATGTACCGTTAGGTGACATTTTGGAATGAGTGAGATGCATAAAGTAGTTGCAGTACAGTGAAAACATATCTGAGGATTTTTGCTGTTCGAGGAGTGAGAGATAGAGTGTTAGCTGCGGAGGCCAGTGCACTGAATTGAAATTTCTAAGATGGAGTGTATTTGAGCATGTTTTGCATTCACTGGAAAGATCCAGGCCAGTGGAGGTAGGAACTACCTTGCAACAGCTGTTGTTCATGAGACATGCAATGCAGTATCTTCTCTCATCCTGGGTAGTCACATGAAAAAATTATTTAAAAAGTCTGAAGAGGAATACTAAATTGTTTTCATTGCATTATTTCATTCTTGGTGAGGCTGCATATATTTTGGTTTGTTACTTTTATTTTGGAACAGTTAGTAGGAATTTCTATCCCATACTGAACTTTTCCCCCCTGGTGATCATTGTCTTCTACATTTTTAATGAAATTCTGTCATATACATTGGAGTATAAATAGAGGATTGACCAAATTTTAGGCAAAGAGGACACAGTGTTGAAACAAAACACTTTGGTGGTGGAGAAATAAACGTCACCCGTTGTACCTTAAATCTTGATGCCACGAAAGCATTGTAGTCAGACCACGTTTACATTTATGCCATGAGGACTTCAGTGCACCTGCTAATGGGGTGGGATATCTCTAACTTGATTTAGAGCTCTTTTCGCTTCATGTGGGTTTTCAAAGTAAAATGCCCTCACCCAGGGGAAGCTAATGAATGAGTGGAAAGGCTTCAACTCAGTCCCCTCTGCAAATTTTATTGAATAAATGTCTGTATTAGATTCTATTGCTGCTGTAAAATATTCCCATACTAGTTGATTAAAACAAACAAATATATGCTCTCACAGTTCTGGATGTGAGAACCCGAAATGAGTGTCATGGGCTAATATCAAGGTGTCTGCAGAGCTGGGTTCCTTCTAGAGGCTCAGGTGAAATGCTGTTTCCCTTCCTATTTCAGTTTGTATTCTGGCCACAGCCTTTCCTGGCTCATGGCCATTCCTCTGCCTTCAAAGCCAGCAGTTTAGCTTCTTCATCTTGTCTCTTGCTTCTACCTAGAGGACCATTGTGGTTACGTTCCTCCCACCTGGATGATACTGAGTCATTTTCGTATCGTCAGCTGGTCAGCAAGCCTGTCCCAATTCCACTGTAATCCTCCCTTGATATAAAAATATCAAATGCAAAGGTACTGGGGATTGGGTGTGGACATATTTTGAAGGCCCTTATTCTGATCACTACGAAGTTTCTTAGAAGTGTATTATTATACACTCAGAGGCCCTTATACAAGGGAAATGAATGCAGTATTTATCATAGTTTCTGGAATGAGTGGCTACGCAATTGCTTTAAATGTTGTTACATGCAAGAAATACTTGATTCAGAAAACCTGAAACTGCCTGCCCCTGACTCTGACACAGGACCTCACCTTTCTACTCAGAGCGGGGGCCACAGACCAGGAGCTACAGCATCAACACTCCCGGGAGCTGGTTAGAAATGCAGACTCTCTGAGCCCCCAGGCCCTGCTGACTCAGATTCCGCATCTGGTAGGAGGCTGTTGATCGTAGGTACATACAGGTTGATGTGCTGGTCTTGACTAGGTTTACTCACCTTCTCGCTGTTGACTTGTGGGATGAATGATGGTTGGGTGTGGGTGCTTTCCTGTGGACTGTAGGTGTTATCAGGTTTCCTTCATGCAATGCCAGGTACCCCAGGCACAGCATCATTTCTGGGTGAGAAACACTGCTGCGAAATAACCTGAAATAATTATAATCAAGGCCCATCAGATACTCTGATATTCACTTTGGACAGATCACTAAAGCCCTTCTGCTCCAACAAAGGGTCTTTGCTTCTTCCAAGTACACACGCCCACGTTTCCTTGCGTCTCCCTCACTTTCTTCACTGAGGTCTCTGTTCTAATGTCACCTTGTTTGCAGGACCTGACTAAATACCCTTGAAAAAAAATCAAACAACTAGTCGCTACCTTGTTTTAAACATGCTTTCCTTTTCTTCATAGGATCTGTCACCATATGAAATGTTATATATTTTTATTATTAGCTTGCATATGTTTTTTCCTTCATTGACTTGTATGACCTTCTGATTTGCAGCACTCCAATACTCACAGACTAGACAGTACCTAAAACATGGTGAGCTCTCATTTTTTATTCGTGAAATGCATGAAGAATTTCACATGAAAACAGTAGAAAACATAACACCTTTGGAAAGAAGGAGAACGGACAAAAATTCCTAATCTGAGATGGCACAGGAAAGCTCTAGAAGGAATAAGATCCATATAAAAGTATTGAAATTAATCACTTGGCTGCAAAATATAAATTGTAGCATTGGAGCATCTGAGTAAACTCTGTTTGTATGAAAATTACTCATGTGATTTTCCTGTCTTGGAAGTCACGTCTTCCTCATGGAACCAGAGAATCTTACAAGAATTTCAGAATTTGTTCTCCTGGGACTTTCAGAGGAGCCAGATCTGCAGCCCCTCATCTTTTGGTTTTTCCTCTCCTTGTACCTGATCACTGTGCTCGGAAACCTGCTCATCATCCTGGCCGTCAGCTCAGACTCCCACCTCCACACGCCCATGTACTTCTTCCTGGCCAACCTGTCCTTTGTGGATATCTGTTTCACTTCCACCACCGTCCCCAAGATGCTGGTGAACATCCAGATGCAGAGCAAAGTCATAACCTATGAAGGCTGCATCACACAGATGTACTTTTTATACTCTTTGCATGTTGGATAACTTCCTCCTGACCGTGATGGCCTATGACCGCTGTGGCCATCTGTCACCCCTGCACTACACGGTCATCATGCACCCCCAGCTCTGTGGACAGTTGGTTCTGGGGTCCTGGATCATCAGTGTCCTGATTTCCTTGTTATATAGCCTAATGGTGCTGAGGCTGTCCTTCTGTGCAGACTTGCAAATCCCCACTTTTTCTGTGAACTCAACCAGATGATCCAACTTGCCTGTTCTGACACCTTTCTTAACACCCTGGTGATGTATTTTGTAGCTGTGCCAGTGGGTGGTGGTGCCGTGGCTGGAATCCTTTACTCTTACTCCAAGATCATTTCCTGCGTACGTGCAATGTCCTCTGCTCAGGGAAGTATAAAGCATTTTCTACCTGTGCATCTCACCTCTCGGTCGTCTCCTTATTTTATTTAACAAGCCTAGGAGTGTACCTCAGCTCTCCTGCTACCCACAATGCACACTCTAGTGCTACAGCCTCGGTCCTGTACACAGTGGTCACACCCATGCTGAATCCCTTCATCTACAGTCTCAGGAATAACGATATAAAGGGGGCCCTGAAAAATCCTTTGGGATGAAGTATAAAAGGGACAATCACCCTGAGACTTAAACAGTGCCCTTGATTTCATGGCTCTAAGTCTAAAACCAGACATCGTGATTCTTTAATCAGATTGTGTTTGTTCTTCTTTTGTTTATAATCTGGAGTTTCCTTTTCTTTGAGTTCAACTTCTGAGTATGACTTTTACATATTATTTATTTTTTTACATTATAGTTGACATTCAATATTATTTTACATTAGTTTCAGGTTTACACCATAGTGGTTAGACATTTGTATAATTTATGTAGTGATCCCCCCATTAATCTAGTACCCACCTGGCACTATATATAGTTTCTGCAATATTATTTTTATGCTGTGAATATATACAATATTCTGTATGCTGTGCTGTACATCCCTGTGACTGTTGTGTAAATATCAATTTGTATTTCTTAATCCCTTCACTTTCTTTACACAGCCCCACAACCCTCACCTTTCTGGCAACCATCTGTTTGTTCTCTGTAATTATGAGTCTGTTTTGTTTTGTTTATTTTTCTGTTTATATTCCACGTATAAGCGAGATCATATGGTATTTGTCTTTCTCTGTCTGACAGTTTTACTTAGCATAATACCCTCCAGGTCCATCCATGTTGTCACAAATGGTAAGATTTCATTTTTTTTATGACCACGTAATAATCCATTGTACATATGTACCACATCTTCTATATCCAGTCGCAACAGATTAACTCTTAGGTTGCTTACATATTGGCTATTGTAAATAGTTTTGCAGTGAGCATAGGGGTTCGTATAACTTTCCTAATTAGTGTTTTGGATTTCTTTGAATCAATACTAGCAGTGGAATTGCTGTGGTCCATATTGGCTGCACCAATTTGCAATCCCACCGACAGTACACGAGGGTTTCATTTTTCTCCACGTCCTCACCAGCACTTGTTGCTTATTGATGTACAACAGCCATTGTGACACGTATGAGTTGCTATCTCATTGTGGTTTTAATGTGATGATTAGTGACCTTGACCACCTTTTTATACCTATTGTTCATCAGTATGTCCTCTTTGGAGAAATGTCTGTTCAATCCTTTGCCCTTTTTAAATGGGATTGTTTGTTGTTTTGAGTTTGAGTTGTATGAGTTGTTTATAAATTTGAGATATAACCTTTATCTGATGTATATTTGGCGAATGTCTAGTCCCAATCAGTAGGTTGTCTTTTCTTTTTGTTGATGGCTTTCGTTGTGGTTCAAAAAGTTTTTAGTTGGATGTAGTTCCACTTGTTTATTTTTTGTTTTGTTTCCCCTGACTAAGGAGATGATTCAGAAAACAAATATTACTAAGAGGAATGTCAGAGAATTTACTGCCTATATTTTCTTCCTGGAGTTTTATGGTTGTAATTCTTACATTTAAGTCTTTCATCCATTTTGAGTTTATTCTAGTATATGGTGTAAGAATGTGTTTCAGTTTCATATTTTTCCACATATGAAAGTTTTCCAACACCGTTTATTGCAGAGACTGTCTTTACTTCACTGCATATTCTTGCCTCGTTGTCAGAGACAAATGACCATGTAAGTGTGGGTTTATTTCTGGGCTCTTTATTCTATTCCATTGAATTATGTGTCTGTTTTCATGCCCGTACTGTGCTGTTCTCATTACTGTAGGCTTGTAGTATAGCTGATATCAGTGACATCAACTTTTCTTTCTCAAGAGTGGTTATTCAGGTCTTTTGTGGTTCATCAATTTTAAGATTATTTGTTCTAGTCCTTGAAAATGCAAAGTTAATATTTAGAAATATAGATATATTTTTAATTTACAATATAAGAAATATTATAATTAAATATCATTTAAATTGAAAAATACCAGTAATCGCCAGTTGAATTTTTATACACTAATAATGAACCATCAGAAAGAGAAATAAAGAAAACAATCTCATTTATAATATCATCAAAGAAATACCTCAGAATAAATTTGACCAAGGAGAGAATAGATCTATACACAGAAAAGTACATGACACTGAAAAGAAATTGAAGAAGATACAATAAATGGAAGCTTATATTGTGGTATCGGACAAGAGAAATTAACATCGTTAAAATGTCCATATTACCCAAAGCAATCTATTGACTTAATACAATCACTATCAAAACACCAAAAATCAACCAAGTACATTTGGAGACGTAATTGGCTTTATTAAGTGATTTGTGAATGAAGCAGTATCCCTTCCAGCAACCAGAAGGGAACAGCCAGTGGTTGTACCAAATGGAAGGTTTTCAGTGAAGAAGGGCGGGGCGAGGAGCTATTAACAAAAGAAAAGAAAAGATTCAGTTTAGACCTGGGTTTTTTTGGGAGGAGGAAGGGAACTGCAAGATTTTTTATCCTTCAGATTCATTCTTCCTTCCATGGGGGATTGAGAATGCCTATGTGACCAGTGCTTTCACAGAACATTCCAGACTTGTTGATTAAGATTACATTTCTAATAGAGGTTGAAACTGCCATTAGGTGCCATATTAAATCTAAGTTTGGCCACATGGGTTTTTACCACCAGTGATGCCATTTTCGGTCTGTGATTTTCTCATTACTGTAGTATGGACACTTTAACAATATCAATTCTTCCAAAAATTGAGCAGAGAATATCTTTCCATATTTGAGTCTCCTTTAAAATGCATCCATTGCTGAGTTAAAGGGGTCATACAAAAATTAAGAATACATAATGCATGAATATATATATTTATAGATAATTATGTATATAAATTATATAACTATTTATAATTTATATATGTAATCAATACATAATTAATTACTTTGTTATGTGATTATAAATAATGTAATCACCCTGATCCTATTTCTGCATTTCTGATGCTGATATGGGCTGATGAAGCTAAATCAGGTGGATGGTGTTAGAATAAATAAACTGTTTGGAAATAGGTGGTGAGTCTAGAACTCTTTCATGGGTAAGGAGTGTATGTACACATACATATATGTACATTTTTGCCTGACTCTATTTCAGGTAACACACATACACACACACACACACACACACACACACACACACACCATCACACAGACTCATTAATGTCACCTTTCATGTGAAAAGAAACTGGAAATTTGGAGAGAATAGCATTTAAAGAATGAATGGTTAAATTAACATGAAATTAGAAGAATTAGAACTTTAGGCATATGGATTTAATGTAGAATGTTTGACCTTAATTTTAGTAATGAATACATTTCCTTTCTTTATGCACAAAGGCCTGAGTCAGAACCACATTTTTTTATGCAATGGAGAATTCATTAGAGCATTTAAGGGAAAAAATTCCCCAAATTGACTTATCTCAATGCTGTTGGCTGACAAATAATATTGACTCAGTAGTTCATTGTCAAAAAGGTTTTATTTGGGAAAAGGAAAGAACCAGGAAAAAGATGGCTGCCACCCTGACCTGCACATGGAGACCCACGAGCCACGTGTTCTAAAATGGTAGCTACACACATAAGGGAGACAGGAACCACAGAGATGTTTTGAAAAGGAAGTGAGGACTATAGAGCTCTACTAGCTGGGCTCATAAATTCCCATGAACTCACCTCCCCCTTTGACCTCCCAGCCTGATCAGTTTCCTTAAAGTCCCAGTTCTCTTTGCAAAAGGAAGGATTAATGCAGACTATGATGGATGAAATTCTTAAAGAAAGGATGATAGTATGAATTTGTGACTGAGAGAGACTTGGCATCACTGTGCTTCACGCAGAGACAGGGAAGAAGTTAACCATGAGAAGCACTTACACCCGAGTTTAGCAGTGACAAGTATTGGGGGGCCCACAGCCTTCAGGTAGAAGGGGACTTTGTGTGTTTTCTTGGATTGCGGCAGAGTATAGATTTGGAGGAAGTGATCCTAAAGTGTTTACGTTGTCACTCCTGGATTAAGATATTTTATTCCTTCATAATCTAGACATGAACATCAGAATACAGCGAAGTCTCCCTCTATGTGGCATCCCGTCCAAGCCCCTGGTTGGCTGTTTGGCAACAGGTGTCCTGTGATACGGAAGAAGGGAACCTGCCCCTTCCTGAGTCACTGCAGTGACGTCACTTGAGCTGAGGCGACTTGGGGGAAACACTTTAATGGCTAAACATTCTAGCTTGATTTTTATTAACAGAAGTGTATTTGTTTTCTTCATAATTTGGGAATTTTTCTTGGAAGACTTGGCTCCAAATGAATTCATGATCCAAGGAAGAGACTGAGGAAAGGACAACACTGGCTTTCAAGGGCAAGATAGTTTCATGTCAGCTGCTGGCTAAGGTAAAAATGAAATATTAAACAAAATATTTTAAAATAATGTTACTATTGTAAATTCTTTCAATATCGGAATGACCTGGTTTCTTAACCACCAGTGTTCTTGATCAATATTTAAAGGAAATGACAATTATTCTTCAATTAAAAATATATGAAAGAAATAACCTTGACATCTATGGACAACTTCACTTCTTTGAGACTCTTCAGTTTTCTCAGTTGTGAAATGTAGATAATACAAATATCTTTTCCATAGATATTTGAGAAGATTGAATGAGAAAATCATTAAAAATAGCCTTATGGTATCTGACATATATAATGTCCCATTACATGATGGCAATTATTATTCTGCTCAGGAGATGAACAAGAATACATAGGTGGTAATCAGCTTGCTTCCCAGAAATTAGTGCAGGAATTTGGTAGCATATCAACTGACCCTGAAAGGAGACTATGAAAACAAACCAAATCACTTACTCCTGAGTCTGCAGAATTATCTGTTCAGAGAGGCTGTTACATGTGCAGGTTGGCACCAAGCAGCAGAATAGAAGGAACAGACCTGGAAGACAGACCTGATTACAATGCAGGTGTGTGTGCTGTGTGGCCAGAGCAGTGCAGGGCCACCATCTTCACTGGTGTGACACCTGTCCGCCAGGAGTCTGTGAGCCTAGAGTATGAAATAAAGTGCCTCGCATGTAGTCAGGCAAAGAAATGGTTCTGAGATCATTTGAGCAGGTTTTACAAAAATAACTCATAAGGAATTACTTGAAAAGCAACCTCATGCTGTGTTCTAGATTCAAAGCCAGAGAGATTCTGCTGGACATTGTTCTCTGCAGTCCTGGACTGAGCTGTTTGGTCATCAGATGCAAACCTTTAATATTCTGTGAAACATTGTTAGGCTTATTGTACTATGCAAAGGCAGAATTTGGGGACACAGTGAAACAAAACAAAAAGATACCATGTCATCAAACCCTCACTTCACCAGAAAGCTAAATTAACCAGAAGAACCTTTTCTGAAAATTCTAGTGTTTCTGGTTTATTGAAATTTATCAAACACGAGTCTGAACAATAACATTACTGCATGCGGCTGGAGCACACATCATTTTAAAAAACATTATTAATGTTTTAAGCTATTTTATAAAACCATTGAAGCCGCATAAACTGGTATGTGAATAATCAAGGCAGCATTAGTCAATTAACCCCAAAGAATACATACCGAGGGGGGAGCCAAAAAATGTACATATTTCAAGAGATGTTATCTATGTATCACTTTTTGAAGTTGAATTGAATACAGTAGCAACGTGTAGTATGATATTTGCTCAAAAGACGGCGTTAATCAAATGAATCCTAGCTTAATTCATTGTATTACTATTTTAATACAGTTTTCTTCTTTCTTAAAATGTTTTTGGCACCCTCTGTATGTCCACCAAGTGGTGAGTAGATAAACAAAATGTGATATAGCCATGAAGTTGAATACTATTTAGCAATGAACAATAAAAAGTAACAAACTACTAAAAAAACAAAAAGAAGACTCTGGGTGGTGAACACACAATGGGATTTATAGATGATGTAATACAGAATTGTACACCTGAAATCTATGTAATTTTACTAACAATTGTCACCCCAATAAATTAAAAAAAAAATAAAACAGAAGGCCAAAACAAAACATCTGAAGACAAAGCATCAAGGAAGAAGATACTTATAACATGTCAACAAGGATGAATTCAGTACAGGTGAAACTACACATACAATTGTAAAAATGATTTCAAAGTCAATGAAAGAACAATCAAACATCTGAGCAGTTTCATCTATTATTTATCTTTCATTTTGTTTGTACTTATACATGTTATTAACAATACCATCCTTCATGTAAAAACAAAAACCACACGAAATAATTTACCAATTTAAAATGTAAGTAAGAATTCAATTAAATATTTAAAATGTTTATGTAAAAAATAAAAAAGAAAAGAAAAGAAAAAAAGCCCATTGGTTATGTCATGGCGTGACATATTTTTCAGCTTTATAATGACAAATTTAAGACGTAGAGGAAAACTGAGAGGTATAGTGATCACCTATATGTTCATCACCTACATTTGACACATAGCATTTGTATTATTTGCTTTATCTGATTTACATTTCTGCTAGGAAGCATTTGAAAGCACACAGTAGGACATTCATTGAAATACTATGAAAGCTTTATTTCATATCAACTTTGTCAGCACTATTGCACTTGGGAACATCGGCAAAACTTCCTGATATTTAACATTTAATTCACATTTAAATTCTTCCTGTTTAAAGTTTTGAGACAAAGTCTTTCCCTTTGTTGGTATAATTTCTTATTATATAAAAGCAATTATCACAAAGGATCTAAACCGACACTTGACTTGTGAAAAGTACTGAAGAAATACACGGGGTTCCTGCCCTCAAGTTGCTGGAAGGAGCTCTGATGGGGCAAAAACACGTGTGCGACCCCGAGATGAGAAACGGGCCTCGATGGAGGGCAAGCCCAACGTAGAGCTTCATTAGCAGCAGGTCTGCGTGCGGCTCCGTGTCTTCCTGCATCGTCAGCGAGAGGGCCTTTGGGGCTCAATAGGCAGAACGGGTGGTGCCAGCAAACATGGAGTCACAGACTTGAATGATATATGCCTCACGTTCCTTTGCATGGCACTTAGTAAATGGTGATTTAAAACACAGCCCCTGTTTACAGAAAAGTCAATTTGGAGCTGCTGGGAGTGCAAGTATGTTCCTGAAATAGTAACAACATTGGAGGAGAGGGCTCAGTGAGGTAGAGTTAGGGTGGTGGAGATACAGCCCAGCAACATCTGGGGATTTTGAAAGACATTAAAGCAAAGCTGTCCCACAGAACTTTTAGAGAGGGACATATTCTACGTCTGCACTGTCTAATGTGGTAGCTGCTGTATTGAACACTTGAGGCTGGTATGACTGGGGAACTGAATTTGAGATATTATTTACTTTTAATTATAACTTTGAAATAGTCTCATGTATCTAGTGGCTACTGTGTTGTATAGCACAGGTCTTGGCTCCCAAGACAAATGTCCCTCAGGCCATTGAAATCCAAGAGGATTTCAGCAAGACTCACAGTGTTCACCAGACCAGCAGTACAAACGGGGACCATAAGGCCAAATGTGGTTCACCTTCTATCCATCCCTGAGTCCATTTATCTGATAAAAGTTCTGTTTTTAAAGATGTGCCTTTTCTCTACTAATGCTCGTAGACAAAATTATGATAGCTGTTTTAAGGAAATAGTGAAAAGATGAAAACGTCATGTTTTGGGGAGAACCACTTTCCTAATTGATTTTGCTTTTTCAGGAGGTTGGTATCTTATGTTGAATTTAAAAAACTGAAAACATTTATACATAGAAGCTCAATGTTCATTGTAATTTATAAGGTGGACATAGAAACCAAAATGTCCTTCATAGATGAATGGATAAAAAGTTTTATTCAGGAATACTACATCTGAAGAAAAAGATGATATAGGAACATTTCATATCTTGATGAATGATGAGATGTCAGACAGAGCAGAGAACCATGTGATTTCACTGATATATCCAGCAACAGAGACAAACTGAGCAGCTCATGACACAGTTGTTTGGTTTACCAGAGAACTAGATGAGTGATATATGGTGATGAAGCTGACTCTTGGTGAATACTGCTTTGATGATGTACAGAATTGTCACCTGAAATCTATGTAATTTTACTAACAATTATCACCCCAGTAAATTAAAAAAAACAACAAAAAACCCCCCCAAGACCTATCACCTTTGAAGGCTTCCAATATTCATATCGTGTAATTCTAACAAACGTGGATGAGACAAACGATACTCGGATTAATGTCCTTTTAAAACAGGGAGATCAAGCACATGAAGAAATAAAACCCAAATTCACTTGATTTCTAATATGGTCCTCCTGGCATCAGAGATTCATTATGAAAAATTTCCTTTCTGTTTAGTCCAGAGGCCCCGGGGGAAATCGGATGCTCAGCAGAGGGAATAAGAAGAGGGAACTGTGCCTGATGAGCAGATACACAGAGCGCTGTAATGCTCCTCTGTGCGGTCCTCAGCTTGTACCACGTTGGTGGACAGGACCTGGGTGTTGCGTTTGACTCCTGAGCTGGCTGTGAACTGATGCTTCACTCCCTCCTGCTGTCTCGTGTGGGGACAGAGCTTCAGTCTCCATCATGAACCTTCCAGGGAGTAATTCTGGCTTCTACACAGAGTCCTCGCTCTCAGAGACCCCATCCAGGTGAGTCTGAGAGCCCAGCAGGTACTGAAGGAAAGGGTCAGAGAGGTCAGAAGCTGAGAACTCTTACCTGAGTCACTGCGACCCTAACAACCCAGCCAGGAGACTAGAGATCTCCGTGTCAGTGTTCTTGGGTTATTAATGGATTTCTAACTAATTAATACACTAATAAGGATGCTTGAATCTTCCGTACAGAGACCATAGTTAATAATTAAGTGATGGGCATGGAAATACCACTAGGTGACCCTGTAGAATGAATGAGATGCATAAAGTAGTTGCAGTACAATGAAACCAAATCTGAAGATTTTTGCTGTTCGTGGAGTAGGAGAATAGAGTGTTAGGTGCGGAGGCCAATGTACTGAAGTGAAATTTCTAAGATGGGGTGTATTTGAGCATGTTTTGTATTCGCTGGAAAGATCCAGGTCATTGGAGGAGCTGCATATATTTTGGTCTGTTACGTGTTTACTTTTGTTTTGGAAGAGTTAGGAATTTCTGTCCCATACTGACCTTTTCCCCCTGATGGTCATTGTCTTCTATGTTTTTTATGAGAAATTCTGTCATGCACTGGGGGGTATAAATTGAGTATTGACCAAATTTTAGGCAAAGAGGACACAGTGCTGAGAACAAAACACTTCGGTTTGGGAGAAATAAACGTCACCTGTTGTACCTTAAATATTAATGCCACAAAGGCATGTCACACCACGTTTACATTTATGCAATGAGGGCTTCAGTGCACCTGCTAATGGGGTGGAATATCTCTAACTTGATTTAGAGCTCTTTTCGCTTCATGTGGGTTTTCAAAGTAAAATGCCCTCACCCAGGGGAAGCTAATGAATGAGTGGAAAGGCTTCAACTCAGTCCCTCTGCAAATTTTATTGAATAAATGTCTGTATTAGATTCTATTGCTGTAAAATATTCCTGTACTAGTTGATTAAAACAAACAAATATATGCTCTCACTGTTCTGGATGTGAGAACCCGAAATGAGTCTCATGGGCTAATATCAAGATGTCTGCAGAGCTGGGTTCCTTCTAGAGGCTCAGGTGAAATGCTGTTTTCCTTCCTATTTCAGTTTGTATTCTGGCCACATGCCTTTCCTGGCTCATGGCCATTCCTCTGCCTTCAAAGCCAGCAGTTTAGCTTCTTCATCTTGTCTCTTGCTTCTACCTAGAGGACCATTGTGGTTACCTCCCACCTGGATGATACTGGGTCATTTCAACGTCAGCTGGTTAGCAAGCCTGTCCCATTCCACTAATCCTCCTTGCTATAAAAATATCAAATGCAAAGGCACTGGGATGGGTGTGGACATATTTTGAGGCCCTTATTCTGCTCACTACAAAGTCTCTTAAAGTGTATTATTATACACTCAGGGCCCTTATACAAGGGAAATGAATGCAGAATTTATCATAGTTTCTGGAATGAGTGGCTACGCAATTGCTTTAAATGTTGTTACATGCAAGAAATACTTGATTCAGAAAACCTGAAACTGCCTGCCCCTGACTCTGACACAGGACCTCACCTTTCTACTCAGAGCGGGGGCCACAGACCAGGAGCTACAGCATCAACACCCCGGGAGCCGGTTAGAAATGCAGACTCTCTGAGCCCCAGGCCCTGCTGACTCAGATTCTGCGTCTGGTAGGAGGCTGTTGATCGTAGGTACATACAGGTTGAAGTGCTGGTCTTGACTGGGTTTGCTCGCCTTCTCTCTGTTGACTTGGGGGCTGAATGATGGTTGGGTGTTGGTCTTTCCTGGGGATTGTAGGTGTTATCAGGATTCTTTCAGGCAATGCCGGGTACCCCAGGCACAAAATCATTTCTGGGTGAGAAACACTGCCGGGAAATAACCTGAAGTTATTATAATCAAGGTTCATCAGATATTGTGATATTCACTTTGACAGATCATTAAAGCCCTTCTGCTCTAACAAAGGGCCTTTGCTTCTTCCAAGTACACACGCCCACATTTCCTTGTGTCTCCCTAACTTTCTTCACCGAGGTCTCTGTTCTAATGTCACCTTGTTTGCAGGACCTGACTAAATGGCCTTGAAAAAAAATCAAACGATAGTCGCTACCTTGTTTTAAATACGCTTTCCTTTTCTTCATATGGTCTGTCACCATATGAAATGTTATATGCTTTTATTATTAGCTTGCATATGTTTTATCCTTCATTGACCTGTATAAACTTCTGTTTTTCAGCACTCTAGTGCTCACAGACTAGACAGTACCTAAAACACGGTGAGAGCTCAATTTATATTCCTGAAATACATGACGAATTTCTCATGAAAACTGTAGAATACATGACACCTTTGGAAAGAAGGGGAACGGACAAAAACTCCTAATCTGAGATGGCACAGGAAAGCTCTAGAAGGAAGAAGATCCATATAAAAGTATTGAAATTAATCACTTGGCTGCAAAATATAAATTGTAGCATTAGAGCATCTGAGTAAAGTTTGTTTGTATGAAAATTACTCATGTGATATTTCTGTCTTGAAGTCACGTCTTCCTCATGGAACCAGAGAATCTTACAAGAGTTTCAGAATTTGTTCTCCTGGGACTTTCAGAGGAGCCAGACCTGCAGCCCCTCCTCTTTGGGCTTTTCCTCTCCATGTACCTGATCACTGTGTTAGGAAACCTGCTCATCGTCCTGGCCATCTGTCACCCCCTGCACTACACGGTCATCATGCACCCCCGGCTCTGTGGACAGTTTGTTCTGTTGTCCTGGATCATGAGTGTCCTGATTTCTTTGTTAAATAACCTAATGGTGCTGAGGCTGTCCTTCTGTGCAGACTTGCAAATCCCCCACTTTTTCTGTGAACTAATCCAGATGATCCAACTTGCCTGTTCTGATAACTTTGTTAATAACCTAGTGATCTATTTTGTAGCTGTGCTACTGAGTGGTGGTCCCGTGGCTGGGATCCTTTACTCTTACTCCAAGATCATTTCCTCCGTACGTGCAATGTCGTCGGCTCAGGGGAAGTATAAAGCATTTTCTACCTGTGCGTCTCACCTCTCGGTTGTCTCCTTATTTTATTTAACAGGCCTGGGAGTGTACCTCAGCTTTCCTGCTGCCCACAATGCACACTCTAGTGCTACAGCCTCGGTCCTGTACACAGTGGTCACACCCATGCTGAACCCCTTCATCTACAGTCTCAGGAATAACGATATAAAGGGGGCTCTGAAAAGATCCTTTGGGATGAAGTGTAAAAGGGACAATTGTCCTGAGACTTAAGCAGACCTTGATTTCATGGCTCCAAGTCTAAAACCAGACATCGTGATTCTTTAATCAGATTGTGTTTGTTCTTCTTTTGTTTATAATCTGGAGTTTCCTTTTCTTTGAGTTCAACTTATATATTTTCACAAATTATTTATTTTTTTACATTATAGTTGACATTCAATATTATTTTACATTAGTTTCAGGTTTACACCATAGTGGTTAGACATTTGTATAATTTATGTAGTGATCCCCCCATTAATCTAGTACCCACCTGGCACTATATATAGTTGCTGCAATATTATTTTTATTCTGTGAATATATACAATATTCTGTATGCTGTGCTTTGCATCTCTGTGACTATTTTGTAAATATCAATTTGTGTTTCTTAATCCCTTCACTTTCTTTACACAGCCCCACAACCCTCACCTTTCTGGCAACCATCACTTTGTTTTCTGTAAATTGAGTCTGTTTTTGTTTTGTTTATTTTTCTCTTTACACTCCACGCATAAATGAGATCATATGGTATTTGTGATTCTCTGTCTGACTGTTTTACTTAGCATAATACCCTCTAGGTCCATCCACGTTGTCACACATGGTAAGATTTTTTTTTTTTTATGACCACGTAATAATCCATTGTACATACGTACCACATCTTCTATATCCAGTCACAACAGATGAGCACTTAGGTTGCTTACATATTGGCTATTGTAAACAGTGTTGCAGTGAGCATAGGGGTTTGTATAACTTTCCTAATTAGTGTTTTGGATTTCTTTGAATCAACACTAGCAGTGGAATTGCTGTGGTCCATATTGGCTGCACAAATTTTCAATCCTATTGACAGTACACGAGGGTTCTTTTTTTCTCCACGTTCTCAGCAGCACTTGTTGCTTATTGATGTATAACAGCCATTGTGACACGTGTGAGTTGCTGTCTCATTGTGGTTTTAATGTGATGATTAGTGACCTTGACCGTCTTTTTATAACTATTGGCCATCGGTGTGTCCTCTGGAGAAATGTCTATTCAGGTCCTCTGCCCTTTTTAAATGAGATGGTTCGTTGTTTTCAGTTTGAGTTGTATGAATTGTTTATAAATTTGGGATATAACCCTTATCTGATGTATATTTGGCTAATGTATAGTCCCAATCAGTAGGTTGTCTTTTTTTGTTGTTGATGGTTTTCATTGCGGTTCAAAAAGCTTTTAGTTGGGTGTAGTTCTACTTGTTTATTTTTTGTTTTGTTTCCCCTGCCTAAGGAGATGTATCAGAAAACAAATATTACTCAGAGCAATCTCAGAGAATTTACTGCCTATGTTTTCTTCTAGGAGTCTTATGGTAGTAAGTCTTACATTTAAGTGTTTCATCCATTTTGAGTTTATCTAGTGTATGGTGTAAGAACGTGTTCCAGTTTCATATTTTCCCATATATGTAAGTTTTCCAATACCTTTATTGCAGAGATTGTCTTTACCTCACTGTATATCTTGCCTCACTTTCATAGACAAACGACCATGTAAGTGTGGGTTTATTTCTGTCCTCTTTGTTCTATTCCATTGAATTATGTGTCCTTTGAATGGGAGAATATTTTTGCACAGTGCCTCTGATAAGGGAATAATATCCAAAATATACAAGGAACTCATGCAACTTAACAACAAAGAAACAAACAACCCAATTGAAAAATTGGCAGAGGACCAGAAGAGACATTTCTCCAAAGACGACATACAACTGGCAAATAGACATATGAAAAAATGCTCAACATCACTAATCATCAGAGAAACAAATAAAAACCACAATGAGATATCATAAGTCAGAATGGCTATCATCAACAAGACAAATAGTAACAAGTGTTGGAGAGGCTGTAGAAAGAATCATACACTGTTGGTAGGAATACAGAATGGTGCAGCCATTATGGAAGGCAGTGTGGATGTTCCTCAAAATTACAATAAATTACATGAAACGCAATCTCTCCTGGGTATCTACCTAAAATATCTGAAAACACTTATAGATAAAGACATTCCAATGTTCATTGCAGCTTTGTTTAGTCAAGATATGGAAACAACAAATGTCCTTGATAGATGAATGGATAAAGAAGTTGTGGTATATATAAAATGGAATACTGTTCATAAGAAAAGATGATATAGGAACATTTGTGACAACATGGATGGATCTTGAGAATATAATGCCAAGAAATAAGTCAGACAGAAAAGCAGAGAACCATATGATTTCACTGATATGTGGTATATAAACCAAAACAACAAAGAACAAGACAAACAAATGAGAAACAGAAACTCATAGACACAGACAATAGTTTAGTTTTCCAGAGGGTTAGATGTGGAGATAAGATCAAATATATGGTGATGGAAGGAGAACTGACTTTGAACACACAATTATTTATAGATGATGTAAGAATTGTACAATGAAATCTATGAATTTTACTAACAATTGTCAATAAACATTAATTTTAAAGAGTTGTGTCCTTTTCAGTTATGCTGCTTTCATCACTGTAGCCTTGCAGTGTAGCTTGATATCAGGTAACATGACATCTCCAACTTGGTTCTTTGTCAAGAGTGCTGTGGTGCTTCATGGTCTTCTGTGGTCCCATATCAATTTTAAGATTGTTCTAGTCCTTGAAAAATGCAAAGTTAATATTTGGAAATCAGTTGAATTTTTTTTTAATTAAATTTATTGGGGTGACTAGGAGAGTATGAACGTATGTAAAGTGCCTCGCATATAGTCAGGCACAAAAAAATGGTTCTGAGATCATTACGAGCAGATTTTACAAAAATAACTCACATAAGAAATTATTTGAAAAGCAACCTCATGCTGTGTTCTAGATTCAAAGCCCAGAGAATGCATTCTGCTGGACATTGTTCTCTGCAGTCCTGGACTGAGCTCCCTGTTTGGTCATCAGGAGACGCTTCAAACCTTTAATTTTCTGTGAAACATTGCTAGGCTTATTGTACTATGCTTGCAAAAGCAGAATTTGGGGACACATTGAAACAAAACAAAAAGATACCATGTCATCAAACCCTCACTTCACCAGAAAGCTAAATTAACCAGAAAAACCTTTTCTGAAAATTCTAGTGTTTCTGGTTTTATTGAAATTTATTGAACATGAGGCTGAACAATAACATTACTACACGCGGCTGGAGCACAGATCATTTTTAAAAACATTATTCATGTTTTAAGCTGATTTATAAAACCATTAAAGCCGTCTAGACTATTATGTGATTAATCGAGGCAGCATTATTCATGTAGCTCCAAAGATACATACTGAGGGGGTGTGAAAAAATGTACATATTTTATGAGATGTTATCTATGTATCACATTTCAAAATTGAATTTAATTACAGTAGCAACATGTAGTATGGCATTTGCTCAAAAGATGGCATTAATCAAATGAATGCCAGCATCATTCATTGTATTACTATTTTAATACAGTTTTTCCTTTCTTAATGCGTGTATATTTTTTTGGAACCCTTTGCATGTCCACAAACTGATGAGTAGAAAAACCAAATGTGATATATACACACAGTTGAATTTTATTTAGCAGTAAATAATTTTAAAAAATGAACTACTGGAAAAAAAAAAAAAAAAAACACAGCAAAAAAACCCAGTGAAGCCCATGGGATATGCCAGTGGCATAACATATTTTTTTAACGTTTTTATTATGACAATTTTAAACATAGAGGAAAAGAGAAAGACTAGCACAGTGATCACCTCTATGTTCATCACCTACATTTGACACATAGCATTTGTATTATTTGCTTTATCTGCATTACATTTCTGCTAGGAGGCATTTGAAAGCACACAGTAGGACATTCATTGAAATACTATGAAAGTGTTGTTTCATGTCAACTTTCCTCTGTCGGCACTATTGCACTTGGGAACATCAGCAACACTTCCTGATATTTAATATTTAATTCACATTCAAATTTCTCCTGGGGAAAGTTTTGAGACAAAGTTCTGTCCCCGCGTTGGTATTATTTCATATTATATGAAAGCAATTATCACTAAGGATCTAAACCACCACTTTACTAGTGAAAAGTACTGAAGAAATACACGGGGTTCCTGCCCTCAAGTTGCTGGAAGGAGCTCTGATGGGGCAAAAACACCCGTGTGCGACCCCGAGATGAGAAACGGGCCTCGATGGAGGGCAAGCCCAACGTAGAGCTTCATTAGCAGCGGGTCTGCATGCAGCTCCGTGTCTTCCTGCATCATCAGCGAGAGGGCCTTTGGGGCTCAACAGGCAGAATGGGTGGTGCCAGCAAACATGGAGTCACAGTCAGACTTGAGTGATATGTGCCTCACGTTCCTTTGCATGGCACTTAGTAAATAGTGATTTTAAACATAGCCCCCGTTTTCACAAAGGTCAATGTGGAGCTGCGGGGAGAGCAAGAATGTTCCTGAAATAGTAATAAAATTGGAGGAGAGGGCTCAGTGACCATAGGGTTAGGGTGGTGGAGAAACAGCCCAGCAACATCTGGGGATTTTCAAAGACATTAAGGCAAAACTGTCCAACAGAACTTTCAGCGAGGGACATATTCTATGTCTGCACTGTCTAATGTGGTAGCTGCTGTATTGAGGCTGCTATGGCTGGGGAACTGAATTTTATTTTATTTTATATTAATTACAATTTTTAAGTAGTCTCATGTACCTAGTGGCTACTGTGTTGTATAGCACAGCTCTTAGCTCCCAAGAGAAATGTCCCTCAGGCCATTGAAATCCAAGAGGATTTCAGCAAGACTCACAGTGTTCACCAGACCAGCAGTAGTAACGGGGGACCATAAGACCCAATGTGGTTCACCTTCTATCCATCCCTGAGACCATTTTTCTAATACAAGTTCTGTTTTTATGTTTGTGCCTCTTCTCTACTAACGTTCGGAGACAAAATTATGACAGTTGTTTTAAGAAAATAGTGTAAAGATGAAAATGTCATCCACTGGGGAGAACTACTTTCCTAATTGATTTTGCCTTTTAGGAGGTTGGAGCTTTGTATGTTGAATTGAAAAAAAAAAATAAAACAAGATCTATCACCGTCGAAGGCTTCCAATATTCATATCGTGTAATTCTAATAAATGCAGTCGAGACTCAGGATACTCAGACTAATGTCCTTTTAAAACAGGGAGATGAAGCACATGAAGAAATAAAACCCAAATTCACTTGTCTTCTAACCAGGTCTCCTGGGATCAGAGATTCATTAGGAAAAATTTCCTTTCTGTTTATTCCAGAGGCCCCGGGGGAAATCGGATGCTCAGCAGTGGGAATAAGAAGAGGGAACTTTGCCTGATGAGCAGATACACAGAGCACTGTAACGCTCCTCTGTGCGGTCCCTCAGTTTGTACCACGTTGGTGGACAGGACCTGGGTGTTGCGTTTGACTCCTGAGCTGGCTGTGAACTGATGCTTCACTCCTTCCTGCTGTCTCATGTGGGGACAGAGCTTCAGTCTCCGTCATGAACCTTCCGGGGAGTAATTCTGGCTTCCACACAGAGTCCTCGCTCTCAGAGACCCCATCCAGGTGAGTCTGAGAGCCCAGCAGGTACTGAAGGAAAGGGTCAGAGAGGTCAGAAGCTGAGAACACTTACCTGAGTCACTGTGACCCTAACAGCCCAGCCAGGAGACTAGAGATCTCCGTGTCAGTGTTCTTGGGTTATTAATGGATTTATAACTAATTAATTTAATAAATTAATAAGGATGCTTGAATCTTCCATAAAGGGACCATATAACAATTAAATGATGGGCATAGATGTACCATTAAGTGACCCTGTAGAATGAGTGAGATGCATAAAATGGTTGCAGTACAATGAAAACATCAGAGCAGTTTGCTGTTGGGGAGTAGGAGAATAGTGTTAGGTGTGGAGGCTGCAGTGAAGTCACTGTATGAAATTTCTAAGATGGAGTGTATTTGAGCATGTTTTGCATTCACTGGAAAGATCCAGGCCAGTGGAGGTAGGAACTACCTTGCAACAGCTGTTCTTGAGACATGCAATGCAGTATCTTCTCTCATGCTGGGTATTCACGTGGAAAAGTTATTTAATAAGTAGAAAGAGGAATACCAAATAGTTTTACTTTGAATTATATCATTCCTTGCGAGGCTGCCTGTATTTTGGTTTGTTGCTTGTTTACTTTCTCTGTTGGAACAGTTAGTAGATTCTAGCACATTCAGCCTTTTCCCCCTGGTGGTCATTGTCTTCTGTATTTTTAATGAGAAATTCTGTCATGCACTGGGGAGTATAAATTGAGGAATGATCAGCTTTTAGGCAAAGAGTACACAGTGCTGAGGACAAATACTTCAGTGATAGAGACATGAAGGTCACCCTTGTACCTTAAATCTAAATGCCACAAAGCATTGTAGTCAGACCACGTTTACATTTATGCAATGAGGATTTCAGTGTATCAGCTAATGGGGTGGAATACCTTCATCTTGATTTAAAAGTTCTTTTCTACTTCATGTGGGTTTTCAAATACAATGCTCTCACCCAGGGGAAGCTAATGAATGAACGGAGAGGCTTCAACTCAGTCCCCTCCTCAAATTTTATTGAATAAATGTCTGTATAGATTCTATTGCTGTTGTAAATTATTCCCGTACTAGTTGATTTAAACAAACAAATATATGCTCTTACAGTTCTGGATGTAAAACCCGAAATGAGTCACATGGGCTGATATCAAGATGTCTCCTGGCTGGGTTCCTTCTAGAGGCTCAGGTGAAATGCTGTTTCCCTTCCTATTTCAGTTTGTATTCTGGCCCCTGCCTTTCCTGGCTCATGGCCATTCCTCCGCCTTCAAAGCCAGCAGTTTAGCTTCTTCATCTTGTCTCTCGCTTCTACCTTGAGGACCATTGTGGTTACGTTCCTCCCACCTGGATGACACTGGGTCATCTTCTTAACGTCAGCCGGTTAGCAAGCCTGTCCCATCTTCCACCCTAATCCTCCCTTGCTATAAAAATATCAAATGCAAAGGCACTGGGGATAGAGTGTGGACATATTTTGGAGGCTCTATTCTGCTCACCACAAAGTCTCTTAAAAGTGTATTATTGGGGTGGCCGCTTAGCTCTGTTAGTTAGAGTGTTCTGCTAATAACATCAAGATTGCCGATTCGATCGCCGCTGCCCCCTCCTTGCAGAAAAAAACGTGTGTTATTATGTGTCACTCAGGGGCTCTTATATAAGAGAAATGAACACAGAATTTATTACAGTTTCTGGAATATGTGAGCACACTAATTGCTTTAATAATACATGCAAAGAAATATTTGATTCAGAAAACCTGAAACTGCCTGCCCCTGACTCTGACACAGGACCTCACCTGCTCCTCAGAGCGGGGGCCACACACCAGGAGCTGCAGCATCAACAGCCCCGGGAGCCAGTTAGAAATGCAGACTCTCTGAGCCCCCAGGCCCTGCTGACTCAGATTCTGCATCTGGTAGGATGCTGTTGATCGTAGGCACATACAGGTTGAATGATGGTCTTGACTGGGTTTGCTCACCTTCTCTTTGTTGACTTGGGTGCTAAATAATGGTTGGGTGTGGGTGTTTTCCTGGGGACTGTAGGTGTTATCAGGATTCATTCAGGCAATGCCAGGTACCCCAGGCACAAAATCATTTCTGGGTGAGAAACACTGCCGGGAAGCAGCCTGAAAATATATAATAATCAAGGCCCATCAGATATTGTGATATTCACTTTGGAAAGGTCGCTAAACTCCTTCTTCTCCACCCCAGGGCCTTTGAACTGGCTATTCTTCTTCTAGATACACACGCATCCACGTTACCTTGCCTCTCCCTACCTTTCTTCACTGAGGTCTCTGTTCAAATGTCACCATGTTGCAGGTCTTGACTAAATGCCCATGAAAAAGAGAACTCACTAGTCACCACTTTTTTAAGACTTTCTTTTCTTTTCTTCATATGATCTGTCACCATCTGAAACACTATCTATTTTTATTGTTAGCTTGCATATTTTTTCTCCTTCATTGACTTGTTGAATGCCTGTTTTTCAGAACTCTGATACTCACACTAGATAGTAGTATTAGGTTGGTGCAAAAGTAATGGTGGTTTAAAAGGTTAAAATAATTGCAAAACCACAATTACTTTTGCATCAGTTAATACCTAAAATAGGGTGATCACTCAATTTATATTCCTGAAATACATGAAGAATTTCTCATGAAAACTACAGTACATGACACCTTTGGTAAGAAGCAGATTGGGACAAAAATTCCTAATCTGAGATGGCACAGGACCACTGGAAGAAACAAGATCCATAGAAAAATATTGAAATTAATTACTTGGCTGCAAAATAGAAATTGTAACGTTAGAGCATCTGAGTATGTGTATTTGAATGAAAATTACTCATGTGATTTTCCTGTCTTGGAAGTCATGTCTTCCTCATGGAACCAGAGAATCTTACAAGAGTTTCAGAATTTGTTCTCCTGGGACTTTCAGAGGAGCCAGACCTGCAGCCCCTCCTCTTTGGGCTTTTCCTCTCCATGTACCTGATCACTGTGTTAGGAAACCTGCTCATCGTCCTGGCCGTCAGCTCAGACTCCCACCTGCACACGCCCATGTACTTCTTCCTCTCCAACCTGTCCTTTGTGGACATCTGTTTCACCTCCACCACCGTCCCCAAGATGCTGGTGAACATCCAGACACAGAGCAAAGTCATAACCTATGAAGACTGCATAACACAGATGTACTTTTTTATACTCTTTGTAGTGTTGGATAACTTCCTCCTGACCGTGATGGCCTATGACCGCTTCGTGGCCATCTGTCACCCCCTGCACTACATGGTCATCATGCACCCCCGGCTCTGTGGACAGTTGGTTCTGGTGTCCTGGATCATGAGTGCCCTGAATGCCTTATTACAAAGCTTAATGGTGCTGAGACTGTCCTTCTGTGCAGACTTGCAAATCCCCAACTTTTTCTGTGAACTTAACCAGATGATCCAACTTGCCTGTTCTGACACCTTTGTTAATACCCTGGTGTTGTATATTGTAACTGTGCTACTAGGTGGCGGTCCCCTGACTGGGATCCTTTACTCTTACTCCAAGATTGTTTCCTGCATACGTGCAATGCCCTCTGCTCAGGGGAAGTATAAAGCATTTTCTACCTGTGCGTCTCACCTCTCGGTTGTCTCCTTATTTTATTTAACAATCCTGGGCGTGTACCTCAGCTCTCCTGCTGCCCACAATGCACACTCTAGTGCTACAGCCTCGGTCCTGTACACAGTGGTCACACCCATGCTGAACCCCTTCATCTACAGTCTCAGGAATAAAGATATAAAGGGGGCTCTGAAAAGATCCATTGTGATGACAGTATAAAAGGGACAATCGTCCTGACTGAAAAAATGCCCTTGGTTTCATAGCTCCAAGTCTAAAACCAGACATTGTGATTCTTTAATCTGACTATGTTTGTGGAATTTCCTTCTTTTATTTATATTCTGGAATTTCCTTTGGTTTGATTTCAACTTCTGCATATAATTTTTAAAATTTATTCATTTTTTTATATTATAGATGACATTCAATATTATTTTATATTAATTTCAGGAGTGCACTTTGGTAGTTAGACATTTATATAATTTATGTAGTGATCCCCCCATTAGTCTGTACCTCCTGGCATTATGTATAGTTGCTGCAATATTATTTACTATGTTCTGTATGCTGTGCTTTATATCCCTGTGACTATTTTGTAAATATCAATTTGTATTTCTTAATCCCTTCACTTTTTTCCCAGCCCCACAACCCTCACCTTTCTGGCAACCATCAATTAGTTCTCTGTAAATCGGAGTCTGTTTTTGTTTTGTTTACTTTTGTCTTTAAATTTCACTGTAGCAGCGAGATCATGTGGTATTTGTCTTTCTCTCTCTGGCTTGTTTTACTTAGCATAATACCCTCAGGTCCACCCATGTTGTCACAAATGGTAAGATTTCGTTCCTTTTTATGACCATGTAATAATCCATTGTATATATGTGCCACATCTTTATCCAGTCGTCAACTGATGAGCACTTAGGTTGCTTACATGTTTGGCTGTTATTAATAGTGGTGCAGTGAGCATAGGGGTTCACATATCTTTCCTAATTAGTCTTTTGGATTTCTTTGGATAATTACTCAGAAGGGGAGTTGCTGTGGTCCATATTGGCTGCATCAATTTTCAATCCCACCGACAGTGTACGAGAGTTCCTTTTTTCTCCACGTCCTGACCAGCACTTGTTGCTTATTGATTTACAACAGCCTTCTGACATGTGTGGGTTGATATCTCATTGCTGTTTTAATTTGATGATTAGTGACCTTGACCATCTTTTTATACCTATTGGCCATCGGTGTGTCCTCTTTGGAAAAATGTCTGTTCAGTCCTCTGTCCTTTCTCAATGGGATTGTTTGTTGTTTTGAGGTTGAGTTGTATGTATTCTTTATAAATTTGGGATATAACCCGTATCCGATTTGTCACTGGTGAATGTCTTCTCCCAATCAGTAGGTTGTCTTTTCCAATCAGTAGGTTGTCTTTTCTTTTGTTGATGGTTTTCACTGCTGTTCAAAAAAGTTTTAGTTGGATGTAGTTCCACTTGTTTATTTTTTGTTTTGTTTCTCTTGCCTAAGGAGATATATCAGAAAAGAAATGTTACTAAGAACAATGTCAGAGAAATTACTGCCTGTGATTTCTTCTTGGAGTTTATGTTTCCAAGTCTTATATTTAAGTCTCCCATCCATTTTGAGTTTATTCCTGTATATGGTGTAAGAAAGTGTTCCAGTTTCATATTTTTGCATGTATATGTCCAGTTTTCCCAATACCATTTATCTAAGAGATTGTCTTTACCTCACTGTATATTCTTGCCTCGTTTCATACACAAAGGACCGTGTAAGTGTGGGATTTTTCTGGGCCCTTTATTCTATTATATCGAATTAGGTGTCTGTTTTTATGCCCGTACTGTGCTGTTTTCATCACTGTAACCTTGTAGTACAGCTTGATATTAGGTGACACAATATATCCAACTTGCTTTTTTCTCAAGAGTGCTGTGGTTATGCATGGTCTTTTGTGGTTCCATATCAATTATAAGATGATTTGTTCTAGTCCTGTGAAAAATGCAAAGTTAATATTTAGAAATCAGTTCAATTTTTATACACTAATAGTGAACTATCAGAAAGAGAAATAAAGAAAACAGTCTCATTTATAATTGCATCAAAAAATTCTTAGGAATAAATTGGACCAAGGAGGGAATAAACCTGTACTCAGAAACTATATGACACTGAAGAAAGAAATTCAAGAACATACAATAAATGGAAGCCAATATTGTGGTATCGGAGAGGAGAAATTAACATCTTAAAATGTCCATACTGCGCCAGCCTTGTGGCTCAGGCGGTTGGAGCTCCGTGCTCCTAACTCCGATTCCATATGGGCCAGCGGGCTCTCAACCACAAGGTTGCCAATTCAATTCCTCAAGTCCTGCAAGGGATGGTAGGTTCCACTTACTGCAACTAAGATTGAACATGGCACCTTGAGCTGAGCTGCCTTCTGGATGGCTCAGTTGGTTGGAGTACAGTACTAACAACACCAAGTTCACCAGTTCAATTCTCACATGGGCCAGTGAGCTGCGCCCTCCACAACTGGATTGAAAACGACTTGACTTGGAGCTGATGAGTCCTAGAAAAACATGCTGTTCCTCAATATTCCCCATTAAAAAAATTAAATATATATATATATATATATATATATATATATATATATATATATATATATATGAAAGAAATTACTTTATCATCCGTGGACAACTTCACCTCCTTGAAACTCTTCAGTTTTCTCAGTTGTGAAATGTGTATAATAAAAGTATCTTTTCCATAGATATTTGAGAATATTGAATGAGAAAATAATTTAAAAGAGCTTAATGGTATCTGTCATTTATTATGTCTCTATAAATACTGCAATTATTATTCTGTTCAGGAGGTGAACAAGTGTACATAGGTGGTAATCAGCTTGCTTCCCAGAAGTTATGCAGGAATTTGGTAGCATGTCAACTGGCCCTGGAAGGAGACTGTGAAAACAAATCAAATCACTTACTCCTGAATCTGCAGAATTATCTGTTCAGAGAGGCCGTTACATGTGCAGGTTGGCACCAAGCAGCAGAATAGAAGGAACAGACCTGGAAGACAGACCTGATTACAATGCAGGTGCGTGTGCTGTGTGGCCAGAGCAGTGCAGGGCCACCATCTTCACTGGTGTGACACCTGTCCGCCAGGAGTCTGTGAGCCTAGGAGAGTATGAACGTTTATGTAAAGTGCCTCGCATATGGTTAGGCCCAAAAAAATGGTTCTGAGATCATTTGGAGCAGGTTTTACAAAAATAACTCTCATAAGGAATTACTTGAAAAGCAACCTCCTGCTGTGTTCTAGATTCAAAGCCCAGAGAACGCATTCTGCTGGACATTGTTCTCTGCAGTCCTGGACTGAGCTCCCTGTTTGGTCATCAGGAGACCCTGCAAACCTTTAATTTTCTGTGAAACATTGTTAGGCTTATTGTACTATGCTTGCAAAAGCAGAATTTGGGGACACAGTGAAACAAAACCAAAAGGTACCATGTCATCAAATCCTCACTTTACCCGAGGCTAAATTAACCGGAAGAACCTTTTCTGATAATTCTAGGTTTTCCAGTTTTATTGAAATTTATTAAACCTGAGGCTCTACATAAAATTACTACATGCGGTCAGATGAGAAGTCATTTAGAAAAAAACATTATTCATGTTTTAAGCTTATTTATAAAACCGTTGAAGCCTGTATAAACTGGTATGCGAATAATCAAGGCAGCTTTATTCATGTTACTCCAAAGAATACATACTGGGGGGAGAACAGGGGTGCCAAAAAATGTACATATTTTAAGAGATGTTATCTCTGTATTACTTTTTGAAGTTGAATTGAATTGCAGTAGCAATGTATAGTATGACGTTTGCTCAAAAGATGGCCTAAAAGAAACGAATGCTCGAAGTATTCATTGTGTTACTATTTTAATACAGTTTTTTCCTCTCTTAACGTGTATAGATTTTTAGGGGATCCTCTGTATGTCCACAAACTGGTGAGTATGTAAACAAAATGTGATGTAGCCGTGCAGTCGACTGCTATTTAGAAATAAACAATAAAAAGTAATGAACTACTAAAAAAACAAAAAGCAAAAAACCTACCGAAGCCCATGGTATATACCAGTGGTGTGACGTAATTTTTCACCCTTTTTATTAGGACAATTTTAAACATAGAGAAAAAGTGAAAGACTAGTACAGTGATCACCTCTATGTTCATCACCTACATTTAACATATAACATTTATGTTATTTGCTTTATCTGCATTACATTTCTGCGAGGAAGCATTTGAAAACACATCGAACAACATTTCTTTGAAATGCTACGCATGTGTTGTTTCATGTCAACTTTCCTCTGTCAGCACTATTGGACTTGGGAACATCGGCAAGAACTTCCATATATTTAATATTTAATTCACATTCAAATTTCCCAGAGGAAAATTTTGAGACAAAATCCTTTCCCCGCGTTGGTATAATTTCTTATTATATAAAAGCAATCATCACAAAGCATCTAAACCAACTTGTGAAAAGTACTGAAGAAATACAGGGGGTTACTGCCCTCAAGTTGCTGGAAGGAGCTCTGATGGGGCAAAAACACCCGTGTGCGACCCCGAGATGAGAAACGGGCCTCGATGGAGGGCAAGCCCAACGTAGAGCTTCATTAGCAGCGGGTCTGCGTGCGGCTCCGTGTCTTCCTGCATCATCAGCGAGAGGGCCTTTGGGACTCAATAGGCAGAATGGGTGGCGCCAGCAAACATGGAGTCACAGTCAGACTTGAGTGATATGTGCCTCACGTTCCTTTGCATGGCACTTAGTAAATGGTGATTTGAAACACAGCCCCCGTTTTCAGAGGGGTCAATGTGGAGCTGCGGGGAGAGCAAGAATGTTCCTGAAATAGTAATAAAATTGGAGGAGAGGGCTCAGTGACGTAGGGTTAGGGTGGTGGAGAAACAGCCCAGCAACACCTGGGGATTTTGAAAGACATTAAGGCAAAACTGTCCAACAGAACTTTCAGCGAGGGACATATTCTATGTCTGCACTGTCTAATGTGGTAGCTGCTGTATTGAGGCTGCTATGGCTGGTGAACTGAATTTTAGATGTTATTTACCTTTAATTATAACTTTGAAATAGTCTCAAGTACCAGTGGCTGCTGTGTTGTATAGCACAGCTCTTAGCTCCCAAGACAAATGTCCCTCAGGCCATTGAATCCAAGAGGATTTCAGGAAGACTCACAACGTTCACCAGACCAGCAGTACAACTGGGACCATAAGGCCCAATGTGGTTCACCTTCTATCCATCCCTGAGTCCATTTTTCTAATACAAGTTCTGTTTTTAAAGATGTGTGTCTTCTCTACTAATGATCATAACAAAAATTATGAAACCTGTTTTTGGAAATACTGAACAGATGAAAACGTCATGTTTTGGGGAGAACCACTTTCCTAATTGATTTTTCCTTTTCATGAAGTTGGTATCTTGTATGTTGAATTTTAAAAAACAAAACCAAGTCCTGTCACCTTTGAAGGCTTCCAATATTCATATCGTCTAATTCTAATAAATGTGGTTGAGACAAAGGATACTCGGATTAATGTCCTTTTTGTTTTTTTAAGTAGTGGTATTTTTCTTTTTTACCTTTTTTTTTAATTGGGGAAGGGGAACAGGACTTTATTGGGGAACAGTGTGTACTTCCAGGACATTTTTCCAAGTCAAATTGTTGTCCTTTCAATCTTAGTTGTGGAGGGTGCTGTTCAGATTCAAGTTGTTGTCCTTTCAGTCTTAGTTGTGGGGGCACAGGTCAGCTCCAGGTCCAGTTGCCGTTGCTAGTTGCAGGGGGCGCTGCCCACTATCCATTGCGGGACTCAAGGAATTGAACTGGCAACCTTGTGGTTGAGAGCCCACTGGCCCAAGTGGGAATCGAACCGGCAGCCTTCGGAGTTAGGAGCATGGAGCTCCAACCGCCTGAGCCACTGGGCCAGTCCCAGATTAATGTCCTTTTAAAACAGGGAGATCAAGCACATGAAGAAATAAAAACCAAATTCACTGTCTTCTAACCAGGTCTCCTGGGATCAGAGATTCATTAGGAAAAATTTCCTTTCTGTTTATTCCAGAGGCCCCGGGGGAAATCGGATGCTCAGCAGTGGGAATAAGAAGAGGGAACTGTGCCTGATGAGCAGATACACAGAGCGCTGTAACGCTCCTCTGTGCGGTCCCTCAGCTTGTACCACGTTGGTGGACAGGACCTGGGTGTTGCGTTTGACTCCTGAGCTGGCTGTGAACTGATGCTTCACTCCTTCCTGCTGTCTCGTGTGGGGACAGAGCTTCAGTCTCCGTCATGAACCTTCCAGGGAGTAATTCTGACTTCCACACAGAGTCCTCCCTCTCAGAGACCCCATCCAGGTGAGTCTGAGAGCCCAGCAGGTACTGAAGGAAAGGGTCAGAGAGGTCAGAAGCTGAGAACACTTACCTGAGTCACTGCGACCCTAACAGCCCAGCCAGGAGACTAGGGATCTCAGTGTCTGTGTTCTTGGTAAAGTAATTGATTTTTAATTAACTTATTTAATATTTTAATAAGATGCTTAAATCTGCAATATAGGAGCCATAGTTGACAATTGAGGGTTATGTACATGGATGTACTGTTAGGTGACCCTGTAGAATGAGTGAGACGCATAAAATGATTGCAGTGCAATGACAATGTAACTGAGGAGTTTCGCTGTTCAGGGAGTAGGAAAATGGAGTGTTAGGTGTGGAGGCCAGTGCAGTGAAGTGACATTTCTAAGATGGAGTGTTTTTGACCATGTTTTATATTCACTGGAAAGATCCAGGCCAGGGGAGGTAGGAATTACCTTGCAACACACGTTTGTGAAACATACACTGCAGTATCTTCTCTCATGCTGGGTATTCACGTGGAAAAGTTATTTAATAAGTAGAAAGAGGAATACCAAATAGTTTTACTTTGAATTATTTCATTCCTGGCGAGGCTGCCTGTATTTTGGTTTGTTGCTTGTTTACTTTCTCTGTTGGAACAGTTAGTAGGGATTCCGAGCCTACATGCAGCCTGTTCCCCCTGGTGGTCATTGTATTCTATATTTTTAATGAGAAATTCTGTCGTGCACTGGGGAGTATAAATTGAGGACTGATCAACTTCTAGGCAAAGAGGACACAGTGCTCAGACCAAACACTTGAGTGATGGAGAAATGAAGGTCACACTTGTACCTTAAATCTTAGTGCCACAAAGCATTGTAGTCAGACCACGTTTACATTTATGCAATGAGGATTTCCGTGTACCAGCTAATGGGGTGGAATACCTTCATCTTGATTTAAAAGTTCTTTTCTACTTCATGTGGGTTTTCAAATACAATGCTCTTACCCAGGGGAAGCTAATGAATGAATGCAGAGGTTTTAAGTCAGTCCCCTCTGCAAATTTTATTGAATAAATGTGTGTATTAGATTCTATTGCTGCTGTAAAATATTCCCGTACTAGTTGATTAAAAAAAACATATGCTCTTAAACATCTGGATGTGAGAAGCCCGAAATGAGTCTCATGGGCTAATATCAAGGAGTCTGCAGAGCTGGGTTCCTTCTAGAGGCTCAGGTGAAATTCTGTTTCCCTTCCTCTTTCTGTTGTATTCTGGCCACAGCCTTTCCTGGCTCATGGCCATTCCTCCGCCTTCAAAGCCAGCAGTTTAGCTTCTTCATCTTGTCTCTCGCTTCTACCTAGAGGACCATTGTGGTTACGTTCCTCCCACCTGGATGATACTGGGTCATATTCTTAACGTCAGCCGGTTAGCAAGCCTGTCCCATCTTCTACCCTAATCCTCCCTTGCTATAAAAATATCAAATGCAAAGGCACTGGAGATGGGGTGTGGACATATTTTGGAGGCCCTTATTCTGCTCACTACAAAGTCTCTTAAAAGTGTATTATGGGGGTGGCTGCTTAGCTCAGTTAGCTAGAGCGTGGTGCTAATAACACCAAGATGTCAGGTTCGATCCCCGCTGCACCCTCCTTACTGAAAAAAAAAACCTAAGTGTATTATTATGTGTCACTCAGGGGCCTTACGTAAGAGAAATGAGCCCAGAATTTATTACAGTTTCTGGAATGTGTGAGCACACTAATTGCTTTAATAATACATGCAAAGAAATAATTGATTCAGAAAACCTGAAACTGCCTGCCCCTGACTCTGACACAGGACCTCACCTGCTCCTCAGAGCGGGGGCCACACACCAGGAGCTGCAGCATCAACACCCCCGGGAGCCGGTTAGAAATGCAGACTCTCTGAGCCCCCAGGCCCTGCTGACTCAGATGCCGTGTCTGGTAGGAGGCTGTTGATCGTAGGCACATACGGGTTGAATGCTGGTCTTGACTGGGTTTGCTCACCTTCTCTCTGTTGACTTGGGGGCTGAATAATGGTTGGGTGTGGGTGCTTTTCTGTGGATTGTAGGTGTTATCAGGATTCATTCAGGCAATGCCAGGTACCCTAGGCACAAAATCATTTCTGGGTGAGAAACACTGCCAGGAAGCAGCCTGAAAATATATAATAAAGGTCCATCAGATACTCCAATATTCACTTTGGACAGATCACTAAGGCACTTCTGCTCCACGCCAGGCCCTTTGCACTGGCTAGTTTTTCTTCCAAATACATACGTGCCCACATTTCCTTGCCTTCACTACCTTTCTTCGCTGAGGTCTCTGTTCATATGTCACCATGTTTGCAGGACTTGACTGCAATGCCCATGAAAAAGAGAACACACTAGTCACTATATTTTTAAAACTTGCTTTTCCTTTCTTGATATGATCTGTCACCATCTAAAACTCTGTATATTTTTATTATTAGCCTGCGTATTTTTTCTCCTTCATTGACTTGTATGAACTACTGGTTTTCAGAACTCTGATACTCACTCTAGATAGTAGTATTAGGTTGGTGTAAAAGTAATGGTGGTTTAAAATGTTAAAATAATTGCAAAAACCACAATTACTTTTGCATCAAGTTAATACCTAAAACTTGGTGAGCACTCAATTTACATTCCTGAAATACATGAAGAATTTCTCATGAAAACTGTACATTATATGATACCGTTGGAAAGAAGCAGATTGGGACAATAATTCCTAATCTGAGATGGCACAGGAAACCCCTAGAAGGAACAAGATCCATACAAAAATAGTGAAATTAATCACTTGGCTGCAATATATAAATTGTAGCATTAGAGCATCTGAGTAATGTCTGTTTGTATGAAAATTACTCATGTGATTTTCCTGTCTTGGAAGTCACGTCTTCCTCATGGAACCAGAGAATCTTACAAGAGTTTCAGAATTTGTTCTCCTGGGACTTTCAGAGGAGCCAGACCTGCAGCCCCTCCTCTTTGGGCTTTTCCTCTCCATGTACCTGATCACTGTGTTAGGAAACCTGCTCATCGTCCTGGCCGTCAGCTCAGACTCCCACCTGCACACGCCCATGTACTTCTTCCTCTCCAACCTGTCCTTTGTGGACATCTGTTTCACCTCCACCACCGTCCCCAAGATGCTGGTGAACATCCAGACGCAGAGCAAAGTCATAACCTATGGAGGCTGCATCACACAGATGTACTTTTTCCTACTCTTTGTAGTGTTGGATAACTTCCTCCTGACCGTGATGGCCTATGACCGCTTCGTGGCCATCTGTCACCCCCTGCACTACATGGTCATCATGCATCCCCGGCTGTGTGGACTGTTGGTTCTGGTTTCCTGGATCACGTGTGTCCTTAATTCCTTATTCCAAAGCTTAATGGTGCTGAGGCTGTCCTTCTGTGCAGACTTGCAAATCCCCCACTTTTTCTGTGAACTCAACCAGATGATCCAACTTGCCTGTTCTGACACCTTTCTTAACAACCTGGTGATCTATATTTTAACTGTGTTACTGGGTGGTGGTCCCGTGGCTGGAATCCTTTACTCTTATTCCAAGATCGTTTCCTGCATACGTGCAATGTCGTCGGCTCAGGGGAAGTATAAAGCATTTTCTACCTGTGCGTCTCACCTCTCAGTTGTTTCCTTATTTTATTTAACAAGCCTAGGAGTGTACCTCAGCTCTCCTGCTGCCCACAATGCACACTCTAGTGCTACAGCCTCGGTCCTGTACACAGTGGTCACACCCATGCTGAACCCCTTCATCTACAGTCTCAGGAATAAAGATATAAAGGGGGCTCTGAAAAGATCCTTTGGGATGACAGTACAAAAGGGACAATCGTCGTGAGACTGAAAAAGTGCCCTTGATTTCGTGGCTCCAAGTCTAAAGCCAGACATTGTGATTCTTTAATCAGATTGTGTTTGTGGAATTTCCTTCTTTTATTTATATTCTGCAATTTCCATTTGTTTGAGTTCAACTTCTGTCCATGATTTTTTTAAAAATTTGCTTTTTCTGTTACAGTTGACATTCAATATTATTTTATATTAGTTTCAGATGTGCACTATAGTGGTTAGACATTCATATAATTTATGTAGTGATCCCCCCATTAGTCTGTACCTCCTGGCACTATATACAGTTGCTGCAATATTATTCAGTATATTCTATATGCTGTGCTCTACATCCCTGTGACTATTTTGTAACTACCAATTTGTATTTGTTTATCACTTCACTGTTTTACCCAGCCCCTCAACCCGCACCTCTCTGGCAACCATCAATTTGTTCTCTGTAAATAAGAGTCTGTTTCTGTTTTGTTAATTTTGTCTTTATAGTCCACATATAAGTGAGAGCCTTTGGTATTTGCTTTCTCTGTCTGACTTGTTTCACTTAGCATAATACCCTCCAGCTCCACCCATGTTGTCACTATTGGTTAGATTTCATTCTTTTTTATGACCACATAATAATCCATTGTACATATGTACCACCTCTTCTTTATCCAGTCGTCAATTGATGAGCACTTAGGTTGCCTACGTATTTGGCTCTTGTAAATAGTGTTGCAGTGAATATAGGGGTAGATGTATCTTTCCTAATTAGTGTTTTGGATGTCTTTGGAGAATTACTCAGAAGCGGAATTGCTGGCTCATACAGTAGTCCTATTTTTAGTTTTTTCAGGAAACTGCATACTGTGTTCCATAGTGGCTGCACCAATTTGCAATCCCACTAACAGTGCACAAGGGTTCCCTTTTCACCACATTGTAGACCAACACTTGTTGCTCATTGATTTACAACGGCCATTCTGACACATGTGAGTTGATATCTCATTGTGGTTTTAATGTGATGATTAGTGACCTTGACCATCTTTTTTTTTTTTTTTTTAATTATTTTTTTAATATATTGGGGTGACAATTGTTAGGAAAATTACATAGATTTCAGGTGTACAATTCTGTATTACATCATCTATAAATCCCATTGTGTGTTCACCACCCAGAGTCAGTTCTCCTTCCATCACCATATAGTTGATCCCCCTTACCCTCATCTCCCACCCCCCACCCCCCTTTCCCTCTGGTAACCACTGAACTATTTTGACCATCTTTTTATATACCTATTGGCCATTGGTGTGTCCTCTTTGGAGAAATGTCTATTCAGGCCCTGTGTCCTTTTCTAAATGGGATTGTTTGGGTTTTTTTGAGGTTGAGTTATATGAGTTCTTTATAAATTTGGTATACTAACCCTTATCCGAGCATCACTGGCAAATGTCTTCTCCTGTTCATTAGGTTGTCTTTTCGTTTTGTTGATGGTTTTCATTGCTGGGCAAAAATTTTTTAGTTGCATGTAGTTCCATTTGTTTATTTTTTGTTTTCTTTCCCTTGCCCAAGGAGATATATCAGAAAACAAGTGTTACTAAGAGCAATGTCAGAGAATTTACTTTGTTTTCTCAGAGTTTTATGGTTCCAAGTCTTACATTTAAGTCTTTCATCCATTTTGAGTTTATTCTTGTATGCGGGCAAGAAGGTGTTCCAGTTTCATATTTTTGTATGTATATGTCCGGTTTTCTCAACACCATTTATTTATTTATTTATTTATTATTATTATTTATTATTATTTTTAAAAATATTTTTTGAAAGATTTTATTGGAGAAGGGGAACAGGACTTTATTGGGATACAGTGTGTACTTCCAGGACTTTTTTTTTTTGCCAAGTCAAGTTGTTGTCCTTTCAATCTTAGTTGTGGAGGGTGCTGTTCAGCTTCAAGTTGTTGTCCGTTTCAGTCTTAGCTGTGGAGGGCACAGCTCAGCTCCAGGTCCAGTTGCCGTTGCTAGTTGCAGGGGGCGCAGCCCACCATCCCTTGTGGTAGTCGAACCGGCAACCTTGTGGTTCAGAGGATGCACTCCAACCAACTGAGCCACCTGGGAGCTCAGCGGCAGCTCAGCTCAAGGTGCCGTGTTCAATCTTAGTTGCAGGGGGCGGAGCCCACCATCCATTGCGGGAGTCGAGGAATCGAACTGTCAACTTTGTGGTTGAGAGCCCACTGGCCATGTGGGAATCGAACCGGCAGCCTTCGGAGTTAGCAGCATGGAGCTCTAACCGCCTGAGCCACCGGGCCGGCCCCAGCACCATTTATTGAAGAGACTATCTTTACGTCATTCTATATTGTTGCCTCGGTGTCATCGATTAAATGACCATATAAGTGTGGGTTTATTGGTGTGTTCTTCATTCTATTCCATTGAATTACGTGTCTGTTTTTATGCCTGTGCCATGCTGTTTTCATTACTATAGCCTTGTATATAGTTTGATATCGGGTAGCTTGATATCTCCAACTTTGTTCTTTCTCTAGAGTGCTGTGTTAAGATTATTTGTTCTAGTCCTGTGAAAAATACAAAATTAATATTTAGATGTCAGTTTAATTTTTATATACTCTGATAATGAACTATCAGAAAGAGAAATAAAATGATCTCATTTATAATTGCATCAAAATAATACCTAGGACTCCAATTTATTCCAAGGTGGGAATAGACCTATACTCAGAAAAGTACATGACCCTGAAGAAAGAAATTGAAGAAGATACAATAAATGGAAGCCTATATTGTGGTATCAGACAGGAAAAATTAACATCGTTAAAATGTCCATATTGATGAGGCAGAAAAGGGTTAATAAAAGTGAACCTTAAGGGGGACTGCCCACGCCTGCATCCCCTCCCCGGAACTGCCCAGACTCATCCCCTAGAAGTAAATCTAAGATGTCTAAACCCTCATAAAAAGAGGAGATAAGACTCAACTGGTTTTAACTGGTTCTTCACACATGCGTGGACGGCCAAAACCTGCCCATTAGTTGAATTCTAGCCTAATTATAATGTAATTAGAATGGAACGAACATTAAGGCTTACCGTCGCCCCTCCCCCCCTGTGGTTTTCTGTGTGCATTCTGGGTAAGAGCATGCGCAGAAAGAAAGAAACTAGTTATATAACCGACATATGTCAATCAAATGACCTCAGTCTATACGTAACATCTCCTGCCATAAGGAAATTTACCCACACTTCCCTACATAAGAAAAAGCTAACCTAAAGTTAGGTGCAGTTCTCTGCCCTGGCAATATCTAGGCCACCTTCCTTCGTCTTGAATAAACTTACTTCCCTGCTCTCCTCATTTAGGGCTGAATCTGTGAATTCTTTTCACCTTTTGCAAACAACCAGGGGTTAATTCCAATGACACAACGTATACTACCCAACACAATCTATTGACCTAATGCAATTCCTAACAAAACACCAAAAATCAACCAAGTACATTTGGAGATGTAATTGGCTTATTAAGTGATTCGTGAATGAGGCAGTATCCCTTCCAGCAACCAGAAGGGAACAGCCAGTGGTTGTACAAAATGGAAGGTTTTCATAGGAGGAAGGGTGGGGCGAGGAGCTATTAACAAAGGAAAAGAAAAGATTAATTTTAGACCTATGTTTTTTGGGGGTGAGGAAGGGAACAGCAAGGTTTTTTATCCTACAGATTCCCTCTTTCTTCCATGGGGGATGGAGAGGGCCCATGTGACCAGTGCTTTCACAGAAAATTCCAGACTGGTTGATTAAGATTACATTTCTAACAGAGGTTGAAACGTCCATTAGGTCCCATATTAAATCTAAGTTTGGCCTCATGGGTTTTTACCACCAGTGATGCCATTATGGGCCTGTGATTTTCTGTTTAACTGTAGTATGGACATTTTAACAATATTGATTCTTCTAATCATTGAGCACAGAATATCTTTCCAAATTTGGGTCTCCTTTAAAATGCATCCATTGCTGAATTAAATGAGCCATACAAAAGTTACTATACATATTGCATGAGTATATGTAATTAATATATATATATAATCAATATATATATTATATACATTGCTCTGCTATGTGACTGTAAGAAATGTAATCACCCTGAACCTATTTCCTTATTTCTGATGGTGATATGGGACGATGAAGCTATTTAAGGTGGGTGCTGCTAGGAATAAATAAAATGTTTGGAAGTAGTTGGTGAGTTTAAGAACTTTTACAGGTAAGGAGTGTATGTACACATACATAGATGTACATTTTTACCTGACTCTATTTCAGGTATGCGCGCGCGCACACACACACACACACACACACACACACAAACACACACACGCCTGAACAAAGAGAACCATGAAATGATTATTTATGTACCCTCACTATGTATGTACAAATATGTCCTTTTGTGCCTTATTGATTATACTCTATTTCATTCTTACAGGCCATCGTCTGACACCTTAATGTGTCCAGACCTCAGATTACGGAAAACATTCCTCCAGCGTGTCCTCCATACTTAGGTTAGTATTTCCTCCTTCTCTTTTCCCTCTCATCATTGGCAATTGTTGTGAGAATATGTTCTCTCCATCATAGAATAGATATTTATTCAGCTGCTGTTCCCAACTAAAGCAAGTCGGGTGCGGGGAGGCACTCACTGTCTAGCGGGCAAAAAAAGACATAGAATTAAATAAATATTATATCATGGGCACCCTAACACCTAAATTAAGTGCACGAGAATGTGCATTATCACAGGAAAACAGTGATAATGTTAAGAAAAAAAAAACAAAAAACGGTTCATGAAGGAGAGGATCCAGTCATTTTGAGAAAGCAGATGGAGTTTGGAGGATGGAGAGGGGGTGAAAAATTCCAGAAAGACCAATGGGGAGACTGCAAGCAGAGGAAAGTTGGGTGTGTAAAGGCTCTGAGCCTTATGTTGTGGTGTCAGGTGAAGCTGGGAGTCAAGTTCAATGTCAAGGAGATCAGTGTGAGCGAGGGCAGGGCCCTGTGATGGTGAAGCTGGCACAAAGGTCACAGAGACTTGAGCCTCCTGTTTGGAGCTACAGAATTTTGGCTTCTATCTCCATTGGAGAGTCAGTAGCGGGGATAAAAATCAGGGAGTTCGATGATCAGCTTCGTAATGTACTGAGAAGTCCATGGGTCAATGCAAATATCTGGCTAGAGGGGTCCCAGTCTGTGCCAGATGGGAGATGACTAGGAACTGAAATGAGGCTGTGGAATTGGGGACCAAGAGGTAAGGAAGCAATGGAGACATTTGAGAGGTAGAAGAAAGAAATCAGCCTCACCTCATCATCAGAGATGGCCATTCAGTTTCCAACTGGAGGGACTGGGCTGAGTCTCTTACACACACTGCTCAGATCTGTCACCACCCTGATGGACACCACTGTCTGCACTGCTTGGGTGACGATATTAGCATTTGGAATGGTCCGCCTGTCTCTCCAGGTTCAAAATGCTAAGATGGGGTAGATCCCAGAATGAAAACCCAGTTTTCCATTTTTTTGTTGAGATCTAGCTGTCTTTTATTAAGCCAGACATTAAAGAAATGTGCAGAAATGTCACACTTTTGAATCCAACAACCCAGGTTGGTCTTGGCCGAGGTTGTTGTTTCAGACTTGACTGTGGGACCATGAGGACCATGTGATCTTGGAGAGGATTCGCAGTGGCTCCTGTGGCTTCCTGAGCTTTCGTCTGGAGAGGCTGCGGTGGGATGATGTGCATGTAAGCCACAGCGTTGACGACCACATTCCAAGGGCTTTGCCCCTGTGTTATTTTCTATTCCCAGTAATTCATGTTCTAAATTCAATGTGTTTATAGTTTTTGAGACTATAATTACTTTTGCCACTGTGGGGACAGAGCCAGGAGTGCAGTGTCCCGGTTCTCGGCCTTATGTGGAAAGGTGCTGACTCAGGTAGTAAATGGCCATCATCTGTGATTGGATGGCCATGAGCTGTGGTTAGTTGGCCATCAGCTGTAACCAGTGAGCCATTGGCCACTGCTGTGGCTACACTAGCAAGAAGATGGGGGCTGAGCTAGCAAGCGCGGATTGCAGCTAGCAAGTGAGGTTGGTTGGCAGAGACGCGGACGGCAGGTTGCGGGTCGTGTGGCTCCTGCTTCCTGTGTCTCCAACCCAGCTGCCAGCGAGACTACAGTGGTGTGACTCCCCTACCTATGGCTCCGTGGGTGTTCCTTTTCGGCCTCACCATGTCCTGCGTTCTTATGTGGGGAGCGGCAGCAGAGACCCCGCATGACACCCTACATGACAGCCACCACGCACTTGCATTGGCAGCACTGTACAAACAGCTCGGGGAGGTTTCATAGCCGTGGTATATCAGTGTCTCACAGCTGTGTTCCTGTCGACGTGTGGCAGTGTCTTACTGAGTGGCGTTCATTATTACCGTTGTGTGTTTTTATGTGCTATCACAAGAATGTCTGAGCTTGAATGAGAGCAATGAACAAACATTAAATTTGTTGTTATATTTGGCAAGAGTAGAAGTGAAATCAGGGACATATTAGTCCAAGTTTATGGAGATAATGCCATTGTAGGGACAGAGTCCCAGAGAGCAGTTCCAGGCTCTCGGCCTCACGTGGAAAGGTGCTGGCTCGGTTATTAGATGACTATCAGCTGTAACTAGTTGGCCATCAGCTGTAACTGGTTAACCATTAGCCACTAATATAACTGCTGTGGCTACACTAGGGGGTTGGTTGGTTGGCAGAGAAGAAGACTGCGGATTGCAGATCGTGTAGATCCTGCTTCCTGTGTCTCCAACACAGCCGCCAGCAAGAACATAGTGGTGTGACCCCCCCCCCCATCCTTGGCTCCGTTGGTGTTCCTTTTGGGACTCACCATATCCTGCGTTCTTGTGCGGGGAGTGTGACCAGAGTCCCTGCATGACAGCCATGAAGAAAACGGCAGTGTACAAATGGAGTAAATGTTTTTCTGAGGGAGAGAACGCGTCACTGATGAAGAGAAGTCAGGGTGGCCAGTAATGAACAGAACTGACAAGAAAACATTGCAAAAATGTGTCAAAATGTGCATCAGAATGGTCGGCCGACTGTGAGAAGCGTAGCAGACCAAGTAAACATTGATAGAGAAACAGTTAGGAAAATCTTAATTGAAAATCACACACATGAGAAAGGTGTGTGCAAAAATGGCCCCGAAGGAGCTCACTGATGAACAAAAGCAAAGGAGAGTCAAAGTTTGCTAAGACCTTTAGGAGAGGCAAGAAGATGTTATCACTGGTGATGAAACATGGGTGTACCAATATGACCCTGAAACAAAGCGTCAAAGTGCACAAAAGAGGTCAGACAATTCTCCACGACCAAAAAAGTTCCGTCAGTCCAAATCAAGAGTCAAAGTGATGTTGTTAAGCTTTTTTGATATCAGAGGGTTTATTCATTATGCATTTGTACCAACTTGACAAACAATTATCCAAGTTTACTGTTTGGAAGTGCTGAAAAGGCTGCATGAAAAAGTTATACGACCGGAACTTTTCGCCAACAATTCATGGCTCTTGCATCACGACAATGCACCAGCTCACATGACACTGCCTGTGAGGGAGTTTTAGCCAATAAACAAATCACTGTATTGGAACACCCTCCCTACTCTCCTGATCTGGCCCCCAACGACTTCTTCCTTCACCCAAAGATAAAGGAAATATTTAAAGGAAGACATTTTGATGACATTCAGGACATCAAGGGTAATATGACACAGCTCTGATGGCCATTCCAGACAGAGTTCCAAAACTGCTTTGAAGCGTGGACTAGGTGCTGGCATCAGTACATAGCCTCCCAGGGCAGTACTTCAAAAGTGACTGCAGTGACCTTCAACAATGAGGTGTGTAGCACTTTTTCTAGGATGAGTTCAGGAACATAATTGTCAAACCTCATGTAAAATAGGTGTGGGAAACAACAGTTTACTAAACCAGACCTGTATGATTGGTTGAAAGTCTTTTTTTTTTTTTTTTTTTTTTTATAAATGAAAGTATTGGGGTGATAATTGTTAGTAAAGTTACATAGATTTCAGGCATATAATTCTGTAATACATTATCTATACCTCAAATTGTGTGTTCACCACCCAGCGTCAGTTCTCTTTCCATCACATATATTAGACCCCGGTTACCCTCTTCTAGAAGCCTCCCTCTGGTAACCCCTAAACTATTGTTTATGTCTGTGAGGTTTTGTTCTTTCATTTGCTTGTCTTGTTCTTTTGTTGTTTTCAGTCTTATATACCACATATCAGTGAAATCATATGGTTCTCTACTTTTGAAATTCTTAAAGAAAGGATGATAGAGTTACCTAAGGATCGTGAGAGAGACTTGTATCCCAATGCTTCACCCAGGAGACAGGGAAGAAGCTCGCCACGAGAAGCAGTAGTTTCTGGGGATAATTGTGCTAAGCACTGGGGGGGGGGGCCCATAGCCTTGAGGTATGTGCTATGAAAACATATATTTCTAGAAATTATAATATGTGTTCATAAATGTATAAAGTCTCATGTAACAGACTATTCACAATTGCTTATTTCTTATTTTTCACTAGAAATTAAGGTTTTTAAAGGTTAAGAATTCTAATATATGTACGAGTAATTAAAACTGAAAGAATTTATAAAAATAGTTTTATTTTTTAAATATTTCATTAAAAATTTTATTTAAATAATTCAAAAATATTTTATTTTTACACCTGAAGCTGAATAATATTTAATGTCAACTATAATTTAATATATATATATATAGTCATGCGATGTGGAGTACAGCATAGGGAATAGAGTCAATGGAATTGTAACAGTTATATATGAAGCCAGAGGGGGAGTAGATTGGGGAAGGGGGTTATCACTTTGGAGGGTGTAAAAGACTGTTACATTCTTTGGTACACCTGAAACTAATAAAAAGAAAATGAAGGGAATAATCTTTTCATCCATGGGCAACTTCACTTCCTTGAGATTCTTCAGGTTTTTCAGTTGTGAAATATGCATAATAATAGTACCTTTTCCATAGATATTGGAGAAGATTGAATGAGAAAATCATTAACAATAGTCTAATGGTACCTGACATACATTATGTTCCAATAAGTGCTGGCAATTATTATTCAGCTCAGGAGGTGAACAAGTGTACATAGGTGGTAATCAGCGTGCTTCCCAGAAGTTATACAGGAATTTGGTAGCATATCAACTGGCCCTGGAAGGAGACTGTGAAAACAAACCAAATCGCTTACTCCTGAGTCCGTAGAATTTTCTTTTCAGAGAGGCCGTTACATGTGCAGGTTGGCACCAAGCAGTAGAATAGAAGGAACAGACCTGGAAGACAGACCTGATTACAATGCAGGTGCGTGTGCTGTGTGGCCAGAGCAGTGCAGGGCCACCATCTTCACTGGTGTGACATCTGTCCGCCAGGAGTCTGTGAGCCTAGGAGAGTATGAACGTTTATGTAAAGTGCCTCGCATGTAGTCAGGCACAAAGAAATGGGTCTGAGATCATTATGAGCAGATTTTACAAAAATAACCCATATAAGGAATTGCCTGAAAAGCAACCTCGTGCTGTGTTCTAGATTCAAAGCCCAGAGAACGCATTCTGCTGGACATTGTTCTCTGCAGTCCTGGACTGAGCTCCCTGTTTGGTCATCAGGACACCTTGCAAACCTTTAAATTTCTGTGAAACATTGTTAGGCTTATTGTACTATGCTTGCAAAAGCAGAATTTGGGGACACATTGAAACAAAACAAAAAGATACCGTGTCATCAACCCCTCCGTTTACCTGAAAGCTAATTACCCAGAAGAACCTTTTCTGAAAATTCTAGTATTTCTGGTTTTATTGAAATTTATTAAACTTGAGGCTTGAACAATAACATTACTGCATGCAGCCGGAGCACAAGCCATTTTTTAAAAACATTATTACTGTTTTAAGCTACTTTTTAATAAAAACATTGAAGCCGCATAAACTGGTATGTGAATAATCAAGACAGATTTATTCATTTGGCCCAAACAATGCATACCGAGGGATGTATCAAAAAAATGTGCGTATTTTAAAAGATGTTATCTATGTATTACTTTTTGAAGTTGAATTGAATTACAATAGCAACATGTAGTACAACATTCGCTCAAAAGATGGAGTTAATCAAATGAATACTAGCGTCATTCATTGTATTACTATTTTAATACAGTTTTTTCCTTTCTTAACGTGTGTACGTTTTTTTGGCATCCTCTGTATGTCCACAAACTGGTGAGTAGATAAACGAAATGTGATATATCCACAAGTCGAATATTATTTAGCAATAAACAATAAAAAGGAACAAACTACTAAAAAAAAAAAAAGAGGAAAAACACCAACCCTGAAGCCCAGAGGCTATGCCAGTGGCATAACATATTTTTCAACTTTTTATAATGACAAATTTTAAACATAGAGAAAAACTGAAAGACTCGTACAGTGATCACCTATATGTTCATCACCTACATCAAACACATAGCATTTGTATTATTTGCTTTCTCTGCATTACGTTTCTGCGAGGAAGTATTTCAAAGCACACGGTAGGACACTTCACTGAAATGCTATGCATGCGTTGTTTCATATCGACTTTCCTCTGTCAACACTATTGGACTTGGGGACATCGGCAAGAACTTCCTGCTATTTAGTATTTAATTCACATTCAAATTTCTCCTGGGGAAAGTTTTGAGACAAAGTTCTGTCCCGTGTTGGTAAAATTTCTTATTATATAAAAGCAATTATCACAAAGGATCTAAACCGACGCTTGACTTGTGAAAAGTACTGAAGAAATACATGGGGTTCCTGCCCTCAAGTTGCTGGAAGGAGCTCTGATGGGGCAAAAACACCCGTGTGCGACCCCGAGATGAGAAACGGGCCTCGATGGAGGGCAAGCCCAACGTAGAGCTTCATTAGCAGCGGGTCTGCGTGCGGCTCCGTGTCTTCCTGCATCATCAGCGAGAGGGCCTTTGGGACTCAATAGGCAGAATGGGTGGCGCCAGCAAACATGGAGTCACAGTCAGACTTGAGTGATATGTGCCTCACGTTCCTTTGCATGGCACTTAGTAAATGGTGATTTAAAACACAGCCCCCGTTTTCACAAAGGTCAATGTGGAGCTGCGGGGAGAGCAAGAATGTTCCTGAAATAGTAATAAAATTGGAGGAGAGGGCTCAGTGACGTAGGGTTAGGGTGGTGGAGAAACAGCCCAGCAACATCTGGGGATTTTGAAAGACATTTAAGGCAAAGCTGTCCCACAGAACTTTCAGTGAGGGACATATTCTATGTCTGCACTGTCTAATGTGGTAGCTGCTGTATTGAACACTTGAGGCTGGTATGACAGGGGAACTGAATTTTAAATTTAATTTTAATTGCAATTTTTAAATAGTCTCACGTACCTAGTGGCTACTGTGTTGTATATCACAGCTCTTAGCTCCGTAGACAAATGTCCCTCAGGCCATTGAAATCCAAGAGGATTCCAGCAAGACTCCCAGTGTTCACCAGACCAGCAGTACAAACGGGGACCATAAGGCCCAATGTGGGTCACCTTCTATCCATCCCTGAGCCCATTTTTCTAATACAAGTTGTGTTTTTAAGATGTCCCTCTTCTTTACAAATGCTCGTAGACAAAATTATGAAAGCTGTTTTAAGGAAATAGTGTAAAGATGAAAAATTTATCTTTTGGGGAGAATTTCTTTCCTAAATGACTATGTCTTTTCAGTAGGCTGGTACCTTGTATGTTGATTTAAAAAATAATAATTCTAGATTTATCATATGTTAAGGCATCCAATATTTGTATTGTGTTATTCTAATAAATATGGTCCAGGCACAGGATACTTGCAGATTCAGGGACTGATGTCCCTTTAAATTCAGGGAGATCATGAACATAGAGAAATGAAAACTAAATTAAAAACAGAATTCTAACCTGGTCTCCTGGGATCAGAGATTCATTAGGAAAAATTTCCTTTCTGCTTAGTCCAGAGGCCCCGGGGGAAATCGGATGCTCAGCAGTGGGAATAAGAAGAGGGAACTGTGCCTGATGAGCAGATACACAGAGCGCTGTAACGCTCCTCTGTGCGGTCCCTCAGCTTGTACCACGTTGGTGGACAGGACCTGGGTGTTGCGTTTGACTCCTGAGCTGGCTGTGAACTGATGCTTCACTCCTTCCTGCTGTCTCGTGTGGGGACAGAGCTTCAGTCTCCATCATGATCCTCCCAGGGAGTAATTCTGACTTCCACACAGAGTCCTCGCTCTCAGAGACCCCATCCAGGTGAGTCTGAGAGCCCAGCAGGTACTGAAGGAAAGGGTCAGAGAGGTCAGAAGCTGAGAACACTTACCTGAGTCACTGCGACCCTAACAGCCCAGCCAGGAGACTAGAGATCTCCGTGTCTGTGTTCTTGGGTTATTAATTGATTTATAACTAATTAATTTGATACATTAATAAGGATGCTTGACTCTTCCATAAAATGACCATAGTTAACAATTAAGTGATGGGCATGGATGTACTGTTAGGTGACACTGTAGAATGAGTGAGATGCATAAAATGGTTGCAGTGCAATGAAACCATATCTGAGGATTTTCCTGTTCAGGGAGTAGGAAAACAGTGTTAAGTGTGGAGGCCAGTGCACTGAAGTGAAGTTTCTAAGATGGGATGTATTTGAGCATGTTTTGTTTTCAATGGAAAGTTCCAGGTCATTGGAGGTAGGAACTACCTTGCAACACATGGTTGTGAGATATACATTAAGTATCTTCTCTCATGCTGGGTATTTACATGAAAAAAGTATTTAATATGTCTAAAGAGGAATACTAAATTTTTTTCGTTGCATTATTGCATTCCTGGGAAGGCTACATATATTTTGGTTTGTTACTTGTTTACTTTTATCTTGGAACAATTAGTAGGGATTTCCACCCCACACTCAGCTTTTCCTCCATGTTGTCATTATCTTCTGTATTTTTAATGAAATTCTGTTAAACACTTGCGAGTATAAATTGAGGATTGACCAAATTTTAGGCAAAGAGGACACAGTGCTGAGAACAAAACACTTCGGTGAAGGAGAAATGAAGGGCACCCGTTTGTACCTTAAATCTAATGCCACAAAGGCATCTCACACCACGTTTACATTTATGCCATGAGGACTTCAGTGCACCTGCTAATGGGGTGGGATGTCTCCAGTTTGATTTAAAGTTCTTTTTCACTTCATGTGTGTTTTTAAAGTAAAATGCCCTCACCCAGGGGAAGCTAATGAATGAATGGTGAGGCTTCAACTCAGTTGCCTAGGCTAATTTTATTGAATGAATGTCTGTATTAGAGTCTTTCGCTGCTGTAAAATATTCCTGTCCTAGACGATTAAAAGGAACAAATATATGCTCTTACAGTTCTGCATGTCAGAAGCCCAAAAGGAGTCGCATGGACTAATACCAAGATGTCTGCCGAGCTGGGTTCCTTCTAGAGGCTCAGGTGAAATGCTGTTTCCCTTCCTATTTTAGTTTGTATTCTGGCCACAGCCTTTCCTGGCTCATGGCCATTCCTCCGCCTTCAAAGCCAGCAGTTTAGCTTCTACATCTTGTCTGTCGCTTCTACTTAGAGGACCATTGTGGGTACGTTCCTCCCACCTGGATGATACTGACTCATCTTCTTAACGCCAGCCGGTTAGCAAGCCTGTCCCATCTTCTACCCTAATGCCCCCTTGCTATAAAAATATCAAATGCAAAGGCACTGGGGATAGGGTGTGGACACATTTTAGAGGCCCTTATTCTGCTCACTACAAAGTCTCTTAAAAGTGTATATTTATACACTCAGGGGCCCTTATATAAGAGAAATGAACACAGGTTTTATGATAGTGTCTGGAATGAGTGACTATACAATTGCTTTAAATATTAATGTATGCAGAGAAATAATTGACTCAGAAAACCTGAAACTGCCTGCCCCTGACTCTGACACAGGACCTCACCTGTTCCTCAGAGCGGGGGCCACACACCAGGAGCTGCAGCATCAATGCCCCCAGGAGCCAGTTAGAAATGCAGACTCTCTGAGCCCCCAGGCCCTGCTGACTCAGATTCCGTCTGGCAGGAAGCTGTTGATCGTAGGTACATAGGGGTTGAAAGCTGGTCTTGACTGGGTTTGCTAACCTTCTCTCTGTTGACTTGGGGGCTGAATAATGGTTGGGTGTGGGTGCTTTCCTGGGGATTTTAGGTGTTATCAGTATTCATTCAGGGAATGCCAGGTACCCCAGGCACAAAATCATTTCTGCGTGAGAAACACTGCCAGGAAATAACCTGAAATAATTATAATCAAGGCCCATCAGATACTCTGATATTCACTTTGGACAGATCACTAAAGCCCTTCTGCTCCACCCCAGGGCCTCTGTACTGGCCATTTCTTCCTTCCAAGTACACTCGCCCACATTTCCTTCCATCTCCCTCACTTTCTTCACTGAGGTCTCTGTTGAAATGTCACTTTGCTTACTGGACTTGACTAAATGATCTTGAAAAATGAAACACTAGCCACTGTCTTGTTTTACACATCCTTTCCATTTCTTCACATGTTCTGCCACCACATGAAATGTTATATATCTTTACTATTAGCTTTCATATTGTTTCTCCTTCATTGACTTGTATACTTCTGTTTTTCAGCACTCTAGTGCTCACAGGCTAGACAGTACCTAAAACATGGTGAGAGCTCAATTTATATTCCTGAAATAGATGAATAATTTCTCATGAAAACTGTAGAATACATGACATTTTAGAAAGAAGCAAATTGGGGAAAAAATTCCTAATCTGTGATGGCACAGGAAACCCCTAGAAGGAACAAGATCCATAAAAAATATTGAAGTAATTACTTGGCTACAAAATATAAATTGTAGCATTAGAGCATGTGAGTAATGTCACTTTGTATGAAAATTATTTGTGATATTTCTGTCTTGAAGTCACGTTTTCCTCATGGAACTGGAGAATCTTACAAGAGTTTCAGAATTTGTTCTCCTGGGACTTTCAGAGGAGCCAGGCCTGCAGCCCCTCCTCTTTGGGCTTTTCCTCTCCATGTACCTGGTCACTGTGTTAGGAAACCTGCTCATCGTCCTGGCCGTCAGCTCAGACTCCCACCTGCACATGCCCATGTACTTCTTCCTCTCCAACCTGTCCTTTGTGGACATCTGTTTCACCTCCACCACCGTCCCTAAGATGCTGGTGAACATCCAGACGCAGAGCAAAGTCATAACCTATGGAGGCTGCATCACGCAGATGTACTTTTTCCTACTCTTTGCAGGGTTGGATATCTGTCTCCTGACCGTGATGGCCTATGACCGCTTTGTGGCCATCTGTCACCCCCTGCACTACACGGTCATCATGCACCCCCGGCTCTGTGGACTGCTGCTTCTGGTGTCCTGGACCATCAGTGTCCTGAATTCCTTATTACAAAGCTTAATGGTGCTGAGGCTGTCCTTCTGTGCAGACTTGCAAATCTCCCACTTTTTCTGTGAACTCAACCAGATGGTCCAACTTGCCTGTTCTGACACCTTTCTTAACACCCTGGTGATGTATTTTGTAGCTGTGCTGGTTGGTGGTGGGTCCCTGACTGGGATCCTTTGCTCTTACTATAGGATAGTGTCCTCCATACGTGGAATGTCATCCCCTCAGGGGAAGTATAAAGCATTTTCTACCTGTGCGTCTCACCTCTCAGTTGTTTCCTTATTTTATTTAACAAGCCTAGGAGTGTACCTCAGCTCTCCTGCTGCCCACAATACACACTCTAGTGCTACGGCCTCGGTCCTGTACACAGTGGTCACACCCATGCTGAACCCCTTCATCTACAGTCTTAGGAATAAAGATATAAAGGGGGCTCTGAAAAGATTCCTTGGGATGACAGCCTAAAAGGGACAATTGTCGTGAGACTGAAAAAGTGGCCTTGATTTCATGGCTCCAAGTCTAAAACCAGACATTGTGATTCTTTAATCTGACTGTGTTTATGGAATTTCCTTCTTTTATTTATATTCTGGAATTTCCTTTGGTTTGATTTCAACTTCTGTATATAATTTTAAAAATTATTTATTTTTTAACATTACAGTTGACATTCAGTATTATTTTATATTAATATCGGGAGTGCACTATAGTGGTTAGACATTCATATAATTTATGTAGTGTTCCCCCCATTAGTCTGTACCTCCTGACACTATATACAGTTGTTGCAATATTATTTACTATATTCTGTATGCTGTGCTTTACATCCTGGGACTATTTTGTAAATATCAATTTGTATTTCTTTACCACTTCACTTTTTTACCCAGGTCCACAACCCTCACCTTTCTGGCAACCATCAACTTGTTCTCTGTAATATGAGTCTCTTTTTATTTTGCTTTATTTTCTATTTACATTCCATGTACGAGATCATGTGGTATTTGTCTTTCTCTGCCTGACATTTTTACTTAGCATAATACCCTCAGGTCCACCCATGTTGTCACAAATGGTAAGATTTCATTCTTTTTCATGAGCACGTAATAATCCATTGTACATATGTACCACCTCTTCTTTATCTAGTCATCAACTGATGAGCACTTAGGTTGCTTACATGTTTGGCTGTTATTAATAGTGTTGCAGTGAACATAGGGGTTCACATATCTTTCCTAATTAGTGTTTTGGATTTCTTTGAATAATTACTCAGCAGTGGAATTGCTGTGGTGCATATTGGCTGAATCAATTTGCAATCCCACCGACAGTGTACGAGAGTTCCTTTTTTCTCTACGTCCTCACCTGCAGTTGTTGATTATTGATTTACAACAGCTATTCTGACATGTGTGAGTTGATATCTCATTGTGGTTTTAATTTGATGATTAGTGACCTTGACCATCTTTTTATATACCTATTGGCCATCGATATGTCCTCTTTGGAGAAATATCTATTCAGTCCTCTGCCCTTTTTTAATGGGATTGTTTGTTGTTTTGAGGTTGAGTTGTATGTATTCTTTATAAATTTGGGATATAACCCATATCCGATGTATCACTTGTGAATGTCTTCTCCCAATCAGTACGTTGTCTTTTCTTTTTGTTGATGGTTTTCATTGCTGTGCAAGAACTTTTAGTTGGCTGTAGTTCCACTTGTTTATTTTTCTTGTTTGTTTCCTTTGCCCAAGGAAATATATCAGAAAACAAATGTTACTAAGAGCAATGTCAGAGAATTTACTGCCTGTTATTTCTTCTAGGAGTTTAAGTTTCCAAGTCTTACATTTAAGTCTTTCATCCATTTTGAGTTTATTCTTGTATATGGTGTAAGGTGTTCCAGTTTCATATTTTTGCTTGTATATATCCAATTTTCCCAATACCATTTATTGAAGAGACTGTCTTTGCCTCCCTGTATATTCTTGTCTCGTTGTCATAGACAAGGACAAGTAAGTGTGGGTTTATTTCTGAGCTTTTTTTGTATTCCATTGAATTATGTGTCTGTTTTCATGCCCATAGCATGCTGTTTTCATTACTATAGCTTTGTAGTACAGCTTGATATCAGGGAACATGATAGGTCCAACTTGGTTCTTTCTCAAGAGTGCTGTGGTGCTTCATGGTTCAATGTCCATTTTAAGATGACTTGTTCTAGTTCTGTGAAAAATGCAAAGTTAATATTTAGAAATCAGTTGAATTTTTATACACTAATACTGAACTATCAGAAAGAGAAATAAAGAAAACAATCTCATTTACAGTTGCATCAAAAGAGTACCTCGGAATAAATTTGACCCAGGAGGGAGTAGACCTATACACACAAAAGTGCATGACACTGAAGAAAGAAATTGAAGAAGATACAATAAATGGAAGCTTATATTGTGGCATCGGACAGGAGAAATTAACATCGTTAAAATGTCCTCACTACCCAAAGCAATCTGTTGACTTAATGCAATCCCTATCAAAACACCAAAAATCAACCAAGTACATTTGGAGACGTAATTGGCTTTATTAAGTGATTCGTGAATGAGGCAGTATCCCTTCCAGTAACCAGAAGGGAACAGCCAGTGGTTGTACAAAAGGGAAGGTTTTCATAGGAAGAAGGGTGGGACAAGGACCTATTAACAACAGAAAAGGAAAGATTAACTCCAGACCTGGGTTTTTTTGGGAGGAGGAAGGGAAATGCAAGGTTTTTGATCCTACAGATTCCCTCTACCTTCCATGGGTGATGGAGAGGGCCCATTTGACCAGTGCTTTCACAGAAATTCCAGACTGGTTGATTAAGATTACATTTCTAACAGAGGTTGAAACTACCATTCCGTCCCATATTAAATCTAAGTTTGGCCTCATGGGTTTTTACCACCAGTGATGCCATTTTGTGCCTGTGATTTTCTCTTTAACTGTAGTAGGGACACTTTAACAATATCAATTCTTCCAAAAATTGAGCAGAGAATATCTTTCCATATTTGAGTCTCCTTTAAAATGCATCCATTGCTGAGCCATCCAAAAATTATGAATACATATTGCATGAATATATATATAAATATTTATAGATAATTATTGATATAAATTATATAACTATTTATAATTTATATATGTAATCAATACATAATTAATTACTTTGTTATGTGATTGTAAATAATGTAATCACCCTGATCTTATTTACGCGTTTCTGATGCTGATATGAGATGGTGAAGCTAATTCAGGTGGATGCTGTTAGAAAAAATAAAATGTTTGGAAATAGTTGGTGAGTCTAAGAACTCTTTCACAGGTAAGGAGTGTATGTACACATACATATATGTACATTTTTACCTGACTCTATTTCAGGTAACACACACACACACACACACACACACACACACACACACCCCATCACACAGACTCATTAATGTCACCTTTCATGTGAAAAGAAACTGGAAATTTGGAGAGAATAGACTTTAAAAGAATGAATGGTTAAATTAACATGAAACTAGAAGACTTAGAACTTTAGGCATATGGATTTAATGTAGAATGTTTGACTTTAATTTTAGTAATGAATACATTTCCTTTCTTCATGCACAAAGGCCTGAGTCAGAACCACATTTATTTTATGCAATGGAGAATTCATTAGAGCATTTAAGGGAACAAATTCCCCAAATGGACTTATCTCAATGCTGTTGGCTGACAAATAATATTGAGTCGGTAGTTCATCGTCAAAAAGGTTTTATTTGGGAAAAGGAAAGAACAAGGAAGAAGATGGCTGCCACCCTGACCTGCACATGGAGACCCAGTGAGGCACGTGCTCTAAAATGGTAGATTATATATATGTATAAGGGAGACAGGAACCACAGAGATTTTTTTAAAAGGAAGTTAGGACCATAGATTTTTACCAGGTGGGCTCATAAACTTCCACGAACTTATCTCCCAATTTAGACCTCCCAGCCTGATCAGTTTCCTTAAAATGCCAGTTCTCTTTGCAAAAGTAAGAATTAATGCAGACCCATATGATGGATGAAATTCTTAAAGAAAGGATGATAGTATGAATTTGTGACTGTGAGAGAGACTTGGCATCACTGTGCTTCACGCAGAGACAGGGAAGAAGTTAACCATGAGAAGCACTTACACCCGAGGATAACAGTGACAAGTATTGGGGGGGCCCACAGCCTTCAGGTAGAAGGGGACTTTGTGTGTTTCCTTGGATTGCGGCAGAATGTAGATTTGGAGGATGTGATCCCAAAGTGTTTACTTTGTCACTCGTGAATTAAGATATTTTTTCCTTCATAAGCCAGACATGAACGTCAGAACACAGCGAAGTCTCCCTGTATGTGGCGTCCTGTCCAAGCCCCTGGCTGGCTGTTTGGCAACAGGTGTCCTGTGATGGGTGATACGGAAGAAGGGAGCCTGCCCCTTCCTGAGTCACTGCAGTGACGTCACTTGAGCTGAGGCGACTTGGGGGAAACACTTTAATGGCTAAACATTCTAGCTTTGATTTTTCTCAACAGAAGTGTATTTGTTTTCTTCACAATTTGGGGATTTTTCTTGGAAGACTTGGCTCCAAATGAATTCATGATCCAAGGAAGAGACTGAGGAAAGGACAACACTGGCTTTCAAGGGCAAGATAGTTTCATGTCAGCTGCTGGCTAAGGTAAAAATGAAATATTAAAAAAATGTTTAAAAATTATGTTACTATTGTAAATTCTTTCAATATCTGGAATGACCTGGTTTCTTAGCCACCAGTGTTCTTGATCAATATTTAAAGGAAATGACAATTATTCTTCAATTAAAAATATATGAAAGAAATAACCTTTGCATCCATGGACAACTTCACTTCTTTGAGACTCTTCAGTTTTCTCAGTTGTGAAATGTGGATAATACAAGTATCTTTTCCATAGATATTGGAGAAGATTGAATGAGAAAATCATTAAAAATAGCCTAATGGTATTTGACATATATAATGACCCAATAAATGCTGCAATAATTATTCTGCTCAGGAGATGAGCAAGAATACATAGGTGGTAATCAGCTTGCTTCCCAGATTAGTGCAGGAATTTGGTAGCATATCAACTGGCCCTGGAATGAGACTATGAAAACAAATCAAATCACTTACTCCATGAGTCTGCAGAATTATCTGTTCAGAGAGGCCATTACATGTGCAAGTTGGCACCAAGCAGTAGAATAGAAGGAACAGACCTGGAAGACAGACCTGATTACAATGCAGGTGCGTGTGCTGTGTGGCCAGAGCAGTGCAGGGCCACCATCTTCACTGGTGTGACACCTGTCCGCCAGGAGTCTGTGAGCCTACGGAGTAGGAATGTTTGTAAAGTGCCTCGCATGTAGTTAGGCACAAAAAAATGGTTCTGAGAACATTAGGAGCAGGTTTTACAAAAATAACTCACATAAGGAATTACTTGAAAAGCAACCTCATGCTGTGTTCTAGATTCAAAGCCCAGAGATCGCATTCTGCTGGACATTGTTCTCTGCAGTCCTGGACTGAGCTCCCTGTCTGGTCATCAGGAGATCCTGCAAAACTTTGATTTTGTTTGAAACATTGTTAGGCTTATTGTACTATGCGTGCAAAAGCAGATTTTGGGGACACATTGAAACAAACAAAAAAATACCGTGTCATCAACCCCTCCGTTTACCTGAAAGCTAAATTACCCAGAAGAATGATTTCTGAAAATTCTAGTGATTCTGATTTATTGAAATTTATTAAACACGAGGCTGAACAATAACATTACTGCACGCAGCTGGAACACACATCATTTTTTAAAACATTATTAATGTTTTAAGCTTATTTATGAAACCATTGAAGTCGCATAAACTGGTATGTGAATAATTAAGGCAGCATTATTCAATTAACCCCAAAGAATACATACCGAGGGGGGTGCCCAAAAAGAGTAAATATTTGAAGAGATGTTATTTATGTATCACTTTTCGAAGTTGAATTGAATTACAGTCGGAACGTGTAGTATGATGTTTGCTCAAAGGATGGTATTAATCAAATGAATGCTAGCTTCATTCATCGTGTTACTATTTTAATACAGTTTTCTCCTTTCTTAAAATGTATATACCTTTTTGGCACCCTCTATATGTCCACAAACTGGTGAGTAGATAAACAATGTGATATATCCATGCAGTTGAATACTCTTTAGCAATGAAGAATAAAAAGGAACAAACTACTAAAAAAAATAAAAGAAAAACAAACAAACAATGAAGTCCACAGATTATGCTAGTGTCGTGACACATTTTTCAACTTTTTATAATGATAAATTTAAAACATGGGATTTATAGATGATGTAATACAGAATTGTACACCTGAAATCTATGTAATTTTACTAACAATTGTCACCCCAATAAATTTAAAAAATAAATTTAAAGAAAATTTAAAACAGAGGAAAACTGAAAGAGTAATACAGTTCATCACCTCTATGTTCATCACCTTCGTTTAACACATAACATTTGCATTATTGCTTTATGTGCATTCTATTTCAGCTGGGAAGCATTTGAAAGCACACAGTAGGACTCTTCATTGAAATACTATGCTTGCCTTGTTTCATATCGACTTTCCTCTGTCAGCACTATTGGACTTGGGAACATTGACAAAACTTCTGACATTTAATATTTAATTCACATTCAAATTTCTCCTGCTCAAAGTTTTGAGCCACAGTCCCTTCCCCGTGTTGGTATAATTTCTTATTATATAAAAGCAATGATCAAAAAGGATCTAAACCACCACTTTACTCGTGAAAAGTACTGGAGAAATACATGGGTTACTGCTCTCAAGTTGCTGGAAGGAGCTCTGATGGGGCAAAAACACCCGTGTGCGACCCTGAGATGAGAAACGGGCCTCGATGGAGGGCAAGCCCAACGTAGAGCTTCATTAGCAGCGGGTCTGCGTGCGGCTCTCCGTGTCTTCCTGCATCATCAGCGAGAGGGCCTTTGGGACTCAATAGGCAGAACGGGTGGTGCCAGCAAACATGGAGTCACAGTCAGACTTGAGTGATATGTGCCTCACGTTCCTTTGCATGGCACTTAGTAAATGGTGATTTAAAACACAGCCCCCGTTTTCAGAGGGGTCAATGTGGAGCTGCGGGGAGAGCAAGTACGTTCCTGAAATAGTAATAAAATTGGAGGAGAGGGCTCAGTGAAGTAGGGTTAGGGTGGTGGAAAAACAGCCCAGCATCACCTAGGGAGTTTGAAAGACACTTAAAGCAAAGCGTCCAATAGAACTTTCTGCGAGGGACATATTCTATGTCTGTCCTGTCTAATGTGGTAGCTGCTGTTTGAGGCTGGTATGACTGGGGAACTGAATTTTAAATTTAATTTTAATTAAAACTTTTAAATAGTCTCACGTACCTAGTGGCTACTGTGTTGTATAGCACAGCTCTTAGCTCCCAAGACTAATGTCCCTCAGGCCATTGAAATCCAAGAGGATTTCAGCAAGACTCACAGTGTTCACCAGACCAGCAGTACAAACGGGGACCATAAGGCCCAATGTGGTTCACCTTCTGTCCATCCCTGAGCCCATTTTTCTAATACAAGTTCTGTTTTTAAAGATGTGCCTCTTCTCTACTAACACTTGTAGACAAAATTATGAGAGCTGTTTAAGAAAATCTGAACAGATGAAAACATCATCTTTGGGGAGAACCACTTTCCTAATTGATTTTGCTTTTTCAGGAGGCTGGAGCCTTGTATGTTGAATTTTAAAAAAACAGAACCAAGACCTATCACCTTTGAAGGCTTCCAGTATTCATATCGTGTAATTCTAATAAATGTGGTTAAGGCACAGGATACTCAGACTAATGTACTTTTAAAACAGGGAGATCAAGACATGAAGAAATAAAACCCAAATTCATTTGACTTCAAACCCAGTCCCCGGGGAACAGAGATTCATTAGGAAAAATTTTCCTTTCTGTTTATTCCAGAGGCCCCGGGGGAAATCGGATGCTCAGCAGAGGGAATAAGAAGAGGGAACTGTGCCTGATGAGCAGATACACAGAGCGCTGTAACGCTCCTCTGTGCGGTCCCTCAGCTTGTACCACGTTGGTGGACAGGACCTGGGTGTTGCGTTTGACTCCTGAGCTGGCTGTGAACTGATGCTTCACTCCTTCCTGCTGTCTCGTGTGGGGACAGAGCTTCAGTCTCCATCATGAACCTTCCAGGGAGTAATTCTGACTTCCACACAGAGTCCTCGCTCTCAGAGACCCCATCCAGGTGAGTCTGAGAGCCCAGCAGGTACTGAAGGAAAGGGTCAGAGAGGTCAGAAGCTGAGAACATTTACCTTAGTCACTGTGGCCCTAATCAGCCCAGCCAGGAGACTAGATATCTCTGTGTCAGTGTTCTTAGGTTATTAATTGATTGTGGGGACAGACCAGAAGTGCAGTTTCCAGGTCCTCGGCCTCACTTGGAAAGGTGCTGGCTCCTGTAGTAAATGGCCAGCAACTTGATTGGATGGCCATCAGCTGTGGCTAGTTGGCCGTCAGCTATAACCAGTGAGCCATTGGCCCCTAATATAACCACCATGGCTATGCTTGCAGCAGATGGTGGCTGAGCTAGCAAGTGCGAGATGCGGTTAGTACGGTAAATTGAAGCTAGCAAGTGGGGTTGGGTGGTTGGCAGAGAAACAGACGGCAGGTTGAAGATCGCGTGGCTCCTACTCCCTGTCTCTCCATCCCAGCCGCCAGCGAGAATATAGTGGTACGGCTCCCCTATCTGTGGCTCCATGGGTGTTCCTTTTTGGCCTCACCATGTCCTGTGTTCTTGTGCAGGGAGCGAGAGTAGAGACCCCGCATGACATCCTGCATGACATTGATTTATAACTAATTCATTTAATACATTAATATGGATCCTTGAATCTTCCGTACAGGGACCATATTTAAAATTGAGTGATATGCGTGGATGTGCCCTTACGTGACCCTGTAAAATGAGTGAGATGCATAAAATGGTTGCAGTACGACTAAACCATATCTGAAGATTTTTGCTGTTCGGGGAATAGGAAAATAGTGTTAGGTGTGGAGGCTGGTGCAATGAAGTGAAATTTCTAAGATGGGGTATATTTGAGCATGTTTTGTGTTCACTGACAAGATCCAGGCCGGTGGAGGTAGGAAATACCTTGCAACACACATTTGTGAGAAATGCATTGCAGTATCTTCTTTCATGCTGGGTATTCACATGAAGAAGTTATTTAATAAATAGAGGAATACCAAATAGTTTGAATTATTTCATTCCTGGTGAGGCTGCATATATTTCTGTTTGTAACTTGTTTACTTTGATTTTGGAACAGTTAGTCAGAATTTCTATCCCACACTGAGCTCTTTTCCCCTGATGGTCATTGTCGTCTACATTTTAAATGAAATTCTGTCATACGCTTTGGAATGTAAATTGAAGATTGACCAAATTTTAGGCAAAGAGGACACAGTGCTGAGAACAAAACACTTCGGTGAAGGAGAAATGAAGGGCACCCATTGTACCTTAAATCTAATGCCACAAAGGCATCTCACACCACGATTACATTTATGTAATGAGGACTTCAGTGCACCTGCTAATGGGGTGGGATGTCTCCAATTTGATATGAAAGTTCTTTTCCACTTCATGTGGGTTTTCAAAGTAAAATGCCTTCACCCAGGGGAAGCTAATGAATGAGTAGAGAGGCTTCCACTTAGTCCCCTCTGCAAATTTTATTGAATAAACATCTATATTAGATCTACTGCTGCTGTAAAATATTCCTGTACTAGTTAATTAAAACAAACAGACATATGCTCTTACAGTTCTGGATGTGAGAACCCGAAATGAGTCTCATGGGCTGATATCAAGATGTCTGCAGAGCTGGGTTCCTTCTAGAGGCTCAGGTGAAATGCTGTTTCCCTTCCTATTTCAGTTTGTATTCTGGCCCCTGCCTTTCCTGGCTCATGGCCATTCCTCCGCCTTCAAAGACAGCAGTTTAGCTTCTTCATCTTGTCTCTCGCTTCTACCTAGAGGACCATTGTGGGTACGTTCCTCCCACCTGGATGACACTGGGTCATATTCTTAATGTCAGCTGGTTAGCAAGCCTGTCCCATCTTCCACCCTAATCCTTCCTTGCTAGAAAAATATCAAATGTAAAGGCACAGGGATAGCGTGTGGACATATTATGGAGGCCCTTATTCTGCTCACTACAAGGTCTCTTAATAGTGTATTATTGGGGTGGCCGGTTAGCTCAGTTAGTTAGAGCATTGTGCTAATAACACCAAGATGTCTGATTCGATTCCCGCTGCACAATCCTTACAAAAGAAAACAAAAAAAACCCAACAAAAACGGTATATTATTATGTGTCACTAAGGAGTCTTTACGTAAGAAAAAAAACACAGGGAATTTATTACAGTTTCTGGAATGAGTGAGCACACCAATTGCTTTAATAATACATGCAAGGAAATATTTGATTCAGAAACCTGAAACTGCCTGCCCCTGACTCTGACACAGGACCTCACCTGCTCCTCAGAGCGGGGGCCACACACCAGGAGCTGCAGCATCAACACCCCTGGGAGCCGGTTAGAAATGCAGACTCTCTGAGCCCCCAGGCCCTGCTGACTCAGATTCCGCGTCTGGTAGGAGGCTGTTGATCGTAGGCACATACAGGTTGAAGTGCTGGTCTTGACTGGGTTTGCTCACCTTCTCTCTGTTGACTTGGGGGCTGAATAATGGTTGGGTGTGGGTGCTTTCCTGTGGACTTTAGGTGTTATCAGTATTCCTTCAGGCAATGCCAGGTACCTCACGCACAAAATCATTTCTGGGTGAGAAACACTGCTGGGAAACAGCCAAAATAATTACAATCAAGGTCCATCAGATACTCTGATATTCACTTTGGACAGATCACTAAAGCCCTTCTGCTCCACCCCAGGGCCTCTGTACTGGCCATTTCTTCCTTCCAAGTACACTCGCCCACATTTCCTTGCATCTCCCTCACTTTCTTCACTGAGGACTCTGTTGAAATGTCACCTTGTTTACAGGACTTGACTAAATGATCTTGAAAAAAAAAAAAACCAAACTAGTCACCATCTTGTTTTACTCTTGCTTTCCTTTTCTTCACATGTTCTGTCACCATATGAAATGTTATATATTTTTATTATTAGCTTTCATATTGTTTCTCCTTCATTGACTTGTATAAACTTCTGTTTTTCAGCATTCTAGTACTCACAGGCTAGACAGTACCTAATAATGGTGAACACTCAATTTATATTCCTGAAATACGTGAAGAATTTCTCATGAAAAGTATAGAATATATGATACTTTGGAAAGAAGCACCTTGGGACAAAAATTCCTAATCTGCAATGGCACTGGAAACCCCTAGAAGGAACAAGATCCGTACAAAAATATTGAATTACTTGACTACAAAATATAAATTGTAGCATTAGAGCATCTGAGTAAAGTCTGTTTGTATGAAAATTACTCATGTGATTTTCCTGTCTTGGAAGTCACGTCTTCCTCATGGAACCAGAGAATCTTACAAGAGTTTCAGAATTTGTTCTCCTGGGACTTTCAGAGGAGCCAGACCTGCAGCCCCTCCTCTTTGGGCTTTTCCTCTCCATGTACCTGATCACTGTGTTAGGAAACCTGCTCATCGTCCTGGCCGTCAGCTCAGACTCCCACCTGCACACGCCCATGTACTTCTTCCTCTCCAACCTGTCCTTTGTGGACATCTGTTTCACCTCCACCACCGTCCCCAAGATGCTGGTGAACATCCAGACGCAGAGCAAAGTCATAACCTATGGAGGCTGCATCACGCAGATGTACTTTTTCCTACTCTTTGGCATGTTGGATAACTTCCTCCTGACCGTGATGGCCTATGACCGCTTCGTGGCCATCTGTCACCCCCTGCACTACACGGTCATCATGCACCCCCGGCTCTGTGGACTATTGGTTCTGGGGTCCTGGATCATCAGTGTCCTGAATTCCTTATTACAAAGCTTAATGGTGCTGAGACTGTCCTTCTGCGCAGACTTGAAATTCCCCCACTTTTTCTGTGAACTCAACCAGATGATCCAACTTGCCTGTTCTGACACCTTTCTTAACAACCTGGTGATGTATTTTGTAGCTGTGGTGGTAGGTGGTGGTTCCCTGACTGGAATCCTTTACTCTTACTCCAAGATCGTTTCCTGCATACGTGCAATGCCCTCTGCTCAGGGGAAGTATAAAGCATTTTCTACCTGTGCGTCTCACCTCTCGGTTGTCTCCTTATTTTATTTAACAAGCCTAGGAGTGTACCTCAGCTCTCCTGCTGCCCACAATGCACACTCTAGTGCTACAGCCTCGGTCCTGTACACAGTGGTCACGCCCATGCTGAACCCCTTCATCTACAGTCTCAGGAATAAAGATATAAAGGGGGCTCTGAAAAGATTCCTTTGGGATGATAGTATAAAAAGGTCAATTGTCGTGAGACTGAAACAGTGCCATTGATTTCATGTCTTCCAAATCTAAAACTAGACATTTTGATTCTTTAATCTGACTGTGTTTATGGAATTTCATTCTTTTTTTTATATTCTGGAATTTCCTTTTGTTTGAGTTCAACTTCTGTATATAATATTTTTTAATTATTTATTTTTTAATTTATAGTTGACCTTCAATATTATTTTAGATTAGTTTCAGGTGTACACTATAGTGGTTAGACATTTATATAAATTATGTAGTGACCCCCCCCATTAGTCTGTACCTCCTGGCACAATATACAGTTGCTGCAATATTATTTACTATATTCTGTATGCTGTGCTTTACATCCATGTGACTATTTTGTAAATATCAATTTATATTTCTTAATCCCTTTACTTTTTTACCCAGCCCCACAACCCTCACCTTTATGGCAACCATCAATTTGTTTTCTGTAAACATGTCTGTTCTTTTTTTTTTTTTTTCTTCAAAGAAAGTCACTTTTATTTACTTTTTATTTGTTTTATTGGGATGACAGTGATTAGTAAAAATTATACAGGTTTCAAGTGAAACTTTCTATAATATATCATCTGTATATCACATTGTATATTCATCACCCCGAGTCAGTTCTCCTTCCATCACCATATATTTGATCCCATTACCCTCTTCTACCTCCCCTCTCAGCCTTGGGTAACCACTAACTGTTGTCAGTGTCTGAGTTTTTATTTGTCTTGTTCAAAAGTCAGTTTTTAAAAGTATTTTTTTTCTCAGACAGAAAGTTATTTATCTTGCAATTGACGTAGGATAAATGTCTTCTTTCAAGTCCTTTACACAAGGAGCTAGAATTGAAGTTTTCACATTCCATCCATTATGCTTTAAAATGATGTATTCTTAAATATATTCAATGGTTTGAATTTTAATAGACAATGACAAATAACTGCTCGATAAATAAATATTAATACATATTTTTTTATTATTAGTTTTAGGTGCACAAAACAAAGCAAAACTTAGACGTTTGTCATTTATATCCCTCACACTGTGTGAACCCCCCTCCCCCCATCCACTATCCCTCTGTACGTTCCCCAAATTAATTTTCAAAACCCCGTGGTCATCTTGTGGTTACCGATTATTTTCTAAACCTCTCACCTTCCCCTTATCCCCAACTCCCCGCCCCATCTAGCACCCCTCAGTTTTTCCTACATGTTTCCAAAACTGTCTCTGATTAGTTCATTCACTTATTCTTTTCTTTAGATTCCGCATATAAGTGAGATCATATGGTATTTGTCTTTATCTATCTGACTTATTTCACTTAACATAATGTTCTCTAGGTCCATCCATGTTGTTGCAAATGGTAAGATTTCTTTCTTCTTTATGGCTGCGTAATACTCCATTGTATAAATGTACCACAGTTTCTTAATCCAGTCATCTACCGATGGGCATTTCGGTTGTTTCCAGGTCTTGGCTATTGTGTATAGTGCTGCAATAAACATAGGAGTGAATAAAGATTTTTGAATTGGAGTTTTGGATTTCTCCGGATAGATAACTAGGAGTGGGATTGCTGGATCATAAGGTAGTTCCATTTTCAGATTTTTGAGATACCTCCAAACTGTTTTCCATAGTGGCTGCACCAATCTGCATTCCCACCAACAGTGCACCAGCGTTCCCTTTTCTCCACATCCACGCCAGCACTTGTTGTTTGTTGATTTATTGATGATAGCCATCCTGACTGGGGTGAGGTGGTATCTCATTGTGGTTTTTATTTGCATTTCTCTGATGGTTAGTGAGGTTGAACATTTCTTCATATGTCTGTTTGCCATCTGTGTGTATCTTCTTTCATTTCTTTCTTCAGTGTCTTATAATTTTCTGAGTACAGATCTTTTACTTCTTTGGTTAAATTTATTCCCAGGTATCTTATAGTCTTTGGAACAATTGTAAATGGGATTGCTTTTTAAATTTCTCCTTCTGATGTTTTATTATTGGTATATACAAATGCAACTGATTTCTGAATATTAATTTTGTATCCTGCTACTTTACTAAATTCATCTATCAGCTCTAATAGTTTCTTGGTGGAGTCTTTAGGGTTCTCTAAATATAGTATCATATCATCTGCATATAATGACAGTTTTACTTCCTCCTTACTGATTTGGATGCCTTTTATTTCTTTTTCTTGTCTGATTGCTGTGGCTAGAACTTCCAGCACTATGTTGAATAGAAGTGGAGAAAGTGGGCAACCTTGCCTTGTTCCTGATCTTAAGGGGAATGGTTTTAGCTTTTCCCCATTGAGTATGATGTTAGCTGTGGGTTTATCATATATGGCCTTTATTAGGTTGGGATATGATCCCTCTATTCCCACTTTCTTAAGGGTTTTTATCATGAATGGCTGCTGGATTTTATCCAATGCTTTTTCTGCATCTATTGATAAGATCATGTGATTTTTATTTTTCATTTTGTTAATGTGGTGTATCACATTAATTGATTTGCGGATGTTGAACCACCCTTGCATACCAGGGATGAATCCCACTTGATCATGGTGTATGATCTTTTTAATGTATTGTTGAATTCTGTTCGCTAATATTTTGTTGAGGATTTTTGCATCTATGTTCATTAGTGATATCGGCCTGTAGTTTTCTTTTTTTGTGGTGTCTTTGTCTGATTTTGGGATCAGGGTGATAGTGGCTTCGTAAAAAGTGTTTGGGAGTCTTCCCTCCCTCTGGATTTTTGGAAGAGTTTGAGGAGAATAGGTGACAATTCTTTTTTGAACGTTATGTAAAATTCACCTGTAAAGCCATCTGGTCCAGGGCTTTTGTTTGTTGGGAGATTGTTGATTACTGATTCAATTTCCTTGGTGGTAATCAGTCTATTCAGGTTTTCTGTTTCTTCTTGAGTTAGCCTTGGAAGGTTGTATGCCTCTAGGAAATTGTCCATTTCTTCCAGGTTGTCAAATTTGTTGGCATACAGTTGCTCATAGTAATTTCTTAAAATTTTTGTATCTCTCATGTGTCTGTTGTCACTTCTCCTCTTTCATTACTGATTTTATTAATTTGGGTCCTCTCTTTTTTAATGAGTCTGGCTAAAGGTTTGTCAATTTTGTTTATCTTCTCTAAGAACCAACTCTTGGATTCATTGATCTTTTGTATTGTTTTTCTGGTTTCTATTTCATTTATTTCCGCTCTGATCTTTATTATCTCCTTCCTTGTACTCCTTTGGGCTTATTTTGTTGTTCTTTTTCCAGATCCCTTAAGTGTGAAAATAAACTGTTGATTAGTGATGTTTCTTGTTTCTTTAGGTAGGCCTGCAGTTCTATGAACTTCCCTCTTAGGACTGCTTTCGCGGCATCCCATAGATTTTGGGTCATTGTATTTTCATTTTCGTTTGTCTCGAGATATCTTTTGATTTCTTCCTTGATCTCCTGCTTGACCCATTCATTATTTAGTAACATATTATTCAGCCTCCATGAATTTGTGTGTCTTCCAGTTTTTTTTCCTGTAGTTCATTTCTAATTTCATAGCACTGTGGTCAGAGAAGACAATTGGTATGATTTCAATTTTCTTAAATTTATCAAGACTTGCTTTGTGGCCTAACATATGGTCTATCTTGGAGAATGTTCCATGTGCCCTTGAGAAGAATGTGTATTCTGCTGCATTGGGGTGGAATGCTCTGAAAATATCGGTTAAATCCAAGTGGTCCAATGTGTCATTTAAGGCTGTTGTTTCCGTATTGATTTTCTGTCTGGAAGACCTGTCCCTTGTTGTCAGAGGTGTGTTGAAGTCCCCTACTATGATAGTGTTACTGTTGATCTCCGTCTTTATGTCAGTCAATATCTGTTTTATATATTTAGGTGCTCCTATGTTGGGTGCATAGATGTTTACTAGGGTTATATCTTCTTGTTGAATTGATCCCTTTATTATTATATAGTGTCCATCGTTGTCTTTTAATATTTTCTTCATTTTAAAGTCTATTTTGTCAGAGATAAGTATTGCAACTCCAGCTTTTTTCTCATTTCCATTTGCATGGAATATCTTACTCCAACCCTTCACTTTTAGCCTGTGTGTGTCTTTTGATCTGAGGTGAGTCTCTTGTATACAGCATAAACAAGGGTCTTGCTTTCTTATCCATTCAGCCACCCTATGTCTCTTGATTGGAGCATTTAAACCATTTACATTTAAAGTGATTATTGATAAGTACATAGTTATTGCCATTTTTAAATTTGTGGTTAGATTGTTTTCATCTTTCTTCTATTTACAGAAGTCCTTTTAGTATTTCTTGCAATGCTGGCCTGGTGGTAATGAATTCCTTTAGCTTATTCTTTTCTGGGAAGCTCTTTATCTCCCCGTCAATTTTAAATGATAGCCTTGCTGGATAAAGCAACCTAGGTTGTAGGCCTTTGTTTTCCATCACTTTGAGTATCTCCTGCCACTCCCTCCTGGCCTTCAATGTTTCTGCAGAAAAGTCATTTGATAGTCTTATGGGAGTTCCCTTGTATGTAACCCTCTGTCTTTCTCTTGCTGCTTTTAGGATTCTCTCTTTGTCTTTAACCTTTGCCATTTTAACTGTAATGTGTCTTGGGGTGGACCTGTTTGAGTTTATCTTGATTGGAACTCTCTGCACTTCCTGGGCTTGTATGTTGGTTTCCTTCATCAGGTTAGGGAAATTTTCAGACATTATTACTTCAAATATGTTCTCAAACCCCTGTTTCTTCTCTTCACCTTCTGGTATTCCTATGTTGCGCATGTTGTTGTGCTTGATGTTATCCCAGAGGTCTCTTAAACCATCTTCATTGTTTTTTATTCTTTTTTCTTTCTGTTGTTCTGTTTGGGTGACCTCTGCTAACTTGTCTTCTAAGTCGCTGATTCGATCCTCTGCTTCATCTAACCTGCTGTTAATTCCTTCACGTGAGTTCTTTATTTCAGTAATTGTGTTCTTTAATTCTAACTGGTTGTTCGTTATGATTTCTACATCCTTCTTGATGTCCTCTCTAAGCTCCTTAAACATTCTTATCATCAGTGTTCTGAACTCTGTCTCTGATAGTTTGGTTACCTCTGCTTCATTTGGTTCCATTTCTGGAGGTTTCTTCTGTTCTTTTATTTGGGATATGTTTCTTTGTTTCCCCATTCTGGCTGACTCTCTTTGTTTGCTTCGATGTATTAGGTAGATCCCCTAGAGTTCTTAGTTCTTGCTGGGGTATCTTATGCAGTATGTGTCCTTATATTTGACTTGCACTACTTCCTTCTTCTCCCCTGCGTGTGCTCCAAAGGTGACTCTTGTGTTGTGTATATTGTCCTTTTAAAGAAGATCTTTAATTGCTTTTCGCTTGTGAGTAGGTGGGGTTAACTCCTAGGCTGACTAGTTGTGAGACTTGGCTCTGCTCACAGCAGGATTTTCTGCTGCGTGAGGGTTGACCGCTTAAATGTGGTTTGGCCTCTATGGGCTCTTATGCCTGTAAAGAATCCCCTCTGGGTGTGTCACTTGTAGGTCAAACCCGGTAGTACTCTGTTTTGGTCTGGAGTTGGCCTCTGGGTATGTTGAATCTTGTGCCTCTTAAGCTGGGCCCTGCAAGTAATCCCTGCACGAGTCTCTTCGCTGTTCTGCGTGATGAGCAGAGAGTCCTTTGATGGGTTATAAGCTTCCCGTTTCTGATAAGATCCCATGGAGAACTCAAAAAGTGCGCCCCGCTGCCGCCATTCCTATGACGTCACTCTAGGGTTTTCTATATATAGTGTCATGTCATCTGCAAAGAGTGATAATTTAACTTCTTCATTACCAATTTGGATGCCTTTTATTCCTTTCTCTTGCCTGATTGCTCTGGTGAGGACTTCCAACACTATGTTGAAAAGCAGAGGTGATAGGGGACAGCCCTGTCGTGTTCCTGAACATAGAGTAAAGGGCTTCAGTTTTTCACCATTAATTGTGACATTAGCAGAGGGCTTGTCATATATGGCCTTTATTATGTTAAGGTATTTTCCTTCTATACCTATTTTATTAACTGTTTTAATCATAAATGGATGTTGTATCTTGTCAAATGCTTTTTCTGCATCTATTGATATAATCATATGATTTTTGTCCTTTATTTTGTTTATGTGATGTATCACATTGATGGATTTGCGTATGTTGAACCATCCTTGTGCCCCGGGGATGAACCCCACTTGGTCGTGATGAATAATCTTTTTAATGCATTGTTGTATTTGATTTGCTAGAGTTTTGTTTAGACTTTTTGCATCGGTATTCATCAGAGATATTGCTCTGTAGTTTTCTTTTTTGTGCTGTCCTTACCAGGTTTTGGTATCAGGGTAATGTTGGCCTCATAAAATGAGTTAGGGAGTACTATCTCTTCTTCAATTTTTTGGAAGAGTTTGAGCAGGATTGGTATTAGATCCTCTTTGAAGGTTTGGTAGAATTCACTAGTGAAGCCATCTGGTCCCGGACTTTTGCTTTTGGGAAGGTTTTGGGTGACTGATTCAATTTCGTTACTGGTGATCGGTCTGCTTAGATTTTCCAGTTCTTCATGGTTCAGCTTTGGAAGGCTATATGTTTCTAAGAACTTGTCCATTTCTTCTAGGTTATTGAACTTGGTAGCATATAGTCCTTCATAGTATTCTTGGATGATCCTTTGTATTTCTGTGGTGTCCGTGATAACTTCCCCTCTTTTGTTTCTGATTTTGTTACCCTGTGTTATTTTTGATTGCCAGTAATTCATGTTCTAATTTCAATGTGTTTATAGTTTTTGACAATATACAAGAACATATAAAACTGGTACGGGAAACAACAGTCTTATCTCAATGCTGTTGGCTGACAAATAATATTGACTCAGTAGTTCATCATCAGAAAAGTTTATTTGGGAAAAGGAAAGAACAAGGAAAAAGATGGCTGCCCCCCTGCACCTGCACATGGAGACCCACTGAGCCACGTGTTCTAAAATGGTAGATGTACACATAAGGGAGACAGGAACCATAGAGATTTTTTGAAAAGGAAGTGAGGACTATAGAGCTCTACTAGCTGGGCTCATAAATTCCCATGAACTCACCTCCCCCTTTGACCTCCCAGCCTGATCAGTTTCCTTAAAGTCCCAGTTCTCTTTGCAAAAGGAAGGATTAATGCAGACCTGAGTGATTGGTTGAAATTCTTCAAGAAAGGATGATATCATGAATTTGTGACTGTGAGAGAGACGTGGCATCACTGTGCTTCACGCAGAGACAGGGAAGAAGTTAACCATGAGAAGCAGTTACATCCTGTGATAACTGTGCCAAGTATTGGGGGCCCACAGCCTTGAGGTAGAAGGGGACTTTGTGTGTTTCCTTGGGCTGCGGCAGAATGTAGATTTGGAGGAAGTGATCCTAAAGTGTTTACGTTGTCACTCCTGGATTAAGATATTTTATTCCTTCATAAACCAGATGTGAACTCAGAACACAGCGAAGTCTCCCTCTATGTGGCGTCCCGTCCAAGCCCCTGGCTGGCTGTTTGGCAACAGGTGTCCTGTGATGGGTGATACGGAAGAAGGGAGCCTGCCCCTTCCTGAGTCACTGCAGTGACGTCACTTGAGCTGAGGCGACTTGAGGGAAACTCTTTAATGGCTAAACCTTCTAGCTTTGATTTTCCTCAACAGAAGTATATTTGTTTTCTTCACAATTTGGGGATTTTTTCTTGGAAGACATCGCTCGAAACGAATTCATGATCCAAGGAAGAGATTGAGGAAAGGACAACACTGGCTTTCAAGGGCAACATAGCTTCTTGTCAGCCGCTGACTAAGGCAAATAAAAATTTTTTTAAAATGTTCTTAAATAGTATTATTGTTGTAAATTCTTTCAATTTCTGGAATGACCTGGCTTCTAAGCCACCAGTTTTCTTGATCAATATGTAAAGGAAATGACAATTATTTCTCAATTAAAAAATACATGAAAGAAATAATCTTTTCATCCCTGGACAACTTCACTTCTTTGAGACTCTTCAGTTTTCTCAGTTGTGAAATGTGGGTGAATATAGTACCTAATCCACAAATGTTTTGAAAAGATTGATGAGAAAGCATTAAAAATAGTCTATTGGTGTATGTCATACATTATGTCCCAATAAATGCTGCAATTATTATTCTGCTCAGGAGGTGAACAATTGTACATAGGTGGTAATCAGCTTGCTTCCCAGAAGTTATGCAGGAATTTGGTAGCATATCAACTGGCCCTGGTAGGAGACTGTGAAAACAAACCAAATCACTTACTCCTGAGTCTGCAGAATTATCTGTTCAGAGAGGCCGTTACATGTGCAGGTTGGCACCAAGCAGTAGAATAGAAGGAACAGACCTGGAAGACAGACCTGATTACAATGCAGGTGCGTGTGCTGTGTGGCCAGAGCAGTGCAGGGCCACCATCTTCACTGGTGTGACACCTGTCCGCCAGGAGTCTGTGAGCCTAGGAGAGTATGAACGTATGGAAAGTGCCTCGCATGTAGTCAGGCACAAAGAAATGGTTCTGAGATCATTACGAGCAGATTTTACAAAAATACCTCATATAAGGAATTACTTGAAAAGCAACCTCATGCTGTGTTCTAGATTCAAAGCCCAGAGATCGCATTCTGCTGGACATTGTTCTCTGCAGTCCTGGACTGAGCTCCCTGTTTCGTCATCAGGAGACCCTGCAAACCTTTAATTTTCTGTGAAACATTGTTAGGCTTATTGTACTATGCTTGCAAAAGCAGAATTTGGGGACACAGTGAAACAAAACAAAAAGATACCATGTCATCAAACCCTCACTTCACCAGAAAGCTAAATTAACCAGAAGAACCTTTTCTGATAATTCTAGGGTTTCTGGTTTTATTAAAATTCAATAAACATGAGGTTGAACAATAAAATTACTGCATGTGGTCAGAGCACAAGTTACTAAAAAAAACATTAGTAATGTTTTATGCTTATTTATAAACCATTAAAGCTGCATAAACTGGCATGTGAATAATTAAGGCAACATTAATCCTGTTGCCCCAAAGAATACATATCAAGGGGGTTGTCAAAAAATGCATTTTTTTCTTTTTTAAATTATTTTTTAAATTTATTGGGGTGACAATTGGTAGTAAAATCACATAGATTTCAGGTGTACAATTCTGTATTTAAAAATGTTCATTTTTAAAGAGATTTTATCCATGTATTACTTTTCTAAGTTGAATTGAATTACAGTAGCAATGTGTAGTATGATGTTCGCACAAAAGATGGCGTTAAGTAAACGAATACTAGCGTCATTCATTGTATTCCTATTTGAATACAGTTTTTTCTTCTCTTAACGAGTGTACATATTTTTGGCCCTCTCTGTATGTCCACAAACTGGTGAGTAGATAAACCAAATGTGATATATCCATACAATCAAATACTATTTAGCAATAAACAATAAAAAAATGAACTACTAAAAGAAACAAAGACAAAAACCCACCAAAACTGACAATATGCCAGTGGCATGACATATTTATTCAACAGTTTTACTATGACAATTTTAAACATAGAGAAAAAGTGAAAGACTCGTACAGTGGTCACCTCTATGTTCATCATGTACATTTAACACATAACATTTGTATTATTTGTTTTACCTGCATCACATTTCTACTAGGAAACATTTGAAATCACACAATAGGACACTTCATTGAAATGCTACGCATGCGTTGTTTCCTATCAACTTTCCTCCATCAGCACTATGTTCCCAGACTTGGGAACATCGGCAAGAGCTTCCCGATATTTAATATTTAATTCGCATTCAAATTTCCCCTTGGGAAAGTTTTGATCCAAAGATCTGTACATGTATTGGTAAAATTTCATATTATATAAAAGCAATTATCAAAAAGTATCTAAACTGACACTTGATGTGTGAAAAGTACTGAAGAAATACATGGGTTACTGCCCTCAAGTTGCTGGAAGGAGCTCTGATGGGGCAAAAACACCCGTGTGCGACCCCGAGATGAGAAACGGGCCTCCATGGAGGGCAAGCCCAACGTAGAGCTTCATTAGCAGCGGGTCTGCGTGCGGCTCCGTGTCTTCCTGCATCATCAGCGAGAGGGCCTTTGGGACTCAATAGGCAGAATGGGTGGCGCCAGCAAACATGGAGTCACAGTCAGACTTGAGTGATATGTGCCTCACGTTCCTTTGCGTGGCACTTAGTAAATGGTGATTTAAACACAGCCCCTGTTTTCACAAAGGTCAATGTGGAGCTGCGGGGAGAGCAAGAATGTTCCTGAAATAGTAATAAAATTGGAGGAGAGGGCTCAGTGACGTAGGGTTAGGGTGGTGGAGAAACAGCCCAGCAACATCTGGGGATTTTGAAAGAAATTTAAGGCAAAGCTGTCCAACAGAACTTTCTGTAAGGGACATATTCTATGTCTGCACTGTCTAATGTGGTAGCTGCTGTATTGAGGCTGGTATGACAGGGGAACTGAATTTTAAATGTTATTTAATTTTAATAATAACTTTGAAATAGTCACAAGTACCAGTGGCTGCTGTGTTGTATAGCACAGCTCTTAGCTCCCAAGACAAATGTCCCTCAGGCCATTGAAATCCAAGAGGATTTCAGCAAGACTCAAAGTGTTCACCAGACCAGCAGTACAAACGAGGGACAATAAAGCCCAATGTGGTTCACCTTCTGTCCATCCCTGAGTCCATTTTTCTAATACAAGTTCGGTTTTTAAAGATATGTCTCTTCTCTACTAATGATCGTAGCAAAAATTGTGAAAGTTGTTTTAAGGAAATACTGAACAGATGAAAACTTCCTGTTTTGGGGAGAACCACTTTCCTAAGTGGTTTTGTCTTTTCAGGAGGCTGGTACCTTGTAAGTTGAATTTAAAAAAACAAAACCAAGACCTGTCATCTTTGAAGGCTTCCAATATTCATATCGTGTAATTCTAATAAATGTGGTCGAGACACAGGATACTCACATTGATGTCCTTTTAACACAGGGAGATCAAGCACATGAAGAAATAAAAACAAAATTCACTTGAACGTAACCCGGTCTCCTGGGATCAGAGATTCATTAGGAAAAATTTCCTTTCTGCTTATTCCAGAGGCCCCGGGGGAAATTGGATGCTCAGCAGTGGGAATAAGAAGAGGGAACTGTGCCTGATGAGCAGATACACAGAGCGCTGTAACGCTCCTCTGTGCGGTCCCTCAGCTTGTACCACGTTGGTGGACAGGACCTGGGTGTTGCGTTTGACTCCTGAGCTGGCTGTGAACTGATGCTTCACTCCTTCCTGCTGTCTCGTGTGGGGACAGAGCTTCAGTCTCCATCATGAACCTTCCAGGGAGTAATTCTGACTTCCACACAGAGTCCTCGCTCTCAGAGACCCCATCCAGGTGAGTCTGAGAGCCCAGCAGGTACTGAAGGAAAGGGTCAGAGAGGTCAGAAGCTGAGAACACTTAACTGAGTCACTGTGACCCTAACAGCCCAGCCAGGAGACTAGAGATCACCGTGTCTGTTCTTGGGTTATTAATTGATTGTGGGGACAGAGCCAGGAGTGCAGTTTCCAGGTTCTCGGCCTCACTTGGAAAGGTGCTGGCTCCCGTAGTAAATGGCCAGCAACTGTGATTGGACGGACATCAGCTGTGGCTAGTTGGCTGTCAGCTATAACCAGTGAGCCATTGGCCCCTAATATAATCACCCTGGCTACGCTAGCAGCGGATGGTGGCTGAGCTAGCAAGTGTGGATTGCAGCTAGCAAGTGGGGTTGGTAGGTTGGCAGAGAAGCAGAGGGCAGGTTGCAGATCGCGTGGCTCTTACTCCCTGACTCTCCATCCCAGTCGCCAGCGAGAATATAGTGGTACGGCTCCCCTATCTGTGGCTCCATGGGTGTTCTTTATTGGCCTCACTGTGTCCTTCGTTCTTGTGCAGGGAGCGAGAGTAGAGACTCCGCATGACACCCTGCATGACATAGATTTATAACTAATTCATTTAATACATTAATAAGGATGCTTGAATCTTCCAAACAGAGTCCATATTTAACAATTAAATGATGGGCATGGGAATACCGTTAGGTGACCCTGTAGAATGAATGAGATGCATGAAATGGGTGCAGTACAATGAAAACGTATCTGAGGATTTTTGCTGTTCGGGGAGTAGGAAAATAGTGTTAGGTGTAGAAGTCAGTGCACTGAAGTGAAATTTCTAAAATGGGGTGCACTTGAGCATGTTTTGTGTTCACTGGAAAGATCCAGGCCAGTGGAGGTAGGAACTACCTTGCAACACACATTTGTGAGAAATGCATTGCAGTATCTTTTTTCATGCTGGGTATTCACATGAAGAACTTATTTAATAAATAGAAAGAGGAATACCAAATAGTTTGAATTATTTCATTCCTGGTGAGGCTGCATATATTTTGGTTTGTTACTTGTTTACTTTGATTTTGGAATAGTTAGTAGGAATTTCTATCCCACACTGAGCTTTTTCCCCCTGGTGGTCATTGTCTTCTATATTTTTAATGAAATTCTGTCATCCACTGGGGAGTATAAACTGAGGATTGACCAACTTTCAGGCAAAGACGACACAGTGCTGAGAACAAAACACTTCGGTGGTGGAGAAATAAACGTCACCCGTTGTACCTTAAATCTAATGCCACAAAGGCATCTCACACCATGTTTACATTTATGCAATGAGGACTTCAGGGCACCTGCTAATGGGGTGGAAAATCTCCAATTTGATTTAAAGTTCTTTTCCACTTCATGTGGGTTTTGAAAGTAAAATGCCCTCACCCAAGGGAAGCTAATAAATGAATGGAGAGGCTTCAACTCAGTTCCTTCAGCAAATATTGAATAAATGTCTATACGAGAGTCTTTCGCTGCTGTAAAATATTCCTGTACTAGTTGATTAAAACAAACAAACATATGCTCTCACAGTTCTGAATGTGAGAAGCCCGAAATGAGTCTCAGGGGCTTATATCAAGGTGTCTGCAGAGCTGGGTTCCTTCTAGAGGCTCAGGTGAAATGCTGTTTCCCTTCCTATTTCAGTTTGTATTCTGGCCCCTGCCTTTCCTGGCTCATGGCCATTCCTCCGCCTTCAAAGCCAGCAGTTTAGCTTCTTCATCTTGTCTCTCGCTTCTACCTAGAGGACCATTGTGGTTACGTTCCTCCCACCTGGATGACACTGGGTCATCTTCTTAATGTCAGCCGGTTAGCAAGCCTGTCCCATCTCCTACCCTAATCCCCCCTTGCTATAAAATATCAAATGCAAAGGCCCCAGCTATAGAGTGTGGATATATTTTGAAGGCCCTTATTCTGCTCACTACAAAGTCTCTTAAAATTATATTATTATACACTCAGGGGCCCTTATATAAGAGAAATGAATGCAGAATTTATCATAGTTTCTGGAATGAGTGACTACACACTTGCTTTAAATATTAATACATGGAAGGAGATATTTGATTCAGAAAACCTGAAACTGCCTGCCCCTGACTCTGACACAGGACCTCACCTGCTCCTCAGAGCGGGGGCCACACACCAGGAGCTGCAGCATCAACAGCCCCGGGAGCCGGTTAGAAATGCAGACTCTCTGAGCCCCCAGGCCCTGCTGACTCAGATTCCGCGTCTGGTAGGAGGCTGTTGATCGTAGGCACATACAGGTTGAAGTGCTGGTCTTGACTAGGTTTGCTCACCTTCTCTCTGTTGACTTGGGGGCTGAATAATGGTTGGGTGTGAGTGCTTTCCTGGGGATTGTAGGTGTTATCAGGATTCCTTCAGGCAATGCCAGGTACCCCAGGCACAAAATCATTTCTGGGTGAGAAACACTGCTGGGAAGCAGCCTGAAAATAATTATAATCAAGGACCATCAGATACTCCAATATTCACTTTGGACAGATCACTAAAGCCCTTCTGCTCCACCCCAGGGCCTCTGTACTGGTCATTCCTTCTTCCAAGTACACACGCCCACATTTCCTTGTGTCTCCTTCACTTTCTTCACTGAGGTCTCTGTTCAAATGTCACCTTGTTTGCAGGATTTAACTAAATGCCCTGGGAAAAAAATAAAAACACTAGTTGCCATCTTGTTTTACACTTGTTTTCCTTCTTTATATGACGTGTCACCATATGAAATGTTATATATTTTTATTATTAGCTTGCATATTTTTTCTTTCACTTACCTGTATGTACTGTTGTTTTACAGCACTCCAATACTCACAGACTAGACAGTACCTAAAACATGGTGAGGACTCAATTATTATTCCTGAAATACACAAAAATTTCTCATGAAAACTGTGGAATATATGACACCTTTGGAAAGAAGCAGAAGGGGATAAAAATTCCTAATCTGAGATGGCACAGGAAAGCTCTAGAAGGAATAAGATCCATATAAAAGTATTGAAATTAATCACTTGGCTGCAAAATATAAACTGTAGCATTAAAGAATCTGAGTAAAGTTTGTATGAAAATTACTCATGTGATTTTCCTGTCTTGGAAGTCACGTCTTCCTCATGGAACCAGAGAATCTTACAAGAGTTTCAGAATTTGTTCTCCTGGGACTTTCAGAGGAGCCAGACCTGCAGCCCCTCCTCTTTGGGCTTTTCCTCTCCATGTACCTGATCACTGTGTTAGGAAACCTGCTCATCGTCCTGGCCGTCAGCTCAGACTCCCACCTGCACACGCCCATGTACTTCTTCCTCTCCAACCTGTCCTTTGTGGACATCTGTTTCACCTCCACCACCGTCCCTAAGATGCTGGTGAACATCCAGACGCAGAGCAAAGTCATAACCTATGGAGGCTGCATCACACAGATGTACTTTTTCCTACTCTTTGCAGAGTTGGATAACTTCCTCCTGACCGTGATGGCCTATGACCGCTTCGTGGCCATCTGTCACCCCCTGCACTACACGGTCATCATGCACCCCCGGCTCTGTGGACGGTTGGTTCTGGTGTCCTGGATCATGAGTGTCCTGATTTCCTTGTTATATAGCCTAATGGTGCTGAGGCTGTCCTTCTGTGCAGACTTGCAAATCCCCCACTTTTTCTGTGAACTCAACCAGATGGTCCAACTTGCCTGCTCTGACACCTTTCTAAACAACGTGGTGTTATATTTTGTAGCTGTGCTGGTGGGTTTTGGTTCCCTGACTGGGATCCTTTGCTCTTACTATAGGATCATTTCCTGCATACGTGCGATTTCATCTACTCAGGGGAAGTATAAAGCATTTTCTACCTGTGCGTCTCACCTCTCGGTTGTCTCCTTATTTTATTTAACAAGCCTAGGAGTGTACCTCAGCTCTCCTGCTACCCACAATGCACACTCTAGTGCTACAGCCTCGGTCCTGTACACAGTGGTCACACCCATGCTGAACCCCTTCATCTACAGTCTCAGGAATAAAGATATAAAGGGAGCTCTGAAAAGATTATTTGAGATGACAGTACTAAAGGGAGGATCGTCCTGACTGAAAAAGTGCCCTTGATTTCATGGCTCCAATTCTAACACCAGACATTATGATTCTTTAATCAGATTGTGTTTGTAGAATTTCCTTCTTTTATTTATATTCTGGAATTTCCATTTGTTTGTGTTCAACTTCCTACATAATTTTTAAAAATTGTTTTCTTTTCCGTTACAGTTGACATTCAATATTATTTATTATTAGTTTCAGGTGTACACTATACTAGTTAGACATTTATATAATTTATGTAGTGATCCTCCATTAGTCTGTATCTCCTGGCACTATGCGTAGTTGTTGCAATGTTATTTACTATATTCTGTATGCTGTACTTTACATCCCTGTGACTATTTTGTAAATACCAATTTATATTTCTTAATCCTTTCACTTTTTTTACCCAGCCCCACAACCCTCACCTCTCTGGCAACCATGAATTCGTTCTCTGTAATATGAGTCTGTTTCCGTTTTGTTTATTTTTGTCTTTACATTCCACGTATAAGTGAAATCATATGGTATTTGTCTTTCTCTGTCTGACTTGTTTTACTTAGCATAATACCCTCCAGATCTACCTATGTTGTCACAAATGGTAATATTTCATTCATTTTATACAATAATCAATTGTATATATGTACCACATCTTCTTTATACAGTCATCAATTGATGAACACTTAGGTTGCTTATATATTTGGCTCTTGTACATACTGTTGCAGTGAACACAGGGGTGTATATATTGTTCCTAATTAGTGTTTTGGATTTCTTTGGATAACTACTCAGCAGTGGAATTGAGGACACTCCATACTGTGGTCCATATTGGCTGCACCAGTTTGCAATTCCACCGACAGTGTACGAGAGTTCCTTTTTTCTCCACGTCCTCACCAGCACTTGTTGCTTATTGATGTACAACAGCCATTGTGACACGTGTGAGTTGATATCTCATTGTGGTTTTAATTTGATGATTAGTGACCTTGACCATCTTTTTATATACCTATTGGCCATCGGTATGTCCTCTTTGGAGAAGTGTCTGTTCAGTCCTCTGCCCTTTTTAAATGGGATTGTTTGTTGTTTTGAGGTGGAGTTGTATGTATTCTTTATAAATTTGGGATATAACCCTTATCCGATGTATCATTGGCGAATGTCTTCTCCCAATCAGTAGGTTGTCTTTTCTTTTTGTTGATAGTTTTTATTCCTGTGCAAAAACTCTTAGTTGGATGTAGTTCCATTTGTTTATTTTTTGTTTTGTTTCTCAGCCCAAAGAGATATGTCAGCAAATAAATTTTACTAAAAGGAATGTCAGAGAAATTACTGCCTGTGTTTTCTTCTTAGAGTTTTATGGTTCCAAGACTTACATTTAAGTCTTTCATCCATTTTGAGTTTATTCTTGTATATGGTGTAAGAAGGTGTTCCAATTTCATATTTTCCCATATATGTAAGTTTTCCCAACACCATTTATTGAAGAGACTGTCTTTACCTCACTGCATGTTCTTGCCTCGTTGTCATAGACAAAGGACCATATAAGTGTGGGTTTATTTCTGAGCTCTTTATTCTATTCCATTGAATTTTGTGTCTGTTTTTATACCCATATCGTACTGTTTTCATTGCTATAGACTTGTAGTATAGCTTGATATCAAGTAGCATATCTCCAACTTTGTTCTTTCTCAAGAGTGCTGTGGTTATTCATGGTCTTCTGTGGTTCCATATCAATTTTAAGATTATTTGTTCTAGTCCTGTGAAAAATGCAATGTTAATATTTAGAAAGCAGTTGTATTTTTATACACTAATAATGAACTATCTGAAAGAGAAATAAAGAAAACAATCTCATTTACAGTTGCATCAAAAAATGCCTTGGAATAAATTTGACCAAGGAGGGAATAGACCTATATACAGAAAAGTACATGACAATGAAAAGAAATTGAAGAAGATACAAAAAATGGAAGGCCATATTGTGGTATCAGACAGGAGAAATTAATATCGTTAAAATGTGCACGCTACTGAAAGCAATCTATTGACTTAATGCAATCGCTATCAAAATACCAAAAATCTTCCGTACAGAGACCATAGTTAATAATTAAGTGATGGGCATGGAAATACCACTAGGTGACCCTGTAGAATGAATGAGATGCATGAAATGGGTGCAGTACAATGAAAACGTATCTGAAGGTTTTGCTGTTCGGGGAGTAGGAGAATAGCTTCAGGTGCGGAGGCTGGTGCACTGAAGTGAAAATTCTAAGATGGGGTGTATTTGAGCATGTTTTGTGTTCACTGACAAGATCCAGGCCATTGGAGGTAGGCACTACCTTGCAACACACAGTGGTGAGATATACATTAAGAATCTTTTCTTATGCTGGGTATTTACATGAAAAATTAGTTAATATGTCTAAAGAGGAATACTAAATTGTTTTCATTGTATTATTTCATTACTGGCAAGGCTGCATAAATTTTGGATTTTTACTTGTTTACTTTTATTTTGAAACAATTAGTAGGGATTTCTATCCCACACTCAGCTTTTTCCCCCTGGTGGTTATTGTCATGCAAGGCGGCAGGCGGGGTCTCAGCTCCCGCTCCCCACACAAGAACTCAGGACATGGTGAGGCCAAAAAGGAACACCCATGGAGCCATAGGTAGGGGAGTCACACCACTGTAGTCTTGCTGGCAGCTGGGTTGGAGACACAGGAAGCAGGAGCCACACGACCCGCAACCCGGCCATCCACTTGTCTCTACCAACCAACCTCACTTGCTAACTGCAATCCGCGCTTGCTAGCTCAGCCACCATCTTCTTGCTAGCCCCCATTTTCTGCTAGCGTAGCCACAGCAGTTATATTAGTGGCCAATGGCTCACTGGTTACAGCTGACAGCCAACTAGCCACAACAGATGGCCATCCAATCACAGTTGATGGCCATTTACTACCTGAGCCAGCACCTTTCCATGTGAGGCCGAGAGCCTGGAAACTGCACTCCTGGCTCTGTCCCGACAGTCATTCTAGATTTTTAATGAGAAATTCTGTCATGCACTGGGGAGTATAAATTGAGGATTGACCAAATTTTAGGCAAAGAGGACACAGTGCTGAGAACAAAACACTTCGGTGAAGGAGAAATGAAGGGCACTCATTGTACCTTAAATCTAATGCCACAAAGGCATCTCACACCACGTTTACATTTATGCCATGAGGACTTCAGTGCACCTGCTAATGGGGTGGGATGTCTACAGTTTGATTTAAAGTTCTTTTCCACTTCATGTGGGTTTTCAAAGTAAAATGCCCTCACCCAGGGGAAGCTAATGAATGAATGGTAACGTCAGCCGGTTAGCAAGCCTGTCCCATCTTCTACCCTAATCCTTCTCTGCTATAAAAATATCAAATGCAAAGGCACTTCAGATGGGGTGTGGGCATAGTTTGGAGGCCCGTATTCTGCTCAGTACAAAGTCTCTTAAAAATGTATACACTCAGGGGCCCTAAATATAAGAGAAATGAACACAGAATTTATTACAGTTTCTGGAATGTGTGAGCACACTAATTGCTTTAATAATTCATGCAATGAAATATTTGATTCAGAAAACCTGAAACTGCCTGCCCCTGACTCTGACACAGGACCTCACCTGCTCCTCAGAGCGGGGGCCACACACCAGGACCTGCAGCATCAACGCCCCCGGGAGCCGGTTAGAAATGCAGACTCTCTGAGCCCCCAGGCCCTGCTGACTCAGATTCTGCGTCTGATAGGAGGCTGTTGATCGTAGGTACATACAGGTTGAAGTGCTGGTCTTGACTGGGTTTTCTCACCTTCTCTCTGTTGAGTTGGAGGCTGAATAATGGTTGGGTGTGGGTGCTTTCCTGGAGATTGTAGGTGTTATCAGCATTCATTCAGGGAATGCTAGATACCCCAGGCGCAAAATATTTTCTGAGTGAGAAACCCTACTGGAAAATAACCTGAAATAATTATAATCAAGATCCATCAGATACTCCAATATTCAGTTTGGACAGATCACTAAAGCCCCTCTGCTCCACCCCAAGGCGTCTGTACTGGTCATTCCTTCTTCCAAGAACACACGCCCACATTTCCTTGCATCTCCCTCACTTTCTTCACTGAAGGCTCTGTTCAAATGTCACCTTGTTTCCTTGTTTGCAGGACTTGACTAAATGCCCTTGAAAAACAAAAAAAAAACCACTAGTCACTATCTTGATTTACCCTTGCTTTCCTTTCTTAAAATGATCTGTCACCTTATGAAATGTTATGTATATTTATTATTAGCTTGCATATTTTTTCTCCTTCATCAACCTGTGTAAACTTCTGCTTTTCAGCCCTCTAGTACTAACAGGCTAGACAGTACCTAAAACAATGGTGAGAGTTCAATTTATATTCCTGAAATACATGAAGAATTTCTCATGAAAACTGTACAATACATGACACCTTTGGAAAGAAGCAGATTGGGACAAAGATTCCTAATCTGAGATGGCACAGGAAACCCCTAGAAGGAACAAGATCCATACAAAAGTATTGAAATTAATCACTTGGCTGCAAAATATAAATTGTAGCATTAGAAATATCTGAGTAAAGTCTGTTTGTATGAAAATTACTCATGTGATTTTCCTGTCTTGGAAGTCACGTCTTCCTCATGGAACCAGAGAATCTTACAAGAGTTTCAGAATTTGTTCTCCTGGGACTTTCAGAGGATCCAGACCTGCAGCCCCTCCTCTTTGGGCTTTTCCTCTCCATGTACCTGATCACTGTATTAGGAAACCTGCTCATCGTCCTGGCCGTCAGCTCAGAGTCCCACCTGCACACACCCATGTACTTCTTCCTCTGCAACCTGTCCTTTGTGGACATCTGTTTCACCTCCACCACCATCCCTAAGATGCTGGTGAACATCCAGACACAGAGCAAAGTCATAACCTATGGAGGCTGCATCACACAGATGTACTTTTTTATACTCTTTGCAGGGTTGGATAACTTCCTCCTGACTGTGATGGCCTATGACCGCTTCGTGGCCATCTGTCACCCCCTGCACTACACGGTCATCATGCACCCCCGGCTCTGTGGACAGTTGGTTCTGGTGTCCTGGACCATCGGTGTCCTGATTTCCTTGTTATATAGCCTAATGGTGCTGAGGCTGTCCTTCCGTGCAGACTTGCAAATCCCCCACTTTTTCTGTGAGCTCAACCAGATGATCCAACTTGCCTGTTCTGATAATTTTGTTAATAACCTAGTGATGTATTTTGTAGCTGTGCTACTGGGTGGTGGTCCCCTGGCTGGAATCCTTTACTCTTACTCCAAGATCGTTTCCTGTATACGTGCAATGTCGTCGGCTCAGGGGAAGTATAAAGCATTTTCTACCTGTGCGTCTCACCTCTCGGTCGTTTCCTTATTTTATTTAACAATCCTGGGAGTGTACCTCAGCTCTCCTGCTACCCACAATGCACACTCTAGTGCTACAGCCTCGGTCCTGTACACAGTGGTCACACCCATGCTGAACCCCTTCATCTACAGTCTCAGGAATAACGATATAAAGGGGGCTCTGCAAAGATCCTTTGGGATGACAGTATAAAAGGGACAATCCTCATGAGACTGCAAAAGTGCCCTTGATTTCATGGCTCCAAGTCTAAAACCAGATATTGTGATTCTTTAATCAGATTGTGTTTGTTCTTGTTTTATTTATATTCTGGAATTTCAATTTGTTTGAGTTCAACTTCTGTATATAATTTTTTTTAATTATTTTTTTTTTACATTATAGTTGACCTTCAATATTATTTTATATTAATTTCGGGAGTGCACTATAGTGGTTAGACATTCATATAATTTATGTAGTGATCACCCCATTAGTCTGTACCTCCTGGCACTGTATATAGTTGCTGCAATATTACTTACTATATTTTGTATGCTGTGCTCTACATCCCTGGGACTATTTTGTAAATATCAATTTGTATTTCTTAATCCCTTCACTTTTTTACCCAGCCCCACAACCCTCACCTTTCTGGCAACCATCAATTTGTTCTCTGTAAATATGAGTCTGTTTTCATTTTGTTTACTTTTCTCTTTACATTTCACATATAAGAGAGATCATATGGTATTTGTCTTTCTCTGTCTGACTTGTTTTACTTAGCATAATACCCTCCAGGTCTACCCATGTTGTCACAAATGGTAAGATTTCATTCTTTTTTATACAATAATCAATTGTATATATGTATCACATCTCTTTATCCAGTCGTCAACTGATGAGCACTAGGTTGCTTACATATTTGGCTCTTGTAAATAGTGTTGCAGTGAACATAGGGGTTCACATATCTTTCCTAATTAGTGTTTTGGATTTCTTTGGATAATTACTCAGAAGGGGAATTGCTATCTCATATTTTTAATTTTTTGAGGAAACTCTATACTGTGGTCCATATTGGCTGCACCAATTTGCAATCCTACCCACAGTACACGAGAGTTCTTTTTTTCTCCACGTCCTCACCAGCACTTGTTGCTTATTGATGTACAACAGCCATTCTGACATGTGTCAGTTGATATCTCATTGTGGTTTTAATTTGATGATTAGTGACCTTGACCATCTTTTTATACCTATTGGCCATTGGTGTGTCCTCTTTGGAGAAATGTCTATTCAGTCCTCTGCGCTTTTTAAATGGGATTGTTTGTTGTTTTGAGGTTGAGTTGTATGTATTCTTTATAAATTTTGGATATAACCCATATCCGATGTATCACTGGTGAATGTCTTCTCCCAATCAGTACGTTGTCTTTTTGTTGTTGATTGTTTTCATTGTTGTGCAAAATCTGTTTAGTTTGATGTAGTTCCCTGTGTTTATTTTTTGTTTGTTTCCCTTGCCCAAGGAGATCTATCATAAAACAAATATTACTAAAAGCAACATCAGAGAATTACTGCTTATGTTTTCTTCTAAGAGTTTTATGGTTCCAAGTCTTACATTTAAGTCTTTCATCTATTTTGAGTTTATTCTTGTATATGGTGTAAGAAGGTGTTTCAGTTTCATATTTTCCCATACATGTAAGTCATCCCAACACCATTTATTGAAGAGACTGTCTTTACCTCACTGTATATTCTTGCCTCATTTTCATAGACAAACAATCATGTAAGTGTGGGTTTATCTTGGGTCTTTATTCTATTCCATTGAATTACATGTCTGTTTTCATGCCCGTACTGTGCTGTGTTCATCACTGTAGCCTTGTAGTGTAGCTCGATATCAGGTAACATGACATCTCCAACTTTGTTCTTTCTCAAGAGTTCAAGTGGTTATTCATGGTTCCATATCAATTTTAAGATGATTTGTTCTAGTCCTGTGAAAAATGTAAAGTTAATATTAGAAATCAGTTGAATTTTTATACACTAATACTGAACTATCAGAAAGAGAAATAAAGAAAACAATCTCATTTATAATTGCATCAAAAAAAATAATGTGGAATAAATTGGACCAAGGAGAGAATAGACCTATACATAGAAAAGTACATGACAGTGAAGAAAGAAATTGAAGAAGATACAATAAATGAAAGCCTATATTGTGGTATCGGACAGGAGAAATTAACATCGTTAAAATGTCCTCACTACTCAAAGCAATATATTGACTTAATGCAATCCCTATCAAAACACCAAAAATCTTCCATACAGGGACCATAGTTGACAATTAAGGGGTGGGTATGGATGTGCCCTTACGTGACCCTGTAGAATGAGTGAGATGCATAATATTGTTGCAGTACAATGAAAACATATCTGAGGATTTTTCCTGTTCGGGAAATAGGAAAATAGCTTTAGGTGTGGAGGCTGGTGCACGGCAGTGAAATTTCTAAGATGGGGTGTTTTTGAGCATGTTTTTTTTTAATTATTATTGTTAATGAGAGTATTTGATTTTTTTTTTTTTAGATGTCGCTTATTTATTTATTTATTTTTTTCTTTAATTAAAGTTTATTGGGGTGACAATTGTTAGTAAAGGTACATAGATTTCAGGTGAACAATTCTGTATTACATCATCTATAAATCACATTGTGTGTTCATCACTGAGAGTCAGTTCTCCTTCCATCACCATATATTTGATCCACTTTACCCTCATCTACCATCCCCTTTCCCCCATTACCCTCTGGTAACCACTAAACTATTGTCTGTGTCTATGAGGTTTTGTTTTGTTTTGTTTTGTTTTATTAGTTTCAGGTGCACAAGACAAAGCAAAACTAAGACGTTTATTATTTATATCCCTCACACTGTGTGAACCCCCCTCCCCCCATCCACTATCCCACTGTACGTTCCCCAAATTAATTTTCAAAACCCCGTGAGCATGTTTTGTATTCAGTGGAAAGATCCAGGTCATTGGAGGCAGGAACTACCTTGCAACACACATTTGTGAGACATACATTGCAGTATCTTCTCTCATGCTGGATATTTATGTGAAAAAACCATTAAGTCTAAAGAGGAATGCTAAATAGTTTTCATTGAATTATTTCATTACCGACAAGGCTGCATATACTTTGGTTTGTTACTTGTTTACTTTTATTTTGGAACAGTTAGTAGGGATATCATTCCACACTCAGCTTTTTCTCCGTTGTTCTCATTGTCTTCTACATTTTTAATGAAATTCTGTCATACACTTGGGAGTATAAATTGAGGATTGACCAAATTTTAGGCAAAGAGGACACAGTGCTGAGAACAAAAGAGTTTAGTGATGGAAAATGAAGGTCACCCTTGTATGTTAAATCTTAATGCCACAAAGCATTGTAGTCACACCACGTTTACATTTATGCAATGAGGACTTCAGTGTCCCAGCTAATGGGGTGGGATGTCTCCATCTTGATTTAAAGTTCTTTTCTACTTCATGAGGGTTTTGAAATACAATGCTCTTACCCCGGGGAAGCTAATGAATGAATGGAGAGGCTTCAACTCAGTTCCCACTGCAAATTATATTGAATAAATATCTGTATTAGATTCTATTGCTGTTGTAAAATATTCCCGCATTAGTTGATTAAAACAAACAAGTATATGCTCTCACAGTTCTGGGTGTGAGAACCCGAAATGAGTCTCATGGGCTGATATCAAGGTGTCTGCAGAGCTGGGTTCCTTCTAGAGGCTCAGGTGAAATGCTGTTTCCCTTCCTATTTCAGTTTGTATTCTGGCCCCTGCCTTTCCTGGCTCATGGCCATTCCTCCGCCTTCAAAGCCAGCAGTTTAGCTTCTTCATCTTGTCTCTCGCTTCTACCTAGAGGACCATTGTGGTTACGTTCCTCCCACCTGGATGACACTGGGTCATCTTCTTAACGTCAGCCGGTTAGCAAGCCTGTCCCATCTCCTACCCTAATGCCCCCTTGCTATAAAAATATCAAATGCAAAGGCACTGGGGATGGGTTGTGGACATATTTTGGAGGCCCTTATTCTGCTCACTACAAAGTCTCTTAAAAGTGTATAATTATACACTCAGGGGCCCTTATATAAGAGAAATGAACGTAGAAAATTATCATAGTTTCTGGAATGAGTGACTACACAATTGCTTTAAATATTAATACATGCAAAGAAATAATTGATTCAGAAAACCTGAAACTGCCTGACCCTGACTCTGACACAGGACCTCACCTGCTCCTCAGAGCGGGGGCCACACACCAGGAGCTGCAGCATCAACGCCCCCGGGAGCCGGTTAGAAATGCAGACTCTCTGAGCCCCCAGGCCCTGCTGACTCAGATTCCACGTCTAGTAGGAGGCTGTTGATCGTAGGCACATACAGATTGAATGCTGGTCTTGACTGGGTTTGCTCACCTTCTCTCTGTTGACTTGGGGGCTGAATAATGATTGGGTGTGGGTGCTTTCCTGTGGACTGTAGGTGCTATCAGTATTCATTCAGGCAATGCCAGGTACCCCAAGCACAAAATCATTTCTGGGTGAGAAACTCTACTGGAAAATAACCTGAAAATAATTATAATCAAGACCCATCAGATACTCCGATATTCACTTCGGACAGATCACTAAAGCCCTTCTGCTCCACCCCAAGGCGTCTGTACTGGTCATTCCTTTTTCCAAGTACACACGCCCACATTTCCTTGCCTCTCCCTCACTTTCTTCACTGAGGTCTCTGTTCAAATGTCACATTATTAGCAGGACTTGACTAAATGCCCATGAAAACATAACAAAACACTAGTGACCATCTTGCTTTACACCTGCTTTCCCTTCATATGATCTGTCTCTTTGAAATGTTATATATTTTTATTATTAGCTTCCATATTTTTTCCCTTCATTGACCTGTATAAACTTCTGTTTTTCAGCACTCTAGTACTAAGAGGCTAGATGGTACCTAAAACATGGTGAGCGCTCAATTTATATTCCTGAAAGACATGACAAATTCTCATGAAAACTGTACAATACATGACACCTTTGGAATGAAGCAGATTGGGACAAAAGTTTATAATCTGAGATGGCACAGGAAACCCCTAGAAGGAACATGATCGATACAAAAATATTGAAATTAATCACTTGGCTGCAAAATGTAAGTTGTAGCATTAGAGCATCTGAGTAAAGTCTGTTTGTATGAAAATTACTCATGTGATTTTTCTGTCTTGGAAGTCACGTCTTCCTCATGGAACCAGAGAATCTTACAAGAGTTTCAGAATTTGTTCTCCTGGGACTTTCAGAGGAGCCAGACCTGCAGCCCCTCCTCTTTGGGCTTTTCCTCTCCATGTACCTGATCACTGTGTTAGGAAACCTGCTCATCGTCCTGGCCGTCAGCTCAGACTCCCACCTGCACACGCCCATGTACTTCTTCCTCTCCAACCTGTCCTTTGTGGACATCTGTTTCACCTCCACCACCGTCCCCAAGATGCTGGTGAACATCCAGACACAGAGCAAAGTCATAACCTATGGAGGCTGCATCACACAGATGTACTTTTTTACACTCTTTGCAGGGTTGGATAACTTCCTCCTGACCGTGATGGCCTATGACCGCTTCGTGGCCATCTGTCACCCCCTGCACTACACGGTCATCATGCACCCCCGGCTCTGTGGACTGTTGGTTCTGGTGTCCTGGATCATGAGTGTCCTGATTTCCTTGTTATATAGCCTAATGGTGCTGAGGCTGTCCTTCTGTGCAGACTTGCAAATCCCCCACTTTTTCTGTGAACTCAACCAGATGATCCAACTTGCCTGTTCTGACACCTTTGTTAACACCCTGGTGATGTATTTGGTAGCTGTGCTGGTGGGTGGTGGTTCCCTGACTGGGATCCTTTACTCTTACTATAGGATCGTTTCCTGCATACGTGCAATGTCGTTGGCTCAGGGGAAGTATAAAGCATTTTCTACCTGTGCGTCTCACCTCTCAGTTGTCTCCTTATTTTATTTAACAGGCCTAGGAGTGTACCTCAGCTCTGCTGTGACCCACCATGCACACTCTAGTGCTACAGCCTCGGTCCTGTACACAGTGGTCACACCCATGCTGAACCCCTTCATCTACAGTCTCAGGAATAACAACATAAAGGGGGCTCTGAAAAGATCCTTTGGGGTGGCGGAACAAAAGGTACAATCGTCCTGAAGCTGCAAAAGTGCCCTTGATTTCATGGCTCCAAGTCTCAAAACCAGACATTGTGATTCTTTAATCAGATTGTGTTTGTGGAATTTGCTTCTTTTATTTATATTCTGGAATTTCTGTTTGTTTGAGTTCAACTTCTCTATATAATTTTTTGAAATTATTTGTTTTTTCAGTTACAGTTGACATTCAGTATCATTTTATATTAAATATTAGTTTCAGGTGTATAGTATAGTGGTTAGACATTTATATAATTCATGCAGTGATCCCTTTATTAGTCTAGTACCCACCTGGCACTATACTTAGTTGTTGCAATATTATTTACTATATTTTGTATACAGCACTTTACATCCCTGTGACTATTTTGTAACTCCCAGTTTGTATTTCTTAATCCCTTCACCTTTTTCACCCAGCCCTCTGACCCACCCCTCTGTCAAACATCAGTTTGTTCTCTGTATCGATGTGTCTGTTTCTCTCTCTCTTTTTTCTGTTCGCTTATTTTGTTCTTTAGATTCCACATATAACTGAGATCATATGGTATTTGCCTTTCTCTGTCTGACTTATTTCACTTAGCATAATACCCTCAAGGGTATTCAACCTTCCATGTTGTCGCAATTGGTAAGCTTTCCTTCTTTTTAATGGCCAACTAATATTCCATTGTATATATGTACCACTTCTTCTTCATCCAAGTGCCCTAAGTGATGGGCACTTAGGTTGCTTCCATACCTTGGCTATTGTAAGTGGTGCTGTGGTGAACATAGGGGTGCATATATATTTTCAAATTGGTGTTTTGGATTTCTTTGGATAAATACCCAGAAGTGGAATTGCTAGGTCATAAAGTAGTTCTGTTCTTAATTTTTTGAAGAAACTACATACTGTTTTCCAAAGTGGCTGCATCAATGTGCAATTCCACCAACAGTGCACAAGGGTTCCCTTTCCTCCACATCCACACCAACACTTGTTGTTTGTTGATTTATTGATAACAGCCATTCCGACAGGTGTGAGTTGATATCTCATTGTTGTTTTAATTTTCATTTCTTTGATGATTAGTGATGTTGAGCATCTTTTCATGTATCTATTAGCCATCTGTATGTCCTCTTTTTTATTTTGAAGAGGGGGCATATTCAACTATGTTTCCATATTGATGAGATCAACCAGACCTAGGAATTCCTTTCAAGCATTGTCTTACAACAGTAATTTACGAGACATACATTTCACAGTATCTTCTTTCACTCTGGGTAGTCATATGAAAACAATTTATTTAGTAGCTAAAAGGGGGGTATAAGAAAGAGATGTATGGTGCAATTATTTTATTGTTTGGAGGCTGAATATATTTGTGGGTTAGTGAGCCATTTGCCTTCTCTATTATAAATTGTCTGTCCAAGTCCTTTCTTTTCATGGTGAGGTCACAGTGTTGCTATTGGTGTGTTTCATTGCATTCTCTAAAACAAGGATGGAGGGTTGTTTTCACCCACTTTGCTCTTTGCTATTGAGTTCTCTTATGTATGTATAATTGTATTAGGGAAATTGTCAGTGTTTATTAATTTTGTGTGGGCACATCTATGAGTCAATCATAATGTGTTCTTGCCTTACTTTTTTTTTTTTATTACTGAAAGTATTGGGCTGACACTTTAATGTTCTTCACTTCTCAATAATCTAATGGGATTTCCTTTATAGGTTACTGTCTTCTTTTCCCTGGTTGCTTGAAAATTCTTTCTTTGTCATTAATTTTTGACAGTTTTAATATAAATGTGCCTTGGAGAAGACCTTTTTGGATTAAGATAATTAGGTGTTCTGTTAGCTTCTTGGGTTCGAGGATCCAGTTCTTTCCATAGTTTTCAGAAGTTCTTGTCTATCATTTATTTGAATAGGCTTTCTTTCCCTTCTCCCCTTCTTCTCCTTCTCCTTCTGGTATACTCATTATTGATCTTTCTAATGGGTCAGATCGTTCTTGTGGACTTCCGTCATTTTTCTTTTTACTTTCGATTCTCTTCTTCCACTTGAGTCATTTCTGGATTTCTATCTCCTATGTCACTAATTATTTTACACCTGCTCTGCTCTATTTCCTAAGCTTGTTAGTTCATTCTTCATTGCTTTTCTTGGGTTCTTCACCTTCGGAATTTCTGTTTGGTTCTTTTTTACAGTTTCAATCTCTTTGGTAAAGTACTCCTTTTGTTCACTGATTTTACTTCTGTGCTTGTTGAATTGCTTGTCTGAGTTTTCTTTTATCTCACTGAATTTTTTCAGGACTGCAGTCGTGAATTTTCTGTCATTTAAATCACAGTCCTAGGAGTTCTGGAAAAATGGCGGAGTGAGGTGAGCCTCTGTAAAGCTCCCCTGGAATTTACAAAGAATTGAACAACAAAAACTCCACAAAGGACTCCCTGCACAGCAGACAGGCAAGACGAAGAGGCCCACTACCAACTGAAATCACCCACAGGTGGGAGATTTGCGCGAGCGGGGGGGGGGAGGAGGAAAGGGAGAAGTGCGGAGACGGAGCCGCGGGGGCGCAGGACTCAGACCCAGCTCAGTGCTTCGAGCTCGCTGCTTCCCGGAACTACTGCAGCTGTGAGTGAGGGAAGAACTCGGACTGCTAGGGCTCTGCCAGGGCTCCACAGGGCTGAGGGGGCAGCATATAACACGGCTGAACCCAACGCTCACGGCAGAGACCTCGGAGAAAAGACTGAGGGAAAAAGGCTGAAAACGGTGGTTTAAGCCCGCACTGCCGAGCAGAGAACGGAGCCTTAGGCACTGAGACCAGCCGCCCCCTCCCTCCCCTCCCAGAGCTCGCCCCGCCCCCACCTGCCCGGTGCTAGAAGCGAAACAGTAGCAGTGTCAGATCAAAACAACAGAAAATTTGCTATATTTGAGAACTGTGGCCCACAAACACAAATTCACAGCCCAACTAGTTCCGGCAAAGGGGAGAGAGCTGTGGAAGCAGGACCGGCTGTGGTGGTGGTCGCTGCCATTGCTCTGGGCCACCTCTCACAGCTCACCCCACCCCTGGCCCCACCTATCTGGGTGGATCCCTACAGGAGTAAACAGAACTGCTGAAACATACGGACTCTGAATCAGGAGCTGGAGGAGCTTTGGAACATCAAAAGCTCTCCGCATACCCACCGGGGCACTGCGCCCTGTGACCTAGACGAACTATTAACAGAAGAGAAGCCCATCTCCCAGGGAATCCCCCCAGTGTGTGAGAAGCTGGAATAGTGCAGAGAAAACATAGCACTACCTTGTGAGAGAGGAAAAAAAAAAGCCTGCAGTCGGAGAAAAAGTAAAACGTTCTACCAACAAGTACTGGAAAACAAAAGAAAGACCTCTTCCTATCAACTTGTTGCAGAAGTCACTCCTGTAGATGTCTAGGAAGAGAAATAGTAAACCAGTAATCGCCATGAATAACCAAGGCAACAAGATAGCTCAGAAAGAAAGTGAAAAATCTCCAGAAAAGGCACTTAAAGATACAGAAATATGTGACTTAAATGACAGAGAATTCAAGACTGCAGTTCTGAAAAAACTCAACGAGATACAAGAAAACACAGATAGGCAGTTAAATGAACTCAGAAACTCAATTAAAGAACAGCATGAGCATTTTACAAAAGAGATTGAAATTTTGAAAAAGAACCAAATAGAATTTCTGGAGATTAAGAACTCAATAGAAGAAATTAAGAATGAAATAACCAGCTTAGGTAGTAGAGTTGACCAGATGGAGGAAAGAATCAGTGACATCGAAGATAGCAACCTGGAAATGACACAGATAGAAGAAGAAAGAGACTTGAGACTTAAAAGAAATGAAAGAACTATACAAAAACTTTCAGACTCCATCAGAAAGAGCAATATAAGAATAATGGGCATACCAGAAGGAGAAGAAAGAGAGAAGGGAACAGAGAATATATTCAAACAAATTGTCGATGAGAACTTCCCAAATTTGTGGACAGAACTGGACCCTTGAATCCAAGAAGCAAATAGAACACCTAGTTACCTCAATCCCAACAGGCCTTCTCCAAGGCACATTGTATTGAAGCTGTCTAAAATCAACGACAAAGAAAGAATCCTCAAGGCAGCCAGGGAAAAGAAGACGGTAACTTACAAAGGAAAGCCCATTAGATTATCATCAGATTTTTCAGCAGAAACTCTACAAGCCAGGAGGCAGTGGAACCAAATATTCAAACTATTGAAAGAGAGAAATCATGAGCCAAGAATAATATATCCAGCAAAGATATCCTTTAGATATGAAGGAGGAATAAAGACCTTTCCAGACATACAGAAGCTGAGGGAATTTTCTAATACACGACCTGCACTACAAGAAATACTAAAGGAGGCTATTCGACCACCATCAACAGGGACAATTTGTGGCAACCAAAACTCAAAAAGGGGGAGAGTAAAGGCCTGAACCGGAATAGGGGAATGGAGAAAGTAAGCGTGCTGAAGATAATGGAATACTCTAAATATCAAACTTTCTTTTACATAAACTTAAGGGTAACCACTCAAAAAAAATCCAGAACTGAAATATATACTGAAATAAAAGAAGAAACAGAGGGAAACATCATAGAATACCACCACACAGAAATAATAGACAACAACAAAAAGGCAAAGAAACAATGGAGACACAGCCTTACCAGAAAACTAAAGATAGAATGACAGGAAATCCTCACATATCAATAATCACCCTAAATGTAAATGGACTGAACTCACCAATAAAAAGGCACAGAGTAGCAGATTGGATCAAAAAACTAAACCCAACCATATGCTGTCTCCAAGAGACACATCTCAGCTACAAGGACAAGCATAGACTCAAAGTGAAAGGGTGGAAATTGACACTCCAAGCAAATGGTACCCAGAGAAAATCAGGTGTAGCCATAATGATATCAGATGAAACAGACTTCAAGGTGAAAAAGATAACAAGAGACAAAGATGGACATTTCATAATGGTGAAGGGACTGTACAACAAGAAGACATAACAGTCATCAATATTTATGCCCCCAATCAGGGAGCACCGAAATACACCAAGCAACTACTAACAGAACTAAAGGGAGAAATTGACCAAAACACAATTATACTAGGGGACTTAAATACATCATTGACAGCTATGGATAGATCATCCAAACAGAAAATAAATAACGAAATAGTAGCCCTAAATGACACATTAGATGAAATGGACATAATTGACATTTATAGAGCACTTCATCCTAAAACATCAGACTATACATTCTTTTCTAGTGTACATGGAACATTCTCAAGGATAGACCATATATTGGGACATAAAATCAGTCTCAACAAATTTAAGAAGATTGAAATCATACCATGCATATTCTCTGATCACAAGGCTTTGAAATTGGATATCAACTGTAAAAAGAAAGCGGGAAAAAACACAAATACATGGAGACTAAACAACATACTTTTAAAGAAGGACTGGGTCAAAGAAGAAATTAGAGGAGAGATCAAAAGATACATTGAAACAAATGACAATGAAAATACATCCTAACAAAATTTTTGGGATGCAGCGAAGCAGTTTTAAGAGGGAAATTTATCTCATTACAGGCCTATCTCAAGAAACAAGAAAACTCCCAAATAAATAACCTCATGTTACACCTTAAAGAACTAGAAAAAGAAGAACAAGTAAAACCCAAGGTCAGCAGAAGAAAGGAAATAACAAAAATTAGAGCAGAACTAAATGAAATAGAGAACAAAAAGACAATAGAAAAAATTAATGTGACAAAGAGCTGGTTCTTTGAAAAGATTAACAAAATTGACAAACCCTTGGCTAGACTTACTAAGATAAAAAGAGAGAAGACACTGATTAACAAAATCAGAAACATAAAAGGGGAAGTTATCACGGACACCACAGAAATACAAAGGATCATCCAAGAATACTATGAAGGACTATATGCCACCAAATTCAACAACCTAGAAGAAATGGACAAGTTCTTAGAAACATATAGCCTTCAAGGCTGAACCATGAAGAACTGGAAAATCTAAACAGACCGATCACCAGTAACGAAATTGAATCAGTCATCCAAAACCTTCCCAAAAGCAAAAGTCCGGGACCAGATGGCTTCACTAGTGAATTCTACCAAACCTTCAAAGAGGATCTAATACCAATTCTGCACAAACTCTTCCAAAAAATTGAAGAAGAAACAGTACTCCCCAACTCATTTTATGAGGCCAACATTACCCTGATACCAAAACCTGGTAAGGACAGCACAAAAAAAGAAAACTACAGACCAATATCTCTGATGAATACCGATGCAAAAATCCTAAATAAAATTCTAGCAAATCGAATACAACAATGCATTAAAAAGATTATTCATCACGACCAAGTGGGGTTCATCCCCGGGGCACAAGGATGGTTCAACATATGCAAATCCATCAATGTGATACATCATATAAACAAAATAAAGGACAAAAATCATATGATTATATCAATTGATGCAGAAAAAGCATTTGACAAGATACAACATCCATTTATGATTAAAACACTTAATAAAATAGGTATAGAAGGAAAATACCTTAACATAATAAAGGCCATATATGACAAACTCTCAATTCATATCATAATTAACGGTGAAAAGCTGAAGCTCTTTGCTCTACGTTCAGGAACACGACAGGGATGTCCCCTATCACCTCTGCTTTTCAACATCGTGTTGGAAGTCCTTGCCAGAGCAATCAGGCAAGAGAAAGAAATAAAAGGCATCCAAATTGGGAATGAAGAAGTTAAATTATCACTCTTTGCAGATGACATGATGCTATATATAGAAAACCCTAAAGACTCCACCAAAAAACTATTAGAAACAATCAACGAATACAGTAAAGTTGCTGGCTACAAAATCAACGCACAAAAGTCCATTCCCTTCCTATATACTAACAATGAAATCTCAGAAAGAGAAATACAAAAAACAATTCATTTTTCAATTGTAGCAAAAAGAATAAAATACCTAGGAATAAACTTAACCAAGGATGTGAAAGACCTATATGCTGAAAACTATAAGACATTTTTGAAAGAAATTGAAGAAGACACAAAGAAATGGAAAGACATTCCGTGCTCATGGATTGGAAGAATCAACATAGTTAAAATGGCCATATTACCCAATGCAATATACAGATTCAATGCAATCCCCATCAAAATCGCAATGGTATGTTTTAAAGAAATAGAACAAAAAATCATCAGATTTGTTTGGAACCACAAAAGACCCCGAATAGCCAAAGCGATCTCAAGAAAAAAGAACAATAATGGAGGTATCACACTTCCTGACTTTGGCTTGTATTACAGGGCCACAATAATCAAAACAGCATGGTATTGGCAGAAAAACAGACACATAGACCAATGGAATAGAATTGAGAACCCAGAAATAAAACCACATAAATATGGACAGATAATTTTTGACAAAGAAGCTAAAAACATACAATGGAGCAAAGACAGCCTCTTCAATAAATGGTGCTGGGAGAATTGGATAGCCACGTGCAAAAGAATGAAACTGGACTGCTATTTGTCACCATGTACCAAAGTTAATTCAAAATGGATCAAAGACTTAAGCATAAGACCTGACACAATAAACTGCATAGAAGAAAACATAGGTACTAAACTTATGGACCTTGGGTTCAAAGAGCATTTTATGAACTTGACTCCAAAGGCAATGGAAGTAAAAGCTAAAATAAACGAATGGGACTATATGAAACTTAAAAGCTTCTGCACAGCAAAAGAAACCATTGACAAAATAAAGAGGCCACCAACTGAATGGGAGAAGATTTTTGCAAACAGTGCCTCCGATAAGGGGCTAGTATCCAGAATATACAAGGAACTCATGCAACTCAACAACAAAAAACAAACAACCCAATTGAAAAATGGGCAGAGGACTTGAAGAGACATTTCTCCAAAGAGGACATACAAATGGCAAATAGACATATGAAAAAATGCTCAACATCACTAATCATCAGAGAAATGCAAATCAAAACCACAATGAGATATCACCTCACCCCAGTCAGAATGGCTATCATCAACAAGACAAATAGTAACAAATGTTGGAGAGGCTGTGGAGAAAAAGGAACCCTCATACACTGTTGGTGGGAATGCAGACTGGTGCAGCCGTTATGGAAGGCGGTGTGGAGGTTCCTCAAAAAATTACGAATAGAATTGTCATATGACCCAGCAATCCCTCTCCTGGGTATCTACCCAAAAAATCTGAAAACATTTAGAGATAAAGACACGTGTGCTCCAATGTTCATTGCAGCTTTGTTTACGGTGGCCAAGACATGGAAACAACCAAAATGTCCTTCGATAGATGAATGGATAAAGAAGTTGTGGTATATATACACAATGGAATACTATTCGGTAAGAAAAGATGATATAGGAACATTTGTGACAACATGGATGGATCTTGAGAGTGTAATGCTGAGCGAAATAAGTCAGACAGAAAAGCAGAGAACCATGTGATTTCACTGATATGTGGTATATAAACCAAAACAACAAAAGAACAAGACAAACAAATGAGAAACAGAAACTCATAGACACAGACAATGGTTTGGTGGTTGCCAGAGGGTAAGGGGGGTGGGGGGTGGGAGGTGGGAGATGAGGGTAAGGGGGATCAAATATATGGTGATGGAAGGAGAACTGACTCTGGGTGATGAACACACAATGGGATTTATAGATGATGTAATACAGAATTGTACACCTGAAATCTATGTAATTTTACTAACAATTGTCACCTCAATACATTTAATTTAAAAAAAAATCACAGTCCTCCAGGTCTTTAAGTTTATTTTCTGGAGATTTTTCATGTTCTTTCTGAATTCCATTGTTACCTTGGTTAATCATTATGCTTGGTGGAATATTTCCCTGCCTGGGCATTTGTGGGAATGATTTTTTTTTCTTTTTTAAGTAGTTTACACTCCACTGTTTAGCATATAAGTAGAGGTCTTTCTCTTGTTTTCCAGTAGGTGGTGCTGAAGCACAAGTTTTTGTTTTTTTTCCTCCTACTAGCCGTACTGGGGCTTCAGGATCTTTGTGAGACAGTGTCGCCTTAGCTATGGAAAATGCCCCATATCCCCTGAGGAGGAGACCCGGTTGCCTCAGTCTCAGGACACCATTCCTATAGATTGGAAGTGGCAGGCTGTAGGTCTCCTGTGTGTTCTCAGTGCCACTGTCCTGTAGCCAGAAGCCACTGGTAGAGCTGCTGTCTCTGAGTTGAGCCTGCTGTCTCTACCAGGCTGAGCAGTGATGGATCAGGGAGGGTGGGTGAGGAGAAGCGAGTTCAAGTATTTGGCTCTGCTTTTCCTGGTAGGTTTAGCTCCAATGACTACAGACCACTTAGGATGTTTCTTTCAGCCCTTTCATGATCTGCCAAGAAAAGATTTTACTGACAGGTGGTCCACAGGAGGATGGGATGGGTGGATTCCCTTTTTGGGGAATCCTTTGTCCCATGCTGGCAGGCTGTGGAATGCTGCAACCATTTTCACTGCTTCTCTGACCCTGACTGTGGGCCCAGCCTCAATGTGTGCCAGCCACGCAGGCCTAATTGCTGTCTCTGCCTCTTCGGTTTGCCCACTGGGGGTTGCACGCCAACCCTTCACTGCTATTGCATCTTCTGGGGCCACAGTGAACACCGGACTGTGTGCAGCTTCTGTCTCTGTCCTTCCCCACCTGTCCCATCTACCCTGTTTGCTCTAATACTCCCACCTTCAGATATCTCTATACGTGGCTCTCTCAGATGTGTTTGTGTGTTGAGTGGGGAATCGTTTGTTGAATTATAGCTATCGAATTTGTTATAACTTTAAAGGGGGAGGCCAAGGTATTTGAAGAGTTTGTATAAATTTTGCCAATTGAATCTTAATAATACCATTAGTGCATCCAAGTAACCCTAAAGATTGAGCGTAGCTGGCATAGTGAAAATGTAGAACTGGTCAAATAGCACAGACTTGTTGTAGCATCTAACCAGTGAAATGGGTTCCTTGATCACTGTGGCATTCAAGAGGAGTTCCCCCAAGTAAATAAATAGGTAGGAGCAGAAGAACTAAGGACAAAACGATGTGTATTTGTTAAAGGGCCTAAGCAAAAAAGGAGTAGGATCAGATATGCACACCTGTTGAGGTTTGTTTGAAATCCCCTCTATTTGAAGTGTCTTAGTACTCTGAGGCAGAGGCTGTTTTATGACAGTGGGGTTGAGCACCAAGAGTGTAACACCCATGTCAATAAGAACAGAAATAAGGCACAGCCCAGTGGCTCAGGCATTTGGAGCTCCGTGCTCCTAACACCGAAGGCTGCCGGTAATAGTTTCTTATCAATTTGAAGAGAAGTTTCTCCAAGCTGATTAAGAGGTAGTATTGGAAAAGGCCTCTGTAATCACTGGGGGTTAGGAGGACCTGGAAAAGGCTTGTTAGAAGGCTGAGAGCATCTAAGTTTGCTCCCTTCATCCAAACCAAAGGTTCTGTAGGCCAGATATTCGCAGAGGCTGCTGTGAGAAGTCCTATGGGCACTACCACTGCCAAGTTCACATGGCCGTACAATGACTCACATGTTCCAGTTGTTATTACCATTATTATTCTTGTGTGGCTGTGAGCTGACATCCAGAAGGAACAGGCATTTTTTATGGTGGTAAAATACACATAGCATAAAATGTACTACTTTCATCAACTTAAAGGGTATAATCAGTGGCATTAAATACACTCACAGTGTTGTGCAGCTATCACCACTATAGTTCCAGAACATGTTCATTACTCCAAAGAAGACTCTGTAACCATAACCAGTCACTTCTGATTTGTCTCCCCAGTCCCTGGAAACCATCCATCTGCTTTCTGTCTCTATGATTTGCTTGTTCTGGATATTTCATGTGAATGGAATCATACACTGTATAACCTTTTGTGCCTGGCTTCTTTCACTCAGTGTACTGTTGTCACTTCACCCACCGAGAAGGATAACTGTGAACGTGTGACCACAAACCCTCAATACAGTAGTCTCCCTTCTCTGCAGGTTCATTTTAAGTGGTCTCAGTTACCCATGGTCCACGGTGGCCTGAAAATGTTAAATAGACACTTTCTCTAGATGGCAGCTTCAATAGTCAAGCACGGAAATTGTGGCAAAGTCATTAGAATGATTTTGTTGGAAGTTGGGCATAGTTCAGAACCCTGTTCACAACTCCAAATCAAGGTGCTTGGAACTCACATAGTCTTGAAAAACGTGCCTGCTTATGCCGTTGATAGATAAAGAAATTCCATCTCAGATCTTGAGGAAATTCTCATGCGACAGGACAACAGAGGTCAGATCCATGGGGAAAAGACCACCACCATCACTAAGAAGCCCAAGGGAGGGGATATGCATAGCTGGCATCCAGAATGCTCCCAAGGGGACAAAACTAGCAGAAACGAAGTTTTGTTCTATTTTGGCTCCTTCACACATGGGAACCTTCACACAAGAGAATAGAGTAACAATGGAACAATTAATTTAATGAGGATTTGTGAGAATTCAACCTCTGAGGCCCCAGAAATGGAAAATATGCACCTTTACTCTTCTCACCTGTAGCTCAACTGTCCCAGGAAGGAGGGCGTTCAACTGCCTTTTAGAGCACCAATGCCTGATAACGACCACCCTGCCCTTCCTTGCAGCTGAGTTCAATACCTATCACCCAGGGAAGAAAGGACCCAAGGAGCTAGAGGTTCGTTGATGCCCTCAGAGTACCTGCTGTGGGATACAGGTATGGAGGCAGGCAGAGCTCTCAAAGGATAAACTTTGGTGGTACAAATTGAGATAACATAATGGTGAGAGTCCATTTACTTAAAACATTCTATACAATTCAATTCTTGTATCTCTCTCAATGTCTCTTCTTCTCCGCTTCCTTTCCCTCTCTTCTGCAACCCAATTCTGAGGCTCCCTCACCTTCTTAATGGAAATTGACCTGCTTTCAGCCCCCAACACCTCTCAAGAGTTTCGTATCCAGCCATCTTCTCCATTTTTCAAGAGCCACTACTAGTGCCTCTATTCCCCTCTATCAAAGATGCTCCTCTATGCTTTTATCTATAAAATCTTATTGATTCATTTATTTACTCATTCATTCATTCAAACAAGAAACAGTCTCTGGGATTCCACATAGCTAGCACTTCCAAGTTCATTCGTACCTCTTGTGATTTTAAGTTACTTAATGTTTCTGTGTCTCAGTTTCCCCATTTCTCTCTAAAACGGCAATAATGATAGTATCCACTTCATACAGTTAACACAGGATTAAATTAAAGGTGATAAAACGTGGGAAGTTTTTTCATTGTCTCTGTCACCTAGTGAGCACCTATGCATGTTAATTATCGTCAATGCTTTACTGTAAACACATATTCATTGTTAAATCAAAAAAATAGTGATAATGATAAAATGAGCCAAGGTGTATAAAACATAATACAAGTGCTCAACACAGGGGATCCTCAAGAAATTTTAGCTAATTTAGTAAATGTATCACTCTCATTTTTGTGTATTTGAACGTTTCCAGTCTGTTTTCCAGGATATTTACATTTTTGTTAGTATGTGAAATGATTGTGATCTATTTTCTAAGAGATTTAACTAGACATATGAACACTGAATTTTTTTTCTCTCTTGCCCCCACTTTTTTGGTTAATTTTTTTTTTTTTTTAAAGATTTTATTGGGGAAGGGGAGCAGGACTTTATTGGGGAACAGTGTGTGCTTCCAGGACTTTTTTTTTTTTCCAAGTCAAGTTGTTGTCCTTTCAATCTCAGTTGTGGAGGGTGCTGTTCAGCTTCAAGTTATTGTTTCAGTCTTAGTTGCAGGGGGCACAGCCGACCATCCCTTGCGGGAGTTGAACCGGCAATCTTGTGGTTGAGAGCCCACTGGCCCATGTGGGAATCGAACCGGCAGCCCTTGGAGTTAGGAGCATGGAGCTCTAACCACCTGAGCCTCCGGACTGGCCCTTTTTTGGTTAATTTTTATTTTCGAATAATTTTAGATTTAAAGAAAAGTTACAAAGATAGTACAGAGAGTTCCGACAATGATGAAAATGTTTTGGAACCAGTTGGAAGCAATGGCTGCAAAACATTCTGAAAATGCTATATGCCACTGAAGGCCACTTAAAAATGGCTATTGGTTTTACATATTTGTTTGTATTAACTGCCTTACTACAATCATACAAAGTTAAAAGAGGTTTCCGGCTGCCAATTCATTATCTACAGCCAATACATCATCTTCAAACAATGAAAGTTGACTTTTCAATACTTAGGTCTCTTATATCTTTTTGTCCTTGCATTGCATTGGTTGGAATTTCCCAAGACTTGATAAATAACATTAATGATGGTAGACTTTCTTTTCTTCTTTAATTCTTAAAGGGGAATTCTTCTGTTGCTCCTGCCAGAAGATCCCACGAGAGCATTTTTGTGGTAAGTTTTGGTGTTTATTTAATTCCTTCCTTAATTATTAATCTGCTATCCTCCATCCTGAATCAACTTTGGACACACATATTTTCCAAGAAATAAATTCATTTCTTAGAGATTTTCAAATTTTTAACATGGAGTCATAAGTAATATTATCCAACAAATTTAAGCATTTCCTTACCTCTGTGTTTATTTTCCTCATTCCTAATTTTAGGCATTTCTGTTCTTTCTCTCTTCTTATCTTTTTCAATAGATATCTAATTTTGTCTATTTGTTTGCTTTTGCCAAACAATTAGCTGTGAAATTTATTTTCCAGTTCTAATTTTTTTCTTCATTTTAATTCATTAACTGTACTTTTATTTTAATTTTCTGCTTACTTAGGTTTGTTTTATGAAAGTTTTATCAACAACATATTCAAATTTTGAAGTGTTTTTTTTCTTAAGGATAGACTGTATGTGTGTTCATTTGTACTTTTGAACAATATAACAAAAGAAAATGAATCCAAAAATCAAGATTCATGTTACCACTCAAAGATTATCCCTGTTCACATCTTGGGGCACTTTGTAGATACTTTTTCCTTGGGGTTGTGCAAATATGTGTTTAAATATTTTTTTAAAAAACCCATATGCTGATTTAACTTTTCCAGCCCAAGAAAGCAGACCAAATAGTCTTTCGTAACAGTGTCTTAAGTATTATTTCTCTTTCCTCATGATGGATTGCATTTTTTATCTTTTTTAAAAGGGCTTCTGAATTCCTTCAGTGAAAAAGGTATCTTATTTTAATTTTACCCTAGATTAATAGTAAAAATGAAAAATTTCTCCAACATTTAATTATCCTTTTTATGTTTCATCTTATGAATCATTAATATTCTATGCCTTTTTCCTAATTAAGGCATTAATTTTTCTATGATTTATAATTCTTTATAAAATATTAAGTTTTATCAAATTGTTTTTTTGCATTCTAATGTTCTGCAAGGCACATTTTCTCATTCAGAATTTTTTAATTTATGGTCCAATTATTGATCTGTCTTTATTTTTACCAAAGTCTTTCTATTCAGAGAGAACTTCCACTTTCAAAGATTATATATATTCATGTATAAGTTTATATTCCCTATATATTTATCTACATTTTCTTCTAATAGTTTGTATAGTCTCTTGTTCCACACTTAACATTTGAAATTTTGGGGGAATATGAAGATAAGACTTAACTTTATGTTTTCTAAATAATCATCTCTAAACAATTATTTGTACCTTTAAAATACCCTTTAAGGTATCTAAGGATAAAAAAATGCAAGTTGAATTGGTAAAAAAAGTTATGTATCCTAAATGATGGTGAACATGATGTTAAAATCACAAAACTCTAGGATTATTCCCATGAAAGAAAGAATAATAAGAATTCTAACACTTACCATAAATTTGAACATTGTTCTGAGATTTCATATCAATGCAATAAGATCTAAAGATAAATAGGTGTTGTAAATTAATATTATTTGGAGAAAGTAGGTAAATATTAGTCAATCTCTTAAAATTAATAAGAAAATCCAGAAAATGAACATGATACCTTATAAATGCAGAAATATCAAAAGCTTTCCTAATATAATAGTAATATTAGAGATATATTGTAAAGGAATATTATTCTTAATGACATTAAACCTAAAATACATGAAACTACTGTGTAGAAATGCTGTCATTTACAACACCATGGATGAACCAGGAGGATACTATACTAAGTGAAACAAGCCAGACACAAAAGGATAAATACTGCATTATTCTACCAATATGAGGTATCTAAAATAGTCAAACTAATAGAAGCAAAAAATAGAATGGTCGTTGCCAGGGGCTGGGGATGGGGAAGTGGAAAATTGTTGCTAAATGGATATAAAATTTCTGTTATGCAAGATGAGTAAGTTCTAGAGATCAGCTGTGCAACATAGTGTGGTATTGTGCACTTTAAAATGTTGAGATAGAGCATAAGTGTTCTTACTAGAAGCACGTGCGTATACACACACACACACACACACACACACACACACACACAGAATACCAGCAAATTTTTGTAGGTGATGGTTATGTTTGTTACCTTGATTGCTGTGATGATATCATGGGTGTATACAAATGTTTAAACTCATCAAGATATATACACTAAATAGATGCAATTTTTATCAATCTATTATACCTCAATAAAGCTAAAAAGAAAAGATAAACTCAGGTGGCCGGATGGCTCAGTTGGTTAGAGCGCGAGCCCTTAACCACAGCATTGCCGGTTCAGTTCCCACATGGGCCAGTGAGCTGCGCCCTCCACAGCTAGATTGAAGGACAACAACTTGGAGCTGATGGGCCCTGGAGAAACACACTGTTCTCCAATGTTCCCTAATTTATAAATAAATAAATAAATAAATAAATAAATAAATAAATAAATAAATAAAAGATAAACTGATATGAAAAGACAAACTCAATACTTAGAAACACTAAGACATTATATTTAGAAATTCAAATTTTTTAAATTTTATTTGTGAACATTGGTAATATACATGAAATATAAAAGATGGTTAATAATAACATTGGTTATTTTTGTTGTCGCTGTTGTTGTTAGCAGAAAGAACATCCAAGGTCCAGAGGATCTAACATATAGAAACTACAACATAATAAAGGAACGTTTCAGTGATTGGAAGGCCTGCCTAGATTTAGGAAATTCCCCATTCCAAGTACTGAGCAAAAAGTGCAAGAGCAACCAACCATCAGGGATGCAGGGAAAGAGATGATTGCTTAGGGATGCAGGCAACCAGTACTCAGTCTTTTTTTCCTTCTTCTGGGGAAACCCAGCAGCCCCATGGAAAGAGGAAACCAAACAAGAGTCAGGAATTTTCTTCTCCTGGGACTTTCAGAGGAGCCAGACCTGCAGCCCCTCCTCTTTGGGCTTTTCCTCTCCATGTACCTGATCACTGTGTTAGGAAACCTGCTCATCGTCCTGGTCGTCAGCTCAGACTCCCACCTGCACACGCCCATGTACTTCTTCCTCTCCAACCTGTCCTTTGTGGACATCTGTTTCACCTCCACCACCGTCCCCAAGATGCTGGTGAGCATCCAGACGCAGAGCAAAGTCATAACCTATGCAGGTTGCCTCAGCCAGATATCTTTTTTCATTGTGTTTGGATGTCTGGACAATTTACTCCTGACCGTGATGGCCTATGACCGCTTCGTGGCCATCTGTCACCCCCTGCACTACACAGTCATCATGCACCCCCGGCTCTGTGGACAGTTGGTTCTGGTGTCCTGGTGCGTCAGTGTCATGGGTTCCCTGCTTGAGACATTGCCAGTCTTGAGGCTGTCCTTCACGAACATGGAAATCCCCCACTTTTTTTGTGATCTTCCTGAAGTTCTGAAACTTGCCTGTTCTGACACCTTTGTCAACAACATAGTGGTGTATTTTGTGACTATTGTCCTTGCTGTGTTCCCTTTCTCTGGGATCCTCTTTTCTTATGCTCAGATTTTCTCCACCATCCTGAGGATTTCCTCGGCTCGGGGCAAATACAAAGCCTTCTCCACCTGTGGGTCTCACCTGTCAGTGGTCTTCTTGTTTTATGGCACAGGCCTTGGCGTGTATCTCAGTTCTGCAGCCACTTCATCCTCTAGGACAAGTCTGGTGGCCTCAGTGATGTACACCATGGTGACCCCCATGCTGAATCCCTTCATCTACAGTCTGAGGAACAGGGACATCAAGGGCGCCCTGGGAGCATGCCTCGTCAGGGTGGCGACTGTCAGGGATGAAGTTATCGGACTCTCATGAGTAGCTGGGTGCACAATACTGAGAGCCAGAAATCCTGCCTTCCTTTGCTCAATATTTTAAATTTTCCAAATTTTGTATGTTTTAAAGCAGAACTTTCCTTGGATCTTCCTGTTCTCTTCCTGTTTTTCTTAAGGTTATATCTTGGGATCTCTTTTTCACTTTATAACCAGTCATTTTAACTTTGTATGAATAGAACCAGGCATTTTCTCCGTTTTATCTTCTATAATGGTTTGGATTTTTTAAAAAATAAGTCTCCTGCTTTTAATATATATCCTCAGAAGTGATAGGATGTGTACCTATTTTGGAAGTGTTGCCCTGCAAATTCATTTACAGAGATGATTTCTGAAGTTATGTGAAATTCAGAAAAGTTGTAGAATACAAAATCAAGATACAAGCATCAGTCAATCACACGAAGAAGAGAGGGAGAAGACAGCCATCTACCTGCTAAGGAGAGAGGCCTCAAGGGAAACCAGCCCTGCTGACACCTTGATGTTAAACTTCTAGCCTCCAAAACTATGAGGAAATTAATTTCTGTTGTTTAAGCCACCCAGTTTGTGGAACCTTGGCATGGCCGCCCTAGCAAAGTAATATACCCGCCTAAAGTAATACAGAAGTAGCCTAGTAGGTACACAGACCTGTGACCAAGGGGTGCGGGGACACCAGAGGCTGAAATTCTGGTTTGAGACTGGTTTGAGACCAGGCAAAGTTCCTCCTAGTCAAATGTGGAGTAGGATGATTTATAATGTGAACTTTGAGAAAAAACATACCTGCCAAGGACTCCTAGTGGTTAACTGGGCACAAAATCATAAAGAGTCTAGCAACCACTGCTGACAGAGACCTCTTACACACTCTGCATTTCAGGGAAAAGCCTCAGACTGGGCTTCCAAACTCCTGTACTGCATTCTTGCCATAAGGGAGTTCCTGGTATCATCTTCCAAAGTCTCAGATAGGCTGAGACCTGCCCCATCTTGGAACTGTGTCATATCCTCATTTTCATCTATACTAACCAATCAGAGCCGCTCTGTAATGATTAATGAGGACACACAAAGCTGACCAATCAGACTGTGCAAATTTGGATTCCTCATTTGCATAAAATGGACCAATCAAGAACCAGGGCAGGACCTCTCTTGATAAAAGGTGGCCTCCCATCTGTCTCCACAGAGCACACGTTTGGTTTCCACCAGAGGCTGCATTTCCTCAGTCTGCAAACTGTTCACCTGCATAAATTCTCTCCTCTTTCTGCATCTCAGATTAAGGACTTTTGTTGACAATAAACAGAGGAACCACTTGCCTTCACCTGGACTATTTTCAGTCTGACTGTAAATGTCTCCATGGTGACTGCAAGTAGGTTAAAGAATTCTGGAGCCTTTCTTCCAAGTTCTTGCAATTGCATATGCCCAACTGTTCTCTTAGGATCCCAAGGAATGCTGCTGAGAGGAAGGGAAGCATCTCAAAACTTACCTGTGCTTGAATTTCCCTCCCTTCTTTGGGAGAAATTGGTGCTAAGTGAAGCTTAATTTGATTTAAAAAAAAAAAAAAAAAAGTCATGTTTCCTGGACAAAAGGGTCATGGAGTTGAGGTTTCGTTTTTTGGTTTTTTCCCCTTTTTCCGCCTCTCCCTCCCCCCACCCACTCCGTTCCAAGCCGTTGTTTCTCAGTCTAGTTGTGTGGGATGCAGCTCTCTGGCCCGTGCTCGTATGAGCCTTGTGCTCCCTGGGGGCTGAGGCAGTCGGTTTCTGGTCGTCGGTCAGCCGTTCACGATGGATGCTGGCCACTCACGGCCACTCACGCTGGCTGCCAGCCACTCACACTGGCCACCAGCCGCTCCTGGCAGTACACAATAGCACACAATAGCCCACAGCAGTGCACAGCAGCCTACAGCAGCTCACGCCAACCTCCAGCTGCTCACCGCAGCACAGCTCCAGGGAGAGCTGTTGTTCACAATCTTAGCTGTAGAGGGCACAGCTCACTGGCCCATGTGGGAATCGAACGAGCAACCTCAGTGTTAGGAGCATGGCGCTCCAACCACCTGAGCAACCGGGCCGGCCCCTGAAGTTGAGTTTTACCCATGACAGCTGGAATCATGTTCCTCTCTGTTTACTAGTGTTTTCCCAAAGCCTTTATTAAGGTCTCATTTAACATACCACCTGCTTCATTAGACTGTAGGAAAATAATGCTAAGAGACCAATGTCCGCTGTTGTGTAGTAAGAAGACACAGACCCCCCGGGGCTGGCATGGGTTGTCTGGGGAAATTCGTCTCAGAAGTCAAGAGGACAGGCTACAATTTCCAGCTACTCATCCCCACTAGAAGCTGCTTCCTCGATTTCCAACCATGGAGAGTACGAAGTAAAAGGTTAACTCAGAGGGCGAGGGGTGCTCAAAATCTGCACACCCCAAAGAAAGGACTGGAACTTGACTGGTTCCTGGAAGGTGACCTCTGAGCCTTGGAATATCCTGCCCGATAAAAGTGTCCTTGTATACTTGGGGTCTTGAAGTAATCTATGCTGACAGTGTAATTTATAGTGAATCCGTTTTTGTTCACCAGGGGCCCCGGGCAATGCTGTATTAGTTTGACCTCTGGGGAGACTAAAGAATGAGTAATTAAGGTCAGCAGGCACTCCATGCCTATACAACAGATGTCCAATAAAAACCTGGGACACCAAGGCTCAGGTGAACTCCCTGCTGGCAGTACTTCACCCATGTTGTCACACATAGTTGGTGGGAGAATTAAGTGCTATCCATGCAGTTCCACTAAGAGCAGACAACTGGAAGCTCACGTCCTGTGTCTCCTGGACCATGCCAGGAGAGGGCTCCTGCCACTGATGTGGCCCATTGGCTGCATAGGAAATTGCAGCACGCTGGAAGCCAAACCATGTGGCAGGTGAGCAGACGCTGGGGTCTGCCTTTGAAATGGCAGGAGATAGCAGATGCCTGCTATGACTGTGCCGTCTGTGCCCAGGACAGCCCCCAAAGGTGGAGGCTCCCCTGGGAGACTTAGCAGCTTACGCAAGGGAGGGTGCCCCTCACTTGCTGGCAAGTGAATTACATTGGACCCCTGCCTAAGGCCCGCAATGCTATGTATGCATTCACAGCAGTGGACACTGCTACGGGGTTGATGTTTGCTTGGCCCTGTCCAGCTGCGGATCAGCGGCATACAGTGGTCGCCCTTACACGGCTGTGCGCCCTCTATGGGCGCCCCCAAGTCATTGAACGTAACAGGGGTACCCATTTTACGGGGCAAGAAGTGCAGCGCTGGGCTGCCAGGATGGACGTGCAATGGTTGTTTCACACCCGTACAATCCACAAGCAGCTGGCATGATTGAACGTTATAATGACCTTTTGAAGCAAGGCCTCCGGGTGTCAAAACACCCTCCCATGATGCATGACTGGGCCTCGCGTCTATGGGACATCCTGAGAGTCCTGAATGAGAGACCACGGAAGGGAGGGCCCGCGTCAGTAGAAGCTCTGCTACATCGAACGGCCGCTCCCATTCAGTTACAGGTTACCACTAGTGAGACTCTGTTAAAGCCAGGCTACGGCAGAAATGGGAACATTTTGCTACCAGAGCCTACATGCTTGAAAGCTGGGGAATGGCAGCAATGGACTTGGCCCTGGCAGGTCAAAAGCCCCCACTGTCGGTGGTTGGGCCTGATAGCCCCATGGCGGGCTGGTTTGACTCATGATTTGCAAGTGACGCCAGGGGTGCAGTATACGGAGGTCCCAATGCTGGGATGATTTTGCAGGGAACCTATGTGCTCTCGCTATGGCCTATTATGGGGTCCCCTGTTCTGTTACATGTTGAACTTACACAAGGGACCCCAAGCACTGCCATAAAGGTCTGGTACCACAAACCGGGAAAGGTGCCAGTGGCAGCGACCCTCCTTCTCCAGTACAAAAAGCTGGCATGTATCCTCCCAGATGGAAGGGATTTGCCATTGTTGGTTCCTAAGACTACTGTTTCTTTCCGTCCGTAGGTGCCTGTAGGCTAATATGGCACAGGGACCATTGCGGATGACGCTTGTCATGTAGATTGTGAGGCAAAACCATGTAGGGTGTGGTGTGGGGACAGAGCCCCAGAGAGCAGTTTCCAGGCTCTCGGCCTTACATGGAAAGGTGCTGGCTCAGGTAGTAGATGGTCATCAGCTGTGACTAGCTGGCCATTGGCTGTTACCGGTTAGCCATTAGCCACTGATATAACTGCTGTGGCTAAGCTAGCAAGGTGTGGCTTGGCGTGGCGGAGTGCGGATTGCGGATTGCAGAGAGGCGGATTGTAGCTAGCAAGTGAGGTTGGTTGGCAGAGACGGTGGGTTACAGATCGTGTGGCTCCTGCTTCCTGTGTCTCCAACCCAGCCGCCAGCAAGACTATAGTGGTATGACTCCCCTATCTATGGCTCCGTGGGTGTTGCTGTTTGGCCTCACCATGTCCTGTGTTCTTATGCGGGGAGCGGGACTAGAGACCCCATATGAGACATGCCCCATATTTTCTCTTGCCTCTGCTGATTTTAATCTGTGCCCTTTCACTACAATAAACCATAAACATGAGCATCACAGCTTTTTTGAGTTCTGTGAGTCCTAACCAGTCATCAAACTTGAAGCGAGTCTTGGGGACCCCACCAACACAGAGGCCATGAATATTGTTTTATGATGAGAAATAGTGGTTTTCCTTTATCTCCTTCAATTCTGCTGCTCCTTGTGAAAGTAAGGAACATAAGATGACCCCTCACCTTATTGAACCAGCAGATTCCCGAACCCCCAACTCCAGGGAAAACATTTCCATTCTGCCTTGCTCACCACCCTCCCTCAAGTTTTCAGCATAGGCTCAGAGAGAAACAAAGACCATGTACATTCCTGCTCCTTTATCTCAGTTTCCCCCAAACATGCCAAACAGAACATGTGTGTTCAGTGCACGGTCATTCAGGCAATGGGGCTTCCCCAGGACCGCCTTACATGGCACTCTCGTTGCCTCCCCTTCCCCTGGACGTTCCCTTCTCTTGTGCCATGAGTGACTTGTAGGGCTTCCCCAGGCTGGGGAGGGTGAGCTCAGCTTCCTGTAGCTCCAGCTCCCGCTGAGACAAATGCTCAATAACTGCTGCTCCAATGGAGTCCCCCAGCACATTGGTCATTGTGCGAAGTCGGTCACTAGGCAGGGGAGAGGAAGGGAGAGGAGGGGAGAGAGAATTAACCATGTACATCCATTAACCAAGGCTTGAAGAGCACTACAGGGGAGAGGATGAAGCAGAGGGGGTACCCTGTGTCTGAGAATTGGGGGTTCACGTTCCAGTCCAATCCCTAGCCATGCAGGTGCCTCCCCCTCTCTGTCCCCAGGTTCCCCTCCTAACGGATGCAGAATGGACCAGCTCTGTTATGCTCACATTTGATCTCAGCAATGAAATTTTTTAAGGACGTGAACATCCAATATAGAAAATTAAGTGTTGTGAGCAAAACAGCATGTAGAATGAGGAGGTCCATATTTATTTTATGTAAACCTCCTGTTTTTCAAGTTGAGACTTTAAAAAAAATATATATTTGTTGGGGGCAGCCGGTTAGCTCAGTTGGTCAGAGCGCGGTGCTCTTAACAAGTTGCCAGTTCGATCCCCACATGGGCCACTGTGGGCTGCACCCTCCACAGCTAGATTGAAACAACTACGTGACTTGAAGCTGATGGGTCCCGGAAAAACACACTTAAAATAAATAAATAAGAGTTTACTTCTATTTATTTATTTAAGTGTGTTTTTCTGGGACCCATCAGCTCCAAGTCACAAAGTTGTTTATATATATATATATATATATATATATATATATATATATATATTTGCAAGCCAGCTCTGTCCCACAGATCACCTTTTTGTGACTGCTACATAAAACAGGTAAAAAGGCAGCCTTTCTGGCTGATGGGTAAAGCCCCTGTTGCTTTTCTCCTCTCTGCCCTACTTCCCAAGGTTAATTCTATAGAATTTGGGATCCACAGGCCATAGTTTGGAGTATTCTCCAAGGCCCTCCCTTTATTCTAAAATCCTAGAACGCTGTGTCCCCTGGAATGAAGGCCCACAGGTTGGGGTGCGGGGAGTCCTGCAGGGAAAGCAGAGGGTCGAGGAGAGACAGAAGCAGGGCCTGACATACTCACAGGAACCAGTCCACAGCTATGATCAGCGTGATATCTTCAGTAGGCAGGCCGACCGACGTGAGCACAATGACCATCGTGACCAGACCCGCCTGGGGGATGCCAGCAGCCCCAACACTAGCTGCTGTCGCTGTGATACTGCAAATGGAGAAAGAGAACACAGAGGGGCAGGAGGAGGAAGGGCAAAAAGAGGAAGAGAGTAAGAAAGGGCACAACAGAGGGAAAGGGTCAGCTCCCTAGGGCACCTTAAATTAAAATCCCCCAAATAAAAAGTAGGTCCAAAGTGACTTTCATTGAGTGCCAATGCAGACAGGTCCTCTCATCCTTTGCTGGGACCTGGAAGTCCATCTAATGATGGAATTTGGGACATTAGGACAACTCATATTGTAGATGCAAAAGTAGGTATTTAAGCCACCTTGCAGGCTGGAAGAGGGCAGAAGCATCAGCCCAGGCAGCAGCTGTAAACCAGAAGTTTGAGTTCCCTGTACGCACAGGTACTGGAAGTAGGTAGGTCAGTACAGACAGATCCAGCTGCTGGGAATGAAACTCTGGAAGACGGGACAAGTGTAGAGCTAAAAGAAGAAATTGTCTGTGATGCTGAGTAAATTTTAAAAAGAAAAAATTACACACGGTTTTGGAAAACTAAAAGGTAGAACCCCTGGGAGATGAGAGAAATGGTGGTCCACCATCCAGTAGAGGGACAGAGTGGATCAAGAGTAAGTTAGGTTTTAGCTACGGCATCAACTCTGATTGCCTGGCATGGTGTGCTAAAAATTCTAAAGCCACTGAGCTCACCAGGAAATGTGTCAAGTGTCCTGGAGTTGGCACCCCTCTTCCTGGTGGCCTCTGAAGTCCCTTCCCAAATGTTATAATTACCAACGTGGAACCACTCGGGACACTTAGCCCAGACGACGTTTCTATCAGAACAGTGATTGAGCAAACGCTTGGGTTGGTGGACAGAGAATGGTCCAGCAGACTCCTATCATTAGCCATACAACCTTGGACATAAACTCAGAGCCTCCATTTCCCCATCTGTAGAATGGGAGACATACAGCTACCTTGTGAGGTTATTGAGAGCAGTAAAAGAGCAGAGTGCTTCACGAATGGGGCTTCCAGAAGGGTCATTATCATCATTATTTTAAGTAAGAGAGACTATCTCCCCTAAACACCAGCACTGGCATAACCAGTGACCTGTGGGTGCCCTCGGGAGGCACACGGCATACTCTCAATGGGATGAGCTCATTGCAGCTGGATCCCAGAAGCCAAATCAAACTTCCTTGAGTTAAGTCCAGATCAAGTCCAAAGTAGGAATTCCCAACCAGCCAAGAACCTGACCCTTGAGCCTCTATCAGCACAGGTGTCACACGAGTCTGTCTTCTTCCTCCAACAACAAATCCCTGCATAAGAGCAGAGCCCTGCAGAGCTGTGTCCAGCAGGTCCCAGCCAGCCTCTGCGGGGAGTCCATGCAGAGTCCTTACCACCAGGAGCCCAGGCCAGGAGGAAAATCCTCAGTGGCACATTCCCAGAACCCTGAGTCTGCTGTGTCACCGACCTCCAAAGAGACCCAGTGCACAATCCGGAGGGTGTGTCTCACAGCCACATCCCCAGCTCCTGGGGCTGTCTGTACTACGCCAATAAGTACTTGCTGAACAAGAAGTTATTCCCTAATAGTCAACACTTAGGAGACCTGTGTCAGGGGAAACAGGGAATAGGAACAGCAGCCCCATGAGCTCCAAGTACTTCCTGCCCACGTGAAGGCGGCAGGGGACGCTGAATATGGGACAGAAGCAAGCAGGGTCTGCTGACTCAGACTCTTCACCTGAGCAAGAGAATCTCAGATCTTTGCCCACATAGACCTTTGCTTCCTGGCCCAGCTTCGTGAATGCCTGCTCCGTCCTCCCAGCCATCCATCACTCCGCCCACCCTGGCGCCGAGCTTACGGGACTTCTGGCTCTCTTACCTCTTCCCACTCGGTGACCTTGGGAAAGTGACTTAACCTACCTCAATTTCCATTTCCTCCTCTCTAAAACGGTAATGATAATTTTACCCACCTTTGGGTGTTGTGAGGATCAAACACACAAAAAAATGAACACAAAGGTACCTTAAACAAAATTGTTTACAGAGCTTTCCATAAATTAGCTCTTTCAACTAATATTTATTGAGCATCTACCACATGCTAGACACCTAGAAGCAAGATGAATAAGTAAAATGTACACTAAGGCAGCTGGTGCTATGAGGAAATGGTGCAGCCTCAGAAAGTCCAGACGGCAATTTTAAATAGGGTATTCAGGGAATACTTCCCTGCAAAAATCTGAAGGAAATGATAATGTTTGCTGTTATTTTTACAATGACTAAGTTGGCACCTTTGGGTGACGGGGCCCAGGAATGTGTATTTTTAACAAGAGCCTCAGGTTATTAGGAAGCATGAGTCATACTTTGGAAAATACTGGACAAAGGGACCTCCCACAATAGCATGAGACAGGAGATCTGACTGGAACACCTTGCTGGAACACACAGCCTCAGGCTGAAGTCTCACCTTGACCCTCATCCAGCCTGGGTGACTGGGCCCTGCCCACATCCCTCTCTAACATCCAAGGACTCCCTTGACCTGTAGCGGAGGCTCCCTCCTCCCCTAGCCAAGCTAGTGAATTCTTAGGTCTCACCTGCTGGCGGGTCCCACCAAGACCATCTCACCTGATAGTTGTGATCTGGCCCAGGTTGAGCTCGTAGTTGTTGACTTGAGCGATGAAGATGGCAGCCAGAGCCTCGTAGAGGGCAGTGCCATCCATGTTGACAGTGGCCCCCACGGGCAGCACGAACCTGGTGATGCGGCGGTCCACACCCAGGCCCTCCTCCAGGCAGCGGAAGGTAATGGGCAGTGTCGCAGAGCTGGGGGAGAGAGAGCCCAGGGGGCTGAGAGCAGGGGATGGCCGGGCAGGGCTGGAGCAGCAATGGACCAAAGGAGGGCTCCCCTTGAGAACATTGGAAGGCCAGGTGGGAGGCAGAGAGAGGGGCGGATGGCAGGTCTCTAACATTTCAGAGGCGGATAACTGCATGAGGAAGAGGGACTCCTCACAGCACAGAGTACAAACCAATGGGGTCCTCCAGGCTGAAGGTCTCTTGACCCACTTAAAGCCAATAACAAGGCTAATTACTAGACTAATCGATGCCACTAGTTCACTCTAGCTATCCACTCCCAGAAAGGAGAGGACTAAGGGTCGTCTGACTTGCCACCCCTCAGGGCTAAGAGAGGAATGTTACAGAGGACCCTTATTCCCGATTCCCCATGTTTGGTCTGGGAGTGACCTCAGCTACACTAACCCTCTTGGCCTCTCTCCCCACCACTTCCCAGAGGAGGAAGAGTGACTTAGCTGATTGGTGAGTTTAGTCAAAGGAGTGGGCATCTCATTTGGGGTCAGCCAGTTCACAAAACATGGGGTCTGTCTGGTCAGCTTTGTGTCATGCAGTGAGAGGGCCTATACGGAGGGCCTTTGGGTGTCCAGCCCTGTGGTGACCAAGTGAGTTTAATTCTGGGGTACAATGGCACCAATCCTACTTGGCCACAGATCAAAAGGCACATTCTCTAATCAGCATTATGGGCAATAAAAAAATGGTATTTTTCTTATCACAAACATCTTGTTGATGTTTATGATACGTCTTTTTTTTCCTGTGCAAGTATTTATTTATTTTTAATTGAGATATAATTCACATATAATGTATTAATTTTAGGTTTACAACATAAGGATTTGAGATAGATAGATAGATAGATAGATAGATAGATAGATAGATAGATAGATAGATAGATAGATAGTGTGAAATTATTACCAAAATAAGTTTAGTTAACATCCATGACCTGGGAGGTTGTCACTGTGTGAGGGATAGAAATCATAAATGTCTAACTATTACATTGTTTGGTGCACCTGAAATTAATTTTAAAAATATATACAAAAAATAAATACATAAATACATAAATAAAAAAGATATGCCTTAAATTGTTTTGAATTTGGATGATGGGGGGAAATGAGCTCTTTATTAACCACCTAAAACCCCCTCCAAAAGGAGAAGGAAGCCAAGAAAGCTTCCAGACACCATCTCAAAAGAAGCGAGACACTCTGAGCTAGAAAATGACTGAGAACATGGGGCATGTTGGAACTTTCATCCTAACCTCAAAATTGGCAGCTGGTTCTCCTCCATATAAAACAGAGACACAGGAAAGGAGCAAAAGGGGTCAGGAGAGCCAGCCCAGGACAAAGATTGGTGCCCGGGTGAACCACCTGGAGAATTTCAGGAGCCCCTGACATTACTGAACAACTCAGAAGAGGTTCCGTAATGGAGGGAGTGTGGGTGTCCTAGAAGGGCCCGTGAAAGACAATGAGCCTAGGAAGGGTACCAGTGGTGGGGGATAAGGCCATACCTGGAAGACGTGCCCATGGCGGTAATGAGGGCCTGCAGCATGCCCCCAATGAAGGGGAAGGGGTTCCGGTGGGTGACGAGGAAGTAGATAAGAGGCAGGACACCACCAGCATGAAGGAACAAGCCCACAATGACGGTCAGGGTGTACATGCCCAGCTGACCCCCCAGGACGGCCATGTCTTCCATCTCTAGGATCTTCCCAGCAATCAGGAACAGGATGCCCACAGGTGCATACCTGGGCCAAGCCAGACACCTGTCAGGGCCCCCTCATGACTTCCCCTACAAGCCTGGAGCTGGCGTCCCCAAAGGCTTTGCCCATATAAGACCCTAGGCCAGGCAGTACCCACCATACAGCACCCTACTCCACCCCAACTTCCCCATACATTAACAAATGGGGCTGGTCCCCACAAATGCATCCCACCTTCCCTTGCAACTCACCCACAGCTCAACCGCAGACAGCAGAAAAGTTCTTATAACTCCAGGGCATGCAATCTTCTAAGGTCTCGCCTTCATCCACTACCCCATTCAAGTAACGCCCCCCACGCCAACTAATCACTGTCCTCAGGAGTCTTTCCCTAGACACTGCCCAGACAACTGCCATATCTGGCCCTCTATCTTTCCTTATTCGTTGCCCCCAACTCTTTGTTCTGCATTTGTCACTTTCATACCCCTATTGTCTGTCCTATAAGTGCATATTCTCACTCATTCACTAGCCCTGAACTATTTCTCCTGGATTTCCCATGGATATTTCATTCACTCAAATATCTACTGAGCACCTACTATGTTCCAATTACACGGTCCCTGCCCTCAAGGTGCTTACATTCTAATGGAGGAAATCGGTGGTGCATGTGGAGATTTGTAATTAAAAGCTTCAGGTGGTGAAAACTGCAAAAGAAAGTCACTGAGTGGGGCTGCTCAGCGTGAGAGGTTGGGGAGGCCTCCTCTGAAGAGGTGACATTTAAGCTGAGGCTTGAACGATGAGAAGCACCCATTATATCTAAGGGGGAAGCATTGCAGGCACAGTACAAAGCCCCTGAGATAAGCGTTAGCTGGGAGTATTGGAGGAGCAGAGAGGCCAGTGTGGCTGGAGCGTGAATGAAAGGAGAATAGAGGAGACAGAAGAAGCAAATTCATTGGGGGCTCACCTGTTTCCCCCCCCACAGACCAACCCATTGCTTAGTCTTGTGAGTTTCTGCCAGCTGTGCCAACGTTCACCCATCACCAGGCTTCAATTGTTATTCCTCTCTCCTTAGAAACTGAAGTCTACATTTTGTCATTGTCATGTGGATGTACTGGAGGAAGTGGGGACCGCTTGGTAAGTTGGTGCAATAGCGTGGGTCAGAAATGACAAGACTCAAGCTAAGGCTGTGGGAACGAGGATGGGGGGGACCTCACCAGTCCTATCTGTGTTCCCCAAGCTGGGCTCAGGGTCAGCCCTGGTCAGTGGTGGTTGTTATATCTCCAAGTCTTGACGACCTACCTCTATGATTACTCTGTAAACCCCTTTCCCAACTCCCTCACCTCCATCCTTCCATCTCATCCTCTGTAAAATTCCTCAATTCGGGATCTTCTTTCCTCCTATACTCAGCCACCTGGTACATGTGGATACTTTCCCCAACCCTGCCAATGACACCACTAGAAACTCATGGTTCCCCATTCAGTTGAGCCTTCAATACTCTTTCTCAATCTTCTTGCTTATCCTTAATAAGCCCTTCTTCCCTTTCCTCTCAGCTGCTTTTCCAAGCTCTTAACTTGGCCTCTAGCCTCCTACTTTCAAATTATTTGGGATGATATACAGTCTTTCCCAATTTGGAACCAGACAGTCTTGTGAACATCTTCCACCGCCACTCCCAAGTTAACAGACACGCCCGCCTTCCCGAAGTCCTCACCACTCTCCAAACAACTCAGGTTCTTTTAGGTTTTGCACGTTCTCTTCCCTCTGCTTGAGGCGCCTCTCCCCTAGTCCTCAGGCCCAGCTCACGGGTGACCTTCTCAACGACTCCCTTCTCCCCTTCCCAGGCAGAGTTCACCACATATCCCTTCATTGGCTCACTTCTCCATGTTCCCAATACTTTGTAATGTTCCTTTGCTATACAACCTTCCATCTTGTAGTATATTGTTTAGTATGTGTCTGTCTTCCCGACACTCTGTGAGCTCTTTGAGGACAAGGATAATGAATGAGTGAGTGAATAAATAGATGAACAAGGAAGTAAATGAGTGAATAAATCATTGCAGAAAGGAATGAATGAATACGAAAATGAATGCGTAAGTGAATTAACCAATACATACATAATATAAACGACTTTGGTCAAATGGTCCCAATGACCCTATCGGCAGCTGCCCCACAGCCTGACTTCCCAGCCCTGGCTCCATCCTTCCCTTGTGCCATCACGACTCACCCCATCATAGCCCAGCACTCACCAGATAATGATGCCCACCAGCCTCATAATAGCCTCATTGAGGCTGTCGAAGAAGTCCCGCAGGACTCGGCCCTTGTGTTTCATGCCGCCAATGACCAGCCCAAAGGCCACAGAGAAGACCACAAGGCCCAGGGCATTGATGCCATTGGCAGAGCCAGACACAGGCACCGTCTCCTCAAAGGTCAGCACCTCCTGCAGGGTGCCCAAGGCCCGCGTGACATTTTCCAGGATGCTGGTTCCATTCTCCATTGAAGATGGAGGAGGCATGGAGGCGCTCTGCTCGGATCCGTTCTCCGTCCTCACAACAGTCCTGGTTACCAACCTCGTGCTGTACTGTGTCTTGAACTGAAATATGGAGCCAATGCATCAGAATCAGCTGGAGAAACGTCTTTCAAACACCAATCCCTGGTTCCCACACCCTGGAGAGTCTTAGCCAGGAGATCTGAACGAGAATGAATGGTTTGACCAATGCATAGAAAAACAAGTGAATGAATAGGTGAATGAGTAAGTGAACAATGCATGGAAGAATGAGTGTAGAGTCTGCATTTTGCACACGATTTGTGGGCAATGCTTGGACAGATTTGTGGGCCTGTCTCCTACAGGCAGAAGCCTTGGTTCCTCCTCTAGTACCATTCCCAGGAAGCCCTTGGCCTACGTCCTTCTCTCTACCCCTCCCTTGATCATCACACCAATGGCCATTGCTCTCTCAGGCCCCTCTTCCCACCCCTCACCCCTGGACCATTCACTCAGCAGCAAGCTCCCCCCACCCTCCCAGCCTCCCTGATCAAACTCTGTACATCCCCCCTGACCTGTTTGAAGCAGGCCTCCACAAGGTTGGGTGGAAACATATTTCTGCAGAAAAACATCAGGTGAAGGGAAGGGGTTAGATGTTGGAAAGTGTCTAGGGAGATGATAATAATATAATAGTACAGGTGATAGTAATAATGGCAGCCAACATTTGAGCACTTACTCTGGTCCAGGCTAAGTAAGCTAACAAGCTGATTTAAACACTACGTAACCCTAGAAGTGAGTGCCACTGACGTCCCCATCTTACACACACACACACACACACACACACACACACACACACACACACGCACACACGCACAAAGAATTTATATAAGTTACCCAAAGCCGCACAGCTGCTAAGGGGTGCCGATGGAGCTCAAACCCAGGTCTGTCTGAGCCCGTTAGTAGGACCCTATGCCATCATAGGAACTTCACAAACACATGCCAGCGATGCCTCAGGAAAAAAACAACAGACAGCTCCTGCATTCCTCCAACTGCCCTCCCAAGTCAGGGGCTACGGTAGAACGATGGCTAGCCTTGATTCTGGCTGCAAAATCTTGAGCTCTAAGAGAATCATTCACCCTTCAATTGAGCTTGGGAACAAACACCACCTATCCTGAGCCCATCCCAAAATGCTGCAGTTATCACCTCCCGAGGCTAAGGGTCTAAAGATCCTATCCTAGGAGTCAGCTGCTCTCAGAGGATTTGTACGAGGCTCCAAGGCAGAACATGGGTACCAGTAAAACTAGGCTCAACGTGGGTGTTGCATTTCCAGGCTGGGTCAGCCTGTCCCCTTTGTCTCTCCTTGAACATAGGTTGTTGCACGTAGGGCTGGAATTCCCATCAAAATTCAAAAGGTCGTCACCTGACCAGGTCCATGAAGGCATCGGCTGTAGGGATGGTCTCAATCCGGCCCTCACGATGCAGCCCCTCCTTGGAGCCCTTCCCGGGATGGATTATGGTGACCATGAGGATGCCGATGAAGACCGCAATGACTGTAGTCACCATGTAGTACACAGCTGCCCGCATCCCCATTCGCCCTGTCGCCTTGTTATCCAGGGACGCCATACCTGGAGAACAAGTGGTGCAGCCCCAAGCAGCCCCGTCCACCCCCACTCCCACTCTCCCATCCATCCTCTTCTCCCTCCCACACCACCAGCTCAACAACCATTCCACCAAGCATCCCTTCCTCCTTCACCCCACCCTGCACCCACACCCAGCACCCACACCACCACCCTTTGACCCATATCATCATTCTCCAACCCCTATTCTATGTTCCATGTACAACTTCCACCTGCCCTTTTTTCCCGGCACTGCCTCACTAAGCCTTCTTCTGCTCCAAGCAAACCTTTTCAACCCCTATGCTACCCTCCATTTACCCCTATTTTGCACCATGACCTCACTGTCATTCCACTTTTCATCCCACTATCCTCCCCATAATGACATACCCCTCCCACCCAGCTCACTGTGCACTGTCTATAGTAGATGCTTTTGGTGCCCTGTCCAGACACCGTTTACCAGGCTGATACACCTATCCTTCAGCCACTGAGTGTGTTGGCTGCTAACAGCTCATATTACCCCCGCCCCCTGAGAACTGCCTTCGCAAAACAGGAGCTACCTTACCCAGAAAGGCCCCATAGGAGACCCACAGCCAATGACTGACTGATACAGAGATTTAAAAGTCCAGCTCCTTTGAATCAGATGGGATCAGAGTTGGAGGGAACAATTCTGTAGCGTGGCTCATGCTCCAGAGCTCCCCATGGGATCAGGCCGAGAGGCCAACCTTCTACTGAACACATGTCCCTGCTTAGCTTCTTGCCCCACCCCATCCTGCCCCCCTCACTTCCTCATGAGTTTCTCATAAGAGTTATCCTCAACAAATTGCTTGCACAAATATCTCCATCGCAGGCTCTGTTTCCAGGAAACCGAACCCAATAAACCATTCTTTCACACCTTTACCTTCGTGCCTGTTCCAAAACCTGGAGATTGACAATCAACCACCCAGGGGCCAAATCTGTCCCACTGCCTGTTTTTGTAAATAAAGTTTTATTGGGACACAACCATACCCATTTATTTACGTATTAACCTGCACCTGTTTTTGTGGTCCAATGACAGAATTGAGTAGTCATGACAGATACAGCCCTAAAGCTGGAAATATTTACCTACCTGGCCCTTTATAGAAAACGTTTGCTGACCCTTTCATAGTCCATCCATGCTTCCATTCCACCCCCCACCCACCATCCTGTCCCCTCCATCTCAGACACCTTCATCCACGTCACCTCCCTGACCATCCACGCCATATTCCAGCTACCTTCCCAGGCTGCCCCACCACAGCCTTCTTTTCACCTCTGGATGATACTAAGCTGCTGGCAGGCTGGTATTTTTATCTCCAGTGAAAACTACAGGAAAGTTACTGAGCTAAGTGCTGAAGGTTATATGGGGTCTGGAGCCTGGGTCTGATTAGGACCCTGCCTTTGGCCAAGGACTCGGGGCTTGGTGCACGCTCCGTGTCTGAGGTCCTAAGTGCTTGGGACCACTTTGGCTCTAGGTTCAAGCCTGGGCTCTGGGGTGGGTCACGGAGGCCAACACTGGCCTGGGCTCTCTCACCTGTCACCAGGCTGGAGACAATGAGTGGCAGCACCAGCATTTGCAGCATCCTCATGAGAAGCTCTCCAGGGAAAGAGAAGTATTTGATCTGGCGATAGGTGAGCTGGTACGGGCGCAGGGCAAAGGCCAGGCTGATCCCTAAGGCCAGAAAGATGTCCATGGAGTGGAGTTTGGGTCCCTTGGCCCCAAGCAGGGCCATCCATCCCGTGAACAGTATGCATGGATAGGGGTGAGAGAAAAACAGAAACATTCTATATGAGAGTGTATGTGTGTGTGTGTGTGTGTGTGTGTGTGTGTACATTGTGGAAATGTATGGATTGATGTTACCGTGTTAATACTGTGTAAATTTGTGTGTAAAGGTCTGCACACATTCGTGTGTACATATGCACACATATGTGACAGTGTATACTCATTTGTGCTCATGTATCTGTGCCTGTATGTACGGACCCATGCACATGAAACGCATGTTTTTCCCATACGTGTATATGTGTGACTTATATATATGTAGTTTTCAAACGTGGAGTGTATGTGTATTTAAGCTTATAAGTGTGCCGATGTGTGTGCAGAGGAATGTATGTTCCTGTGAATGTGTTTCTAAGTTCTAGTATATGTGTGCAACTATGTATGTGAGTTTATGTCTTTGCAACTGTAAGTTTTGTGCATGCATAAAAATGTTTGTGTGTTCATATGCAGAAAGTGTGTTTGTATAGTATGCAGATATGGACATATGCACACATGCATATACATATGACACTGTGTACACACACAGCTGTGTTTGCAGGAGTGTGCACTATTTGTGTCAGTGTCCCTGAGGTGGAGTGGCTGGTAGAATGGGACATTTGTATGTGTGCAGGTAAGAATGAGGAGGCAGAATGAAAAGACGAGACGTGTGCACAAGGAGTTTCCCTGGAGTCCCGCCCTCCCAGCCCACTCACCAATGATCACAGCGCTGACTGTCAGCAGGATGAAGGCGTTCCTGCGCAGGAAGCGCAGCACGTGCTCGCGGGTCATGGTCTGCAGCCGCAGGCGCGTGCGCAGCGCTCTCTGCTGCAAGCTCTCCTGCAGCCGCTGCAGCCAGCCCAGCCGGCCCAGTCGCTGGCCACTCTCCCGCAGGAACAGGCTGTTGCCGTGGCTGCTCATCGTCTATCTGCGGGGGACAGAGGGGCCCGGGCCTGGTGAGGGGACGAAATAGAGGGCGGATGTGGGTAGAGGGGGAAGGGTGGAGGAAGCCGCTGAGGAACTCGGAGAGAATCCAGACAGCAGGGAGGGACGATGTCGATCTGCTGGGTTTGCCCCAGCGGAGACGCCTGAGAATACTGCCCAGGGTTCAAGGGTCACGTCCTGGCAGAAAAGGGTCACGGTGTCAGAATCGCTGGGCAAGAGGCGGTGAAGGAGACCACAATATAACAGATGCTTTTGCCATTCCCTGACTGCAGCCCTCTCCTTGTTTCATGAGATCGTCACAAGCCATTGCCTGCCCCGGCTCGCAAACCAATCTAACAAGCCTTTGCAGAGTGCCCACTGCATGCAGAGCCCTAGACATGCTACCTTGGGGCTAGCCCCCCAAATTAATATCGTTTGGTGTCTGGCCTGGAGGTGCTGACACATCGGCTTTCAACAACAAAATCAATGACAGCGACGTGGAAACAATCTGTTTCTCTTGTTGTCTCTAGACTCAACCTACTCCTGTCTTTCACAGTCAAAGGTTTTCCTTTTTCCTCATTGGTGAGCAGGTGAATCTGTGCCAGATACTGGAAAATACATATTTCTAAGTATGTCATGTTAAAGACTTTCCAATGTAGAAGGAAGTTGCCCTAGACGTTTTACCTCTAGCTTTACTCTTGTTTGGAATTTGTTCTCTCAATACAATTACTGAACAACTCTAAAAAAAAAAAAAAAAAAATCAATGACAGCAAGAGCCTGGCAAATAGTGGGTGCCCAACAGATGCAGCTGCTCTGCAGGAGGGTCCTGGTGCAGGAAGAGGGGGCAGTCCCTTGGGAAGGAAATGGTGACAATCCTGGACCCCAGTGGCTCTTGAGGACCCATCTTTGAAGGGAAATGTGGTGTTCTCTGGGGTGCCGGGCATTGCTTCCTCAGCTTCAGACTTTGCTGTCTCCTCTTTAAATTCGGCCACATCCATATAACCTTATTTACTGTCTAAATAAATGTATCTAAAAGGGAAACTTTAGATAAATTCGGTCATTACTTTAGGTCATTACTAAATTATAGTTTAATACAGCTTAAATACAATGCATATAAAAATGAACACCTGCCTCCCCTTTTACCAACTAAACACCTTACACGTAAGGGCAGCTTGACATGTGACTTTCATGAGCCTGAGGAACTTATACCTTTGTGGACTCCTTCCTCCATTAAAAAAATGAAAAGTACGTTTTACAACTGTATTGATGTATAGATGAATATATTATTTTGGAACTAGGTAGAGGTGATGGTTGTACAATATAGCAAGCGTACTAAATGCCACTTTAAAATGGCTGGTTTTCTGATATGTGAATTTCATCTCATGTTATTTATTAAAATATTTCCTTTGACCTGCAAGTTTAATTCTTTCTTCTGATTTTAAAGGAAGTGAAAACATTTCTGTGGGTTCCTAAAAGGATCGTGGGCCCTGTGTTGTCACACAACAGCCTAGCAGACTGTCCCCCCCCATGTCTTTCCTTAAGGAAAGAAAAGTGTGTGAGACTGTGCATCTCTGGGACTGTATATTTCTCTCTATTTAGTCTCCAAAAGAGGGTTTGCAGCCAAAGATGAGTAAGATCCCTCACGGGGGGGTGGGGGGGTGGGGGGTGGGGGGGACAACTTAAGCCAGGCGGAACCCCATGGAGACCACCCCCCCATGAGCTGCCTTAGAAAGATTTGGGAAGGGGCCTTGTCTCCCCTCCCCCCTGCCTGAGAAAAGCGGCTGCTGGCTCTGGCTTTTCCCTCTCACCTAATTGGGGGAAAAGTCTTGAGAGTGATAAGATTAAGCTCTCTCTGCTCAGCTCTGCGAAACAATTTCAACATGTGATATATGTCCCTTAAAAGAGTTGCACACCTCACCTCAAGGACTTTCTGCTTTGGCTGTTTGAAGATCAACATAACTGGTTTGGGTTGTTTCTATAACGTGATAAGTGAGTCTCACAGACCGTGCCAAAAACACTGCTACTCCCTGGTATACTTATCAATAAAAACCTCCAGGCGGCTTTGTTCTGGGCTCCAGTCTTTCACGACTGTGAGACCCCTGGCCTTCTGAGATTTAACTGCACTAAGTCTCTGTATGTTTCTTTCTTAAAAATTTAATCCAAAGCCGCCCCTTCTCGCACCCTCACTACCCGTGTTGCGCTGGACGCGACAGCCCTGGGCCTCCAATTCCCGAAGGGTACGCAGCAGCGCCTCTATACAGATCTCACAGCAAAAAATGTGGCAGTGCCCCTATTTCAGGGATGCTGGGAATTCTGTTACCCCTCTACATTCATGCCCAGGCAAAAGGCTGACCACTAGAGATGGCATCGCCCAGGCTCCCTTGCCCACTGGCTGCCCTTTCGGTCTGGCCAGTGGGAGGCAGCAGGAGAGGGGAGGGTGGGAGGAGGGGCAGCTCTGATTCTCCCAGCTCCCCCTCCACACCCCGTTTGGCAGTGGCTGTGCCCCTGCACCTAAGGCCGCCGCTTGCATCCGACAGTCCTCTGTGCCTATTGGACATTTGGGCATCTTCGGGAAAATGTCTGTTCAGTTCCTCTGCCTGTTTTTTAATTGGACTTTGGGTTCTTTTTTATTGAGTTGTGTAAGTTCTTTATATTTTGAACATGAACCCCTTTTCCAATATTTGGTTTGCAAAACTTTTCTCCCATTCAGTAGGTTGCCTTTTCGTATTGTTAATTCTTTCTTTTGCTGCGCAGAAGCTTTTAAGATTGATGTAGTCCCCATCTGTTGATTTTGTTTTTGTTGTCTGCGCTTCTGGTGTCATATCCAAAAATCACTGCCCAGACCGATGTCTTCTTCCCTACGTTTTCTCCTGGTAGGAGTTTTATTGTATCAGGTCTTACGTTTAAGTCTTTGATCCATTTCAAGTGAATTGCTGTGCGTGGTGTGACACAGGGGTCCAGTTTTGTTATTCTGCATGTGTTTATCCAGTTTCAGTTTTCCCAGCACCATTTGCTGAAGAGACTGTCCTTATCCCATTGGGTGTTCTTGGATCCCTTGACGAGATAGAGGTGCTCTCACTACAGTAGCAATCCTATCACAATATACAAATGTATCAAAACAACATGGCGTCTACCTTAAATTCACACCATGTTATATGTCAAATATATTTCGATTGAAAAAAAAGAAAAACGGACAAACCTCTGTTGCAGCCACCACTCTCCCTGGGTCCCTCTCCTGCTCCCTCCCTGCGACTTCCCACTCAGGCTGGTCCCTGAGTGCTACACCAGCCATACCGGTGTCCCTTAACCCTGCCCATCGCTTTGTAAATAGTCCTTAACTTAAAGTCTTTCCAATCCCCCCTTTTGAGTGTGCTATTTCATGACTGATACACCAGATTCAACTCACTCTTAGAAAAAACTCTCTAAGCCAAAGGAAGACAGTAAATATTGTATCCTGTGTGGAACTCTGCATATTTGGTTTGCCTGAGTGTGCTGTACCAATAAGAACTTGGTCTCGCTCAGCTACTCTCTGAGGGATCACAGCTCCTAATACCCATCCTGGCCACCCCCCAGCCACACCCCCACTGCCTGAATTCATCCAGGTCAGGTCTGGGAGTCGGTAGGAAGTCTCAGTTCTACCAGCATGTAGGTCCCTGGACTTTTTCTTTTTTTTCCTGCCACTGGCTTAGTGGCTACTTTTTGAGGTCACTGTCTTCCTTGCCCTCCTCTATTTCCCCCATAACTGAGGGATGGGACATCTGCCTGAACTTTCCAAGTCTAAGCCTCTGGGGCCCCAATGCCAAATCCCAATTGGGGTCTTGCTCCAAATGGATCCATCGATGCTGCTTCTCACCTTGCTGTGGAAAATCTCGGACGTGGGACCACACCCCACACAGTCAACCCAATTTCTCCCTCTCCTCTCTGTATGCTTCCAGTCACTGAGTGGTAGCTCAAAGCTACCTGTGGGTCCCAAGAGAGTGATCAGCTGAGACCTAAACTAGTCACAACAACTGCAGAGTTAGTTTTGTCTATTTCCTTGCTATTCCTTACAGAAAGTGGTATGGTACAGAGCAGGCATGGACAAACCATAGTCTGAGGGCCAAATCCTGCCCACTGCTTGTTGTTGTAAATAATGTTTTATTGGCACACAGCCACACTCATTCCTTACATATTATCTGTGTGCTATCATGGCTGAGTTGCGTTGTTGGGACAGAGATTATATGAGCCACAATACAATCTCTCTGGCCCTTTATTGAAAAAATTTGCTGACACCTGGCCTAGCAGAAGAACATATCTGAGCTCTTATTTCAGACCCCACTCTACAGGGCATCTTCTATGTGGCTTCGATGGCCCAACGCATGTGATGTTTAGAACAGCGCCTGGTGAGCACAAAATAGATGCCAACAGCGGTTGATAAAAAGCAGAAACCCAACACACAACTGAAGACAGAAAAAGATGCTGAAGTGGGAAGGTATCTTCTTATCAATTTTCTCAGTCCTATCTGCATCACTTGTCAAGCACTATCTGACTTACAGTGGTTTTCCCAGGACCTCGGCTTCCACTGGGGCCTTTCGCAGTCCCCCTGGGAGCCCTGGCCGCGTCTACCCTACCCTGAGTTCTCTTTTCTAGTCTCTCCTGGCCCTAGGCATTCTCTTGACATTGTATCTTAGGTCTTGTTTGGGAAACGGCCCTTCTAGTGTCCTCAGTCTCTGCAGGAGCTCAAGGATGGGTCTCCCACCTGGGTCCCCCAACCTCCAGGCTCGGATGAGAGGTGCTGGTGGCACCTCTGAGCCAAGGGAAAGAAAAGAAGCCTCTTACGTTCTAAAGCTGAAACAAGGTACGGTGAACAAAACAAGGTTGCTTTCCATATATTTTCTCAACACTCTGCTAGGAAATCACAAACACCACACATCACACACACACACACACACACACACACACACTCGGTCATACAACCTCATACAGAGAACTGTTCAGACATACAGCCCCACACACCTTCAGAAATCCAGTTGCACTCATGCAGCATCAGTCATACAGTTCCTGCACACACAAACATATGCACACACACTTGCCACATTCATGTACACCATCCGACAGACAACCCCACAAACACCTTCGCAGCCCTACACAACTCCCCTTTGTAAATGAAACTCCATACAGGCAGTGACAATCAAACAATTCCTACACACACACACTCACACACACACACACACACACACACACACACACACATTTGGCACACAGGACACAAAACTTCAAACATTCAAATTTATTCCATTTAAATATTCAGCCCCACACACCTCTTTGAGAAGCAACCCCACTCATAAGTTGCCTCACACACGCACACATCCCACCACCTCACACACATCTTTGGACCCAGACCACCTGCAGTGGTGACCAAAGTCTCGGTCACAACCAGGTCTGTCCAGGGTTGGAGGAATAAACCCGCTGATAGATGAGGGACCAAGCCCTGGAAAGGGACGAGGCATCAGGCACAGAGATGGAACCTGCCCAAGTGTGGAGACCACAGGTAGAGGAATGGGGTGGGGATGAGGGGAGACAGGCAGAGAGACCCTGGGATTGGAGACGCGGGAGGAAACTCACCAGGGCGACCCGGAGGTGAGCGGCAGCGACGAGGCTAAGGGTCAGGGAAGAACTGAGACAAAGAGCTGCCAAAATGGGAACAAGGACACAGGTGGCGCTTCACCCCCTGACCCCACAGTGGGCCAAACCCGCCGGAGATCCCTCCTGCACCGAACTTCAGGGCCCCTGCGCTTGACCGGCCGCCGTGTCCCCACTCACCCGCGTCCGGAGCGGCGGGGTGGGCCTACCCGCGCCTCGGCCTGCGCGCTGCGTCGGGATGCAAGAGCCGGAGCCCCGCGAAGCGCCCGGCTGGGGCAGCGGGGACCCGCCAGTGACAGCACAGTGCTGGCGCGGGGACCGGACCGCGGAGGCACCGCGCGGAGCCGGGAAGCGCTGTGCAGCGGCTGGGTTCCGCGAGGGCCGTGAGCTCACGTGGGTGCGGGGCGCCGCGCTGCCGGGGGAGGGGGCGGGATCCCCTCTGGGACGCCCCCCGCCTCCCCAGCGCCCAGACTCCGCAGCTTCGCTGGAGAAGCTGCACCTCGTGTTTGCGGAAGGAGGGGGATCCTGGGTTGGGTGGCCTCTCCCGCGTCCAGCCCCCGCCCGCAGCGCAGAGCCGCGCCTCCGAGCCCCCGCCTCCCGCCGCCTCCGGAGCCCTCCCCAAGACTGTACATCCCTAGAGAGCCTGGGGCCAGCCTGGCACCACTGGTCTGGCGCCCACATCCCGGGGGGAAGGCGCGGGCGCGGGCGTCCCAGTAACCCCGTCCACCGCGTGGGTTCCTCAGCCCCACGTCTCCCTTAGGGTTCACTTTCTGGCCTTGGCTGCTGTGCGCCCTTGAGCCAGCCCCTCTTCCTCTCTGAAGCCTGGCTTTCTTAGCTGAACAACAGATATGACTCTTCTGACCTCACAGAAAATTAAAGCGCATGAGTGGAAATGCTCTGTGCAGCGTGAAGCACTGTGCAAATGGGAGATGGATAATTCCTGTTACTATTGTAATTAATATTCTTCCTTTCGGCCTTTAGCAGCAAGTTGATCGGACAGTGCTGATCCTGCTTTTCTTCTCAAACGGTACTGACTTGCTTCCAACATGTCCCGCCTCTCCTGAAAGCTAACTGCCATTATAAAAAGGTGAGCACAGGACTACACACCTGATAAAAAAATCAATACATGTGTGCTATTATTACTGTTAATATTATCAAGCAATTGTTGATGGCAACTTCCTAGTCTAGACAGGCTCTTTGACTGATATTTAAACTGCAGACTCCTATGAACTAGATATCACTACCCTCATTTGCAGATAAGGGGACAGGAGCTCAGAGAGGTTCAGTAATTTGCCCAAGAGAGAGCCAGAGAGCAGTACCTCAATTCCAGCTCTTTGTACACATAGAACGGACTCTCCTCCTTGGCAGTACCTCCTAGCTAGGTGGTTCTCGAACTTAGCAGTACTTGAGAAGAACCAGGAAAGCTTTTAAAACTTCTGATGTCCGGATGTCACCTCAGACCAATCACATTAGCGTCCCTGGGCACAGGGCTCAGGGCTCAAGCATCCGCATATTTTAATGCTCCCCAAGTGATTTCAATGGGTGGCTAAGGTTGAACCCCTGCCTTAGCTGTCAGGTTCTCCTGGGCGGCACCTGCAACTGCTCCCTGAAGGCTCTCACGCCCTCCGCCTGTCACTGGCTGTGCACGGGTGATTCTGCATTCTTCTCTAAGCCTAGAACTCCTGGCTCTTACACTCACTGGCTCCACAAATATTTCTTGTGCCTCTGCTGTTCAACAGGCTGTACTAGAGGCTGGAGACTGAGTGGGGAAGACAGAACACCCTTGCTCTTTTACATAAAATAATAAGTAAAATAGCAGCAGTTTTCAAGCTATTGGGTCTCGGAACCCCTTTACACTCTTAAAAATTGTAGAGGACCCCGCCAAACTCACCATCCCATGATTTTTTAAAATCAAATTCCACTAGGGAGCATCCCACAACATACCTGACCAGCGCTCCTCCAAACTGTCACGTCATCAAAAACAAAGAAAGTGTGAGAAACTGTCTCAGGAGATTAAGGAGAACTGACTAATATAATATGGGGTCCTGGAACAGAAAAAGGATGTTAAGAGAAGACTGAGGAAATCTCAATACAGTGTGGACTTTAATAATGTGTCAATTTTGGCTCATTAGTTGTAACAAATGTGTCATACTAATGAACGATATTAATAACAGGGGAAATTGTTGGGGTTGGAGGTACTCCCTGTACTCTCCTCTCAATTTTCCTGTAAATCTAAAAGTGTTCTAAGAAATTGTGTCTGTTGATGAAAAAGATCATAGAGAGGGAATGGATGGAAAAGGTGAAGGGGAATAAGAGGTACAAACTTCCAGTTATAAAAATAAGTAAGCCACAGGGATGCAGTGTACAGCACAGGGGATATAGTCAATAATATTGTAGTAACTTTGCATGGTGACAGTTACTAGATGGTTACTAGACTTGTCGTGGTGGTCAATCACATCATAAGGTATATAAATGTCAAATCACTATGTTGTAAACCTGAAATTAATATTAAATTGCATGCCAACCATACTTGAATAAAAAAATTTCAATAAAAATAAAATAAAAAGATGCTGGAGGACTGCAAAGAATTTCCATCTATGTCGGTTATACCTATTCATCTTTACTGTAGGAGAAATTAAAATTGAAGAATGTTTTTAAATATTTATTCATTTTAACATAAAAATACACTCATTACATGATTACATAAAGAGTATATTTTTATGAAAAATAACATTTTCCAAAACAAGAAAAACTTAGTGACAAGAGAGGCAATGTTTCACACTTTTGCAAATTGCTTTGCTAGCTAGCTCAATGGAAAGAAAGTAGGGTTCTCATGCAGTTGATCCTTATTATGTGCACACCCCATATTTGCAAATTCACCCACTCGCTTAAACTTATTTGGAACCCAAAAATCAATGCTCATGGCACTTGTGTGGCCATTAGTGGACATGCTCAGAGTGATGCAAAATTTGAACTGGCCAACGTGCGGGTTCCCAGTTGAGGTTGAACAAGGCTATGTCTGCCTTCTTGTTTCAACTGTCATACTGTAAGAGATGTCCTTTCCATGGGCTATCTGGTGCCACATTTTTCTGTTTTTTGTTGATTTTACTGTTTAAATTGGCCCCCAGGCATAATGCTGAAGTGCTGTCTAGTGTTTGCTAGAACAAGAAAACCGTGATGTGCCTCACGGAGAAAACATGTGTTACATAAGCTCCGTTCAGGCATGAGCTATAGTGCTGTTGGCTGTGAATTCAGTGTTGACAAATCAAATACACACACACACACACACACACACACACACACACAAGGTCTGACAATTAAGTTTGTGACTCATCCTAGAAAAAGTGCTACATACCTCATTGCTGAATATCACTACGGTCACCTTTGAAGTACTCCCCTTGGGAAGCTATGCACTGATGCCAGTGCCTAGTCCACCCCTCAAAGCAATTTTGGAACTCTTTTTCTGGAATGGCCATCAGAGCTGTCGTCGTATTACCCTTGATGTCCTGAATGTCATCAAAATGTCTTCCTTTCACTATTTCCTTTATCTTCGGGTAAAGAAAGAAGTCACTGGGGGCCAGATCAGGTGAGTAGGGAGGGTGTTCCAATATAGTTATTTGTTTACTGGCTAAAAACTCCCTCACAGACAGTGCCGTGTGAGCTGGTGCATTGTCGTGATGCAAGAGCCATGAATTGTTGGTGAAAAGTTCAGCTTGTCTAACTTTTTCATGCAGCCTTTTCAGCACTTCCAAATAGTAAACTTGGTTACTGTCTGTCCAGTTGGTACAAATTCATAATGAATAATCCCTCTGATATCAAAAAAGGTTAGCAACATTGTTGCAACAAGTTCACAAACTTAATTGTCCAACCTCGTGTGTATGTGTGTTTGTGTGTATATAAACAGAAACACACATAAAACAGAGTTAGGCATTGATTGGTTGTTGACTGGTTGACAAAACTGTTGTGACCAGAGGCTCACAGAAACCTAACCCAGTATATCTCCTTAGGAACAATGCTTTATTTGCTAATTAACTGTGTGCGCAACTTTACAGAACAAAACTACCATAAATAATGAGAATCAAATGAATTTGTTATGATGTATTATTTTGGTTGAAATATATAAAGACAATTCAACCTCACATAAACAGGTAATTTAGAAAGGGAAGAATGGGATTTATAGATGATGTAATACAGAATTGTACACCTGAAACCTATGTAATTTTACTAACAATTGTCACCCCAATAAACTTTTTAAAAAAATAATTAAATTAAATTAAAAATAAAAAGAAAGGCAAGAATATTTTAACCTGCTTTTCAGGTAATTGTGGCTATTCTTTGAGACTACACCAAAATTTGACACATTTTAGTTTCCTAAAAGATAGTTGCAGTGTGGGATCTGAAACTGTCAGTGAACTTTTTGTACTCTATTAACATTAAAATCCATTGAGTGCATCTTTACCCATGCATGATTTTGAAATATGATGCACTAGTCATTTGAAAAATGTTAGTTCACTGAATTACACAAATCTTCCAAGTATTAACACATTTCATTATTCAATATCCAAGATGAATGCAAAAAAATGCACAATTTAAAAAAATCAACATTTGAAAAAAAACAGGATCAGAATTCTTGATTTTCCTTTTGTTCAGTCTGCCATATAACTTGGCTCAGAGCTCACTGATTCTGTCTTTAACATTTTGATATTTAGCTCACCATGTATTTTTGCATAGATTTTGTGGGGGTTTTTTTAATTACTGACATTGGAATATTATTTTTTTACAGGAGAATATCTTTATTACCTCTTAATGAGGAAATGATAATGTAACTACTCATATATCTCCAAAGAATGACTCATAAAGAAAAAAAATACAAAAATTGCTGTATACCAGAAGCAATGTGTAACACAGAGCGTTGTCATGATGGAGGATGATTTATGGCACACTTTGAAACACACCTTCTCTCAACTGTAGCTCACACCTGACTCATTGCACCAAACAATGTTACGAAGGTTCCACATGCCGCTTCCCGTATTGAAGATCCTGCCTTTCCGTTGGATGGGACTCAGAAGCAGCATTCACCGTATTTTTTGATCACAACAGAAAGGCTCTGTGTCACACATCACTTCTAGAATGGCAATTTCTGTCAAATAAAAACATGAGTGTCTCCTCATCCACCTTTTTCACTGGATCTGGCACGATGTGACTTTCTAGCTCTTCCCCAAAGTCAACGTGACCATGAAAGGTAAACGTTTTGAATCCATTCAGGACATCGAGGCAGCCACGACAGCACAACTAAAGACATGCATGAAAGAGGACGTCCAGAACTGCTTCAGAAAGTGGCAAGAACAATGGAATAAGTGTGTTCGAAGTGAGGGGAAGTGTTCTGAGGGGGATTAATGGCAACATGTCTTTTACTGTAATAAATTTTTTTAATTGAAACATTTAGCATATTTTATGATCACACCTCATAATTGGCCTGTAAAAAGCAGAACATATTTAATGTATACAACTCAATGAGTTTCGGAATCAGTATACATCTGCAAAAACATCACCACCATCAAGGCCATAAACACAGCCATCACCTCTCAAAATTAATAGTCCAGTAATATTTCAATAATAATATTCCAATATTATTTATTTTAATTACAGAGTTTTTTGGTGCACCCTTACATTTTGCACCCTAAGTGAATGCCCTACTCTCACCCTCACCCTGGCCATGTGAGTCTCTCTCTCATTCTTTCAATAAAAGAAAGGCCACTGGCTCCCTTGTACAGATGTAAAAGGGCCTCAAAGAGGTTAAGTTGTAGCGCATATTATTGAGCTAGAGTTTGAGGCTACCCCGGGTCCACTCTGACCAGCGGCTCCAGCTCTGACCTCAGCACTGACAGGGCAGGCGAGCCCAGATGGAGCGTCCCCAGGCTGTCCCCGATGACCGCCCTGGCCGTGGGTGGGGCTTGAGCCGGCGCTGAGCCAAGAGGAGCCTGAGGTGGAGGAATCGAGGCTAACTCCTCTGTGGCGAGCGCTCCCTAGTAATTAATTAGGGCAGAGCTGGCCTGCGGCATCCCCGCTGCCCCCAGAGTCATTAAGGGAGAGGGGGGCCTCATTATCAGATGGCAGGTTCCCCATCATTCCCAGGGCCCCAGAGGGAGCAGGGGAGGGGTGAAAGAAAGGCTAGGTCCCCCTTCTCCAAAACACCCTCCTCCTTATTAACAGAGTGGCCTGATATGCAAGTGAAGTGTTTAAAACCACACGCAGAATTTCAGGGGAGAAAAGAAGAAGAGAGTCAAAGATGAGGGGATAAGTTGACTTTCCTCCAAAATTCAGCCTGCATTTATACTAATATGAAATACTCAGAATAGGTTAAATCCATAAAGACAGAAAGCAGATTAGTGATTGCCAGGGGCTGGAGGGAAGAGGGGGTGGAGAGTGAGTGCTAATGGGTGCAGGGTTTCCTAGTCTAACACGTAATACCCAGATCCACTAATGTGGATGAGCTTTTCCAGGGAGAAGGGAAGGAATGAGAAATGAATGGAAAACAGAAACCTGATGCATTAGTTAGCTACTGCTGCATAACAAGCTATCAAAAACTGACCCGCTTAAAACAACACATTTATTACACAGGTTCCTGTAGGGCAGGAATCAGGTCGTTGCTTAGCTGGGTCCTCTGGCTCAGGGTCTCTCACCAGGCTGCAGACAAGATGTCAGGCGGGGCCGCTAGCTAATCTGAAGGCTGAACTGGAGAAGGATGTGTTCCAAGCTCACTCGTGTGGTGGTTGGTTGGATCCAGTTCCTCACGGGACTTTTGTTTTCCCTCATGGAATATGGGACTTGCTGGCTGATGACCAGAGGCTCCATCGATTCCTTGCCACATGGGCCTCTTCATGTCTGAAAGAGTGAGGAAGACAGAAAGCATGAGCTATTATAACCTACACTCAGAAGTGGCGTCCTTTGATTTTTGTCGTACTCTATTGATTAGCAGTGGGTCCAGCCCACATGCAAAGGGAGGGGATTGCACAGGGCATGGAGACCAGGAGACAGGGACCCCTGGGGGCCATCTTCAAGGCTGCCTAACTCACCTGATGATATTTGAGGCAGCGGACGGCAAACAACAGCCAGTGAAGGATCAAGACTAGAGTCAAAAGGGAAAAGTGTGAAAGAGCACAGGGAAGGAGACTGAAGTTTCGGGTGGGCAACAATTTCAAATTCTACCTAGAGGTCAAGTTGAATGAGACGGAAAAGAAACTATGGAATTTGTCACTTGCAGGAAGACATAAATAACCTTTGCCTGAACCATTTTTGGGGACTGATGAGGACTGGAGCCATACAGACCAGTCCTTATCCCTCACCAGCCATTAGGGTCACCACCTTTGTGAGAGGTGACCAGGAAAAGCCAGGAAGAACCTCCTCTCCCAGCCTGGGGCTTCCCACTGTCTCCTGACACCTCCCCCAGGAAAGTGACCTCATTTCTCAAAGACAAAACTAATTCTAGGTCATATCCCCCTGGAACAAGAGACCAATTGATGTGATTATCTCCAAGAGAAAGGGGGGCACCTACTAAAAGTAGGACCTGGTGCCCCAGAAGGGAAGACATCAGGGAACCTGAAAAGGGGTCTCTGATAATTACCTGCCAAGATTTCAATGTGAAGGGCATTAACATGCAATACCAAAGGAAAAAAGGAAAGAAAACGTAGACGTTTTGGAAGGTTTTTCTTCCTCATACATCCTGCAATTTCACGCTATTTAATCCAAGGGCAGAATTCTGCTCCCCGTTTTGTAATACTCATTATATGGAACAGGTGGTCCCAGCAAAGATGGCTGGCTACAGAAAGGAATTTATGTAAAGCAAACTTCATTATAAAAATCAGAGAGCTAATTTCACAAATATTATTCCCCATTGGCCTGAGTTGAAATATTTGAGCTTCAGCATACTGGGAGGAGGGAGATGTGTGTAACTATAAATATATATATGAGGAGAGGATAGGGAAATGGCTACGGTGAAATCAAACCATGTTCAGAATGAACATCTCTGGGTGACAAAATTACAGATGATTCTCTCTTCATTATATTTTTCTGTGCTTTATCCAATGTGCATACATTACTTTCATAGCATAAAAACAGGCTTACTTATTAGCTTAAAAGAGGTATTTGAATTTGAGGAGTAGTGAAAAATTTTCCCACACTTGGCTTACGTATATAAATGTTTCTGTAGCATTTTTGGAGCATCATTTCTGTTCAGCCACATGCAGTTAATTAAATCTCTTGGAGACTGAGAGTTAATTCCAGCCCTACTACGGTTTCTTCTAGGCACCTTGCTGTTTTAGTCTGTTTGGACTGCTATAGGACAATACCACAGATTGGTGGCGTATAAACAACAGAAATTTAATTCTCACAGATCTGGAGGCTGGGAAGTGCAAGATCAAGGCGCCAGCAGACTCAGTCACCTGGTTCATAGATGGCCACCTTCCCAACTGTCCTCACATGGTAGAAGGGGCGGGGGGCTCTCTGGGGTCTCTTTTATAAGGGTGCTAAACCCATTTGTGAGGTTTCCACTCTCATGACCTAATCACCTCCCAAAGGCCCCAAGTACATTGGGCATTAGGATTTAATATGAATTTGGGGAGGACACAAACCTGCCAAACCAGGCTGTGACCAGCAGGCTTTGAAAGCAGAGCAGAAGACGGTTCATCTATTCCTCAAACCCAGGTATATGGGTCAGGCTAGAGAAAAAAATGTCCAAAATGGGCCCTCAAAGCCAGGAATTGGAAGTGAGTTTTAAAAGTCGATACAGTCAATTGGGTTAGGAGATAAAAATGAGGAGACGTTGGTAGACTGAGAAATGGGCAGTTGTATGTACCGATTTCAATACTCGGACAATGGTGGTATATACTAGGAGTGTGTTGGCATGAATAAGTTGAATCAATTAAAAGCCAGAATGGAACAGACCACACCTCCACCCATAGCCCTAATGAATTCCACCAAAGACCTATGTTGGAACAAAAATCCCACGTGTGTAGGTCTGACACAAGAACACAAAGCAGTTTGGCACAAACGCTACCCACTAGAGGTGCCCCAGACATTAGGCAGCAAACCAAGCCAGTGAAATCCTCTGACTGGGAAAATGGAAGCACTAAATGAACAAAGCAGAGGTGGACGGTTGAGTCCAGAATGCTGCCCCAAGTGAGCTGTCTCCCTGGTTCTTTGTAAAACCCTCTCTACGTCTCCTAGTATTAGAAAAGCTCACTTATCTATTCATTCAATTAATAAAAATGAAAAGTAAACACTTGCGTAGTGCTTACTCTATGTCAGCTACGATGTAAGCTCTTTACTCATGTTAACTCATTTCATCCACGCCCCAATCCTATAATCCTAGCTGATGGGTGAGGAAACGGAAGCACAGACAAGTCAAGTGACTTTTCCAAGATCACACAGATCGCAAGTGTCAGAATCATAATTCAAACCCATGTTGTCCAGCTCCAGAATCTTGACCATGGTTTGAGGCACCTACTAAGTGCCCAAGTAGAGACAGAAAGGAAATAAGGTGATATGATGGAGATTTATGGGAGAGGGAGGAAGGGCAGTATCCTGTTTTCTTCCCCAGACTCTGACCTGCTTCCTATGTTGGAGGAATTCCCCATCATATGAGTCTCAGTGGGAAACAAAGTCTTTCTTACACCATCGAAGCGGAAAGTTCAGACATGACTCACTTTACCCTCTTCCTTTGCAGCTGGAGCATGGCCAGGCGACACAGACTCAGCCAATTATTGGATGCAGCCACCTTAGACGCTGGGGACTAAGGAGACAAAGAAGCAGGGACCACGGAGAGCTAACTCAGTTGCTGCAGTAGCAGTGACATTTCCAGGGAAAGCAGATGCAGCTGAGAGTTCTGCAGAAATAGCCACGTTGTTCTCAAGGGCCATCACATGTCTGCAGTTTGGGGCCATAGTTCTGACTGTCAAGTCATCTTTTCTGTTTCTTGCACTAAAAATCCTGAGTGGTGGGAGAAAGTGGGGCTTAGATATAACGCTAAGGAAAGACCCTTTCAAGATGGTGATATATAAGCTGGGGTGTGAAGACTGAAAAGGAGCCAGCCATGGGAACAACGTGGAAAGGAGTATGCCACGAAGAAGAAACAACAAATCCAAAATTTTGAAGTGGGAAAACTGCTTAGCGTTCTAGAAGAAGGTCCGCGTTGCTGGAGGGGAAGAAGCAACAGTGAGAGGTGGGTTTGATGAGGTCAGCTTTCTCAAGGAGCCGTGATTCCAAGCCACCTCTACAGAGCTCCAAAGACCCCATCTAATCCCTCCCTGTCGCCTTTCCCCTCCCCCACCTCTGGAACTCTGCGCTCTTGCCACCGTTGTCATGGTGATGGGCCCATTGTTTCACTCATTCTTCAGGCCTGGAAGGAGGTGCGTGTGGTTGTGGGACCCTGCCTCTTCTCCTGGAGGACCCGAGCCAGGCCGGGGCACCAAGCCGGGACCATGCCGGTGTTGATACCGGCGGTTGAGCACAGCCAGGACACGCGCGTCGGGGCTGCAGCGTGGCACCAGGAGGCCCGGGCCAAGATTCAGAAGGCGCGCCAGGTGACTGCGCGCTGCGCGCAGGAGGCCGTGACCATGTGGCAACCAAAGGACAGTGTGCTGGATCCACACATGGCGCACCACCTCCGCCGGGCCGCCTACATCCAGCCCTGGCGCTTCTGCGTGGAGATGCTCAAAGGCGGGGGTACGTTGGAGAAGCCGCCACCTGGCGAGGGTGTCACGCTGTGGAAGAGCAAGATGAAGCCGCCTGTCTGGCACGCACGCCTGCCACTGCCCCTGAACCGCGACGTGCTTGCCCTGCAGACAGCCGAGTTGGTGCACACACACGCGCGTGGGGCGCGCCTTACCGCCGCCCGCCTGGCCCACGCGCAGCAGCAAATCAATGGGCAACTGCGCCGGCTGCAGCGCCAGCGAGAGGCTACGGACTACAGGCTCAGCGAGGTGCGAAAGGGCCTGCTGATCAACCAGCAGAGCGTCAAGCTTCGGGGCTACCGACCCAAATCTGAGAAGGTGGGACCACTCCCCCAAGTCTGGTCGTCAAGACGGAGGCCTTCACTCAGCCTGGGGAAAAAACCCACCCTGTAGAGAGAACACCCTGCCAGGCCCCAGTTCCAGAAAGGGCACAAGAAGATGAGGACACCCCACCGATGAGGTGCCTCGGTGACCAGCCCCAGAGAGGGAGACCCCCCACACTGCGGGGACGAGATCCTCAGCCCCCTTGCCCCAGGGTGGATACTTCCGAGTCCCCCCAGCCAGGGAGAGTAGATGGGACCCCAGAGTCAAACTAGATGAAATTCTTCCCAAAGAGTAACACTCACAACTCCCAGCGCAGGCATGCAATCACCCAGGCAGCCTCCAGGCCCACAGGGTGAGACCCTCCTGTGGGCATGGGACCCTCAATAACCAAACCCAGTGAGAAATACCCAGTTAGGAAGAGTGGGCAATGTCCTGGTTCCAACCCCTGAAACCCTCCTCAAAATGTTTTAAAACACACACACACACACACACACAAAACACAAAAAGCAAGCCTCCTCTCAACCTCAGGGAGTGAGATCCCCTCCCCCAGGACGCATGGGAAGAGAAAGGAACAGGTCTTGCCTACAGGTTGAGACCTTCAGACTCCCTGTGCCTATGTCCAGGAGTTAAGCCCCCAGCCAGGGAGAAAGAGTGACACCCCTAGTCCCAGTCCTGTGAAATCGTCCCCCAAAAGTGAAACCCTAGACCCCCACTCCAAATGGGGGAACATTCCAGTCTTCCTGGGGAGGGATGAGAGCCCACTCACCGCATGAGATTTCTAGTTCTAGGCCCCAAATCAGAGAGTAAGACCCCCAAAATGCAAACCCTCATCATCGCTATGTTAGATCCCTGCACATCTAGCCAGGGAGGTGGGGATAAGACGGCCACCAATGAAGGGGGACGTCCAGCCCGAGAGAAACCTTCCCCTACAGTGAAGTAACTTCCATCCCAGCTCGCTGGACTCCTACCTGTAAAAGGGAGAAGCCACAGCCTCACTCTCTAGCTAGTAAGTGAGCCCCCTGAAAGGATAAAGCCTTCTCAGAGAGTGAGACCCCCTCCACAGGGTGGGAGTGCCCCAACTCCATTCTCCAAACCCAGGGTTTATGAGGTTGGCAAAACCTCTACCACCCCGGAAGGAGAACTCTCCTGCCAGCCCTCTCCTGAGGGTGTATCTCTTTGTTTTCCAGGTCCCTGACAAAGCTGACAGTATGCTTACCTGGGAGAAAGAGGAGTTAAAGAACATGAAAAGGAAGATGGAGCAAGACATGGAAAAGTCAGAGGCCATGCTCAAGGTCGGGAATACCCAGGACGGAGTGAAAGGGGAGGGAGGAGGACCCTTGGCTGCCCAGGGGATGAACCACTCTGACATTGGAGACTGTAGCAACAGCAAACATCTCAACCCACTCACCCACCCACCCTGATGATATTCACCATATTTCCGTTTGTGAAATGGAAAAACTGGGGCTCTGAGTGGTGGAGCTGGGCCTCAGAATAACCACGAACACCCCCTCTGTGCCAAGCCCTGTGCAGTCATTGAGTTAGCTCCTTAAAACACTCCTGTGAAATAGAAATTGTGGTCCCCTATTGGAGACTGGGAATTCGAGGCTCAGAAAGAGATGGCCTCCCACAGGGCAAGGACTAGCCCGTGGTAGGGCTGTGATTCCAGGTCAGGTGTCTTTCATTTTTTTCCAGCATTAGTGAGGTATAATTAACAATTTAAAATTGTGTGTGTGTATATTTAAAATGTACAACTTGATATATGTATACATTGTGAAATAATCACAATCAATAGTCAACGTAATTAATATATCCATCACCTCACATACGAGTAGTTACCTTTGTGTGTGTGTGGTGAGAACACTTAAGATCCACCCCCTTAGCAAATTTCAATTATAAAATACAGTATGTTAACTATAGTCACATTGTTGTACATTAGATCAGAATGTACTCATCTTGCATAACTGAAACTTTGTACCCCTTAACCAACATCTCCCCATTTCTCCTACCCCCCAGGCCCTGGCAATCATCATTCTACTCTCTGCTTCTATGAGTTTGACTATTTTTTTTTTTTAATTTTATTGGTTTCACGTGCACAAGACAAAGCAATACTTAGACGTTTATCATTTAAATCCCTCACACTGTGTGAACTCCCCCTCCCCCATCCACTATCCCTCTGACATCACACACAGCCATTACATTTCCACTGTCTCTATTCCTAATGCTGTACTCCGCTTCCTGTAACCCTATACATACATATATACATACATATATATATATAAAATTATAGTTGGCATTCATTATTGTTCCGCTTCAGGTGTACAGTGCAGAGATCAGGCATCTACATCATCCCTGAGGTGGTCTCTCAAATGGGACACGTGTCCATCGGATACGCTACAGAATCTTTGCATTATTGATTACGTTCTTATACATAAGTGAGTTATGCAGTATTTGCCTTTCTGCATCTGGTTTATTTCACTTAGCATAATATCCTCCAGATTCATCCATGTTGTCACAAATAGCAGGATTTTCTTCTTCATATATATATATATATATAAACAGGGGTGCCAAAAAATGTATACAAGTGGACACTTTGGTCAATGTTGCTCAAGCAGTAGTTCACCGTAATCAGAAGTGTCTGGACGTTGACGGGAACCACTTGGAGCACCTCTTGTAATTGCAGAAGTCACACGTGACTTGTGTTCATCTTTTGTTGTAGATATATACTGAGTATTACAATTTTAATACAGTTTTTCTTTCTGAAAATGTGTATATGGGTGGCCAAATAGCTCAGTTAGTTAGAGCGTGAGCTCTTAACAACAGGGTTGCTAGTCCAATTCCCCCATGGGATAGTGGGCTGCACCACCCCCCCAACAACTAGATTGAAAATGGTGACTAGACTTGGAGCTGAGCTGCGCCCTCCACAACTAGACTGAAGGACAGCGATGACTTGGAGCTGATGGGCCCTGGAGATTTATGTGTATAAAATGTTTTGGCACTATATATATATATATATATATATATATATATATATATATATATATATATATATATATTCAGCTGCAATAGATTGGGGGGAGGGACTCTGAGGACCACAGAGGGTTCCTAATACTGATGAGAGAAGAGGAAGGGAGAACTTAATGCTAGGGATGGGGTGGGATAAGCCCTGAATGCAACTTGAGGAGGAAAGGGATGGCACAGGAAGATGGAGAAGTAGGTGCAGCCAGTGCTACCTCTCCACTTTACATATGGGGAAATCAATGGGGGCGGAGCTTTCTTGGGGTGCCAGGGCAAAGCCAGACACAGAACCTAAGCCACTGACATCCAGGACACGAAGCTACCACCAGCTCCTACTGCTCCCCCTCCACTCATTGAAGGCTTCTGGACATAGGGTGAGGTGTCTGAGCTTGGACTTGGAAGTTGCTCCTTTCCAGCCCCAACAGGAACTGGAGAGAGTCAGGTTGGAGGCAGAAACGTTTTGCAGCCTCCAGTAGAGAAATCAATTCCAGCCACCTCCTCCCAACCTACCAGCTCACTTTCTGCCTTCAGCTTTGCCTCTTTCTCCTTCTTTGCCCCCAGACCCTGGCCACTTGCCACGACACTCTGGCCTTCTACTGCAAGGAGAGGCTCCAAGCTGTGGATTTAATGAACCAGCCACTGACCAAGGTTCTGGGGCAGGCCGGCCGCTACTCCTGGGTGAACCTCTCCAGAGCCTCCACCCCGCGAACTAAGGGCGAGAAAACGCCGCCTCCAGACCCTGTGGGCACATACACCCCAGGTAGGCCCCCACAGAGAGGGGTCCACTATAGTGGGTGCCCACCCCCCTTCCATGCCAGCAACCCCTCTCCCTGCGGAATTGCCCGCTAGGCCAAATGAGAGGGCTGGAGCCAGCCTCCAGCTAAACCCACTTTCTGGATCAGCTCTTTCCCCTGCGCACTCCTGCCCAGAGACTCCCCGACGCTACTCATACTCGCCCCACTAACAGCCCTTCCCCTGGTCTTTCTCCCAACCCCTCAGTAAAGCCCCCTCGCCCACCGCCCACCATCTCGTGCGAATAGAGAGGGGGATGCAGAAAGCCAGGGTGGGGGAAAGGAGGGCTTGGCGCCTGGCGCGTCCCGCCTCCCGCAGAGTGCGCCATTGAGCTGTATGAAGCCAAGCGACTGTTGATGGAGTCCACGGACACCTTGCAAGAAATGGCAAAGAACGCGGAGGACATCCGGGAGAGACAGCGGCAGACAAGCGATCGCGTGTGCGCCTCGCTGGCCCAAAAGATGCGCGAGACCTTGGAGCTGAAGGTGCGGGCGGCGGGCGCGGCTCGGAGGCAGCGGCTGGGGACTCGGGTGGGAGAGTGCCGAGGCCGGAGAAGGGGGACCCAGGAGGAGAGGGGACGGGAAGCCACCCTGATCCCCCTGAGTTCACCCCCCCCCCACTCGCCCAGGAAAGAATGAATATGGCCTTAGGACTAATGAGAGGAACTATCCACCGGTGCACGAAATTCAACCACGAGATGTACATCACTCGCGACCTCATCAAAGTATGATTCGGGAGAAGGGTCCGCGGAGGTGGGGCCAGGGGTGCCCGTGTCGGCTGGGCCTCACTGCTCCGCACACACCGCACTCCGCCAGGGTCCTCTGTCAAAAAATCACCTGGAGACTCGAGAGAAGCTGGACAGACCCCTGGTTCGCGTGCACCAGAGACACGTGGGAACCCAACTCCCTGAGGCCAAACGCCTGGCCCAGGTACGCCCCTCTGTCCCCGTTCCGCGTCTCCCACCCTCCCCAGGCGCGGCCCCGCCCTGATAAGACTGCTTCCTCAAGCACACCTGGTCCAAGTAAGAGCCCCGCCCCTCCCCCTTTGGCCATTCCCTCAATTGCCGCCCAGGACGAGGCCCTCCGATACCGCATCTGTCTCAAATAAGTCACCTCCCCCTCTGTCTGTCTGCCTCACCCTACCCCACTCCCTCACGAGAAGATTCCTCTCTCAACCCCGCCCTGAGGAGGCTCCTTCCTGCACCCTTTGCCCAGGTGATCTCGCCCTCCTCTCATTCTCCAAGTGCGTCCCCGCCCTCAGCCCTGCCCTCCCGCGGGTTCTTTGTCAGGCACTTCTCGCCCCCAATCCCATGCGAGGCTCGCGCCTCCTCAGCTATGCACTCGCGTGGGTGGGGCCCTCCTGCACGCACACTTGGCCCAAGTGTGTTCCCCCCCACCCGAGGCCCGCCCCCTCTTCAGCTGTGCGCCTTTCACACGCACACGTGACCCAGTTATGTCCGCCCACGTAGCCCCGACCTCGCTCCCGCTCGCGGGTCCCCTAGCACGGCCCCGCCCCCTCTCCAGAGCACTGACAAGCTGCAGCGCCACATCTCGCACCTGGAAAAGAACCTGGAGGGTCTGCTCGCGAAGCGCAAGAACCTCGCCTACAGCCTCAATTGCAAGAAGATCGGGCAGGACGTAGACTACGACGTGGTGCGCCTGCGCCTCCGCCAGCGGCACCCGCACGTGCGCTACCAGCAGGCGCAGGGCCTGGTCAACGACTGGGACCCGCGCACGCCTGCGCGCGTCGAGTCCAGCGCCACCCCTGAGTGACAGGCGCACCCCCCCAAACCCCACCCCCGCTGCCCCAGCCCGCTGGTCCCGCGTGCACGGGCTGGGCCCTCGGAGCGGAGACTCACAGCCCTCCCTCTCCCCTGACACACCCTCCCTCCGAGCGCCCTCTAGCAGAATTATAATTCATAAATAACAGATTACATTTATTAGGTATCTATTACATGTCAGTCACTTACCCTACAACACGTTATGGGCCGTGTAACCTGGAAGTTAACAGGATAGATTTGGGTGCCAGATTTCTGGGGAATTGGGTGGCCTAATTTCAAGCTTTGTGGCCTTGGGCAAGTCACTGCCTCTCTCTGGCCTCCGTGTCGCCACTTGTAAAATAGGAAGAATAATAGCACCTACTTCAAGGTTTGTAAGGATAGATGAGTTCATACATGTAAGGCCTGTCGTATGGTGGCTGCCTAGACATTATCTTCAATGCACTGAGATATCCCATTTTCCACTTGAGGAAACTGAGGCACAGTGAGGTTAAGCAGATACCCAAGGGCACACAGGAGCTTCCCCTGTAGCCTTCTCTAGTGGAGGTTTGTTCTCCGGGACCCCAAGAAGCTCAAGTGGGAGAGTGGGATTGAGTCCCATTGCCCTTTTTTCCATTTACCTAGGGGGTGGGGGGACTACTCTTTCAAAATTCACAGCATCCTTCATTCGTTTTGAGCTTTTACAAAGTGCCAGGTTCTGAGCCAGGCACTGAGAGTGCAGCAATGAGAAAGGCTGACCTCGTCCCTGCTCGCAGGGACCTCACGCGTAGATCAAGTGCAGCCAGCATCATTCTATTGAGGCAGCTCTAGTATGACCTCCTACAGGAAGCCCACCCTACTGCACCCACCTATCCAGGCACAACTCATTTTGTTCTCTCTGTTCTTGTAGCCTCTTAGACAACCTCCCATCACAGAACTCCTTACACCGGCGTGTGATAATCATGTGCTCTCCATGGGGAGATTCCAGGGTGTGGCACAGAGAGAATGGGGAGGGGTGTGGGGGGGGTTCATTCAAACCACAAATATTTCCCAAGCAACTGCTCTTTACCAGTGGCTGTGTTTGGTGCTAAGGTTACAGTGAAGACCAAAACAGATGTGGTCCCTCCCTCGTGGAACTCACCATGAATAGCCCTCACAAATATTCTTATCTTTGTGGCAAAGCCAACCAGTCACATAGACACGACATATCCCAGCCAACATTATACAGAGAAGCAAATGAAGTTCGGGAAGGTGAACTCATTTGCCCAGGGTCACAGAGCCAGCAAGGGACAAAGCAGAACTAAACCTGGGTCTCTACTCTCCCTTGCTGCACACTGCCAGTATCAACCATGGTCTCACCATGATATCAACTGGTCCCCATAACAAGCAAGTGGAAATAGGGTCGATATGCCCATTTGACAGGGGAATACACAGGGAAAAAAAGGGAGCTGCCTGTCCAGGGTCACAGGGCTGAGAAGGAGTAGGGCTGAGGGGTTCAAACCAACCATCTCTGACTCAACCATTGGGCATCACAGCCAGCTTCCTTATCTCAAGAGGGACTTCATAGTCGGGGGGTTACCAGGGGCTCCCTGGGGCCCAGACTTCCCCAGGAATGGTCTTCAGTGATGTCCTCCCTGTACCAGTCCAGATACCAACAGGAAGCAGATAGCACGTTATTTGAGGGAAGTTTAACAGAGATAACCGTCGATCCTCATTTGACAAGTCTGTATTTGTGAATTCACCAAACTCACTAAAATTTATTCATAACCCCCAAAACAATATCATGGTGCTCTCACGGTCCTTTACCGATGTGCACAGAACAGTGAAAGACTTTAGGGGCCCAACATGATCAAACAAGCTGTCAAACAATATGACACTCCGCCTTCTTGTTTTAGCTCTCCTTTTAAAACAAGCATCCAAATGGAATATTACTCAGCCATAAAAAAGAATGACATCTTGACATTTGCCAAAAACATGGATGGACTTATAGGGTATTATGCTAAATGAAATTAGTTGGACAGAGAAAGACAAATACCAGATGATTTCACATTTGGAATCTAAAAAACCAAAAAATGAATAAAACAGAAACTCAGGCACAGAGAGCAAACTGATAATTGCCAGAGGGGAGGGTGATGGGGGATGAGTGGAAAGGGGGAAGGGGATTGAGAAATACAAACCTCCACTTATAAAATAAGTCATGTGGATGTAATGTACAGCATCAGGAATAGAGTCAACAATATTGTCATAACTGTACAGTGACAGATGGTTGCTAGACTTATTGTGGTGATCCCCTCATAAAGAATATAAATGTTGAATCACTATGTTGTACACCTGAAACAAATATAAATGTATGTCAACTTTAATTTTTAAAAAGACAAACATCTTTTTCAAGGTCTATTTAGTGCCATATTTTTTAGCATTTTTGTTCTTTTCGTTGATTTTTACTGTTTAAAATGGCCCCTAAGCGTAGTGCTGAAGTGCTATCTAGTGTTCCTTAGGCAAGAAGGCTGGAATGCACCTGATGGAGAAAATGCCTGTTTAGATAAGCTCCGTTTGGGCATGAATTATAGTGCCATTGGCCTTGATTTCAATATTAATGACTCACATTAATATATTTTTTGAACAATATGTACGAGTATTAACTAAGGCATCTTTAAACAGAAACACACATAAAACAAGGTTATGTATTGATCAGTTAACAAAAATGGTGTGACCAGAGGCTCGAAAGAACCACCCCTTATATTCCCCTAGGAGCAATGGTTGAGTATTTGGGCAACTTCATAGAACATAATGACCACAATAATGAGAATTGCCTATTCGAGGTATGACAACTAAGTTTGCGAACTTGGTGCAACGATGTTGCTAACCTTTTTTGATATCAGAGGGATTATTCATTATGAATTTGTACCAACTGGACAAACAGTTCACCAAGTTTACTATTTGAAAGTGTTATAAAGGCTGCGTGAAAAAGTTAGACGACCTGAACTTTTCGCCAACAATTCATGGCTCTTGCATCACGACAAAGCACCAGCTCACACGGCACTGTCTGTGAGGGAGTTTTTAGCCAGTAAACAAATAACTGTATTGGAACACCCTCCCTCTCACGTGATCTGGCCCCCAATGACTTCTTTCTTTACCTGAAGATAAGGGAAATATTGAAAGGAAGACATTTTGATGACATTCAGGACATCAAGGGTAATACGACAACAGATCTGATGGTCATTCCAGAAAAGGAGTTCCAAAATTGCTTTGAAGGGTGGACTAGACCTGGCTTCCCAAGGGGAGTACTTTGAAGGTGACCATAATGATATTCAGCAATGAGGTATGTAGCACTTTTTCTAGGATGAGTTCATGAACTTAATTGTCCGACCTCGTCTTTGCAAAGGTGTAGGCAGGATATATGGATAGCACAGTACCAAAGTGCAAATTATTGTAGGAAGCCTCCTTTGCCACTGGTAAGTCTGAAGAGAGAAGGTAGTCAGAAGCAGCCAGCCTTGCAATGCTGCTGAGTGGATGCCCCTACCCGCTTCTCTCCACTGGTCAGTGTTCCCTATGGGTCAAAGCCAGAGACAGAAAGCTCCTTGGTGCGGTCCATATATCCTCCCAGGACACAGAGCTGCCACCACCCTGCTGATGGAGCCTCTTGCAGGTCCTTCTGGGACTGGGAATTGTCCCTTTGCCTGCGTCTTTGTCCATTCATCCTGCCCGGAAACTTCTCATTGTGATGTAGCTGTTGCTTGTGTGCAATGGCTTACCCTCTGGGTTGAACCTGCCACCCTCATTCTTGCTGACACCTCCCATTTGTCACCTCAGTCACTCAATGTTCCCCAGCAGCATTTGCCCAACTCCCTCGGTTGCCTCAGAGCTGATTCCAGCTGCTGCCCCAGGCTGATTTGTGGGCAACCATAGAGCCTCCCAATGACACCACGAGGTGAATGTCATCATCCCCACATGAGAGATGAAGAAATAGGTCCCAGCAGTGGCATGATTTAAAAAACCACCCAGCAAGGGAGGGATTAAGTCTGAACTTTAAAAAGTGTGGGGATGCCCCCACATGGTGACAGCCACTGCTCCCAAAGAATGGGCCAGGTACCATCCTCCTGAGAACACCTACAGTACTTGGCAATGAAGCAGCTTCCTGGGCCACTGTCCAGACCTAAGAATCAGAATCCCAGAGGGCAGGGCCAAGGGCTATGTATTTCTAATGAGTTTCCCAGGAAGTTTGATGCATGCTAGTGTTTGAAATGTATTTCCTCCCTGCCTCCAACTTTCCAGGACCCACTCCTGCACTAACGGGAGGGGCCCCATGGAAAAATTTTCATTTTAATTTCTTTTAAAGTCAGAAGAAACATGAATATAGAATATTACATATTATTTATCCCACATATGATATTTTATATTATGTTACAGGTCATATAATTGTATATTATAAATATTCAAATTATTAAAATGATAAAACCAGCCTGGTTTTATCTTGACACCAATGCAGATTTGTTCAATATTTTTAAATTGTAGTAAGATACACATAACAGAATTGACCATCTTAGCTATTTTAAGTGTGTAGTTCAGTGGCATTAAATACATTCACATTTGTGCAGCCATCACCACCATCCATCTCCAGAACTCACTTCATCTTGCAAAGGTGAAACTCTGCCCCCATTAAACACTTACTCCCCACCCCCCTCCCCACCTCGCAACTACCATTCTACTTTGTGTCCCTATGATTTGATTATTGTAAGTACCTCATATGAGTTATACCAATGCAGTTTTTAAATAATTCTTAAATATTTTTACGAAGGAGCCCACAGTCGTTCAATTAGTCATTCAGGTGCATCAGCTGAAGTCAGCCACTGTGCTGAGCAGTAGAGGCAGACATTTTTTGCAATCAAACACCCTGTTGCTTTTACTCCTAAAAATTGTAAACCTGTCTGCTTTCCTCCGTCTCCTGCCCTCCACACTCCCCTCCTCCAAGGAACCATCGCTGTTGCCTGGATGGTCCTACAGCTTCCGAACCAGTCCTCCTGTCACCATCTTCCCTGTAATGCACAAGCACATCTCAGCCGGCACGAGCATTCTAGTCTACTGAGCAGCTTAGTCTACCGAGCACCCATAGCTTCTAGAACACAGTCCCACTGTCTTAGTCCATTTAGGCTGCTATAACAAAACACCACAGACTAGGTGGTCTGTAAACAACAGTAATGTATTGCTCATGGTTCTGGAGGCTGGTAAATCCAAGGTCAAGATGCCAGCATGGGGGCGGCCGAAGGCTCAGTTGGTTAGAGCACAGGCTCTCGACAACAAGGTTGCTGGTTCAATTCCCCCATGGGATGGTGGGCTGTGCCCACCTAAAGATTGAAAACGGCCACTGGACTTGGAACTGAGCTGTGCCCTCCACAACGAGATTGAAGGACAACTCCCTGGAGAAACACACTGCCCCCCAACATTCCCCAATAAAACTAAAAACAAAAAAAGCTGCCAGCATGATTGCATTCACATTCTAGTGAGGGCATGGCCCATACCTTCTGGCTGTGTCCTCACCTAGTGGAAGGAGCTCCTGGGGTCCCTTTTATAAGGCCGTTAATCCCATCCATGGGGGCTCCATACTCATAACCTAATCACCTCCCAAAGGCCCCACCTCCTAATACCATCGTCTTTGCTATTTCAACCTATGAATTTGGGGAGTGGATACAAACATTCAGACCACACTGATCTGACCTCACCGCTTCCCTCTCTTCTGCTCCCCCGAGCTTCAGCCATTTTCATTTCTGTATAAGTTTCCTATTGCTACTGTAACTACTACAAACTTAGTGGCATAAAGCAGTGCAAATTTAGATCTTACAGTGCTGGAAGTCAGAAGTCCTAACTGGATTTCACTGGTGTCTACAGGACCATGGTTCCTCCAGAAGCTCTGAGAAAGAATCCATCTCCTTGCCTCTTCCAGTTTTTAGAGGCCGCCTGCATTCCTTAGCTCCTGGCCTCTTTCGCCATCTTCAGAGCCTGCAGCAGGATCTTTAAATCTGACTCTCTTTGCTTTTACTGTCACATCTCTGTCTTTGACTTCTGACCCTCTTGCCTGCCTCTTATAAAGAGCCCTGTGATTCCATTGGGCCCACCAGCATAATCTAGGATAATCTCCCCATCTCAAGACTCTTAATCACTTTTGTAATGTCCTTTTTACCAAGTAAAGTGACATATTCACAGATTCCAGGGATTTGGACACGAACGTCTTTGGGGATGGGGGGGAGAGCATCATCCAGCATACCACAGCTCCTTCCACGCTTCAAACTTTCTTCTGCCTCCAAGCATTTGCACATTTTACTCCCTCTGCTTAGGAAATTCTCTCCCACAGTGTTGTATCAGTGAATGGAGACTAGACCCATTCTGTAACGCGTGTCATGAATTGTTTAAGAACACTTGTCACAAAGACGTTCCTGAGAACACTACTTGCCATTCACATTGCGGGATAAAATTAAAAAGAAATTTCTCTCCCTCCCTCTTTCCCTGTCTAGCATCATCAGTTTCCCTGCCCCCCCAGATTAGGTCACACTTCCCTTTATACATTTCCACAGCACCCTGCACTTTTCCTTTATAATTCTCATTGCATTTGTGTGTGACAGTCCAGTGACTGTCAGGTCCCCGAGGGCAGTTTGGGGTAATGCCTTCCTTTGGGATGCTTTAGAAGCAGACTCTGAAACAAGAATTTAAGTGTAAGAAGTGTGTCTGGAAGGCAATCCCAGGAAGCCCCAGGATAGGAGCAGGGCAGTGAGGCAGGGAAGACAGGGCAGCTAGTAGTGGGTGTTAAACAGGTTCCCACTGTGGGCAAATGAGGCTCAGTCCTGCTGGGACCTCTCAGAGATCGTGGAAAAAATGTACCTCAGTAATTCTAGCCAAGGAGGGAGGGAGCTGGGGTGCTTATCCACCAACTCTAGGAAGGCACTGATTGAGGAATAACTCCCCCGCACATCTGCCCTGCCCTTTGCATGGGCCAAGCCAGCTTCAGGGGCCAGAGACAGCCTTCAGGCAGGGAGCTGCAGGGGCTAGTGAGTGGGACACCATGGGACGTCTGCCTAGGAGATACAGATGTGACATGAATAACATTTGCTACAGGGAGGGGTCATATCTGTTTTACTAGTCCTGTATCCCCAGTTCCTGGCACATAACAAACATTGGGTAAATATTTCTTGCATGAATTGATGAACAAATAAGCAGATTAACTTAAAGAAAGTTTGCAGGGTGTTTCTATGTGCATTGCCTTATTTCTTTCCCCACCAACAAAAACAATAATTCTTTCCCAGCATCAAATATCACAGTCAGTATTCAAATTTGTCCAATTAGGTCATTTAAAAAAAATTATTCAAAGCACAATTCCAAGTAAAGCCCGTACAGTTGTGCAATGCCTTATTTAATTTTCAGTTTTAGAAATGCAAATGTTCCTTTGTAATCATCCAGTGCCTCATGACTTTGCTGGCTTCCTTATCATTTTCCCACTTTTCCTGGAAAATAAGAGACTGGCGGGGGAATCAGTACAGTGTGATCTGTACCGAGGGAAGCAGACCTGGGCTTGTCCCTTCCTAGCGGTGTTACTATGCAACTTACTTAACGTCTCTGAGCCTCCCTTTTCTCACCTATTAAACTGTGGATAATAGAAGTACCTCTCTCACCAGTTTGCTGTCAGGATTCATTGAGACAACATTGTATGTCATTTACTCCAGTGCCTGATATAGAGGAAGGTCTCCAGAAATGGTAAAACTCATGCTCGTTTTTTTATTGAAGTGAAATTCACATGACATAAAATTAGTCATTTTAAAGTATACAATTCGGTGGCATTTGGTACATTCACAATGTTGTGCAACCACCACCTTTATCTAGTTCCAAAACATTTTCATGACCCCAAAAGAAGACCTCATATCCTTTAGCAATCATTCCCATTCTATTCTAAGGAAGATGCTGCTTCTCAGAGAAGTCTAACCATGGGGAAGGTACTTTGTGAAGTAGTGAGTTCCCTGACACAGAAGCAATCAAGCACAGGCTAGAATTTTCCAGGGACGTTAAACTAGGGTGACTCACATAGAACTAAAACAGTAGTGCTCAACTAACAGATATTGGATTAAAACAGAGGTCCCCAACCAGAGCAGTTCTGCCCCCCAGGGGACATTTGGCAGTACCTGGAGGCATTTTTGGTTGTCACAACTAGGGATGCGGGTAGGGGGTGCTGCTGGAGTCCAGTGGGTAGAGGCCAGGATGCTGCCAACTGTTCTGCAGTGTCCGGGGCAGACCCCCTGCCATGACAAAGAATTACTCAGCCCAGGGTAGTCCATTGTGTCAAGTTCGAGAAACCCTGGACTGAACTAAGTGCCTCTCAGAGCCACCTTCAAAGTCAAACTTTTTTTTTAAAATAGCTTTATTGAGGTATAATTGAGAAATAAAATTTGTATATACTTCATGAGTACCACTTAATGTTTGATATACATGGTGAAATAGTCACCACAATCAAGCTAATTAGCTGTCATCACCTTGCATATAGTTGCCATTTTCTTCTGTGTGTGTGTGTGAGTGCGCGCATGTGTGTGTGTGTGTGCTGAGACCACTTAACATCTACCTTCTTAGCAAATTTCAAATACACAATACAGTACTGTTATCTATAGTTGCCACCCTGTGCATCAGATCTCCAGAACTTATTCATCTTACATAACTGACAGTTTGCACTCTTTGACTAACCTTTCCCCCATTTTACCCACCAAACCCACCCCAGTCCCTGGTAACCACCATTCTATTATCTGCTTCTGCAAAATCAAAAATTCTTGAGCAAATCCTGGAAGGAAATATAGTAACATGAGGTTATTTCAGTGCATCCTTTTATCCATTTAGGGTGGCACCCAAGGTCTGAACATAAATACTTCTACCTCAACCTCTGGGATCTCTGGGTGATGAGCAGTTCTCTCCATCAGGTCCAATGTGGTCAGTAAACCAAGCAATAAGTTATCTGCCCCATACACATCAAATAAACAGTGTCCAGAATTAAACAAGAGAAGGCGATACCATACAACCCAGCAATCCCTCTTCCGGGTATCCACCCAAAAAATCTGAAAACATTTATCTGTAAAGATATATGTACCCCTATGTTCATTGCAGCTTTGTTTACTGTGGCCAAGACGGGGAAACAACCAAAGTATCCTTTGATAGATGACTGGATAAAGAAGATGTGGCACATATATACAATGGAATATTACTCGGCCATAAGAAAAAATGAAATACTGCCATTTGCGACAACTTGGATGGATCTTGAGATTATAATGCTAAGCAAAATAAGTCAGACAGAAAAAGTCAAGAACTACATGACTTCACTCATATGTGGGATATAAAACTGAAAGCAACAAATGAACAAGACAAACAGAAAAATCATAGACACAGACAACAGTGTAGTGGTTACCAGAGGGTAAAGGTGGAGGCAGATGGTAGAAGAGGGTAAAGGAGGTCAAATACCAGAGGTGCCAAAAACACGTATACAAGCGGACACTTTGGTCAATGTTGCTCAATTAGTAGTTCACTGTAATCAGAAATGTCTGGACACTGATGGGAACCACTTTGAGCAACTCTTGTAATTGCAGAAGTCAAATGTGACTTGTATTCACCTTTTGTTATCAGTATATATTGAGTATTACAATTTCAGTACAGTTTTTTCCTTTCTTAAAATACGTATACATTTTTTTGGCACCCTCCGTATATGGTGATGGTGATGGACTCTGGGTGGTGAAAGCACAATGCAAAACATAGATGATGTATTATACAACTGTACACTTGAAACCTATATAATTTTACTAACCAATGTCACCCCGATAAATGTAATTTAAAAAGCTCTAAAAGACAAGTTAATTAAATAAAGTCCCACGATGAAATGGGGAGCTAACACTGAGCAGTGCTTGGTCATCAGAAAATGTCAACTCTTTCAAGGCAGACTGTTAAAGGCTTTCTTCTCCGGCGATAGAGCAGGCTCCTTTTGCTCAAGAAAAACTCAGGATGTTGTTTCAGGGTCCATACTTGCAAAGCGTAGATAAATAAGTCTTGGAGATCTAATACACAGCACTGTGATTGTAGACAACAAAACTATATTCTAAACATTGAACTTGCTAAGAAGCTAGATCTTAATTGTTCCCACCACTAGAAGAAATGGTCATTATGGGACATGACAGAGGGGCTAGCTCGTGCTACAACGGCAATCACGCTGCAACAGAAATGGATCAAATCACTCTGGGGTACAGGCTGACCTTGGACGTACTGCAGACCACTACAATAAAGCGAGTAACGCAATTACGTAAGTCATGTGAATTTTGTGGTTTCCCAGTGCATATAAAAGTTATATTTACACAATATTGTAATCTATTGAGTGTGCAATAGCACTAGGTCTTAAAATAACCAATATACATACCTTAACTTAAAATACTTCATTGCTTAAAGGTGCTAACTCTCATCTGAAAAATGGCATGAATAGACTTGCTCAATGCAGGGTTGCCAGACAGACCCTCAATTTGAAAAAACTGCAATATCTGCAAAGCGCAATCGGAAGAGGTATGCCTGTACCCCTTAAACTGACACAATGTTATATGTCAATTATATCTCAGTTTTTAAATGGTTTGAAAACCTCAGGAGTAAATTTGAAGGCTGAAAACATGTTGTGTCTTGTTTTGTTAACTTGCAAGGGAGTCTCGCCTTCAGAGAACTGGCTGTCTCAGCATTAAGATATGACATATTTAATAGACATATATTTAACCACAAAAGTATGGTTATTATGTTCAGCATTCTAATTTGTGGAGACAACATAATAGTTCCTCACAGTGGTTCTGTGTAGAGGTCAGCACTGCAAAATGTCAGCAATACGTTGTTTTCTGTTAAGGAGGCGGCAACATATGGGCCTGTATTCATGATCTATGGCTATATAACAAATTATCCAAAAACTCAATGGCTTGAAACAGCAATATGTATCATCTCTCAGTCTTCTGTCGCAGGGTCTCTCATGAAGCTGAAGTCAAGATGGCAGCTGGGGCTGTGGTCTCATTGGAAAGTTTGCCTGGGGGAGGTTGTATTTCCTGGCTCACTCACAGGCTGTTGGCCAGAGATTGCCCTCTATTTCCTGCCACACTGGCCTCTCTAACATGGCAGTCACGTCCTCAATGTGTGAAAACCAAGGAAAGTGAGACAAGCCAGAGACAGAGAACAGAGACAGGGACAAGCCAGAGACAGAGAAGTCGCAAGCTTTTTGTAACCTAATCTCAGAAGTGACATCCTGTCACTGTTGTCATATTCTACGCAGTAGAAGTGAGTCACTAGGTCCAATCCACACTCGAGGTGAGCAAGTCACACAAGGGAGTGAATACCAAGAGATGGGACACTGTTAGCCATGTCAGAAGCTGCCTACCACAGGGCCCAACATTTAATCTATTTGGGGTTTAGTGCTAAGAAAAACGATTGAGCGGCTGAAGAAAAGACCAGGTGCGCTTTGTGTGTGTGGTTTTTTTCAGGATGCAAGGGGTTTATCTGACAGTCACATGTGTTATGCATGTTTAGCCATGATGGGAATTTGGATAAGCTAAGGATAGATTGATAGTTTCACTTTCCCACTTCATTCTTCTCTTTTAGAGAAATTTCCTTGTCCGCTGTCCCCCGTGACTTCTGGCTTTACCTTTGGGAGTGTCTTCCTTGCCCATCTCTCCCCAATAATACATCTTAAATGGGCAAAAGAGATGGAACCTTGGGGAGGGAGGGTGCAGAGTCCAAAGTTCACTTCCCCTTAATATAGATTTAGGGCCAGAGATGGTTGGGGGTTTGAACAATCATAAGCTTTTTGACACCACAGAATTGCAGGCAATTCTATTATAATCCCTTTTCCAGAAGCAATTTTCCACCCAGGCACCTTTTCACACACTGGCTGGGATTCTCTCACTCATTTGTTCCCATCTTTTTCCTAACCCATGTCTGAACACGAAAACATATTTGTGACTCTTCCTCGCAAGTGTAACCACAACTGTCATTTCTGCTTGATCATGATACGAACACATGATAATTATTCTTTCATCTTCATCTTGTGCCTCATTAACAGCACAGCATTATAGCCATTATCAACTGCTTGAAGCAGACAGGTCCCTCCCTGGGAGACTTGGCTCAGTCCATTGATCGTATCAGTTCCTGGCCGCCTCCCCCATCCTGCTCCCTTCCTTCACCCTCATCATGAGAAAGACATGCAGTGCACATACCACCCAGTTTTCAAAACACCTACCAGCTGACCAAAGCCAGTCTCCTTGTACCGAGTGAAAGGCAGGTGTCCTGGGTGTGGCAGGGTCTTGTCCAGGTCACCAACCAGCTCATGAAGATCAATTCCAAGTCTGCAGCTGCTTTGTAGGTCATGGATATTGGCCATCTCAACTAGGAAGTGATGTTGGCAAGCAAAGGATGGATCCAAGAGGTTGTTAGAAAGTAAAACAGCGTGCTTTCTAAAGAACAGACACTTTTCTAAGTGCTTTGGATATATTAACTCCTGACAACAATCAAGGAAGGTGGGCATTACTATCTCTTCTTTGCAGATGAGGACACTGAGCCACCAAGAGTTTCCATAATTCAAGTCACTGAGTCAGGCATCCGACACAGTCTGATTCCGAAACTTATGTCTTTGACCATTATGCTATTGTGCCTCCCACGCAATTATCTGCTTGCTATAGAGTGAATATTGCCCACTTATTTGCATCCCTTCCACCTGCACCCCCTTACACACACGCGTGTGTGCACACACACATACACATCTACAGGAAATTGGTAGGAAGGAGAGCAACTGAGGCATGTAGATGCCCAAGGGGTGGGCCAGACCACAGAATGTGCCTCTGCAGAGTGGGCCAAAATGGAAACCCTGTAGCCATTAAACAGTCTATGTATCCTGTGCCAGCCCTTGCAACAATTACCCTGGATTCATTTTCTCTCCGTAGATTTTATTTGTTCTTATTCACAGTAGCCAAAAGGTGGAAGCAAACCAATTGTCCATCAAAGGATGAATGCATAAACAAAATGTGGCCTATCCATACAATGGGCTATTAGTCCGACATAAAGAAGAATGAAACTCTGCCATATGCTACAATATGGATGGACCTTGAAAGCATTATGTTCAAGTAAAAGGAGCCAGGCACAAAAGGCCACATGGTATACGGTGCCACCAGATGTTTAAAAGCCCTAGATGACTGTCAAGTGCAGCAAAGCTTTCAAACCAGTGCCTATATTACGTTGGGTTTCAATCAATAAAAGACTGATGCCCAGGACATGTGGAGAAGGTCAGAGAGAGAATTCTTTGGTTGCCAGACCTGCTTCAGGTCACGCTGAGCAGCTCACGTATTCTGCTGAGCTCAGGTGACCTTCTCGGGCTGGACTAGGGAGAGTAGCTAAGCCCTTTTTAGGTTTCTTTTTCATTGATCTGACCCTTGGGTATTGAAGGAAGTAAAATAAGAGGGCTCAGGAGTCCTCTGAGCCCAGCTGTGCCACTTTTGAGCACACTTGCTTAATTTTTCTAAACCTCTTTTCTCTGTGCAATCTCAGTCGTCAGGATGAGTTCCCATTCTTCAGATGCTCCGAGTCGGTCCCTGAGAAATGACACCTGGTCACCTGTCACTCAGTGACTTGCAAAACTTCGATACACCCCGGAAGGGAAGGAGCGTCTGGGGAACATGGGCGTCTTCCCAGCTGTGGCTGACAAAATCCTGTTGGACGAGATAGCAGCTCATCTTAGCTTGTCAGGCACCCATGGGTTGTTTACACCCCAAGGGAGTCTGGGTTGACAAGAAATTGCCAAGTCTTTGAGTAGCACCACCTCCTTTCATCATGATAAGATCTCACTGTTACAGCTCCACAGGCAAGGGGGGGCCCCAGAGGTCAGGACCTGAGGTTTGAATGGACCCATGGGCTGGTAACACAGATGAGAAGAGACGCATGAAGCAAGGAAAAGGTTCTATTGCTGCAAAGAGGAGTTCAAGCATGTGCCTAGGGGGTGAGCCTGAGCTCTTTGGGCACATGGCCATTCTGGCCATTCTCTGGCCGCGTGGGAAAGCAGGACATGCCAACCACGCCTGTGAACTCACATAAACATGGTTTCCAGGAAGCGCATATCGACATAGTGTCGGGGGAAGGCAGGGGTAGGGTAGTGACAAGAAAGGGAGCAAGAGAGGAAATCCAGAGACCTGGACACATACATTCTCTTCCTTCAACAGGTCCTGGTTGCACGCATGTGTTCATCTGTGGAAATTCATGGAGCTGCACACTTATCTGTGCTCTTTTTTTCTGCATGTAGTTATTCTTCAATAACAAGTTTTTTCAAAAGATATTAAAAATGAGTTTGTTCCCTATGTACCAGCATAGAAAGATGACCCAGACATGCAACTAAAGTGAACAAAGCAAGTAACAGAACAATTCAGTAGAATGAGCCCACATATATAACAAGCAGCTATAAATGAGTAAGTCACCACGTAGGTGGGGATTTGGAGAGAAACTGCCCTACCTGGTGCCTGAGTTCTCTTGAAATAAAAAGAAGAATTGGGAGGATGAGAACGTGCAAGCTTTTTAAATTTTGTTATTGTGGTAAAATAGACATAACATAAAATTTACCATTTTAACCATTTTTAAATGTACAGTTCAGGGGCATTAAGTACATTCACATTGCTGTGCAACCATCCCCACTATCCATCTCCAGAACTTTTCATCTTGCAAAACTGGAACTCTCTCCCTATTAACAATTAACTCCTCATCCCCCTCCCCCAGCCTCTGAAAACCATCATTCAATTTTCTGTCTCTATGAATCTGACTCCTCTAGGAACCTCACATAAGTGGAACCACACAGTATTTGTCCTCTTGGGTCTGGCTTATTTGACTTAGTATGATGTCCCCAAGGTTCATTCATGTTGTAGCAGGTGTCAGAGTGTCCTTTCTTTTTTAAGACTGAGTAATATTCCATCGTGTGGATGGGCCACATGTTGTTTATCCATTCATCTGTCAGTGGACACTTGGGCTGCTTCCACCTTTGGGTCATTGTACATAATGCTGCTATGAACATGGGTATGCAAAAATCTTTTCAATATTTGCTCTCTGTTATTTTGGATATAAACCCAGAAGTGGGATTTCTTTATCAAATGGTAATTCTACGTTTAATTTTTTTTGAGGCTCCACCATGACTGTGTTCCACAGTGGCGGCAGCACTTAATCGGAATGTTCTGGTTTTGCTGAATACATTTCAGTACTGTTTGAATATTCCACTCCTAGATATGAACCCAAAAGAAAAGGAAAACATACATCCACACAAAGATTTGTAGGCTAATGTTTATAGTAACATCATTCACAATAGTCAAAAGGTGGAAACAACCCAAATATCCGTTCATGGATGGATGAGTAGACAAAATTAGGTCTATCTATACAATGGAATATTATTCAGCCATAAAAAGGGACGAAATACTGTTACAGACTACAACATGGATGAAACTTAAAACCATTATGCTGAATGAAAGAGTCAAATACAAATAACCACAACTAAGATTCATTTCATGTGAAATGTCTAGGACAGGGAAATCTATACAGACAGAATACAACTTAGTGGTTAACAGGGGCTGGGAAATATGGAGGGGATTGGGGCAATAACTAAAAGGCTCAGGGTTTCCTTTTGGAGGTGATTAAAATGTTCTAAAATTGACTGTGGTGATGGTTGCACAAATCTGTAAATATTAGCAAAAACCATTGAATTGTACACTTCAAATGGGTGAATTGTGTTATAGTGAATTATATCTCTTTAAAGCTGCTAAATAAAATGAAATGAAGTGAAGCAAAGTGAAATAAAGGCTGCAAAAGAATAAAGGGACCCAGCAATCCCTCTCCTGGGTATCTACCCAAAAAATCTAAAATCATTTTTCCACAAAGACACATGTGCCCCAATGTTCACTGCAGCTTTATTTACGGTGGCCAAGACATGGAAAATACCAAAGTGTCCTTCAATAGATGAATGGATAAAGAAGTTGTGGTACATACACACAATGGAATACTATTCTGCCATAAGAAAAAATGAAATATATCATTTGCAACAACATGGATGGATCTTGAGATTATGATGCTAAGTGAAATAAATCAGACAGAAAAAGCAGAGAACCATATGATTTCACTGATATGTGGTATATGAAACTGAAAACAATGAAAGAAGATAAACAAATGAAGAAACAAAAACTCATAGACACAGAAAATAGTTTAATGGTTACCAGAGGGTAAGGGGGGATGTGGGTGGTAGATGAGGGTGAAGGGGATCCAATGTATGGTGATGGAAAGAGAACTGACTCTGGGTGGTGAGCACACAATGTGATATATAGATAACGTATTACAGAATCATATACCTGAAATCTATATAACTTTACTAACAATTGTCACCCCAATAAACTTTAATTAAAAAAAATTTTAAATAAAGAATAAAGGAGGAAGGTCATGAGAAAGAGAAGAAAGAAATAGAATCAGCTGCAAAACATCAATGGAGGCAGCTGGACCAGACTCTCTGGGGCTGGACCCTCTGGGTGTGAATGCCACTGTGCCAATTACTGGTTGGGTGACCTTGGGCAGTCATTTTACCTCTATGAGTCTCGGTTTTCTTTTCTGCGAAATGGGAGCAAACAATGCTAAGCTCTTGAGGCTGTTGAACACTCAATGACATCATAAACAAGTGAAGTTGGTATCTACACAGCTGAATGTGGAAGAGATGGGAATGGGTGCAACGATGGATTGATGATAGCCAGATGAGCTGGACCTGGGGGTGCTTTGTGGGGAGCTGGCATAAAAGCCCTTGTTGGTTTGGAAGCTCTGCCTCAGCCTCCTTAGCCAGGGGATGTTGGCTGAGCTTCAACATTACTCATTCCGCGGGCGTTTGGCGCCATGTCCTCAGCAAGGGTGTGTTCCTCCTATCATGAGGTTTCCTAAGTGACAGAAAACTCGCTGGCAATAAAGGCCCAGACAGCTGTGCTACCCAATTCACAGAAAGGACCCTTGGGAGAAACCTGAGAAGATCCTGCCTGTCAGCCCCTTCTCCAAGGTCAGTACATGGGCCTGACCCCTCAGGGTAGCCAGCCCCTCACCAACTAGGAGAGTGGTGAGGCAGCCTGGCTTTAAGCAGAGCTACTTCTAAAATTAGTAAGTCATTTGGCGGACATTAGCCTCTCTCTCTCTCTCTCTCTCTCTCTCTCTCTCTCTCTCTCATTTTCTCCGTCTCATTGAATGAATGTATGTTCTGGTTTTCCACCATCCATCCATCCATCCATCCATCCATCCTTTATTTCATTTGTTTATTTGTTTATTATTTGTTTACTCAACAAAGTCTCCCCAACACTACCTCTGGGCCCATTCCCACACTGGTGACCCTGATGGAGACAGAGATAAAGAAGTCAGGCTTTCAGTCCTAAAAATGGAGCTGCCAGCTCAGCCACAAGAATAAGAATCAAAAGCACCGCTGTAATGCGGGTCGAAACAGGCAACGCTGGGGAGTCCGGAGAAGGGAGAGGAAACTGCCAGTGGGTTAGCCGAGATCATTAAACCGACCTTGCTGTGCCATTACTGTAAAGCATCTAGTGCTCTTTTAAGGTCCTTCTCCAGTGAGAAAACTGAGTCCCAGAGAGAAGACTGGGATGTCAGGTTCACTCAGCTGGGAAAGGGCCACGGCAGGGTTGATTCTGGTTTATCCAGCTCCAGAGTCCATGTTCCTTCTACTTTCTCTCTCACACACAGTATTTGGTTTCTCTTTTCTTACAGCGTGGGCTCCATGGTGTGTGTGTGTGTGTGTGTGTGTGTGTGTAAGACAGAAAAAAGTGAGAGATTTAATGTTCCTTTCTGTCATAGACTAGAGCTACATAACATAAAGGCAGGGAGCATGTCTGTCTTATATAGTGTGTAGCTCATAATAGACAATGAAAATATTTGCTGAATAGATAGATACAGGGGTGGTTGGGTGGATAAGTAGATGGATGGGTGGGTGGGTGGATGGATGGATGGATCAATGAGTGGAGGGAAAGACATGATAACATCCAAATTGGCAGAGAAGTGTCTTGACTAATAAAAAAGCATTTTCAGGCTGAGGAGGAAGTGTACGAAAACGCAAGGAAATGGGAAAATGCCAAGAATATGGCAAAAGTCATTCTGCTCAGCCAGAGTGTAGAACAGGACTCAGGTGAGAATGGAGAACTCAGACAGGTGTTCAGGATCAAGGTAGAGGGAGGGAGGTGGATTGGTCTGTTCAGATCAGAGACTCACTGGGAGAGTTTCAAAGTCGTATTCCCCACACTGATCATCGTCTCATTTTAAACCCAACTCCGAAGCATCTCCTTGTTGATGGCTCTTCAACCAGTCAGCTCCTGGGTGGCAGAGGGGAATACATGGGGTCACTTGCCCTGCTTATCAGTCCAGTAATGAGTCTAGTCTGTCACAGGCTGGTTCTGAAGGAGGGATAGGGAAATTTCCAGATGGGTGACATTATGCAGTGGACTTAGCAGGAGTTCTGGAGGTATCCGGGGTGAAAGACACCACTGGAGTGTCACACTAGAAAGGACACTCTTTGTGGACTGTCATCTCTTGCCCAAGTCTGACCATGAAACAAGTTCCCACCACTAGGATCCTATTCGCTCTCAAAAATCCAGATAGACAAACTAGGGTCTATCCCCTAAGCCCCTCTGCCTTCCCGTGGAGACCTTCAACCCATCTTCTCTTGACTCCCCAGGATCAGCTAAGGAAGGGTGCTGAGAACCCGACTCAGAATCTGAGACATGAGCGATACTCAGCCTCTGGAGGAGGTGGGTTGGGTGCGGCTTGGGGGCGAGGGATGGGAGTCTGGGGAGAGGGGAGGTGAAGCGCTGAATGCTTCAGAGACAGTGGAGGGGAGGGGGCATCCTGACCTGGGTTCAGAGCTAGAAAGTGCTTTGTGATCATTCAAATAGAGAAAGACTCAGGTGGAACTCAAGTCGGGTTGGGGCGACCCTAATACATCTTTATCAAAATATCCTGCTTCTCTTCTGGAAAGAAAATTTGACCCGAATGTCCTTCTTCCTCAGATAGGATAGGACAGGATTCTCAGCATTAACTTCAGAAATTCTGAGACCTGTGCATATGAGAAAGGAATGCTTACAACACTCTTGGAAAGGATAGAGAAACAAAGTGACCTAGTGTGACAACTGGAAGGGACCTTCAAATTCCTTCACACACATACACACACACACAAACACACACACACATGCACACACACACACACACACACACACACACACACTCACACACAGAGTCTATATTTGGAAACTGGGCTCAGATAGGAGGAGTGACTTTCTCAAGTTCATACACGACTAAAACCGAGCAGGGCGCCAGCAAGGAAACCAATTTTGGGTAGCGAGCGCACAAGGGAGCATACAGATATGGAATTATGTTGTGCACCTGAAATTTACATAATCTTACAATGTTACCTCAATACATTTAATTAAAAATAAGAAAATAAAGGATACCAAGTCAAATTAGAATTTCATATCCACAACAGATAATCTTACAGTGTCAGTATATCCCGTGTGACCGTGGGGATGTATTTATATTCATCTGAAGTTTCAGTGTCACTGGACATCCTGCACTTTACCTGGCAACCCTACCCCAGGCCTCTTTGGACCACATCTCCTGCTTCTGCTTGACCTCCATACCCCTTTGATTATTTCTGTCATCTCTTGGCCCAGGAGGCATATGACATGTCAGGCGCCCGTCTAGCCCTGACGCTGTGTGTCACCAAAGCCCGGGAAGGTTCTGAGGCGGATCTAGACGCCCTGGAACGCATGTTCCAGCAGCTGGGATTCGAGAGCACCATGAAGAAAGACCCCACCGCCCAGGTATTGTGCATCCAGCCCCAGGCTGATGGGGGAGGGACTGGACTGGAAGGTGGGCTCCAGGGACGCGCTTGAGTCTGGCCATTCCTCTCACTCTAGCAATTCCAGGAAGAGATGGAAAAATTTCGGCAGGCCATTGATGCCCGGAAAGACTTTGTCAGCTGTGCTTTTGTGGTGCTCATGGCGCATGGGCTAGAAGGTCACCTCAAAGCGGAGGACGAGCAGATGGTCGAGCTGGAGGACCTCTTTAGGGTTCTGAACAACAAGAACTGCCAGGCCCTGAGAGCCAAGCCTAAGGTGTACATCGTGCAGGCCTGTCGTGGAGGTGGGGACAGAGCCAAGAACAGTCTGTGTTCCCAACCCAGCATGAAGCCCAGATCTAGAGCCCCACTGCTCATCTGTTTTCTGACCTGTTCCTTTCCCCATCTTTCTCTCTGAGTTTGCCTTTTCCTCTTCTTGGTGCTTCAGAACAAAGGGACCCTGGTGAGACAGTAGGTGGAGACAACACTGTGGTGGTTACAGACGAGCTCCAAACCATTCCAACGCACACGGACATGCTCTACATCTACTCCACCGTGGAGGGTATGTGCTCCCCACTGACCCAAGCTGGCTCCTGCTCCCCTACCTCGCCCACCACTCCTGACCCCTGCAGCACTCCTCCAGGACCCACCCTCTTCCAGGCCCTCTTGCACCACACCCCCCACACCCCCATTGAAGCCCACTTCTCTGCGATCCCCTGAGCCCACTGCTCTGCGATCCCCAGGGTACCTTTCCTACAGAAATGACAGGAAAGGCTCCGGCTTCATCCAGACCCTGGTTGATGTTTTCTTGGAGAGAAAAGAACCTATCCTGGAGCTTCTGACAGAGGTGAGTTGGGACAGTATGTGAGATCATTTAGATGAAATACAGATACATTTCTGTAAACAAAACCTTTGGGTTTAACCAACATTTGGGCAAACTTTATTTTCTAGTGGTTATGTGCTTTCATAGCAGATTAGGAAAAAAACATATAGCAAGAATGTCTAACCAACGATTCCACATAGAGATGATGGTATAGGATGAGACAATAAAAGTCACTCACCTGAGGACAGGGACACCCACTTGCCCTCTTCTCTAACCTTCTCCCCATGAGCCCATTATACTGACTCCCCCAGGAGCCGAGCCCCAAGCTGACCACACTTATTGCTACAGGTAACCCGGCGAATGGCAAAATCAGAGGTGGTTCAAGAAGGGGAACCAAAGAAAGTGAACCCTGAAATCCAAAGCACCCTTCGGAAACGGCTCTATCTGCAGTAGAAGTAGAAAGAGAATGGAGGGGCCTCCTTTCAGGTGCCTCTCTCTGACCCTTGGATGTTTAAAGGCAGCTCTCATCACTTCCTCCAAATCTTCTCTTCCCAAAGCTAAATGTCACCCAATCCTTTTGTCACTCTCCTTATGCAAGGACTCCTTCAATCTGTTCCTGTCCTGCGTAGAGCAACCCAGCTAAAACTGAGCACAAGGCCTAGTGGTAACAATAACATCACCTCCCTCAGGCTGGACTCTTTACATCTATTAATGCAACCTAAGAGAGTAATTGCTTTTTCCACTTTCTGCTCCTATGCTCATCTGAAATCTTCTATCTTTCATAAATCATACCAATACAAATGTAACTGCATAAAGCTCAACATTTTCCCCGGATAAACCAATGCCCACTCACTACCTCCTACATCAGTCAAAGCTTTGGGGGCTCCTGAATATCACCTAGACTTATAACCTCTCCCTGAATCCACACCCATTCTTATCTCCCACAGATTCACTTCCAATTCCTAGAAATTCAGTCAAGCAAGAATCATTCCCTCTCTCTAAGACACCCCCTTCCTTGGCTAGCAGGCTGGTGCCTTAACCCCATTCTCCTCCTAGTCCAGGGGCTCTCTCTGGCTAATGGAAATGCCTCCTCCTTTTCTGTTTCTCTCCCTCCTAATTAACACTGCCCTACTCCCCACCACCACTAGGCCCTGGACTCTGCCTTCTCTCCAAGAAAATGCATCCATTCATCCATTTTCATGGTTTCAACTTCCAACCACTCTGCATCAGGGTATGTTGGAACTATGGCACATCCCCTAGTGTCACCCTGTTATTTTGTATACACGTGATAGAGGCCCAGAGAAGTTAAATGGCTTGGTAAATGCCACACAGTAAGTCAAGGGCAGGGTCAAGTGTTGGCCTCCAACCCAGTCCCCTTCCACTGCCTGCTAAGTCTTAATCCATCAGAAAACTTTTCTAATTAGAGGAACCACCTAAGAAAAGTTCTCCCTACCTTGGAGGGAGGAGCTCCCTGGAAGATATCTAGAAATACTGGTTCCTTGATAACCAGTATTCAAGGTTACCTCCATGAAATTCCATCACTGGTTGGAAGGTGGATCAGAAGCTCTACCTTCCAAGTCTATGATGCATGTCTCTCTATCTCCAGCCTAGACCTTTCCCACGGAAATATCTGTGGTCATATCTGCGTTGAAAACTTATGGTTAAAGATGAGTCTTTTCTTCCTGGTCCATCCTCCAAGTATTCCCTGGCACCCCAACCTCAGACCCCAAGTTCGGAATTCTGCACTTATCTGCAGCATCCTTCTTCTTACAACTTTCATAGGCCACCAGCCACCACACCCAGCCCAGCCTGAGTTTGAAACACTTCTCCTGTTATCTCTTCCCTTACATGTCACTCTCTAGGCTCAAGTCCCACCTTGTCATGCTTGTATCTTTGTACCAACTTCCTTCCTTGCCTCTCTGCCTGACCATTTCAGCCCTCCTCTGCCCTTCATACTTTCTACAATTCTTGATCTTCCTAGAATACCCAAGAAGACACAATGCCACCCCATCATTTACAGACCAAGGCCAACCTCCACATCCCGATTTCTTACACCCTTATATTACTATTCCACTGCTACCAGCAATCAGCTCAATTCACCCCCCCACTCCCCCCACCAGAGCCTTTGCTATCACCATTTCCCCCAAGCTGGAGTGCCCTCTCTTGCCCTCTCTCTCCCTTCACCCCCCTTCCACTGCCTCCCACCCCTACTTATTCCAGAAAGCCATTCCTAATAGTCTTTCTAGTTGATTCTGCCTCTCTCACCCAGGATGAGACACTGATAATTACAATTTCTTCAGGTCAAGGAACAAGTCTTTGCTTAACTTAATGGGTGGTTCAATAAATAGTTGTCAGACTTTAAAAGTATGTGTTGGAATCTTTTCTCTGCACTTAAACCATGAGGCTGATGTGAAAGGCATCATGGATTTGGTTTCTTTTTCCCGATGGCCAGCTGCCTCCCAGGTGTGTCTATCATAAACAGAGAATCAGGAGTTCATCCCATCTCTTCCATAAAAGCAGATGTCTTAGGAATTTGTAAAGTTACAGGCCACTCTTCCATGCCAAGTGGCTATATTTTACATGATGGTTCCATCTCCAGAATATTCCCAAGAAAGTATCCAGACACAGAACTGTAGCTTTTCACAACCATAAGGGACCTTGGAGATCAGCTACTTACAGGATCACAGATATGGAGCAAGTGTGCCAACTCTCCCTGTCTGGGTGCTCATTACAGGTATAACTAATCAGTCACACCTCTTTTCTACTGAACTGGGTGTAGCCTCAAAGTCCTCCTTGTCTCAGCACTCCAAGAAGCATGGTACATCATTCTTGACCCAGTTTAACCCCTTCATTAGAGAGAGACTTGTCTAGAGTCATCAAGTTCTTAAGCAGTAAGCACAGGGCTCCTCATCTATGGTGCAGTAATAGCCATGGCAGGAGTCAGGGCTTTATATGTAGGAATAGCAGAGCAAGTGGCTGAGGCAGGGGTGTGTATACAAGGACAAGCAAATCTGAGGTGATGCACATACTGTGTCCTGTACACCCACCCACGTGCACACTTGTGCTCTAAACACCCAACGATTTTGGAGTCACCAAATACAGGAGTCAGCAAATTATCACCCGCTTGCCAAATCCAGCCTGCAGCCTGTGTTTATAAATTGACGTTTATTGGATGATGATGATGTCATAAAAATGGCAGCGTGAGGGGAGCCTCTTGAAATCTCCCCTGGAATTTACAACTAATCGAACAACTATAACTCCACAAAGGACTACCTACACAGCAGACAGGCAAGACGAAGAGGCCCACTACTGAATTCACCTAAAGGTGGGCAAATTGTGCGAGCAGGGGAGGAGGGGAGGGAGAAGTGCGAAGACAAAGCCGCCGGGGCACAGGATGCAGACCTAGCTCAGTGCTCCGAGCTCGCTGCATCCCAGAACTACCTCAGCTGTGGGACAGGGAAGAACTTGGACTGCTAGGGCTCCACTTATGGCCCACAGGGCTGAGGGGACAGCATATAACACAGCTGAACCCAACGCTCACAGCAGAGACCTCAGAGCAAAGACTGAGGGAAGAAGGCTGAAAACGGTGGTTTAAGCCCTCACTGCCGAGCAGAGAATGGAAGCCTTAGTCACTGAGACTAGCCGCCCCCTCCCTACCCTCCCAGAGCTCGCCCTGCCCCCACCTGCCCAGTGCTAGAAGTAGAACAGTAGCAGTATCAGATCAAAAGAACAGAATATTTGCAGTTCTGAGAACTGTGGTCCACAGACACAGACTTGCAGCCCAACTAGTCCCAGCAAAGGGGAGGGAGCTGTGGAAGCAGGACTGGCTGTGGCGGAGGTCGCCGCCATTGCTCTGGGTCACGTCTCACAACCCACCCGGCCCCTGTCCCGACCTATCTGGGCGGATCCCTGCAGGAGTAAACAGAGCTGCTGAAATACATGGGCTCTGAATCTGGTGCAGAAAGAGTTTTGGAACTTCAGAAGCTTCCCACATCCTCCCACGGAGGCCCTATGACCCAGGTGAACTGTTCAGAGAGGAGAAGCCTGCCTTCCAGGGAATCCCCCCATTGTGTGAGAAGCCAGGATACTGCAGAGAAAATATAACACTACAGTGTGAGAGAAAATAAAACATTCTACAAACACCTACTGGAAAACAAAAGAAAGACCTCTTTTTATCAACCTGTTGCAGAACCCACTCCTGTAGATGTCTAGGAAGAGAAATAATAAATCATTAATAGCCATGAATAACCAAAGTAACAAGACAGCTCAGAAATAAAATGAAAAGTCTCCAGAAAATGAACTTAAATACATGGAAATATGTGACTTAAATGACATAGAATTCAAGATTGCTGTTCTTAAAAAACTCAACGACATGCAAGAAAACACAGATGGGCAGTTTAATGAACTCAGAAACACAATCAAAGAACAACATGAGCGTTTACCAGAAAGACTGAAATTTTAAAAAAGAACCAAATAGAATTTCTGGAGAGTTAGAACTCAATAAAAGAAATGAAGAATGAAATATCCAGCTTAGGTAGTAGAGTTGACCAGATGGAATAAAGAATCAGTGACATCGAAGATAGAAATCTGGAAATGAAACGGATGAAAGAAGAAAGAGACTTGAGACTTAAAAGAAATGAAAGAACTCTATAAGAACTTTCTGACTCCATCAGAAAGAGCAATATAAGAATAATGGGCATACCAGAAGGAAAAGAGAGAAGGGAACAGAGAATATATTCAAATAGTCAATGAGAACTTCCCAAACTTGTGGAAAGAAGTAGATACTTGAATCCAAGAAGCAAATAGAACACCTAATTACCTCAACCCCAACAGGCCTTCTCCAAGGCACATTGTATTGAAGCTGTAAAAAATTAACGACAAAGAAAGAATCCTCAAGGCAGCCAGGGAAAAGAAGATGGTAACCTACAAAGGAAAGCCCATTAGATTATCATCAGATTTTTCAGCAGAAACTCTATAAGCAAGGAGGGAGTGTAATCAAACATTCAAATTATTGAAAGAGAGAAATTATGAGCCAAGAATAATATATCCAGAAAAGATATCCTTTAGATATGAAGGAGGAATAAAGACCTTTCCAGACATACAGAAGCTGAGGGAATTTTGTAACACACAACCTGCACTACAAGAAATACTGAAGGAGGCAATTCGATCAGCATAAATAGGGATAATTTGTGACAACCAAAACGTAAAAGTGGAGAGAGTAAAAGCCTGAACTGGAATATTGGAATGGAGAAAGTAAGCGTGCTGAAGAAAATGAATACTCTAAATATGAAACTTTCTTTTACATAAACTTAAGGGTAACCACTCAAAAAAAAAATCCAGAACTGAAATATATAACATAATAAAAGAAGAAACAGAGGGGGAAATCATAGAATACCACCACACAGAAATAATAGACAACAACAAAAAGGCAAAGAAACAATAGAGAAACAGTTTTACCAGAAAACCAAAGATAGGCTGATAGGAAATCCTCACATATCAATAATCACCCTAAATGTAAATGGACTGAACTCACCAATAAAAAGTCACAGAGTAGCCGATTGGATCAAAAAACTAAACCCAACCATACGCTGCCTCCAAGAGACACATCTCAGCTATAAGGACAAACAGACTCAAAGTGAAGGGTGGAAATGGATACTCCAAGAAAATGGTATCCAGAGAAAATCAGTTGTAGCCATATTGATATGAGGTGAAACAGACTTCAGGATAAAAAAGGTAACATGAGACAAAGATGGACATTTCATAATGATAAAGGGGACTATAGAACAAGAAGACATAATGGTCATCAATATTTATGCCCCCAATCAGGGAGCACCAAAAATTATGAGCCAAGAATAATATATCCAGCAAAGATATCCTTTAGATATGAATATACCAAGCAACTACTAACAGAACTAAAGGGAGAAATTGACCAAAACACAGTTACAGTAGGGGACCTAAATATATCATTGACAGCTATGGATAGATCATCCAAGCAGAAAATAAATAACTAAATAGCAGCCCTAAATGACACATTATATGAAATGGACATAATTGACATTTATAGAGCACTTCATCTTAGAACATCAGACTATACATTTTTTTCTAGTGTACATGGAACATTCTCAAGGATAAACCATATATTGGGACATAAAACTAGCCTCAGCAAATTTAAGAAGATTGAAATCATACCAATCATATTCTCTGATCACAAGCTTTGAAATTGGATATCAACTGCAAAAAGAAAACAGGAAAACCCACAAATATTAACATACTTTTAAAGAATGACCAGGTCCAAGAAGAAATAAGAGGAGAGATCAAAAAATACATAGAAACAAATGAGAATGAAAATAGATTCTACCAAAATTTTGGGGATGCAGAGAGAGCAGTTTTAAGAGGGAAATTTATATCATTACAGGCCTTTCTCAAAAGACAAGAAAAATCCCAGATAAATAACCTCATGTTACACCTTAAAGAACTACAAAAAGAAGAACAAATTAAACCCAAGGTCAGCAGAAAAAAGGAAATAATAAAAATCAGAGCAGAACTAAATGAGCTAGAGAACAAAAAGACAATAGAAAAAAATTAATGTGACAAAGAGTTGGTTCTCGGAAAAGATTTAAAAAATTGACAACCCCTTGGCTAGACTCACTAAGATAAAAAGAGAAAAGACACTAATAAACAAAATCAGAAATGAAAGAGGGGAAGTTCTCATGGATGCCACAGAAATACAAGGATCATCCAAGAATATTATGAAGGACTATATGCCACCAAATTCAATAACATAGAAGAAATGGACATGTTCTTAGAAACATATAGTCTTCCTAGGCTGAATCATGAAGAATTGGAAAATCTAAATAGACCGATCACCAGTAAGGAAATTGAATCAGTCATCCGAAACCTTCCCAAAAGCAGAATTCCAGGACAGGATGGGTTCACTAGTGAATTCTACCAAACCTTCAAAGAGGATCTAATACCAATCCTGCTCAAACTCTTCCAAAAAAGTAAAGGAGAGACAGTACTCCCTGACTCATTTTATGAGGCCAACATTACACTGATAGCAAAACTTGGTAAGGATAACAGACAAAAAGAAAATTACAGACCAATATCTCTGATGAATACAGATGCAAAAATCCTAAACAAAATTCTAGCAAATCGAATGCAACAATGCATTAAAAAGATTATTCATCACGTCCAAGTGGGGTTCACCCAGGGGCACAAGGATGGTTCAACATATGCAAATCCAACAATGTGATACATCACATAAACAACATAAAGGACAAAAATCATATGATTATATCAATTGATGCAGAAAAAGCGTTTGACAAGATACAACATCCGTTTATGATTAAAACACATAATAAAATAGGTATAGAAGGAAAGTACCATATGACAAACCCTCAACTAATATCATAATTAATGGTGAAAAACTGAAGCCCTTTGCTCTACATTTAGGAACACGACAGGGCTGTCCCCTATCACCTCTGCTTTTCAACATAGTGTTGGAAGTCCTAGCCAGAACAATCAGGCAAGAGAAAGAAATAAAAGGCATCCAAATTGGGAATGAAGAAGTTAAATTGTCACTCTTTGCAGATACATGATGCTATATATAGAAAACCCTAAAGACTTTGCCAAAAAGCTATTAGAAACAATCAATGAATACAGTAAAGTTGCTGGCTACAAAATCAACGTACAAAAGTCCATTGCATTCCTATATACTAACAATGAAATCTCAGAAAAAGAAATTTTAAAAAAAATTCCTTTCGCAATTGCAACAAAAAGTATAAAATACCTAGGAATAAACTTAACCAAGGATGTAAAAGACCTACATGCTGAAAACTATAAGATATTTTTAAAAGAAATTGAAGAAGACACAAAGAAATGGAAAATACATTCTATGCTCATGGATTGGAAGAATCAACATAGTTAAAATGGTCGTATTACCCAAAGCACTATTCATATTTAATGCAATCCCCATCAAAATCCTAATGGCATTTTTAAAACAAATAGAACAAAAAATCATCAGATCTGTATGGAACCACAGAAGACCCCAAATAGCCAAAGCAATCCTAAGAAAAAAGAACAATAATGGAGGTATCACACTCCCTGACTTTGGCTTGTACTACAGGGCTACAATAATCAAAACAGCATGGCATTGGCAGAAAAACAGACACATAGACCAATGGAATAGAATTGAGAACCCAGAAATAAAACCACATAAATATGGACAGATAATTTTTGACAAAGAAGCAAAAAACGTACAATGGAGCAAAGACAGCCTCTTCAATAAATGGTGCTGGGAGAATTGGATAGCCACATGCAAAAGAATGAAACTGGGCTGCTATCTGTCACCATGTACCCAAATTAATTCAAAATGGATCAGAGACCTAAACATAAGACCTGACACAATAAACTACACAGAAGAAAACATAGGTATTAAACCCTGGGTTCAAAGAGCATTTTATGAATTTGACTCCAAAGGCAAGGGAAGTTAAAGCTAAAATAAATGAATGGGACTATATCAAACTTAAAAGCTTCTGCACAGCAAAAGAACCATCAACAAAATAAAGAGGCAACCAACTGAAAGGGAGAAGACTTTTGCAAACAGCGTCTTCAATAGGGGCTAATATACAAAATATACAAGGAACTCATACAACTCAACAACAAAAAAACAAACAACCCAATTGAAAAATGGGCAGAGGACCTGAACAGACATTTCTCCAAAAAGGATACACAAATGGCAAATAGACATATGAAAAAATGCTCAACATCACAAATCATCAGAGAAATGCAAATAAAAACCACAATGAGATATCACCTCACCCCAGTCAGAATGGCTATCATCAACAAGACAAATAGTAACAAGTGTTGGAGAGGCTGTGAAGAAAAAAGGACCCCTCATACACTGTTGGTGGGAATGCAGATTGGTGCAGCTGCTATGGAAGGCAGTGTGGAGGTTCCTCAAAAAATTACAAATAGAATTACCATATGACCCAGCAATCCCTCTCCTGGGTATCTACCCAAAAAATCTGAAAACACTTATCCATAAAGACAAGTGTGCTCCAATGTTCATTGCAGCTTTGTTTACGGTGGCCAAGACATGGAAACAACCAAAATGTCCTTCGACAGATGAATGGATAAAGAAGTTGTGGTATATATACACAATGGAATACTATTTGGTGGTAAGAAAAGATGAAATAGTACCATTTGTGACAACATGGATGGATCTTGAGAGTATGATGCTAAGCGAAATAAGTCAGACAGAAAAAGCAGAGAACCATATGATTTCACCGATATGTGGTATATAAAACTGAAAACAACAAAAGAACAAGACAAATGAAGAAACAAAAACTCATAGACACAGACAATAATTTAGTGGTTACCAGAGGGTAAGGGGGGAGGGAGGCTCTAGAAGAGGGTAACCGGGGTCTAATATATGGTGATGGAAAGAGAACTGACTCTGGGTGGTGAACACATAATGTGAGATATATATGTAATGTATTACAGAATTGTACACCTGAAATCTATGTAACTTTACTAACAATTGTCACCCCAATAAACTTTAATTTAAAAAAAAATAGACATTTATTGGCACAGTCAGGTTCACTTATTTACATATTGTCAATGGTTCCTTTCACCCTACAACCGCAGACCTGTGTAGCTACAACAGACATCATATGGCTGGCAAAGCTGAAAATAGCTACTACCTGGCCCTTTACAGAATAAGTGTGCCAACCCCTGCTCATAAATCCCTCCAACAAATTCTCATTTTGCTGAAGTTAGCCAGAGTGTCTCACCACCAAGAACCATACCTGGTATAACAGGTGACACAGTGCTGAAATCCATGGATTTATTCTTCAAGACCCCTGATTAAGGGCTTCCCCCAATTATTTAGTAAGGATTTGAAACTTTATCCTGGAAGTTTATTACTGAGTATCAGGGGCAGATCCAGGCTTTACAGGACCTGTATGATTGGTGCAGGAGTACTTCCTTAAGAAAAAGCATGAGAATACCAACACAGACTTAGTACAACCCCAGAGCACATTATCAGATCTCCCAGGGCCTTGGGGGGACTCATGAATGTGGGGCTTTGTAGCTTGTGCTGTGTTTACTTCAAAGCAAATCTACCTCTGTCCACCATCTGTTCTCCAAATCATCCTCCAACTACAACAGAATGATCATTTTAAAATGAAAATCTGACTTGCCATGCATCTTCTTAAATTCTTTCAGTGATCTCCCACTGCTCTTTGGATAAGGAAAAAAGGTCTTAACTTGACTTTTAGGTCCCACATTCTCATTTAGGTCCCTTCACTTTTATTGACGAAAATGTTTTGGAAATAGATAGTGGTGTTGGTTGCACATCACAAATGTCATTCATTCCACTGAATTGTACACTTAAAAATGGTTAAAGTGGCAAATTTTATGTTTTATATATATATATATATATATATATATATATATATATATATATATATATATATATATATATATATGTTATCACAACTTTTTTAAATGAATAGTGTAACATACCAGATTTCAGGTCAAGATGGCGGGTACGTAAATGCTGTGCTCGCCTCCTCCCATGACCACATCAAAATTACAACTAAACTACAGGATAACCACCACTGAGAATCTCCTGAAGTCCCCGCAACTTCTGGCTGTGAAAGCCAGCAGAGATTGTGGCTGAGTGAGATGGCAAGTGGCTGGAGTCCCAGGCATTACTCTTAAGGGACTTGCACATGGACTTACTCACTCACTGACAGACTCACTCACTCTGAGCGCCAGTGCTGGGGCAGCAGCTCAAACGACACCAGGGATGTATGGGGAGGAACTGAATTGTCTGGCTCCAGGGTGAGGCCTGGAGGAGCAGCTTTCTTTCAGACAGAAATGCTGGCAGAAGCCACTGTTTCTTTGTTGAGCCCTCCCCTCTCTCAGCATTCAGACTTAGGTAGGCACCATATCTGAGTCTCCATCAATCTGGCTAACACAGTTCAAGCTGCCTGGTGATTCCCCGAGACCCCACCCCACCCAACTTGCAGGCCCACCCCAGCTGCTCCCAGTGACTTTTCCATATGAAGGGCCTGTCTTGGCTCATGATTTGGACTTTCCTAAAAAATCTCTCAAAGGTACACAAACCCCAAACAAGCAGCATCTGGCCTCAGCATGCCCTGTACCTGTTGTTAAGCAGCTCCAAGCCAGCACTAGCAGCAGCCAGCCTCAGTTCACAGCTTAGCCTCTCTCAGGCACCTCCAAGCCCAGCATGGGTGGTGGCCATCGGTGGATTGCTTCATGGCTCATTCCAAGTGGCTCCAGGCAGGGCACAGACTGCAGATGAACTTGGACTGCAGCGGGGTTCCTCCCAGGAGGCCCCAGGACTGGCACACCTGGTGACCAGCTTCAGACCAAGCTGGAGCACCACCTGCTGCCTCCATAGTCAACACATTTAAAGGTCAGACTGGGCAGGCACCAGAGCTGTGTTATAGGAAATCCAGCTCCATAGGGCCAGCCCCTGCACTACAGCTCCTCCACTGTAGTCATGGCCAATAAGCCCAATGGTCAGTCCCTGCCACTGATGTGCAAACAGCAACCAAGGCTCAATTACAACAGGAGGGCACACACAACCCCCACAAGGGACACACCTGGAGCACCCAGCTCAGGTGACCAGGGAGACTGCACCACTGAGCCCCACAGGACACCTACACAGGATACCTAACCCAGAGGATACCTACTCTACTAAGAAAGAAATAATGACAGAAAACTTCCCTAATCTGGTGAAAGAAATAGACATAGAAGCTCAGAAAGTGCAGAGAGTCCCAAACAAGATGAACCCAAAGAGGCCCACACCAAGACACATCATAATTAAAGTGCCAGACGTTAAAGACAAAGAGAGATTCTTAAAAGCAGCAAGAGAAAATCTGTTAGTTACCAACAAGGGACTTCTCATAAGACTGTCAGTTGATTTCTCAACAGAAACTTTACAGGCCAGAAGGAATTGGCAGGAAATATTCAAAGTGATGACAAGCAAGGACGCACAACCAAAATTACTCTACCCAGCAAAGCTATCATTTAGAATTGAATGACAGATACAGAGCTTCCCAGACAAGAAAAAGCTAAAGGAGTTCATCACCACCAGCCCGTATTACAAGAAATCTTAGAGGGACTTCTTTAAGGAAGTGAAGAAAAAAAATACGAATAATAAAATGGCAAAAGCTACATATCTATCAACAATTACTTTACACACGGAAGAAGTGCCCTAAGACTCAGGAGAACTGGGCACAGGGCTGGTGGTGCTACTCTCAGTGCACATATGTGCAGGCAATAGCAGAAACTGCACTGACTTTGTAGAAACTACCATCCAGACCCCTCAGCCCCACGCATCTAAATCTGTAGTCCCAAGGTCACTCTGGGCACCAGATGACTGACTCTGCCTGCACAATACACAGAGGACTCTTTGGTACAGCAGAGGACAACCTGGAGATTACTTGGTGGGCTTAAGCCAAGATTGGTGCTGCTTTTTTTGGTTTTGTTTTGTTTTTATATCTTTAATGTCTTTGCCTATGTTGAGTGTGGGTTCTCGGTTGTTTTTACATGTGAATGTATTTGGTTTTTTTCTTTGTTGTTGTTGTTGTTGTTGTGCTTGGTGATTTGCTTTGTTCTGAAATTGCCCTACACCAGGGCCCTGCTTAAGAGGCACAAGATTAAACACACCAGAGGCCAACTCCAGACCAAACCAGAGTACTACCAGGTTTGACCTACAAGTGACACACCCAGAGGGAATTCTTTACAGGCACAAGAGCCCATAGAGACCAAACCTCATTTTAGTGGACAACCCTCACACAGCAGAAAATCCTGCTGTGAGCAGAGCCAAGTCTCACAACTAGTCAGCCTAGGAGTTAACCCCACCTACTCACAAGTGAAAAGCAATTAAAGATCTTCTTTAACAGGACAATATACACAACACAAGAGTCACCTTTGGAGCACACGCAGAGGAGAAGAAGGAAGTGGTGCAAGTCAAATATAAAGGACACATACTACATAAGATAACCCAGCAAAAACCAAGACCCTAGGGGATCTACCTAATACATCAAAGCAAATGCAGAGAGTCAGCCAGAATGGGGAAACAAAGAAACATGTCCCAAATAAAAGAACAGAAGACACCTCCAGAAGTGGAACCAAATGAAACAGAGATAACCAACCTATCAGAGGCAGAGTTCAGAACACTGATGATAAGAATGTTTAAGGAGCTTAGAGACGACATAAAGAAGGATAGAGAAATCATAATGAACAACCAGTTAGAAATAAAGAACAAAATTACTGAAATAAAGAACTCACTTGAAGGAATTAACAGCAGGTTAGATGAAGCAGAGGATCGAATCAGCGACTTAGAAGACAAGTTAGCAGAGATCACCCAAACAGAACAACAGAAAGAAAAAAGAATAAAAAACAATGAAGATGGTTTAAGAGACCTCTGGGATAACATCAAGCGCAACAACATGCACATCATAGGAATACCAGAAGGTGAAGAGAGGAAGCAAGGGATTGAGAACATATTTGAAGTAATAATGTCCGAAAACTTCCCTAACCTGATGAAGGAAACCAACATACAAGCCCAGGAAGTGCAGAGAGTTCCAACCAGGATAAACCCAAACAGGTCCACACCAAGACACATTATAGTTAAAATGGCAAAGGTTAAAGACAAAGAGAGAATCCTAAAAGCAGCAAGAGAAAGACAGAGGGTTACATACAAGGAACTCCCATAAGACTATCAAATGACTTTTCTACAGAAACATTGAAGGCCAGGAGGGAGTGGCAGGAGATACTCAAAGTGATGGAAAACAAAGGCCTACAACCTAGATTGCTTTATCCAGCAAGGCTATCATTTAAAGTTGATGGAGAGATAAAGAGCTTCCCAGAAAAGAATAAGCTAAAGGAATTTATTACCACCAAGCCAGCATTGCAAGAAATACTAAAAGGACTTCTGTAAATAGAAGAAAGATGAAAACAATCTAACTACAAATTTAAAAATGGCAATAACTATGTACCTATCAATAATCACTTTAAATGTAAATGGATTAAATGCTCCAATCAAGAGACATAGGGTGGCTGAGTGGATAAGAAAGCAAGACCCTTGTATATGCCGTATACAAGAGACTCACCTCAGATCAAAAGACACACACAGGCTGAAAGTGAAGGATTGGAGTAAGATATTTCATGCAAATGGAAATGAGAAAAAAGCTGGAGTTGCAATACTTATATCTGACAAAATAGACTTTAAAATGAAGAACATATTAAAAGACAAAGATGGGCATTATATAATAATAAAGGGATTGATCCGACAAGAGGACATAACCCTAGTAAACATCTATGCACCCAACATAGGAGCACCTAAATATATAAAACAGATATTGACGGACATAAAGACAGAGATCAACAGTAACACTATCATAGTAGGGGACTTCAACACACCTCTGACAAGGGACAGGTCTTCCAGACAGAAAATCAATATGGAAACAACAACCTTAAATGACACATTGGCCCACTTGGATTTAATCGATATTTTCAGAGCATTTCACCCCAGTGCTGCAAAATACACATTCTTCTCAAGCGCACATGGAACATTCTCCAAGATAGACCATATGTTAGGCCACAAAACAAGTCTTGATAAATTTAAGAAAATTAAAATCATACCAATTGTCTTCTCTAATCACAGTGCTATAAAATTAGAAATGAAATACAGGAAAAAACTGGAAGACACACAAATTCATGGAGGCTGAATAACATGTTACTAAGTAATGAATGGGTCAAGCAGGAGATCAAGGAAGAAATCAAAAGATATCTCGAGACAGACGAAAATGAAAACACGACGACCCAAAATCTATAGGATGCCGCGAAAGCAGTCCTAAGAGGGAAATTCATAGCATTGCAGGCCTACCTAAAGAAACAAGAAAAATCACTAATCAACAGTTTATCTTCACACTTAAGGGACCTGGGGAAAGAACAGCAAAATAAGCCCAAAGGGAGTACAAGGAAGGAGATAATAAAGATCAGAGCGGAAATAAATGAAATAGAAACCAGGAAAACAATACAAAAGATCAATGAATCCAAGAGTTGGTTCTTAGAGGAGATAAACAAAATCGACAAACCTTTAGCCTGACTCATTAAAAAAAGAGAGAGAGAGGACCCAAACTAATAAAATCAGAAATGAAAGAGAGAAGTGACAACAGACACCGCAGAAATACAAAAAAATTTAAGAAATTACTATGAGCAACTATATGCCAACAAATTTGACAATCTGGAAGAAATGGACAATTTTCTAGAGGTGTACAACCTTCCAAGGCTAACTCAAGAAGAAACAGAAAACCTGAATAGACTGATTACCACCAGGGAAATTGAATCAGTAATCAACAATCTCCCAACAAACAAAAGCCCTGGACCAGATGGCTTTACAGGTGAATTTTATAAACCGTTCAAAAAAGAATTATCACCTATTCTCCTCAAGCTCTTCCAAAAAATCCAGAAGGAGGGAAGACTCCCAAACACTTTTTATGAAGCCACTATCACCCTGATCCCAAAATCAGACAAAGACACCACAAAAGGAAAACTACAGGCCGATATCGCTAATGAACATAGATGCAAAAATCCTCAACAAAATATTAGCAAACAGAATTCAGCAATACATTTAAAAGATCATACGCCATGATCAAGTGGGATTCATCCCTGGTATGCAAGGGTGGTTCAACATCCGCAAATCAATTAATGTGATACACCACTTTAACAAAATGAAAAATAAAAATCACATGATCTTATCAATAGATGCAGAAAAAGCATTTGATAAAATGCAGCATCCATTCATGATAAAAACCCTTAAGAAAGTGGGAATAGAGGGATCATATCTCAACATAATAAAGGCCATATATGATAAACCCACAGCTAACATCATACTCAATGGGGAAAAGCTAAAACCATTCCCCTTAAGATCAGGAACAAGGCAAGGTTGCCCACTTTCTCCACTTCTATTCAACATAGTGTTGGAAGTTCTAGCCACAGCAATCAGACAAGAAAAAAAAAAAAAAAGGCATCCAAATTGGTAAGGAGGAAGTAAAATAGTCATTATATGCGGATGACATGATACTATATATAGAGAACCCTAAAGACTCCACCAAGAAACTATTAGAGCTGATAGATGAATTTAGTAAAGTAGAGGATACAAAATTAATATTCAGAAATCAGTTGCATTTGTATATACCAATAATAAAACATCGGAAGGAGAAATTAAAAAAACAATCCCATTTACAATTGCTTCAAAGACTATAAAATACCTGGGAATAAATTTAACCAAAGAAGTAACAGATCTGTACTCAGAAAATTATAAGACACTGAAGAAAGAAATGAAAGAAGATACAAATAGATGGAAACACATCCCATGTTCATGGATAGGAAGAGTTAATATAGTTAAAATGTCCATACTGCCTAAGGCAATATACATATTCAACTCAATTCCTATCAAACTACCAACGATGTTTTTCACAGAAATAGAACATATAATCCTAAAATGTATATGGAACCATAAAAGACCTCGGATAGCCTCAGCAATCTTGAGAAATAAGAACAAAGTGGGAGGTATAACGATACCTGACATCAAATTATACTACAAGGCTACAGTAATCAAAACAGCATGGTATTGGCATAAAAACAGACACATAGATCAATGGAACAGAATAGAGAGCCCAGAAATAAATCCATGCTTATATGGCCATTTAATCTACGACAATGGAAGCAAGAATTTATGGTGGGATAAAGATAGTCTATTCAATAAATGGTGCTGGGAAACCTGGACAGACACCTGCAAAAAAATGAAGCTGGACCACCTCCTTACACCATATACAAAAATAAATTCAAAATGGCTTAAAGACTTAAATGTAAGATCTGAAACCATAAAATTCCTAGAAGAAAATATAGGAAGAAACTTTACAGACATTACCTGGAGTAAGATTTTTACTGACATATCCTCTTGTGCAAGGGAAGTAAGAGAAAAAATAAACATGTGGGATTAAATCAAACTAAAAAGTTTTTTCACAGCAAACCATCAATAAAACAAAAAGGGATCCTACTGAATGGGAAAAGATATTTGCCAATGACATATCCGATAAGTGGTTAATATCACAAACTTATAAAAAAAGACTCACTCAACTCAACTCCAAAAAAACAAACAACCCAATTGAAAAATGGGCAGAGGACATGAAGAGACATTTTTCTAAAAAGGACATACAGATGGCAAACAGACATATGAAAAAATGGTCAACCTCACTAACCATCAGAGAAATGCAAATAAAAACCACAATGAGATACCACCTCACCCCAGTCAAAATGGCTATCATCAATAATTCAACAAACAGCAAGTGCTGGCAAGGATGTGGAGAAAAGGGAACCCTTGTGCACTCTTGGTGGGATTGCAGATTGGTGCAGCCACTATGGAAAACAGTATGAAGGTATCTCAAAAATCTGAAAATGGAACTACCTTATGATCCAGCAATTCCACTCCTAGGTATCCATCTGGAGAAATCCAAAACTCTAATTCAAAAAAATGTATGCACTCCTATGTTTATTGCAGCACTATACACAATAGCCAAGACATGGAAACAATCGAAATACCCATCAGTAGATGACTGGATTAAGAAACTGTGGTACATTTATACATTTTACGCAGCCATAAAGAAGAAAGAAATCTTACCATTTGCAACAACATGGTTGGACCTAGAGAACATTATGTTAAGTGAAATAAGTCAGACAGAGAAAGACAAATACAATGTGATCTCACTTATATGTGGAATCTGAAGAAGAAAATAAGTGAATGAACTAATCAGAAACAGTTTCGGAGACATAGAGGAAAAACTGAGCGTTGCTAGATGGGCGGGGGGGGGAGTGGGGATAAGGGAGAAGGTGAGGGGATTAGACAGCACAATCAGTAACCACAAGGTGGCCGCAGGGTTACGAAAGTTAATTTGGGGAATGTAATCAATAATGTTGTAAAGATTTTGTAGGGTATCCGATGGACACTTGTCTCATTAGGGAGACCACCTCAGAGATGATGTGGTCTAGACTAATGGTGTCGATAATTACTAGCATGGGAATTAGGGGCAGCAGGGTTCCTTGTGGCAGGAAGTGGGCTAGGGAGGCTTTTGTCTTATGGCAAAAACCCAGAATAATGGTTCCGGCTCATAGGGGAATAGCCATGCCTAGATTTACAGACAGTTGTGTGGTTGGTGTAAAGGAGTGGGTAGGAGTCCCAGCAGGTTTGTTGAGCCGATGAGTAGGATAAGGGATATTAGTATTAGAGCTCAGGTTTGGCCTTTGGGCTTGTGAATGGCTATTATTTGTTTTGATGTTATGTAGATTAATCACTGTTGGATGGCAATGAGGCGATTATTAATTAGTCGGTTTGTTGAGGGAAATAGGATAGTGGGAAATAATGATAATTAAGATGATAATGGGGAGGCCCATTATCGTTGGGGTAATGAAAGAGGCGAATAGATTTTCATTCATTTGGTCTCTCAGGGGGTGGTGTGTTTTGATGACTAGACTTTTAGGGGCTCCGGGTTAGAGTGGAAAGAGTGTTTTGAGACTTTTAACTGCATTATGATAAATAGGGTGAGGATCATAGAGATGATAGTAATTAGTCATGTTGACGTGTCTACTCGTTGCATTTCATTAAGGAGGGGCTTGGTCCTCAGTCTTTAACTTAAAAGGTTAACGCTGCTTAGCTTCTTAATGACTTTATACTATTGATGATGACCATTTTTCAAAGTGTTTGAGTGGGACTAGTTCGAGGACGATTGGCATGAAGCTGTGGTTTGATCCACAAATTTCTGAGCATTGGCCGTAGTAAAGGCCGGGTCGAGTGGATAGGAGGGTTGTTTGGTTTAGGCGTCCTGGGATGGCGTCTGTTTTTAGGCCCAGGGAAGGCACAGCTCATGAGTGCAGGACGTCTTCGGATGAGATTAACATACGGATAGTTATTTCTATGGGTAGTACAACTCGATTGTCCACTTCTAGTAAACGGAGCTCGCCTGGTTTTAAATAGGATGTGCGGATCATATATGAGTCGAAGTTTAGGTCTTCGTAGTCCGTATATTCATAGCTTCAGTATCACTGATGTCCTATGGTTTTAACAGTTAGGGATGGGTTATTGATCTCATCTATTATGTATAGAATTCGTAGGGATGGGAGGGCAATTATAATGAGGATAATGGCTGGGAGAATGGTTCAGATTGTTTCTACTTCTTGTGCGTCCATTGTGCTAGTGTGGGTGAGGCTGGTTGTTAGTATGAGTGAAATAATGTATAGCACTAGGGAGCTAATTAGGAAAACAATCATTAGGGTATGGTCGTGGAAGTGTAGTAGTTCTTCTATGATGGGTGATGTGGCATCTTGGAAGCCTAATTGAAAGGGGTACGCCATGGAGATATAAAGGGCTTTAACCTATAATTTAACTTTGACAAAGTTATGTAAATTTTACTAATACCTCTCTGGTAGAGAAAGACATAATGGATATGATGTTGGCTTGAAACCAATACAAGGGGGTTCGATTCCTTCCTTTCTTATTTTGGATTTACGTAGGTGGGCTCTTCGAATGTGTGGTAGGGTGGGGGACATCCGTGCATTCATTCGAGGTTAGTTGTTGTAAGTTCGACTGTTGATACTTCTCGTTTTGACGCGAAAGCTTCTCATACTATGAATACTATTAGGATTACTGCTGTGAGTGAGATGAATGACCCTATAGAGGATACTGTATTTCATGTTGTGTAGGCGTCTGGATAGTCGGAGTATCGTCGTGGCATTCCAGATAGGCCTAAAAAGTGTTGAGGGAAGAAAGTCATGTTGACTCCTATGAATATGATGAGGAAGTGGATTTTTACTCAGGTTGTGTCTAACGTGTGGCCCGTGAATAGTGGGAATCAATGGACGGAGCCACCTATAATGGCGAATACGGCTCCTATGGATAGGACATAGTGGAAATGTGCTACGACGTAGTATGTGTCGTGGAGTATGATGTCTAGTAATGAGTTAGCTAGTACAATTCCGGTTAAGCCCTCTACAGTGAATAGAAAAATGAAGCCAAGGGCTCATAGTATAGTGGGTGATTATTTAATGTTCCTTCCGTGCAGAGTTGCTAGTCAACTAAAGACTTTTACTCCAGTGGGAATAGCGATGATCATGGTAGCTGAGGTAAAGTAGGCTCGTGTGTGAACATCTAGTCCGACTGTGAACATGTGGTGAGACTTGCTAGTAGTCATCAGGCCGCTATTAGGGGCAGGATAGTTTGTAGGCTGTGGGCTAGGATTATGGTACGGCTGTGGATACGTTCATAGTTTGAGTTTGCTAGGCAGAACAGTATTGAGGACACAAGGCCGTGGGCAATTATTAGGGCTGTAGCTCCTATGTAACTTCAGGGTGTTTGGATGAGAATAGCTACAATTACTAGTGCTATGTGACTAACAGAGGAGTATGCAATGAGTGATTTTAGGTCTGTTTGGCATAAGCAGATAGAGCTGGTTATGATTATTCCTCATAGGGACAGTATTAGGAATGGGTACGCCATGAAGTCTGTAATGGGGTTTAGTAGTGCTGTGGTTCGTAGCATGCCGTAGCCTCCTAATTTTAGAAGGATGGCTGCTAGGACTGTGGACCCGGCGATTGGTGCTTCTACGTGTGCTTTTGGTAGTCAGAGGTGTAAGCCGTAGAGTGGCATTTTTACCATAAATGCCATTATACATGCTAGTCATAGGAAGATGTTACTTCAGGAGGGGGATAGGGGGTGTAGTCAGTATATCGAGAGTAGGAAGTTGAGGGTCCCTGTGATGTTTGGATATAGGTTAGTGCCACTAGAAGAGGGAGGGACCCTGCTAGTGTGTAGAAGAGGAAATAAAGTCCTGTGTTTGGTCGTTCTGTCTGGTTCCCCCACCGGGTGACAATGATTAGGGTAGGCAGGAGTGTGGCTTCGAAGAGGATATAAAATATAATTAGCTCGGTAGTGGTAAACGTTATGATTAGAAATACTTGCAGGAGGATTAGTATGGTTATAGTTTTTTTTGGTTTAGTGGTTCGTTGGCCAGGTGGTGTTGGCTGGCGATTAGTATGAGTGGTAGGAGTCCAGTGGTTAGTCTGAGCGGGGTGTTGAGAGAGAGTCAGAGAAGAAGACTAGAGAGGAGTTTAGGCTGTTGTCGGTAAATTGGTTTAGTATTGGCAGGCTTAGTCGGCTGATTATCAGGCTGTATACTGTGGGGTTGATTCAGATTGTAGTGTGTTTTGATAGTCACACGAGGGGGCTTAGTATAGTTGTAGGGATAATGATTGTTAGCATTGTAGCAGGCTGAGGTTTGTACATGGTCAACGCCATAGGTGTTAGATACTATAACAAGCACAGATAAGCCCAGGGCGGCCTGCTCGCTGCACTGCACACCTGAAGCTAAAGCTGAACAATAATGAATGTCAACTACAAGTTTACATATATATATATATATATATATATATATATATATATATATATATATATATATATATATATATACTTACAAGAAGCGGAGTACAGCATTAGGAATAGAGACAGTGGAAATGTAATGGCTCTGTGCGATGTCAGAGGGATAGTGGATGGGGGAAGGGGGTTGACACAGTGTGAGGGATATAAATGATAAACCTCTAAGTATTACTTTGTTTTGTGCATCTGAAACTAAAACTAATTAAAAAAAATAATGTAACATCAAAAAACAATGAATTATACATTAACCAGGTGAAGGAGTTTAACATTACCAGGGATGGTGTGGATTTCACATACTCCCTGATGTGATGTAATTAAAAATGATGTAATGAAATAATATGATGCAATGTCATTCACCTCTGAGGTATTCTTTCCGAAAACGTGTTTTAACAGCTTTGTTGAGATGTAATTCACATACCATGCAATTTACCCATTTAAAATGTACAATCCATTGTTTTTTGACATGTGACATTATCATTTCTTTAAAAATTGATAATCCCACTCTAATCATGAGAAAAACAGCAGACAAACCCAGATTGGTTGACATCTAAAGGATACCTGGCCAGTCCTGCACAAGACTGTAAAGGTCATGAAAAATAAGGAAAACTTGTGAGAAATTATCCAAAACCAAAGGAGACCAGGGAGACATGACAATTCAGCTCAGTGCAGTCCCCTAGATTGGAACAGAAACAGGATAGTAATGGAAAAAGTTGCAAAATCTAAAATTTAGTTTTTAAAAAATAAATACATGGGGCGTTTTCTTCCCAAGATTCCATAACCCCATTCTAAAATGAGAAAACATCAAACAAACTTAAATTAAGGGAAACTCTAATACCAGACCCATAAAAACTGTCAAGTTCATGAAAAACAAGACAAGACAGAAAAACTATCATAGGTCAGAGGAGACAAAGAAAACAAGATTTCTAAATGCATCGTGGTATCTTGCATTGGATCTGAGAACAGAAGACATTTGTGGGTAAATTGGTGAACTCTGAATGAAGTCTGGAATTTAGTGAAGTAGTATTGTGCTAATGTGAGTGTTAATAAATATACCCTGGTTAAGTAAGATGTTAACATTAAAGGAATAGAACAGGAACTCTTTGTATTATTTTTTAAATTTTTCTGTAAATCTACAAATATTTCAAAAAAAGAGTTTACTTACGACACACAAAAATAATAACTGGGGTAGTAGTTTTTCTGACTTAACCCTGATTTCTACAGGTGTAATCATCATTAATTTTAAAATAGGGGAAGTAGACCTACCCTATGTAAATGAATGTCAATTTTAATCTGTTGCTATTAGAATACAATGTAATTTCTGCTATTAGAATACAATGTAATGATAGAAGATTGGCAAATCAATGCTAATTCCTTTTAGCATTTCAACATTTTTCCAGTTTCATTGAAATATATTTGATGTACAGTACTGTGGAAGTTTAAGGTGTACAGCATAATGATTTGACTTACATCTATTGTGAAATGATTACCACAATAAGTTTAGTTACCATCCATCATCTCATATAGACACCAAAAAAAAAGAAAAAAAATAGTGTTTTTTTTCCTTGTAGTGAGAACGCTCAGGATCCACTCTCTTAGCAACTTTCCAACATCCATACAGCAGTGTCACCGTGCTGTACGTTACATCCCTAGTACTTATTTATCTTATAACTGGAAGTTTGTACCATTTGACCACCTTCCTCCAATTCCCCTCACCCAACACCCCACCTCTGGTGACCACTAATCTGATCTCTTTGACTTTGGTTTGGTTTGGTTTGGTTTGGTTTTAGATTCCACACGAGTGACATCATGTTAAATGTTGACATTATACTTACCTTGAGAAGAATTTAGATTTTGCCCCTGGTGCTTGGGGTTAGAACGCTATTGTGTCAAGATGAAGCATTCAACCAGTCTACACCACCCTGGGTGGGTTTACCTCTTTAAGTCAACATACCTATTCCTTTCGACATGTTGAGGGGAGGGAAGGGTTGAAAGAGATTAGGGAACAGATATTGAGCATTTCCTGACCACACCCAGCATTTTCCCACTGATTATCCTGTAGAATAGGGTGAAACCAACGTTGGTGGGAAGACTGAAAGAATGATCCTCCCATCCAAACCACAGAATTCAAGAATGTTTGCACACCCAGAAGACGTGTACTTGGCTGTTCATGCTGACTGTGCGTATATCCAAATGGAGTTTCCATATTACAGTTTCCCAAGCTTTGATCTTTTGCATTCTACATTCACCCTATATCTACATCTCCCTGTATTAATATTTCATTGATGTTTTTCTTTAAAGCAATTCTGTTGTTGTTTTTTTACTTAAAAGGAAATATCATCCATACAATACAATATTGTTTGGTATTAAAAAGTAATGAAGAGCTGATATGGGCTACAGCGTGGATGAACTTTGAAAACATTATATTAAGTAGAAAAATCCATGTATTATATGACTCCATTTATATGAAATGTCCAGAATAGGCCAATCATAGACCCAGAAAGCATATTAGAGAGTGGAGGGGTTAGGGGGAGGGAGCCATGGAGGGTTACTGCCTAATGGGGATGGGGTTTCCTTTTGGGGTGATTTATGAACAAGTTTTCGAATTGAATAGTGGTGATGGTTGTACAACTCTGGATATACCAAAACCATTAAAACTGTATACTTTCAAAGGGTGAATTTTATGATGTGTGAGTTATATTTCAGTAAAGGTTATATTAAAAAAAACGAAACGGTTACCTATTATGATAAATAGAAACGTCAGTATCACTTGCCATAAATAGGAGATACACATATAAATAAAAACATGCAATTAAAATGTTAAATGTTCATCTATGAACCACCAAAAGTCATCCCAATGGACCACCGGTGTGAGTTCCACGGACCTCCTCTGGATACCATGACCTGGTCTGTGTGTCTACGTCCACACATACAAACATTTCTCTGAGAGCAGACTTGCTAAGTCAAAGATATGAGCATTTTGATTTTCTATAGATGTGTTCACTTACTCATTACACGAAAATCATTTATCAAGCCCCTACCAAATGCCAAATACTGTTCTAGGTACTGGAAACAGTGTGACTGACGAAGCCCCTAATCTCATGGAACTCACGTGTTGGTGGGAAGACTGTCGATAAATAAATAACACTATAATATTACTTGTATCATACAATAGTCTTCTGAGTAGTAAGTGCAATGAAGAAAAAGAAGGCGTCGCAAGGAGTAAAAGAATCATGGGGGGAAGATCTTTTTTATTGTGGTAAAATACACACGACGTAAAATGTACCACTTTAACCATTTTTAAAGTGTATAATTTAGTACATCCATAATGTCGTGCAACCAACACCTCTATCTAGTTCCAGAACATTCCATCATCCCAAAAGGCGAGCCCCATGACCTCATGGATGGTCAGGGAGGTGAGAGCGGAGCAGGGATTTAGCTGGAGGAAGCGCCAGGAGAAATCATGTGAGGAGCTGATGGTCTCTACACGTGACCTTCACCTCTGTACTATTATTTTGTTCATAGTTTTCTTTAAAAGAATTCTTTTTAGTACTTAAAAGCCAAGTGTTATCCTCACCATGGAATATTACTTGGCAGTTTAAAAAAAGAACGAATTACAGATTCACACTAGCATGGATGAGCCTTGAAAACATATGCTCTTAAAAAGGGGAGATGACTCTTTGTGGTCTGGGAGGAAAGCAAGGCCCACAGGTCGAGGAAGCAGATTTTAGCTTAACCTCGGGGAGAACCTTCCAGCACTGCACAGTATCCCCACCCCACTGAAACCATCCAGCTCTGAATTTCAATGTCTCCCTCCTCACGACCTCCAAAGCTATATAAGCAAAGCTCACCCATGACAATAGCCCAAAAGAGGCTGTACAAATGGCAGGCGCAAAGGAGGTGTTTTTCTGCATTTGGCAGTCAAAGACATGCAAATTCTACCAGCCCCCGAGGGACCTGTTAATACCCTAACAATTTAGCACCGAGTTTTACCAGCTAGGACTGAAACTCCAGGTGGCTCAAAATACATTGTTAGGACCTTTAGAAAGCACTGGCTTTGTCAAGAGCTATAAAAATGTTCTCTTCTTTGGATCCAGTAATCCCACTTCAGGAAAGTTACAAAGAAATAATTCAACAAAAGAAGAAAAATAATTAAGTAGTCATTTCAGCCTTATCTACAATTTTAAAAATCAACCAAAAGGTTAAGTAAATCATTATTTATGTGCTCCATGGAATATTAAGCAGCCATTGAAGCTGCTATTAATGCACGGTATGTGGCTTTAGAAGGGAGAGTGATCAGAGAATATTAGGGAAGGTAAAGCTCAGACGAAAATAATTTGTTCCATGCATTCCTAACCAAGTCACGTAAATAAGCATACGGGCCAAGAGTAGAGAAAAACTAGACTGTGCAAGACTCTTCTTACACATACAGACACACACAGACACACAACACATGTCCACACACATACATACACACTCATATATGTCCGAACAGTACACATACCCACATGCACATACACACACACAGAGTTACACATTCATATGCCCCCTCAATATACTTGATAGGGTATGTAGATACATAGAAATGCGCAGGAGAAGGAGAAATTTAGCCCCGATTAGAAAGCCACTCGCTGCAGCTCCTACTTGGGTCAGGAAGCCTGGCAGCGGCCCAGCAGGACTCCAGGTTTACTTCTAAATCAAAGAGCTGTGTTGTTAGACGTCAGAGAAGAGGGGGACACATCTTGCTGTCAGGATCATCAATACCTGACTAGCCCGACAGGATTCCTGGTTTTCACACACCCCTAAGGGATGTGTTTACATATCCCCCCAAATCAAGGGGATGTGTTTACCCAGGCCCCTAAATCAAAGGGATACGTTTACTCATGCCCCTTCATCAGAGAAATGCGTTGCTAAGTGCCAGAGGACCGGGCACCTCAGGGGGGGAGAAAGAGATAAGGGAAGGGAAAGGGGGAGCCTCACCCATAGAAATAAAAGCCTTCACACGATGTAAGCGATGTAAGCGGGGGCTGCTTCCCTCTCTGGGGTCAGCCTGTGCCATGTCTCAGAGTATGCTCTCTTTGACTAATAAACTTCTGCTGTTCATGCTTCATAAATTTCTGTCTCTTGATTGAACTCATTCCTTCAAGAAGACGAAGAGCCGAGGTTCAACATCATTTTCCTGGTAACACACGTGCCCACACAACACATACACAAACACACTCCCAAATACTCTCTTCTCTGTCAAGACCTGGCACACATCACCACTTCCGTGAAGCATCCCTGGCCCTTGCAGGTAGTACAAGTTGCTACTTCCTCCCTTATCTAACACTTTGGAGACCACTGTTCATTCCCACAAACATCCCTTAAGCACTGACATTCCTTCAAGAGCTGGGAACACAGCAGTGACCAGATCCTATGTCTTCTCCCCGGCAATCTCACTCAGTTATAACACTTACTTCATTGTAATGGAGGTTTTGGTTTATGTGCCTGTCCTTCAGACAACCTCAGGCAGGTTCACTAACTACAGGGCTGAGCTGTCCTGAGTGGGATGTGCTAAGAGGGTATTGGCTACCCATTCAGGACAAAGGATCAAGACTTGAGAGGTTGGAGGGTGCACAGAAACAAACCTGAGAGAAGACAGCGATAATGATTATCAACTCCTTTTCACAAATAAGGAAACCGAAACTCAAGAGGTGACATCATTTGCTTACATCCTGCACCACGTAAGGAATAGGGTGATTATCTCACTGTGGTCTGTTTGCAAAGCCAGAGCTCTCCCTGTTCAGCCCACTGCTGTCGATGGCAAAGTCTAGAGATGCCCAGTTACAGCAACAAATCCTTAAAGGTCTGTGACCTGGTGCTGAAATGTCCCAGGGTCTCCCCCAAGGGTATCAACCTCTAGAAGCCCAGAGGTACAAAGATACAAAGTCAGAGAAGCACAGGGCAACTGGCCACCGTCCATCACACTGGTCAGAATAGCCCTTCCCTTCCCCCTTCCCCCTTCCCCCCAGCTAGACTTCCCTCCTTCTTGGCTCGGTTTGACTAAGGGCTATGCCTTTGAGAATGGAACACTGTCAGTTTAGCTCTGTGGGAACATCTCAGCGGCTGCAAATACACGCAAGTCTGCTGAGGTCTAGAAGCCAGAATTCAAAGGAGCGTCAATGAAATAATCACAGGCACTTTCATTGAGTGTTTACTGCCCTATGCACAGTACATACATGGTGCCATTTAAGCCTCACGATCTGCCTGTGAGGTGAATACTAGTATCACGCTCATATCTCAGGTGAGGAAAGGAGGCTCAATTGTGTTTAGTCCCTTCCCAAGGATCTCACCGCTGCCAAGTGGCAGAGTTATGGCTAGTCTGAGTTTAACCACTGCATTCTTTTGCCTCCCAACATTCCCACAGCCCAGAACCACATGCAGTAACCACAGAAAGAGGCCCAATGGACTGGGCTCAAGTTCAGATGGTACCACCTTCCCGCAGACTGACTCTGAACCAACTTCTCTCAGAGAATGTTTACTGGGCACCTCTGATGCAGGTTCCCAGGTCTTTGGAGCATTTTATTTACAATGCTCACTTGAATACTGGCTATCAATTTTAGGGATCCTTTTTCCAAGAAAAAGGAACGCAACTCAAACTACCTTAACCAAGTCGTACTGTACAGGAGTGAAAAGAGATGAAATACTGCTATACACAGCAAATGGAATAAATCTCACAAATACTATTTTAGGTTAAAGACACCAGAAAAAAAGTATGCGTACAATATGTCTGGGTTTAAATAAAGTTCAAGAGAAGGCACCGCGAATCTATGATGTCAGAAATCAGGAAAGTGGTTACCTTTGGGGAGAAGAGATCGAGTAAGAATGTGGGAGTCATAAAGGGGCTTTGGGGTGCTGCAGAGAGAGAGAAAGCAAGGGAACATATACAATTTTATATACAGTTTCTTATAGACATATAAGAATTTATATATTCTAGCATATACAAGGTTTGATAATTAAGTTCCCAAACTTGTTGCAACGATGTTGCTAACCTTTTTTGATATCAGAGGGATTGTTCATTATGAATTTGTACCACCTAGACAAACAGTTAACCAAGTTTACTATTTGGAAGTGCTAAAAAGGCTGCATGAAAAAGTTAGACAAGCTGAACTTTTCGCCAACAATTCATGGCTCTTGCATCACGACAATGCACCAGCTCACAGGGCACTGTCTGTGAGGGAGTTTTTAGCCAGTAAACAAATAACTATATTGGAACACCCTCCCTACTCACTTGATCTGGCCCCCAATGACTTCTTTCTTTGCCCAAAGATAAGGGAAATATTGAAAGGAAGACATTTTGATGACATTCAGGACATGAAGGGTAATATGATGACAGTTCTGATGGTCATTCCAGAAAAAGAGTTCCAAAATTGCTTTGAAAGGTGGACTAGGTGCTGGCATCGGTGCACAGCTTCCCAGGGGGAGTATGTCAAAGGTGACCATAGTGATATTCAGCAATGAGGTATGTAGCACTTTTTCTGGGATGAGTTTGCGAATGTAATTGTCAGACCATGTATGTGTGTGTGCGTGTGTGTGTGTGGTTTTTTAATAAAGTTAAACATATACTTTACATATGACCCAGCACTCGTACTCCTAAAGATATGAAAATGTACGTCCACACAAAAACCTACGCGTGAATGTTCATAGCAGCGTTATTTGTAATAGCCAAACTGGAAACAACCTTCAATGACTGGCTGGATAAACACATTATGGGTCGTCCATACCATGGATACTACTCAGGCATGAAAAGGATTGAACTGTTGCTACAACATACAACCACTCGGATGGGTTTCAAAAATATTATGCTGCGTATAAAAAACCAAGCATTGTCAAAAGGCTACACATATTGTATGATTCCATTACCATAACATTTTGGAAATGACGAAACTATAGTGTGAAATAATATGTGTACAAAGTATTCATTTTAGCAAACACTGGAAACATCCATCAATAGAAAACCGGTTACATAAATTATGGCACCATCTGTTTGTTAATGGAAAATAAGGAGCTTTATAAACATTAAGGATATGAAAATATCACCAAGCTAAATTAAGTGAGAAATGCAAGATGTAGAACAGTATTATAGTATACTACTTTTATGTACAAAAGGGGGAGAGAATAAATGTGTGTGTGTGTGTGTGTGTGTGTGTGTGTGTGTGTGTAGACGCCAGAAGGTTACACAAGAAACTATTAACAGGAATTATCCATTGAGGCTAATTCCCCTCATATGTAAAAAACTCCTAGAAATTAATAAGAAAAAGATCAATAACTGGAAAGGGAAATGGGCAAACTGGAGGAGTGGGAGGCCGAGTTGGAGGAAGGTGTTTCATTATTTCATGGCATGACTCCTTTCCTAACCAAATCAGTATTACATATTTAAAAGGTTAAATTTTTTTAAAAACATCAGAAAGCAAATGGAAGAGAAGGTAAAAAATAGAAGGATTCCAGGAGATAGAGAGGCTTTCCGAGGAAACAGAAATAAGTCATGATATGGGCACCCCAACAAAAAGAACAAGGCCCACCAAAATTGGTGGGCAAAAGTGGAAGATATATCCTCATTCCCACCCAAGGTGGGCTTGGTAGGGATGCCAATAGGCTGATGAAGGCAATTTTATCAAGTACGTGGTTCAAAACCCCAGTGCCAAGCACAGCACCTGACCTATAGCAGGTGACCCAGAAGTGTTTCATAAATTCATTCATTTGACCTGCATTTATTGTCACTTTCCAGGAGCTTTAATTGGTGAACCCAACAGTATAAATTCCCTTCCCTCATGGATTTTCCATTTGATGGAATGAATAAAAGGACATCTCCAATTCAGGCACCTGAATGCCCTTGGGCCTCCAGACCACCCTGCCTGGGAAGTGCCATAGGCTCAGTCTGAGCTGGGAGGGGACACTAGGGATAGTCTCCTAGTGAGAACAACCCCCCAGTGACGTCTCCACCTCTTCACACACCCCATCATCCCAAAGCGCCCATACACTGGAGAACACAGGAGTAGAAGCAAAATAATTAGCATCTTCTTTCTTAACTAGGAGCCACGGGATTGGAGTCCCCAGGAGACCTCAAACAGTAAATATCCTGCTGTGTCCCTAGCCCCTGCTCACCTGCCCCAACGAGGGGGGGGGATGCGACAAGATTTTCCCCCATAGATGGCAGATTCGCCCCAGCCGTCACAGCTGAGTGGTCTTCCCACGTCCTTCCTGGAGGCTTAGCACTGACCTCTGGCGGCCAGAAGCCTGATTACGGAGATCACCTCTTGGTGACACCATCCTGGTAAGTCAGTGAGGTGGCTGAGCACCCATGAAACTAGACGTTGACACTTGAATTTCACATCATTCTACATGTTACGAAATATAGTATTTTTTTAACTGTTGCATTGAAAAATGTACTGAAGTCATCTCAATGATTCAGGAAGATCCCCAACTAGTATCTGCCCTTCCATGTGCCCCTCTCTCCCAAACTGTTGACAAAATATAGCATGCAGCTTTTTTTTAAGAAAGTAAAAAGTATTGCAGAAGTGGTTTTTCTGAAGATGGTGCCACAGACCTTTGCATATCCTACTCCCTCTGCCCCACTCCCACCCAGGGTTAATGCCTCCTTACCTTTGAGATTTCAATGCAAACCCCACTTCCTCAGGGAAGCCTCTCCTCACTCCGCCCTTGCCCCAGCTACGTCAGGTACCTTAATGTGCTCATTATCCCCTCATTCTCATCATATCAGTGATTTCATGTTCATTTGTGTGATTCTTTGATGAATGTCTATTTCACCCACTTGACTGTAAGCTGAGAGCTGGTGACGGAGTCTGTGTTCCCCTGTTTATCTTGCCCAACTTCCTGCCTCCAACTTAGTAAAACAGCCATTCAAGATAGATTTGTTGAGTGAGTAAATGAATGAATGAATGAATGAATGAACAGATGAATGAATGAATGAGGAGGCAGTGTGACTGCCTGGTGAGGTAACTGAAATAGCCTGGGTTGGAATAGAGATGTCTAAGAGTCAACGTTAAGTTGCTGTGGTACGTGATGTAACTTCCCTCCACTCCCCCTACCTTCAGTAAAGCCTGTCGCACACCACGAGCCTTGGTGAAATCAAGGGCAGAAACAGGAACAGTGAGCTCACAGTAGAACTATTTATTTAATTCAGTAATAACAGGCGACCATGAGAAAACAATCACATAGAAAGTCTCCAAAATCTCAACGAGGGTGTTGGAGGGGGTTTGAGCCAACTTATCTAGATTGAAGCAGATTAACCCTGGCCAGTGTTAGAATACAACAACACTTCTTTCTCTCCTTGCAGGATTTCATTGGGTAATTCAAAGAAGTTTTGTAGATTCAGACACTGAGGTTCAGAGAGGGAAAATGACTGTCCCAAGTCCATGCGCTGGATCGGGGGGGGATTCCTATCTAGCCTAGTGTGACCCCAAAGCCTGACCCTTCCTCCCACCATCATGATGCTGAACGGCCTTTCAGGTAGGTGACTTGCCCAAGGTCATGCTACAGCTTTGAACAGCTCAAGTCCTGTTCCACGTGGGACTCTGGGGTACAAAAGGTGGATCAGCTGGTGGGAGTGACCAGAAAGCCTTTTCCAGCGAGGCATGGGGAAGGAAGGACTCAGTAAGGCTTCAGCCCAAGATCCCGGAAGGGGAGCTCCTACTCCCAAATATATATTTGCAAGGGATTTGGAGAGTCACTTCCATCTCTATGAACCTGTATAGTGGGAGGTCCCCAAGACCACCATCAGTTCAAGAATGCACTAGAAGGACTCACAGAACTCAGCAAAGTTGTTATACTCATGCTTTATTACAGAGAAAAGACACAGATTACAATTAACAAAGGTAAAAGGCACATGGGGAGGGGTCTGGGAGATAGCAGGACAAGCTTCCAGCACCCCCTCCCTGTGGAGTAGCGTGGACAGAGCGTAATTCCCCCAGCAATGATGTGTGACAACATACATGGTGTACTGCCAACCAGGGAAGCTCACTTGAGCCTTAGTGCCCAGGGTTCCCATTGGGGGTTGGCCACTGTATTAGTTTCCTAGGGCAGCCATAACAAAACACCACAGACTGGGTGGCTTAAACAACAGTAATTAGTTTGCTCACAATTCTGGAGGCTGGAAGTCTGATCAAAGTGTCAGCAGGGTTGGTTCCTTCGGAGGCCTTTCTCCTTGGCTTGCAGATGGCCATCTTCTCCCCGTCTCTTCACACCATCTTCCCTCTGCGCACAAATGTCTGTGTCCTAATCTCCTCTTTTTATAAGGACACCAGTCACATTGGATTCAGGCCCACCCTAAACACCTCATTTTGATGCAGTCACCTGTTTGAAGACCCTATCTCCAAATACAGTCACATTCTGAGGTCCTGGGAGGTTAGGACTTCAACATAGGAATTTGGGGGAGGGGACACAATTCAGCCCGTTACAGCCACGTAGCTGACCACCCATGTGGCTCACCTTAGTCACACAGTCTCTGACCCCTCCAGAGAACAAACTGACACAGTGTGCTTCAAGCCCCCACTATAAATCATACTGTTCACTTAACTCCCTGGCATGGCCCCCAGGTATACAAAAAGATTCCAAGGGTTTAGAAGCTATCTCCCATGGGCCAAACACCAGGCCTTTCTTTGAAATGGTCAAGAGAGCCCAGAGCCCCAGGAGGGAGGAGAGAGGAAGGAGAAGCTAAGGAATGACCTGGGGTATCTGCCTGGCCCTGCCCACCCCAGGCTACTTGTTGCCACCTGACCAGCCACCCCTCTTCAGGCTGCCTTCCCTTCCTCTGGGTCCGCCAGCATCTATGAAGCCCTGGTGGCCACACGAGCACCCCCCAGGCCCTCAAGCTTGCCACTAGGGCAGCTCTTGGCATGGTTGCAGGTGACCAGTTGCTGAATGTGTCCTAGAGCCTGTGCAGGAGCCTGGCCAGCAGGAGAGCCTAGCAAGCCTACAGCTGATAAAAGGAGGATACTGCAATGGTGGCTGGGAGCCACGCTGCGCCTCAGGTTCAGCTCCACAGCTGCCTGGCTGGGCTTTTCCAAGGGCCATTGGGAAGCTCTAGCCAAGATATGCTGCCCCGCTGACTGCTGCCCAAGTGACACCATGCCTCATCTCAGGAAGCTGCCTCGTGGTGACCCAACCACCCTCTCTCCCTCCAGCTCTTCAGTGCTGCCCTGGTGGACATCTCTGGGCAGCCACCTCTTCCCTAGTTCCTCTGAGGACTGACTCCTAACCAGGGAGGTCTGCATAGGCCTCGGCACTCACCTCCTCACCCTGGAAGATGCCAGGTGCAGGTGAGGTGCAGGTGAAGCTCAGGTGCAAGAACTGGAAACGACAACAGGGAGTGGAAACTGGGGGCCTGCTCCCCATAACCTTCTCAACCTTCCATTCCCCAGGAACTAGGACCCTGGGAGGTGGCGGCCAAGGAACTTAGCCCACAGACACATGCCCCACCCCCATCATCCCCACCCCCATGAACTTGAGAACAGAGGGAGTTAAGTCCGCTTTTTGACTGGATGAGGAACCAAGGCCTAGAGAGAATGTCTGCATTTAGGGTCCTCCAGAAGATGATATAAGATAAAGATTCAAGTACAAGTGGTTTATTTGGAAAATGGACCAGAAAATGCTGGAAGGGAGATGGAGAAGTGAGACAGGGAAGGGTAGGAAGTTGGTAAAGAGTGCACTGATAAGTTTCCACTGTGGGCAGCTGGAGCTCAACCCCATAGGGACTTCTGGGGGTCAGTGTGGAACCTAAGTCATTCCACACAAGGGGTGAGGGACTGGGGTACTTATCCACCAAATCCCATTGTCTGTCACAGAGGTGCAGAGCTGTGTTCAAACCTGCATTTCTTCTCTCAACAAATCCCCATATATACTGGGGGTTGATTTATCCATCTGGCACCATAAGCACAGCACATCCGCTCTGCAGCTAGTGAGAATATTTGGGGAAAAGAAAACACATACATGTGCGTGCTCCACAATCCAAATAGCAACTACCAAAATCCAGATGAATAACAGTATAAACGTCACAAAGTGTGAAAGTTAGCATTCATAACCATTTCTGTATGTATAATTTGTAGAACATTTGTTCTCACTTATCAAGAATTTCTGATTGCTGAGAAAGAATCATAGCCAATTATAGATTATATGAGCTATTATATATAGTCAAATAAATGCAACAGAAAAAGTACAGAAACCCTGTCAAAAGGTTTACCAAAAAATAATGAATGTGGCATATGACTGCTTTGTAATCATTTAATGTTATATGGGTGGGACCAAGGGCTGCTCTCATCCCCATGTCAGCCTCTGGCTCCTCTGAGGTTCTGGGGTACCCCGATGGTAGCTGAGTCCTGCACCCCTGCCTTGGACTTGGGCAGAAGTGTTATTTTGACCCCCGACCTCTCTCCTCACTGTCAGCAGCTACCTCAAAGACAACTGGGCAGAGATCTGATGGGGTGCACCCCACTCTTCTCCAGCCTGACTTCTCCCAAACACATACATCCAAAGAAAAATGAACAGAGTCTATGAGATCTGTGGGACACTACCAAACATACCAACAAATGCATAATGGGAGTCCCAGAAAGAGAGAAGAGAAAGGGACAGAAAGAATAGTTGAAGAAATAATGGCCAAGAAACTTTCCAACATTGATGAAAGACATGAATCTACACATCCAAGAAGCTCAAGGACCTCCAAACAGGATGAACACAGAGATCTGCATTGAAACATTATAAGCAAACACACCTCTTCTGTCCAGGCTTGTTGGCCACGCCATCCTGTCTAGGACTCCTTCACCTGGCACCTCTCTAAACATTCAGCAGTGAACAAGACATTCAAGCATCTGGTGGAGGCCCAGTCTAGACAAGGAAGCAGATAAACTAGAACAGACTATTGGAGCTATTACGTTCAGGCTGTGGCAAGTCTTCAAAAAAATAAAATGCACTGATGTAATCATGACTGGGGGGAGGGCCTCCCAAGGAGGTGCCGCTGGAACTAAAGGATGAGAAAGAGGCAGCTTTAGAAGAACCAGGGCTTCTGAGGCAGAGGGAACTGTACGTGCAAAAGGCCTAGGGCAGGAACAGTTGATGTGAAGGAGAAACAAAGAGGAGGCTGAGGTGAGTGCTGGGTACAACAAAGGGGATGAAGCCAGAAGTCTTGTTAGAACTGGATTTTATTTGTGGGAATCTGGATTTTATTCTAGGTAGCGTGAGCAGTCAATAGATGGCTGTTCAACAGGAGTGTGCCCCGATTTGATTTCAGCTTGTTAACCACTCTAGGTGCTGCATAGAGAGTGGAATATAGAGGCGAGGTGGGTTAAATTTTCCAAGATGGCCACAATAATATCTTTCATCCCACATCCTCTTGCACAAGGTCACTTTGACACACCACCCACTGAGAGAGACAGGATTTATGTCCTCTCCCTTTGAATCTGGTGCCAGAAGTGACAGTTTGACACCTGAGGGTGGCTCAGGAAAGGATACAGCTTTGGCCTTGTTCATTTTTGGAGCCATGGGTGGCTATGTAAGAAGCCTGACTACCTGTTGGGAGGGGAGGTCTGCGTAGGTGCCCCAGTCCACAGTTCCTGCAGAGGCCCCAGCCCACAACTGGCATCAAATGCAAAACCTGTGAGTGCACATGCCTCCAGATGATTTGGGCCCCCCCATCTGTTGATGCCTAAATCTTCTAAGTCTTTCCAACTGAGGAGCAGAGACAATCAACGTCGGCTCTGCCCTGCCCAAACTCCTCACCACAACATCTGTGAGCATCATGCAATGGAATGGCTGTTTTACACCATTGAGTTTTGGGATGGTTTGTTAGACAGCAGTAGTAACTGGAATTTGGGAGCGGGGGAGAATTGGGTGGAGGAGGGAGGCACTGGAGCGGCATCAGGTAGACTATGGAAGAGAGAGTGCCATCGAAAGGAGTAATGCCAAGGCTTGCACCAGGTTAGAGCAATAGATGAGGAGAAGGGATAGGTGCAGGATGCGTTTTGGAGGTAAAGCCAAGATAACTTGCGATCACTAAGGGAGAAGGGGAAAGAGGAAGGACGAGGAACCCAGGCTGCGCCTCCATATAAGAGCTGGAGCCCAGGAAGGCAGCCCAGAGCCCCCCATGCTTTCCCTCCCCTCCCGGCCCGGGCGACTACATCTCCCAGCATCGCTCGCTCTGGCCGCGGGAAGGGGAAAAAAAAAAGTTTGGGCCAAGCATTCCCGGAATGCGCTTCCTGGTGGCGCGGGGCGCGGGGCGGGCGGGGCAGCCCGGGCGGGGCGGGAGAGGGGCGGCGCGGCCGGACCCGGGCTCGCACTCGGCCCGGCCGGGGCCCCAGCATGGCCGAGCCGCTGCTCAGGAAAACCTTCTCCCGCCTGCGGGGCCGGGAGAAACTTCCCCGGAAAAAGTCGGACGCGAAGGAGCGCGGTGAGCCGGGCAAGGGGCGGAGGAGGGGGCGCCGAGCCCCGCCCAGCCTGGGAGGGGGTCCCAGGGCCCCAAGGAGGGCAGGCTGGGGGGACAGGAGGAGCCCCGCGGAGCCTCCTGCGGACTGGGGTGGAGGGCTGGGGACAGGCAGGGGTCCTGGAAGTAAAGGGCTGGGGGGAGAGGGGCGCGGACCGTTATGTGCGCCTGGCCCAGGATGCCAGCGCTGCGAGCTCCTTGGGAGGCCCGGGAGGGGGCCTCGTCCCTGACAGGAAATGGGGCCGAGACGGAGTGCCTGGAGAGTGGAGGGAGGAGGACCTGGAGACCGGGACACTGGGGCCCAATCGGGCCAGGCAGGGGGCACCCTGCGCCCTGGATACCGGGATAGGAGATGGGGGCACACTCTGCAGGAGGGAGATGCTGGGCTATCAATCACAGGAGGCACCGCGCATCCCCCTCCCACCTATTAACCAGTGACTGCAGCTGCATCCACCTTAGGCAGCCCCAGGAAACTGTCCCCTTGATGCAGATGGGGAAACTGAGGCACAGGGCAGTTGGGTAATTTGACCAGGACTAGTGACGTGACTTAAACAGCTCTTTGGACTGTGCTCCTAATAGAGACCCAGGAGAGAGAGTACTGGGGGGGAGTGGGGGGCGGTGGAAATCGGAGGTGACCAGAGGAGGGACTCTACAAGCAAGCAAGATGAAACCTTAAAGAACTGGGCGCTGCCTGGGACAGGAAATCCCAGTAAGGAAGGAGTTAAAGGAGGGATGCCAGATGACTTCTGGATCTGACCTCCCCCCACCAGCCCTTCCCAAAGATTCCCAGAGTAGAGAAATGGGACTGGGTGCCCACGCACAAACACACAGGAAACGGCCTGGGATGTCAGAGAAGGGAAAACAGAGCAAAGGGGAGGCGCCGAGGGACTGACCACGGGGGTCTGGTCTTGGGCTGTGAGGTGGCCCGCTCCAGGGTGGGGGCAGAGTTTGGAAGACAGGCAAGGGGGGCGGGGGTGACGTGCTGCAGGAAGGGAGAACCCTGTGCTCGCGGTCATGCCTGCTCCTGTCTTCTGAGCCAGCAAGCCAGCGTCCACTGTGTGCTCTGTTCTTGACCATGCCATGGGGACCTAGGGAGCACTCCCCATGCCGAGCCCCCTGAAGGCCCCTGGAGAGTGCATAGAATCCCCCCATGTCAAAGGACAACACTGAGGCTCAGAGATAGGAAGCAACTTGTCCCCAAGCCACCCGTGACAAGAGACAGGGAGGGATGCATACTAGAGTTAATGAGAGGAGTGGGGAATCAGAGCCAGGAACACAGCCCTGTCCTGGAGAAACCCCCACCAGCCCCAAGGCTGGAGGGACGGTAGGGCTTAGGGATATCAGGAACTAAGATGGGGTGGGCTCTAAGCTGGCAACCCATTGCATTCCAAACAAACGCCCCAGACCCTGCTAGGGAAAGGGCCTGGGCTGGGGCTGCTCTGGGGGGGAGGATCACGGGCTGGGTCTCACGCCCTCGCTCTCTGCCAGGCCTCCCAGCCCAGCACCCAGAGCCCAGTCCTCCAGAGCCAGAGCCCCAGGCCCCCGAAGGGTCCCAGGCTGAAACAGAGGGACCCCCCAGCCCTGAGGCATCTCGCAGTCCTGCGCGGGGGGCCTACCTGCAAAGCCTGGAGCCCAGCAGCCGAAGATGGTTGCTGGGTGGGGCCAAGCCACCAGAGGAGGCCACTTTGGGGCCTGGGGCACCTGGCAGCGGGGAGCCTGCTGGAGAGATCTGGTACAACCCCATCCCTGAGGAGGACCCCAGACCGCTGGCACTTCAGTCCCCAGGGCCACAGCCAGGCTCGGCGGAGTCAGAGGGCCCGGCCTCAGAAGGTGAGCACAGCCTCATCTACCCACCCACCCACTCCCACCCCAGCTCCCCAAGAGGACCAGGCCTCAGCCCCATCCCAAGCCCAAGTTTCTGAACCCTGAGTTCTGCTGTTCCCACAGGCATGGCCCCTGCCAGTCCCCCAACCAAAGCCTCACGCACCAAGTCCCCAGGCCCTGCCAGGCGCCTCTCCATGAAAATGAAGAAGCTGCCAGAGCTACGGCGCCGCCTGAGTCTGCGGGGCACCCGAGCTGGGCGAGAACGCGAGAGGGCTGCCCCCACCGGCTCTGTCATCAGCCGTTACCACCTGGACAGCAGCGTGGGGACCCCCGGGCGGGCAGCTGTGGCGGGGGGTACAAGGGACCCTCAGACCGGGTACCTCAGTGATGGTGACTCACCGGAACGCCCAGTGGGTCCCCCATCACCCACCACCTTCCGGCCCTATGAGGTGGGCCCATCGGCCCGGGCGCCCCCAGCTGCACTCTGGGGCCGCCTCAGCCTGCACCTGTATGGGCTGGGGGGACTGCGGTCAGCACCCGGAGCTACCCCTAGAGACCTCTGCTGCCTGCTGCAGGTGGATGGAGTGGCCCGGGCCCGCACAGGACCGCTGCGTGGGGGGCCCGACTTCCTACGGCTGGACCACACCTTCCACCTGGAACTCGAGGCTGCCCGGCTGTTGCGGGCCCTGGTGCTGGCATGGGACCCTGGTGTGCGGCGGCACAGGCCCTGCGCCCAGGGCACTGTGCTGCTGCCCACGGTTTTCCGAGGTAGGATGCATAGCCGTGGGGGAGGAGTGGTAGGGCACAGGATTCAGCCCTTCCCACAGAGTACCCAGGGCACTAAGCCCAGGGTGGGGCTGTGGCTTGGGGTAGGAAGCTAGGGCACAGGAGCCTGTGGGGCTAAACCCCACTCATGTCCTCTTGTGTCTTCAGGGTGCCAGGCCCAGCAGCTGGCTGTGCGCCTGGAGCCCCAGGGGCTGCTATATGCCAAGCTGACCCTGTCCGAGCAGCAGGAAGCACCAGACACAGCTGAACCCCGTGTCTTCGGGCTGCCCCTGCCGCTGCTAGTGGAGCGGGAACAGCCCCCCGGCCAGGTGCCCCTCATCATCCAGAAGTGTGTTGGGCAGATCGAGCGCCGAGGGCTGCGGGTGAGCCCCTTGTCCCACCCCAGTGGGCCCCCAGACCTCAGAGCCACTCCCCAGGACACCCAGTGTGCAGAGGCCAGGCCTTCCCCCCAACCCTGCCTGGGACCCTCCCAGCTCCAACCCCAGCCTAGACAAGGGCAGGAGGTGCCCAGCCTAGGACCTATGGGTCATCCACCCATTTAGTGACACAGGATCCCAGCCCTTCTGGAGTTCAGGGTCTGAGGAGGGGAAAGACATGATTCCAGTAGCTCACAAATGTAAAACTGTGTCTGGGATAAGAGTGAAGAAGCTAGAAGAGCTTAAAGCAGGACCTCACCTCCTGGCTGTGGTAGCCAGAGAAGGAATCCTGAGGAGGTAACAAATGAACTGAGTAGGAGTCAGGACACGTGATCCAAGCAGAGGGTTTACAGGGCCAGGTTGTCCAGATGGGGTCCCCATGACAGGTGTCAGAGCAGGAAGGCAGCCAGTGAGGCTACAGTGAACCCCCAACCTATCAGTCCAATCCCACTCTGGCACAGACCTCCAGTGCTCAGCCAATGGGCCCTGATTAGTCTGTGGCCCCAGCAAGAAGACATCCCGTCTCTGCTCCACCCCCAGGTAGTGGGGCTATACCGTCTGTGTGGCTCAGCAGCCGTGAAGAAAGAGCTTCGGGACGCCTTTGAGCGGGACAGTGCAGCTGTCTGCCTTTCTGAGGACCTGTACCCCGACATCAATGTCATCACTGGTCAGCAGCCCGTCCCTCCCCTGCCTGCTCCCCATTCAACCCTCACCTCCAAGCCGTCCCTGTGACCCCTCTGGGACCTGACCTTTTCTATCCGGCCTTGTTGTCACCTTCCTGCACCTGTCCTCCTCCTCTTCCCCCCCTCAGCCCCAGTTGATCCCTCCAGCCTCACAAGCCAGGGATGCCCTGACCAGAGGGGGTCCTGTGTCCACAGGCATCCTTAAGGATTATCTTCGGGAGTTGCCCACCCCACTCATCACCCAGCCCCTCTATCAAGTGGTGCTGGAGGCCATGGCCCGAGGGCCCCCAAGCAGGGCTCCCCTCAGCGCAGAGGGCACCCGTGAGCTCCTCAGCTGTCTACCGGATGTGGAGAGGGTGAGCTGGGCCCGCTAGAAATGGGTGGGACAGGGAATGGGCTGACATTAGTAGAACGTTTCACTCATGCCTGGGCTGGTGATAGCCATTAGCTTGTGGCATCATCAGACCTAAAGAGTGGGTGCTATTAGTATCCCCACTTCATAGATATGGAAACTGAGGCCCAAAGCAGCTGAGTTACGCAAGGTTGCACAGCCAGGATATGTCAAAAACTCAAACTGAACAAAGGTCAAACTACCACAAGGGAGGTTCCTGGCTCTGGGATCCTGGACAAGTCCCGACCCTCTCTGTGCTTCAATACCCTCATTTATAAAGCTGAATTAATACCAGCCCTACCTAACACACACAGGAGTGGGTTCACGTCCAAGCTTTGCCATTCCAAAGCTGTTGCCTTTCGTCTCCCCTCCAGCAAAATGGGATCATATTAATACCTAATTGTTAGGTCTTAGCTCAGTCATCTCCCAACTATGAGACCTTGAACCTCAGCTTCCCCATTCTAAGACGTTTTAGTCTCCCTCAGGTGCGACAGGGAACCGGATTTGGCCCTCTAATGCTCTCCCAACTCTCCTCAGGCCACGCTGACGCTCCTCCTAGACCATCTGCGCCTCGTCTCTTCCTTCCATGCCCACAACCGCATGACCGCGCAGAACCTGGCCGTATGCTTCGGTCCCGTGCTGCTGCCAGCGCGCCAGGCCCCCACCAGGCACCGCATCCGCAGCTCTGGCCCGGGCCTTACCAACGCAGTGGACTTCAAGCGCCACATCGAAGTGCTGCACTACCTGCTGCAGGCTTGGCCAGGTGAGTCCGCCCCTGGCCCCCGCCGCCAATCCTGGCCAGGTCACTACAGGCGATGCTTTTTCGGGCGGCCAGAGTCTAGAATTTCAAGCAAGCCACGCCCTCTCATCTACCTAGTTGCCTCAGCAACCAGTTCAGATCCAGCCAATCCATGCTTGACGCGGTCAGAGGCCCTGCCTCTTGATATGCCAATCAGAGGGCCGGTTGCCTAAGCTACCAGCTCAGCCAATGAAATCGTGAGCCGGTCGCAGGCCTTGCCTTTCAACAAACTAGTCAGGCTGGCTACCCGAACCACCACTCAGAAACCTGGGTGCCGCCGCTGTGCGTGACGTCATCACAAGCCTTCCCTCTCCCTCTGCAGATCCCCACAGATCCCCAGAGGCTCCGGACCTCGCCCCCTACCTGCGGCCCAAACGACAGCCGCAGCTGCACTTGCCACTGGCGAGCCCAGAAGTCGTGACTCGGCCCCGTGGCCGGAGCGGTCCTGAGAGCCCTCCGAGCAACCGCTATGCCGGCGATTGGAGCGTTTGCGGAAGGGACTTCCTGCCCTGTGGGCGGGACTTCCTCTCCAGTCCAGACTACGACCACGTGACGGGCAGCGACAGCGAAGACGAGGACGAGGCAGGAGAGCAGAGGGGCGCTGCTGACTTCGAAGATGATTTCGAGGCGCCCTTCAACCCGCACCTGAACCTCAAAGACTTTGACGCCCTCATCCTGGACCTGGAGAGAGAACTCTCCAAGCAGATCAACGTGTGCCTCTGAGCCGGGCTGGACCCCGATTCCTAAGGGCCGGGCTCCTGGTTGCTAAGACGGTGTCCTGACTACCGAGAGGGACCACACATATCGCTCAGGCTTAGCTCCTGGTTGTTGAGGAGTTGCCTGGCAACCCGCCAGCCCCATACTGAGAATTATTTCTTGTTTCCAGTGCTAAATATTTGGGCACTGGTTTCCAAGGCCAGGGACGGGGGTTCTCGGGACCAGTCGTGTGGCGGTCTTTTGTGAGCACCAAGGGCTTCTCCCGCTTGCTGAGCTGGCCTCTCTTGCCTCCGCTAGGCCAGGGAAACACCTTTAGGTGTTACTGTGAGCATCACCCTGGGATAGTGAGACATCCCCCAGTCCTTTGCTGCTGCCAACCAAATCAGTATTAGCTTTGAGCACTGCACTCTGCTTCTCCCTTGGGCCGCCAGAGGACTATCAGGAGGTGCTGTTTGGGGCAGCGTAGGGGCAGCCGCTATGCGGGGCTCCGGCTGGATAGGGACAGCTTGGGGCTTATAGAAAAACATGGTTTCCCCTCTTCCAGGGAAAACCCCACATTTGCCTCAAACCAGCAATTGAAGATAGCAGTCCGGCCCTTCCCCTCCCCAATTCTTCCTCCCCATCCCTGAAGAAAATGAGCACTTACAAGACCTCCCTTTTGGAGGGGCCCCACCTGAAGTGTCAGGCGGGGGGCACTTTGGTACGGAACATATTTATTGCCTGTGTGTGTGAAGAGTGTGCATGGACACGTCTGGAGCGGGCATGTGGGGCTCTTTCAGGGACCATAGAGAGGGGAAAGGATTCACAATGCCAGGTACCCTGAAATCCCCAGTATTGGTGCCTCAGTGGGTCCCAGAGTTCCAGTGGGAGAGTAGGGTCCCCTCCTGTCTCCCCCACCTTTCCCTCATTTCCATCGTTGTGGACAATAAATCAATATGCACAGGTTCTGGAATGAGTACTTGGGCCCACATGGACCAGAGGTGGTTTATTCAGTGTGTAAAAGAGGGGAGAAAGGGCACAACTGGGCCCGCAGAAAAAAAGACCCAAGGGCTCTCTAGCACTGCCAGGGGGCCTCTGAGCTCTCACCCCCCCCCCCCGCCCCTCCCTGTCATCAGGAAGGTTGTAGGATCATTGGGCCTCATGGGATAGGCCTAGGGCGGGCAAGGATAAGACTCCAGGCCAGCTAGGCATAGTCCAGGGATAGCGCCCATGAGGCCCTACATGGCAATGGAGCCATCGCGGAAGTCCGTCCTTCCAATGAGGATGTTAACCACGACGGGGTGGCCCTCTTGGCACCGCTGCTGGGCATCACGTAGCACCTTCACCACCTGATCCTCATTCTCCCGTGAGAGCAGCAAACCCTGGGCCCCCAGACCCATGGCTGCCTTGTGATAATCTAAAAGGGCAGGTCAAGTCAGATGGTGGCAGGGGCCCAGCCCACCATGCAGTCAGCCCAAGAGAGAAACACACACCCAGCTGGGCCAGAAATAGCTTCCCTCCTACCCACCCTGCCCGAGTCCCTCACCAGTGTAGGCCAGGCCACAGGCCACATTGCTGCCCAGACAGGACACCTGCTCCCGAGAAATCTGGGTCCAGCCAGCATCATTTCCTATCAAGGCCATCACTGGGACCTGCGGGGAAGGATGAAGCCAGGCTGCAGCGTTCAGCGCCCAGGCTCGGCCAGCCAGAGGGCAGAGACAGGACCTCGGCCAGACAGAAGCAACGTCTCCCCGAGCCCAGCCCTGATGACATCTCCCAGAATCCCAGGCTTTCCCTGGGGCAGCCCGGTCACCTTGTGTCTGACGAAGGTGTCAAATTCGATGAGGCTGTACCCAAAAGCTCCATCTCCAAACAGGCACCAGACCTGAGGTGGGACAGGGAGTGAATGGGGTGGTTCACGGCCCAAAAAGCAGCAAGCCTCCTGCCTCCAGTGTCCCGACTCACCTCAGCATCGGGCCGGCACAGTTTGGCCCCAAGTGCAAATCCTGCACCAACCCCCAGTGTCCCAAAGGCCCCTAGGAGAACCAAAAGTAGGTGGCTGTGAAGGGTACTGGCTGGTGCAAGCTGCCCCGGGCGTAGGCCTTTCCTTACCAGGATCGAGCCAGCGCAGGGGGCCACGGGGCTGCACCAGGTGGGCAGCAGTGCCCACGAAGTCCCCGCCATCCACCACCAGAATCGAGTTGTCAGGCAGAGTTTCCTCCACCAGCTGCAGCACCCGCACCGGGTTCAGGTGCTGGGCTACAGGCATCTCTGCCTTCTCCCTGAAACGGAGCAGTGCAGATCAGCAGAGCCTGCCCAGAACCCCCCACCCCCACATCCACTCCATCAGGCCCCACCGAAAGGACTGCTCCTTCTGCCGGTCGGCTTGGTGAAGCTCCTCTGCCCAATCTGAGGCCCACGTCTGGCCCTGAAGGCCCTCCACCAGCTTCACCACGAAGGAGCCCACGTCTCCTGAGGAAGGAAGAGGGCACAGCTGCAGAGAGGTGGCCTCGTCCTGCCCTTCCAGCACCAGAGGCCCAAAGACAGGAGGAAGCCAACAGCAGCCCTGGAGCAGGAGGCAATGAGGCAGGACAAAGGCACTCCTAGGGCAAAAACGGGCAAAACACACCCCCAGAGCCTGTCGGAACCAGGTTAGGGCAACCAGGGTGAGAAGGTGGGCAAGGTTTAGGGAGCAGATTAGAAACCCAAGCCGACCTCGTCACCTGCCTCCCCGTCAAACCCCAGAGCATGCAGTCCCAACAATTCTGCCCTGAAACACATCACTACAAACACCTCCATCCATGAAGCTCGTCTCTACAACCCAGACACACAGAGTGCGTGTGGAATGAATAAATGAGCAGGTGATTTCATCATTTCCATTCAGAAATGATAGCTTAGAGCCTCAGAGAAGTTGAGTTTCTTCTCCCTGTCCATCCCTGCCTCAGGCCTGTCATTTCCATCTTGACCCTGTATAACAGGCCCCTTGCCACCACCCGGGCCCCTCCAACTCGCTGCTCATCAGCTACCACAGTGGACCTTCCCAAACACAAATGCAACGGTGCCATTTCTCTGTCTGACACGAGTTGCCTGTCACCTACACTGAGGGAAGTCAACATCCTAGAACGATGGGCAAAGCAGGGCACAGAATGACCATGGAAAGGGAGTGAAGGGGTTATGACAGGATGACAGAGGCCTCAGGGGCCAAGGAGTGAACTCTCCGTCCTGACAGCAGTGGACAGTGTGGGAAGGTTTGCAGCTAGGTGACATGATCGCATGCACACTCCCAGGGTTTCCCTCTGGCGCACACCCACCATTTGTTCATCCAGAAGCACCCACCAGTCTGAGAGCCAAATACTTGTCTCTGGCCAACAGGGAGCCCTCTGGGGCAGAGTCTGGCAGGACGGCCTCTTTCAGCTGCTGCAGAGGCAGGAGAAGGCCCAGGATGAGCACGCGTGGGGCGGGGGGTGGCACTGGGGGCTCACCCTGCACGGCCTCCTGGGGCTTCCAGAACATGTCTGAGTTGATCAACATCTCTTTCCGGTTACGGTTGACAATGATGATCTTGCTTCTACGGCTGAGGACCCGGCCATAGGACAGGCGGAAGTCACACACAATTCCTGGGGTGGAGGACAGGGAGACAGTGGATGGAGGGCAAGTGTCCTGGGGGGGTGCCCACTACCTTACTTAGTCCATCGTGGCACACTAGATGTAAAAGCGTCCCCCTGTTCTTCACCTTTCCCTGGATCCGTGCCACCTGCAATGACTTTGCAGCTCTCCAGCGCTTGAAACTGGGCTGACCTGAGAACGTGGTCTGGCCAGCAGAACATGTCCGGAGTGCTGGCACGCATTCCTGAGACCATGCTTCCAGGAGCCTTGCAGCTCCCACTCTCTTTCTAATAACCTTGCCCCTCCAGCCCTGCGTATTTCTCATCCTCCGCCAAGTTAACCAGCCCAGGCCGCCTGCTGGGCAAGGAGGAACATGGAGGCAGGGAAAGTGAGAGAACTCAGAATCCCAGCTGAGGCCACTGCAGCCCAGCTACAGCCAGCCAACCCCCAGGTATCTGAGCCAGCCCCGCCTGGATCCGCACGGCTGCCCTCCCACCTCCCCGACTGCAGACTCCGGAATGAGACCTGCCAAAACCAGATCTACCATCTCACCTGTTCCTGGGTCTCGAAAAATATGTGCATTTTAAGCCACTGAGTTTAGGAATGGTTATTACACAACAATAGCTAACTGATACAACTATTATGTGCTTGGCAGGCTTCAAAGCATTTTATGTAAAAATGTATGTGCACGTGCCATAAATGCTATATAATGCACACAAACGCAAATACTGTGTAGGGCAGTGTCCTCCTTTGCACAAAGCTGGGTCACAGCACACAACTGCAACCTGGCAAGAGTTCACGTGAATTTCAAGTTGAGGGTTGTTCAAAACCCTTGAAAGGGGAAGGGGTGGGGCCAGGGGTAAGAAAGTGGGTGATTATGAGGGTGGGGTGCCAACGAGTACCAGACTAGGAGGGGCAGGGTTACAGGCTGAGGGATGTCCTGGGGGGGGGAGAGGAGGGGAAGGAGGAAACTGAGGCCCACCTGCCAGGAGGATGACATCTGCCTTCTTCAGGGCAGTGCTGCGGTTCTCCCGGATGTGGAGGGGGTGGCCGCGGCCCAGCAGGCCCCGTGCCATCCCGCCCAGGAAGCAGGGGACACCGAGGGACTCCACAGCAGCCCTTTGGGTCCAAGTAGAACAGAAGTGAGTGAGGAAAGGGCACCAGGGGACCAGGGAACAGGAATGCATAGTAAAAGCAGGACTGAGGCTTCTCACCGAAGCTTGTCGGTGGGTGTTGGGGGCAGCAGGGCCTGGCTCCCCAGCACCATAAGGGGCCTTTTGGCCCGGCTCAGGACCTCCACACAACGTTGAACCTGGGGTGAGATGGAGCCCAAAGAGCCGACCCTGAGCCACCATTGGTCCCTGAAGATCAAGGCCCCAATACTGACTCAGGGAGAGGCCATCCTGCCAGGTGAGGACCTCCGCCAGGGAAGAGAGGCAATTCACCTGCTGAGGGGATGCCTGGGGGATATCCAGAGGCAGGGGCCCCTCGGGCTGAGGCTCCCAGGCTCCTGCAAAGAGGTTGGCCAGGTAATTCGTTAAGTACCTGCAAAGATGAGAGGAAGGGGTGGTTACCAGGATTCATTACTGGGGTTCCAGGAGCTGGAAGAAAAGAGGGGCCAGGAAGAGAGTGGAATAGGCACAGGGGTGGTGGAGCAATGGCCCAGGGACAGATAAGCCCCAGCGGTCGAGTCTGTAGTGGCCTACTTCTCCTTGGAAGCTGCTGGTGACCACCACAACCCGACACAGACCCTCAGAAACAAGTGACACAGGAGTGGAGTGCCAGGATCAGGGCAACAGCTGCAAGGTCAGGCAGACATGGCTTTGCCACTTCCTAGCTATGTGACTTTGGTCAAGTGACATAGCCGTTCTGAGCATCCTTCTCTGTAAAATGTAAAAGGGAACCTCCCTCCCAAGGTTCCGTGATCTGTCCATTCAGGATATAAAGCACTCTGCAAAAGCCTCCATCAATGGGAGCTAGGAACATCATTAGTAAGCTTGTCTCTTTCTCTGGCTTCCAGCATCCCCTTCTCTGTCTCCACTCATTGGGTCACAGGGCCCTGACTTTCCCTGAGGGCTTTGGAGACACACAGACAAATCCTGCTCAGCTCTGCCCTCCAGGAACACTCAATCCAGACAGAAACAGACATGTAGGCACTGGAAGGGAGCAGCTGGAACTGGAAGTTTCGTTTCTCTTTGAAGGAAAAGTCAAAACTGCAGAGAATGAGAAGAGGCCCAGAATGGAACCATCGGAACCCCAACTGGAAAAAAAAGGCAAGGGAAGGGCCAGCCTTGCAAGGGGCTGAGGAGGGAAGCCCGAGAGAGAGGAGAAGAATGGAGCGGGTGGGGGGTTGGGAGTCCAGGGAGCAAAGAGGCTGTCCGGTCACAGAACAAAACTGCTTAAAAATTCTGCCTCCCAGACAAGGCTACCAACCACTTCTTACGCATTAGAACCCCTGAATGCCTCTCTCGTTCTGGTTGCCTAACCATGTTAAAGGAAGGTTCCCTACCCTTGCCTTACACCTGACACGACACTGGATTCAATCCTATTCTTATTTAAGAAAATGATGGTTAATTCTTTTAAACGTCAGCATGTGCATTATCAAAACGACCTCATTTATTCTCCACAAAAATCTTAGTCTAGAGAGAAAAAGCAAGCAACGTTCACCCATTTTACAGATGAGGAGGCCGAAGTCAAGCAGGTAACATCACAATATGAGCCAAATCATTATGCTGTGCACATTAAACTTACACAGCACTGTCTGTCAATTATATCGCAATAAAAATGGGGGGGGGGGGAAGGTTTAACATTTGCTCAAGGTAACACAGCTAATTAGCAGCAGTCCAGGGATTCAAAACCATCTCTCTGGACTTTCCTGTCATTCATTAGATGGCACATAGCTCTTTGGGTAAAGCGCGGAAGGCTCCTCCAGGCTGAGTCCTCGTGTGCCATTAACAAGCTGGATGACTTTGTATAAGTCATTCCATAATAATACCTTATCATGTTAACTCAAAGTGTTGTTATAAAAGACACTGAGTAAAATGGCTCAGTGGCCCTCGGAGCGCATCTCACATGCCCAGGATGCAGGGACCTATCTGTCTCGTTCACTGATGTTGCCCATGCCCGTCCTGGTACCTGAGACAGTGGCACTAGCTAAATACATGGAGAAGACCCGGAAGGAGGAGGGACAAGGACAGGCCAAGGGAAGGGATGAGAGGGAGGACGAGGAGGAGGAGGAGAATCAATTCTCCGTCCTGTGCTGTTTCGGCCAGGCGCATCTCAGTGGTGACCAAAAGCAGACCCTTTTGCATATCTCCGCTCGCACTGTGCCCCGACCTGGATCCCTTTCTATCCGCTCAACTGAAGGAAGCACCCGTCAAACTCATAGCTCTTCCAGGAAAAACCTCAGGCTTGGCCCAGGCCAGCCCCGCTGCACTGCTCTCTCCAAGCTCCTGGCCACTTGCCACTCAAAGCCCCAGAGTGAGTTGTGCCCATGTCATGGGCCTGCAGGGACCCTCTGTTCCCTTCTCCAGGCACCCAATGTGATCCAGCCACATCTCTACATCCCACAGCCACGACCCAGATCCAGGCCACTATCGCTTCTCATCCGGGGACCGCCACACCTCCTCCGTGGCTTCCCAGCTTCCACCCAACCGCACAGTCCATTTTCCAGCAGCAGCCAAAGGGAAGGTACCAAAAACCTGAGTCAGCGTATCCCACACCTCTGCTTAAGGCGCTACAATGCTTCTCAGTGGATCTCAGATTAAAAACAAAACCACACGTACTCCCAATGGGCCCTGCTGGCTGCCCTGAGACCAGCCCCTGCCCCTGTCCTCTTTGCTCACCTGCTGTGCCACATAGGCCACCTTGCTTTCCCACCCTACCAAATTCGTTCATGCCTCAGGACCTTTGTATATGCTATTCCAGCCACCTAGAATGCTCTTCCTATGGTGGGCTCCTCTCAGTGGATATGCAAATCAATGAATGAGGCAAAAAAGGGATGGGTGCTGCCAGAAGGCTACAGGAGAGAGCAGGGAAAAGGGGAGTGCATGGTGGGAATGGGGTTACTCACCAGGAGACCACTCGACCCATGAGGTCTTTGGGCGGCTTGGCTGGCACCATCTCCTTCTGAACCATGAAGTAGGGGTATAGCACGTCAATGGGTAGCTCCACAAACACTGGACCTGTGGGGACAGGGAAGATGCTGAGCTGTGCCTCCCTAGCCCCCAGGCCCTAGGGACAGACCACTGCCCAGCCCCCTACCACCTACCAGGTGTGCCTGACTGAGCAGCAGCCATTGCAGCCCTCAGGGTGGGCATGATGTCCCGTACCCTCCGCACGGAAGCACAGAACTTGCAGAGTGGCCGGAACAAGGACATCTGATCAATGGCCTGGAGTGCACCCCGTTTCTGGTGGAGAGAGGTCCAGGGAAGTTACCATGTGAGCCCTTTGAGCACCCCTGGAGCCTCTCTGCCCCCCGAGAATAAGGTACCTGCAGCAGAGTACTGGCAGCCCCACCCAGAAGCAGGACTGGGGACTGGGCTATCTGGGCATTCTTCACTGCTGTCACTGTGTTAGTGAGGCCGGGACCTGCCGTCACCGCCACCACGCCCACTGTCCCTGGAACACAAACCCTGTCAGTCTCTGCAGCCATGCCCATCCTTCCAGCCATCCCCGAAAAACCCCTATCCCCAAAGAGCCCCTCCCCCATCCCAGCCTCACCAGCCCCCAGCCCTCTCCACTCTGCCCTCACCAGTCAGGCGAGCCACAGCGTCAGCAGCAAACACAGCCGTGACTTCGTGGCGCGTGTCCACCACACGGATGCCCAGCTTCTCGCAGGCCACCAGCAGTGGGGAAATGTGCCCACCGACCAGTGTGAAGAGGAACCGCACACCATGGGCCCTCAGCACGGCTGCCACGCTCTCCCCACCGTGCCTGACGCTTGTCTTGTCCACCTGGGCCCATGAAGGAGGAGGAGCAAGACTGTCAAGGGCCAGGGCAAGGGTGCCAGGGCAGGTGGGGACAAGGGCAACCCCCGGAGCAGAGTCAGAGGGCTGGGGAAGGCACATGTCATACAAGAGGCCCAGAGCAGCACATACCATCCTACCACATCCTCTTGTCATTACAGTTGACCCTTGAACAACACAGGGCTTAGGGAGGCTAACCCCTGCGCAGTCGAAAATTCACATATAACTTTTGACTGCCCAAAAACAACTACTAATAGTCTGTTCACCGGAAGACTTACTGATAATATAAACAGTTGATTAACATGTATTTTGCATGTTATGTGATGTTATCAAGAAAATCATAAGGAAAATATATTTACTGTATTTACTGAAAAATATCCATGTATAAGTGGATCCAGGCTCATCAAGGGTCAACTATTTATCCTTTTACAACTAAGGGACCACGACTTGCCCAAGCAAGATTCGAAGTCCCATGGGACCAATACTGTTAAGCACCCCACTCTGTTACATTGCCCACCTGGGGATGGTGGGCAATTAGGGAGAAAGGAGGGGGAAGGTGGAGCTACAGAATCCAGGGGTGCTTGGTCAAGAGCAGGAGGCACAGGTCATCAGCTGTGACTCCAGAACTGCCTGTCCTCCAGCATCAGGGCCTGGCAGCCTGACTGCTAAAGATGACCTACCAGGCTCCCTCCCACTCACTGGGCCAAGCCCAGTTGACAGGCTGCCAGCCACCAAGTGCCTGGCATGTGTATGGCCTCCTAGCTCCAGCTTAGACACAGCCTAGCACTTCAGAGGCCGACACTTTGCCTTAAATCTCCACAAGTCCTCAAAGCAAGTGGTGTTGTTTCTGACTAGGAGAGAAAGAATTGGGAAAGGGTCAAGTCTGCTCCAGGCTAGGAGAGGAAAGATTGAGAAAGGGATCTAGGGAAGGGATAAATTTCTGAGAGAGGAGCCACACAGCTCAGAGCCAGGTTTATGGGGTCAGGTCTTCCCCAAATACGTTATCTAAAGCAAGCTACTACACTATCTTTCTGAGCCTCAGTTTCCTCTGCGGAAAATGCAGACAGAAACAAGCGCATCTATTCAGGGACATGTTGGGTATATGAGAAAATCCCTCTAAAGCAGAGTAACTGTCACAAAACTGTCACGGACACATCCTCTGGAGCCTGCCTCCACAACACCGATCCCAGGGTATTCAGGGAGCATTGTTTTGTGAAAAGGGCTCGGCCCCTGGGGAAAGAGGTGGGCAGAGTACTGAGTGCCTGGCAGTGCAGCTTCCCGATTATCTGTTACTAGCCAAAGTCCAAGTCCTCAGGTGCAGCTTGGCAATGGGGGCAGGGCCCTGTTAAGAAAATCTCCCGACCAGTCCCTCGCACCCGGACCTCGTTCCTCCTTTACTGCCCCCCAGCCCGCCTCCCATCTGTGCCCCCGCACCTTGTGCAACAAGCGATAGAAGAGCCCCAGGCGGTGCGCGGCGCACAGCACAGCAGCCACTAACGTCCCGCAGACCAGGAGTAAGGGGGTGAAGAAGCTCCCGGCAGGGGCGGCGGCCGCGGGGATCTCCATGAGGTGGTACCTAAAGGAGAAGGGGCAGTTCCAGTGCCTGAACGCGAAGATACAGTACCAGGGAGAAGGCACGCCCTCTTCTCCGGAGTTTCTGCGTGGCCACACCCTTTACGCTGATAGGCTTGGGCCGAGACCAGGCGCCCTTAAGACCAGGCCACGCCTCCCAGGAGCTAGGTCACGCCTCTCGGGGGACCAGACCATGCCCTCCCGCAACGCTCCCCTCTTACGTCACTATCACCACCCAAACTAGGCGACCACAGGTCATTGCGACCACAACGGCCTCAAAATAGTTATTTTCCCACTTACCGGCTTCTCAGTGGATAGGCGGGAAGCCCCGCCTCTTTTACACTAAGGTCCTAAATCTCACCCCAGTGATGAGCCCCCACCACGTCTACGTCACCTAGACCGATGATGCCACGCCCCCAGGTTGGCGTGCACGACCCTCTCAAGCTAGGCTCCGCCCCCGAGTGAGAGCCGGAACCCGAGCCTGACCCTGACTCCAGGCCGCAGATAAAGACTAAATTGCATCAGGATGTCCCTCCGATCCCCGGGGCACTTCAACCTTCACCTAAAAGAAATGGCGCTGACTCCAGAGGAATTCAGCGCCCTTCGTGTCACATGACCCAGGCGCACGGTCGTGTCCCCCAGTCCGGACGCCCGTCGCGCGTGCGCAGAGCAGGAGCTATACTCCGGGATACAGGCACCTCCTTCCTCTAAGAGCTATTTCTCTACTGGCCGCCGCATGCACAGGCCCCGCCTTCCCTCGCCTTTCACTGGCTCGCATTGTTAGCCTTACGCCCTTCTCTATAGGAGGCCACGCCCACCGGCGTCCGTTCTTTGCCAAGACCCTCTCGGTACTACGTTAGGCGGCCTTCCATTGGCCCCACATTGCAGGCCCTAGTTCCAGGCCTTCCGAGCCTTTACCTCTTTCCACGCCAGATGGGCCGTACGCCCCTTCACGTTGGCCGGAGGTGGACTCCGCAGAGTCCACCATCCGAGGGCCTGATCCCAAGTTAGCCCCGCCCCCGCTCTAGCGTCAGGTCCCGCCTACTAGTTTACCGTAAAGCTACTGCTAAGGCAGAGGCCCCGCCTCCGCTGTTGGCCCTACCTCTTGGGGTTTCTCTGGTCCAAGTGCTGGGTAGTGGATGCTCCGGAGCCCAATGGTCCCTGGTTCCAACCCACGCGTTCCACCGTATTTCAGTCGTCTGGCCTCATGATAGTGATCTCCCTATCAGTAAAGGGGAAGTAATTCTGGTACCAAGGGCCCTACTTCTGTCCAAGACAAATCCTGCCATTTTTACACTGGCTCCCGTTCCTTGTCAACTTTTGGGATTTTCCTCTGAGAATTCCACCCCATCGTTAATTTTATCTTCTACTGAATCATTCCTATGTTTTAATTTCATCCATTAAAAAAAAAACAAAAAACTCCTCTGTTGGCCCCACATTCTCTACCTGTTTCTGTCCTTTGCTCCTCTCTTTAGCAAAATTCCTCCAATGATTTATCTGCACTTCCTCTCTCCCTATGCCCTCCTCCTATTCCCTCTTGAACACACTCCAAACAATCTCTTACCCGCCACTCTCTGAGAGCTGTTGTGGATTATTCCAACGGTCTTCAAATGGGTCCCCTCTCGCTTCTGTCCCTCATCCCACTCTCCCTGCCTACAATTAACAGGATAAAATGCAAACTTCATGAAAAGGACTTCTAGGCCCAATTAAACTCCAAGAGCCAATAATAAAACAGTGATCATTATTTTTTGTCAAGCACCTACAATGTGCAAGGGGCTGGTCCACGCACTTTTGACATATTAACTCATTTAATCCTCACAACAACCCTGTAAAGGAGCTGTACTATCATTATCCCATTTTACAGATAAGGAAGCTAAAACACAGAGAGGCTAAGGAACTTGCCTAAGGTCACACAGCTTGTAAGTGAAAGACGCAGAATGTGAACTCAGTCGTTCCCTGGGCCCCCAGACTGGGAGCACCTCAAGAATGGGTATTGCATTTCAACCGTATGGCTTCCCCAGGCCTCTCACAGGGTGCAGTGTTTGGGGCCCACCCAATCCCCTTGTGCTTTCCTCGGGTTTTATTCTAAGTGAGTTGGGAAGCCAGAGAGGATTTTGAACAGCCCAAGCACACAAAACCTGCATATGATTGTTTTTAGGGGCCTTATCTGTAATAGCCAAAAACTGGAAAAACCAAAATATCCTTCCATAAGTGAATAGTTAAACAAACTGTGATCCATCCATCCCATGGAACACTACTCAGCAATATAATGTGTAGGGATTCAGAAGGAGTCACCCCAAGATGTGCCTCTGTGGTATGCAAATTGTTTTGATCTAAAAGCAACCAAGACCCAGAGGCTCAGGAAAAACTTCTGCCCTACCCCTTTTAACTACCTAGAATAATTTGAATTACTAGCCTTGCCCGTAATAAGAGATTATCAGAAATAACATTTTTGGGCCTATCTATGGGGTAGGGCAAACTTCTAATTACCGAACATCTGTTCTTATCATCATGCAATTACCTTCTCCCCTCTGAAGGCACGTGGTGCCTTACCTCATCCTTAGCTCAGAATGTCATATATGCCTCATTTTCCCTTTCTGTCTCTGAACCTCTCATGCATGTGGGGTCTCTGACTCTCATGTATGTGAGGTTCCTATACCAATGTATGTAGTTAATTTGGTCATTTTCTGTTGCTAATCTATCTCATGTCTATTTGATTATCAGACCCACTGAAAGAACCTTGAGGAACCTTCCTCCTCCACAAATACAAACTAATGAAACACACAACAGCTTGGATGAATTGTAAAATAATCATGCTCGGAGAACAGATTTATGGTTGCCAGAGGCAGGAAGTGGGTGGATGGGGGTGAAGGTGGTCAAAAGGTACAAACTTCCAGTTGTAAGATAAGTAAGTCCTGGGATGTAATGTACAGTATAGAGACCATAGTCAACGATACTGTTTGTATATTTGAAAGTTGCTAAGATTCTGCTAAGATGCAGGATCTCTCATCACAAGAGAACTTTTAAGGTACAAAAAACTTTGTAACTATGTGAGGTGATGCATGTTAACTCTATTTATTGTGGCAATTATTTTGCAATATATACATTAATCAAATCATTATGTTGTACGCCTTAAACTTATACAGTGTTATATGTCAATCATATCTCAATAAAACTGGGAGGAGGGAGTATTCTCTATCCACAAGCTAAAAAAAAAAAAATTATGCTGAATGAAAGAAGCCAGTCTAAAAAAGGTTATATACTATATGATTTCATTGATATGTTATTCTCCAAGTAAAAAAAAAAAAAAAAACCACAGTGAGGGAGGGCAGATCAGTGTTTGCCGGAAGTATGGGATATGAATGGATGTGATGACCACCACATCCACAGCCCTTAAAAGGAAGGGGGTTTTGTGCTTTTTTGAGCCCCACACCCTTTCCTGTAGCCTGGGATGTGGATGCAATGACTGGAGCTAAAGAAGTTACTTTGGGGCTCCAGCAGCCGCCGGTGCTGCGCTGGGTCGGGTGCTGATTTGACAAGATTAAAGCTTCAGGAGAATGTTCAGTGAGGTACAGAGAGATGGAAGGATCTTGGATTTGATTGACGATGCTTGGTGAGAAGATAAGCTACCTTATGAGGACATTGCGATGCCACTGAATGAGCTTCCTGAACCTGAGCAGGACAACAGTGGCATCACAGAATCTGTTAAAGAACAAGAAATGAAATGGACTGACTTGGCCTTACAGTACCCCCATGAGAACGTACCCCCCCATAGGAAATTGGTCCCCCTCCATAGGATATAGTACCCCCCATAGGAAAGTGACACCTGGCTCCTTTGTCATGGATGCATTTTTAATTTTTTTAAAATTCATAGATAAAAAATGTTTTCTTTCAGTCTCCTAATTCAAACCTTTTAACGATAGATAGATCAGCGCTCAAAAATGTACACCCACTTAGTTTGTGGCAGCAAAACGCAATGTGGAAATACTTACCAGAATGAGAAACTGATTGCGATTTCTCAGGAATGCAGAATATTTGGCTCTTTGAACCTAGCTTGTGTTTAAACATGCTTAGTTATAAACATTTGCCTTTAACTCTAATTTTGCTTTACTGTCAGAGCTCAACACTTCCCAGCTACTTATATTTGTCCTGTTACAGAAGTGATTGAAGATAGGAAAGAAAAAGGCTAAGAAAGAGAAAGCCAACATAAGGAGAATTAACAACTTCTCATATACGCCCCCCTCCCTTGGAGAAGCAGTTTGAGTGGATGTATATGAAGCCTGTAGAAGTAATGAATATTTAGAAGCTCATTCACTGACTACTGGGATTCCTAAAATTCCCCATGGTGTTTTTAAACTTTGGATATATTTACAAATTAAAAGGGTACCTGACTTGTCTCTCTGCTCTCCCTACCATTTTTTTTTTCTTTAAGATTGATTAGGGAAGGGGAACAGGACTTTATTGGGGAACAGTGTGTACTTCCAGGATTTTTTTCAAGTCAAGTTGTTGTCCTTTCAATCTTAGTTGCAGGGGGCGCAGGCCACCATCCCTTGCGGGAGTCAAACCTCCAACCTGTGGTTGAGAGCCCACTGGCCATGTGGGAATCGAACCGGCAGCCTTCGGCATTAGAAGCATGGAGCTCCAATCGCCTGAGCCACTGGCCAGCCCCTCTTTTTTCTTTTTTTTTCCCCCTTTTTCCACCTCCTCCCTCCCCCTACTCCGGTTCAAGCCATTGTTTCTCAGTCTAGTTGTAGGACACAGCTCCCTGGCCCATGCTGGTGTTATGAGCCTTGTGCTCCCCCTCCCCGCCCCCCCAGGCAGTCGGTGGCAGGTCATGCGTCAGCCGCTCACAGCAGCTCATGGCAGCTCTCACCAGCTGCCAGCTGCTCACGCTGGCTGCTGGCCACTCACACTAGTCACTGGCCGCTCCTGGCAGCACACGGCAGCACACAGCAGCCTGTGGCAGCTTACGCCAACCTCCAGGTGCTCACAGCAGCTCATCACCGGGGAGAGCCATTGTTCACAATCTTAGCTGTAGAGGGCGCAGCTCATTGGCCCATGTGGGAATCAAACCAGGACCTTGGCGTTAGGAGAGCTGCGTGCCAACCACCTGAGTCACTGGGCCATTTCTCTGGTTTCTTAACAGCCATCTATGGCAACCAGGTAGAGATTGGGAAGAACAACACACTGACCTTTCTCTCCTTCTGTCTTCTATCTCCTGCCTGTGCCTACCATTGACCAAAAACAACCAGAAGCCAAAGGGCAAAGAACTATCAGTGTGGTCCATACAGGTTTCTCCTGAGACATAGAGCAGAATGGAAAAGGGTACATGGAAGGTACAGCACATTAAGCACAGACCATAGTTTCCTGAAAAATATCATGGCAGAAACCCCATCACCAGTGTTTAGCTTGCTCTTTTTTTTTAGTTCCTTGAGGTATAAAGTTAAGTTATTGATTTGGGATCTTTCTTTTTTTTTTTAATATAAGCACTTACAGCTATGAATTTCCCTCTGAACACTGCTTTTGCTGCATTTCACAAGTTTTGGTATGCTATGATTTCATTTTTGTTCATCTCAAAGTATTTTCCAGTCTAACTTGTAATTTCTTCTTTGACCCATTGGTTAAAAATGTGTTGTTTAACTGCCATATATTTGTGAATTGTCTGGTTTTCTTTCTGTTGCTGATTTCTCATGTCATTCCACTGTGGTCAGAGAAGATTCTTTGGATGATTTCAATCCATCACCAGGGTTTAATTCAACAAAAGTGAACTACTAAACCACAATGAGGTACCACTTTGCATCTCTTAGGGTGGCTATAATTTAAAAAAATGGAAAATAACAAATATTGGCAAGGATGTGGAAACATTCAACCCTCATACACTGCTGCTGGGAATATACACCACTATGGAAAACAATCTGGTGATTCCTCAAAAAGTTAAACAAAGAATTACCTTATGATCCAACAATTCCACTCCTAGCTACATGCCCGAAGGGATTGGAAACAGGGATTCAAACAGATATTTATGCAGAAATGTTCATAGCAGCACTATTCACGGTAGCCAACAGGTGGAAACAAACCAAGTGTCCATTAACAGGTGAATGGATAAACAAAATGTATATCCATACAACGGGATATTATTCTGCCATCAAAAAGAATGAGGTTCTGATACATGTTACTACATGGATGAATCTTCAAAACATTATGCTAAGTGAAATAAGTCATGCACAAAAGGACATATATTAAATGATTTTATTTATTTGAAATATCGAGAATAGGCGTATTTATAGTAACAGAAAGTAAATTAGAGGTTACCAGAGACTGGGAGGAGTGGGAAATGGGGGGCCATTGCTTAATGGATACAGAGTTTCAGTTTGGGACGATGAAAAGAAGTTTGGGAAATAGATGGTGGTGATGGTTGTACAAAACTGTGAATGTAATTAATGCCACTGAATGGTACACTAAGAAAAAGTTCAGCTAGCAAATTTTATGTTATATATGTTTTACCACAATAACGTTTTTAAATTCCCCCTTCTTTTTTTTTCTCCCATCATACACCTTGGATCATAAAGGATCCAAAGGGAAGAGAGCTAGAGGATCATCATGAAAATAACTGCAGTTCAGCGTGCGATTCTGACAGGAAAAATAAACAAAGGCAGCCTTGGGTTGATGGCAAACAGCCCCCATCCCTCAGAAAACGTGGGAAAAGTTCTGAATGAGACAAAAATAAAAGGATACTGAAACGAGTATCAATCCCTGCTCAGTGCTGATTAAATCACTACCCTTTATTGTCTGTCAAGGTTGAGCCGTCAGTGGCACCTTCCACTGGTGACCATCCTGCACTGCAGACCATGTTGCATTCCCCCCAAAGTCAAGGTGATCAAGACAAAAGGAGAAGGCAACCTACGGAGTTCACGCTAGGTATCAGACATTATTCGTTAATTACCTTATTACATATGCTATTTCATTTAAGGTTCTCGGTGTGGCCCGGATTTTCCAGGTGGGGAAACTGAGTGTCAGGCCGGGAACATGATCATGAAAAAGCTAGAGCAGGAAGGTAAAGCAAGTGTTTATTTAAAACTCCGGCAGCTTCGCGCCAGGGTCCTTCTCAGAGCCACCCTGACCTCCTTGTTGCGCAGCGTGTACACCACCGGGTTCAGCAGCGGCGTCACCACCGTGTAGAAGACAGCCACCAGGCGGTCCTGGCTGGGGTTTCCTCCAGACTCAGGCCGCAGGTAGATGACAGAGGCGCAGCCAAAATGCACAATGACCACGGTGATGTGGGCCGCGCAGGTGGAGAAGGCCTTGTGGCGGCCAGCAGCCGAGGGGATCCTCACGATGGCGGCCACGATGAAGGCATAGGAGAGGAGGATGAGGAGAAAGGAGGCCAGCACCACAAGGATGCTCAGGAAGAAGATGGCCAGAGCTTTGCCTGTACTCTCAGCACAGCTGAGCTTCAGGACCGGGGCAATGTCACAGAAGAAGTGCTCTACACGGTTGCTGCTGCAGAAGGGCGAGGAGAAGATCATGCTGGTCTCGATCAGGGCCACGGAGAACCCGGAGCAGAAAACCAGGGCTCCCAGGCAAAGGCAGACTGTAGGTCTCATGACCACCGCGTAATGCAGGGGATAACAGATGGCTACATAGCGGTCATAGCCCATCAGGGTCAGGAGGAAGCAGTGGCTGCAGCCCAGGCCCAGGAAGAAGAACATCTGAGCCCGACAGCCAGCAATGGAGATGGCCTGGCTCTCCATGAGCAGATGAACCAGCATATTGGGGATGGTGACCAGCGTGTAGCAGGTCTCAGAGAGGGACAGCACTGCCAGGAAGCGGTACATGGGCGTGTGAAGCATCTGATCCACGTGGATGATGGTGATGATAGTGACATTGCCACTGAGGGTGACCAGGTACATGAGCAGGAACAGCGTGAAGAGGATGGTCCTCAGGTCTGGGAGATTGGAGAAACCCACCAGCACAAACTCTGTCACTAGCCAGGTGGCGTTTTCCCACTGTTCTTCAGGAGTCTGAGAGGAAAGGACAGAGTAAATGCAACAGAGCAAACTAAGAGTCTGCTACCCAAAGGGGACCGGTGGCATGAAAGAATCATCCTTGTTTTACAAAAAAAGAAGAGCCTCAGAAGTGACGTCATTTTTTTCCTACTGTCACCCAGCTAGCAAGAGTCTCTTCGATAACAAGAAAATCATAGACATGGAAACAACCTAAGTGCCTGTCAACAGATAACTGGATAAAGGAAATGTGGTGATATATACAATAGAATATTATTCAGCCATGAGAAAGAATGAAATCCTGCCATTTGCGACAACAGGGATGGACTTTCAGGGCATTATGTTAAGTGAAATAATTCAGACAGAGAAAGATAAATACCATATGCTCTCACTTATAAGTGGAATCTAAAAGAGCCACACTCATAAAAACAGAGTAAAATGGTGGTTACCAGGGGCTGGGGGGAGGGGAAAAAGGAGAGATGCTGTTTAAGGGTACAAATTTGCAACTAGTAGATAAATAAGTCTGGAGAGCTAATGCACAGTAGAGTGAATATCGACAACGATATTGTATTATAATCATCAAACTTACTAAGAGACGACATCATAATTATTCCCACCACAAAGAAGAAATGATAATTCTGTGACAGGACAGAGGTGTTAATTATTGCTACAATGGCAATTACATTACAACATGTAAATGTATCAAATTAACATGTTAGACCATACACCTAATTTACACAAGCTTATATGTCCCATACATTTCAATTTTTAAAAAAGAAAAGAAAATCACAAGAACCTGTAAGGAATAGAAACTACATTTGGGGTAGGAAAGATGGTAAGAACATCAGTGCCTTAGTTTGAGCCTCCTAGAAACAGATCCTGAGGCAAGGATTCAAGAGCAAATAGTTTATCGGGGCTGTTATCTCCCAAAACATGGGTGGGAGAGAAGGGGAGGGAGAGAGAGAAGGAAATCCCCACTGTGGGCAACCAGAATTTAATCCCACCTGGGGAACCCTGAGGGACAGTGAGGAAGCTAGGGTGTTTATCCATCAATCCCCTGTTTGTCATTGCTTGAGAGTTTCTGCCAGGAAAAATGAATCTCCCAGCACTTCCAACTTGGCACATGTGCAGGGAATTCAAGGCCTCACTGGTGAGAAAGAATTAACAGGGGCCAGGTTACAGTGTCTGCCACAGTCCAGATCCCCGAGAAAGGCAAAGCTTGTAACATTGTTGTTATCTAAATTTATTTCAATTTTATAAAAACTTAAAATTTTTATATTTTAGGCTTGCAAAGTTGTAGCCCTGAAGATTATATTCACCTGGTGTAAAGGTGAATATAATCTTCACTTTTAAAAGTTCCTTTATTTCTTCTGATCTTAAAAGAAATTTAAACAACGTCATGGGCCCCCTTCATATTAGGTTGGTGCACACGTAATTGCGGTTTTTGCAATTATTTTTAACTTTTTAAACCGCAATTAGGTTTGCACCAACCTAATAGTATTGTGAGCCCCAGGCACTGTGCCTAATGGATACACCTGTGTTCACTAAATGGAAAGTCACTCTGAAATGATTGGCCATTCTAATTCAAATTATGAGACTTCATAGAAAGCCTGGATTGGCAATATTTTATCATTTTATAATCCATTAATCAATTTCCCAATATATATATATATATATATATGTGTGTGTGTGTATATATATATATATATATATATATATATATATATATATATTTGAATGTTTCTGAGAGTATTTTCCACTCATTTGGAACATGGGACTCTGTTTTAAAGGAAATGGTCCTAATGCAATCTTTCCCTGCTTATCAAGAGTTAATTTGTTTAGAAATAAACAATTGAGCCTGGAGAGTCTCAAATACCATCTCAGAGACAAGGAGGCAAGGACTCTCACAATGAAACCACAAGTAGATGGTTTATGCACCATCTAGTGGCATTTGAGGTAATCTGCAAGCCAGTGACACATAAAAAAGCAAAGATAAATAAATGCCTCTCTATGGCCCTGAAAATACTCATCCACAGCAATGGGACCAGAGAAATTGAGAATGATCGTTTAAGTGTTTTGAAAGTTTGCTGAAATTTTAATTCTGGGAAAATAAATTTTAGATGTTAGTTCTGAAGCTATATAGAGGAAAAACAACAAAAATGTGCTTGGTGGAGTCCAAAGGTATTCTGGTTATAAAGATAACACAAGACAGGACCATCAGAGAACTTAACAGAAGCAATGTGAGAGAGGGATGCCCTTTTTTTCATGAAGAAAAGAAAATCAGGATGCAGGAAGCAGGCAGTCATGTTGATCAAGCACAGGGATGCATACTTCTTCTGTAAAGGGCCAGATGGTAAATATTTTAGGCTCTATGGGCTGTACAGTGTCTGTAGCGACTGCTCAGTTCTGCCATTCCAGTGTGAAAGTAGTCACAGACAATGTATAAACAAGTGTGCGTGGCTGTGCTTCAATAAAACTTTATTTACAAAAACAGGTAGGATGCAGGATTTGGCGCTCAGACTAGTTTGCAACCCTTGATCTAGCACAAGTAAAACTAAAAGAATCTTCATCTTAGGGAAACTCCAGTGAGGTCCTCTGAGGGATTTATGCTATGAAAAAAAGCAATGCTTGACTTGAAATCTTCAGAAACCAAAGTAAAATGAAAGTCCAAAACCAAGAATCTCATACTCAGCTTAAGAAAGCTATCTAAGAAATGGCACACTGGGCAAAGTTGCCCAGAGCATGTGTCTAAAAGAGGCCCTTTTACTGCAAATTAAACAATATCAGAGAGAACATCAGAGCCCTTACATAGGGAGAATGATAGAAACAATATACCTAGAAGCCTGCATGGAGAAAAAAGTATTTGGCTATGACTATTTAAAAATATAATTTCTGAAGACCACGAGACATTGTTAAATGGAAACAAACTTACAGGCAAACCACAAATCAGAAAAAGTTGTGGCCCAAAGAAAATGCTTAGCTTTTACAAATCATTAAAATAAAATAAATGAGTCCTGGGAATATAATGTACAGCATGGTGACTATAGTTTAAAATACTGTAGTGTATATTTTCAAGTTGCTAAGAGAGTAGATCTTAAAAGTTCTCATCATAAGAAAAAAATTTGTAACTATGTGTGGTGATGGATGTTAGACTTACTGTGGTGATCATTTTGCAATATATACACATATCGAATCATTATGTTATACACCTGAAATTTTTTAAAAACTTTTATTTAAGTGTGTTTTCCCAGGACCCATCAGCTCCAAGTCAAGTAGTTGTTTCAATCTAGGTGTGGAGCTCACAGTGGCCCATGTGGGGATCGAACCGGCAACCTTGATATTAAGAGCACCGTGCTCTAACCAACTGAGCTAACCGGCCGCCCCTGTACACCTGAAATTAATGGTATATGTCGATTATACCTTAATATTTAAAAAAAAAAAAGAAGAAGAAGAAAGAAATGAACACCCAGGCCCACCTCCAATATTTGTAGGGTTCGAATGAAGGCTTACATACCATACAACTGACTATTTAAAGTCTAAAATTAACAAACAAATGAAATATGTTCTAACTCCTCACATTGAGGAACATACCTTCATAATGATCTGGAAATGACCTCCAGGAATAAGTCAGCCCTTCTTGGGCATCTTAAAGAAGGGAATTGTAAAGGAAACCCCTCAACGTGCACCTGGCGTACTCTCTGCCACAGTTATTCAGCCTCTGCTTACATGCCTTCAGCGACAGGGAGGTCGCTCCCGGACAAAAATCCCTATGACACGGAGCAGAAATCCTGTGCTCAAGATAGCCCTTCAGTGACCTGCAGGGACCAAAAGGTTGAGCTCTGGAATCAGACAAGCCTGGATTTGAATGTGGATGCTTTTACCTACTAGGGGCAGATATGACCCTGGACAGCTGGCTTTGCCCCTCTGAGCCTCATCTGTGAACGTGGAGATCGATCCCGTGAATTCACAGATAAGAGTCAGTGAGATTCCCTGAGCAGTGCTATGAACGCTTTGGTCTCAGACTCCTTGCAGGAAGAGCATGATTGCTATTCTCTGCTTTGCACTGCGGGGAACGCAGGGCATAGACAGAATAATCTGCTCACACTCTACTGTCGTGGTACCAGGATTTGAAGCCAGGAGTCTGGCTCTGGAGGCTGTGCTTTCAGGGCTGCGAGTTTGCAGGCCCACCTTTCATTCTACACATATTCACCGAGCACCTGTTCTATGCCCAGTGCTTCTCTGGACACTGAGGACACAGCAGGGAACTAAACAGAAAGACATCCCAGCCTTGGAGAAGCAGAAAGTTCTAGGGAAGTGAATCGAGAATAAGCAATGAATGCTATAACTGCATAAGTGAAACTGTCTACGTGGTACAGAAAAAGAAAAAGCAGAGCCTAGGATGGTCAGGAAAGGGCTTGTGGAGGTTTAATGTTCAGTCACTCCGGAATATCTTGTTTCCCATCCCTCATTTTCAGATCCGCATAGTGGACTCGTAAGGACAGCCAAGCCCAACTGTCCATATTTGCATAGCTAGACCCCATGAAAATTACCCCCATGGAGAGCTCACCAGGCCAGCTGCTTGCTTAGGGGTAGAAGTCGTGGTAGCCAGTGGGTGCTGAGCTGGGGGGGGGGGGCATACTGACGCCACCCCCCCACTGTGAGGGTGAGGGATGAGGAACGCATGGGATTAAGGTCTGGAGTCTTTCTTTTTCCTCTTTCTTCTCATCCGGAAGCCCCCCCAAAAGCAGGATCCCCTTCCCTACCAGCTTTGAGTCCTTGCCGGTGACTATATGAGTAAGTGTGCATTCATGCGCACGAAGCTCCAGGGTGTGTGCGTGCCTGTGTGTGCCTGCTGCTTGCAAGGCACATGTGTGTGCATTCACTTTGCACTCCATGTGCTCACCCACACTTGAGCTGGGGGGTGGGTTGGTGTAGCTTCTCCAGCTAGACAAAGGCCCTGAATCCACACTCACCATAGCCGAGGGAGGTTCCCGCCTGCATCCCTCTCTGCTCACTGCCTGAGAGAGGAGGGGCTGGGGACCTGGGTCCTGTTATACAAGGGGTCCCTGGAGCTGCTGTCCCAGGGGCCCCCCAGTCACTAACAAGACCCCCCAGGGCTCAGGCTGGCAATACCCTATGGGTTTTTCACTACTGGAAACTGGAGACCCCAGGGTCCACATCCCCGGTGCCCAGGCTCTTATGGCAAAAAGTGGGGGAAGGACTAATTATGATTTCTTTTTGTGGATGGCAATCACAAATGGACCCCTCACTCCGCCAGTACTCCCAGTGCCCATTGTTGCCCACCGCTCACCCCAAAGAAGAGGCACCCCCAGCCCTGCCCTCAAGAGGGGAAGGAAGGAGTACCTGTCTAGTTGCTAAATAGGATGATGCCCATTCATGAATCACTAAATAAAGCCAATAAGATCTTCAAATTGTTTTTAAAAGGGGAAGGGGAGTGTCATGCTGGGTGTCATGTAGGGTCTCAGCTCCCGCTCCCCACATAAGAATGAAGGACATGGTGAGGCCAAAAAGGAACACCCACGGAGCCATAGATAGGGGAGTCATACCACTATAGTCTCCCTGGCAGCTGGGTTGGAGACATAGGAAGCAGGAGCCACACGATCTGCAACCTGCCGACCGCTTGTCTCTGCCAACCAACTGACCTCACTTGCTAGCTTCAATCTGCCATGCTAACTGCAATCCGTGCTTGCCAGCTCAGCCACCATCTTCTTGCCAGCCCCCTTTTTCTGCTAGTGTAGCCACAGCAGTTATATTAGTGGCCAATGGCTCACTGGTTACAGCTGACAGCCACCTAGCCACAGCTGATGGCCATTCAATTACAGTCGATGGCCATTTACTACCTGAGCCAGCACCTTTCCATGTGAGGCCGAGAGCCTGGAAACTGCACTCCTGGCTCTGTCCCCACACGGAGGAAGAAGTAGATCACTTGTTATTATACAAATGCTGCTCGGGCTTAACTTCTCCTAGTGACCCCAGTTCCTCAATCTCTCTCCCTGTTCTCCCCAGAATTAATTAGTTGCCAAATCTTCTCTACTCTTCCTCCTCATCTTCCTCATCCCTTCAGCCCTACCCTAACTCAAGCTGCATCATTTCCATCTGTCACAAAAGCCTGCAGTGTCTCCTCCCTCCAGTTCTTCCTCTGTACCAGCCACCCCAACAAGAGCTCTGGCTGTGTTCCCGCTCTACTCAGGGACTGTCCATGGCTCCCCATTGCCCTCAGAGTAACGTTTAAAATTCTCCATCCTCACATTCAAGACCCTTGTGATCTGGCCTCCGCTACCTTCTCTAGCTCCAAATCCACCCATTGTTCCCTGCAAAGCGACGCATGTCCATTTATTAAATTACTAATAAATAAGGAAGTGAGGTGCAGACTCAGCCATTCCGAATTGCTGACCCTTCCTCTGAGATTTCCATGCTGGTTCACGCTATTTTGCCCCTCTCATGTTCTTTCTCTTCCCCTCCTCCTCGGTTCCTGGCAAATTCCTACGCCTCCTGAAAGACAGGTCTCTAGCATAAAGAAGATATACACACATCTTTTATCCATTTAGCTCATGTGAATAGTGCTGCATTGAACACAAGAGTCCTGACTAAGAAATTTAACCTCATGAGTTAAATTTCATGACTGGACATGAGTACAGTCTCAAGATTTTGCATCCCTGCTCTATGCCAACAACCCCTGTCATAGCTTGGGATTAAGGAACGCATGGGATTAAGGTCTGGAGTCTTTCTTTTTCCTCTTTCTTCTCATCCGGAAGCCCCGCCCAAAAGCAGGATCCCCTTCCCTACCACCTTTGAGTCCTGGCAGGTGACTATATGAGTATGTGTGCATTTGTGCGCACGAAGCTCCAGGGTGTGTGCGTGCCTGTGTGTGCACAACCAGAAGCAGCCCTGAGACAAGGATTTGAGTAGAAGTTTATTTGGGAGGTGGCCCCAAAAAACGTAAGTAGGGGAGTGGAGAAATGAGAAAAGACAGGGAAAGAGCATATGTTATCAGGAAAGTTACCCCTGTGACAGCTGGGCTTCATTCCCACTACAAAGCTCTGGGAAGCAGCATGGAACACTTATTAGTTGCTTCCATAGAATTCCTGCTTCTGCAAACCTGACTGCCCCTCAGTATACCACAACCCCAGTTCCAGAGCACAGACGGATTGCTTTAAGAAATAAGTACATCCCATGTTGCATTGCCATAGTGATTGGTTAGAGCAGCAGTGCTGAAAAGCAATCTTACCCCCGGGAGACAAGTGGCAATGTCTGGAGACGTTTTCGGTTGTCACAATGAAGAAGGGACATGTAGTGGGAGGGGGCCAGGGATGCTGTTAAACATCCTACAACCTACAGGAGAGCCCCCCATCAATAGCATAGGATGATCTGGGCCCAAATGTCAATAGTGCCAACGCTGAGAAACTGTCAGTTAGAAGAGGCACACATGACCAAATTGGAGTCGATACAAAATCAACCCCAAGACTAGAAGCTTCTCAATTCCCTGGAAAGTGCAATATGGTCTATGATCTTTGCACCTATTTTGCTAACACAGAGTGAAGGCTGGTGTTGTGTGGGTGGGAAGAGAAGGGGGGTTGGGTACCATATAGAACCTGAGGATGACACTAATGCCCAGAGGAAAATCTGTAGAGATGAAGAGAAATTCAGCCTTTGTAAACCTCATTTGAGCCACTAGATCAAATCTCCCCTGAAGCTGGTCCTTTTTAGTTATATAAGCTAATAAATTCTTTTTTTTAAGCCAGATGGGTAGATTGTTGTGTCATGTGCAACCAAGAGCAGGGGAATCAATGAACAGTTCCCCAAGTGACAGGTAAATCAATGAACATTATCCCATTCTCTTTTCCTGGAGGAACCCAGTGTGAACACAACCTTGTCTTGGAGCACAATTAGTTGCAAGACATAGAAACCCACCCAAGCTGGTATATGTAAAGGAGTATTTATTACATAAGTGCAGCACTGTCTCCAGACCCCATGGAAGCATGAAGAGGAGGTGAGTTTCACGCAGAACCAGCATCAGGCACTTAAAAGGCAATTAATAAATACCTGTGATGTCAATGGAATGATGCTGCTCAATTAACTGGAATTAATATTTCTTCTGAGATGCTCCTTCCAACTCTAGAACTATTTGAGCACTCATCTCTGATTCTCCTTGCATCTTGCATATTGCTCCATTCTTCTGCTGTTTGCACCCCAAACTGGCCACCGGTATTTCTTAATCTGCCTGTGGCTTTAAAAGCTCCACCAACTGACAGCTTTCTAAGCATCTCCATTAAACAATGTTCTCAAGTGAGAGAATCTGATTGGCTCATCCTAAGTCAGGTGACCACCTCTGATCCAATCAGTGGTGCCATCTACCAAAAGAACCATGAGTGGGCAGCCAAGCCAAATGGGTTTAAACCAAGATGGGAGTTCAAGTTAGCCTTGGAGAGACAGAAGCCCCACCACTATCACCCCCCACCTTACCTAGACACAGACCAACGACACTGAGTGTTAACTACTCCTTTATTAGGTGGTGATGGGAGTGGGGGCTGTACAATACAAGGCCTGGGAATTTAGCTACACAGGGATTGTGACCAGAAGCCATATTATAAAAATAGCCTAAAAATACTTCTATTCTGCATGGGGCTGGGTCAGGGGAGTACCAGGAGAAGGGGTGCCACTCAGGCAGGTCCTTCCTGTCCAGTAGTCCCATATGTACAGGGAGACAAAATGAAATGCACATATCTCCCCTCGTCCTCATATTCCCACCAGCCACCCCCCAGTTCCCAAAGAGAGGTGGCCCAGGCTCCAGGGTGGGGGAAGTGTTTGCAGTGGGCTCTCTGGGGCAGAAGGGCCCTTCCCCCAGCAAAGCTATAGAACACGTTCCATCTGGAATGCAGTGAAGTGAGGGAGGTGGGGTGGGGAGGGGGCTCCCACGTCTTGCCAACCCCCGGCCTCAGAGGATGAGCCTACTTGGTACGTACCAGGGTCATGTACTCAGTACACAGGATCCCAGTCATGCCTGTGTACTCAGTACACAGAATCCAGCTTGGCCGAATGGGCCCACAGACTCAGCCCCACGGGGGTACTGGGGGATATGCAGGGGGCAGGGAACATCTCCATATATATATTTTGTAAAAAATAATAATAATAATAATAAGTTTGTTTAAATGAATTTGTTTCTATACAAAATGTAAAAAAAATAATAATAATCCACTCGTGTCAGAGCGTGAGGAGTGAGAGAGGTCAGAGGAAGCAAGAAAGAAAGGAGGAAAGACAGAATTGGGGAGCAGGTAGAGGGGAGGGCAGGAGGAGGTCCCAGACTCATCACAAGACCCAGGGGGTTGGGATCAGCCCACACCCCCTATAAATAAAGGAAGACTGAAGCCCTAGACTGGTGACCTATGGAAGGTCACACTGCAAGGTGGGGATGGTACAGGAGGGTTGGTGAAGAGAGAGAAGAGAATGAAAAGAATGAAAGGGAAGAGGACAGAAAGAGAGAGCAAGGATGGGCTGTCTCTACAGACCCCCAAAAATCCAAGAACTGAGAAGCGTCTCAGGCCAACACCTGCCTCTTGGGGGTAACTTCAGGCTGGGGCCCGAGCTGGGTCTGGGCCTGAGCCAAGGGGCCAGGGACAGACAGGGGCAGCGGCTGGGCAGGCAGTGTCCCAGCGGCTGTAGCTGTGGCCCCAGTGGCAGTGGCTGGGCTGGGTGTGGAGTCGGACCAGTCTGAGAGTGAGGGAGGTGAGGGGCTGGCCCAGTGCTCAGGGGACTCAGGGGATGGGGTCAGGTAAGGATGCTCGCTGGGGACCCGCAGGAAGTGGGACTTGGGGGGGCTGCTGTGGGCCCCAGCTGCCGGGTACTCCTCACCATGTCCCGGGGCTGCCAGGTATGGCGGGGGCCGCTCCTGCGGGGACACAGGGGTCCCAGGATTCAGCAGCTGGGGTCCTGGTGCCAGTGGCAGTAGAAACGAGGGGCCTGGGGTGGCAGGCGGGGGCAGCCGGGCCCAGTCAAGGGGAACAGCCACAGGGTTCAGCAAACCCAGGCTGAGGACACAGCCCCCGGTGGGCTGGCGCCCTAGACCTGCACGGCCCACGCCACCAAGTTGTGCCAGGGATACAGCCGTGGCAGTGGCACCCGTGTAGGGTCCCTCTAGAGGGAAGCCTCCAGGGGACGCAGGGGGCCCACCGAAGGGCCTCGGGGAGTCCAGTGAGTCCACAGGCGAGAGTGTAACTGAGCTCTCGGCCAGGGGGCCTGGGCAGGCCAGTGTCAGCTTCTTGCCCCGGCCCCGGGTGCCCTGCAGCCCTAGCCCTGCCTTCCCTGGCGGCCTCCGGCTCTTCTTGCCCCCCGACTGTGCCACCTTGAGGCCTGGGAGGAAGGCCCCAGGTGGGCAGAGCAGAGGCCCCAGACCATGGGGGCCAGGGGGGCTGCGGGGCCCATTGGGCTGGTCCAGCAGACGCACGATGTCCTGATGCAGCCTCTCCTGGGCCACATCGCGTGGCAGCCTGTCCAGGTGGTCAGTGATCTCACGGTTTGCGAAATGGTCCAGCAGCAGCTTGGCAGCCTCGTAGCTGCCCTCCCGGGCTGCCAAGAATAGCGGAGTCTCCTCCTGGGGAGGCCCAGAACCCACAAGATGTCAGGGTCACAAGGACCAGGATGAACTCTCAGTTAACATCATGAGAGCTAAGAGTTCATACTCTCCAGCCCGACAGACCTGGGTTAGAATGCCAGCTGTGGCCCGGGAGCCTGGGCAAATTCTTTCCTTTAAACCACATTCATGGAACACTTGTTAAGCTCCAGGCCCCAGAGCCAGGATTAGGGTGAGGCACTCGCCTGAGGTACAAAATGTAATGGGGCAACAAAAACCTCAGTCATCAAAATATTGTAATGCAATGTTTTTTAAAAATGCAAATTAATGCAAAAAAGTCCATAACAAATAAATAAAATAGGGAAATTTTTAAGAAGGATAGAATTCACCCCTGTGCCCCTCTGAGCTTCATTCTTCTCATCTGTGAAACGAGGAGAGTAATGCCACCTTGCCAGGCTTTTTAAACAATGATCATGATAGTTACCTTTTATTAAGGATCCATTAAGCACATTACTTCACTGAATCCTCGGAAGAGGCAATGAGATGTACTACTGCTTCCCCACTTCACAGATGAGAACAGAAGTTCAGAGGAGGTAAGAAACTTACCCAAAGTCACACTGCAACTGCCACACACTTACTTCCTCTTCTGATCTACTGTTGGAGCCTCTTGTGCCCAAATCCCACCCCTGAAAGCTGGCTGCAGGCCAGGGAAATGTCCCCACTAGCCTACCCCACCCTGCTCTCTGTTACCTGGGGGGGGGGGGGCGATGGCAGGGCTGACCCCCAGGTGGGCCAAGGGCGAGGGCTCACCTTGCTATCCTGCATGTCCTTGTTGGCGCCATTTTTGAGCAGGGCCAAGGTCGCCTCCACGTTGTTGACAGCTGCAGCCCAGTGTAAGGCTGATTTCCCTGGTGGGGGAGGAGAGAGGTCAGGGTCAGAATCAGGCTCATGTCCTGGCTCCCAAGGCAGGGACACAGGAAGTGCCCAGAATATGGCCTGGGGGCATGGGGAGGGTGGGAGAAGCAGACCTCCGATAAATATCTGAGCACCTGTATTTGGGTCTGCATGCAGACCTTTCCAAGGGAGACACTGTACATGGGTGTGCACACCTGTGCATGTGACTCTTCATACACAGAGGGAACTGTGAGGCCCTCACTTGTGCTGTCCAATGCTGTAGCCTTCAATCACAGGTGCCTTTTTAGATTTAAATTAAATAAAATAGGCACCAAGACCATTCAATGGGGAACAGATAGCTTTCTCAACAAATGATCCGGAGACAGATGTATCTCCACATTTTGTCTATCACACCACATACGAAAAATAACTCAAAATGAATCAAAGACCTAAGTGTAAGAGCTCAAACTATAAAACATTTAAAAGAAAACATAGGAGTATATCTTCACAACCTTGAATTAGGCAAAGGATTCTTAGATATGACAACAAAACACAAGCAACAATAACAACAACAAGAACAGATATATTGGACATCATCAAAATGAAAACTTTTGTGCTTCTAAGGACATTAAAAAGTGAAAAAGAAAAGCTACAAATTGGGAGAAATATTTTAAACTCATATCTGATAAAAGACATATGTAGAATATATAAACAACTCTTTTAACTCGATAATAAAAAAAAAAAAAATCACCCAATTAAAAATGGGCAAAGAATCTGAACAGACGTTTCTCCAAAGGAGATAGTCAAATGGCCAATAAGTGCATGAAAAGATGTTCAATGTCATTAACCATCAGGGAAATAAAAATCAAAACCACAATGAGATATGAATTCACACCCACTAGGAGTGGCTATAAACAAAAAGACAGATAATCAAAAGTGTTGGCAAGGACATGGAGATATTAGAACCCTCATACACTATTGGTGGAAATGAAAAATGGGGCACCCATTGTGGAAAACAGTCTGGCAGATCCTCAAAAGTTTAAACAGTTATCATGTGACCCAGAAATTCTGCTCCTAGGTATCTACCTAAGAAAAATGAAGATACGTCCACACAAAAACTCGCACACGAATATTCATAGCAGTACTATTCATAAAAAGTAGAAACAACCCAAACGTCCATCAAGGATGAAAAGATAAACAAAATGTGGTGTATTCATGCAATAAAATATTATTTGGTCATTTAAAAAAGTAATACTGATACATACTATAACATTCGTGAACCTTGAAAACATTATGCTAAGTGAAAGAAACCAGCCAAATAAAAGCACATATTGTATGACTCCATTTATAGGAAACAGCCAGAATAGGCAAATCCAGAGAGACAGGAAGTATATTAGTGGTTGCCAGGGTCTGGGAAGATGAGGGGTTTAGCGGACGGGGGATGGGAAGAAGGAGGTGATGGCTAAGAGGCCATTTTCAGGTAATAGAAATGTTCTAAAATTTCTTGTGATGATGTTTGCACAACTATGTGATTATACTAAAAGCCAGTGGGTTTTATGTAAGTGGGTAATTGCATCTCAATAAAGCTTATTTTTCAAAGCAGGCAAAACAAAGGTTAAACCAGTAAATGAAATAAAACACTTCTTTGTCCTCCCTAGCCACATTTCAAGGGCTCAATAGCCACGTGTTGCCAGTGGCTACCATATTGGACAACACAGACTGAGACTATTTCCATCATCACAGAAACTTCTATTGCACAGTGCTCCTTTCGAGCCGTATTTCTCAACCAGAGGTGATTTACCCTACCAGGGGCATTCAGCAATGTCAGGAGACATTTTTGGCTGTCCTAACTGGTAGGTGGGATGCTACCGGTATCTAGTGGTTCAAGGCCAGGGGTACTGCTTAACATCCTGCAACCGCCCCACCACCAAAAATGATCCGACCCCAAATGTCAGTGGTACCAAGGTTGAGAAAACCTGCTCTAAAGGATGTTTGTGCACATCTGAGTGTATCTACGGCTGTGTGAGATCCTCTGGACATGAGGTCCTCTGTCCAAGCAAGCCGCCCCTAGGGAGGGAGCACTAGTCACGATGACAGATTTGGACAATTTACAAATTTATTACACCATCTGCCCAGCAGGTGGCAGCAGAGTAAGTTCTTCTAACAAAGTAGTTGGAAATGAAGTGTCTTGGGGAAGGATGCCTTTTTCTAAATCATTGACGGGCCCTAAGAGCTAGTGGATGCCATGAAAAAAAAAAAAGTGTGAGAGTGTAAGTCCATGTTGAAGCCCTGTTATGTGTACATGAACTTCAGTGACTGGGTCGAAACGTGGGTGTGAGCTCAAGACAGTCAGGGTCCACGTGACACCCTCTTACCCCCACCCCCCCACAATCCCCACCAACCTACCAAGCTCATCCACAGCATTGACGTCAGCGTGGCTGGCGATGAGCTCTTCCACCATGCCCTCCACCGCCAGGCGGGCCGCCAGGATCAGTGCCGTCGAACCATCTGCCATGCGAGCATCCAGGTCTGTGGAGCGGTTCCGGATGAGAATCTAGGGGACAGGGGGTGCAGCAGGGGTGGTCACGGCAGGAACAGGGGGACCAAGAGCACCTCTAAGCCCTTGGAGGTCCCCAACCCCAATCAACGAGGTTCAGGGAGCAGCTACTTTCCAGAAACTGTACTCCCACATATCCCCATTTTATAAATGAGAAAAATGAGCTCTGAAAGGCAGAAGTGGGATTTGAACCCAGATCTGTCTGATGCTTGTCCCAGCTATGAAGTGAAAAGGGGCAGGCCCATCTCACCTGGAAAACACCCTGCGCATCGGCGGTGACAGCTGTGTGCAGGGGGGTCCGGCCCGAGTGGTCCTGGGCGTTGGTGTCGGCCCCAGCGTCCAACAGCCGCTTAGCCGCATCGGCCCGGGCATAACGGGCAGCCAGGTGCAGGGCGGTCTCGCCTGTGCGGTCAGTCCGTGCCCCGAGTTGGGCCCCCTGGCAGATCAGGTCTGAGATGATGCTTGCTGATGTGTCTTCTGCCTCATCCTCCTCAGTCGGCATCGGCTCCAGGGCCCCCCCGCAAAAGGAGGCCAGCATTAACGGAGTGAAGCCATCTGCAAGAAACAGGAGCATGTCACAAGGGAGGTGGACACAGAGGCCTTTCCAGGGAATCCTATTGAGGGCACTGCATTAGGAGGAAGTGGGACACATGGAAGTACATCTGCACAAATGCTGTGTCAAGTGCCCCAGAAGCCAACCCAGGATGAAGATTCATGGGCATGTGATTTATCACAGAAGGGCTCCTACTAGGCACAAGGGGACAAAAGACAAAGGAGGGAGGAAGTCAAAGACGCATGCACCTCAGACAAATTCCCGGTGGGTTATTTCAGCCTGATCCCAAAGCTTAGCTGGAGGCCACTACATCTAGTGTTATCATCCAGTTGGAGGCAAAGGAGCTGTGCCTTTCATATACCCACACCCACTGGTTAGGAGTGCCCCTAGGGAAATAAAACCCCTGAGGGACTTCAAAAGAGAGCCACAGGTGCAGGCCATTTAGAGCAAAAGCAAAATGGAACTGGGGGAGGAATAACCTGAAATAGGACAAAGATTAATGCAACAGGATCTAGATAACAGTCCGCTGCGTGAGCATTTGCCTGGTGCACTTAGGGAGACTCTTGCACCACATTCTCCAACCTCAAACTCTGAGTAGAGCAGAAGTCGTCCCTCCCTTAGGGACAGGTATGTGGCCCAGACCTGGTCAATCTGCATATTCCAGCCCTTAGGCCACACTGATTAGTTCAGGATGAGCATGTGACCCTAGTCTGTCCAATCAGAACTCATCTTGGGACTTTTGCTGGTGCAGATGGGAAAAAGGTTTTGTAAGGCTGGTCCCGCCTGCAGGCAAGGTGTCCCCAGGAGAAAACCTGCCTGGGCTGGAGCCAAGAGGTGGTGAATCCTGGATCCAAATGTGCCTGATGCTTCCAGTTACAAGAGCCAGTAAATTCCTTGTTTTACTTAACTAGCTTGAGTTGGGCCATTAGCACTTACAACAAAGAGTCCTAATGAACATACAGCCCAGCAGACAAACACCTAGACACACCTAGCTCTCCCCAGAACACAGACCCAGACACAAATTCTCACAAGGACAGGTAAGGGGAATCCTGGGTAGGGAGGAGGGTGCCGTCACTTACCGGGGCCTCGCACATTGACGTCCATCCCATCGGCATCTGCATCGCCCTGCGGAGGTGTCAAGGCCATGGCTGGTGCCACACGGATGTCGGCAGCAACCAGGTGGTGTTGAGTCCACTGACGGCAATCTACAGCATCCTCGGCCCCCACGCCAGGCTCCTCCACCTAGAGGCACAAGGACCCGGGTTCTCTTAACGAGTTGGAAGAGAGACAGTTAGAGGGACAGTCTGGGCATCCCCACAGGTTGCTCTCATGAAGATACATACACAGCCCCCCAAAACCTGATTGTGTTCTAGATAGGGAAACAGGAAATTGACATACTGGAGCTCAGAGAACGCGTAAGAAGAAAAACTGGGATTTTAATCCAAATTGGAAAGAGGGAAGCACTGGGAACTTAAGGTGGAGGATCAAGGAAGAGACATAGAGTGTAGCACCTGGCAGCACATACCTGTCTATACGCTAGACATGAACACACCAAAAAGGAGATAAAAGAACAATTGTACTGCCAACAGCACCAAGAAGCATAAAATATTTAGAATTAAATTCAACAGAATGCAAAACTTATATTCTGGAAACTACAAATCACTGGTAAAAGAAATGTGGGGGCAAGGGGGTCCTCCAAGGATCAGTATTAATCTGTGAACATGAATATAATCATGACGTATCAGGACCAAACAGTCACATACAAACGTACTGATTTCATTCACAAGCATAGCACCTGCATCCCTCGCAGGAGCTTAATAAATTTCAGACTCATGGTCCAAAAGGCATGAGTGATGTTATGGAAAGAGGACAGAATATCCTTAGCCAGCCTGCCAGGGCACTTAAGAGCTTTGGGCATCAAACATAGAGCCTGATCAAGGCCAATCTGAGCTTAAGGATCCAGGTGACTTCCTCTGGGCTCTCCTACTGACCACTGGGGCCCCACCCAGGACCCTGAAGGCAGGAGTCAGAGGAGGGGGCACAACCTTCAGTCGCTTGGCCTCTGGGCACTCCGTGTCCATCCAGTCTGTGGCCACCTCCCCCATTAGACTCTCGCCCTTGGCCATGTTCCTGTGGGGACAATGGGAAGGGCATAGGGGAGAGAAGACAATGGAGACATGTGACCTGGGAGGATTTGGGATAGGGTCAGAGCAGAGGTCCCAGAGGTGAGGTCAGGGTCTGGAGTTGGGATAGGTCAGCAGGCACAGAGGGCAGGGTCGAGGTACAGGGTCTAATGGGGGTTGCAAGATGGGGTCAAGGTCACAGGGGATATAGTCAGGGGTTATGGTGAGTGATGGCCAGGGTCTTAAGGTGGAACCGTGGGACAGGAGTGGGATCATAGGTCAGAGCAGTGAACTATGGGATAGGTGAGGGTCATAGGCATACATCAAGGGTTACAGAAGATGACATCGGGGTCGCGGAGGATGGGTTAGCTTCATAACAGGTAAGAGATGTACCCAGGATGACAAGGTTGTGAAAAGGGGCCAGGGGGTCATGGAGTCACAGGAAAAGGGTAAATTGAGGGGTTATATCAGGGTGGGGTTGAGGGTCTTGAGAGACAGGCAAAGGAGTTGGAGGTGAGGCCCAGCAGCAAGGCCAGCAATGAGGATTATGGGAAACAGACACTGAGTTGGGATGAAAAGGGGATCAGAGGGGAGGTCAAGGTTCAGTGTGGGTTAGAGCTAGAGAGGTCAGGGGTCAGTAATAGGTTGGGGTACAGACAGGGGTCATGAGGTCAGCAATCATGTGGGAATGAATGCTGAGTATCAGGGTAAAGTCTGAGAAGCCAGGATCAGGGTGGGGTCAGAGTGGGGTCAGGATAGGATCTGAGTCAGGGGAACTGGGATATAGAAAGTGGGGTCAGGGGTCACAAATCAGGGGTGATCCCCAGGGTTCATACAGTCAGTGGTCAAGGGGATGGACACTGGGATCCAAGCTGGAGTCTGAAGTTAGGGTCCAGTTGGGGTGAGAAGTCAGAGTCAGGCCAAGGTGGATTCAAGGGCTCACAAGGCCCCTCAAGTCAGGTATGGGGCGTGGGCAGGGTACTCACTTCATGCCCAGCGCATCTTGGCCCACAGGCTCCCGCCGGCCCTTATGGCCAGCGGCTCCATCCTTGTGCAGTGCAAAGCCCTCAGGGAACCAGAGGGTGCTGTGCTCACGCTTGCGCCGGGCCACCATGACGCCCAGTACCAGGATGACCAGCAAGAAGACAGCGCTGGCAGCCAGCAGTGGCAGCAGTGGCACACTTGGCTCTGGCAGCTCCAGCGGCTCCCCTGTCGGCAATAAATGGGGGACTTCAACCATGGCCCAGGACCAAGCCACCATGAGAGTCCCAGTTCCGCCCTGGTCACCCGCCAGCCAGGCTCACCCCGCACAGCCCGCAGGGGGTACGGGAAGTCCAAGCGTTCCACTGCTGACAATGCTCCCAGGTAATCAGCTGCGCTCTGAGCATCAGGGAAGCAGTGGTCATTCTCTGGTGACTGCAGGCACAGCCGGTTGTCAATCTCCAGCATCACCACTGAGCTGTGTGGACACAGGGTAGGGACAGGCTGGCTCAATGGGGCACCTGCTGCCAGCCTGGCACCAAGCCTCATCCCCCTCCCCAGCGCCAGGCTCCAAAGAGCTCACCATGTCGCTATGGCCCACCTGCCCCCATCTGGCATCCAACCCCACCACACCCCCAAAACCAGTCTTGCCCTGGCTACCAGTGTCCCCTGAGCCATGATTCCAATGGGCATTGTTTTCATGTCAACATCTCTCACGGATGCTGTTGGCACATGCCCAGCTCTCCCGCATCAGGTTGGTGCATCCATCTCCCAACTACTATGAGCACTGGCTTCTAACAGCTGACAGCCATCCCTCCTCCGGAGAACTGGCCTTAGCAGAGTGGGAAACCCCTCCTTTGGGAGGTGACACCCCTTAGGTGAGCCCTCAGCCAGTGACTGGCTGATGCAGCCTGTACAAACGCTGACCCTCCTGTCTCAAAGTGGGACTGATGCTGAGGTGCTCTTCACGCTCCAGAGCTCAGTGAGGAATTGGACGAAAGCTAGACCCCTGCTTCAGCTTCCCCCGCCCCATCCTGCTGCCCTCATCCCTCTCCCCTGAGACCACCCCTTCGATAGGGCACACATATCTGAATCCCCTTCTCAGGCTCTGCTTCCAGAAACCCAGCTCTCTAACTCTCTCTTTCCTTGGGGTCCCCAATACCCTGCATCCTGATCTCTCCCTGTTTCCCAGCTGCCCCTTCTCCTCATAACCACAGAACCCATTCAAACTGGTCCTATCCTGTTTCTAACAAGACCTGGAACCAAAGGTTACCCCACTTAGGAGTAACACCTGTGAACATAACTCATGAGTAACCCTTGTGAAGGCTTAACTGCTCTCCCCATGGAACCAATGGACCAGGACATAACTGCAACCTGAACACCAAAACCCCTTCGGAAGCAAAGGGTCCATTGTCCAGGAAGATCTGGTGCTGAAACCTCTTAAATATTGCCCCAAACTCTGGATCGGGAAGATAGATTTAAGCCTTGCCTCCTGGCTACTTGCCAGCCAAACATGCAAATGAAAGCTCTTTCTTTTCTCAAAAGCCAGTACGTCAGGCAGCAAGCCCTTGCTTGGTAAAACTCTTTTCTGATCTAATTTTCCTCAACCAATCCTTAGGTCTCAGTGTCCCAGGATCATTCTTCTGTCCCTCCCATGGCTTCGATGATTGCCAACACTCTTTTGACTTTCTTGTCTCTGTCTTCAGTCCCTGGTCACTTTCTGGGAGTCTCCACGATACCCTCAGACCCCTCAGATTCTTCAAGCCCCAAAGCAACCCTGACTTTTCACCCTGTGTCCTCAATTTGATGAGACGTCCTCCAGCCACTCACCCCAGCTAGGGGCTGGCACATCAGACACTCTCATCCATTTCTCCTAGTCCAGTCACCCAGTCAGAGCCTGAGCCCCCCATCTCTAAAATCTAGCCCTGCTCTCGGTGTCAGGGCCCCACCCTGCTCAAAGGCCACACCTCCCTTTGGCTCCTCTACCAGGCCACCAGCAGGAGAGTTCTATATTTTCCATTTCTAAACAAACTAACAAAAACTACACATGCATCAAATATATGGTGATGGAAAGAGAACTGACTCTGGGTGGTGAACACACAATGGGATTTATAGATGATGTATGACAGAATTGTACACCTGAAACCTATGTAATTTTACTAACAATTGTCACCCCAATAAACTTTAGTTTAAAAAAAAAAAAAACTACACAAGCTCTTAACCACTCTTCTATACCCCTGCCTCTCCAGAAGGAGGAAGCTCTATATCCAGGGGCAATCCTGCTCCCCAAAGGACCCTTGCCCATGTCTGTCACATCTTAGGGGTGGGGTGCTACTTGCATCAAATTAGGGGGAGGCCAGAGATGCTGCTCAACACCTTACAGTGCACAGGACGCCCCCACAGCAAAGAATGGTCTGGCCCCAAAGATCAGCGCTGTCAAAGTTGAGACGCGCTGGATTTATTGCCAAGAATGTCAAGTGGAAACACAGCAGACCTGATCCGCGGCGCCCCTCTCCCGTCCCCTGCTCACTGCCTGAGCAGCCCCCACGGCTCCCTGGGGTGGAACCACTCACCCGATCACCTCGGGGGCCAGCTCCCTCCGGTTCCGGGCTTCGGAGCCAGGGCCAGGCCGGTGGTAAGGGAAGACCATGGCCTGGCCGTTCTCGTCCAGGCGGAAGCGCAGCGAGGTGCGCAGGATGCCGCTGAGCCGCTGCAGGAAGTCGGCACTGGAGCGCAGCAGCTCCTCGGGCGGCAGCAGCACGGTGAGCACCAGCACGCCGCGGGCCAGCAGGGCCGGCACCTCGCCCGCGCAGTCCAGCCCGTCCCAGCCGCACTCCTCTGTGTTGCAGCCCTGATCGCAGCGGCCGTCCGCAAAGTGGTCTGCGCAGTACTTCTCATAGACCGGGCTGGTGGTGGAGAGGGGCAGTGTCAGGGGGCCTCCGACCACCTGCACACATAGCACAGAGCACCCCAACTCCGGAGACAGAACGGGGACAGGAAGCAAGCCCAGAGGACTAGAATGTATCCGCATGGGTCAGGCTTTCCTGCAAATCCGTCCATTTGCTCAGTAACTAGTAATAAATCACTATTGATAGAAGTCTGCTAAGTTCTGAGCGCTGCTATAGGCACCCAGGGTATGTCCAGGCACAAATCCTTGAACACGTGGACACTGGCATACAAATGGGTGGGGACAGATGTTAAAGGAGATGAATGAACAGAATATACAGTACTTTAATTACACAGTAAAAGCTAAATGGAGGGAGGGAGGGAAGAAGGGAGGGATGGAATTAAATGGTAAGGAGAAAAACAAAGCAGGAGAAGTGTGTGTGTGTGTGGGGGGGGTGACCAGAGAGATCATCGAGAAGGTACAGCTGTTTGAGCAAAGATTTGAAGGAAGTGGCGAGCAGCCATGTGGCTTCCTGAAGGAAGAGTAAACCAGGCAGAGGGAACAGCCAGTACAAAGGTCCCGAGGTGGGACCAAGCTCCAGGTATGGGAGAAAATACAGAAAGGTCAGGGTGGCTGGAGAATAGTGAGCGAGGGGGAGAGATGGGGAAATGAGAACAGTTAGATAAACATGAGGAAAAGATTACAGGCAGACAGAGGGACGCGGTGTGGGACAGAAAGGACAGAGCACAGGATGGACAGATGGAATGCATGAGGCAGACATACGGGGGCATGAACAGACATAGAAAGGGGCAGAAGAAGGATAGATAGGCATGCACAGATGGATGGGCATGTAGAGGGGCAAAACGAGTGCATGGAGGGACAAAAGGACAGACAAGAAGGACATGGATGAACAGGTGGGGCACAGAGATGGACAGATATATAGGGCACACAGACAGATAAACTGGCATATGAATAGACAGATACACAGATGCGATCCAAGGATGGACAACATATAGTTGGGTGCACAGAGGGACAAAAAGAATTCAGGGATGGACAGCGAGACCGACAAACAGGGTACAGGGAGAGACAGATAGAGTGCAGAGGCAGACAGAAAAACAGACAGGTGGGGTACACGAATGGACAGACAGATGGAAGCATTGGGGCAGTCAGGGCACAGGATGGACAGAGAGGGCAGGCACACGGGTGGACCGACAGACAGAAGTGGCACTCCGCTGGGTTAGGGTACACTAAGAAACAATCAGCCCAACAGACAGTCTAAGGATGGACTGACAGACGGATCAAGGCAAATGGGTGGACAGATAGAGAGGCAGGGCCCATTGGATGGTCAGATATGGCACATGGACAGACAAGACACAGACTGGGGTGAGTGGATGGACAGGCGGGCAGAAAGGCGGCGTCCATGCACGGACAGACAGAAAGACAGACGGACTCACTTGCAGGCGCGCTCGCGGCCGCCAGCCCTGCAGTCGAAGTTGTCGTACAGGCAGGCTGGGGAGCTGCAGGCGGGGTCACAGCGGCTGTTGTTGAAGAGGCGCCAGCACTGCACCGCCGCACACTGCCGCCAGGGGTCGCCCACGCTCAGCGAGCAGTCGCCGCCGTCCCAGCCGCAGCCAGGGCTATTGCACTCGCGGTCGCAGCGCTTGTCCCCGCTCTTGGCCTCGCAGGCGGCGCTCGGGCACAGCGGCTCCTCGGGGGCCTCCGGCGCTGCCGCGGGCACCTCGCAGCGCAGCCCGGCCCAGCCCAGCGCGCACGCGCAGCGGAAGAAGGGCGCCGACGGTTCGGGGTGGCAAGAGCCCCCGTGGAAGCAAGGGGAGGGCACGCAGCTGGCGTTGGTAGCCCCAGCCAAGGACTCCCGGAAGCCACGGCAGGTGGGCCCCGACAGCCCCGGGGGACATGCGCAGCGCGGCCCACGGACCGTCTGCTGGCACGGGATACCCACCGGACACTGCAGCTCCCGGCAAGAGCGGGCCACACGCTCGCAACGCGGGCCCCAGAACGGCTGGAGGTGGAGTGGGGGAAGAGGAAAAAAAGGATGGGGGGCAGGGGGTGGGGAAAGGGATAAAAGGGGAGAAGGGAGAGAGGAAGATGGGGGTCAACACTTGACACTGCTTGAGTCTCCAATCTCCCCAGATTCTACCAAACCTCTGCCCCTTCCACTGCAAGCCCTACCTGGCACATAAGCCTCACCTTCCCCAGGAGGCCATGCTTCCAAACCTCAGCCTCACACCCCCCTCCAGGTAATATCAACATTTCCCAGAAAATCTCTTCCTTTCCACCTTTTCTCCCCTAAAGCCAAGCCCTCCCACCAGGCCATGCTCCAACTCCTCTCCCAGAAACCCTGATGTGACCAGCCACCCCCACTTACTGGGACGCAGTGGCAGGTGAAGGTCAGTGCACCCCCAGGGCCTTGGCCAGGATGGCACTGGCCTCCATGCTGGCATGGCTGGGACTCGCAAGGAGACAGCGCAGTCTGACAGCGGGGACCTGGGCAAGAGCAGGCGGTGGATCAGCCACCGTAGGGGCCACGGGCAGGATCCCAGGCCAGCCCCCTTGCCCACGCTTACCTGTGAAGCCCGCTTGGCAAAGGCAGCGGTAGCCCCCACCTGGGTCCTGCAGGCAGTCCCGGGTGTGTGCCACATGGCAGGCACCCAGGCGACACTCATTGATGTCTGCCTCACAGCGCAGGCCAGTGTATCCGGGGGGGCAAGTACAGTGGAAGCCACCCACCAGGTCCACACAGGTACCATTGTGCAGGCAGCGGGGGCCTGGGTCCAGGGATAGGCCTGGGCCACAGTCATCCTCATTAATCTCACAGAGCACACCTGGGGGAAGGAGGATGGGGTCGCAGTCAGGAGGGGAAAGAGACCCAGCCTCCCAGCCTGTCTCCCAACCCGGGCCCTGGCATACCCAGTGTCCCAGGGGGGCAGGAGCAGAGATATCGGGCCACAAGGTCAATGCAGAAGCCCCCATGCTGACAGGGTTGGGAGGCACACTCGTCCACATCATCCTCACAGTTGTCACCTGCATAGCCAGCTGGACACTGTAGTGGGGGTGAGACACGGATCCATTCAGCCCCAAGGGACACAGACACTCCCCATGAAGACACAGAGAATCCCAGCACAAAACAACACGCACAGTCATCCAACACATGGAGATATATCCAGTGCACAGACAACACACAGCCAAACACAGAAGGACACACAGACATGGAGGGCCACAGACACACCCAGTGCAGACGGACACACACACATACAAACACAAAGCACAGACACACAGGAGGAAACACCTAGATACTGAGATACACCCAAGACACACAAAACCAGAGACACACACTCAGACACCCGCATGTGCATTCACACCCCAAAAGACACCATGAACAGAGAGTCACATAGATATGCCCAGGAACCAACCAAAGACAGAGGCACACCCCGACAGAAACACTGCCAGATCTACCCAGAGGGACACCCACAAAAATATACTCAGTCACAAAAGCAAAAATCTAGACATACCTAGAGAGACACCCCCACAGCAGGCTACAGACACACAGAAATGTGTGTCCAGACACACCCAGATGTGACCAGCTCCCCTCTGCCCTCCCCTGGGTGCCCCTTACCTCACACACATAACCTCCCATGTAGCCTCGGCAGGTGCCGCCATGCTGGCAGGGCTGGGCCCAGCAGGAGTCCAGCTCCTGCTCACAGTGGCTGCCTGTGCGGCCCTCGGGGCACACGCAGTAGTGGGAACTGTCCATGTCCACACAGTGCCCACCAGCCTGACACAACTGCTCCAGCCGCAACCCTACATGGAAAGCATGTCAGGAACACACTCCCCTCTCCTTGCTCCCATCACACAGCACCACCCAACCTCCCTGCTGCCACCAGTCACCAGGGTCCCACCACACTCCATCAGGGAGTCACACACCGCCACAAACGGCACAGTCCTAGTCACTGAAACACACACACACACCTTTGCTGCTCACACCAGCTCAGTCACACACAGCAGACGTCATCCCAGTGGTCTTGCAGTGATAGACATGTACCATCCTGGCCGACTGTCACTGTCACACATCTGCACACACTCAGCCATACACCACCTCATGCGCATGTGCTCCGCCGCACCCTCATTGGGCTCACAGTGACAGGAAGTATGTGCACAGGCACCCTCCCAGTCTGTACACGGGTCACATGTTCCCCCTCACCCATCTGGGCTGCGGCCTCTCTGCAGGGCAGGCTCTGGATGTCACAAAGGCTGCCACTCCACCCCGGAGGACAAAGGCAATGGAAAGAGGTCCCTGCCCGAGCACAGCGACCCCCGTTCTGACACGGAGCACTGCTACACGAGTCTACCAGCATCTGGAAGGGAAGGCCACAGTGTTGGCACTTGGGGACCCACAGAAATCGCAACCCAGGTTCTCCCCCAGGATCCCGGCCAGGCTCCTCACCACAACCCCCTGCAAACCTCTCTCCCAGGGTACCCAGCAGACCTCAGCCCTGGATCCCAGGTAGGCCTCTCCCCCAGAACACCCCTTTAGACTCCTCCTCCACCCTGCCCCCAGTGACCCCGCCCACCTGGCACTGAGTGCCAGTGAAGCCCACTGGACAGGAGCAGCGGAAGCCAGGGTTGGTGGCAGTACAGACACCCCCGTGCAGACAGGGCCGCGAGAGGCAGGGGTCGGCCTCGTGCTGGCAGTGTGCGCCAGTGTAGCCAGGGCGGCACAGGCAGCTGAACGAGTTCACGCTGTCCACGCAGGTCCCACCATTGAAGCAGGAGCTAGAGGGGAAATGAGGGTGGGTCAGGCCCCGCCCTCATCACAGGCCCCACCCTCCCCTAGGCTCCACCTAGAGTTGAGTGGGTTCAATCCCTGACCACTGCTCCCCACTACCCTCCAAGAGAGGCTGCAACACCAGCGGAGGCGCCGCCAGATCCTGTGCCTTAGCTCCAATTTACCAGGTACTTCACTGCTCAGGTGGGAGCCACGTGTAGGCCCCCACCCTGGTCTGGCTTCACCCCTTTAGGGATGAGAGTCTCTAACATGATCCTGACCCTTCCCAGAGAGTGCCCCATCAGGCATCAGAATCCTAAGGTGGGTGCCAAGCCAAGGACCTCCCTTTTTGTCCCCACTCCTTCTCAGGTCCTGTGCCCCACCCAACGCCAGGGTCCCTGAGCTTCCAGGAGAGGCCCCATCCACCTGGGGCTGCAGTTGGGTAGGTCCTGCTCACAGCGGAAGCCTCCATAGCCTGGGGGGCAGATGCAGGTGAAGGAAGCCACGTGGTCAGTGCAGGTGCCTGGGCCGCAGGGGCTGCTCAGACACTCATCCACATCACGGGCACAGCGGGGGCCAGCAAAGCCGGGAAGGCAGGAGCAGGAAAAGGAACCCACGTGGTCCTGACAGGAGCCGCCATTCAGGCAGGGGTCTGTGGTCAGAAGGGAGAAGGTGTGATCACTCATCATTTGCCTCACCCCACCCCATAAGCCCTACCTGACCTGGCCATTCCTTGCATAGCAGGGGACTTGAGAGGACAACAGGCTTAATTGGGAGGGGCATATTTTGACAGAGGAAGCAAATTCTGTGCTCTCTGTTGCCTCATTTCCCTCCCTTATCTCACCTATGTGCCTACGTGGAAGTGAAAGGGGTTGGCAGAACCAAAAGTTCCCTTTGAGCTGCCAAGCACATACTGTTAGTTGTGTCTGCTTAATTAATTCCTGGACTCAGCACAGAAGGCCTCCCCTAGACCTGTGCTAGCCAGTATAGTGGCCACTGGGCACATGTGGCTATTGAGTTCTTGACATGTAGCTGAGATGTCCAAACTGAGATGTGCTGTAAGTATAAAATATACACCAGATTTCAGATTCTGAAGACTTAGTATGAAAAAAAGATTGTAAAATACCTTAATTTTATATTGATTACATGTTGAAATAATAATTTTTATATATTAGGTATAATGAATATATTATTAAATTTAATATCACTTTTTTTTTTTACTTTTTTAATGTGAGTACTAGAAAAATTATAATTGCATATGTGGCTTGGGTTATTTGTCTACTACATAGCACTCCTGGAGAACTCTCTGGGGGCCTGTTATCTCACTTTATACACAATCCTTACTTGCTTGCTGCCAGAGACAATGTACAGGCTTCAGAGTCAGACAGACCTGTGTCCCGATCCTACCTCATCCCCTTACCTGCTATGTGACCTCAGGCAAGTCACTTAACCTCTTTGGGCCTCAGTTCCACGAGTAAAATGGGGAAAATAAGAAAACTATGAAGATGAAATGAAAGCACAGTGGGCAGCACACAGAATGTGCTTGATAAACATGTTTCCTAAGGCAGCATTCCCCAAGAGCTCCCCAGAACTCACTGGGGTCACAGTCATCGATGTCCTGGTCACAGGAAGGGCCACTGTATCCCCCGTGACAGGTACAGCTAAAACTCCCCGCCAGGTTGGTGCAGGTACCATGGGGGCCGCAGGGTGAGGGGCTGGCACATTCGTCTACATCTTGCTGGCATCTCAGACCTGGGGTTGGGGGAGTAAGGTGACATTTAGGGTTAGAGGGTGCAGAGTAGGGTCTGGGGTACCTGTCATTCAGGAAGAACCTGAAGGCTGAGATAGGTGATTGCAAGAACAAACCATGTTGTCATTTGCGTCTGGGTGTTTTGCACATGCTGTTCTAGAACTTCCTTCTTGCTTCAGTGAGTGGGGAATGCATTCTCTGATTGAGGTCTGCTCCTCCAGGAAGCTATCCCCAAACCCTCAGCCTGAGAACTAGCTTCTCCAGGTCCATATCCCTTCCTCTTCTCCAGAACTGACCACAGGGGCTGCGAGTGTCTGTGTCCAGCTGTATCCCTTCCCAGAAGAAGCTCCCCCTAAAAGGCAGGGCCCAGGGTGCGTCCCCAGCATCACCCAGTATGAGGCAGGGAGGAGAGGAGGAGGAATGAGCAGCTTGTGTACCTTGCCAACCAGGGGGGCAGGAGCAGACGGCCAGCTGGCCGGGAGCAGACTCACAGTGGCCCCCATGTTCACATGGGTTAGGAGAGCAGGGGGACAGCAGCTCACACTGATGGCCTGTGGTGGGCAGACACAGTGAGGTAGTTTTGAAAGATTATTTGTTCTCATCACCACCCCAGGGTCCCCACCTTGATACAACCCTCCCAGGCTCCAGGGGGAAAAGAGGAAAAGAAAACAAAAGCAAATATATAGAAGGAAGAGAATGGAGCAGAGGGAAGGAAGAAGGAAGAGGGAGACAGAGAATCCTGGAAAGGGAAGGTGGGGACACACACCCTGGACACCGGGGGGACAGGTGCAGTGGAAGCTTATTCCATCGCTGGTACAGGTGCCACCAGCCCCACAGGGCTGAGACTCACAGGCGTCCTGAGCAAGGCTCTGGCTGCATCGGGGGCCACTCCAGCCAGGCTCACACTCACAGCGGAACCTGGAAGGGGAGGCAGTCAGGGCTGGCATGGGGGTGCGGGGGTGGGAGGGGAGCGGTGGTCAGGGGCTGGGGAGAAGCCTCACCCTCCAGGCGCATCTCGGCAGACACCATGACTGCAGGGTTCTTGGGCACAGGGATGGCTCGGGGGGAGGCAGAGTGGAGGCAGGGAGCCAGGTGGGCAGAGGCAGCGGAAGCCGTTTTCCCCATCTACACAGGAGCCTCCCTCGCCACACGGGCTGGACATACACTCGTTGATCTCCACATTGCAAAGAGGCCCTGGGAAACATGCAGGCAACCTCATCTCAGGACAAGAACAATCAAGCCAATGGGGAGGGACAACTGAGCCCCATTTAGCATGGCCACGCCCTTGAGCAAGGACATTCTCATTCTCATAATATATCAGCTCTTGTGCAAATGAGAATAAATAGCCACCTCCTCAAACCAGAGCTGCCTTCCCCCAGATCATTCTCTTCCCCAAACTTACATGAAGTCACTTTCATTTTCACTAAGGATTACCTTGGCCCCACTCAGAAACACCCCAATCTTATCGAGACATCCTCATCTGTTCTAGGATAAACTTGAGCCAATATGGGGACAACCTCAAGCCAATGAAAGAGAGCACAACTGCAGGGCAAAGCATGGACAATCTCGTTGGATAAGCGAGTGCAAAGAGAGGGACAAAACCTGGCCAAGAAAGATGGACGATTCCACCTTCACCCTCTAAAGACCCCCTTTCCATGGCAGCCGCTTGCCCACCTGTGAACCCAGGTTGGCATACACAGTCATAGCGGTTGATACCATCCCGGCAGATTCCAAAGGTGCACGGGTTGCTGGCACAATCATCGATGTTCACCTCGCAGTTCACACCTGGGGCAGGGGAACAAGACAGGTAGCCACCACAGTGTCCCGCCAAAGGCACCACTCCGAAGCCCTCTGTGCCCCTCCCTCCAGATGTACTCTTCCTGCCCCAGCTCAGCCCTCGGTCCCACCTGTGGTGCCAGGAGGGCAGCGGCAGAGGTATTTGTCCACCAGGTCTAAGCATTTGCCTCCGTGGCGGCAAGGCTGGCTGCGGCACTCGTCCACTTGACTCTCACAGCGCGTGCCCGTGTAGCCCGGGGCACAGGCACAGGAGAAGCTGGCGATGCCATCCACGCAGCGCCCATGGTGGCATGGGTCCGGGGAGCAGTCATCCACGTTGAGCTCACACAGCGGGCCCTCGAAGCCTGCAGAGCCAGAGGGTCAGGCTCCACCCACTTGCCAAGGTCCTGCCCACAGCCATGGCTCCAACAAGTTCTGGCTCAGCTCTACCTCAGGCTCTGCCCATCGAGCCAGCAGGAGGCGGGCTCAATTCAGGCCCCACCCCTAGTTGGTATCCACTCCAACCAGGCCCCAGGACTCACACTTGGCCGAGCCACTTCCATGGTTAAATCCCACCTCCGGCTGTGGCCCCGCCTCCAATTCTTACACTATCAACCCTATTGCGCCTCTCTTTCAACTGCAAACGGAGACACTTGGGAGGTACCTGTGGAGAGTGTGTCGGACACTCCCCATCCAGTTACAGGCGTCCAGTACACAACCAGACTCTTTAGCCCCACCCCTAGCCTTACCTCAGTTGAAGTCTATCATTGGCTCCGCCCATGGCCGTCACTGGCCCTGATTTGCTGAAGCCCCGCCCCCAAGATTTCTCCCGGGCTGTTACTGGCTCTCTCCCCCACTAGCCCCACCTCCAGATTCTTGCCCGCCTGTCATTTAACCCGTCCTCACCCTCCGCGCAGCGGCACTCGTAGCCATCCGGCTGGTCCACGCACTTGGCTCCATTCCGGCAGGGTGTGCTAGCGCATTCATCAACATCCAGCTGACACAAGGCCCCGCTGAAGCCTGGGGTGGGGAGTTGGTGAACAGAGGTCCAGACGGGGTCAGAGCAATCACCCCTCACAAGGCCTGCCTTGTTTGTGTAGGAAGCCCATTTACTTTAGTTTTAAATTAATTTCAATGTTTTTCATAATGTGGTTTCTATTGTAATAGTTTTCCGCTAACATGGTCTCATAACCTCCCCTCCTGGAGCTTTTGCCCCAGCAGGGACCCATCTTTTTCAGAATCCCTTACCCAAGGTCCTCACCTGAGGGGCACGTGCAGCTGAAGCCATTGACTCTGTCCTTGCAGACCCCGCCATTGACACAGGGGCTGCTCTGACATTCGTCCAAGTCCACCTCGCAATAGGTGCCTGTGAAGCCTGGGGGTATGGAGAGGGAGGGGGATTACGTCGTTGGGAACTACTCTCTGGCCCGAAGGTGAGCAAGAGGGCAGGTACTGCCCTTCCCACTCATAGACAGTTCCCTTGAGCCTTGGCCTTGGCCCCCAGGCCAAACCTAGATTCAGTTCTCGTCCACAGGCTGGACCTTCACCAAGCTGTGGTCCTAATCGGTCCAAGGCTCATGAGACTCCATATGGACCTTGCCTTCAGACCACCCTCTTCCCTCTCCAGTCTGCAGACTATGCCCTGTCCCCAACTACCAGCCCCAGGGCCCACATTAGCTTTGTGCCCAGCCTCAAGTCCCACCCCTGCATTAGTGGAAGACTGTCTACAGGCTCCAGACCCTGCCCCCATATTGTCCATGCCCCCATTGGGTCCTAAAGTCCAGACTCCACTCCCAGCCTGCGGTTCTACTGACTCCATTTGACCATGCCCCCAGCCTCGCACAAGATTCAGCTCTGGCTCCACCTCCACCTCATCCCAGGCTTCAGTCTCTCAGGGTGTCATTCCAAACCCAGTTACACCCAGTTCCACCCGAACCCAGTTCCATCAGATTCTCGCTCCGCACCCTGCCCCCTGTCTCAGGCCCCGCCCTTGTCACACCCACCACACACCTGCCATGCAGATGCAGGTGAACTGGCCTATGCGGTCCAAGCACGTGGCCTGGTTGCGGCAGGGACCGGATAGGCACTCGTTGACATCGGTCTCGCAGCGCGGGCCGGTGTAGCCACGGCCACACTGGCACAGGAACGAGCCCTGTGTGTTCACGCACCTGCCCAGGTGCTCACAGGGGTTGGCGCCTGTGGGAATAGGCACAGCCGGTGTGGGTGTGGGCAACTGAGGACCAACCTGTCTTCTTCCCAACTCAGACAACGCCTCCCTCACCAATGGAGCACTCGTCCACATCCTGGTCACATGCGCCGCCAGTGAAGCCTGGTGGACAGGTACAGATGGCCCTGCCGTTCACCGGGTTGGTGTCACAGATAGCATCCTCGTGACAGGGATTGCTGACACAGGCATCATCCAGATGACACAGAAGCCCTGGAAAGGGGCAGGCAGAGGTCGAGGGCAAACCCTCCAGCTTTGTCCAAATTTCCGAAGTCCCACATAGTGCTTTGTTTTTATTAGCCTGTAGTGTATTTAGTAGCTATTTTTCCCCAATTATTTATTGTGAAAAATTTCAAACATGCAAAAAAGTTGATTCATACACCCACCACATAGATGAGGCTATTGTAAGGTTTATCTATTGTGGTTTTTTTCCTGAATCATTTGAAAATTAATTGGAAACATTCACATAATGTTTTTAAATCTGTTGACTCTTTTTCTGATTATAAAAGGGTCCTACCTAAAGCCTTTGCTTCTTCAGTACCCTCTGCCTGACATGCCCTTCCCTCCATTTCCAAGTCCCCCTCCCAAACACCTTCTCTGACCTTTGCCATTTCCAAAGGTCTCCTCTCTTTCTTGGTCACAGGATAGCTCTCCATTCCCATGACTTCTACCCTGTACTGTATGTCCCCCTCCTCCCAGGCTTACCCTTTATCCCAAATCTGGCCTCCAACATAATCATTCTAACACTCAAGTCAGACACCATCCTTACCCCCACTCAAGAACCATCAATCGCTCCTTTGCTGTCTACAGGGGAAATAGCCACTCACCAGTCTTGCCCATGGGGCAGGCACAGTAGAAGGAGGCCACACGGTCATGGCAGGTGGCCCCATGGAAGCACACAGCTGTTGCACAGTCATCAATATTCTGACTGCAGCTCTCACCAGTCCAGCCATTGACGCACACACAGCTGTGGCCACCCAGTGTGTTAAAGCAGGTGCCCCCGTTGTGACAAGCATTGGGCTGCAGTTGACACTCATCCACGTCCTCCGTGCAGAATTGGCCTGTGACACACAGGTGCACCAGTCCAGATACCCAGACTGTACATGCCCACCCAAGGTCTGTCACTCGGCTCCCTCCAGCCCCTGTACTCACCTGTCCACTCGGGAGGGCACTGGCAGTTGTAGGTGTTGACACCATCCACACATGTCCCCCCATTTAGACATCGGTGCCCTGGACAATCGTCCACATTCACTTCACAATTCTGGCCCTCGAACCCTAGCATGGGAGGAGGAGGCAAGGATGGTCACTGCCGGGCTGGCCTACTGTTTCCCAACCCCTGCTGCCTCCCTTGAGAACGGCTCCCTCACCAGGAAGGCAGGCACAGTCATAGGTGAGATCGCCACTCTGTCTACAGGTGCCCCCGTTACGACATGGTGAGGGAGCACAGGGCACTGTGGGGTTCTCACACAGTGGCCCCATGTAGCCAGCAGGGCACTGGCAGCGGAAGGAGCCAGGCATGTTGAGGCAGGTGCCACCATGACGGCAGGGCCCTCCGCCCACCCGGCACTCATCCATGTCACTTCGGCAGCTGCGGCCCTGGTAGCCAGGTGGGCAGGAACAGATGTAGCGACCATCGGGCCCCACCGAGCAGCGGGCACCATGGGCACAGGGGCTGCTGAGGCAGGGGTCCGGCAGGGAGCAGTCAGGGCCTGCAGGGACCGGGAGAGGGTGAGCTTGGGCAGACCACACCCTTGACCGCCTCGGGCTCCCCTCCAGATCCTCCCTTACCTCGGAACCCACGGGGACAGCGGCAGGAGAAGCGGGCGGTGCCCGCTACCACGGAGCTCTGGCAGACACCTCGGCCAGCACAGGGGCCTGAATGGCAGGGATCTTCCAACTGGCACCGCTCACCCACCCAGCCTGGAGGGCACCTGTGGGCAGAGACAGCTCAATGGAGGAAGGACAGCTCCAGACACAGAGGTACACACGTGACAGGAAAGAAACACAGAGGCAAACAGAGCAATAAACACACTCATTCATGCATGCAATTATTCACTGCGACCTACTATGTTCTTAACAATAGGAATACAGCAGCAAACACAAAAAAAGTGCTCCCACCCTCTTGATGCGCACAGTGAAATTGGGCAAAGAGAAGATATGTAAATCACAAATTAATATACAACATGCCAGCAGGGGGTCGTGAGGACCATGAGGGCCATGGAGGATGGAGTATAGAGTAGTGGCTCCAGAAAAGAAACATCTACAGAACCTGTGACTGTGACTTATTTGGAAAAAGAGTTCTTTGCAGATATAACTAAGTGACAGATATCAAGATAAGATCATCCTGGATTTTCCAGGCGGGCCCTAAATCCAATGACAGGTGTCCTTTTAAGAGAAAGGCAGAGGGATATTTGGGAGAAAAAAGGAGGCCATTTGGAGACAGAGATTGGAGTGTTGCGCCCATAAACCAAGGAACACCTGCAACTACTAGAAGGTAGAAGAGAGAAGGACTCACCCCTTAAACCATTGGAGAGCATGTGGCTGCAAACACCTTGATTTTAGACTTCTGGCCACGGGAATTTCTGTTGTTTTAAACCACCCCGTGTTGGGTCATTTGTTACAGTAGCCACAAGAAACTAAGACACAGGATTAGGGGGAGAGAAGGATGGAGGGAAGGCAATAGTATTTTCACAGACTTAAGTAAGGGAGAAGGCCATGGGGCTGTGTGGGGAAGAGCATTCCAGGTAGAGGAAATAGCAACCACAAAGTCTGACTTCAGAAGACGACTTCCCAGGCAGACACAGACAGACCCAGAAATACATACAGTTACACACACAGGGATACACCAACTCCACATATGGGCCTGGCAAATACTCAGACACCAACTGGCAGGCTGGGTCATACATATGGGCAACTCTCACCCGGACAGACAGGGGGACCCCCCACAAATCCTCTATTCCTTTCCTAGGGACACACACACCCTTTCTTTCCACTGGGGTGAGGAGGTAGACACCAATATTGATACCCTCTTGATGGGGGTAGGCCCGCAGCTCCCTCTCCAAACCCACCAAAGCAAGCTGCATTGAGTGTGAAGGAAACATGAGACCTGGGAGGCGGTCGTCTTAAGACTGGAAATCTCCGGGGAAACACTGGCGGGGGTCAGAGGGGCATGGAGAGGCAAGAGGGTCCAGGCCCCGCCCCTAACGCTGCCCATCCCTGGAGCTGGTTCCTCCCTCTGGCTTGTCCCAATCGCTTAGGGCTAAGCTCGAGCAACTGACTCAGTCCTTCGCGTCATCCACAAGATCCCCCCACCCCGGCCCCCAGCGAAACAGGTCCGGGCAAGGCCAGGTAGGGGCGCAAATAGTGTCAGGAGGGTAGGTCCCAGCTCCCAGCCCCCTCCCCAAAGGCCCCCCAGGGCAAGGACGGCCGCCACCATTGTGCGCCGGGAGGGGGCGCGCTGCGCGGGGCGCCCCGGACTGCGGGTCCCACCGCCAGGCTGGGCGCGGCCGTGCGGCCCCCTCCCGGCGCCCCGGGCGGTTTCCCACGCTCTGCGCCCCGCGCCCCTGCGGACCGGTCGGGCCGGTTCCAGCCTCCGCCCGAGCCCCGCCCCACGGCCTGGGTTTCGGGGGAGACCGACTTGGGGGGAGATCAGGCTTGTGGGGGGTTGGCGGGGGAGGCGAAGACTGGGAGGTAGAGACAAGGGTTTAAGAGCCTACTTTTGGGGAAAGACTTGGGGGATTCACGGGGGAGGTGACAGATTGGGGCGTCCCAGAAAGGACATGAGTATTTGGGACCTTGAAGGAGATGTGGGGGGGGGACGTGGAGAGTGGTTCCCACGGCCCACCTCTGGGGACTGAGCCCGCTCCACTGCGGGCAATCCAGGCTCCGGGCGGCCGCGCGCGCCGGTGATTCACCTGTCGAGGGGCGGGGCAGCCGCGGGCGCATTCACCTGTCGGCAGGATTCCAGACGCGGAGCTCCACTGCGCAGGCGCCCGGCCCCGCGGCTCCACCTCCCAGGTGAGTGGCTCCAGGTCAGGTCGCTCTTTCCCCCATTTCCACCATTGCAGACTCCCAACCCGAGGAACCCGCTCAGCCCAGCTAATCCCACCTAGGTGAGCCCAAGTGGGGCTCCACTCAAAGTGCGTGTATAACTTCAAAGGGGCTCTCCTAGGTCGAAATTCACAGGTTGTTGAATAAACGAATACATGAATGAATCGATTAATGGCTACTGGGTGAATTGCTATTACTAATAACATTATAAAAGGAACCAAGCATTTCCCCTTAATCTTGAGAGGTTCCCCCTTATGGCACCTACTTCCTGTGTTTCTGCCGTTATTATTTGTACTAATAATCCCTATGCTGAGTTAATCGTGTGAAGGACCTAATTAAATCTGTACAAGCACCTTTATTGCCCCATTTTCCAGATGCAAAAACTGAGACTCAGAGAGCTCAAAGCACTTGCTCAAGGTAACCCAGAACCCAGAATTCAAACTGAGCTCTGCCTCTGTTCAGCTGTCTCCCAGCCTCTGCCCTGCTCCCCACAGCTCTCTGTCTTTCCTTGTATTATCCAACAACCAAATTCTTGGTCCTCTTTGTAGTCACAAGCCAGGAAGAAGCACCGCTATTTCATAGATGCAGTGAAGTTCAGAGAGGAGAAATAACTAACCCACAATCACACAACAATAAAATGGCAGAGTAGAGCTGTATTACAGGCCTCCTGTGCCCCCACCTAAATCTTGAGATAAAGGAGGGTGCAGATGGTGTACCCACAACTGCAAAGCCACTGCTGTTGGTCCCTAAAGATTTGGTGATTGAATTATAACTACCTCCGTCAGGGGCTTTACATGTGACCTCAGGCAGCTGAGAATTCTGTTTAGTTGGGGTTACTGGGCCCATTTTCCAGACCAGGACAGTGAGGCTTAGAGAACTGAAGTCCCAGTCAGTCAGCAACATGATATGGGATTTGAACCTAGGCCAGGCAGGCTCCAGAGCCCCTGCTCTTAACCCTGCTGTTTCCAACTGGGAAACAAAAGGTTGCCCAAGCCACACACATGTAGGAATGGTAGAGGCATCCATGGTGGACACAGAGGTAGGGAGAGAAGATAGACCACCTCCCCATTCAGGGCCCCCTGATGGCTTGGAGCCAGGCACTCACAGGCAGGCAGCCTCCCGGGAGGGCAGCTGGGTGCAGCGACCTCCATTCACACACGGGCTTCCATCCAGGCAAGGAGGGGCTGTGTGGGGGCAAAGGGAGGTGGGCAGGTCAGTCAGGCGCCCAGGAACCCCAGCTTGGAGTGACAGACGTCCTTCTTCCCTCCCCCAGGCAACAGCTGCACCGAGCTGGGGGTATCTCTGCGGGTGCAGGGAGCCCCCGCATCTATGGTTCCCACGGCCCCCCCTTCCTGCCCTGGCCCCAGCTGTTGGGGCTGCAGCTGTCCCTGCCAGCTTGAGCCCTGGGAACCACAAGGCAGGGTCGGACAGGAGGAGGCGCTTGTGCCAGATGTGGGGGCTCTGGAGGCTGCCAGAATGGGGATGCTGAGGCAGGAAGTGAGGGTGCCAAGTGTTAAAGGGAGGTCTGAGTCTGTGAGCCCAGATCCTGGGGTAATGGAGGGGGCAGGGGCAGGGAGTCCTGGGGCCATGGGTCTCCCTTCCAGTGATATTGGGCATCTTCTCCAGTGTGGCAGCCCTACGTAGTGGCCCTGGGGAGAGACGCCAGGGCATGTACCCCAGGCGCAGCCAGCACTGGGTGTTGCAGGTATAGGGTGTGTGTTGAAGGGAGGGGCAGCTGGCACAAGACATGTGCTGCCCTGTCCAGAGTCCCCATCCCTGAGGGCTGTGTCCCTCTGGGGTGTGGCATAGTCTAACAGTCCTGCCAGATGGGTCTGGGGCATGTTCGAGTGTGAGCTAGTCAAGAATTTTGTGTGCTGACAGGTGTGGGGCCACTGTGTGTGTGTGTGTGTGTGTGTGTGTGTGTGTGTGACAGAGAGAGAGATCGAAAGATGAAGGGAGATGGAAAAAAACAGAGACAAAAAAAGGAAACTAGAAGTAGGCAGAAACAGAGAGGATAGAGAAGCACAGAGAAAGAGAAATAGGGAGAGACGGTGAGAGGCAGAGGAGTTGAGCTGGACATGAAAATGGGCCAACATGGTATATGTCCCCTTTCTCAGGGGACAAGCAGAGACAAGACACTATCAACCAGACAGGGGCCTGTGGGTGTTTGTGAACTCACACTGGGGGCCACGTGACCCAGCTGTGAGCCTCAATGAGCTATGGGATGTGTAGGCACATGTGCTAGTGCGAGATGTGCATGGGTGTACAGATGCATGTGTCACATGTGTGCAGGCTGGATCTGTTGTGCATCCATATATGTGAACTGTGTATTTGGGTGTACAGCTGTGTGGGGGGGACCTGTGTGCACAGGTATGTCTGTGTATGGGCTGGATGTGCCTGTCTACATATGTGAGCTGGGCGTAGGCAAGCCCTTGGCTCTGTGTCTGTATGTGTCAGCGTGTGCAGGCAGCATGGGAGGCATCTGGCTGATGCACATCACTGTGTGAACTGTGTGTGTCTGGGTTTGTCTTATGTGAGCTGGGTGTGCACATCTGTGGGTGTACTCTGTGTGTGCACATCTACATCTCGGTATGTGTGACCCAGGGCTGTGTGTGCTCGCGGGCCCCGCGGGGGCGGCCGCTGTTGCCGGTCCTGCCTGGTGGGGCCGGACCCCAACCCTCCCAGCGCCCAGCCCCACACCGGTGCCCCGGGACCCCTGGTAAGGGCTGCTGGGTTCGCATCCCTCCGCCGCCCACCAGGCCTCCCTTGGGGGGCTGCGTTCCCGTAGCCCCCGCCCGAGCCCTGCCGCCGGTCCCGCTTTGTCTGGCAAATAAAGCGCGAGGCCGGCCGGGGGGAGGGGGTGTCTAGACGGCGCGGCCATTGTCCCGAGCGAGGGAGGGGAGAGCCAGGAGGGGGAGGGGCGGGGGGCCCCGGCCGGCTGGGGAGGGGCTCGGGCGGAGGGGCCCCGGCACTGGAGCCTGAGAGGAGCACGTGGGCTCGCTCCCTCTTCCCTCCTTGCCCTTCCCAGGGCGGGGACGGGGTCTAGGGGCCGCCCGGTTCCAGCAGCCAGGGGAGGGAGCAGGGTTGTGGGCTGGGGAAGGGGCGCGGGCGCCGCTGCGGCTCCGGCTCCTGCTTGTATTCCGGCTCCGGGTCTTGCAACGCTCCGGCCTGGGAAGTTTCCTCGGAGTACTGAGCTCCGAGAACTTCGCGCCCCCTCCCCGCCCCCCCGCCCAGCCAGGCCCACCCGGGGTGGATGGGGGGGTGGGGCTTTGTACGAGGGGTCACCGCCCTGGGGGTACTTGGGCTCCAATCTTGACCTTCCCAGGACTCCAGATGGCCGTGGATTGGGAGCGAGCCCCAGATTCTTGGTACCCCTCCTCAATTTTGAGTGTCTGATCCTCTCACTTCGAGCGCCCAGCCCCGGACTCCTGAGTCCCTTCATCCTCAGCCCTAAAGCTCCAGGGCTCATGTGCCTCGGGCTTCTGGGGCCCTGCCCCCCCCCCCATTCTGAGTCCCAGGCCCCCGGGACTGGCAAGGAGCCCCGGGCTCTGCGCCCCGGCCCTTGCTTTGGTCCTTGGCTCCCAGGCTTCCCTCCTCCAGCAGACTCGGGGGTTCTTGCACTCTGCTGCTCCCCCTTTCCTCCCCACCGTGCGTCCAGCCCTCTAGGTCCCGGCCCCTCACCTGCAGCCCCTGGCCCCGCTAGCAGCAGCAATAGGGGCAGCGCCCGCACGGACGGCAGTGGCGGCAGCGGCGACATCAGGCGGAGGCGGCGGCGGCCCCGGGCCCCCGGGCCCATGGCGGCCGGCCGCGACCCTCCCTCCTCCCTCCTCCCTCCTTCCCTGGGCTCCGTGCGCGTCCGGGGCCAGCCTCCGCGCCGCCAACTTCGCCGAAGTGAGGCTGCCGGGCCGCCCCGCCCCCAACCCTGGCGGCTCGCCCCGCCCCGGGGCCTGCCCTGCGCTCCCCGCCCCCGTCCGTCCTCCTGGGGTCCCTGCCCACCCTCCACCCACCCACACAGCCTGGGACCCGCTGAACCTCGGAAACTCTGGCCACGCGGAAAGACGTGGGACCAACCCGCGGTAGCAGACACACCCAGCCTGGTGAATGCTCGGCTCCCAACACACCCAGAGCCGAGGACACACACAGGGCCAAGACACAAGCACAGATCCCCTCAGACACCCCGAAATTCAAACCAGGCACTTCCTTTAGAGGCTCACAAATACACCATGCACAAATGCACAGAGCTTCACCGGGACTTAAAATCTGAAACCTGGGCCTTGAGCCTGGGGCCCCATTTGCAGCCTCGGACCTCAAACACACACTAGGAGTCTCATGCATTGGGGCAAAAACACACATACACACTTCTTACTCCCCTTCCTCCTCACTAACCTGTGTGAACCCCAAAGTTCCACCCCAGTTCCCCATCCTCCTAGCTCCACCTGATACCCCACACCACTTTGCCTCTCAGTTTGATCAACTGCCTTTTGCAAAATGTCCCCATGGAAAGAATGGGGACCTCTGAAAGGCCCCAAGCCCAGCCCTGAGGGAGCTGTCATTCTGGGGGGAAAAAAGCCAGACACAGACACCTATGGGCTCAGGGCTGGGCCAGGGGGAGGGGCAGCGTCGGAGGGCTCATAGAGGGGCTGGCGAGGGCTCATAGAGGGGCTGGCGAGGGCTCATAGAGGGGCTGGCGAGGGCTCATAGAGGGGCTGGTGAGGGCTTTGCATGGGAAAGGGAAAGGGTTGCTTATTTCTTTATTCGTTAATTCAACAAGTAGGTATAAAGCTCTAGCTCTACGTCCGGCTTTGTTCCAGGGACTGGAGGTGCACCTTCCACCCCCAGAGAGGGCTTCCAGAGGGGCCAATGGGATCCGCCTGGATGAACTGGAGGGATGATATCCCAGCAGAGGCACAGTCCTGCATCCAGAGGAAGGGACAGAGTTAAGAGGGAGAAGGGGCCAGCCAGGGGTGGGGCTGGCCTGGGGGAGAAGGAGGAGAAAGAGGTCAGGCTGGCCCCCTAGTATTTGGTTTGGCGATGAGGCTGCCATGAAGAGGAAAAGGTTGGGGGTGAAGTGCTGAATCCAAGGAGTCTGGGGGGGTCACCCATGAGGCAGCTAAACATTGGGGTTGAGCATAGAGGAGCCATGATAGGAGATGGTCACATGGGCACCCGAGAGATCTTTGGGCAATTTTAAAACTTTTTCTTTTAAAATACTTTAAAATGTACAATAATGTAATTTCCATATGCCCTTCACCCACACTTTGCCACATTTGCTTTATAATTATATATATATCTTTGTCTCTGTCTCTTCATATATATATATATGGAGAGACAGAGAGAGACAGAGCAGAGAAAAGCTGCAGAGCAGAGAAAAGCTTTTGCCCCCAACACATCACTGTGGATTCCTTAAGAAGAAGGGCATGCTTTTACCTAATCACCATAGTTTCACCCGCAATCCATATGCAAAATTTTCTGTTGCTCCAATAATATCCTCTATAGTATGTCTCTTTGCTGGTCCCAGATCTAATCCCCAACTATGTGTTGCATTTAATTGTTGTCTCCTGGCATCCTTTAATCTGAATTTGTTCCTCAGCCTTTCTGTGTCTTTCATGACATTGGCATTTTTTGGAGAGTCAAGGTCACTTGCTTCACAGAATGTTCCCCAGCAGGCTGGCCTGCTGGTTCCTCCTGACCAGGCTCAGGTTTGTGTCTTTGACAGGAATGGCAGAGGCCATGTTGGTCCTCCCTGGTACACCTGACGTCAGTTCCCAGCATTGGCAATGTCACACTTTGATCATTTAAGTGAAGTTGGTCAAATTTCCCTACTGCAAAAGTACCATTCTCTTTCCATCCACCCCTCTTGTCATAAACAAACATTAATATCGTGTGGGGAGATACTTTGAGTCTGTGTGAATATCCTGGTGTCCATCAAACTTTCACTCACTGTTTTTGTGATTTGTGAATGATTTCCTTGATGATTTCGTTTTAATTGAGATAAAATTCACAGAACATAAAATTAATCACTTACTATTTTAAAGTGTTCAGTTCAATGGTATTTAGTGTAACCACCACCTCTCCCTGGTTCCAAGACATTTTCATCACCCCAGAAGGAGACACCGTCCCCAGTTGCAGGCACTTCCCAGCTCCCTCCCTCCCCCAGCCCCTGGCAACCGCTAATCTGCTTTCTGTCTCTATGGCTTTGCCTGTTCTGCACATTTCATATAAATAGGATCATGCACTCTGTGGCCTTTTGTGTCTGGCCTCTTTCACTCGGCATCATGTTTTCGGGGTTCATCATGTTGTAGCGTGTGTCAGTGCTTCAGTTCTTTTTATGGCTGAGTAACAGTCCATTGCATGGCTATACCATATTTTGCTTATCCATTCATCCACTAGTATCTTGGATCAATTTTGCATGCCGGAAGAGGAAGAGGTGAAGGAGGCAGAGAAGTACCATTAGACAGAAAGGAGAAGCATGAAAAGCCAAGGGTGAAAGTTGAATGACTGACGAGTGCCCAGCATCAGAGATGACCCCCAGCCCTGCTGAGACTGGCAAATAGCCCAGCTCCAGGGGACAGGAACTGAGGATGCTGGGCCACTCCCATCTTATAAGTGCAGCCTCCATCTGGGAGCAGAGCTGTCCACCCATCACACAGTGGCAGCCCCATGGGGAGGGTATATACCCATCTTATGGTGTCTTGCTGGAGGAAGAGCTGAGATTGGAACCCAGGTCTGAGTGACTCCGGGCTGCAAGGAGCTCCAGAGGTGGGGGTGGGGATTGGGAAGAGAAAAAAACAAAAGTTGCATAAGAAGGGGCACGGTCTGACTCACAAGGAGTGTGCTGAGTCAGCAGGCCCACGGGGTAGGCGTGGCTTGAGTCCTCCCCATGTTGATCGCCCCAGGAGGAAATCCAAGCCCCCCAGCTCCATAGAACTGGGCTGATGTTCATCAAACTTTCAGTCATTGGTTTTACCATTTGTTAATGATTTCCTCTGATGATTTTTTTAAATTGAGATAAAGGTAATCACTTACCATTTTAAAGTGTTCAGTTCAATGGCATTTCGTGTAACCACCACCTCTATCTCCAGACCGTCCTGCCCCCCTCATCATTAAACTGAACCACACTCCATCTTCACCTGGCAGGCCGTGCATGTTCCTGGGCTTTGCTTTCTGCCTGGGACACCTAGATGGATAGAAGGATGCTTTTGCTTCCTCCCCAAGCAGGAACTCGCAGCAACTGTGTTCTCTTTGGAAACGCATTTTCCTATAGCTATAGGACACGCTCTGCTAGTACTTCCTGCACATGCTACCCCTTTGCCCATACTGGTCCCTCTTTCTAGCGTGACTTCCCTCCCTCTATTCCTGTACCTGGTAAACTCCTGTTCATTTTTCAAGGTTCCAGCTCCAGGAAGCCCTCTCTGCACCCCCAGACCAAGCTCCTCTGCTGCCCTAGACATTACTAGCACCCTCCTGCCCTCCGGCTCAGCCTTGCCCATGAGGGGCTGCAGGTATCTGTGTCCTGTTATCTCTTTCCTAGACTGGGAGCTCCCTGGGGTCCAGGCATCATCCAGAATGGGGTGAGCACATAAGGGGTGACATTGGAGGATTTGGTGACTCAGGAAGTAGCTAAAGAAATTGAGATGTCCAACCCAGAAGAGCTGCCACAGGGGGCTCAGACCACTCTCTTCAGTACCCCCTGGGGGCCCATAAAAGAATCTAGGGGCTCAGGGGCGAAGGTCTGGTCTCCAGAAGGGGGGGGCGGCTAAATTCTCCCTTGAGCCATCTGAGAAATGATTTTCTGTTAGAATGGATGCTCTATGAGATGCTGAGCTTCCTGTCTCAAGAAGCAATCAAGAAACTGGGCACAAATTTTGCTAGGCAGGAAGTCCAGAGTCTGTGACTCTGCTGATACAGCAGCCTCTGGTCTGTGGCAGACAGAGAGAGAGAAGGAGCAGTAATGGTGAAAACAGGCTGAGGATGGCATGGGGAGAGTGGGGACAAAAGGAAGAAAGACACATTTACAGAGCCTGTACTGTGTGCCAGTTCCTTTTGAAGCCCTCATGACTCTGAGGGGACCCAGTCAGCAAGCAGAAGATCGGCTTCTGACTCCAGGCTCCTGCTGCTGTCCTCTAGCCACTGTGGCAGGACCAGCCCAAGGTGTCCTGATCTCTGGGGGAACAGGACAGTCAGAGCGACCATTCCCACGGCCTTGCAGCGGGCAGCCGCACAATTCCCAACATGGTGTGGGCAGGGGGGGCTTGAGCCCTCCTCTCTGCTCCTGCTGGCCGCCTTGGCTGGGGACTGCATTTCTCCTCAATGAGTTCAGTCCCCAGGGATGCAGGACCTGGGGCCAGGCCAAGACACAGCTGCTGGGCCAGGGCCCGCTGACCAGAAACCTGAGAACGTGCCCTTGGCTTCTCCTCCCAGGACCACAGTCCTGCCCTCAGCACGGAAGCTGGGGCCAGGTCGGTCTCCATGCCCAGACAGTGGGTCATGGGAGCCTAACCAGAACCAGCAGGGGTGAGGGCTGCCGAGTGTGGGTCCTTGGCAAGAGTGGGATGACTGGACCCTAGGGACTATGGGCTGCAGACCTAGCCACGTCTCCTGGCCACTGGTTCCCTAGGGCCTTCTCATGCTCAAACCCTCCATGGCTCCCCACTGCCAAGAGTGACACCTTTCTCACCTCCCTTGTCTCACTTTTCCGTGTCCCACCCTTCCCTATCTTTGCACACGCTATGCCTCTGCTGCAAGCTCCCTTCTCATATCCAGAAGGCTCCTTTCACCTGACAGCTCACTCTGAGAGGCAGCTCTTCATTCAGTCTTTCGACAAACATTTACTGAGTCCTTAGTTGGTTCCAGGGGACTAACACAGAGCCAGTTCCTGCCCAGATAAGAGAGACAGACAAGAAATTAATAAAAACTGAGGGTGACCTGAGTAAGAGAGAGATTTCAGCATTGGGTGGGGGGCGGTCAGGATAGTACTCGCTGATGAGGGGACATCAGAACTGAGACCTGAAGGAGAAGGAGGAGCCAGTGAGGCAAACAGCCAGAGGAAGGGTGTTCAGGCAGAGGGAACAGTGCATGCAAAGGCCCAGAGGAGGAAGGGGTGGATGGATGAGAGGAACAACGAGGAAGCCAGGGTCCTGGGTGCAGAGTGAGCAAAGGGTGGGAGGTCAGGGAAGCTGATGAGGGCCAAGTCCCAAGGGGCCAAAAGGTCTGGGATTCCGTCCCAAGCATAGTGGATGCCTCTGGATGGTTTTAGCAGAGGGAAGCTGATCTGACTGAGGTTGTAAAAGATCACTCTGGAAGCTCTGCTGTCTCTTCTCCCAGGGAGATTTCCTGCAGCTTCACATGGTCTCCTCTGGCCTTTGGCTCTCACCACCCCTTCCTTATTGACTCCCACCTTGATACACGATCCTGCCTGGCTCCCACGTCAGATTCTGAGCTACACAGGCATCTGTCTTGCTCATTGCGGAATCCCCAATGTCTAGCATCAAGCTCGGCACAGTAGATGAAAAAACTGTCAGTCGATGAATGAATGTGCTCCATACATCTTGGGGCAAATCAAGAACCAGGAGCTGGAACCTGAATGTGCCCCGTACCAGCCCTTGAAATGTCCCTATCTGGACACAGACATGTCCAGCCCCCATTAGATAAGGGCTGGGTCAGAGGAAGGCTAGGGACTGGTGGGACTTCCTGGAGGAGGAGGGGATGAGAGAGCTGAATGTGGATGAAAGGGGAGTAGAGAGAAGGCAATTCATTTGAATGGAGCTCTGAAGCTCTGGGCAGGGGAACAGAGGAGGCCACTCCCCAGCCCTTCTGGGGTCTGTGGTTACTCTGCCTTAGGACCCTCCATTGGGTGGGACACCCAGTGGATGTCTTGGCCTCACAGGCCCTGGGATCAGACCACGCCAATCTTCTATGTCTACAGCCTCACTCAGGACCCCATCTCCTCCTGCTCATCTCTGAACTGGGACACTGCTGTCCTTGCCTCTCTGGATCCTGAAACTTGTCTTCTTCTTTCCTGAAGGTGTGGAACTTGTCCTCCCCACCTTTCCTACTGCTTCAGAGAAGGAGAGCTCCTCGCGCTGCCCCTCCCCTTGCCAGGGCTTTTCATTCCCTCCTCCCCTGGCCATAGCTGGAGGTCTCCTGTAGGCAAGTGAAATTCACAACGAATGCTCATCTCACATCCCCCACCTAACCCAAATCTCCCCCCACTGCTGGCTTCATTCTTTCCCTTTTCCACTACACTTTATGCCCTCAGTGGCTGACCTCTCCAGACTGTATCAATGAACAGCTTTGTCCTCTGGCTTCCAGGTGGGTTTGGCCAATAGGAGGCACTGGCAGAAAAAGAAGCCAGAAGAGAGAATGGGACCCTGCTCTGTAGGGTCACTTCGGCTGACTGTGGCCTTTGACCAAAGGCCCTGTCCACACACATCCCTTGCTGGGCTCCGCTAACCTCCTTCCTTCCTCTTGCCCAGTCAGGGGGACCTGGAGATGGTAATGGCTCTCCATTGGTACTCGTCCAGTTAGCCAACTGGACGAACCCTGCCTGCTGTATATGATCCCTGTAGCAAATCTGACTCAAATCACCCTATTCGAATGTGCCAGTTGTTTCCTCCAGACTTTGGACTGGGGTTACCACTCTCCTCTCCCCGTCCCTGATTGAATGCACTCGCCCTCTGCCCTCAGCTCCCACGCCAGGGTTTCCTCTCTTATGCTCTGCTTAGCTCAGTGCTCTCCATCTCTCATCGTCTTTCGACACCAAAAGCTATGCCCCTCCTATTGACACCCACTTCCTCCGTTGCTGGAACACCATGCTTGCCTGCTTCCCCTCTTCTTTCTGTGGTGCTTCTTTTCTGCATGTCCCTTGGATGCAGAGGGCACCCGGGGCTCAGTCTCATCTTGTTCTCCACTGTTCTGGGGGAACTTTGTCCTCTCTTCCAGTGTCAGTGCCCCTCTGCTCCACCACACACAGGTGCTCCTCGCTGGGCCATCATTATCTTTAATCCATTAGATGCTTCTAGGTCTTTGCCCCACATGCCCAGCCCCCAAGTAATATTCTAGACACACAGATCTGTCCAGGACCCACCCCTGCTGGGCCCCATCACGCTGAGGATGAAGCTCCTGGGACCGTGTTTGAAGCCCTTTGCAATCGCATGTCTTCCCGTCCCAAACTTTTCTCCCCGTCTTAGGGAAATTTAAAACATCCCTGCAGGGTTCAGCTAGCTCCAAGGCCGCCGCCTACAGGCAGCCCTCCCCCCTCCCCCCGCCAGGTAAATGCTCCTTGCCGGTCCTCCTCATTCACTCGGGCCTGACCACATAGGGCTGGGAATGTCCATACCCGGCTCCGTTTTCCGCACCCCGCATCCCCGCCCCGCTTCCTCTGTTGCGGGCCCAGCGGCTTAGAGCTGGTGGCAGAAGTAGGTGAATGAGTGAATGAATGAATGAGTGAGTGAATGGTGGAAGGTGGTTTGGAGGCGGGAGTTCAGAGGGTGAGGCGGAGCTTGGGAAGAGCATCGGCCCAGCAGCACCGCTTTCAGCCCTCTGGGTCCCGGCTCCCGCCCGAAGTGAAGCGCGCGCTGAGCTCCTAGGCCGGAAGAAAGACGCGCCGGAATTGGCTGAGGCTGGGAGAGGCGGGCTTCAGCCAAGCCATGTGTCTCTAATGGCTCAGTCGCCAGGACTCTGCCCAATCAACGCGATCGCTTCCTTCTCCCGGCCCCTGCAACGGCGGAGGCGGAAGACGGCGCTTTCTTGTTACCCTGGCAACCGTCAGCGGACCCCCGTCGCCCCAGCAACTGTCAGGGGCCTCCAGTCAGCTTTCGTCGGGGCCTCTGGTTACCCAGACAACCGCTACCCGTTCTGGTCAACCATCAGCCCTTCCCCCGTCACCCTGGCAACTGTTGCCCTACCCAACATCCCCTGGACACGCCGTCCTGCTCCTGCCTGCAGGCCCCCCTCGCCCCAGCCCCCTCCCGCCCATTTCCAAACCCCCACAGGGGCACTACTCTGGTCACCTCCCCGTGCTGAGGCTGCACGCAGCCCCGGTCTGTCTCCCCTCTCGCACTCTCGCGTGGGACTGTCCATCCGCTACAGGGAGCTTTTCAAAATGCAAGCCATGTCCCTCCCCTGCTGAAAACCCTCCCCCGGCTTCCCATGAGAATCCAGTCCAAACTCCTCCAAACTCCTCCGTCTGGTTGCCTCCTCCTTCGCCCTAACCCAGCAGTCACTCATCTCCACGTTTGTTACTCCAGCAGCCCAAGATTATTCCCGCCTCCCACCTTCCTGTTTACTGCTCCCCACTCCGCGAAAAAAATGTGCCCCTCCCCAGAGAGGAAAGCCTTTTCTCCTGAACCCCACTGCACACATAGCTCTGATGCCTCTTCTCTCTTAACTTCACAATGGGGCTGTGTTCTTGTTCACACTCTAACCCCAGCGCCTAGAACAGTGCCTGACACATATGATGAGTGAAAGGATGTTATGCTGGGGACAAGGGAGGGCAGAGAGGGGTAACGAGCAGGCAAGTTTTGGCCAGGCAGGCAGTCCTTCCAAGAGATGATAATGTATTTCTGAGGTCTGCTGGGTCCCCAGAGAGATGCATCAGGCCGCAGGTCATGACACTGTCCCCAAAGACCAGGCAAAAGCTGGGGAGATAGAAGTTGATGCTGTGACTAGCCTGGAGTCACAGGCTGAGTGGTCCACCCTTGACCTGTACCACCCTCTTGGAGGCTGGAGCCCGGGCCCCTAGAAAAAAATCAGCAGAAATAATGAATTTGGAGTGGATGATTCCGGGAGCTCTGGAGAGGCAGGCCTCAGATGCCAGATGGCCATTCAGGAAGCTGGTCCCTTCCTGTGCCGCATCCAGAATCTCACATATTCTAAAGGTGAGCTGTTTACCCATGGATCCAGAGACAGGACACTAAGGATCTTTCCCAGGCTGCAGTAAGAGGTCTTAACCTGTCACCCTCTGGAAGCATGACTGGGAGGACAATCATGGCAGGGAGCTGCCCAGGGTTTGGCTGGAGAAGGGTCTGCCAGGTAGGTCCTCCCTTGGTGAGGCGGTGAGGAGCCAGGCAAGGAGGCCCTCTATGCTGGGAACACCCTCATCAGTACTGTCCAGTAAAACTTTTTTATGCTGATGCCCTTGAAAGATGGCTAGTGTGACTGAGGAACTGAACTTTTAATCATATTTAATTTTAACTGATTTTCAATTAAATGGAAGCAGCCACATATGGCTACCAGTACTGGACAATGCAGCATTTAGCTAAAGACCCAGACTGGAGGTGGAAGCCAGGGACAGGAAGGTCAGAGCTTATGGCTTTTGGGTGTGGGGGGGAATCTGTCAAGAAGACTGGTGGCCCAGAGAAGGGAGAGAGGACAGTCAGCATCTAGCTCCATGGAGAAGAGGTGTCCGTGGTTCCCAGGGTCAAAGTGCTTGCTCACACGTGTATACACTTATGCCTGTGTGTGAGCAAATGGGCTGGTGTGCCTAAGGGCACCCACTGATGCACCTGTGTGTGACCTAGGAATCCCACGCCTGTGCACCATCCAGGAGACCACCTGTATTCACCCACCGTGTGGACTCCCAGGTGCACGCAGGCCAGTGAGCGAGGGCCACTAGTCCAAAAGGTCTTGCAAGAAGGCCCACATGTACTGGTGCATTTCCTCAGGGTGGCTTTGTGGGATCCAGTGGCCCATATCTGGCAGTATGTGGGCTTCCAGCCGGCCAGGCACAAAGCGGCTGCTGATGGCCCCAACCAGCCCCTTCTCCAGGTAGGTGTCCTTCTCTCCCCACAGCAGCAGGGTGGGCGTGGCCAGCTCCTGGGGCTCCAGGGGAACGTTCCTGTGGCCAAGACAGACAGACAGAAGGATGGCTGCCCCCACCCCCTTTCCCCACCAACTCTCCTGAGCTTCCAGCTGGGTCTGGTCTCACCTGAAGAGGTTTCGATAATAATTGAGGGGCCCAGTAAGGCCATTGGGCTGTGAGAAGTCATAAAGGAAGGCCTCGAGCTCGTTGGGGCTCAAGCGTGGGATGCCCCTCTTGTAGTGGGTGAGGGTGGTCTTGAGGATCTGGGCACAAAGCAGGACTCTGGCTTCAGTACCCAGCCTACCCAGTCCCAACCAGCGACCCGCCCCCACCCCCGGCCTTCACCCCATTGCACCTGGAAGTCAGACATGGACAGCAACTTCTCCGGCAGCCAGGGAAGTTGGAACAGGAACATGTAGTTGGAACGGAAAAACTGTCCAATGTGGCGTATCGTGTATTCTGGGGAGAGAGGACAGCAGACATGCGGCCTGGGCCTGGTTACACCTAGGTTGGGCACACAGATGTGCCAACACTCAGGCATGGCAGTGCGGCCTGCCTGAGTCTGTGAGGACACTTGATGTCAACCTCACCCTGCCACGAATTTCTCTCCCTATTGAGTAATCACTGTGTCCACAGAATGGGGGCACCTCCCACTGCAGCTTCTGGGAGCCCCCATAGCCACTGGTGTACTCTCCCTGCCCAGGCCTGGATACATTTCCCCTGCTTCATTCAACAAACATTTACTGAGCACCTACTGTGTGCCAGGTCCTGTTCTAGACCCTGGAGACATAGCAGTGAATGGGACAGACAGACAAAACTCCCTTGTCCTCGGGGAGCTGATAGTCTAGAGATGGGGACAGACAAGAAATGAGAGAGAGAGAGAGAGAGAGAGAGAGAGAGAGAGAGAGGATACAACTATAGCTATAATCCTGGCAATTAAAATCAGGTGATGTGATAGACTTGGGTAGCCAGAGACAGCATCTCATGCTATTGTAGTTGCTTAGTTACCTGTGTCTTCACTGCTGGAAGAAAGCCATTTAATCTCTCTCAGTATCCCCAACTGGACCACGGGGATAATAACACTTTCATAAGCCTAGGAAGCTTGTGTAGGTTACTGTGTGTGGCTCCTTGTCGGAGCAACTGTTACCTGTAAGTACTCAAAAAATGTTACTCCTAAGTGTATTGTCACTGGCTGTCGAATGGGCATGCCACTGGGGAAGGGACCCAGGTTCACCACTGCGCCCTCAGGCCCTGGAGTGTTGACTGGTGGATGAGGTGCAGACACGAACACACGCCCCTACACAGGCACCTCCCAGCATTGCGGGCTCCTTGATATACCTTGGTACACGGACATGGGGGCACCACTGACGATCACCATCCGCTCCACCAGGGATGGGTAGTAGATGGAGAAGTTCCAGGCTAGGATTGAGCCCCAGTCGTGGCCCACGATGATGCCCTTAGAGTAACCTGGGGGCCAGAGGAACCGGAGTGAGTGAGACAGTAGGTAGAGGTGACTGAGGGGTGGGGGAGGCCGGGGCTGGGATGGGGGCATGTCCCTACCCAGGCCCAGGATGACATCTTGGATGTCTGCCATCAGCAGGTCAATAGTGTAACAATCCACATCCCTGGGTGCATCGGAGGAGCCGTATCCACGCAGGTCCACAGCCACCACATGGAAGCGGCTCTGGAATTCCCGGAGCTGGTAGCGCCAGGAGAACCTGTTTGGCAGGCAGAAGAGGGAGGTAGGTTGAATCAGGGTCCCCAAGCATCACTTCCGCCCTACGCCTAGCAGGGGCCTTTGGCAACACCACCTTCCTGCTCTGGACTTCCCAGAAAAGAGGATGGGGAACCCCAGGCCCAGGGCGAGATCACTGCGCCCTGCTTCTTGGGCAGTGTCACCATCGATCCCTCTTGGTCCCATCCCTTAGGGTCTTCATCCCCGTGCGTGCTCGTATAGAACCCTGTCCCCTGAGTGCCCCATCTGCACCCTATATCTTTGCTCCCCCTGGTCTACCCAGCCCAGCCCTTCTCCTGCCTCCTAGATGACCTAGTGGTCCAAGCTCCACCTATCCCCAGCCCTGTGCCCTCGGCTTCAAACATACCAGTTCTCCGGGAAGCCGTGCAGAAATAACATGAGGGGCCCTTTGTCGCGACCAGCGGAGACGTAGTGCAGGCGCAGGCCGGAGCTCTGGAGGAGGCACAGTTTGAGACCTGGGGAACCCATTCTACGCTTGAACCCTTCCCCCAGCCTTGTGCCGACCCAGATTTGGATTCAACCGTTTGCGATCTGCTCACTCCGCTCCGGCCCGGCATCCTAGGCTGCTGGACCCCCGCAGCCCCGACGGCGCCCCGCACGCTCACCTTGAGGGTCAGGAAGCAGTGCTCTCCCAGTACCGGGTCGCTCAAGCAGGCTGGTGGGGTGCGCCGGGGGCGCCCGCAGAAGCCACGTCTGGGCCGGCACAACACGTGTGTGAACGCGATGCAACCGTAGATAGCTGCGGCCAGCAGCGCCGCGGAGAACACCAGGCTCCACATGAAGGCGCGCAGCAGCTTCAGAGAGAGACGCGACGGCGCCAATAGAGCCGTCACCACCAGCTCGGGCATGTCGCCGCGTTCCGGGACGACCGTGCTACCTTCGGGGGTCTGGACGGCCGGGGGCGCGGGCAGCAGCGGAGAGGAGGCGTGCGAGCGGCGGAGCCCACCGCCTTTGGCCTGGGATCCCTCCGTGCCGTCGGAGCTTGCGGAACGTGCCGAGAGAAGGGGCGGACGGCTCAGACCAAAACCAACGCCGCACACGACTTACCTGAGTGCCAGGTATACACCTGAGCGCGACGGCCACAGGGAGCCAGGTTAGGGTGCGGGGGTGGAGCCTGCGAGGACTAGGTTTCCGTGGGTAGGGAGGAGCCTTGGGAAGGGGTGTGAGGGGCTAGAACTGCGGGCGGCGCTTAAGAAGAGGGCGGATTCCCGCAGCAGGTGGATGGGTGGGGTCTAAAGTCTAGAGGGAGACAGGGTCCAGTATAAACAAGAAAGACCGGGCATCCTGGACGAAACGGGCGGAGCCTGGAGCGAAGGGTCGGGGCACTGAAAGGTGGGTGTGGCCTACGGGCCGAAAGGGTGGCCCGAACTCATTTCAGGAACATTGTACGGGCTGGGGTCGTGGCTAGGGAGGGTGGACGGGAAGAAGGCGGAGCCTAGAGAAGGCGAGGTCTAACGCTGGGTGAAGGTCCGAGGAAGAGGGCTGGACCAATGACCTGGGAGGCCGGCCTAGATTCAGGCTCTTTAGTCAGGGGGCGGAGCCAAAGCCTAATATGGCGGGTCGAGCGGGCCCAGAAGGGGAAGGATGGGGACAGGCCGCGCCACGGCTCGGATTAGGAGGGCGGCACGGACTATTGCTGTGGTCCGAGGAGGCCTCGGGAGCCCCAGCCATCGCCTCTCCGGAGCTCCCTGTCCTGGAGCGCGCGACCCTACCCTCGGCCTGGCTCCGAGAGACCTAGCAGCACCTTCACCTAGCCTTGTTTTCAACGGCGGATCCTAAGGCCTCGACCCGGCGCCAGCTTCCAGTTGGCCCAGCTGGCCTGTAGGCCCGCCCCTGCAGAGCTATGATTGGACAGTGGCTGTCATTGACGTGCTGGCGACACCTCCCGCCCGGGAGACAATCCGCAGGTGTTGAGGCCTGGGCTCTACCAGTGGCTGCCAGTTGTGGCGGGGAGACTGACTCCTAGGAGGACTGAACCTGTTGAGTCACTGGGGCTGTGGCCGAAACAGGAAGGGGACCAGGGCCGGGTGAGAGGCTTCTTCCTCCTGTTTTGCAACCTTCCCCTAAGATCTTGAACATTTTCGGGTCACTCATTTAACCATTATAACAATCCTGTTAAGAGTAGGTGCTATTATCACATTCGTGTATTACAGATCGCGAACCTGCAATTCGGGGATTAGTCATTTGCCTGAAGGCATACATCTGGCTAAACAGGGAAAGGCAGCACTCCTGAGCTTCACCTCTCCTTCCACCTGGTGGCTGCCATGGGAACCGCTTTTAGCTTTCTGCTGGTCGTTACCTAGGTATCTCTAAATGTGCTTATGTGCCTATTTCTTCATTACCAATTTGGGGCATTATCCACTGACTGGGTCATGTCACCACCACTGGACATGCTGTTTCCATCTGTAGTTTTTGTTGGTTCCTCTAACATGAAACACTCCACTAATCCTTTTGTCACCTCCCACCCTCCCTTTCACCTTCCACTGTTTACTTTGTGTTGTGAACGCTACTGAACATTATACTGTCCTGGGATCATACTTAGAAAGTCTGTGGGTTGCTACTTAAAGGAGAATAGTGGTTATGTGGTTCTGCCTCGTAAACAATGAACTGTCCAGTAGTCGTCTGTGATTACACTGCCTGTATTGTACAAACGTGTGTTCTCCCTGCACTTACTATCTTTTTCTTGTGTGATTAGCCTGTCATAGCTTTGGTTTCTTTTCCACTTTCCATCAAATCAATTCTCTGACCACTTGATGACCCTGAGTTCTCTAACCTGGATGCATGGCTCTTGGACGCCTGGGAACCTCCTTTCCTCTGCTACACAACACTGACTCCCCCACCCCCCAGCTCTACCGTCAAACAAAGACAGCAGTAGTCACAAGATGGTAATTTTTATATTCAGTACAAATGTTTATTTTTGCAATGAGAACTGCACAAAAAAAAACCCTTTAGTATATAAGTGAAAAGTCTACGAATTCCCCTCTACAAATGTCTAAAGTGTTTAATACAAGTCTCAGATTCACTGACATTAATTATTGGCCAAGCGATCCGTGCATACAGTACATTGGGGGGCTTGTACACACCTCTCACTCTTGTATAGGACTAAGAGTTCTAGTACTGTGGAAGGGACTGGGAAATGGCCAGAGAAATTAAATAGATCCAAGTTCTAATTACAACCCAGTTAGAGAAACACCTATGAGGGAGGTGTGGAGAGGGCCATGGCAGAGTTCACTCTGTAGAAGGAAGGTGCAGACAAAACCATTTCTCCAGCTAAACAGTCGGACCTGGTCTGGGGAAGTTTTGGAACACACAGAACAAAAACGAGGGGGTGGGAGAAGATGGAGGAAACACCATAGAACCAAAATTTAAGTCACACTTTAACCAGCACAGTGGTTTATGAGGAAGTGCCTGTGTGTGTAGAGGGGTGGCAGGGGCTGGGGTGCGGGGGAGGGGAGCTCTGGCTGGATGCCTAAACTGCACCCTAGCCAGGTTTGGCAGATCCCAAACACAAGACAATACACGGTACCTTTCTTGTTGAAAAAGAAAGGGGGATATGGGTTAATAAACAGTGCTAGAAATGTTTCAGTTTGTATCTCTGCATACATGTAAATGACAGGTTTTTACATCCTAGGGTGCTTTGGGGTGGGCACAGAGGCAGGGTGGCATGGAAGCCACCTGGTGGGCTCTCTCGGGCAGGAATGTGTGTGTGCGTCTGCGTGCGTGGGGGGTGAGGATCCGAGTTGGGGAGGGGAGGGAATGTACACTTATCTAAGAATATCTGGTTAACCCTGAGCTTAAATGAAAGTAGGTAGAGGCAGGCAAGGTGGGAGAGAGAAGTGGCCTACGTCACCTGGTAAGTAGGGGACAAAGATGGAAGAGTGTGAAGGAGAATACTGTCTGGAGTCTGGCCAGGTTCTGCTGGAGCATGTCACCTGCCTAGGAGGGAAAAACAGGCACCTGGGCTCCCTGTCACAGCTTCAGCTTGGGATGGCATGGACAGACCAAGGGACAGGGGCTAGGTGGCCCCTGGCAGGAGTTCCTGTACAGATGCGGTCTGGGGCCCGGGGACCCCTGGGCCTAGCCTAGGCAACAGGTGGTTCACAAAGAAATATCAGGGAGACACCAGCATTAAAAAAGAGAGATGTGTTTATTCCATGATCAGTACAGACGAAATGCATATTCACCGTATGAAAGTCAAACCAGTCACTGACTCCAGAGTTTGGCCAACACGGAGGCACCAGCGTTGTGGTGTAGAGTGGGTTCTCATGGCACGCGTAACCTCACCAAGGGCTCCAATTATAAAATTAAAAAAAAAGGGGGGGGGGAGAGGAAGGGGCTGCTGGCTGGGCGGATGGGCACCGAGCAGGGACCCCAAGCACCCGCCTCATCCCCTGGCCCCTTCCTTGAAAAACAACTCAGATTGGACGTTAAAAAAAGAAAAAGCCAACGAATTGGGGTGGGGGAGAGAAAATGTAGCTTTCTGGTTTTATAATTAAAAAATAGACTAACAAAGTTTGAAACTGAGTAAAATATAAGCAGTTTTTTTGTGTATTTTGTGTTTTGTTTTTTTTGTGTGGGTTTTTTTGAGTTTTTTTAACACCAGTTTGGTGGAGTCACCAACAAACTTCAAAGATATGCCGACTATGTTTCACTATACAGTACAGCCACGGTCACACACTACCCACAGCGCGGTGGCAGCCACCGCCCAATGAGAAGATCACACCATTTTGGAGATAAGCAGTGCCATTGTGTTTGGAGAAGAGAGAATTAAAAATAAAATAGAATCCAACAAAAAAAATATATATAGAAAAACAAAACAAAAAACAAAACCAGAAACACAGGTGGGAAGGAACTGACTTTGGTTGGTGGCCTCACTCGCCGGGAGAGGCCAGCCCACACGCGTGTGACAGTCACTTCGCTCTGGATTGCCATGGACACACACACCTCCACGGCACTATTCCCTTTTGCACAAGCGAACACTTACAGAGAGCGGCTCTCGGTTAAAGGCTTGTGGGGGCAGGGGCGGGGTGGGACCTGTTCAAGGCAGTCAGTGCCAGCAAGGGGATGGGCTACTGCCCTCGCCTGCCTCCAGCTCGCTCGAGTCTGCCCTGGTCTCCTGGGGGCAGGCGGTGGAGGCTGGGGTGTGGGGAAGGATTCCCCGTGGGCAGGACGTCACAAACGTCATGTTCTCGGGGACAGAAAACCAGTCACGGTGGCGGCAGCAACGATGTCCTGTGTATACTGTGTAGACATTTGGCGGAGAGAAGGGCCTCTACCCGCACGCGGGGACGCGGGCTTGGGTCTGGCCGGCACTTGCTCATGGCGAGACGTGCTCTGAGCTGACGTCCTGTGAGGGTGGCGGGTGGCGGGACGTCCGGCTGGCTGTAAGGCAGATGGGCTCTGCGGTCCTCAGCTGCCCGTCAGGCCCGCCCCGGCGTAGCATGCACGAGGGCCAGGCCTGGAACACTCGTCCTGGCCGCTGCTACCGCCTCCGCTGCCGCCCCTAACACTATGGAGAGTCAACGTTTTGCCAGAAAATCAAAGTCAGAAGTCACCTAGGTGCTCTCAGAAAAGATTTTCTTCAAATATTGACAACAGGTCACTCTGGAAATTCATGTCAATGGTAGCTGCCATCTGGAGGGGACAGGAAGGTGGGAGTCAGGGAGTGAGTCGAGGCGCCCTGCCCTTGCTTCTCGCCACCCGCCTTGAGTATCGGCTGCTCCCTCAGAGCCCACAGCCGGAACTGCCCAGTACTAGGCCTGAGCCACCTTGGAGCCCAGAGGCCAGCAGGTGTGGACAAGCACGTGCTGTTCCGAGCACCCAGCTGCTGGGGCCCCTGCCTGTCCCACCTCTTGGTGAGTGATGCCCCCCCCCTCTGGTTTCAGGGTCCCCTTTTGCAGCTCCTCCAGGGTTGGAGCCCTGCCCAGGGGTCCGCAACAGGGCCCCTGACTCACCGCTTCCCGGCGCCTTCGCTCCTGCTCCCGCTTTCGGGCCAGTTCCCGCTGCTGGTCCAGCATGGACTGGGGCTGGGAGCTCTGGGCCTGGGGGGCGGCGGCCGCGGCAGCAGCAGCCACGGCGGCTGCCTGTTGCTGCTGCTGCTGTTGCTGCTGCTCCTGCCGCTGCTGCTGCTGCTGCTGCTGCTCTTGGCGCCGGCGCGCCTCCTCGTGGGCTCGCCGGGCCTGTTCCAGCGCGTCCTCGTCCTCGCGGCTCCTGGGCAGAGCAGGGCTCCGGGTCAGCCGGGGGCCCAGGGCGCCCCAGGAGCCCCCGCCCGCGGAGCCCGCGCCCACCTCATGCGCTCCTGCCGTAGCCGCTCCTTCTCCTTCTCCGCGTGCTCGGCCTGCGCCTTCAGGGCCTTCTCGCGCTCCTCCTTTTCCCGGGCTGCACGGCGGAACTGCTCGAAGCTGTCGCTCGAAGACTTGGCTGTGGAGGATGGGGTGGTGGGGTGCTTCTGCACCAGGCTGGCCCAGGAGCCCATGTTCTTGATTTTGAGGTCCTGTGAAGCAGAGACCACTGTGGGTGAGGGGCCCATCACCATACGGACAGCTCCCCGGGATGGGGGTGAAGTCTCCGTGGGCCCACACTCCCTACCTTCTTAGGTGCAACTGGCGTCTTCGGCTCCTGCTTCTGTTTATCCTTGTCCGAAGCCCCTGGTGGGGGTGCGTTCTGCTCAGGGGGTCGGATCACAGGCCTCCCGACATCCACGCCTTTCATCTCAGGCCCTGGAACACAAACAGCTTGTGGGCCTGGGTGCCCCATTTGGGCGGGCATGGCCGGCCGGCCCACAGGAAGCTCACGTCCAGCCCTGGCTAGGGGTGGAGGGGGCACTCACGCTGGGGCAGGTGGACGGGGGCCTTGATGCTCTCAGGGTGCTTGGGGGGCTCCGGCCGCAGTGAGGGGCTGAAGGGCTCGCTGCGGATGATGGGCGAGTGGATCTTCTCCTCCTTCACCACCACCAGGGGCTGGGGCTGGGACTGGACCACGGAGGCTGCGCGCAGCTCCTGGGACGGCACAGGCACGGCGGCCGGTGAGGCGGGTGGGCAGCTTTGAACCCGGCCCACGCCTGGCCCTGGGGGTTGAGGCCCAGCCCTGCTCTTTACCTGCTTCTTCGGCTGGACACTTTGCTGGGGCGGCGACTGGTGGGTCAGGCTCTGGAACTGTTGCATCTGGGGGGAATGTATCATAAGCGGGGAGGGGGCTTCACGGAGGTGACCTAGGAGAGGGGACAAGGAGCGTGTCAGCGGGGCTGGCTTAGTCCCCCAACCCAAGGGGAGCCCTGACACATGGGGCCTGTGGGCCGGAGCAGTCAATCCCTGAGCTCAGCACGCAGCTCGGCTTAGTGGAGCCACGCACTGTCCGGGAGTCTGATGCCCATGTGAGAATCATCAGAAGATCGGAGCAGCGCAGCCTGATACATTTGGTTTCTGGTGAGATCTAGGCCTGAGTACTTTTCAAAAGCTCTCCAGATGGTTCTACGGTATGGCCTGGGTTAAACACAAGGCACGTTAATAACCCCAACAGAACAGGCAGCCTGGCTCCTGGCTGTCCCCATGTGGCTCAGCCTGCCTTCCTGGACACCTGCTTCGGGCCTGGAACTGCCCTGCACCACAGCAGAGCTGGGAGACTAGGTCCTGGACTCGTGGTTCTTGTCGGAAGCAGGCCAGCCCACCCAGCCCACCCATCTTTATCCAACCAATGGCTAAGGGGACCCAGGCAGCCACAGGGTCCAAGCACCCAGCACAGGGCAGGAGCCTGGAAAGCCCCCTACTACTGACCCCTGGGAAAGGCCTGGCTAATCACTGGAGCCTGACACCTCAGCTTCATGGATGAGGAAATGGCCCTAGGTAACAGTGGGCTGGCCCTTCAGGACCGGGCAGCTGGCGGAGCCACCGAGTCCTGCCCTCAACTCTTCTATCCACCTCAGCAGGGAGACACCCTCCTGTTTGAATCTCTAACATATCTCGGTCAGCTGTCCCATGGCACAAGCCCCACTGTCAACAAACGAGAGCCACCTCTCTGCAGAGCATGTGCTCCTGGTCCTGTCTCCTGCCTCGTGCTGAAGGACGTGCTGGCCCTTCCACGGACCTCCAGGCCTGCTTCCAGCTGCCGCCTCCCAGCAGACACCCTCGGGCTGTCCATGGGCTCCTGGGCAAGAGGTGCCCATTTCAGTGGGCCTGGAGCTGACTACAACGGACCCCCCTGCACTTCCTAGATCCAGAACAGCTGTTCGGAGATGATACGGTGGTAAGGACCAGCCTATCCCTGCTTCTTGGCCCCCAGCACTGTGTAGCTGGTTCTGCTGGCCTGGGTGCTAGGAGGCCTTGGTCCAGGCCTGTCAGCCAGCTGCAGGCACACGACTGTGATAGCCTCCTGCCTGGGGAGCGCCCTCAGAGCACCTGCTGAGGCTGTCCAGGGTGACAGCAGACCCACAGGCCTATGACATGTAGGAACTGCTTGCCTGCTGGTGGGTTCCTTCACCAGCATCTAGAGGGGACCCCAATGGTGCAGGGGTGGCGCCTGCAAGCTGGCACAGTGCCCGGGAATGCCTGCTGAGCTCCTTCGGACTCCAACAACTTGGTCTTTGACTCAAATCCCCCAGCTGAGCCCCAACCCACACTGCTCCCTGTGACGACCCCTGGCTGAGGGAACTCCAGGAGAGGTGGCCAGAGCGGACCTGCCTAGCCCCCACTGCTGGTTTTTCTGAAGGCATCTCCTCACCAGTCTATCATTGCCCACCATCAGAAACCCAGCCTTGCTCAAGGGTGAGAACAGGCAGAGCTGCACAGCTGCCAGAACTAGCACGTCTTTCCCAAGGAGGACAGGCACAGCTGCACAGCTGTTCTCTGCCTAGTAATCTACTTGGCACCTGGAAGCTTTTGTTGGGTTTAGGAGCAGTCACGACATGAAGTCAAGACCTCGTTTTTCAATCTGTGGGCAGCACTGTTGCATCCCACGTCAGGCCGCTGGCCTACACTGCTAAGTCCAGGGACCTCAACCCTAACCTTCACATGTCACCACACCACGAAGCATCGACTGCCACATTCCACTACTAGGGCCAGCCAGGATGTTTTCGTTACAGATGCTTAGACAACAAATGCCCAGGAAAGGCAAGAGGGTGTGGCCTGACCCATGTTGTCCAGGGAAAAGGGCAGCCTGGAGCAGGCAGCAGGAGATGGGACTGGTTCCCAGGGACGGTGGGATGCAGCCTTTGAGCTTCAGCCCAATTCTCCCCGACAGTCCTGGCACCACCAGGGGGGCCTCATGGTGGGGAGAGCTGTGCCCCTGTTCCTGCAGGTGCTCATGTCCAGGCCTGCCCCATGGTTCTGCTGGGATCGCACTCTCCCTATTTGGTTAAACTAGCTCCTGCTTGTCTGGTCATCTCCTCCGGGAAGCCTGTTCCAACCACCAGAGGCAGACCCACTGCCTCCCTGGGCTCCTGGTTTCCCCACCTAGCAGAGACCACGATGCACTGTAACACTCTTGATTGTGTGAGTTCCAAGAGGAGGGCCAGTGGGGGCCTTCATCTCGGACACCCCGTTTGTAGGCAAGACAGATACACAATAAACACACCTAAGCCCCGTCAGCCACCTCTCTCCAGCCTCAGCCTGAAGCACAAGCTGACTTGTCTGGCTGCTCCAAGATAAAACCCTGGGCCCAGTACCAGGCTCCCCCGGAGCCCAGGAGTTGGGGGGGGCCACTTACCAGTTGAGTAGGGGTCCGACTTGTGGTGCCGGGGTGAAGGGTGGTGCTGGATGACTTGCTGAGGCTTCGCAGGCTGGGGTGGGGGCGGCTGCTGTCCCGGGGGTGGGTGGGGGCTGTGGGCCTGGGGGTGGCGGGGCTGCTGGATGTGGGTGGGGAACTGCATGGATTGCATGTGCACAGGCCGGGGAGGTGGCTGGTGCTGCGGCTGGGGGGGTGGCTGCGGCTGGGGGGGTGGCGGAGGCGGCGGCGGCTGCTGTAGCTGCTGCTGCACGGAGGGGTGGGGTGGGGGCGGCAGGGGGGGGGGCGGCTGGGACTGCACCTTCACGGAAGGGAGTAGAGGTGTGGGGGGCTGCACCTTCTGCAGCTGTTGCAGATAGAGCTGCATCTGCATGGAGGTGAGGGGCGGGGTGGGCGGCTCCTCATCCTCCTGCAGCAGCACTTGGGGTGGCTGGGCCATGGGGGGCTGTGGGAGCAGGGGGGGCTGGGCCAGGGCGGGCGATACTGCTGGGGGTCGGGCTGGCTTGGGGGGCAGGGCGGCGGCTCGATTGCTCGGCCGCGATGGCTGCTGGGGCAGAGCATTGTGCAAAGCTGGAAGGACACAACAGCGCACAGTGAGGCTTCTGAGGCCCCAGCCTGGCCCTTCACTCTATGCTGACCTCCTGCCCACCTCCCTCCAGCCGGCACTCTCTCCTCAGCCTCCCAGTAACTCCAGAACAAGGAGGTCCCAGGAAGGTCTGCAGATGAGGCCTTTACCAGTCACCCCGCCCTGTGCTGAGCCGTCCAGCTTTCTCGCCCGCCCTCCCTCCCACTGCTCCCATCTTCACACTCACCCTGCCCCCAACCGCCCTGTCTGGGATGACTGTATGTCCCTCCACCCCTGACTGGGAGCTGCAGATGGGTCACATAATTTTTACTCGCAATGCCTGGCCCAGCAGAACTGAATCAGTATCTTCTGTATCACAGCACTGATTCTAGGCCAAGCCTATCCTGGGGTGTCTTAATTCCCACAACGGCCCCGGGAAGGTGCTGACATCCCGTGACAACTAGCGCTAAGATGGGTTCCAAGCGTTGCTCCAAGTGCCCAGTCGCAGAGTGGGGAGACCAGGACAGGAAGGGGCCTGCCCGCACCTAGGTGGCCACAGCTGCAGCTCACCTGGAGGAGAGACCACCGAGTGCTGGTTGAGATGAGGCGGAGTGCTGTGCTCAGGCGGCTGGGGCAGGTGAGGGGGCAGCTCGGGCTGCGGCAGGTGCAGGATGGGTTGAGTGAAGTGACCAATGGGGTCGAAGACGCTGCCTGGGAGCTGGGGCTCCAGGACGGGGACCTGGGCAGCGATGAAGGGTGGGGGCGAGGATTTCATTGCAGGAGCAGCCTGCTGTGGCATGGAGGGTGGGGGTGGTGGGGGCGGCGGCTGCTGCTGGGGCGGCGGGGGCGGTGGGGGTTGCTGGGGCCCGGGGCCCGGGGCCTGCTGCAGCTGCTGGTGGTGGTGATGATGGTGCTGCAGACAGACAGACACACAGGCTGACATCAGTCAGGCAGAACCCCCTGAGCCAGCCCCGGGGTCCTCCCAGGACCACAAAGGCAGGTGGCCACCCCTCCCCTGGGACGACATACCTTCTTCTGCTCCCTCCCGGGGTGCCCCTTCTTTTTTGACTTTGGAGCCATTTCTGCAGAGGAAAAGAGAAGGTAGTGAGGAGGAGATGGAATTGCCTTGGACGCAGAGCCAAGAGAAAACAGGGTGAATTCAGAAGGGCTGGTGACCACGAGACAGGGCTAGCATCTGTCTGGGATGGGACTGGTCACGGGGAAGAGAGACAATCTGGGGTCACCCACAGGCCTGCCACTTTACTTGACAGGGACCATGCCTGGAAAGCCTCCTGCCCAGCTCCTGACCCCTAGCTCCCTCCACGGATGACACCCGGGCATTGGGGGCAGAGCGGCAGAAACCTTCTTGCCTAACATCTCCCCTTATTTGCTGATCAGAGGCCACTAACGTGACTCACGAGTCTGCACCCCAACCTTTGTCGTGGAACCACCATGGTGTTCAAAATGATCACATCCATTTGACAGATGAGCAAAGTGAGGCCCAGAGAAGGTTAGGGACTTGCCCCAGGTCCACTGCTGTGAAGTAGCCAAGCAGTGGCCTCCAACTGACGTGCACTCCTTCCCAGCCCTCCAGGGCTAGCAGATACGCGAATTGGGGTGAGATAGTGTGGTACCGATGTGGGCCGAGGCCTGGCTACAGAGCTGTGGGGACAGGTGAGCAGAGTGCTGACGTGGGAAAGCCACAGTGTGAGCACATCAGGGGAGGGAGGGAGGGAAGAAGGGAGGCTGGTCAGCCAGCCTCCCTGGGACCTCCGGGAACAGAGGCGGCGCTCAATGCCAGGGCCAGACTCCCCTTCCTCTTGGGAGACTGGTCTCAGAGAAGGTCCAGGCTGGGACACAGCAGACGTGCTTCAGGGAGAAGGCAGTATGTGCCCTGGTTCCTCAGGGGCCCACAGCTTGTTGCCTCCACTGTGTAAACATGTCTGCGAGGAGTGTACAAGAGCCAGCAAGCCCCAGCATGTCCCACTCCAGACGTTTATGCTAAGGAACTTGCCAGCTGGATGCCCCTTGCCAAACCCCACAGGTTTGCAAACCCCACAGGGAAAGAGGCCCAGCTGGCACTTATGGGCTAGGAAATGATGAAGTTGCCAACCACCAGGTGGAGGTGGGACTCCTGTCGCCTTTGCCTGGCATCCCCTGAGCTCCTTGATGGGGTGCTGGCTCTTGCTGCTGGGCTCAGAAGACAGGCTCTGCCCAAAGCAGGGCTACCTCCGCTTGTAGCTGCTTCACGAAGGGCCATGCTAAGCTTCTGTGAGGCACATGGCCTCGAGGTGCCAAGTGCCACCACAAGGGATGAAAAAGGACCTTGCGCCCTGTGAGAGCTCACCACTCCATGGAAAAGACAAGACAGCGACACAGACCTCGGCAGCTAGACACATTCTCATACAAATGGCAGCAACTGGGGACACCTGGGACATGTGAACCATAGGCCCAGCCCCAAACAGGATGCTGGGTCACAGTAAGAAACCCGGGGAGAGGGACACTCTCATGGGTAAGACATACAAAAGGGGGGAGTTTAGGAGGTTTGCAGGATCAGGGCCACAGGACATCTGGTAGCTGCAGGGTGGGTGTTGGGGGCAAAGCACTGGACTAGAGAGGGTGTAGGCCCAGGTCAAAGGGACCCTGCATGTGCTGGGGGCAAGCTCAGTGCAGAGGCCACTGAGCCAAGAAAGTGGAAGAGGCTGGGGTGCTCCTCATGAATGGGCTCCTCTCCCTGAACCAATTCCATTAAGATAAAGTGTAGCTTGTGGGAGGCTGGGGGCCGCGGCTCATATGCTGGGCATGCTTTTGGAGGGCCTGGAGGAGCTGGGGGAAGAAGGGGGTCGATGGGTCAATTCTGACCAGAAGACACGTCATGGGAGAGAGAAGAATGGGCTTGGTCAGGGCAGCCTGCCATTTTGTGGCCTTAGGGAAGTAGTTTTCCCCACCATGTATCTACCGCCCTGTAGGCCCTGAGCAGAGAGGCCCATACGAGAACTTGTGGGGACAGAGTGCAACAAGGCCCTGGGGGTTCTAGGCAACAAATGTGGGCTGCCTTGGAAAGGTCACCCCAGAGCTCCGAGGCCGTGCCAGGCAGGATGGAGAGAGGCTGGGAGGCGCCCAGCACACTCCCAGCTCCACAGGACTAAGGGGCTGGCAGCGGGGACCAAAGGAGCTGGAGCCTGTTTGGAACATCGCGTCTGGCTCACGTGGCCTGAGCCTTGTATCGTTGTGACTGGTGGGAACACAAGACAGGAAGTGCACGGCTTCACGACACACCAGCCCCAAGACACCCCCACACAAAACTCTCTAGAAAGGGTTACATGAAGATGGCCTCAAGTACTGTGTGATCTTTATTCCATGAAAATCTTGAACTCAACACAAATGTCATCTTTACATAGGATGGTAATTGTACAAAGAATTAAAATGTTTTTGTAAAATCTGATTAAACACTGATTCCTCCCCCCACCCTCCCAACTCAAAGGAAGGAGACAGGATGGAGGGTAAGGGCAGGGCAGAGGCACGGAGCCCCCCAACTGAACTAACTGGGGAGCCTTGGCACTCGTGGACGCCCGGGCCTCCCACCCCTGACAGCAATTCCTCGGGCCCCAAAGCCCACTGGGGATCAGGCCTGGCTGGCACCTCCCACTGCCCACACAAAGGGGCCTTTAGTCCAAAGTAAGTGGGCACTGCTCTCTGCTGGCTTCTGGGGTACCGGGCACAGGTGACAGCTCAAGTCTAAAGATCAAGTTCTCTGCTAGATGGAAACCCCACGGACACAAAGGACGGAGTCCTTGGATAGTGAGAGCAAGGACCCTGCAGGAGAGCTGGCTTGTGGCTACGGCCCATATGCAACTGTGTGGGAATGGCTGGGGGCGGCACACGGGCAGACACTGTGGGAACGCAGGCTGCCATTTGTTCCAAGACAGCAGAATCTTCCCAGAAAGACAATGCCAGCGGCTTCCCAACTGTCCTGTGGGAATCTCCAGGCATGAAGCCCCCTGGCCTCAGCCAGCCAGGCCAAGCTGCACTGGGAACACATCAGGCACAGGCCAAAGGGCAGCTCAAAATAGTCTGTTTGGCAAATAGAACTTGATTGGAAGCCGACCGGCCAGAGGATCAGGGCGCAGCCTGGGGCTCTAAGCAGCACTGTAGGACCCTAGGGGTTCTGGCCAAGCTAGAGCTAGAACCCAAGGCCGAGGCCAGTCTGGGCCAGGCACAGATGTTGCGGCCTGCTGACAGTGAACTGCACCTCCTCAAGCCTGCGTGCAGTTCCAGAAGGCTGACTCCAAGATGCGGCCAGGCCTTGAAGAAGTACACACCAACTACACTTAAAAACGCAATCCTTAGGGAACTTCACATCAGGCAGTTTCTGCTGAGATGCTGGATTCATGACCAAAAAAGGGCCAATATTTATTTTTAGAGCAAAAAAGCCTATTCAGTGTCTCTCAGAGGACGTGGATGATGCGGCCGCCCTGGCCTGCCCCATCCCATCAGCTGCCATCATTCCAGGGCACTGAAGACGAGGAGGGTGCCCGTGGGCCACGCCCCTCAGAGATGTGCAGGGAGCCGGCCCCGAAGGCTCTGACACCCCCACCACTGACCAGCTCAGTGCTCTGGGTTTTGAGAGCCCTTTCTCGCCCACTAGGCCAGACCCTCACCCCACTGGGGGGCAGGGCTGATGGGCTCCAGGGGCCAGGGGAGCTGGCTGCATGGCCACTCCTCCCCGAGTGCCCTCACCAGAGGCCTGCCCGGCAGCGCCTGTCCATTGTAGCCTGCTTCTAATCACCTGGGAGGGACGGAAGGCAGCCAAGGAGGTCCTTTCCCTAGGAGACTTTAGAAGAGGCCAAGGAAGTTGGGAAAACGCCCAACAGGCAACAATGGGAACACAAATCGAAGGACTCCAAGGACTCCAGGGGGCTGTGAGTCAGCTGTGGCTGGCGACAGCCTCAGGGGCCACCAGAGAAGGTGTGCTGAGGGACAGCCCCGCTCCTCACTCGGGAAAGCTCTACATGCTAGATTGTTCTTCCTTAGGCTGAATGAGATCTCCCCCGGGCTAACAGCACTGCCAGGTCCAGGAGGGAAGCGCTTAGGATCCAGAGTCCCAGAAAAAGACGGAGGGATGAAGAGAAGAGAAAACATACTGGTGACGGGGCCTTGCACAGAGCAGCACCACACGTGTGCGTGTGCAGGGGGACTGTCATCACCCTCTGGGAGATGCCCCCCACCCGGAAGGCTGGGCAGGACAGCCAGGCAGTCTGTACACAGGAGGCCGGGCGCCCAGCCAGGCAGGCAGCCTTCCCGGAGGCGGGACTAGGCGTGAGCTGCTCTGATGGACATGACTAATGCACCCGGGGACAGGCCCAGGGCTCTGAGAATTCCATAACTTGATGGAGTCCTGTCCCTTTCACGGAAGAAAATGGACTTAAGCTAGAGCTTGCTGGGAAGGAATCTGGAACTGAAGACCGTTTTATTAAGAGTCCGTGTCCAATGATTAGGCAGGACCTACATAGAGGGAGAGAGAAACCAGTGTGAGAGAAATGGTGTGGAATGTACCGTTCAAGTCACAAGAACAGAAGAACCGCAGACCGAGCCAGCCTCCTGTGCCCTGCTTGCTAACAGGGCACCAGAGAACGGCGCCGGAGCCTAGGAACCCTGCCCCAGCCTGGCCAGCCTCCGGTGGGGACAGACCCACCTTCCCCCCTCAGACGGGCCACGGACGTCTACACTACCACCCTGAGCCTGTTTATGCTTCTAGATAGACCTGCTTCCTATCATGGGTCCCCTGTGCGCCTGAGTGCACTCTGGCATCTCCTTTCCAGTCTCAGAAGGTGAGAGGCCCCTCTTGTCCTACTTGCCACCATCCTGCAGCCCAGCCTGGTGTGCCACGCTATGAGTCCCCACTGACTGAGCTCATCCCCCTGCTTTGTTGCACCTTGTTCATCTCAGGGAGCTTACGCAGCCCTCCCTCAGCGCTTGTGCGAAGGGAAGAAAAGCCTCCAAGACAGGGGCTCTCGCGTGTGGGACTTCCAGCTAATACCTCATCTCTGCATTCCTACAAACCCCAAGAAAAAAAATTACAAAAAGAGGAACCAGTTACAGACACTGTTAAGGAGGGGGAAAAAAGTAAAAAAACGGGCTGAGGAGAAAAATCGTCCTTTCTTTTTCCAAGGCATCCAATCTGGCTCCCCTTGACCTGGGATAGGCGTGGGGTCATTCCCACCCACACAGCAGAGCAGACGCCTCTGCTGGAGTCACGGATGCACCAACACTGCACTCCCATGGTCCCCCAGTGTGTGCATGGGAAAAACCCGCCCACCAGCCGGCCTCTTACTCAGGGTACATTCCACAAGGCTGGCCCCACCCAGGGAGCCCCAGAATCCCACCAGCTGCGACCCCCGTGTGTGTGGGTATGTGAGGGGTCAGCTGGCAGTGCGGGCACACCGGCTACAGCGCTGTTCTCCAGGTCTCTGCCTGCTCCCTGCCCCTGAGAGCAAGCGGCACGCCCTTGGAGCTGGCAGCAGCAGGCCCCAAGAACGACTGGGACCAAGTCTCTCAGAGACCCCGAGGGTCGGAAGCTGAGGCCGGCTGCCTGGGAAGAATGTCCCATGGCCTCCATCTGCACTTTCAAGCTCAAATCTTTCCAAAACATCAAGCATTCCTTTTTCCCCTGGAGCTATTAAAAACCGCCCACATGCTCCAATCCTGGGAAAAGGAAACGAGACTAAATAAAATAGCTGGAGTGCACTCCTGCTGCAACTAAGCCCAGGCCAAGTCCAAGATAACTGTCCCATGCCTCCCTCAACCCCGGCCCCAGCCCAGGTCCCTGGGGGCAGCAGTTGCTCCTGAGAGGGACACGAATTGTGTCCACCCCACCCTGAAAGAACCCGATCAGCAAGGTGATGGGGGGAAGCTGAAAGAAGAGCCCTCGGACATCCCTGGCCCCACATGGGCAAGGATGGCATGATCCCAGCACTGGTGACAGAGGGGCCACACCTCTGCCCACAGCCCACCTGGGACAGCAGCGGGAAGAGGGGAACCAGGGCACCCACCTCCAGCCTGCCCAGCTGAGATCTACAAACGCCTTAGGGGTACTCAGCCCCTTCTTCCAATACTGAACCACTGAGCAGTTAATATTTCAGCAAGCACTGAACCTCAACAAAAGACCACAACCCAAGTGACGGTGGGTTCAGAGGATGTGGTGGGACCAGTCAATCGTGCTGCTAGGCAGTGGGAGCAGCATGTAGTGGTCGGGGACCAGGCTGGGAAAGCGGTGCCCCTGCCCCCAGCCCACCATTCTGTGAGCACACGGCGTCCCTGAACTGCAGCATGGCCCCCAGGACCAGCCCCGTGCCCTGAGCTGTCCTTGGCATCCATGTCTAGATAGCGGCCAGAGGAGGGGTCCACCTAACACCCCCCATGCCTAATTTAGTGCCTCTGGTTTCTTTCGGTGACTCATGTCTCAGGGCTGTGTCAGCAGAACTGACCCTTACTTAACACAATGACAAAAATAGGTCCTTTCAGGAATTTCGGCTCCAATCCAAATGGACACACAAGAACAAGGAGGGCAAAAACAATTTAAGCCCCAAAAGATCAAGGAAAATACCTCCAACGCCCCCCGGCCCCCAGAAGAACTGCTTGTAACTGGTTGCAGCAATCAGGGCTGCCGGGCTCCATGGACCCAGCACGAGCAGCTGCTGGAGGATCTGCCTGGGAAGCGAGTGGTTTCCTGGGTGGGATGGGGTGGTGATAACTGCATTCAGTGGTGCAGGGCACAGGCTCCCACCCCAGGACATGCAAGGTGCAAACCCACAGGGCAGGTCCCTCCGGTGAGCAGAAGCCCCAGCCGGCTCACGACAGGGCTCTCCAGTGCACACTAATGGGGAAGAAAAAGCCAGGCCCAAGAAGACAAAAGGGGACCTGCACAAAACCCAGGATGGGGAGGGTGCCTGGGAAGAGGGACAGGCTGGAGGTGGCTGGACTGCTGGGGCCCGGTGCCTACAGCTCCGAGACTGTAAATCTCGCCCTCCTTCCCGCCAAGACAGCTGTTCCCAGGACTCTCAGATTACTTGTTGCACAATCTTTCCACTTTCTTTAAAAGGGGGAAAAATGTGAAAAAAATAAAGAAAACATCTTGGCAGCAGCAGAAAGCTGCTGGAAATGCCGTCACGGACGCCCCACTGAGGTGGCAGCAGGCGGGTGCAGGAGTGTTCCTGTTGAAAGCAAACGCGCCCTAAAGAGGAGCTCAGGCCAGGGACAAAGGCCACCGTCAGAGCCCCCTAAGGCACCACACCAGCCAAAGCAATTCCTCCTCAGCCAAGCTGCACCGTTTTTAGTGACCAGGTCCCCTGCCAGTTTTAGCCCTTAAAGAGTTTAGACTGGTTGGGTCCTTAGGAGAAAGACTGCGAAACCCCTAGAAGGAGCAGCCTGCAAGGAACCCGAGAGAGAAGGCAAACTGAAGATATGGCTAGCACCCAAAGTGAGAAGTCAGTGGCTACCAGGAATGCTAATTCGGCCCAAGAATAGGGCCATTCACCCAGCTAAAGGCAGTGGGCCTGGCGGGGCATGGGGTGCAGCACCCCCTGCTGGTTGATAGATAAAAAAAGCAGTCGGGGGGGTGGTAGAAAAGGGGTAAAGGATGGCAACAGAAGTGGCCCGTGTACAGTAGGTCAATAAATACAAAACATGGCCTAATGAATTTCACCTCATTTGGGCCCATGGAAAATGACGTAATCCAGCATTTGAAATCCTGGAGGAGCCCTCAGCCCCCCACTCACTTGGGAAGCCTGGTACCCTAACTGTAAAAGGGAAGTGACAGTGACGACGCCCAGAGGCCCCTGCTTCTCCAGAGCGAGGCAGGCTGAGCCTGAAACGAGGTCCTCATATGTACACGCCTTGGAGCAGCACCGCTCTTCCCAGCTGCTGAAAGGAATCCTCAAACCTCCATGCTACCGTCAGGTCCCATTATTTACATGAACTGATTCAGTGGAGCTTATCTTTTACTTCCAATTAGAGTAAAACACCAGAGAAAGGACAGGTCCATGAAAGAACATGCCAGGCTTTGTTGTCCAAACACACGCTGCCCACTGTGTGGAGCGTCGGGCTGAGTCCCAGGGCCAACTAGCAGGCGATCCGCAGCTCTGTCTGCTCAGCTGATGGAGCAAGACCTGTCCAGGGCCACCCCGCGGACAGAGAGACAGCCAGCTTCACCTCGCAGCACGGGCTGGTGGCCAGCTTTCTTCCCTAGCCCCTCTGGGCCAGCCTGAGCATTTGCTCCCCTGAGAATCATCAGAAAAGCACCCCGCTGGAGGAAAGGCCCTGTCTCCCCAGCACTGCACGGCTCTCAGTGTCTCCACCTGCCCCCCTCCCATGCTGAAGCTGCTGCTCAGGGGGGGCACACGTGCAGACCCCTGGAGCCTGAGGGGGACTGTGAAAGGTGCAGGACACACACGTCCAAGTGTGTGCAGTCAGGAGCGGCCCACACAGTAGTGAGCACACTGAGGAGGATGGCAGTGCCCTGAGTCCAGTGACAGCAGGGGCGACAGCAGGCTGCTCCACACCTGCTGAAGCACATCACCTGGGACGGTCGCACCACATGCAGGGAAGACTGGGGGGATAGGCAGGGTTACACTAAGATGGATGCCACCACCTGAGCCCCAACACCCCACCTCCCGCTCCCCACAGGGACCTGCAGTGTCAGCACCCTCAGCCACTTGTCCTCTCAGCCGGGGTGATGGGGGAGAGAAGTGGGCGCTGGGCTACCCACTGCCGCAGCTGGAGGATTGATGGGGTGGCTCGGTAAGTTCCGATGACCACACGTGGCCTCTGGTAGCCAGGATACAGGACAGAGCGGTGCCGAGCGAAGGCAGGAATGCGACAAGGATGGAAGGGGACCCTAACCTGTTTCGGAGTCTTCGCTGTCGGACGAGCTGGACTCACTGGTGCTCTCCGACTCGGACGATGAGAAGCCTTTCAGCTTCGAGGAGCCGGCAGTCACATCTACTTTTTCGGCTGCAATAAAGCCACAGGGACTGCATGAGGCGGGGCCCGAGCCCAGGGCTGCTCTCAGCCCAGGCACACTCTACTGCCTGGAAGGAGGGCCAGGGGGCACTGCGCCCTGTGAGCCCGAGGGCTGCCCCTGTGATTGGCCCAGATCCCCAACAGGCCCATGTTTCCCAGTGGAAAGATGCTAGCCTACTGCCCACTAGCCAAAAAATTGGCTTATGTTGGAATTTTAAGCCCCGCTCCCCCAATCTCTCAGAATCCCACGTGCAGAGTTCAGCAGGATTAAGAGGCAGGCAGGAGGGAACCTCCTAAGACGAGGATTGTCAGGCTAGGGTTCCCTCAAGGACTTTTCTGGAAGCGGGTGAAGAGAACCCAAGAGGACATGACAGACTGCCAGAGACAAATCAAGACAAGGAGAGCCCTGGGGAGGGGCCCACGGACCCCTGGAGTCGGTCCGGGCTGGAATGAAGGCTGTGTGCAATGCTCTGCTGGGGATCCTAAGTCCTCGTCATAAGACAAAAGCTGAGTCAAAACAAGTTACCTGTAGCATGAAAGGGCTGCCTGGGAGACTCAGAGAGGGAGCCACGCCATGCTACAGGAGGACGGCAGGCAGGCGCAGAGCCGCCCTAAGGCCTTGCCTCCCGGTCTTGCCCCTCAGAGGCCCCAAATGGTGGCGAGAGGGTGGTTTTGGGTAGAAGACTCAGTGGCAGCAGCTGAGGACAAAAGCAGCTGCTGCGCAGAGTAAGCCTTAGGGCACTGAGGTGCAGGTGGGCCCCAGAAGGTCACAAGCCAGTGAGGTCAAGAAAGGCACCAACAACCCAGGGTAGAGTGTGATGTTACAAGCCTCCAGAGGTGTCCATGTCAAGGACAGATTTTATCATTGGAGAAAAAGCCTGCAGAGGGAAAGGGCCAAGTCTGGAAGGCAGTCACCTGAGGTACCCAGGGGACCTCCAGGTTGAAAGGGCTAGAGGAAGCAGCTCAGCCCACCCTCCTTTGTCTGGGACCCCCTCCAGCCCCAGGGGGCCCAAGGGCACCTTGAGGTTTTCGTTTCTTCCGCAAACAGGAGGTGACGTAGCGCTCCAGTTCCCGTAGGGTGGATGGCTTCAGGGTCTCGAAGTCGATCTCAATCTCGTCGGGGTTGGAGTTCTTGAGCGAGGGCTCCCGTGACTGGATGATGTGCACCACGCGGCCCAGCTTCTCCCCGGGGAGCTTGTTGATGTCCAGGCTGAGCTGGCGCTTCTCCTCGTACGACATAGGCTTACACTTGTCCTCCTCCTCTGACTCGTACGCTGGAGGGGGCTTGCTCTTCATGGGCACCGGCTCCTTCTTGCTACGAAGGGACGATGCAGACGCCATCAGGAACGGGTCCCCCAGGAAGCCGGGCACCCACTCCTCCATGAGGGGCTTGTGAGAGGCTTCCATGCCCCTACCTGGCTGCTTTTCACAGGAAACGGGGTGGGGGTGGGGGACTGCTGTAGCCTGTCCTTGCTGTCTGCACATACTACTTGCCATACTCCCTCCCTCGCCAAACCTGGTGAGTGCCAGAGGCTCGTCCTGGGGAGAAGGGCAGAGGTGGCCTCCCTACGACCGGGGCAGCTGGGGTCCCCACTGGGGCAAGTTGAGGGCACAGACCTTGTGTTGCTGTTGCTGTTGTTTTTCTTGGTCTTTTTGGGAGGAAGTTCCTTGGCTTTGCTTTTCTTATTCTCCTCCACTTCCTCTTTCTTTTTGTGCTTTTCTTTTTTCTTCTCCTTCTTGTCTTTCTCTTTTTTCTTTGGTTTGTTCTGCTGGGGCTGCGAGAGGGCTGCAAGCTGCTCGTGCACGGCTTTGAGCTGCGGAGCACACGGGAAAGACACACTGGTCACCCTGGTCTCGGCACGGACCCCCAGGTGTCAGGGCCCAGGGGTGCAGGAGGGGGCTGGCTGTCAGCTCTGTGATCTGCTGTCCATCCCACCCAAGCCCTGGACTTCAATGGTGGCCAGAAGAACCGCCTAAGCCTCAAGGCTATCCTGGTCCCAGGAGAAGGGTCCCTAGCAGGCTGGGCAGTAGTGCAGACACTGCAGCACTAGAGACTGATGGCTGGCTTGTAGGGAGCAGAGCAACCATGCAGCCGCAGGAGAGAATTTCCCGGCTCGGCCTCCTTCCAGACACTGAAGGATCCAGAAGCCTTGCCTCTGTCCAGATGACCACCGTGTCTCCCCCACCACATACAATGCACGGATGTGTATGTTCAATGTGTCCGTGACTTAGCACAGGTGGGAATTCTGCTCCTGCTGGGACTCCAGAGCCACGACTGCCCAATCCCTGGATTCCGGGGGGAAGGGGGCTCCTGCTGCCCTTACCTGCTCCTGGAGCTCAGCCAGCCGCTGGGCTCGCTCCTCCTCAGAGTCGTCAGTTGAGCTGTCACTGTCTGAGGAGCTATCGCTGCTGCTGTCACTGGATGAGGGCGGGGCCACAACCTTGGTGGGGGGTGGCACCGCAGGGGAGGACACAGCCACCACAGCCTCCTCAGGCTCGTCTGGCATCTTGGCAAAGCGCATCTCGAATACATCCTGGGGGGAAAGCCATGCCCATCAGGGCTGCTGGGTCCCCAGGCATATGGGCAGAGGGTGGCTGGGCCATGGCCCAGTGTCACCACAGCTTCACTGGCTGTTGGGATCGACTGACTAGGAAGCAAGCAGGAGGGTCAAAGAGGACTGGGCCATCAGTGACCTCTTCCTGCCACTAAGGTGAGGGGCTGGCCTGGGCTCCCTGGCAGCAATTCCAACACTCCTCTCTCAAGTCTCACACTGAGGCGAAAGGACCTCCTGCTGAGGTCTGGCACCCACGCCCTGGGAAGCACAGCCCAGGGAAAGACAGGTACCTAAGTCCAGGAGGCAGCTGCCCACTGAAGCTGTCAGTCTGGGGAATCCTTGATAGTGGGCTGAGGGCAGGACCCCTAGTGCCCTGTGGCTCCCGTTAGGTTGGCACTCCACACATCCTGAGGGAGCCTTCTGGATGCCAGGCAGGCACCAAGACACACAGCGGGCAGAACAGGAGGCACTGCCCAGCTCTAGTTCACATTCCCGCAGGGAGTGGGTGGGGTCTGCAGTTTTTGAGTGTTCTAAGCAGAGGGGACAGCAGGTGCAAAGGCCCTGCCTGCAGTAAAAGTATTGTCAGCGCAGAGCCTGCGGCCAGTGCGGAGGCCGAGACCCTGCTGCAGGAGGCACATGTCTGCCTTCTTGCTCCTCAGATCACCTCTGGGGGACGGAACTGAGGAGAGCTGTGCCACTGGCTGAGGTATCTCCAGGGCGTGCCAGGCAAAGTGAGAAAGGCACAGGACAGCAGATGTGGGGGTGCTGAGGACAGGCTACGGGAGGGAGCTAGCGCTGCGAGGTGTAAGCAACCTGAGCAGAAGCTACTGGGCTACCGAGTTCAGGATCCTACCCTCAGGAGACTCTGAGACTTCCAACTCTAAGATCCGGGAATCTAACGGGACTGTAGGGTCATGGAGCTCCAGGGTAGCAGCCCCACCCGGGCACCTGGGGGTCCTGCTTTGTGCCATCTCACAAACCAACTGGCAGGGCCCTCCCTACCCCGAGAGCTCCATCATGGTAAATCTAGTGACAACAGAGGACAGCAGTGGAAGGAAGAAGGCTGGCTTCCCAGCAAAATTTGGGGACTTGCTTTAAGCCTTGTTAGTCACCACAGCATCTCACAGCACGGAAGGGGCTTTAGGAGGGCAGTGCGGCCCAGGAGACCCAAGAAGGCCATGGGGTTGAGCTCCAAGGCTGCTGTTTCAAACTGGAGCACACGTGACAGATCCAGCCCTGGAAGCCTACTGACGTCTCTCGAAACGCGGCTTCCGCTCTCCCCTGCCCTGGACAGCAGGGCAGCATCCCCCACACTCTGGGGTCCCCTCCACTCGGCCTCCCGAGGCAGCTCTTCCTTCCAGCAAGGAACTTGTCTGGACCCTGCTGTCTGAGTGGTTTTGTGATTAAGCATTAGAAGGGCAATACCTTTCTAATTTATTCACAGAGAAACCCCGGAGCAGGGTGAAGGGCAATGGAAAAGAGAGGAGGGAGGGGGCTTCACACCAGGGCAGAGGCCTTGGTGGGGACTCAGATCCCCCTGCTCATGATGCCCTGGATGTGTGGGCAGGCTTGGGTCCCTGAGTGATCCACACAACCATCTGGAAGAGCCAGGACTTCTCCCAAGAAACAGGGCAGGTTAGAGAAATGTGTCTGAGAAGGTGTTAGGGCGTCAGAACCCCACGAAGGGAGGAGGGTGGCAAGAAGGGCCCAGCACCCAGTGCTGCTGGGCAGTGACCCTTTACCAAGTGGGAGCTGCTTTGTGCCACCTGTTTGTTGGCCCTGCTTCCCCATCAGCTGCCAGGCAGCACTACCCTTGCCACAAGGACGTTCCTGTTCCCCCCCCCCGGGAGGGGGGAGTTCTAAGGAAACGGGGGATGGCACTTACCCTGGCTCGTCCCAAAGTAGACCCAGCTCCCCCGCCTGGCATGCTGTCATCTGTACCCCACCCCGAGAGTCTGGGCCACATACACTGTGACTCTTTGCATCAGCAAACCATACTGGTTTCAGAGCAAGTACCTCCTCTCGCTTGACTGGTGACCAGGTCACCTACTCTGGGCCTACGTCAGACTCTTGGGAGAAACACATCCCACACCCCTTTAAGTGAAACAGAGATGTTTAGATGCGGGGAGGTCTCAGTGCCCAAAGACCTCCCAGGTGAACCGACCCAAAGCCCATGCAGCTGGAGAACCTCGGGGAGAAGTATGGCCCGTCAGCCCCTTCTCAGCCATGCCTGGATATTGCTGTGGGGTTTGGCCACACTCAGGGTGTAGAGGCTGGAAAGAGGGAGGCAGCGGGAGGTTTACTAGGTGCCAGGGTGGCAGCAGTGAGTGGGAGACCCTCAGACACCTCCACCCCCCAAAAGATTCCCATCTCTGGGATCTAATGCAGGATCTCAACATACTCTTCAGCTTAATTTTTTCCTTACTGTAGAAACAACTGCATACCACTTTAATTTGCACTTCTTCTTGACATAAAACTGGTAATCCACATGGGTACTAAACGTCCTAAATTATTCCTCACTTAACAATAGAGCAGAGGGCAGTACCACCAGCAGCTGTGGTTCCAAGCCACCCTCAGGCTCCTGAGGAAATTCTGAGCCCAGGTTTATGACCAGGGCTGCCAGGCAGTGGGACGTGGGTTTTCTAAAGGCCCAGAATTTAGAAGCTGGAAGAGGAAAATAAAGTGGATCCTTTTCCGTGTCACACTTCCTGGGGAAAGCCCAATCCCTGGGCATAGCCCAAGAGACTGTAGGTCCCCATACCTCTAAACAGAGGCAAACCAGGGCTGGGGCTTTGTTTACCCCCGTCTCCATTGGGGAATCCAGCCAACTAAACCATGCTGACCTGGGAGAGCTTTGAGAGAAGGAAGAAAAATAAAGCCAAAATGCCATAAACTGCCAACTGCCTTCCAGATGAGAAGTCCGCCACCTGTCATGTCAATTCCCCACCCCCCCTCATTGCACGTTACATGCAATGACATGTAACATGGTGAGCCACCTTGCTGCAGGTAAAGCAGGCTGGGGGCGGTAGCAGTCCTGCACTGGCCCACATGGGTACTGCCCCCTCCTGAAGTGGACCCTCCCTGAGGGCAAGGACGTCATGCAGTCCAGCTTGGTACTTGGTGTCCATGTTTAGAAAGTAGCTGCTGTGTGGCAAGCATATCAGTGGTCTTGCTATGGGTAAACTCCATGTTTAGGCATGGTCACTCCACTCCCAGAAGGAGAAAAATGAAAAAACACCCAATACTTAAAACAGGCACAAAAATTAGGAAGACAGAAAGTTAGAAAATGAAAGAATGCTTTCTTTCTTCTTTTTAAATAAAGTTGCTCAAAACAGCAACCTTTGGTGCTGGCAGAGAACTTGCTTTGGTTTAGTTGTCTGCATCAGAGCAAATAAAGGGTGTGGGTACCAATCTGGGCAAAAGCTACTTTAGTCCTGGGGGGTGGAGGTGTCGGGTCTAAGGTGCTGTGCTGAGGGCACCACTGCCACCTGGTGTTCACATATGAAAATTGCAGTGAAATGAGCTCCTTCAAGGATGGGAAATACAAGACAACAAGCAGTTTGACTCTGTGAAGAGAGCCAACAGACAGCCCCAAATGAAGGGAGCCCCCCTCTTCCAAAATAACAAAGCCAAAACAAAACAAAAACCACTAAGAGGAAATAAAACTAAAACAAACAGTAGAAATGAAAAACCTTCAAGTCTGAGTGTGCCTTTAAGTGATAGCCAGGCCCATCCACAGTAGTAAGAAGGTTTTCTTCTACCCCGAGATCAGGACACATCCTCTGAACAAAAGGCAGCCCCTGAGCAGGACAGGGGCCAGTGAAAGACCAGGAGAGACAGAGCCAGTAGGTGGTAGGAGATACTATGGTGGTGAGTGTGGGACAACACGCAGAGCTACTAGAGCCAGGCAGGTGAGCAGCAGGGCTCAGGTGACCTGCCTCGAGGGGATCCACAAGTCGCCAAAGGCTTTTTGTAAGTCCTGACTTCTGCCCTGAAAGTACTTCATAAATGGCTGGGGAAGCCAGGCGTGAAGTCCCGCCCAGCCATCAGGTGGGGGTTGGCCTTGGGATGTGCAGACTAACCTGAGTTCCAGCCAGACTGCCCGCACCTTTTGACGGCAAGGAATTGGTACGTTTTATATATTTAAATTATATATATATATATATATATATGTGTGTGTGTGTGTATATATATATGTGTGTGTGTGTATATATATATATACATATATATATACACACACACACACACACACACACATATATATATATATATAATTTTAAAGATTAAAAAAAAGGCAGATTATAACAGTACTAAATATTGGCTTTATTCTCCATAATTTTTAACTCCTGATCTTTCTAGGCAAAGATTAACTGTTAATATTGGGTATATGTATTTTCCTTAAAAAAAAAAAAAAAAAGAATGTGGAGTTAATTCACACATTTATGCTGTAATTTGCCCCTCCCTTCCTCCCATGTGCCCTCTATAGTGTGTACCACCCGGTTCCACTTGAAAAGGCCATGGATCCCATCTGATAGGGAATCATGGCCCCATGATAGAACATCTAGATGCGGCTGCCCTGCAGCTGGAAGGCTTCAGGGCTCTGGTGAAGAAATGCCCACAGTCGAGCAGTTACTTTAGCTCACAACTGTGACAAAGTGTCTACCTGGCAAGAGTGTCCCCCGCCGACTTGAGACAGGTCTGTTTTGGAGAAGAGATTGGGCCATGCACAGCACACGCGCTCTTCCGGCCAAGGGCAACAGAATGCAGGTGGGGGGGAGGGGGCTTTCAGTGGGACACCCCAAAACAAAATGCCCAAGACCAAAACCAACCCCCCTGCTTTAATTATAACAAAACAATCCCAATGTGAAATGTCTGAGTTATCTTCCTGAGTCCACTCTTCCAAAGCAACGTGGCATTACGCCAAAGCAAATAACAGAGATACAATCTGCCAAGGCCTAGAGGCCTGGCCTGCCCAGAAGCCCAGCCTGCTCGGTCGCAGGCCATCACACCCCGTTTCCCAGAGCCTCACCTGGAGCTTGCGGGCCATGGCCACCACCTCATGGTCGGGAGGGTTGTACTTGTAGCAGTTGGAGAACATCAACCGGACATCAGCACCAAATTCCTGAGCATCGCGGTACTCACGAGCCTCCAGTTTCGACTGGAAAAACAAGACAGGCTGTGTCTGCATGTGCCAGCAGGGGGCGGCAGCAGGGCGGCCTCCCTGCAGGAGCAAGCTGGTGTTCTCAGGGGCTCGGGCCTTAGCCCAGACCCTGGTTCTCAGCACCAGGTGGGCAAAGAGGCAGTCACCAGCAAGTCTCAGGGCTGGGACTGCCCCGCTAGGGTGCAAACCCTCCCATGGGCTCATGTGCCCGGCTAAGGGGCAAGTGGACACAGAATCCACAGAGGCAGAGCTTAAGCCAGATATGGAAAGAGGCCGGGCCCAGTTCTGACCAGGCGTACACTTGTCTTGGTGACACAGGGCAGGACACTGGTCAAAAGGAACACAGCACTGTCCTCTGCTGTGCCCGTCCCATTTTAGGGCAGGCTTACTCCACTCCCAGGAGAAAAATGCAAAAGAGCTTGAAATAAACAAAAACAAAAGGCCTCAGAATACCAGTGAAAATGCTAGCACTGCGTGTCTCCTCCGAGAGAAGACATGAAGTCCCTCCCCATGAGAGCGAGCCTGGCCAAGTTACCTGGAACACGTAACCTGTGCAAGGTCCTGTGGGCACTGGGCCCCAAGGCCAAGAAGGGCTCGTCCCCAGATGCAGGGAGGGCAGCACTGCTGTCTGGGACCAAAATCACCATTGGCTGGGAGCATGTCCCTGAGCTCCCAGCAGGGGGCGCTGGGCCCCTTTGGGTTGGGGAGTCAAGAGTGGGGCTGGGGGCTGGGGCACAGTTCCCAGGAGCCTCCCCAGCCCACCTTGATTGTGCTCATGTCCATGGGGTGCTTGATGATGTCACAGTAGTCGTGCAGGCCCAGTGCCTCCACATCCACGGGCTTGTAGAAGGGCCAGGCGTAGGCGGCGTGCTTCTTGGCGAACATCTCCTTGAGGATGCCGCTGCAGCACTTGAGCTGCTCTGAGACCTTGCTGCTCTTGTCTGGCGCCGGGTGCTGTTGCGAGTCAGGCGCATCCTTCTTGGGGGGCTTCACGGGCCGGCTGCTCTCCCGCCGGGGGCCCAGCTTGGTGGTCTTGGGCTCTGGGGGCAGCGAGGGTGGCTCGTGAATGGGGTCGATGGTGGTGGGGGTGGTGGTATCCGCTTTCCTCTTAACACCCTTCTTTGTCTGCCAAGAGTACACGTGTGACAGTACGGTCAGGGGTGCGGGTGGCACAGTGGGCCCTTGGGGTCACTCCTGAGGCCAGGTCCTTCCCAGAGTCCCAACACTCCGGGGAAAAGGAGGCCCGGTCCCACTACTCTGCTCCGCTTTGGGACAAGCCCCTGCCAAGGGTAGGAGAATGTGTGCCACTGAGTATAGGAGCTGCTCACCAGAGGCTAACGAAACCTCCTGAAGCAGCTTCCTACTCAATGCCAGGGGCCCCCCAGAGCAAGGCCTGCCACTTGGCCACTGCGGGAAGCACGTTTCAGAGGCTATTTAGCCAGCCTCTGCCAACATGCATGGTCTAAATCAGAAATTGGAGGGGCCAGCAAGCCCCAGGAAGAGTGACTCCATTACGGGGTCTTTGGGTCAACAGAAGGGCATCAGCTTCTGGGATGTACTGACTCAAACACAGCGAGATCCCCGTGATACCCACCAGTGCCCCAGGAACCAGACAGGCTTTGCATGAAGCACTGGCAAGGATGGGTGGGTGACTGTCTCCTGCAAACCTCGCTGTTGTGGCCGGGGGTTGTGTGTGCACGAGGTGGCAAGAGCTCGTCAGTGATCAGGCTGGCCCACACACATGTGTGCATAGCACTCACCTTCACAGGCTGCGGGGTGGCCGCAATGATGGGCGGGTGGCTCTGCACGGGCTGGGGGGCTGGCGTGGGTGGGGGTGGTGGCTGGGGGGGCACCGGCGGGGGCGTCTGCAGTGGTTGGGGAGGCACCACTGTCACGACGGAGGTCTGGACGATGAGGTCTGGGGTGACGGCAGGGAAGGGGTGAGGTGTGGTCTGCACAGGCGGTGGGTTCTGCTGAGAGGTCTGGGTCTGCGGAGGAGTCGATGCTTGCGTTGTGTTTGGTACCGTCGAGACGCCAGGTTTTGCTGTCCCTACCAATCATCAAAGTGACATGTGGTTAGATGCCGAGCCTGACACATACAGGCTGACCTTGTGGGGACACTGCCACGTGTGGCAAGCACACATCTGCGTGGACATGGCACACAGTATCACTGTAACTATCTGCCTAAGAGCCAGAACTGCTCGAACACCCTGGACCTTGGCCAAGTCTGCCCAATTGCCCCGGGGCTCTGACAGCAGCGGCACGTAGCATGCTGCACTGCCCGGTGGGTCCTGGCTGCAAGTCCCCAGCTGGGCACACAGACCCCTCATGAACATGAAGGCCCAGGCCAAAGAATAGGAAGTACATGCCCAGAGTCAGCACCAGGGCTGTGGCCGGGGGAATGTTCCTCGGAGCTTCGGGCAGTGCTGTCCTCATTCCCAAAAGCACCGCCTCTGAGCAAGCATTCCTGGCAGGGGCCCGGCATCAGTAGCTATAGCCAAGGCTTCTGGAAACCGGCAAACCCCATCTCCCTGAGCCAGGGGGGAGGCCGGCTGGCTGATGCCTCCCTGCAGCTGTGCAGAGGCGCCCGGACATACAAGGCCCCATGTCTGCCCCACATGCAGACCAAACCCCTGAGCCCGGGGAGGGGGTGGGGGGCGGGGTCCTTGGCTGGGCGCCTCTCAGCAGGTTCTGTGGAGACCAGCTCTCCTTGGTCAGCCCTCAGCACTGCAGGGCAGCTGACTCCTTATGCTCCTGTGAAGCCATCGCTTCTGAGCAGGGTGGGGAGCCAGGTGAAAGCCAGCTCCTAAGAGAAGCACACAGCACAGCCACCTTCTCAGTGCCACCATTCTGCAGCACAGCCGTGGACGGCAAGATGCAGAAGGCAGGAGTGGGTGCTGACATAGACCATAGACGAGGCAGGCTCGACTTCAGAAGACTTGGCACCAAAAAGCAGGCATGGCTCCAACACAAACACATTAAGATCATTCAGATAACAAGCCTCGAGGCTCTAGGAGAGGGGTATTAGTTAAAATTGCCTTTGGTCAGGTTCATCTCTCTAAAATGGAAAAGCAGAGACTATGTATGGCACTGGCAGGGGTGAAGAATTCAAATAACTTAAAAATGCTTTGAAAAGGTTACACTTTCTCCTTAACTGAAGTTTATCAAAAAAAGGCAGGGCTGTTATTTCTACTTTGGGAGAGCCTCACATGGTCATGGGACCCTCTGGGGCAGATCCACCACTGAACCTGGCCCAGGTGTATCTAACTAGCAACATGCCAGCCAGTGTGTAATGCAGCCATCTTGCCACCACTCAGTCCTCCACTGGGGGTGCAGAAGGGCAAAGACTGGGGAGAAATAAAGCCATTTCCTCACTCTTTCAGTGCGAGATAAACAGTGCTGGGGTCCCCTACCTGCTTCTTTCCTCCCACGTCCTCTTCCTTTCGCCTGGACTATCATGATTTCCGTTTCTTCTGTGGGCAGTTCATTGATTTTTTGCAAGAAGAGCTTCTCCAGAGCTTCTGCCATTAGAACTATGTCATCTCCAGGCTGGAAGAGAAGACACGTGGGGCAAGGGTCAGAAAGCCCTCCTACTTTTCTAGACAGCGCAAGAGCCACCCACCCACCCCTGGCCCAAAGTGTGAAGCATCATCCTCAGGGTCCCTGAGCTGAACCCCAAAAGGCCACAGCACAGCCCCACCAGCAGGCATCACAGAGCTGCATGTGCCTGCAGGGCTGCTGAGGCAGCACCGCCCTCTCCAGCCTTTAAGCTCTGGCCTGAGAAACAATCCTCATGCCGTAAGCATCTAACCATGTGCCAATCACAGACAGGCACCCTCCCTTCCGTTAGGGCCTCATTTGACACAATTCAGCTTCACTAGATATCCTTGAATGACACAGGATTTACTGCCATAGATACATTAGCAGGACTCCACCACGTTCCCCAGTGTGTCCCCATGGCAGCTCACGGGGTGTGGGGCAATGTCCAACTCACACTGCCTTATGGGCCCCACTGTCCCATTATCTATAACATACTGTTCCCCACTCGGCTCAAAAATGAGAACCTTGTCTGTGCACATTTCACTTAAACGTAGTGGTGAGAGCTGAGACTTTTAAAAATGTGGTAAACTTCAAGAAACTCACCTACCCATCTCTTCTGGGCAATTTTACCCACTACACCAGCAGAGGTCAAAAGCTGAGTTCTGTATAGGGTCTCCCTCCAGGGCCGTTCTATTTGAAAGGGTTGGTTTTAATCACATCTGTGGTCTGAACTGTAAATAAATGATCCGGCTTCATGGCATAGCCGAGCCGAAAGGTTTGGCTACGGGGTTAAGAAGTGATCTTCAGGTCTATGTGTTAACAGCAAGCGACACTCGATGCCATGGCCCGAGGTGACAATAGTCATGTTCACAGCTCCAGATGTGCTGGGCCCCAGTGCCCCCTCTCACATCAAGGGTTCTGAGTCCACCCTTGAACAACTACAGTTTAGTAGCCTTCTTCCCGACAATTTACATCATCTAAACGGGCATTTTAATGAGTTGGCACTGTCTGTCTCACACCTTCTCTACTAGACATGCTCAAGAACCAAACTCCCAAGGGCATCAGAAGCACATGCTTCAAGCTGACAAGGATGGTTTGGACACAGAACACGGCAGCAGCTCTCTCCCAGCAAAAGAGACCAGCAGTCACAGGCAAGACCACGGGTTTTACTACCCCTGCCTCTACGGGTCTCCTCTGCACGACTCCACTCCCGCCCATTCCAGCGCCCGGCCCCTGGGTTCTAGACATGCCTGCCTCTCCCTCCTCCTCCCCTTCACAAGGGCAGCTGGACACTGGCCCCCACATCTCACCTTATTGTAGATGTAACAATTTGTAAACATAGTGTTGAAGTCCTGGATACATTCCTGAGCATTCCAGTAATAGTTGTTTTCCAAGCGCTTCTTTATTGTTCCCATATCCATAGGCGTTTTAATGATCTTATAGTAATCCTGGAGAGCAGAGAGAGAGAGAGAGAGCAAAGGCCGACGTCACCTCTCTGGCCACATGGCTCTCGTAGGTGGGCCTGCGGATCTCTTTCAAGAGCCCTAAGCTCTTCCACAGCATCAGTGAGCAATCTCGAGGGAATCCCAAGATAAAGTGGACCAGGGAAGGATATTCCAATACTGTGTGGAAAACATGCAAGTTTGCCAACTGCCCCGTCTGCAAATAGGTTGTCTTTACTGAGATCTAGGTTTTCCTATTTTTTTGATGCTAATATATCCTTCCATTTTAAATAAATAATAGGGAGAACAGACAGCCTTTAAAAAGCAATTCTTTTCTAGTAAAACCACCAGTGGCAGGTTCTACTTTCTCCCCACCATCTGAAATTGTACTCATCCATAAAATGCAAACTACAGTGCTCTTAACAAGGTTGCCAGTTCGATCCTCACATGGGCCACTGTGAGCTGCTCCCTCCACACTAGGTTGAAACAATTACTTGACTTGGGGCTGATGGGTCCTAGAAAAACACACTTAAATAAATAAAAGTTAAACAAAAAGAAAAGCAAACTATAGAACCAGCAGTTGAGCCCACCCCCAACAACTAGAAGGACGCCTTGCTTTCCGTCACACTGAAGAACCATGGAGCAGAATTCCACTTTCAGTCAAGTTCATCGGACTTCCACTTCTTTTACTTGCGCAGGCTACCACTATGGAACAAACAACCAGAAACCAACCACCAACCAAGTTAATCGCCAAATGAGGACTCTGCACAGCTTTCACAAGCCTCAAGTGAAAAAAACAGAAACAAAATAGCAACAGACCCACACCTCGGATGTTACTGTTACACAGAAGGAGCCAGATGGCAGGCATCCATGTCCTAAAGCCCTTCGGATCAAACACCAGCGCCACAACTTTTCCCTAAATCTGCAATACTAAATAACCAGAGGTTTATTCTTAAAAATAAGCACAGGGGAGTCGGGGGATGGATCGGGCAGCACCTGGGCTTCCAGGTGGAAGGCTCACAGAGGGCCCAGCAGGCAGCCCGTCAGCGCACCCTCCCCCAGAACTAGGTTTGGGGGGGAATCAGAACCACATCCAGTGGAAGCCTGATGGCAGGCGGCAGGCCCCTCTGTTAGCAAGTGCTGAGGTCCTGCCTAGGAGCAGTGGTGTGCAGTACTGGACAGGAGAGCCGGGGGTGTGAAGTTCTAAGTTGCTCGGACACCCGAAAGCAAGGAACGAAAGCCACTGGCTTCCATGGAAGGGCGGGCACAGATCCCAGCCCGAGGCACACTGGCCAGCAGGCTGCAAGGAGAGACTGGACTAGCCTTTCTACATTGTCTCATGCTTTGACCACGTCTCCCCAGAGAACCAAGTCCAAATATAACTGCCTCACTGGAAATTTAGATTTTCTTTTATGGCCAAAGGTCTCAGAATGGTGTCATGGTGTGTCAAGGGGCTCAAAGGCCAACAGGACAGTGGCTGAGGATGGAGGGGGTGAGATGAAGACAAAAGGGAGGCGGTAGGGGAAGGGCCTGACAAGGGGGGCAGTAGGGTTAGTGGCACGACAGTCCAACCACACACAGGTACTGAATTTGAAAGAAGCAGACATTCTAATGGACCGTCCAGCAGGGACAAGGGGCCAAAATGCAGGTAAAGATCTGGAAGACATCAGAAAACAGAAAAAGGAGCCCTTTTTTGGCTGGCCCTATTCACATCTCCTGCGGTGGGGGTGGTCCCTGAGAAACGGGGCTTTAGCACGACACTGCTCCCACCCCGCCAGCCCCTGCACCCCTGGCCTGCTCCTCCTGATCCCCACCCTCTCGGAAGATACCAGATCAGGGCCGCCGCTGTTGATCAGTCTCTTTCCTACATCAGAGATGCTGAGGGTGATGTCAACTCACAAGGACAGGGGTTCACACTGTGCCCCTGGGGAGCCTCCACTTCAGAGAAGCACTCGGCCTCCCAAAGCCCTCGGCCTAACAGACCTCCCTCCCTTGCGTCTGTCCCACTGGCTGGGAAGCTGCCTTCTGGAGATCTCGGGTCCCCCCACGCCCCTTTCTCCTTTGCCTCACCTTCTCGGCTCTTCCCCAACCCCTCCTCCATTCTGGCCCTGTCGCACTTCCCTTCAAAGCCAAATTTCTTGAAATGATGGCTTCGCGTCCTCACCTTCTCATTCACACCGTCGAGAATCTGGTTTCTACTTCTGCGTCCCATCTTCCTAAGGTCACCAATGCCCTCCTGAAGGCCAACAGGAGGGTCAGGTCGGAATCCTCATCTTTGGCCTCCCGGGAGCCTCCACTACGGAGACACAGGAGGCTGCACTCTGATGGCAGGCTCCCGCCTCCCTCCCACGAGCTAAAAGCCAAGGGCCCTCCTGATTCCCGCCCCCAGCTGCGTCTCCCTGTTCTTTGCATTTGCTCTGGGAAGGTCATCCTCACCTGTGGGCTGCGCATGACCGGCTCAGCCAGAGACCAGTGTAGCAAGCTCTCCGAGGAGAGCCTCCCTCCAAGTGACAGGCTGGCTGACCCTACTCCCTGTCACGGCCAGTGACGAGGGGCTTCTGAAACCCAGATGTGCGGGACCCTCTTTGGCCTCTACCCCCTTTCCTGAGCCGGTTCATGACCCCGACCTGCAGTGTCCCCTTCCTGCCTCTTCCCTTCCGAGTGCACATGACACACATTCAGCAGACACAGTACTGAACAGCTGTCACAGACACAGTGACCTTCAAGTCAGGAGGGTCACACCGGTGCGTTCATCCTTCTTGAAACTGGGTGCCTGGCTGAGGCTCCTACAGCTGTGCACACAAACCCCCACTTGGGCTAATTCCAATCCCTTGCCCAGGGGGTGGGGGTGTAGGGGTGGGACTAGGCCAACAGCAGAGGGCAACTTAAGACAATCAGTCCTTGGTGCTTTAAAGAAAAGAAAAAACATTTATCCCGTTTATTCCCCAATGTTGCGTTAGGGATACAAGTTGAATTTCCAGAATCATTTGCTACGGCTGTGGGCAAACGGAAACCTCTAGAGAGAAAAGAGGCGCGGGGGTACAAAAGAACAAGAGCCAGTGCAAGACGGCCAGGATGGGGCGGGCAGACGTGAGGGAGTGTGCAGAGGCAGCCGGGCAAAGCTGCACCCACACCCGCTCCAGCCAGGCAGCCTCCAGAAGCGCGCTCCCTGGGAGGTAATCTACCACCTTTCCTGCGCCGCACTCTGGCCGACGCCGGCGCCAGTGCCAGTGCCAGAAGAGTGTTCTCGCAGCAAGCCAGCAAGGCAGCCCCCTCCCAACTGCGTCTCTCTCTCCTAGGCCAGCTGACTGCACCTGAGAAGGGGGGCAGGGGCAGATCCCTCATGCCCCCCCTTCAGCTCCCCATGGAATGGAAGGAAAACTTTAAGTATTCCTTCACCCTGTTTCAACCGCTCTCTGCACCATTATTTCCTGTGACCCCAAGCTCTAAGAAGCCAGTGAGCACGTCCTCTGACCTCCCCCATCTCCTCATCAGGACTGCCCAAACCACTCAGTCCGCGCGCTGCAGGTCCTGGAGTCCAGAGCTGGGCCCCTGCTTTCCCAGCTCAATGTGTGTCTCCCTGCCTGAGTCTGCACCCCGCCCGGAGCAGCGCAGGAGACCGGCACGACTCAGCCCAGGGCTCTGCCCCAGCTACTCACAGGGAGGTTGAGCTTGACGGCATCCACAGGCTGCTGGAAAGGCCATGCGAACTGGTGTTTCCATAGTGTCTTGAGCACCACTTTGAGCAGATATTGCAGTTGGTTGGTCTGCCTCTTGGGCTTGTTGGGGTTTGAGGTCTCCGGGGGCGGGGGATTGGTGCTGGCTGCGTTGGCTTGCTGGGGTTGCGCCTGGGCCTGCGTTGTAGACATTTGGGTAGTTTCTAGTCCATCCCCCATTACGGGCAGATTTCTCAATCTTGTCCCAGGGCCGCTCTCCGCAGACATTCTACTGATCCCATCACATTCTTCACCGGGCACTCTATAAGGGAAGAGAAAAGCTACCGTCAGAGACCAGGCAGCAGAGAGGCGCCAACGTAATGACTTGCCCATCCCCCCTCCCCCCTCCCCCCTCCCCCCTCCGGCTGGGGCCTCCAAGGACTGAGCTCCTCTGACAGACTGGTCAGGTCAGCCAAGGAGCTACTCCGCGCACTGACTAAAAGGGCCCCAGGTCTACTCTCCTCAAAAACTCGTCACCCAGCAGCAGAAGGATGAGGTACCAGTGGAGAGAGACGGCACGGAAGCAAGACAAACAGAAGTACGGAGCTCACGGGGAAGGAGGCACAATGAGCCACAAACCAGGTTCTCACAGTATCTGAGAGGTTTTAGCAGACACTGCCTGTGTGTGAGAAAGGACGGTCTGCAAGGTCCAAATACGTCATTTACATTTTATAGTTTGCACGTGTGGCTCACGAACCATAGACCCAAGTCAGTAGTCTGGTAGCCGGGGCCAGGCAGGGCAGAGCGGACGGTGGGCCTGCCCGCCTTGGAGGGCCCCCGTCGACGGCAGTGCTCCAGGCAGAGCCTCACGGTTACCCAAAACAGCTTCTGGCAACTTAAATAATACATATTTGCTAATTAAAGAAATCCCACAAGGAAATTGCTGATAACACAATAATGAATGCATACTCAACCTACTGTTTTAACTAGCTTTTCAAAGTTTACTTATAGAGGTACAGAGGACCCCCCGTGACCTGTGTGGGAGGAGGTGAGAACCCCACTCAGTGCCTGTCTGAGCACCCTGTACTGTATACTCCTCTCGCCCACCGACCCCTACTTCAGGCCACACCAAACTCTGCCAACAGCACCCCGATAAGGGCAACCTTATGCACCTGTGCGGTTATTCCGAAGGTCAGGGGTACAAGTTTCTATTGCCAAACTGCCCTCCAGAAACACAAACCCACCCCATCCTTGAGTGCTGAGAGTTCCCACACACTATTAATAAGAATAAACATCTGCTCAAACGTGTGCTGACCATTTAAATTCCTTTTGTGCACTATTTTTCTGACACTCTTCTACTGGCAAGAAAAAGCAATGATCAGCTTTAAACCCAGTGCCCAGAGTAAGACAGACTGTTGGCCAGGAGCTGCCTGCATCAGAGGGGCATCTGCATAATAAACCCAGAAGCCAGTGGGGTAAGAGTACCTCTCTGGCTGAGGAAGTCTGGCAAGGGCTTAGGAAAAAGGTCCGATTTTAGGACCACAGGACTCTGGTTGGCAGAGGGGACAAGGCAAGGACAGGGCAAGCTGGCTGGCTCTGTTCATGGCCTTCTTTCTTGAACATTCTTAGCACATGCCAGGCACGCTAGCTACTGATGAATTACTTTATAATTCAGTCCAAGTGTAATTTAAGCCAAGGTTCCCACATAGGTTTTTATAAATGCAGTTCTGGCAAATCATCAAATCTTAAAAGCACCGGGCGAGAGCGTGCTATGTAAAAGCAACTGAGTGGTAAGTCTGTCATGTGTGGGGGGGAGCTGTGGAGAGCTGGACCTCCTGGGGCAGGCAGGCTGATGGCCTCACACGTGGGTCCTGGCCACACGTCCCCAACACTGGCGTCCTGGCTGCAGGATGAGCCCGAGGGCTGACAAAACTGACATGGCCAGACAGACAGCTTTCCTTCCATGGCGCTCTGGCCAACCACTGGGACAGCTATCGACTGGCTAGAGAACAAGAAGAGAGCATGGTGCTCCAAGGAGGAGGCCACCACTGGGGGGGGACCAGTGTGGAAGCATCCAATGCCACCGTGCGCCAGACTTGGAATCTTCCAGATTCAGTCTGGGAATTGAATCCATGGTTTGCTTCAAGAGGAAGGACTGTTTTTTTGTTTTTTTTTTATCCTTTTTCACCAAATAGATAAAAGAGATTAAGAGTACTTCTTGCCTATTCAGAGATGATATGCCAATCACTTAAAAAAATTCTGAATAATTCACTAACCCTTCAGTGCACAGAAGAGGACAACACTGAGGAGAGAAACACACCTGTGCCACATGCATGGAAACACCCAGGACGCAGGAGGGAGGATGGACCACAGCACGAGTCAGGTGTCTAGAGGTGGTCTTGCAACCCACGCTGAACTGAACTATTTAATGAGGTCCAACTGCGTCTAAGACACCAGGTGAGAATTTACAGTCATGCCCTCCCAGGGGACTCCAGAGCCTCAAATGGCTCCTGTGGTGACCTCTACGACAAGTGTACTTTACCGAACACCCACCAGGCAGAACACTTATAGGAAGGGGACGAGGGAGGGCTTTATGGGTGCCAACCTGCTTCCTGGTACCTCCTGTACACATGGTGCTGGAGACGGGGAAGGGGCAGCCAGAGCTGGCAGGAGAACGTGATGGCGAGTAGAGCTGGAGAACAGCTGGACAGCAGCCTGTGGGCAGCACCCCTAAGCTGAGCGCAGCATGCCGGGAGTGCAGGGCCACAGAGGGCTTTCCCCCAAGACACTGCATTTGACAGCTGGCCTGGTGGGACATGGCGACAACACAGCAAGCTCGCGGGAACACAGTGGACTCCAAAAGTTTCCAAAAGCAGATATGACTGAGTAGGCCTGCTCCAGGCCCTGGGGATGGATACAAGGCACTTCCCGTCTCCCATCGGGATACCTGTGGTATGAGTGTGGCCAGAGCTAATGGCCACTTGTGGTCCAGGAAAGCAGTGCCTGTGGCATGAATCAAGACCGGGCATGGAGACAGAGGTGCACGGGTGGGAGGGGGGCACGTGAGGTGCGCTTGATTGAGAGCGTGGCAAGGACAGGTGGGCCCTGAGCCCAGAGACTTGAGTAAAGGCACCCCCATGGAAGCAGGAAGGCGGCCACCTATAGATCCAGGAAGGAGAAGCATCCCAAGGCTGGGGTAAGAGGTGGAATCATCAGGAAGAGCTTGCTCACAGAAGAGAGCACATGGACGAGAAACCGGGCTCAGCTGAATCTGGCTGAGAACACACACTGGTGACCAAGGTGCAGGGGGCACGGTGGGTAGCCTGAGGAGGGGACAGGAGGAGGCAGCACCCTGGCAGCTGCACTGGCCGTGCATGGAGGCCCGCAGACCAAAGGCGCGCCTTCATCCTGAGGGGAGTGGCAAGGAGCAGAGAAGGGGATTTCTCTAAGTTCTCCGATTTAGTTGCTCAAGAGTGGGACCTCAACCTCAGAGAAGCAGGGTCTACAGCCATCTGCAGAGCCCCTTTTCAGGGCTCAGGTTAGGCTGTGGGACGGTTCCCACACTATTACATTATCTGGACAGAACTTTGAACAGTGTTGTTTTATTCTCATGGTATTTAATTTTACTGATATCCATGTGTGGCTTCTGATTTCGTTTTCTTTCAAAATAAAGGTACTATAATAAAACAGTCAACTGATTTAAAATCATACACAACAACCCACAGTTAAGAATACAAATATCAAGACAAGACAGGGGTGAAGCGGGAATGGTGAGGGCACCCCAGCCTCCAGGAGAGCCGTGGGGCAAGTGGGAGGTCTGTCCATGTGTAAAGGGCCTCTGGCTTGTGGCCTCACTCTGTGACTCTCTCTGGAGAGGAACCAGCCAAGACTGACTGCAGATGGAGAAGCCAGTAGGCCAGGAGAACATGCAGGAAACTTCTGGAAAAGGGAGGACGGAGCGATGTTCACAGGATGGCAGAGACTGACATGGGTAGGTAAGCAAATGGAGGTAATTATTTATTGGGCAACTACAGAAACTGGAGGTGGAGCCCGTGAGATAGGAGACTGGTGAGTGACGCGGATAACGAGCCAGTCGGCCAGGAAGCAGCCTTTAGTCCAATGGCTGCCAAAGGCCGAGAGACGTACAGGTCACCTTGGGTGTGTGTTCTGACAGAAGGTCGGCCTCACACTTAGAGAAAGAAGCATGGCAGTGAAGTAGATGCCTGCAGTCAGCTGTGAGAGGGTTTCTGTGCAATAGGACCCATGTGCCCCAGAGGACCAAAGGGACAAACGGCCTTGTCATGAAGGGAGGCCTGGATGTGCTTGAGAAGCAAGCCTGGGAGGGTAGCATTAAGTAAGTTTAGTTTCCACCATTAGATTTCCTCTGGAAAGAAGCTCGGGAATCACACAGCCAATCACATACCCAGTGAACCCTGGCAGGCAAGGGGCAGGGACAGCCCCACTCTGGGTTCCGGGCTCAGGGCTGTGGAGTCCTGTCAGCCACAAGGACACCAGGTCCCTGCCAAATCCCACCAGGAGGAAGCAGCCCTATACATTTTCCATTAAGCAATGACATTCAAGAAATCTCCCAGCCATGTCCCTAAGGCAAGATGCAGTCGTCAAGGTAACTGACTTCTGAAGCCTGGGGCTGGGCTATGTCTTCTCTCTCCAAAAGGACTGTCTGTGAAGCCAAGGGACGGAGGGCTCTGGCCCGAACCACTTTTCTTCACCTTGAAGCTGGGCTCAGATGGGCCGCTGAGGACAAAGGTTTTCTGTTCACAAAACGAAGGGAGCTTTTTCTACAGAAAACCTGACCCTCTAACTCTGCCTTGTCTCTGTGGCTTTAAACCACCACCTCCAGCACGAAAGCCAAAACCTCATTCCATTTCTAGCCAGCCAGTTCACATTTGACATATGGTAACCTCTACATCTTCAAAACACATGAGATTGCTTCTGGCCTCAGCCCCACTTTAAAGATGAAGAAACTGAGGCACAGAGAAGTAATTTACTCAGGATGTGGAAAGATCAGGCCTAACCAGCCAGGGTGGCCCAGAATTTTACACAATTCCTGGGGAGTTTCAGCTGGTCTCTGAACCAAGGAAGTCCCCACTTGTGAGCTGAATATGTACCCCCAGGAGGGTCCAATCTTAACTGGCCACCATCTTAACGAACATAAAAAACTCAAGCACAAGACCCACACACTTGTAATGCCTGAGGTCAATTCCATAAGGAAAGAAACTACTGGAGGTTTCCAGTTCAAACATGAAGGCATGATACATCTTCGACAGATGAGATGGACTTGGGAGCCACAAGTACCTCGAAGTTTCTTTTAGGAGGCTCTGAGGACAACCAATGACAGGCGACATCCATGGCTCCACGGGAGGGATCACGATGATACACCCAGGACCCCTCAAGAGACCACGCCCTGACAACCTACCCTAAATCTTGCAGCTTGGCTCTCCCATGACTGTGGGCAAGGAAAATCCTTGGGAAACTTTAAGAAGCCATTAATTTGGACTGCAGCAAACATGAGGGAAACTAATGAATGCAGTCTGCTGCGGGCCAAAGCAGAGGCGCGCCGGCGGACCGCTAATGAGGCCCAAGACGACTTTTCTGCGGCAGACCCAATAGGCCACAGCCTTGGGTGAATTCTTCCCACAGTGGCCGCCCCTACAATCAACACTTTAAACAACACGGGGCCAAATGGGTCCCTTCCTTGTCACCTTCAGGCCTTTCATTTCCTGCACCTGGTGCTTCCCCGAGCTGTGTGTGGCTCTGAAGCTCGGCCATGGACACACATCTGGGAGCCTGAGGACAGAGCCATCTTTTATTTCACTGCCGTTCTCCCAGCATACAGCAGGTGCTCAGTGAATGACGCAGGGAGAGAAGGCACCCTACAGTGACCCCACGTGACTGTCATCCTGGGGCGTCCAGCTCAATCTAAAAGCTCTGGAGGAGGAATGCAGCTCCTTCTCACAGGGAAAATGTGGTAACTGGCCAGACCTTCACTTACGCAGCCAGTGCATTCCACCTGAGCTCCACTGCAGGTCTGGGGACTCCGCAAGTCCACATGACATTCTTTGAGTGATTAAGCAACACCTGGGCAAGTCACGAAAAGGAGGAGGGCAGGGCTGCTCTGGCCATGGACAGGGGGTGAGCACTCCTGAGGGTGAGGCAGAGAGGGACAGAGTGTGTGACAGAGGCACACCAATGCAGTAACACAGGCACAGGTCTGGAGACAGGAGAGACCAGTGCGTGCAAGGAGTTGAAAGGAGGGCAGGTGGGATGGCACAGTGCAGGGGCCATGTTGTTGACTGGCCAAAGTAACTCTCCAGACAATTCACTAAAAGAGCAGCTTATTCGGTAAAGAAAAAAACCCTCCAGGGCAGTGTGAGAATGCATTCCTCTGGCGGGGCTCCCAACCGGCCGCCCACGTCCAAAAATAAAAAAGAGCCCCTTCCCCAGATGGCCTCTATATAAATGGATCCCTACCCCGAAAGTTTCAACAGGAAGTCAGGACTAGGGAGTTAACAAGGGGCCGAGCTCTGCCCACAGTCCTCCCAGCTCCATGGTTAGTCATCTTCAGATGCCAGTTCACTTTAAGCAATTGATATGCTAAGGATGCTGGGAAGCACAGAAGTTCGGCCATCTCTGGGTTAATGAGAATACAATTCTTTCCCTAAGTTGACAGACCTCCCAATTAAGCATCCCTGCTTTCAAGGATACTGCCTGCTATCATCCCAACTCATCTAAGCAACCTGAAAACATTTTAAGGAGACTTTATGTAGTAGACAACAGAACTGTAATGTTTTTCACATTTCAAAAGAAACTATTATGTTTCCCGGCGATTAGGAGGCGAGAAAAAGACAGACATGGGCTAGGCTTGGTTCTGAGACTCTGAGGGCAAGCGAGAGAGGAACAGAGAAAGGCCATTTGCACCTGCCCAGGAACTGGCTGACGTCTGGAGATTCAGTCCCAGTTCTGCCCATTGTGAGAGGCTGAGTAAACGCAGTGGATGCGCTGTGACCAGTTACACTTTGTACTTGAAGTCCACCTGAAGTCTTGGTCTCCCAGGAGGCCCAATGAAGCCCAGCCTCACTGGGACCCTGCCTCAACTCTGTCCTGTCCATTTGCTCACCCCTGAGATCAAGTGACACAGCACGTAGACAGCAAGATGCCAGGGAAGGCGGGGCAGGTTGGCTAGAAGCTTCCTACACTTTCCTGTGAAATATGGTGACCACACTCAGCAAGCCATCACCACGTACATCTGTGCCAGGGCCTAGGAAAGCTCACCCACCGGTACCCGCTGCTTCCCTGGCTGATGCTAAGCACGTGACCTGTATCCGTTTGCTTAACCCTCACAGCGACCCTACAAGGCAGGTGGTGACACCAACATCCTTGTCTTCATCTCTACAGCAACATGGAAACAGAGTGGGTGGTGGCCTGGTTGGCCGGAGATCACCTGAGCCCGCGTCTCTCGAGTGCTGTGCTCCACAGCTGCCTCTGCTCACCGAACGCAAGGGCGGAGGCCCAGTTGATCAGCAGTGCTGTGCCTAGCAGGTCTGTAGTCTGGCCAATGGCACCCCACGTCAACATCCTGGCATTTATTAACCAGTGGGCCTACCCTCGCTGCAGAATGCCACATGGCCCTTGAGCTGGGTCTCAAGTCAGATTTCCAGGAGTGCTATTTCCAAAGAATTTCACCCTGTAAACAAATCAGAGCCAAGGTACTCTTACAGCACCTGGCATGTGTTTGCAATGTGACTCAGTCCACGTCACAGGTGAAATTTGAAGCACGCTGCCCTGTGGATGCTTTGGAGAATGGGGTCAAGGGGAAGAGAGACCAAGTGGTTATTTATGTGTCCCAAGCAATAAGGGGTCCGGTGGGGCTGTGGCCTGAATCTGTTTCATGCCAAACAAAATGCTGGCTGATGCCAGGTGACCCCAGCCCCTCGTGGAATTACGAGTTCACAGATGCGTACATCCTTCAGATCCTTCAGACAGAGAAGGCCACCCCCCACCCCACCACTGCAAGGCTCTCCTATAAACAATCACTTGGGGGAAGTGCACGATTCTACCCAGGGACAAAGAGAAGGGGATGGGGGGCCTGAGTTGGGTAAAAACCTGGCAATTTCACAACACTAGTCAAGTCAATTTGCAGCAATTATTATACTGTCCTAAGAACATCTTTCTTGGAATGTTGATGACAGAAAATGAATACCAGAAGGTGCGCTCCTTCCTGTTCCTAGAGCAGAAGCTACTTCCCATCACAGCCATGGCCTGCTTCACCGTGCGATCTGTGTCAGTCGAGAAGCACACATAGGATTCTTTTCCATCTGACTGGCTCAGGCAGCTGGTGAGAACAGTGCTCGTGTCATCAGCCAGACTGTGCTGGCTGGAGCCTTGCCAGTGGCTGTGAGCCGAGGCAGCTCTTAGAAGCCTTAATCCTGCTTCCCGAAGCCGGTACACGCCCTGACTCCCGCCTCTCAGACCTGCCAAGCAGGGCCCCGTTACCTCAGACTCAGCTCTGTAGCTTGCCTTGTACCAGGTGCCCCAGGATGAGCCAGCCTTCCTGTTAGGGGAGTACAGATGTGCTCAGGTTCTCCGTCCCCCACTGAAGGGGACCAGGCCTATAAGGACCCTGCAGCCAGACGGACTAGGAGCCAAGCCCCAACCCCATTAATCAGAATTCCAGCCCCTTTGCTTTAGAAACCATCAGCAGGCCCATTCAATTAGGGTCACTGAGAATTTCGCACCATCTTTTCCCTGTGAAAGCTGCCAGCAGCTGGAGGGCTGAGCAGCTCAGCTACAGTAAAAGGCCCCACTGTTACATGCGGGTTACCTCATGGTGCTGGTGGGTAAATCTGGGCGGATGGATGTTAATTTACAATGTTCCTGTGATCAGGATGCAGTAGAAACAAAACAAATTAAAACTTTGATGTGGACGAGATAAAAACTGCTGAGCTTAAACATATTCCAGCAGGGGCAGGCTAATTTTTCCCATAAAGGGCCAGAGAGTAAATACAGTCAGCTGTGTGAGACCAGTCTGTTGCAATACTCCAGTCTGCTGTTGCTGTATCACGAAAGCAGCCCCAACAATCCTTAGACAAACGAGTCTGGCTGTGTGCCAATAAAGCTCAGATTGGCCTGTGGTTTGCAACCTGTTCCATAGATTTCTAGACTTTGCGTCAAGGCGAGGGAAACGTATGTGACAACATAATGTTATGTTAGAAAGGCAGAATGCAAAATTATAGATGACATTAAAGATGTACAAGTGGGTGGATACATGGAACCATAAAACGAAGTGAGATATGGTGGCAGATCTGTGAATGACTACACCTATTTACAGTGAACAACCAACCAACCAATATGTATGTAAAAACTGCCTGGCCTTTCTGCAATCCACCCCCTTTAACAAGCCCCCATTCACCTCTGCTGGTGTGGCCGGCCTGCCTGCCTCTCTCCCTGGGGAGCTGGCCTCCAGGCACGCCAAAGCAGCCTTGACCTGGCCAAGTCTCCTAATTAGAGGCTGGAAGATTACGAGAGAAACATGATGCCATTAATTCAAACTCTGCATTCCCACTGACCTGGGTCTTGGGTTGTACCTTCCATAGGTAAGAGTGACATTTTCTTCCCGTTGCCACTTTTAAAGCTATTACTCCAGCTCCTTACCTATCTTCACTTTTACACCTTTTATCTTTGTTTTTCCAAAACAGTTGGTACAGTGTATGTGGCAATGAGATTAACCTACACTATAACAAAAAATGCAATGTAATAGGACTGTTAATTCATGCAGAAAAATCCTGCTTTGCGAGGTGGATTCCAAGGTAGCCACAGAGCCAGGTCAGACTGCAGAGCTGAGGTGGGCAGGGAGGCTGGGTACTTCCTCCGCTTATATGAGGGTTTCCTGGTAGGAAGGCAACTACAGAAATGAGGAAAAAGTCTAAGAGTGAGAAATTAGAATTAGTCCACGAGGCTGACAGGCTTGGGCTGTCCTGGTATAAACCAGATGGCTCACTTGTCCTCTGGAATCCTAGTTACAACAAAAGCATAAAAACCAAGTTCACGATTCTCATGAACAAAATGTTCAAACTATTTTAAAAAGACAACTAAGGTGTTTCTAGCACACGAAACGCTGGGAAAACATGTGTCAACCTCCAAGCACGTGGTCCAGTCAAGCTGTTTGGGAATCTGGAAGGCCAAGGAGCGAGAGGTGGGCAGTGCAGATAATCGGTCACTTGCACGGCTGGTGGCTCGTACCATACAGGGGACAAACAGCCACTGCCTATGGTGGAAATGTTCCAGAATGCGGGGAGGCCTCGGCCCTCAGAAGACACATCAGCAGACACATTCAATGTCTACTTCTGCCCTGATCATCTAGCCGTGTCGGTTTGGGATGGATGCTTGGATTTAAATAACCCATCCATCCCTCAAGAACTAAGGAAGCAAAGAACTGCACAGGGACCTGCTGCTTTGTGAGAACTAATGTTCTTGTCTGCCATGAATCACCCCTCATTTCCACTGAAGTAAATGATCCCCAGAAGTGCAGCGCCCTAGCTCCTGACACTGACAGAGCCAGCCCTGGGCTGTGAGTCCCAGGGGAGCCACAGCTGCAGCCAGGCCGGCCTCTCAGACTCAGACTCTGGCGCACAGTGGAAGTTTACTGCCTGGATGGCTCGGTCAGCTTGCCTTAGCATCCACGTAGAGCAGGAGCTTTCAGCCCCTCAGAAACCAGAACAGCCACCACAGCGCACAGACACCACACTCCCATGACCCTGCAGCATTCCCGGGAACGCCTCCATGCCTTTGTATTTCAACTGTAAAAAGTTACAGATGTGGAGCTAATTCACCACATGAAGCTTCAAACCAGGCTCTAGTGTACAGAATTACTGAATAAAAATGCTCCTTCAAATGGCACCCTCCCGGGGTTTAGTATCTGGTGTGCGCGCGCGTGCTCAGGAAAGCTGGAGATGCATGCCCACGGTGCAGCTCGAGCCCACGGCCCTTCCACAGCTCTGCACACCGTTCTCTGGGATTCTGAACTCTCCCAGTCGCCACGCTAGGCATTCTCACCTGGGAGGGAACAGAACTGAGATGGTGTCCCCAGTATGCTCTCTGGGGTCCCAATGGCCTCACACCAATGGTTCCCACACCTCTGTGCGACTAAGGACCTGGGGTAAGGAAGCAGACAGAGGAAGAGTGAGAGGCTTTCTCCCAGGTAACCAGTAACACGTTCCTCCCACCCCAACTAAGCCCCTTCCCTCCGCAGGCCTGACACCCAGTGGGGGAGCAGAGGGGTGCCCAGGTGCTCACAGGCCTGAGGCTTCGTTAGCATAGGACAGGAGATGAGAAAGGGACTCCAGCTGAGAATTCACCAAGAAAATAAGAGGGCTCGAAGTTCTTCAGCAGCCCAGTAAGAGACGTAAGCGGAAGACCTGGGGGAAAGCAATAGTGGGGGCCGCTGCACAGAGAAAGCAGTCCTTTATACTCTCACCGTTATCTGCACACATCTGATAGAAATATAACCCGGCCACTCAAGCACTGTAAAATTTTCTAGTAGCCATATTAATGTAAAACGGTGAATAGCATATTTTATTGAACATATAATAGTATATGCCATTCAACCCAGTACGTATATCCAAAATATTTCAACGTGTAATCACTATAAAAAACAGACATTTAACCTTCCTTTTCATACTTAGTATGTCTGAAATCCAAGTGTGTACTCCACACTTATAGCACATCTCAATTCAGGAGCTAAATTTTCATCCAAAATATTTGATCTATATTTAGATTCTGTAAAATTTACAGTTGACAAAGTAGATTCATATCTCCAAGGTGTTCCAAATGTACTTACAAGTCCTGTAATAACTAGATTAAGCACCAGTTTTAACATTTAATTAGAATTTAATAAAATTTTAAAATTGACTTCAATTGCACCAGCCACATTGAGATGCTCAAGAGCCCCATGCTGACCTTCCCATAAAGATCTAAAAGGTTCCCCCTAGGGGCGGACGGGTGGCTCAATTGGTTAGAGCGCGAGCTCTGGGCAGCGGGGCTGCTGGTTTGATTCCCACATGGGCCAGCGAGCTACGCCCTCCGCAACTAGAAGTCAATGAGCTGCCGCTCAGCTCCCAGGTGGCTCAGTTGGTTGGAGCGCGTCCTCTCAACCACAAGGTTGCCGGTTTGACTCCTCAACCCCATTGCAGCTAACAACAGCAACTGGACCTAGAGGTGAGCTGCGCCCTCCACAACTAAGATTCAAAGGACAACAACTTGACTTGGGAAAGTCCCAGAAGTACACACTGTTCCCCAATAAAGTCCTGTTCCCCTTTCCCAGTAAAATCTTTAAAAAAAAAGAAAAGAAAAGGTTCCTCCTCTACAAGCTAGGGGCCAGGGCACACACATTAGGAACTTGGCTCTAGCGTCGCAGGGCCCCAGACCACCACACATTCAAGGCTGGTTTGATCCCACACCTACCACCTTCATCACCCACGCATCATCCTGTGCTATAAATCAACTTGTGTTTTATAAACTTAAATGTAATTATTCAATCATTAATACATCACATGCCAAGTCTGAACCTGCCTGAATGAGAGTGGCAGACATTTTGGGAGGCAACATGGGAAATCTTAATATGAAATGCAATTATTGTTGATTTTCTTATATTTAACAAAATGGTTTATTGTGGATTTTTTTAGGACAATCCTTTTTAAAAAATTGAATAAAAACTTCCATAATTTTTACTATTTCTTTTTGTTGTGGCAAAATATACATAAAACTTACCATTTCAACTCTTTTTAAATGCACAGTTCAGTGGCACAAGTACCATGACACTTGGGCAGCCATCAATCACCACCATCATCTCCAGAACTTTTTTCCAGCTTCCCAAACTGAAACTGTCCATATTAAATCCTAACTCCCCACCCTTTCTCCCCAGTCCCTGGCACCCACTATCTACTTTCTGTCTATGAATCTGAGTACTCTGAGTAGCTCATAAAAGTAGAATCACACAGTATCTGTCCTTTTGTGACTGGCTTCTTTCACTTAGTATGATGTGCTCAGGATTCATCCATGTTGTAGCAGGTGTCAGAATTTCCTTCCTTTTTAAGGTTGGATAACATTCCACTGTATGGATACACACTTCTGTTTATCCACTCATCCATCCACAGGCACTTGGGTTGCTTCCCCCTTTTGGCCATTACGACCAATGCTGCTACGAACATGGGTGTACAAACACCTGTTGGAGTCCCTGCTTTCTAGAGAATGCTCGTATTGTTAAGGAACCTTTACTAAAGTACTTGAGGTAAAATATCACAGCTGCAATTTACTTTCAAAGGATTTAGGAGGGAAAAACCCTGTGCGTTCATAAATAAAACAAATGTGGCAAAATGTTAACTGGCAAATTTCCTTTTTTGTAGATTCAAAAACTTCCAAAATTAAAAGAAAAAAATCATTAACTTAAAAACCAGCACCAGCTGCTAGGAAGAGAAAGCCAGTGTAAAAATAAACATAATGAAAATGAAGTTGCTGGCATGGCTGCTGGCGCTTGATTTGCACAAAGGGAGATTAGACTCGATGAGACCTTCTCCTCCAAGTGAGCACAGGACAGTGGGAAACTGCAAAGGTGAAGTGTGTCCTTCTGGAACTAGCCGGCTCTCAGGCTAACATCACTTTAGTCAGGGATCAGGCAGCCCCCAGTTTGGGGACATCATTGGGGGGGTGGAAAGCAAGTCCAGAACGAAGGCTATTACAGGAACAAAACAAAATCCAAAAAGGGTGGAGGATGGGGTCAGACTCAAACAAAATGTAAGAGGACACTGAATCCCGAACCCAGTAATACTCCCAACTGCGGCATGCCACAAGGCAAAGCCCGGTAAGAAGGTGGTTACCTGGGTACAGGGGCGGGGCAGAAGGCAGCAGCTGAGTGACAAGGCTGAGTGAGCCCACTCAGGAAGCTGTGTGCCCTGAGTCCCCCACAAACTCAGATGGCACCTCCCCGGCTGGTATAAGGAGCTCGGAGAGGCTGGTGCTGCCCAGGATGGTGGAGGGTGCTGGGCAGATGTTGAGGAAGTCAGCACACCAGGGCAGACCCCGAGCAGGTTGTGGGGTGCATCCCCAACAGATGGAGGGGGACAGAGCTCTGAGTTCACCCTCAGTGAATGGCCTAAAGGAGCTCTTTCACTGGTGAAGGAGAACACACAACAGTACCATCTGCTGAGGGGAGAGAAAGGTCCGAGTCCTCAGCGAGGGTCCCCACCACGCCAAGGTGGCTGGGACAGGCAAGGCCTGAGCACGAAGCTAAACCACGTGCACTCCAGTCTCAGTGTCTGTAACAATCAGGGGAAGCCAGAGCACAGAACACACCAGAACTGCTTCAGGTCTGTCTGCTCCCCTCCAGTAGTCAGACTGGGTCCCTCACACCTCCCCTCAGCCCCAGCGAGGACTGAGACGCTTCTTCACCCAGGATGCCTTCAAGTCACTCCAGTAGAAATCCAGGCTTCTTACTGAATGAAAACTGCTATCAGCAGAGCTCAATCTGATGAAGTCAAGAGAACAGAATCTGGGAAAGGTGTGGATTGTGGTTGATGGGAGCAAAGTGTGCTTATGGGGGTTCTGGCCCTGCCTCCCCCATGAGCCACCCATAGCTAAGACCCTGCCCCCCACACAGGAAGGCACAAGGCAGTACCTTCCAGCATGTCAGTGGTGCCTCAGCAAGGGGTTCAGGTCAGGTTCCTCGAGTGCAGAGAAAGAATTCACATTTTGTTTAAATTTGTCTCATGGAGAGGTGTGGTTTAAAGGCAGGATGGACAAGTAAAAACCACCTGACCTCCAGGCTCAGACAGGGCGAGGGTATCACACACTTGAACACAGTCCCCAATGACAGACGTGTGTGAGCAAGGTACTTCTGAAACCCAGAGAATGAATGGAGCCCCTGAAGACTTGAGGACCCATTAGGAATAAAAAATATGTTCCCGTCAAGCCCCCCAAACCCCGCCCCAAACCCGATGACATTTAAAACCTAGACTGCTGAGCGACACGCCGATTATTAGAAGTGTACTCAAATGGAGTCAATGTTAAAAATTAATACTGGATCACCTCAATTCTCTTCAAAATGCTGCAGACATAATGTGCCTTCACTAATCCTGTTACCATGTTAGACCACAAAAATAGAATTTGTTTCCTTGGAGTTCACGAGTTGCCATAGAAATGGCATCAAAATGCATCCTACTTTCAGGTGAAGAAATGCAGCATGGGTGCTGAAGAAAAACCCTCATCAGATCCAGTTCAAACTCAAAGCCCTTTAATAATCAGTGAGAGCAAGTACACCCAGAACACCACCTGCAGAGACGTGCCCTAGGCTCAGGGGAGGAAAGAACTTCCCTCAGTACAAGCATACAGAACACCAGCCCCATGAAAGACCCTCGAGGCAAACACAACTGAGGTGACCAGCCCCCCTGGCTGGGACCCACCCTACTCTCTGCCCCCGGCCGGGCACCACCCCCCCCCCGGGGCAACACAGCTCACAGCACATACACCTCCTTCCCACTCAGAGCCCAGTTTCCATGTTTCTGCTTTGCTCTATTTACATACTGATCCGTATTTATGAAAATGTAAGCTCCCCACCCCCCAACAGACACAAATTCCCACATGGGTCAGGTTCACTATTTCTAGTGGGTAAAGATAAAGGCTATGACAGAACTGATTTCAATGCAAAGTATGATTTGAGAAGTTAAAAAAGAGTTCTTTATAAATAAGAAAAAAGGCTACTGCATTACAGAGGTAATAGTCCCAGTAGGACCTAGACGAAGAGAAGTGGGCATGATGGCACTTCAGAGCACGCAAGACCCGTCAAGGGGGCGTGGAAGGGTTCAGCTTGCTGCTTTTGTCAACTCTGCTCCTGTGCTCTGACTACTGGTCCCCCACCCGCCCCAAGCAGAGTACACCTGGCCTGCCCTGCTTCTGACGTTTGCTGCCCCTTTTCTCTGATATGTGCTAATATGTGTCTATCTGGAATGGGTCTCTAAGGAGATGCTGTGGAGATGAAGAGGCTGAGAAACAACGGGTTCAGGCTGGCCAAGCAGCAGGAGCGTGCAGAGGACCGGTACACCTCTATCATTTGAGGTGCTCCTGGTTTAGTGAAAATTTTGGATTTCTGAGTCAGCCATTCAACAACAACTCACTGTGTATCTTGCAACATTGCAGGCTCTTGGGATTCAGCACAAAAACACCTGCCCTCACATTTTGGCCTGGAGGTCGGGGGTGGGGGGAGGACGGTGAAGGACAATCTAGAATGAAAACTAAAACTATGTGATGTACTATGGAGAAAAGAAAGGCACGCGGCACATGGGACTGGGCCTTTTTAAAGTCCCTCCTCCTCCGGAGTTTCCACGAGCAGGCTCTGTGGTTCCTGTTCTCATTTCCTCCATATTATGCATTAAATGGGGTTAAGTGTTCACCCAGAGAACACCCTTTCTTCACTGAGACATCTCACTCGTGTATCAATTACTCTAAAGCCAGCTCCCCGATATACACCTATTTTTGAGCACGGGGGTTGTGGCTTTACTTAAAATCGCAGCTTCTACTCAGTGACAGCATCTTTACACGATCATCTTTACAGATAATGAAAAAGGACAGAATCTTTCACCTTTGAGAATTTACTAATAACACAACACAGCTCGTTAAGCCAGTTGCATACTACAACTTCACTTTTTACCTAGATGACAGCAAATGCACATTTTCCAGTAAAGTGTGAGAGTCAAGTGTTGGACGCCACCCCTCAGGCAGGTTATAGTGACAGCAAACCCTAGGTTTACATTGTTACAGCCAGAAAAATACTAATTCCTTCTGAAAGTAACAGAATGATTCCCTAAACAAAAGCCACAACTGTAAGCAGTGTTGAATGACAGCTACTCAGTGACCAATTTCTTATTTCATAAATATGTTCCTCCTTTAATTGGGAATACAGGCCAAGAGTCCCCTCGTTATTGCAACAAGCCACTGCACTTAGTGGCCACACTGTGAGAATTCTATCCCAGAATTCTCAGAAGTTCCACAGCTCCTATGTGCCAAAGGCAAAAGAGCTTCAAGTCACAAACCGTCTTGGGGAAGTGCCTCATGACCCCTTATCCGTGACTGCAGACTCAGGGGCCTTATCTATCCCCAAGGGTCTCTCTGCTGCTGGAAACGGAGACCCAGAAGCTCTTGGCATTATTTGGACTACACAACAGACCATAAAGAAAGCTGCCTGCCTCGTAAAGCACTGTGAGCAAATAAGAAAACATCTACAGATGGTTTTTTGAAAAACCCAGACACCCCAAACTAAAAATGTCCTACAGTCTTGGGTTTCACAACTTCAGACCCTAGAGGATTCAGGGAAAGGAAGGAGAGCAGCTCTCCGCACATCACTGGGCAGGCAGGACAAGCACCTCCTCTGGAGTTCAGCACCCTTGGAAGGGCTGGCTCATGCCAGACACTGCACCCCCCCCCCCCAGTGCACACTCAGGCGTCCTCTCAACAGCCATATACCAGCCATGCCCACAACTCAAGGGGGTCAATGGAAGCACCACTCAAAACAGTGACACCCAGACAGAAAGAAAACAATGAATAGTAAACTTAACTTTAACTCAAAACAAGACTAGCTGGCCCTCACTAGTTCAGCTACAGCAGAGTAGTGGCACTGGGTAAGGCCACCACGAAGGTCCACACCACCGAGAGGACGGGCTTATCTCTGTTCACAGGACACCAGGTTAGAAGCAGCTCATTGGAAGGGGAGAGGAGCAGTTGAAGGCACAGGAGCAGGAAGCAACAGCTGGCAATCTGACAGCAGCGAGGGGACAATTATGCTGTTTTACCAAAAGAAAACCAGCCAACAATTTAACTGCATGGCAGAGGGCAACGGCCTTGTGTGACCTCACAGGCACGACTCATTAAGTCTGTGGTGAATACAATCAATGTCCGGCAAGGGGCCCGGCACATCCATTAAAAACTTTATTACGGTCAAGTCTGCACAACATAAAGTTTACCACGTTAACCACGTGTAAGAGCACAGCTCAGGGGCGTCAGGACGTCCACACTGTTGTGCAGCCATCACGGCATCCACGGCCAGAACTTTCTCATCATCCCACATAGAAACCCTGTCCCCATTGAACAGTAACTCACTTTCTCCTCTGTAGCCCAATTCCTAGTAACCACTCTTCTATTTTGTTTCTCTATGAACTTGATTCTTTTCGGTATCTCATATAAGAAGAATCATACAATATTTGTCCTTTGACGTCTGGCTTCTGACTTAGCACAAGTGTCCTCAAGGTTCATCCATGTTGTATGTAGCATGTGTCAGAATTTCCTTCCTTTTTAGGCTCAATAAATGGACATGCCATACTGTGTTTATCCATTTATGTGTCAGTGGACATTAGGCTTGCTTCTACCTTTTGTGAATAGCGCTACAACGAACACTGGGGAAGCCACACCCCTTTTCACCACAGGGCAAAGATTCTGCTAATTCATATCAGAAAGTCTTCCATCTCAAATGACCAGCAGAAAACAGCTTCACCTACGCTAGTCAGCCCCCCCCCCCGCCAGATTTCAGCAGGGCTCACATGTAGCCACTACAGTGAACCAGGCCTTGATAACCAGCCAGACCACCATTCCCTCTGTCCTCAGGCTGAGGAGGTGGTAGTTAGTCTGCAGTGAAGATGGCAGAGGAAAAATCCAGGGCGGAAATCAGTAACAGCCTTTAAGCCACGCATGACCAGAAGAGCCTGCAACGTGCCCCGCGTCCATCTCTGCTCAGGAGACTGTGTGTCTTCCGGCTTTTCAGCACGCAGCACCTTACCCAGGATGAAATCTCGGTACAAACAGTGGTTTACAGAACGGTACAGCTGGCAGCATCTGGAAAACCTTAAAACACATTGATGCCTGGGCCCCTTCCCACAAAGATTCCAATGAAAAGGGTCCTGGATGGGGGCCACATATTAGGATTTTCAAAAGCTCCCCAGGTGGCTCAAGCCCAGGCTGTGATCTACTGCACAAGCAAGAAATGGGGACTGTGCCAGGACACACCAGGAGTCTGAGAGTTTGTACAAATGTAATTCACAGTAACTTCCTTATAATCTGAAACTACACATTGCTGTAAATGTGTAATAAAACAGAAGAAAACACCAAGGCAGAATCTTCTGCCTTTCCATCTCTGCAGCTGTAACTGATAAAGGTCTGGACACAGTTCACTGCGGAGGAGACACTGGTCTCTATGTACACATCTGGCGGACAGGCACTCGCTCCCAAGCTGGGACATCCACCAGCTTGGTGGAAAACACCTTGCAGAGATTTCCTGGGTCCACTCGTTTCCTCTCCAGGCCCGAAGCCAAAGGGATAGGAAGGGGAATGATGGTATGTGATTCTGCTGCTAGCACTGAACACAACTGAAACTTGGCTGTAATTCCAGGGCTAATTTCTGGGTGAGGAAATTCCCCCTTCCCACTGTTTTTGCAGAAAAGACTGCTCAACATACTCCAGGCAGCCAGCAACCTAGGACAGGCTTATGCTCCAAAGGGTCATCAAGCCAGTTCTTGGAACTTCACTGCCGGCTCCCAGGGAAGAACGCTGTACATGATGGCTGGGTGCCAGGACTAATCCAAAATGAACAGAATCGCTGATCTCCTTGGAGCCTGGGGCTCTAGGGCCTGGAAGACATCCAAGATTCCCAGGATGCTGAGAGCCAGTGTGGGGCGAGGTCTGGAGTTTGGGGCCGTGCGTGGTGAAGTGGCATGGCAGTCAAGGACAGTGAATTGTGGGCAGGCTGTCCCAGACCCTACAGGCCATTCAGAGAACAAAGAACTAACAGGTCAACCTTCAAAAAGGGAGGAGATAAAACTATTCTTCAGCTATAACTGTTTCCACAATTGCCTCAGCGCTCAACTTCATACTATTTTGTGCTGCTTAGAATTTCCAAGTCAGCTACGAATTAGAAGTGCCATGAAAGGGAACAAGTCAGACAGCTGAAGCTGCCTACCCCAGAGAACTAACATGCTGAAGGAAGCTGTGCCACACCTCCTGAGCTCCTAGCTCATCCTGGGGGGGCCGCAATCTGCTCTCTGTGCAGACTGTGTCCCTGGCACCTCAGGGTAATATGACAGGAGACCAAGGATTCTAGCCAGGTTCCCTCTCTCTCTCATAGAGACGCTCACATGTGTGGCTCCTGTAATACTATGTTCTCCAGAGCATCCCATCCCGGCAAACCCCTCTTCTTCAAGAAGCCTTCCCTGGGCCCCTGCCACCTGCCCACCCCAAGTCCGCCTTAGGTAGCCTTCCCATGGCTCCTGTGGTCAGATTTTAACTTATCACAATCACACGATCTACTTATTGCTGAGAAACTAGCTCCCCCCACCCCAGATCTGGACCAAGGCAAGGAGGCTCTTCCTCACCCCTCCTTTTCAACATCTTGTTGTGAAAGTCCTAATGCTTTAAGACAACGAAAGGGGTACCAAATAAGAAGGAAGAAAAAAACTGTCTTTATTCACAAATGACACGATTGTCTATGTATAGAATCCCAAAGAACTGACAAAAAAAACCCCACCTGGAACTAAAGAAGCAATTATAGCAAGATTGCAGAATACAAGGTTAATACACAAAAGTCAACTGCTTTCCTATATACGATCAATAAGCGACTGGAATGTGAGATGACAATCAACCAAAGCATCCACCAAACTGTGATACTGCGAGGTCCCCTTCTTCCAAGTTCCTACTGCTATGGACATCCTCCAGTCAGTGCCTGGCAGGTGGAAAGGTCCCAATAAATGTTTGAACCAAGCCAGAAACTAACCACGATGCCAGCAGACGAGCCAGGGTGTCTTTAGATGGCAGTAATGCCGAGCACATCATGGCTGCTAGAGAACAGAGCGCTGAGATCAGCAGAGGGGTGAGGTGGTACCCAACGTGCCGTCCACACCGAGCACTGGCCTCTGAAGCGGCACTCCGCCCAACGGCAGAGGATCCAATCTAAGTTTTGGAAGTCCACGAGCCTAAAGGGAGACGGACCAACTTACTTTCAATCCTCCGAAAACCCACTCAACAATTGAGGTGTACTGACAGAGGCTTCTCTAATTTGGAAAACAACTGGTTTCTCTCTGATTGTCTAAGTACATAAATCCCTTTTGTGGGAAGTAGCCTCTGATGGCAGTGATGCCCTCACCCCCCGGGTGAAACACTACTTCAGAGCCTGCCCACACGACCCTGGGCAGGTATCTCAGCCTGAGGCCCTTCTATTGGGATTTTGTAATAGCTACTTTGATTTTTTTCTTTATTTGGTCCTTGAAGAAACACAACCAGCAGTTTCTAGCAAATGGTAAAAAAGGTAGTTCCTTTTTCTCCCCACATACAATCAGGTAAGCCCAAGATGTTAAACAGTAGCAGCCTTCAGTGACATCTCACAAGCGTGACAGAAGACACCGCATGGCATCATCGCTATCATGGCATCTTCAAATGTCAGAAAGGCCAGGGAGACCTGCCACCCTCCTGTTGACCAAGTCACACAGACCTGTGGGGCCTTCCTTCCCAAGCTGTTCCTTCCACAGTTCTATGTTTACTGGGAGCATTTCCCTTTTCTGTTGCTAAGAAAGCATCCGTGGAATAGAGAACACCCCCATCTTCACAGACAAGCAATGTACAAACAAGACATAACCCCTGCACTCTGTCTTCACCAAGCGTGTCCATCGCCTTGGGGAGCGGGGGACAGCTTCAGTTGCTTCTCAAGTCTTTGACTCTGACCAAAGTCCCTTCTTTTGTTTTGCCTACTGGACAAGTACAAGAACTTTCCATTTGCATAGCTAATAGGTCTCTTTCAGAGCATGTTGAAATTTCACCTTTTGGATCTGCCTTTGCACAGGCTCAGGTTTAATGGGAGAGGCCCCATCTGCTGACAAAGGGAATACGGATGTGGCTCCAACTAAGAGTCCTCGTTCTGTCTGTCTTGGGGATGATGTCAGCAGCAGAGAGCAGCCAGTGCACCCGGGAATCACAGATGGACTGGTGGTAGCACCCAGCCGGGAGGAAGGGCACAGTCTGCACATGCCCGTCCCTGACCTCATCTCCGCTTCGAGGCGAAGGTGAAGTATTCCACACAGGAAATGTTACAGCCAGCCGTGTCCCCAGCTCGGAGAACCCTACAAGCCACAACCTGAAAGGCGGCCAAGGCACCAGGACACCGGGTTACTCTGCAGCCAACAGTTGTGAGAAAGGCTCCACAGGTGCCTCAGGCAAGCACACCTACCTGCACCCCAATCCAGACCTCATCAGTAAGCAATGGTTTATTGGTGAGCTCTGCAAAACACACAAACATGGGTAGAAGTTCACAAACAGAAATATTTGTTGTCAGCACTGCTGCAATACTTAGTTTATTTTTGCCTGAATATTGGCTACATCTGTAAAGGACTGTGGTTAACTCGAATGGCTGTCAAGAAAAACTGTAAAATGCTTTCTTGCGTTCTTACTGTAAAAGCTTGTGGTCACACCACTCCTCCCCCCCAAAAAAAAGAACGGATGAGAGTACTTCTACATGGCTTCTTTAACACTTGTGAAGTAAACCAAAATTATAACAATCAATTTATTTTCTACAACCAAAACACCGCTTAACAGAAGGAATGCCGTTATCATTCACCCCCAGTTAAATACACAATCAATTCAACTCCACCTGAGGCCTAAAGAAAGAAAACAGGTCCCACACTGAGATCCCTAAGCAGTCCACGTTAATTTCCTAGGATTCCAGCACTGGGGTAACTGCTGGCACATCATGTCACCCTTATGGGTTGCCAGTGCCCTGGGCACTGTAGCAAGAGCCCTCTTCTCTTGGCACAGAGCTGTCCCTTAGTCAAGGGGTACCACAAACACTTGCAGATGTGGACACTTGGGGAGCAACCACGCCCCCACGAATGCCTGAGGCTCTAGCCCAGCACTGCTTACTTGAGACCCACGTCTATCTTACAGCAGAAGGCCCAAGAGCTTTATTAGAAGGTGGTCATTATGCATGAATGGGCAGAGTGCCCCTCGCGTTTTAAACAGAATCCCTGCCTTAGAGTTCTGCAACTTACACAGAAAGTCACACACTTCTTTCACAGTGATGTATGTAGTCCATCAGCACAGGAATCTCAAGAGTCCCTTGGCGGGGTCGGGCATGGGATGAAGAAACACGGGGGTAGGACCTAGTGCATTCGGGCTGTGGGCAATCTCCACTAAGCAGCAGTTTCTTTGGTGATGCCCCAGCAATACATGCCCTGGCCTCAGGCAGAATGCCCAATAAGGACCCATACAGAGAGGTGCTCGGAACAGGGACACATTTCCATGGCTCCTCTGGTGGCCCAGCACGAGTGTACTCTGTGGCCTGATGTTCATGCTTCCTCCTTCCACCCCAGAACAAGGCTGCAGCAACAGTCGGAGCAGGGCCCCACATTCCCTGCTCCTACATTCCGATGCTATCTGTCCTTAAGAGCAGGCGGCCACCCGCTCCAGCAGCTCACCAACCAAGGCTCTCAAGCAAAACACAGGCTCAACTGCCGCTCTGGGGAAGCTCTAAGGTGGTGGCTCTCATCTCTGGCAGAGCAGAGAAGTGCTTGGGGAGCTTGTTTAGAAAACCCATGTGTGGAGCAGGGCTGACTAAAGGAGGCACAAAGGGAATATGGGGGTGCCTGTATCGTGACTGCTGTGGTGCGTTTGTTGGAGTGAATTTTACAGCCTGTAAACTTAAGAAAACGAATAAACAAAGAAACCACGCCTGGGCCCCACCCACTTCAGACCTGGTGGTGGGCAGAGAAGGCAGAGACAGAGCTACAGGCAGAATGGGAACAGGTTGCTCTGAACCCCATGCTTCAGAGCTAACCTGGGGAACCTTCAGCAAGAGACATCTTTGTTAGGCTCATCTGTGAAACGAAGTGGTTCACACAGCCCACCCTCAGGGCTGGCCCAAGAACCAGTAGGCTTACGCCTGCCAGCCATGAAGTGCTCGATGTTGTTCAACCACAGCTAATGGATGGGGGAGGGGAAGAACCCAAACTAGTCTACTTTCTGGAATGATCCATCCACCCTGTGTAGAGAGGGAGCTCCTCTAAGACGGGAGCTACTGGAATATGCTGAACAACTAAGTGTTAAAAAGTGCTTTTCTGAAAGAAAAGCTCTAGTTCGAGGTAAAGAACGGGTTCTGTGATTTGTGGTTTACACTTAAGACAGCAAAGCAGCAAGACCACCAGTCTTACAGGAGTAATAAAAAATCCTTGTGACCACTGAGTTTCTTGTACTCCTCTATCAATTGGGAAAGAAGGGCGACTCTTAGCTCAGAGCAGGGGGAAAGTTGATTAACATAGTTTTTCCAGAGAGTGTTTGACACACAGGACAGTTTGTTAATCTTTCGAGAAAACTAATCCTGATGGAGCAAATCTACTGTGGAGAATAGTTTTTCATACTAAATGCTTCCTGGAGGATCTTAGCCCAATTTTAACATTTTGGTTAAATCTCGAAACTAATAAAGACCTTTGCCACTGCAGGGATGGGGGAGGGAAGTGGACTCCTAGATACCAAAGTGCCAGAGAGGGAAATGACTCCCTACTGGCCCCAACAGCACAAAACAGGACAGTTCTGCCTGTCAACTGAGGGCTCCTGCGTAAAACATTTAACTGTCATCACAATAAAATGCAACAAAGCCATGAGTAGGAAAAAGGTCACCTTGCATCACAACATCTGTTTTCAGAAGGTTACTTATTATACAGTCAATATTCCCCTCATATTCTGTGTTCTGGTGTTGATGGGACAACTCTATCTGTCACCCTTGATTGTGATGTGACAGCCACTACCCATCATAAAAGGCCAAGGCTCACAGACCACTCTCTTGCTGTTTTACGTTGAGAAGGTTCCAGTTTTTCAAGTGTGGATGTTATAGGGATGAGAAGGACAGGATCAACAAACATTTGATGGCTTTTTATTACACGCCCAGCTCAGTGGTCCCCTCAGTGAAAAGTATGACAAAGCTCCGGATCAAAATGCCAGCCAGAACACTCAGAGCACACAACTGGAAAAGACTCCCCAAGCCCTCACTCTGACCACCCAGAGCGGAGGAAGAAATGTCCACCCATCTTCATGGTCATCTGTCGCGTCCAGCGCAACACGGGCAGTGAGAGAATGAGAATGGGGGGCAAAGGGTTAAGAAAGAAACAGAAGTCAAGAGACTGATACACTAGGGCCAAGGGTCTCACAGCCTCAAAGGACTGAGAGCCCGGAATCGGCCAACGTGTGGCTTTTATTGATGTTCACACAAGGAAGTAGCACTGCTTTTTTCCCGGTCTGTGAGTCTCATGCATCATACCAGAACACTGATTCAAACCAATCACCCTCGCCTGCAGGCAGCTGGAACTGTAAGTCCCAGGATGTCTTAGTAACTGTGGTATGTACCTCCCCAAGGGACAAAACCTTTATGCTGAAACTTACTGATATGCATAGATTGAGAACTGATGTTATCACATCATTGAATCACCTCCCGAGCAGGTTGTGGGAAAGAATATAGTCACAGCAGCAGAAGCTCTCCTTAGCTGGGGAAAGGTGGAGGTCTATGCCCACCTCTATCAACCCTGTGAGTTCTCCTGATGGCCCCTATGTGACTGTGCCTGGCTTAGATTGTTCCTCCCGTGAGGAATCTTACCCGTCATTGACTAACCAGCCGTCCTTTGGGGCCAAACAGGGAGACATAAGGTGTAAGCACAAGGGTGAAGCAAAGTCCCTGAAAGGCTCCATCTCACAGACTCTCCTTTCTTTAGGGGCAGGTACCAGGGGACAGATGGGTAGGCTGCTGCGTGGCAACAGTCATTACTCTGCTTATGGACACCCTTAACTATACAGCGCACAATTCCAGCCCATTCTGCCCCTCCAGGAGTCGTTCCCAGAAGACATACTGACAAAAATGCCAACCACCACCAGACCCCCAACCGTCTGTCTGTTTGCTCACAAGAACACACAGCGTGTGCCTGCACATGTGGTCACTGACAGTCACTAAACAATCTTTTCTCAAGGCCAGAAGCTCCTGGTTAGAAGAGTGTTGAGATTCAGCCAAGTGACTGCACCAGGGACGTAGAAAGCAGTCCTTTCTAGAACGCCTCAGAGAATCGCAGCAATCCGCTCTAGGACTGACGGAACACCTGCCTGCACCAGGCAAGCTCTGCAAGTGGCTGAACATTCTCCAAGCCACCAGTGCCCTGCTGGGGGATTTGCTCCTCAGCCAAATCTAGCCTGGCCACGATGCCTGTGGTGGTTGGCAGGCAACATACTAGCAATAACTTTCCCAGTTAAACGCCAACTTTCCCTGAGTGTCCACATGCTTAGGGAATGCGGCTGGACTCAGACCAAGAAGTAATTATTGAATGCCTACGGAGCTCAGGGCTCATGTGCCGGGATATTGTATTCTGACCTCACCAGAACCTTGCACACAGTAGGGATTAGAATTTAAGTGTTACAGCTGAGGACGCTGATGCTAGAAGAAATCAGTCATTTATCTAAGTCACAAAGCCTGCAAGGTATTTAAAGGCTGCCTAACACCTCATCCTCTACCCCCAAAACATTCCCTGAGAGATTCAGGGCATACATTTGAAAGGCAGAACTGTGAAACTTTTAGAAGGTAACACAGAGCATATGATTTCAGGTAGTGAACTTCCCACCAACCGCAAAACAAAGATCCATAAATTCACCTACATTAAAATTAAGATCTTCTGTTCATGAAAAGATACTATAACTGTGTGTGTGTGCGCACATACGCACACACCCAAGTAGAAGAAGATATTTGCAAAATGAAATCACTGCACCTTTACCCACAAAGAGCTGGCACTGGACTCTACAAAGAACTACAAATCAATTTTAAAAGATAAACAAGCTAAAAAAAAAAAAAGCAAAAGTTAAGAGCAGGCATTTCAAAGAAAGTCAACTAAAACTACGCAAGAAAATGCTCGCCTCGTTACTTCGCATTTCCCAGATAACTGAAGTCACAATGACATTTTATATCCATCAATACTGGCAAAATCTAAGAAGTCAGTTAATGCCAATGCTCGTGAAAACGCAGTCTAGCATTTTGGGATGTGGAAAGGCAAGCTGATGTAACAGGTTTTTGAAATAATTCAGTATTATGGCATCCCCACTGGCCCCGTGAGTCCACTCCGGGGCATGCATACACGGACGCAGAACTATGCTCACAGGAACATGCTTATTAATTGGCATCTCTTCTCATTTCCTCCTCCAATAAAAACAAAGCTAATGACCCAAATACCCACCAATATAAGAACAAAAAATTATGACATGTTCACACTGGTGAAAATGAGCTATAGCTACCACAGCATGGACGAACCTTAAATGAGGAAATGGCAGAAGTCCGAAAATGGTATGCTGCATTGGCATAAAGCTCAAAAAAACAACTCAGCAATGTATTGTTTACAGGTGCATGCAACTGAGACAAAAGTAAAATTCAGGATATGCAAGGAAATGAGGTACAGAAAGGAGCACATACGGAGCGTGACTAAGCTGATGGTGCCAAGTCTCAGGCTGAGAGACAGAAATTAGAATCATTACACAGTCAAGTGCAAATCACTGCACCTTTCATCGTGTAGGACTGAGTCTGCAGCATCTTGTGAAATCAGAGCACCTCAGAGCAGGTAAGAACAACCTTCTCTGCTGTGCCTGTCTCTCGTTACTCACAGTAGAGCTACTTGGTCCCAGTACAGGATCTTCACATCCTTGAGACAGGTGGGGTGCTTTTGTCACCCCATTTACCTGGGAGAGGCACAGAGGCTCAGAGATTAAGCAGCCTGTCCCAGCTCACTACCCATTTCCAGCTGCAATACCACCAGTCACAGCTCACCTGTTTCCCTCCTGAGGTAGTACATTCCATTTTCAGCACACTCTGATGTCCAGCGTAAAACACACCAGAGCTACAGAGAACTTCAGCTACACACGAAATGCAACACAGCGACTAGCTCATTCCCCTCCCAAGAAGAGACTACCAATGGGGGTTTAATAGTAAAGACTAACTTTGAAGTTATGGCTGGTTTCATTAACCTGTGTCAGCACAGTCTGCATAACATCCTTGAATCAAATTTTCAACCTCCGCTCTTGACTAGAAGCTGTTCAGCAACAAGAACAGTGAGTGAGATGGGTTCTGAAACACAGTTTTAGCTTCAGGTACACTGTCATGCCTCTGAGTGAAAAACGGGGAGGGAGAATGTGGATCTGAACCCTTACCCCAAGATCTCAACACTGTATTACCTAAAAAGATCAATTAAGACACAATTAGAATAAAAATTTACAGAAAATACCGTGTTTTCCCAGACAATAGATCTAGCTAGACCATCAGCTCTAATGCATCTTTGGGAGCAAAAATTAATATAAGACCTGGTCTTATTTTACTATAAGACCAAGTATAATATAATATAATACCAGGTCTTATACTAATTTTTGTTCCCAAAGACGCATTAGAGCTGACTGTCCGGCTCGGTCTTATTTCGGGGAAACACAGTAAGTCTCATGATACAGATACAATTCAACCTCTCGGTCTGCACACAGGGCCACCTTGTAACTGGTGCGTCACATGACAAGAACCCTGAGAAAACAGAACTATTATTTATTCTGCAATTGCTGCTCAATGGGAAGATCAGAAGGGAGGGAGGGGATAAGAAGTAAAAGCCTAATATCTGCCAGGTTTAAAGGCATTTGTGCTATAATCAGAACACAACAAGAAGCGTTGGCAAGGATGTGGACAAACTGGAACCCTCATACATTGCTGTTGGGAACCGAAACATGGGGCAGTAACTTTGGAAACCACTCCTGCAGTTCCTTGAGAGGTTAAACATAGTTACTGTATGACAAGGAAGTACCACCCCTAGGTGTATACCCAAGAGAAAGGAAAACACGTCTACACAAAAACTTGCACACGATCACAACAGCATTATTCACAAAAGCCAAAAAGTAGAAACTGAAATGTCCACGAACATATGTCCCATATATAAGGATGTGACTGGATTTTCTGAAAATAGGAAAACGAAAAACATCGAGCTGCCTGTCTAGCTTGACGATCCTATATCCAGGGGTTCTGTGCTCCCCTTCTGAGGAATGCTGGGTAATCAAGAAGCACCGGGAGGGCTGGGAGGACAATGCCATTTGAGTGGTCCAGGCCAACGTCACAGAACGCTGCGCGCAGGGAGGGGCAGGGCCTGCCCAGAACAGGGCTGAAGGCACCTCTCATCTCTGCTACATCTGCTCAGGAGTTGGATAGGCGCCCTCTCACTTAAAGGATTTCAAAAATTAAGCGACTCTGGCCACATTTTGAAGCACTGCATTGAGCAGGGGTGCCCAAACTGCGGCCCGCGGGCCAACTGCAGCCCGTAATCCATTGTTAATTGGCCCGCAGCAAATTCTGAAAATATATTTAGTTTACTTAAATAAACCAGGTGAGGCAATACGTACTTCACCTCGAGTGAGTGGCCCGGCTGTTTGTGTATTTTACCGCATATGGCCCTTGGTGAAAACCGCTGAAAAAAGTTTGGACACCCCTGACATACAGAAATGATAAATTAGTGATTCTGTGAGGCTTTTCCGAGTTAGACTGGCTGAAATCAAGACACGAGTCAAGCCACTTGCCATGGAAAATGTTGTATTAGTGGGTTGTACTAGTGAGAAACCAGTGCTGTGGGATAACTGACAGGATGATACCCTGGGAAACCAGGAAGGCGTGAGGTCCAACCCATGTTTCACCAGTCACCTGATAGACTCCTGGCTGGATGCTGGGGCCACTGTTTGAACTATTTCCTGTACCCTCTGTCTACTTTTCACAGCTGCTGGATAAAACCCCCCAACTCCAAGTCAGTTTCAGCAAACAGGACACGATGGGCAGTTTGTAGCGCCTGCAGGGTTCTGTGTCCAAGTTCTAACTCGTATTAAAAACATAGGCAAGTGGCCATCTGCACACCCACGTTCACTGCAGCATTATTCACAACGGCCAGGAGATGGACACAACGTAAACATCCATCGACAGATGAATGTATCAAGAAAGTGTGATATACAGTAAAATGGACTATTATTCAGCCTTAAAAAAGGAAACCCTGTCAAATGTGACATGGATGAACCTGGAGGACATTATGCAGAAATAAGCCAGTCACAAAAGGACAAATACTGCATGATCCCATTTATGTTAGGTATCTAAAACAGTCACTCTTAGAAACAGCAAGTAGAATGTGGTTGTCAGTGGCCGGGGGAGGGGCAGAAGGGGAGTTCAATGGATACAGTTTCAGTTTTGCAAGACACCAACTTCTAGAGATGTGATGCCAGACAACAAAGTGCATAGCTAACACTGCTGTGCACTTACTAATGGCAAGACGGTAAAAGTATATGTTACTGTGTTTTTAACCAGAAAAAAAGGGGAGGCTTCAGGGCAAATTCCTCAACTCTAAAACAGAGATAATTCCCTCACAGGGCTGGTGTAAGGGTCAAATGAGATGCAACAGAAAATTAAGGGCTCAAAAGTACTATTAATCATATTAAAAGTGAATGTCATGATGTAGCATTAACTACTAAAATATCCACGTTTCAGGAGCCCGGAATCATGGAGTAAAACCCAACGGACCACAGGGCCTGGCCTGCAGCCCATCTACCTCGTTCAGTTGCCTCACCCCAGGCAGACCCCACCACTGGCAACTTCTGGAAACACAGCTCAGCCTGCAGTCCTTGGCTTGAATCTTCATTCCCTTTCTCCACACACCAGGATAATGGGCCAAATGGGCCAAATGGGCCGGCCCTGCCCGCAAAACTCTGCTCACAAAACGGGCTGGGTGATATATGGAACAAATACAATGAAAGATGTCAGATAAAGCAAATTCCAAAGAGGGGTGGGGGATTTTCTAGGGCAGAGAGGAGAGAACATGATACCTATCTAGGTAACTGGAATTCATTCCAGGATGGATAGTTTTAGAAGGAAAAGCACTTCCCAATGAAGGTTAATTCTCAACCTGAATTCTTACCCCGTAGAGGCTCAGCTTTTTCAAGCGTGGGACCTTGCAGGGGCTCCATGAATCAGGACCTAGTCCCTATCTTCTCACCGGAACTAGCTCCGGGCCCTCCTCTTACTCTCCCCACAGTCCCAGGGAGATCTCTCCCACCCCCTGGCAGTACCCAAAGCCCCCAAGGCTAGCCAGACGAGCCTTTGCATCACACAATTGCACATCCACCTGCCTACAGGGCATGTTGACCAGGATGGCCTCCTGAGCCCCACGGTACTAAAGTGAGCCCATCTTCTCTAAAACCTCTCAAAGCGGGCATGACACGAGTTTTCCAGGAGTCTTCAAGAGCTCATCTGCTACGTGAGAGTAGTGGCCACCATGTGGGATAACCCAGAAACTGAATGGTTCTGTCAGTGCAGAAGTTCTACCAGACAACACTGCTTTAGAAACTGGGTGGGTCACTGTAAAATTAGTAAGATCCAAACTGGACCCTGAGAGAGGGGGATTCTAGAAGAAGAAGAAAAAAGAGAGATGGAATGGGACAGTGGACTCCAGGGGCTCAGAGTACCCAGGATGGGCATCTGGGTTTTATCCTATACACAGTGGGAGTTTTAGAGTAGCAGGAGAATTATGCTGCAATCAATCTATTGTATTTTGATCATGTACTCTTCAATTAGTCCAGTGTTGCATGGAGCTTGTCTAACCACTTCCACCATTTTCTCTTGAGTAGATTTTTCTCACAGGTACTCAGAGACAAACTCTTATTCAATGAGATCATTTGTCATTTTACAAAGTCAAAGAAACATTTTGAAAGTAAGTGAAAATCTGTTCTTTCAGGACACACTTGTTAAATCAATCCCCACCTTCCTCGCACTGGGGCTCTGCCCACCACTGGAGAGCCGAGGATCCTGAAACAGCTGCCTCCCTCTCCTCCAGTCATGTTGTAATTGTATGTGACACGCAGACATGGAAACACCTTTAATTCACCACTGAATCCTCACCACACATGTAGAATACCACACGGTACCTGACTGCCTAATGAGTCCTGCACAAACACTGGGGGAATCGCCCAACTTAGCATGTCTACTTCAGGCCAGAAATTCCTTTTACATAAGAATCCCTAAGTGGGAAATCAGCACCCGTGAACTGGACCTCAATTCTACCCACAAGAAGCAGCGTTTGAAGACTGAGGCTCACCACAACCAGAAGAGATCCTCTCTCGTTCACACTCCTAATCTAACAGGACTGGGGTGCCTGGGCTCAAGATGGCTCGTCAGCTTCCTGACCCCTCCAAACTCCTTACTCAGTACTCACAGACTTTCACCGGAGCACCAAAAAAATGGAGATGAAACCAAATCAAGGCAGGTTGGGGCTCTAGTGGAAACCTTTTCAAGGTGAGGCTTAATTCCACTCATGTGATGCCTTTAATGAAAAGGAGATGTGCCCCGCCAGAGTAATGACCCTCCCCCATCACTCCCTGCCCTGCCCTGGTCTCCCAGGGACAGGTGCTTGCCTGCCGAACTGTCTAGGTCTCCTTCCAGGCCGCAGCTGTCCTCAAGATCAACAAGCCTAAAGGCCAGACCTTTCCTACAACAGGTCTCTCTTCCTTCTTGGACTGTATGGCCTGACCTCTCGTAGAGCAACCGTGAGGTCTACCCTGTCCCCATGGCGAGTCCCTCCATCCAGAGAGTGCAAAACAGAAGTCAAGATCGTGTGGGCTCTGGAGCCAGGGCTGCCACATACCAGCTCAATACCCACGCAACCCTAACCCTGTCCAAGGGACTGAGCACTCAGCTTATCTGCAAAACAGAGACGACACTGAGGATGTAAGGATTACACAGGCCTTAGAAACCGAGCGCCTGGTGCACGGTAATTGCTCCAATAGTCACTAGAGCGGAATGATCATAAACACATGCTCAAGCCCCCAGTCTGGGGAGGCGACACAGTAAGGAGAAATGACCCCCACTGCAGCTCCATACATAAAGGCTGACACAGACAGCAAGGTGACTGACGGTAGACTTCACCATTTCAGAACAGGCAAGCAGTAAATAACAGAAAAAAGGTCCATTCAGAAAAGGTAGTTCTACCCTTTACTGGGAAGTCAATTCACAGACGACTTTTGCTAAAAACGCTTTGAACCTTTTCACAAAGAATCAATGATCAATAATAAACACAGTCTCAAGGCAAACAATAGGCATATGGGGCTCTGGAATGCAAGCAGAAAAAGCCACAGTGTGTGGAGGGTACCCAGCTCTCACAGGTGCAGGGAAAGGATGCTCACATGGGTTTCCAGAGCAAACAGGATGTCCCAGAGATCCTGAGAGAGGACACTGAGGACAGGCAACTGGAATGCAGGCCTCCTGCGCCTCAACTCAACACGAGGGCTCCAACCCTGGCAATTCAAAACTGCATTCCCGGAATTACACAGATATGTGAGTTACCGTCTTTAAATAGATGAACATGAAGGTAAGGTTATTTCCAGACAGTTCATCATCTCTCAGCTCGATCGTTTCCTAGTGTCAAAAGGAAAACAGATGAAGACACATATACACAACTTTATTACTTAGCACCTTTTTATAAGTCAGAGCATTTCAAAGTCAAGTAATTTTTAATGATTATAAAGGAAAACAACTTATACGACGATGGTATCACCTTTTACAAAACTCTTTCATGGGGGCGGCCGGATGGCTCAGTTGGTTAGAGCACGAGCTCTGAACAACAGGGTTGCCGGTTCGATTCCCAGAGGGGATGGTGGGCTGCACCCCCTACAACTAAAGACTGAAAATGGCAACTGGACTTAGAGCTGAGCTGCGCCCTCCACAACTAGATTGAAGGGCACCTTAGGGCCCTGGAAAAACACACTGTTCCCCAATGAAATTAAAAAACAAACAAACAAAAAACCTCACATATGCTATCTCGTTTGTTTCTCTCTCTCTTGTTCCCCCCCCCCTCCGGTTCAAGGCGTTGTTTCTCAGACTAGTTGTGTAGGACACAGCTCCCAGGCCCAGGCTGGTGTTATGAGCCTTGCGCTCCCCCAGCCAAGGCAGGCAGTCACTGGTCGGCTGCTTACAGCAGTCCACGGCAGCTCTTGCTGGCTGCCGGCCACTCATGCTAGCCACCTGCCACTCACGGCAGCCCAGCTCCAGGGACAGCTGTAGTTCACCATCTTAGCTGTAGAGGGCGCAGCTCACTGGCCCACACAGGAATCAAACTGGCGACCTCGGGTTAGGAACACGTGCTCCGGGCCCGCCCTCTGTTTCTCTTACAGAATAGAAAGGTAAACTGCTTAAGGAACACAAGTCATGCCTGTATAAGACTGTAATTCAACTGAACAATGGGATTAATCATAGCCAACACTAACAGTAAATGGGGGGGAATATCTACTAGCATGTGTGTGTAAATTTAATCTTTACACTTTAGAGATTAAGGAGCAACGGAGTTTTTCACATGCACTATTCTAAGAAGTAAAGTTCTTTTCCATCCTCTGACAACTCTGCCCCAATTACAGAAGTATGAATTATTCAAGTTTATGGTGTCGTATTTCCTATTCCTTCTACCAGAGGGATTTGGGGAGTGAGAATATAGCGGCACTGTGCACACACCACCTGGTGTAGCGCGTCCATATTCCTAAACATCAGCGTATTACGCTCAAGGATGGGACTTCCCCACCCCACACGTTCTGTCTCCCTCAGCCTGCAGGTTCAAGAGTGTGTGTGAACAAATGTCCCACGGCAGAAAGCAGGTGCTAAGCCACACAGGGGACTGCAGCCGGAATCATTCTAAGTCTACCCACTTCCAACACCACCAAATGATCAGGCTGGCGAGTGGCCCACTCGGTTACCTTCTGCAGCAAAGGCTCCAGGTTGACACCAAATCGTACAGACAGTTTTAGGAACAGCAGCAGCTTCAGTGAAGGGCCCCAGAACACAAATCTTCCTTCACCGCAATAGGCCTATTCTGGCACATTCTGACATTCCTTATGTCCAGAAAAGAGAAAATGCTGACAAAGAGGGGTGCACAGAGGCCCTGGGCAGGTTTGCACCACTGCTGACCCACAGGTTACTTGAGGGTTCTGTAAAAACCTCTGGAAGGTTTTTAACAAAATGGGCGCCCCACACTGTTTCCGCATCAGAATTTGCAAACGTCTGAAAAAGCAGGATGTGTGCAGCAAGTAAAGTCTTCAAAACCATCAAGAGCCTTTTAATTAACATAAGAAATTTCTCATTCTCAAACTAAAATCCAGGAAAATCATGTTAGTACATGGTCCATGGATGGACGTTAGGGTTCTGAAAACTGCCCCAATCGTTTCAAGTTCACGACTATTGCATTTTTCTGGTGAAAGAATCCACAGCATCCATCACGTCCTCAAAGGGACCCCCGACCTCTCCTCAAGTTAAGAACCAATACTCTAGGGAAAAGCAGGGCCAGCTGCATCCTTGGCCACTGGATCCTCAATTATTCTGAGCCCCTTAAAGGACCAAAGAAATCCAACAGCGAGACTGTAGGAAAATGATTACTCTAGCAGCGCTTAACACTTGTTTTTGATTATGGAAATCTGAGTAGGCTTTCTGTAATACTAGAGGAATGCCAAGCAGCAGACTTTACAAGAACTTAAGTACAGAAACAGCTTAGCAAATGGCAAAATGACGACGATAGCTTTTGCAGGCATGGATGAAAGATGAATCCAGTCTACTGAACTGTGCCGCATTATAACTTCATTCATGCACGCGTTCAGTGAAATTCAGCGCCCTGGTGTCTTACCGGAGTCTTGCCCTACATTCCTTGTTGCTCTAAGCTCATCTCACCTGTGTTTTTTTCCCTACGGCTGTTTTTCTGACCAAAAGGGGTCCTGTCCTATCACTGGTGGCTGGAGTCCTCTCGCCCACCCAAGCGACTTCTGAGACTTGGTTTGACTCCTCCCGGAGCCCCCACAGCAGCTCCTTCTGTATCTGAGACCTGGAAAGACAAACGTGTCTTTCATTTATACCTCTACTACAGGATTAGGAACACACACGGCCTTAACCATCTTCACTGTACCCTTTTCTTAACTAATTTTACGCTGATTTCAACTAATTCTGGTTTATGACCTTAGTACGGAATATTAACTCCCTTTTCAGCCATCCAAAATTTCTAGCTTCAAATCAGGTGGTGCAGTCTACTTCTAGTGTAAACGACAGATGGTTCAACAAAAGTATCCCATACAGCATGACTCACAATAATGGCCAAGATGCTGCTGGAGCTACTACTTGGGGTGACCAAGTGGAGGGCAGAGATGGGTGACAGGTGCCATGTCTGAGATATCCCTGTACTGCACATGGGTAGGGATGGGCAATGATCCGAGCCAGCGTCTCCTGCCATTAGAGAGAGCTACTGGGGAAGACACACTCTTGACCTTGAGGTCAGGATATCAGAGATAGAGAACAAGCTCTACTGTCCATGTTGGAGCCCCTGGCTTCAGCTGGGCCTGAGCCCCACGCAGACTTCTTGTCACATCAGTCAACAAAGTCCCTCTTGTTGTAACTAGTTTTATGTGTGCCGTACACACACACCACTCTATACACTTTGTTTTGCCTGCTGCAACCTTCACCACTACACGCTTTCTCAACTTCCCCACCCCATTCCCACTCCCTACTGAGCTCCTAGCAAGCAAGCAGTGGGTACAAGGAAGAAAAGAAAAAGATCAATGCAGTTCACCTGCTACTCGAAAGCATATCCAGGAAGTCACCCTTGAGAAAGTGATGAAGAAATAGATTGTAAAACAGCCAAAAAGGGACAGGGGGAATCAAAGTACCCACAATTACCATTGAGTTGTATCTAAAACAATGTTATTTCACACTGTTCTGATGTGACCATAATCAGAAACACATTGTATTATATATACAACATAAAGTCAAAGTTTTTATGAAATACCCTTGAATGGGTGACAACCTTTGACGCTTACATTTTTTCCTTATAAGATGGTTCCAACCTACTAAATTCATCTCATTACCCATCATTTGAAAAATACAGATAATACAAAAATAACTATTTTCTCTTAAAATCTAGATTCTGGTAAAAGTTTCTGGAGCACAAGAATTATTATTCCATTTCACATATGACACACTGAGGTTTGGGAGGGTATGGAACCAGCTGAAAGCAGGCAGTGTGCCCCACAGCACCCCCCACCCTCACCCCGGGCCGGCAGGTTCCACACCCCATGCAGCTCTCCTGTTTCAACATTCCCATGAAATACGTTTCCTCAAACACAGTGGAAAGTGTTTCACGTATAAAATCCCCAAATTTATCCCACTTCTTTCCCTTTCTTTTACACAAAACAAAACCTCAAAGGCCAGTGTGCCCACAGGCACGTATGTGTCACTGCCTGGGGTAGGACAACTGGGGACATTTGCCACACATAAGGACACAGAAATTAACTAATTCTTATTTCTGGAAATTACACAATACCAAACCCAACACCTCTCCCCTGGCACTGCTTCCATAGTTTTTGGACAGAACAGCAACTAAGAACAAATAATAAGTTCCAGCCTTAAGTGGACACCAAGACCAGGAAGGTGACTTCATGCTGTGAGGCCTGGACAGAGGGTAGAGCAAAGTATGCACCGCCCCACCACCACTAAAACACAATAGAGACCAGAGGCTCCCTTTCTCCCCCAATCTGAATATAATAAAGATGAGAGGCCCCCGCCCCCATGCTTAAGCATACAAAACTCATATTACAAGTAAGGAAACTGAGGTTGAAGGAAGCTTATGTAACTTGCCTGAGGTCAGCCCAGAAGGGGGCCCGCGCTGGGCCAGAGCCCAGACAGTGGACTCCACAGATCTCCCTTTGCCATAGCCCCAAGTCCTGGAATTTCCTACATTGGGCGGAACAGGCCAACACTTGTCAAGGAAAAGATCACAAGAAAAGCCTCTATCTAGGGTGAACCAAAAGTCTTTACTTGTATATCACACATCAAAAAAAAAAAAGGCATATTCATTCAAGTACTCTCAATTGGTGGTTAAATGCTCAGATCTGACCAATCTCTTAAAGAAATATGTTCTCCGATTGTGTTTAACACAAAAGGAATTCTACATGGAACTGGATCTGAATGGCTCCTAGTAATGGCAACTGGCATGGACTGGTTCTTCTGGTCAACAGGCCCCAAGTCCATCAACCTCCTAGCCAGGAACTCCACTTTCCTGGCTCATCCAGCTGCCTTGCCTCCCTCCCAGAGCGGCCCTGAATTGTGACACAAACCTTCCTGGAGACCAGAATCCTTTCACCAAGCCAAGATGTCAACACAATTCAAATGAAGGCCAAAGGCGGTAGGAAGGTCCAGGGGAATGCTGTGCTAGTGCACTGGGAAAACCTCGGTTTGGCAGCAACTTCCGCCACCCTTGCTCATATAACCAGGTTTCAATGAAACAGACAAGTTACAGTTTAGGCCTGAGAACACACAGGCTACCTTCCCGTGCTGATCATTTTCCCAAACTCTGTAGCCAAGATCCCAGAGTAGAAGCCCCCGGAGCTTCCTGCATTTCCATCAATCCCAATCCCATTATCACCACTTTTAATCTCACTATCAGATTAAAAACAAATCTCACTTAAAAACAACCCCAACCCCACTTTAAAGCACCTCCTCCATTGGTCTCCACCTTCAGCTCACCAAGGAAGACACACATAGAGGGGTTCTGGGAAGGCACCTGGCCCATCTTGGTGTCCCCTAGTGACGCTTGGTGATACGCAGCAGCTGGTGCACTTTCCTAACCTAGCTACCTAGTCTCACTTCAATCCTTCACCATGGTCAACGACAGCAAATAGCTAACCTTGAGAAGTCACTGCCTCATTTTATCCTCAGCTGAAAGATTAAGTGAAGTCTGGGGAAGGTTGAGTGACAGACTGAAGGTCACAGAGCGGGCAGCTGGGCCAGGATTCAAACTGGGGTCTAACTGTGCTGCACTGGTGGTATCAGTCTGGAGCAGGCCAGCAAAAATCAGACAAGATTGGATGACAAGAAGCTGCTCAAGCCCTCGCCGCCGTCACCCTGCCCAGAGCATTCAGATAACACGTAGGGTCAGGAATTCAGGAAACAAAGTTCAACTCTGGGCAGGAGAGAGAGTAGAAAAGTCAAAGAGCAAACAAGATCTTGAGACACTTCTGCTTCTTAGAGCCCTGAGAACACTCAAGATGACATTTTGTTTTTATACAATTGCTATTTGTTGGGGAAAATGTTAAAAATCTCACCCTTATAAACAAGACACTGTTAGGCTGTGATGAGAGAAATGGAAATTCATGGAACTTTTCTAGAGAATAAATTTGTATCAAGTTTTCAAAACTGCACACCCTTTGATCTAGCAAATTCCCTCTCTACACCTGAAAAAAAAAAAGAAAACTTGAAAATCATGTCCAAAAATAGCATAATTAAATGATGGTACTTCATATGATAAAATATTAGGCAACCACTTACCACAGAGCATTTTGGAAACATTCACCATGTAATTTTTGAAAACTTAGAGTACAATTCAATTTTGTTACTCATATGTAGAAAAAGACTATAATAAAATGGTACAAGAGATGTTTCTTAACATTTAACATCATCTTAATGTTCTGTGTTTTCCAAATTCTTTAAAATGACCATGCATAACTATGTATGGTGCCGGGTAGGTCCTATAGTTAGTTATCTGGGAATCACTTCACAAATTCCATAAATGTCTAACCACTATGCTATACACCTGAAACTAATATAAAATAATACTGAATGTCAACTGTAATTGAAAAATAAAGAGGAAAAGAAAAAAAAATAACCACGTACTACTTTTGTTTAAAGAAAAAACCCTTAAAATCTCATTTGCAAATGATGTGGACCTACCAGTGCTATTCCCTTTCAGGGTTTGGTCAAGAACGGGAGAGATGGCTGCTTTGCCCTAACTTTGACACTGGACTCACTCTTCATGTATTTCTTTACAATGGAACACATCCCATGATTTGCTTTGGGACATGTGGGTGCAGTTTAATCACTTGTAGCCTGTTTAGATTGAAAAAAAAAAACAGATGTTTTTAAAGTCACTTTTTACAATAGTAGTACAAGTTTGGGGTGAATCTTCTAGACCGTCTTCTGTGCCTCATTAGCATTCCAAACTGTTTTCTAACAATGCAAAATTAAAAAAGAAAACACAAACAGGGGTCACATCATGCAGTCTGTACTACATGTCAACATGCTGACATGCTTGCACTTTCATTTCCTCGTTCTTTTAAATAGCCACACCATATGCCATTAAGCTTTTCTTTTAAACCCTCTATGCAAGCACTAGAAAATCAATGCAGTTAAAAAAAAAAATCATTGCCTAATTACCTCAACCTAGCAATTCCACTCCTAGGCACCTACCCAAATACATATGTCTACACAAAACCTTGTGTAAAACCGCTCCCCGCAGCATCATTCAACAATACCCCAAAAGGAGAAGCAACCTAAATACCCGCCAACTGATTGATGAATGGATAAAATGTGGCATACTCACATAATGGAATATCATTCAGTCATAAAAGGAATGAAATACTGATTCATGGTACAGCACAAACCCTGAAAACATACTGAGTGAAAACAGCCAGATACAAAAGGTTGTATGTTGTACGATTCCTGAAATATCCAGAATAGGCAAATTTACAGAGATAGAGAAAATTAGTAGTTGCCAGGGGTTGTGGAGATGGAGAGTGACTGTTAATGGATAGGGGTTTCTTTTTGAGACGAAAATGTTGTAAAATTGGTTGTGATGGTTCCACAACCGAATATACTAAAAACCACTGAATTGTACTCTTTAAATTGGTGAACTGTACCATGTGTAAATTATATCTCAATAAATCTGTTATAAAAAACTAAAAACAAAAAGATGTTTGATAGGATTTTATAAGTGTAATGCTCAAATTATACATAACTTACACATAATAAATGTTTGGAGGATGATTACATTAATAAAGAATATATGTACCAAATAAAAGTTATTGTGTAAGTATCTTGTCTTTCCTCATACATAGTAAGAGCTCAGGAACTAAACTGTTGAGATGGATTGGCCAATCACATACACATAAAGTCAGAATATTAAAGAGTGCTCAATGTTTCAAAAAAAATCATTTTTTTTATTGACAATATGAGATTCACATTGAGAAATGCTACCCATACATGTTTATTATTAAGCATTTCATCTCCCTCTTAAAATACTTTTTTCCCAGGTCAGGGTTGAACCAGAGCCCAAACCCACTTACCACATTTCAAACTGCTAACTAAATGGGAAACGTACAGTAGCCAGTGCACAGAAGCAACTGCAAGCCATGCTGCTTGGACTATCAATAAGTCACTGCAATTTCTAGAGACCTTAATGTTATCTTAAAATCCATTCTTTGTAAGCAACCACCTAAACAATTACGTCCACTGTTAACAATATTTTATTAACTCAAGAGGAATTATTTGCACTTGGTATTACGGACATGCCACTTCTTGTTCAGTTATTTCTCCAGTTTATTCAATCAAAGAATATTTTCGGAGCTCTTCTAGGTGCTGAGAACACAACAGAAAATTAAAATAGGCAAAGCCAATCAAACAAAACCCTGCCCTCATGGAACTTACACTCTCGTAAAAAGAAATTAAAGGAATTTTTATTTTTTTTTACAAGTTCATGTCTCATGAATTAAATGTCAGCATCAACAAGGAATCCCCAGAATCCTTGCCTTGAGAATGTCTTTTCTAAACACCAAAAACCACCGATTTATAAAACATTAGTTCACAATGACAAGCTTTTCCTTCCTTTTTATAGATTTGCCAAGAGCATAAAGACAAACATGATCTACAAGTTTATTCAAAATAAAAAACTGAAAACACTACATACAATTCTGACACACAATAACAATGGGTTGTCAGAAGATTTAACAGTCCAGTCTTCAAATCACTGAGGCACCAAATGGTTTTTGCTTTCAATTAAAAAACTTCAATCTCCTTCTAGAATCTGTACATTGCAAGGCATTCAATAACCTGAATTGTGTAACACAAAAATATTGCATCCCCTACCTTCAAAAGCAAAAGTGCAATTTAGTACAAAGATCACAACTACTGGCTCAAAAAGATAACTTTTGGAAACAAAGTCTAAATTCCTTTAAACAATTCAATAATTTAGTGGAAATTTTACTGAAATTTTTACAAAGTGGCCAACGACTCTCTTGCAACTCTTAGGTAATTTTTCCCCCTCCTCATTACCATCCAAGCTAGGGAAGCTAGCTATATCGGCACCCCAGAACAGCCAACCTATCCTTAAAATGCAGCCACTTTCATGTGCAAGCAAAGTTCCTTATTTTCAGCAATTTGTCGGGGGCTGAATTCTAGCAAGATAAACCCAGATGGGCTTGTCTTCTTCCCGGTAAGACTAACTAGAACTATCTTAACAGACTTACATGTATCTACTCCACAGCCTTAGCCCTTAGATACTATGTTTCCTACCAAGTAAAGGGTATGACGGATAATAAGGGATACATTCTGTTTCAGATCAGGCTTTTCCGCCTCGATTTGATCAACGGAAACCATCTGAGAGGTTTATCTTCCCCACGTTGGAGCTTTTGGGGAGGAGGGGTTGGTTATCTACAATGCCCTGCGGGAGAGATAATCCCCAACCAAACCAAAAGGAATGTTTTATTATTGACAAGGTCCTAAAACGAACTGTGCTATCCCGAACCTTCCTGAATTGAAAACATTCATAAATCCTGTAGAGTAACGCTTTCTTTACAATTTCCAAGGACTACAAATTCCAAGGACTAACAATTTAATGAACTTGACAGCCTCATTCATAAAAATCTCCCAACCACTCTTACAGCAAAGAGCCACTGGCTTAGAGGTACGCTGTGATTTGGTTTTTGTAAACAGGGACAGCAAAAGCCCTCTCCAAGGTAAGCAGACACCAACTGTCGTGAGGCAGTCTCGGTGAAGTCACTTCTTGCATCCAACACACGTGAAAACGAACCCAAAGACCAAGACCATAAACCTCAGTAGGCTGCACATTAAATGAGTAAACAATTAAATAAAAACACTTCAAAAAATAATGCGTGGTCTTGAATAAAAGGGAAGTCGGCCACTCTAGAAAAGACACATGATTCATCACCGGCCTGCACAGGAGTATTTACACTGTCCACTACACCAAAGTGGGATTTCCCATCTTCATCCAAGGCCGGGCCTTGGGGGCGTCTCAGTCGGCTGAAGTTGTGCTATTTCCGTTTTTTTTTGGGGGGTCACTTTATTTCGCTGAATCACTACTCCCCCACAACCACACCCCAAAACACCACCCCGCACATCGCAAATAGGAGGCCGTGGCAAGGACGCCAAGCGAGCACCCACCGAGCAAAACAAAGCACCCAGCGAGGGGCTGCCAAGCTGGGAAAAGGTGGGTAAAGAGAGCCAGGCTCGCTGCCCCCAGGCGCCTGACTCCGGGCAGGCGTGCAGCGGCAGCCTCCTCCTGGGGACAAGCAGCGTTCTCCGCAGAGCTCCGGGGACGCCCGGGAAGGTGAGGAAATGAGGGCGGAGGCGCGCTGCCCCGGCCCGGGCAGGACCCAGGCGCCGGGGTGGAGGGAGAGCGCTCCGGACCCACCCCACGTGAGCTGCCGGGCTGAGGCCGAAACCGCCCCGGGGACAGCGACGCCACCACCACCACGCCAGGCCGGGACTTACCCAGACCGGGCGCGCCGCGGGCCCCGCAGCGGCCGCTTCCTCCTCCTCCTCCTCCTCCTCACTTGACAAAATGGCGGCGGCAGGAAGTGCCGGGCGCCTCGGCCCGCCCTCCGCCCGCCCCCGGCCGCCCGCCCCGCCGCGGAGCCTGCGCCCCCCGCCCGCGCCCCCGCCCCGAGCCCGGGGACGACCGCGCCAACTACCGGGCGGACGAGCGAGAGGCCCGACGCTCCGACGCCAACGCCCCGGCGCGAGCTGGCGGCGCGGGGACGCGGGAGGCCCGCAGGCCCGAGCCCGCGTCGCCCCGGCCTCTCCGCCCCCGTGAGGCGCCGATGGCGTCGGAGCTGGCGCACCGGCCCCATTACGCAATGCAGGTGACGCGGGCCGCGCCGCGGGCCCCCTCCGGCCACCCCGTGCTGCCCGCCGCCCCGAAGGGCACTGGTCCTCACCTGAGACGCTAGGCCGCACGCCGCCCCCGCTGGCCGCCCGCCGCCGCTGCCTCCTCGTCGGGCTGCTGTGTGACGCCGGGGCCCGCCCGCCGCGCCCACCGCTCCGCCGCGCTCACAGGCCCAGTTTACCCGCGGGCACCGCCGGCAGCCGCCACCGCCGCAGCCGCCGCTTCGGCTACTCGGCTGCGGGAGAGCAGAACAAACAGCCCTCCCGCCGCCGCCGCCGCCGCCGCCGCCGCCAGCGCACTGACGTCACCGCGCACGCTGCGCGCGCGGCTCCGTTCCGCCGCCGCCGCCGCCGCCGCCGCCGCCCGGCGTGCGCGCCCCCTAGACCGTGCCCAGCGCGAGCGAGCTCGGGAGAGCCGGCGGCCGCCAGGTAACTGTGCGAGGCGGGCTCGCGGGGCTGGGGGTACCCTGCAGACCGAGAGAGGGGACCCCACAGACTGAGGGAGGGGACCAAGGAGAGATTATTGAAAGCTGCGCCTGAGGGGAAAGATCCGAAGGCAGAGGGAGACGTCCAAAACTTAAGACGGGTCTGATGATTGACCCTCAAAGGGAGAAAGGACGGATTCCCACAGACTGATGGCAGAGGCCGAGGGAGAGACTCCTGTCTGAGGGAGGCCGCACCTGCTGGAAGGAGTGGAGGTGATGTCGGGCCGCAAGGGGGGGGGGGGAGCGGCGATGGGGGCTTGGGGCTGGGGTGCGGGAAAGGTGCGGAGGCTGTCAGCAAGGCCGAGGTGGCATCTTTCTTGGCGAGCCCGGCTCAGAGGTAAAGACTGGAAGCTGCTGGACTCCGGGCCTGGCGCACCTCCCTCCCGTTGTCCCCCGGCTGACCTTCTTGTCCTGAAATCCATAAAACGACGAAATTAGGCTTAGGTCACTTGCAGTTTAAAATGATTCTGCGAAATTTTTCAAAGGGGAAGCATAACCTCCTTTCTCTTTTGCCCTTAATTTACTCTTAGAATTTTAAGTCTCATATTTTAAAACCAGCACACTCAAGTTATTCTAAAAATTCTAAGTAATGAAAAATTTCCTGATAGCCCTTTCTTTCAGGATATATTGACACACTAGGATAGCAGTCAATAGTTTTGTCTCGATTATGGTGTTTGCTCACTTTTCACCAAGGGCAATAATCAATCACTGATGAGTACTGGGCACAGTAAAGACTTAATTTTACCCTTTAACAAAACATGAGATAACAAGTTATTAAGTGCAAGAAATAAAGGTGATAATGGTGATTGGTTCATTAGTAAGCTTCTTCTAATTCTGTATGTATTACAGAATATTGAAACTTGTGAATATCTCTGCCTCCTAATTTTGCACGCTCAGCAATTTGCAGAAAATGATTGGAAATGGAAAAATAGGAAGGTACACAGGGCTAAGTGAATATGGGATAACAACTTCTTCTTTTTTCTATTCTGCCTTTCTTCTGCCTCCCCCCACCCCGACCCCCGACCCCACTCCAGTTCAAGTCGTCGTTGCTCAGTCTAGTTGTGTAAAGCATAGCTCCCTGGCCCATGGGATGACAAATTTGAAGGAAACCAGAATATCCATTTTAAACTGCCCTTTCAGCCACAGTCGTCTTGTTGCATTATCCACTTAATTTATTGTTGTTGCAGACAACAAATGTCTTTGGAAGTAATTTGGAGCTCCCAGTTTTCAAGTTACATAATAAAATCTCTGCTTTGACTCTATAGAGTCACACTTCAATATCTACCTTGATTTACTGGATCCAACTGGAGGGCTTTTTGGCTATTGCTAGAAATCAAATCCAACCTGAAGAGACTATGCATGCTGTAAAGGGAGTTCCAAACGCTGTCTTCAGAAATCTTTTAGGATAACAATGTCTCATTCTGTATGTCTTCTGTAGTGGATAGCTTAACTCCTCACAGGTAACTCAAATTCAAAAAATGTCTATCCAGTTGAACAATAGTCTCGTTATTTAATGGTTCACGTTTTGAATAAGCTATTGTTCACTTTCTCTTGTTATTACTGTGTTTGCAATACTAAAAACCCACAAGAGATTAAAAAAAATATTAAGGAATGAAATATGTAGTAGTACATAAAGTAATTCTGACTGGTAATATTTGTTTTTAGTACAGTAATGCATGAAACCATTTTAATTGAACAATACTGAAAAATAGAGAAGAAAAATGAAGCTTCCCCCCTCCCGCTCCCCTACCAGAGTAACCACTGTTATCATTTTGATGTGTTTATACCTGTGCTATCTGATAACCACTGGCCACATGCAGTTGAGTGCTTGAAATGTAGCTGGCTCAAATTGAGATGTGCTGCAGCTGTAAAATGCACATTGCATGTCAAAGATTTAGTACAAAAAAACATGTAAAATCTCATTAACTTTTTATATTGAGCTTATGTATATAATCATAATTATGATTATGTTGAAATATATATATAGGGTTACATATATAGGGTTAAATAGAATATGTTATTAAACTTAATTTTAACCTGTTTCTTTTTTTTAATGCAGCTCCTAGAAAATACAAAATTACGTACATGGTTTGCAATATATTTCTATTGGATAGCACTGGTGTAGACTTTTGATTCTATGCAACAATACGTATCTACATATAGAAATGGTTGTGTTATAAAACAAAGGGATCATTCCATATCTGTTAATTTGTAACATGTTCTTTTTCGTTTAATACATCCTGGAAGTCATCCCACATGGATACTTGGAGATCTGCCTAATTGGGAGATAACGTGGAGATAACATAGAATATGGTATGGATATATACTAATTCATTTGTTCTCCTATTTATATTTATTTCATTTCCAGTTTTTCCATCATCATAATCAGTATTACAATGGATATCCTTATAGATTTCTCATTCTCTTTTCATACATGCGAGGAATTTTCCAAAAAATTACATAGTGTTTTCTTAAAAGCAAGGGTAAATCTATATAGCATGATCAGCTTTGTAAAAGCTGGAGGTGTTTGATTTGTAATAGCATGAATCCATGCCTACTGTCCAATGAGAATTTGCCCATGAGGTTACATTCTGGAATTTATCGTTTGCTCCTAGAGTTGTTGAGTGCCTCACACAAAATCACACATTTATACACTTTAGAATTCAGATCTCCTGCCTCCATGAAGACTGCCTTCCTTTTTTCTATAGCCCAGGAATTGACAAATTTTTTCTGTAGAGTCAGGCAGTCGATATTTTAGGCTTTGTGGGCCATACAGTCTCTATAACATGGCCAGTCTTGGTAGCTCTGCTGCTGTTGCACAAAGCAGCCATAGCTAACACTATGTAAACAAACGGATGTGGCTGTGTTCCAGTAAAACTATGGATACGAAAATTAAAATTTCATGTAAATTTCAGGAATCACAAAATATTATTCTTTTGATTTTTGTTTTCAACCTTTTAAAACTACAAAAACCATTCTTAGCTGGAAGGCTATACCAAACAGACCATAGTCCAGATTTGTCTCCTAGGCAGTAGTTTGCTGATCTCTGCTTAGACTCTCAAGTCTAAAGAAATGGAAATTTCTTTACTATTATGCAGAAGCTATTCTGCTTGCAATTTTTAATAGTTTTTTTTAGCAGTTTTAGATTTATATTAAAATTTAGTGGCAGGTAATCCCATATATCCCCTCACTTCCCTTCTCCCTCATCCCCCATTAGTAACATCTTGTGGTTACAGTTAATCAGCCAATATTGATACATTATTATTAACTAAACTCCATAGTTTACATTAGGGTTCGCTCTGTGTTGTATGCTCTATGGGCTTTGACAAATGTATAATGACATGTATCCACCGTTATGCTTGCCAATTTTTAACACAGACTAGATAGGAACAAACAGAAGCTTCAGAGTAAAGCATTACAATTCTGTCAGCTACAAACAGGTACAAGATGGCCCTAAGTCTCTGCTCCTCCAATAATTTGTATTTTGCTATGCTTTGCTTAGTTTTGAAGTGTTTTACAAACATCATTCACTGTCACACTCAAAATAATGAGATTGCTGGAAAACCTAGTGGAATGTAGAACGAAGAGCCGTACAATTGCCATAATAAAAGAAAGTGATTTTAAAAGTTTCAGAGTGGAAAGAAAATGCAAATGGGATAAAGTGCTTAGGAGGAAGGAGTGTGGAGGTCAAAGAAGGAATGATAGTGGGAACTCTCTTTTGATTCAGTCATTTTAGAAAATGCTCATCGTTTGGGTCATTTTAGAAAACAGTCTGGCCTCTTCTGGTGAAGTGGAACTCTGAATACTGTATGGCCCACTAATTCCAATCTCACAGAAACTTGCTGACACACTTAAGGCTCAGAGTAGCACTGTTCCTAAGAGCCCCCGCTGAAAACCCAAATGTCCATACACAGTAGAACGAGTGTAATGAAAATGAACAAACCACAGCCACATACAACATAGATAAGTCTTACAAACATAATAAGAAACCAAAGGAGCAAATCATATGTGCATATGTGATCATCCCTATTCGATGTAGATTTCTAAAACAGACAAAAATAGACTGAAGTTTTAGGGAAGTAAAACTATAAAGAAAAACAAGCAAGTAAATACCACTGTTTACCTGAGAGGGTGATCAGGCAGGGATGAGGGTGAGTGTGGCCAGTTTCTGAGGTAGAGCAGTAGTCTATTTTTTCAAAATTTGTTTTTTTAAGTGTACAGTATTGTTAACTATAAGCACAGTGTTGTATAGCAGGTCTTTAGAACTTTTTCATCTTACATGACTGAAAACCGTTCCACTTCTTGACTATGCATTAGCTTTGTAATTATTCACTCTGCTATACATACCTATGCTTTATGAATATTTTTCTTATATTTCAATTTTTTAAGGAGAAAAAAGAATGAATCTTATAAGGAAAATTGTGCCTAAGAGAGAAGTGAATAGAAAAGGCTAATGATAAACTTGAAATAGGCAAACTTCTGAATGTTTGGTTAGGAAATGAGCAGCATTGCAAGATAACTTCTAGTTTAAGACTCACACAGAAGGCTGGTGATTTGAAAGCTTAGAGGTTAAGCATGGTGAAAAGTGTTGCTGATAAAACTTCATCACGAGCCATTGGTGATCCCAGAGGTTCAAGACCTCATTGAATCATCACAGCATCAGACTGAGTGGCAATGGGCCAAGTGAGGCTGCTCTCGCTGCTAAAAAACTTCCCTGTGGCATTTGCTGAGCAGGGAAGGCTTTCTTGCCTTGATAGATAGGGAAGGATGCCTGATAGAACTTATTTCAGCCAGGACCCCATGATTAGGCCCATTTTAAAGCTTGGTGTTAAGGACCTACTAACAGGATTGAAAGCGTAAATCTCTTTTGTCCCTTTCATCTTCCAGACAAATGGGCTCATGAAGCAGGCTCTTGGAATCAGGTATAAGAAGAGCATCTATATCTCGATTTATACTGGTATTGTGTGGTAGGCAGCTTTCAAAGATGGCCCCCAATGATCCCTACCGCCTGGTATTCACACCGTTCTGTAATCTCCCCCTTGAGTGTGGACTGGACCTAGTGACTTGTTGCTAATGAAAGAAATAATGGGAAGTCACTTTTCCGATTAGGTTACATTTACAAGAGACTGTGACTTGAATCTGGCTGGACTCTGTCTTCTCAGCTTGCACATTTTGATAAAGCAAGCTGCCATGTAGGAGAGACCCATATGACAAGGAACTGAGGGTGGCTTCTGGTGAACAGCTGGCACGGAGCTAAAGCCTTCAGTCCAACAGCTACAATGAACTAAGTTCTGCCAACAACCACCTGAGCAACACTGAAAGTAGGTCCTTCCACAGCCATGCCTTCAGATGAGACCACAGCCTTGGCCAACACTTTGATTACAGCCTTATAATTCCAACTAAGGACCCGACTAAACCACACCTGAAATTACGAAATAATAAATGTTTTTATTTTAAGACACTAACTTTTGGAGTAATTTGTTAAGCAGCAATAGGTAACTGATACATCCTGGGACCAAATATCCCCTTTCTATAAGGAAGACATATTTCAGCCTTATTGGGGTTGATGAATAGTGGTTAAGTTCTTCCTTTTCCCAGACTATTCCCTTAGCTTCCTCTGGTTTAGCCATTGCTGAGTTAGACAAAATGTATTTCAAACATGGGAAAACTGTTGTGGTCTTAGTTCATTTGAGACAATTAGTATTGTTATCCTCACTGTCCTCCAATGGGAAGGAATTAGGGACTTACATCTCTCTAAGAAGGCTACATTTTTCCTTATGGGAACCACTGTAGTAAGGTAACATTTTGTTACCTTTAAGTCAGTCATTGGTCCCTGGGGGTTATCTCTAAAGAATAATTCTAAGAGAATTTTATGGCAGCAAATAAGGGGAACTTGTGATGTATTTGTGAGCTCTCTATCTTCACTCCTATTTAGAGAACTGTTACCAAAGCATCAGAGAAACTAAAATCCCCAGGCATTTCCCATGGGGCAGGTTGAGGATTTGTCCTGAGTGGGTATCTTTGGGCAGGTTACTGAGCAAAGACATGATACATGCACCCACAATGCCTGGGCCTTGCAGGCACTAAATACCCAATGTGTTGACCTGTGTCTCCTAAATTTAGTTCCCCAAAGGAGATTTCATACAGGTACTTTATGTTCTTCAGTCAAAGAATCCAGCTTAAATGGATTGGCTGGAATTTTCTGGAGTATTTGCAGGAGCCTAGAAAATGGTCTTCCACAATAAATTTAAATTGAATTCACAATTACGAGAAAGATTACTGAGAATATAAATAACTTTAAAAAGAAATGATATAAGAATGCCAACATTGTACTAGAAGTTCTAGCCAGAGCAATCAGATATAAAAGGCATCCATATAGGAAAGGAAGAAGTAAAACAATCTCTATTCACAGATGACATGATCTGATATACGGGAAATCCTAAAGAATCGACCAAAAAACTATCGGAGCTATTAAATTCAGCAATGTTGCAAGATATAAGATCACAGAAAAATCATATGTATTTCTATACACTAGCAACGAAGAATCCAAAAATAAAATTAAGAAAACAATTCCATTTACAGTATCATCAAAGGAATAAAATACTTAGGAATAACTTTAATAGAAATACAGAAATTTCAGCAGAAATGCTGAAAACTACAAAACATTGCTTTAAAGAAGTTAAAGACCTAAATAAGAGTTAAAGACAACTATGTTCATGAATTGGAATATTCTATCTTAATACTGTAAAGATGGCAGTGCCCCCCAAATTGATCTATAGATTCAACATAATTCCAAATACCAGCTGGCTTTTTTGTAAAAATTGGTAAACTGACCCTGAAAATACAGAAACTCAAGGGACCCAGAATAACCAAAACAATCTGGAGAAAGAGGAACAAAGTTGGAGGATTCACACTTCCTGATTCCAAATCTTTCTACAAAGCTACGATGTGGTACTGGCATTAGGATGGCCATACAGAACAATAGAGTCGAATTGAGAGCCCAGAAATAAACACATGTGGCTATGGTCAACTGACTTTTGACAAGGCTGCCACAGCTATTCAATGAGGAAAGAATAGTCTAACAAATAGTGCTGGGACAACGGGATTTTCACACAGAATAGAATGAAGTTGGAACCTTATCTCACACCATCTACAAAAATTCACTCAAAATGGACCATTAACCTAAATATCAGAGTTAAACCCGTAAGACTCTTAGAAGAAAACATAGGAGTAAATCTTCATTACCTTGGATTTGTAAATAATTTCTTACATCAAAAGTACAAGCAGCAAAAAACAATAAATTGGACTTGATCAAAAACAACTTCACATCAAAGGGCACTATCAAGAGAGTGAAGACACGGGCAGCCGGATGGCTCAGTTGGTTAGAGTGCGAGCTCTCGAGAACAAGGTTGCCGGGTTCAATTCCCCCATGGGATGGTGGGCTGTGCCCCCTGCAACTAAGATTGAAAACGGCGACTGGACTTGGAGCTGGTGGGCCCTGGAGAAACACACTGTTCCCCAATATTCCCCAATAAAAAAAACCAAAAACTGAATTTCAGATAAACAACCATTTTGGAAAAAAAAAAAAAAAAAGAATGAAGACAGCCCACAGAATGAAAAATTTTTTTGCAAATCACATCTGGTGTCTAGTATCTAGAGTATAAAAAAAACACACCTACAATTTAACAAAAAGACGACCCAATTTAAAAACAAGCAAAGAACTTGAACAGACATCTCTCCAAAGATAAATAATCAGCAAGCACATTAAGGATGGCCAACACTATTAGTCATTAGGGGAATGCAAATTAAAACCACAGTAAGATACCACTTCACACCCACTAGGATGGCCAGAATCGAAAACATGGAAAATGTTAGTAAGGATGTGGAGGAATTGGAACCCTTGTACGTTACTGATGGGAACTTAAAATGGTGCCGCTGTTGTGAAAGTCGGTGGTGCCTCAAAAATGTAAACAGGATTACCATCTGACCCAATAATTCCGCTTGTAGGTGTGTACCCAAAAGGACTTTGAAAACAGGTACTCAGATGTTGTTCAATGTTCTTAGAAGCACTACTCACAGTAGTCAAAAGGTGGAGACAACTCCAATGTCCATTATTGGATGACTGGATAAACAGATGTAGTATGTACATGCAATATTCCTCAGCCATAAGAAGGAATGAAGTACTGATAACAGGCTGTAACATGGAGGAACTCAAAAACTTATGCGGAGTGAAAGAAGCTAGACTGAAAAGGTCATGTATAGTTCCCTTTATATGAAATATCCAAAGTAGACCCAGGGACAGAAAGATTAGTGGCTGTCGGGGTGGGGGAGGGGCAGTGGGACGTGACAACGAACTGGTAAGGGTTTCTTTTTAGGGGGAGGAAAATGTCATGGGCCAGTTATAGGTCATGGGGCTGCACAATATTGTGTGTACACCAAATGCCAATGTATTGTCCACTTTAAAATGGTTAATAGCTCATTTTATACGAGTTTTTTAAAAAAATGTTACACTGAGCAAACCCTTTTCAATAGTGCCAAGTGTTTCTCACTGAATTCTGATAGCCAACCCCGTGAGAATGGATCAGTTGCCCCCTACTCCACTATATCGCCCCCCAAGCTGATTTCTAAGTTATATAAAGTGTACACTCACCAGGTAGTGTTTTGAGAGGAAGCACATAGACTGAGTCTGATGGCAGAAAACCAACTGAGCTGACAGGCTTCAATGCCCTTGTGTAAGATGAAGTGGCCCAGTATTTTCTCCATTAGCAAAGAGCCGTCAGTGTTCAATCAGTGCATAGCCACACCCACGGCTTTTTTCCATGCCCATCTTTTGGTCGAGCCCTCCAAGGAAGCTACTGTAAAAAAATAAAATGCTAAAACGCTGTTCTACTCCTCCATTACTTCTGAAGTTCTACTTGGACTCTCCTGTGCCTGTCTAATCACCATTGGCCACTTCTGGTGAGCAAGGACCACTTTCAGCCAGGTTATCAGGCAGTGCAAGTGATTTATGGTCCAAAACTTAATGTTGAATTTATTAATGCTAATGATATGCATCTTTGAATAAACTCTTTGCTCATTACATTGCATGTTTCCCTTTTAACGACTGTATTAATTTCATTAAAACTCAGTGAAATCACACAGGTCCACAGTATGATTACACGAAGTTGTAATTAGGCTGCAATTCCTAAAACTTGTTTTGCTTGGGAATACAGGGATTGCCATGTTCACTGAACCTGTTTTTAAATAGTACCGGTGCTCTATGGAAAGTTCATGGCCACTGGTATCTCAGACCTGTGTATTAATTTGGGTATCCCCACATCTTTGATGTGTGACCCTAAAAGTTCCTTAACCTCCCCGTTTTTCCTCTATAAGTGGTTAATAACTGGTATTAATTCCCAATGAGGAAGCTTGCTATTTATTCCTGTCATCTCAGGAAATATGAGGGCATCCCTTTGTGCACCCCTAGTTAGTCCCATCCTGGGTTATGACGGCATGGTTCACGCTACCTTTAGGAATAAAATGATTTGTGTCATTTCACACTGGGTGGGGGGTGGAAGAACCTCACTAAAATTTAGAATTGATAGGCCTCAGATTACTTTTACAAGACAAACAAAATAAAGCAACTTCATAGTTTTGTTATCCTTTTTCGGACTATTGATGTTCAATGCCATCAACATTTTTGCCTTAAGAGAACAAGCTTCAAAGAGCATGTTCAACCTGTGACTAAGCCACATCGATGGAGTACTGAGGAATGATGAGCAGAAACAATTCAGAGGCACCATTTTCTTGCTTACAGTTTATTTTTTAGTTCTAGTATTGACTTTTTCATAAATATTCACATCTCCAATAAGATCCTTGAGAACAGTGCCCATATTTTTATCACAAATTAGCACCTGGTACACAGTAGATGCTCATCAAGTATTTTTACCACCTCATTTTAAATATTTTCCCACTGGCCAATGCTTCCCCAAAGATGACAGTTCTAAGGTTTACAGGGAAACACAGACCCAGCGATATCCTTTCAAAAGGGAGTTACCTTCCAATTCTTTTGATTATATGAACATATAACTGGTGCTTGCTACACTAAAACATGCTAACTTTCTCATGATTCAGAAACCTCCAAAAGAGGTTCATTATCTTCATTTTTTTACAGATAGCATCTTATCTATGGCAATTTATACTGGGTTTTCCATTCATGGGAGTGACACCAAGTTTTCTTTTTAAATGTTTAAGAGGAAGTAACTCAATTTAAAGGTAAAAAACCCTGAAGTAATGCAGACGTGGAACACAAATGAGGTAAAACCTTGTGAAGGGGGTTCAGCAAGGACTAAAGACTGGGAAACTGCCGCAGGCAAAGTGTCATGTTGAGGGGCAAGTGGGTGTGCTTCCAGTGGTGCCGGTGTGTCAGATTCATCAGGCCTCTGAGTTCACTGACGTGACAGAACACCACCACGTTAACGAGACTCTGCTACATCTTGTGAGATCACACACCATTCAGTGGGCTACAAAAGCAGAGGTCAATAACTGATACCAAAGCAAATTCTTGAAACTTAAATCTTTATAAAGCAAGATATATCCTAGTAATGAGCTGCTCCCAGACAAAATAATCAAAAAGGCATTCAGCCAGGGGCTGTATTTAACAAGCAAAGTATCATCAAAATCTAATTACCCAACTTTTATTACTCCAACTGCAATATAAAGAGATCTCAGCTGCTTGGGGGAATGTACAATTTCTGCAGCCTTCAAACCAAGGCAGAAAGCCACCCAACTCTGTAAGACAAGCCTGTGAGGTACACTTTTCTGAAGGAAATGGCTGGGTCTCTTCACCAAACCCAGTTTTCAGCATATTCCAGTTAACACACACCCTAGTACTGTTTACAAACCAAAGGAAAGAGACCACTGCTTCATATAACACATCCCCTGAAACAAGGAGAGTATCATTCTGTGGGAATAACATCTTTGGATTCTGCTTCATTTTGTTTCACTTCGGCTTCTGTGGCAGCTGGGGAAGGAGCAGTGACTGTTACGGTGCTTTCTGCCTCTGTTGCACCTCCAGCCTGGGCAGCTTCGCCTCCAGCCTGGGCAGCTTCGCCTCCAGCCTGGGCAGCCTCGCCTCCAGTCTCTGCTTCAGCATTCCCCTTCTCAGATGCCATTCCACAGGGTGTCTCTGCTTCCAGCAGCTGTTCAGGATGTGGACCACCAGTGGCCTCTGCCGTGTCTACGGGGCCTTTCCCTTCGGCCAGCATTTCACTACTTTCTGGAGCAGGCATTCCTTCCCCCTCTACTGCCCTCACTGTTGCTGTAATCACCTCAGCTAAGACTTCTGCAGCCACCTCCTCAGGTGTCTCTTCTTTATCCTCACCTCCTAAATTGTCATCTCCTTCGATTTCTGGATCAACAGCTTCATTGGTGAAAGGGTCTTCACCCTGGCCAGGAAGAAACACAAGTCAGTGCAATCGTAAAGAACTGTCCAAATGAGAAATGGAGGAGGCCTACCTAAGTTGCTGGGAGCTCATGTTTTCATGATGGGCAGAGTCAACAAGAGAAATACTTTAAACTACATCAGGTGAGTTAATCCTACAGGCTCTCAGAGCCTAAAGACTCAGAAAAGACATGTCAGAAAAGCTTCACCAGCACTATTTTGCACTTTTATTCAAGCATGTAACCATGAGGAGAAGCTTAGATTTAGCTTTTCCACACCAAATTAAAAAAAAAAAAAGCCTTGTAACAGGAAATTAAGACTATTTTAAATTTTAGTTTCATTTAAGCTCAGAGCCCTGGTTGAGGGTTATCCCCATTTTACACATAAGGAAATGAGACTCAAAGATCAGCAATTGGCCAGAGGCCACACAGCTATTAAACAGTCAGGAGTCAAATCTGAGTCTGACGCTCTGAGAAGACAAACTTCTCACGAGCATAGGCTAAAACTGTTTCTAGTTTAGAAAAAGAAAACTAAATATTATCACTACAAGATTAGGAAATGTGTTTTAAAATATGGTGGTTAGAAGCTTGAGTCCACACTTGACTTCAGACACTTTCAATCTGTTTAGGCCACAAAGTAAAACAATGATCGGTCATGGTTCTTAAATTGGTTACAGTAAGTCCTCACTTGATGTTGTTGACAAGTTCCTGGAACTGCAGATAAACCATGTATAACAACCAGTTTTACTACAGAGCAATTGATACAAACAGGAGTTAAGTTCCTACAGCATCTCGTCAATGTTTAAACGATGTCAAATGAAATGACATTATTCAAGAACCCGCTGCATTTAGATTCTGGGCCTTGAATGGATGGAATGCATCGTTAAATACTGCAGCATTTAGTAACTGAGAAGAGGGTGAACAGGTCCTAGCCAGGCTATACTGGAGCTCAGCTACCAGCCTCAAATGCTGAAGTCATGGGGCTGAGCATTTAGCAAAACGGGCTTACCAAGGAGGAATCGGGGGCTCTCCCAACTTCTCTCCAGGGCACACTCGTTGAGACTTTTTACTACTCTGCCCCTGTCACTATCACTGGTTGTGGCACCTCTGGTTCTTCCCTTCACCTTGATCCTCCGTTTCATTATTGGTTGACTCTGCCAGCAAAACCTCTTTTTCGCTTCTTTCTTGGACAATTATCTACCTTGGATTTTGTTTTTTTAAACATATCACCATCATTTGCTCAGTATTTTACAGCTAGATAATCAAGGTTTCTCGTGGTAAGAGTTACCATTGTACAGATTAATCAAGCAGAATCACATCCCAGAGTTCTCAAGCAAACAGTCTCAGGAAATCCACACGCCCGATACACTGCAATATCCCTTAACTCAGAAGTGCTAAATACTGCACTCGAGATAGTTTCATACTCGCAATTCATCTTACGTTTTAAAAGCTTTTCCCGTCAATTTGTGTTCCCGGACTCCTAAACACAAACCTTGAGGTATTTTTCCAGCATCTTCACTATATGTCTGTTGTTCAAAACACTCTTAGCCACATGGAGACTTGTTTTCTTAAACTGTTCAGCAGCCAACTGCAAAGGGAACCAAATACGGGCTTTTAAAAATGGCTCTTATAGAGGAGCAAGAGAACACACTGGCCAGGCTACAGTGAGTTGCCCTGAGATCAGCCATGTGCAGAGGTGGCTAGCATCTTTCTTCACTGAGGAAAATCCTCAAGTGCCAGACGCCAGGAGTGTGAGAGAAGGCACTCGAGGTATCAGAGCTGACACTATGAAAATGTAGAAAAGTCTGATAATCTTAAAGGATAAAAGCATAAACACATCCCAGTTACTACGTGCACAAGCAAGGATGAAACAAGTGTTTCCAGATTAGAAGCTTTGTGGACTAAGTAGGGAAAAAGGGCAAGCCCTTCAGTTTTGAGTTATAGTGACTTTAGAAGTTCAATAGCAAAAGTACAAATGTCCCAAAACAGAGCTTGACATCATACAGTAATCCCTGTTTATACAGTTTATACAGTGCTTTTGGCTGCTCTTTAATAAAACTGGCAGATGGGCAGGCAGGTATTGACATCTCCATTTCATAGTTGGGTAAACTGAGGACAGAGATGTTAAACCAGGGGTCAGCAAGCTACAGCCAGTGGCCCCAGTGCAGCCACACCCATTCTTTCACTTAGTGTCTAGGGCTGCCATTGCCCATCAACGGCAGACTTGTTGGACGGAGACGCTATGGCCTGCAAAGCTGAACACATTTACAAGTTGACCCTTTACAGAAAAATTTACTGACCCTAAAAGTAAACTTTTAGCCTCAGGCCCCATCAGCTAGTAAGGAGCAAATGGGTCCTGAACTCTGGGTCCACTGGGCACTCTGCTCTGAATAGCCCTCGGCCTCAGCTTACAGGAAAACCAGTTTTTCAGCAAATGGGGAATTGACTCATTTACAGGGAACATTCTCAAACCAGAATTTCAGCTACTGTATTTAGTCAATTCTAAGCGACATACTTTCTCACATCTTAATGGAAACTGGGATGCATCTTACAATCAACTGATGAAGTGGCAGACTTGATGTATTAGCAAGAGCTCCTAAGCTGTCGGCATCCCCGTGTAGCACACAGAAGGTCCTGAGCCCCCGCTGGCAGCCTGGCCTCCCAGCTCACAGTGGGAGGGGACTCACCCGGCGGTTGTGATTGTGGTCCACAGAGTGCAGGTGCCGCTGCAAGAGCTGGTGCTGTGCGGGGATCAGCATGTCACAAGCCAGGCAGTGAGCAGCCTCGATCTTCTTGAAGAAGTGCTCGTGGCCAATCCCTGTGGATGAAACCCACGTCATGTGGGATCTGGGACAGCATCAAGTGATGCTTTCCTCCCGGCCCCCAACAAAACTCCCATTTTCTCCCTACAGACCTAAGAATTTAGGACAGATTCTGAGACAGGCGTCATCTGCCTTCCAGCAGGAATGTGGGGTCAGGACAACCAGTCTCTACACCGGGGCATTTATTAAACTTTTCTCATCCTTCGGCCCAAGGAGGAAACAAACTTCCGAGTGCTCCACTGAGTGCTCCACTCTGATCAGTCACCTACAGAGCTTCGATCTCCACGAGGCCGTGCTCAAGGGCCTCTGACCACTGCTGAGTGCCCCTCCCATGGGTCTTCACGTCACATCCTCGGCCACCTGTGCCGGCTTCACACGGTCACATGCCTTAGCGCCACGCGGAACAGCACCCATCCCAGATCACAGCTCACCTTTGAAAGGATCTGGTTTTGGTTTTGTGCTTTCCTTCTCCAGAAGTTCCTGGCGCCGCTTCTCAATCTTCTTATTCCTGTTTACAATGTATTCCTAGAGGGGTTGGGAGACAGCACCAAATGAAATCAGGAGAGGGTGGCACAGCACCAAGAGGCAGCTCACCACGGGCGGCTGCCAACCCCCTAGCAGATGACAGCCTGTCTCAACCGTCCCAAAGGTGAGAAGACAGCTATCAGAGCAGCTCTGGTGGAAGAACTAGTGGGAACTACAATGGCTGTCAGCTCCTCTGACACGGGGACTTAAACAACTGTTACTCTGGAGATAGAAAACCTAAGTTTAGGCCCCTTATTTCCCTTCTGCTTCCCTTCTCTGACACCTGTAGGATCATTGGGAAATGATGTCGGAAGCCAAGCATGTCTCACCTGGAGGAACTCCACCGTCTTGTCAGGGAGTTTGGTACTTATAAACCGCAATGTCTCTTTGTGAAATTTGCTTTGCAGATGCTTCTGGATTTCTTCATCTTCAAAGCTACGAAACTTGCACACGGAACAGGCGAACTGAATCCTGAAGAAAGAGAAATGATACAGGGGTAACCATCTCAGCTTAGAACTGAAATGGAAATGGGAAAGTGATTTCTGAACCAAGACTTCTCATGGGGCATCAAGAGCAGCATTACCCCATTTTCCCATCTTAAGAACACGAGCACAACCTCGAAGAAAGTGATTAATAGAGCAATTTATTGCCATCTAGTCTCTTTGGCCCAAAAGCCCCTACGAGAACACCCTAAGATGGGGACTATTCAGAACTAGGAACTCCCTAAGCCCACTGCTCTGGGGGCACAGTACCTAACACCACAGCTTCTCAGATGTGTTTCTTTTTTGCAGCCACACCAACACCGTTTGGGCTTTGCACTTTTGCACTTCTTTTTCTATTTAAAGACAGTCTTGAAGGTAACAGCTATATATAATCGCTCCGTCCAACTCCAGAGGTGGTCCAGATTTGGACAAGGCAGCAGAGCGCCTCCTCAGCAGCTGTGCTGAATGGAGATCACTTGTGAGATGACAAACACAAGCCAGGGGCCAGGGAACTCCCCGTAGGCCTGCAGGAGGGCAACAGAGCCCCCTGCTGGGCACATGAGGACCACATGGACCCACAGGCAAGATGACCCACACGTGTTTCCCAAGTTCTGTCTCCCACCACACTGACTAGAGTTTCCCCAGACACTTGAGTCAGCTCCACTGCATCGTGGAGTTGAAGACAGATAAGCTCAGGAGCCGTGCCAGTGCCCAGGCCCAGCCGACCTCCCCCCTCGCCTGCCTCCTCACCTGTCAGCTGCTCGGTCTCGCATCCTGTCTCTCCTCCTCTGCTTTTCCCTTCTCTTCTTCACTTCATCATCCTCATCATCCTTCTCTCCTGCAACAGATAATTCCCTTCGAGACCCTCTGCGGAGCCCACAATGGAGCTGACCAGCAGGGCCTTGATGGGACCGCAGCTTAGCCACCGCACCCCGTGCCCCACCACTGCCTCCACGCACAGCAGGGTCAGGATACCCTGAGGCACCAAGGGGCTGTCAAAGCCCCCCAACAAGGATAGGCCTTCGAGGAGAACCCTTAGGAATTCCCAGGGGAGAGAACTCACTCCCCACGTGGCCTGATAAGGGGACACGGCCCACCCATCCCACTCACACTGCAGCCCACCTGCTCTCTGTGCTTCCCTATCCTGCTGTTCCAATCCAGTTCCCTGAAGGGGTCTTCTCCCAACATCAGTTAAGAGAGAGAGAGCAGTTCTTCCCAGGTAAAGAGGCAGCCGCTGGACGGCCTCAACATAAAGCAGGCTGTTCTACCGCCCTCCGTCCCACCTCTAGGTGGACCATGAAGACCAACCCATCGGCCTCCTCTGAACTAGGGCTCAGCAGGTCTGACAGTCCTTGCTGGCCCAAACTCTTCCTTCCACTTACAAAAATTGTCACTCTAGGGCTTTCCCAGGGCTACATGGGAAGCAATCCTAGAAAGAAACGTGGGAAGAGACCCATGGGTCCTCCGTCCGTCCCCTGGGGCCAGCACAGGAGCTCCTCTGCGAGCCATGCAGCCCAGTGCACCAGTGTGAGGCCAGGCCAGGCCACCACGGCTCAGAGCCAGGGCCAGACACTGAAAAAAGGTCGGATAAGCATCTGAACTGTAACCCCTACCCCTGATGCCAGTCACGAGACTGTCCCACGAAGATGGCGACCGGCGTGCGCTGCTCAGAAGCCTCTCAAAAGGGCGTGTGGGATTTTTGGCAAGAGGTCACTGCCTGAAACTATTACTGCTGTTTAATAGCAAAGTCATCCCAGGTAGGTAGCAGGACCTGCGCGCAATAAACATGTCACCTTTGCTTTAGCATTTTCCCCGCTGCATGAGCTTCTCAATGCTCTGTGTGGTCCCATGCTACAGAACAACTGTTTCAATGAACAGGGTGGGAAGACCTCAGATGGTTGGCTAAACCTGAACATAGCAGGGAAGGAGCATCTAAGATGGGCCTTCAGAATTTATGGCAGAAAAGTCACAAAGGAGCCAACCTGTGATACTTGGGGGAAACCAGCTATGGACAGACCCATGGAAACAGGAAAAGAAACAAGTAGCATTTGGATAAGATCAAGGCCACCACGTCTCCGACTGTTTCTCCATATACCCCCGAGGTTTAACGTGGCTTAGCTCTTGCTGCCAACTTTGGACTCTTAGGTCTTTGGCACTGGAACTGAGACCTGCTGAGCAATGGCTGCCTCCGGAGGATCTTGGCCTCGGTGTACCTGACAGGCCTCCCCGTGCCCCAAGCTCCCAACCCAGGCAGGTATCCAAACTCCGGCCCATGCAGCGACATGCACTGCAGTTGCCAGTACCCCATGATAGAGGCTGAGAGCACAGCCCTGGGCTGGAAACCGAGGGAACTGTGGCAAGAATGAAGCCCAGGAGAAGACAGTACAGGGACCAGCACTGGCCAAGGGGGAACAGAGAAGACGGGCTTGAGGGTACCTTTCCTTTTCTCTTGTGTTTCTGAAACTCTTTTCCCTACCACTGCGAGCTGTTGCAGACACCCAGAGAGTTCTCCCGCCTCCACCCGGCAGCCTGCATTGACTAAGGCCAACAGACTTGTTTCCAGTAAGTGCTGCTCCAAACACTGGAGCAAAGCCTCGGGGTGAGCACCACAGCCAAGGCCAGCCAGCAGCCAGCCCCTCCATCCAGGCCCTAGGCTTGCACAGAAGCCCAGCCTGGCTGGGAGCTGAGTAGTGAGTGCAGGACAGCCAGGCAGACACAGGAAAGTTCAAAGGGACACTGGGCAATGCCTACCTCTCTGCCTCCCAGAGTCGAAGAATTCGTCCTCCTGAAAAAGGACACACACGAAATCGGGCAGTGAGGTAGTTTCCAAAAATGTCCACACCAGCCCAGCTCCCCAGATTCCTGCTGGTCGCTGTGCCACGAGGAACCCAGCAACAATGTGTCCGGACAAGGCCCAGGGCCTGGGGATGGAGCCTGAGTGTGTCCTGTCACTCCTGCTTGCTTTCTGAGATTCTGTAATGATGACTAAAGTGCTTTTTTATTAAAATCACTCTCTTTCAGTCCAAAGAATGATCTCTGGCAATTTACACCTGCGCAGCTCTGCACATGGGAACACCAGGAGCTGTATGTCAAAAAACCCTAATTTGTAGGATGCACGTTTCAGTGTTCTTTACTGAAAATGGGCTTTACCAAGTTTCCTAGCCATTTCTTTATACTTGCAAAGCTTGTAAATCAGGTATAGATAAAAATGATCATCTAACCAAAAATCAAAACAGAGCCATCGAGCTCAAGATTAGTCATCAGCAGGTACACAGATTCCCAGACTCGATCTAAGCAAGCCAGGCAGAGGGCGAGCAAGACCCCCAATAACTGAAAATTTACAGCTGTTTGTCCCATCAACCCTGCCCCCAGCCCACCGGACCGTCAGAAGCACATGGATAAGGCCTGCAGACTCCAGATCTGCAGGCCCTCCATCTGACTTGGATCAGAATTTGCAGGGGGTGGCAAAGGCTCGCTCCCCAGGTCCTGGCTAAGAGCCGGCCTTAAGCACCAGTCTCCTGTGACTGGCTGGAAGGACTGAAGGCCATGACTGGGCTCAGCACCAGCACGGCGCTGGCAGCAAACAAGTCTCAGGGACTGTTTGGAAGCCTCAGCCTCCACAGCCCTGCACTCAGCGTGTGTGCATGGCAGGTGCGTCACTGTAAGACACACGAGCGGCTAGGGAGGGGGCTGGGAATTTCTTCAGGAAGGGAAGGATTGTTCTAAGTGGAAATCTCTTAGAAATCTAGCTGCAACTCAGGGTATTAAATCCACTCACGAGGTAGAGGCATCTACTACTGCAGCTGTCCCCGCCTCTGTGAGAAAGAGGCTCAAATAAGAAATAAATCCTACACTAGAGACAAAGGAGGCTAACCAGTGAAGGTGGACTTACACCCCTGAATTCTTCATCTCCCGACCGGAAGTCACCAGCTCCATCATCTACCAGACACAAAGGAAGAGGGAAAGTCAGCCCCTCAGCGGTTGACCCACTCCGTTTTCACCCTCCCAAGCTCACTGTCCAGAGTGACGGAGCTTGTCCTGATTACAGTGGGGGCTCTGGGAGCCTGGGTGACACACAGCACCCTTGAGTTCCCGCATGTCCACTGTACAGACAAGCTGGCTGAGCACCAAGCATGCAACAGACTCATCTTACACCCACCCAGGCCTACTGACCCCCACGGCATACCGTTTTCAGAAAAATCTCCTTCGCTGTCAGCCCGGGCCTGTTTGGGATCTGGCTCCTCGTAGATTTGCAACTGCTTCCGTTTCCTGCCCATGCCGTCTGGGCCGCAGCGGTCAAACCCTCTCCTCCGGGGCTACAGACACAAGCACATCCCGATGTACCGCTTACCCAGCCATTATGATATCCCAGAGAAATGAAGAATGGTTGTAAGATCAGAGAACAAAGGCAGATAAGATCTTTTCACAAAACAAGGAGAGATAAGAGTTAAAACCATCCCAAAATTTTATGCTGAATGAAAGAAGCCAGAGAAAAAACCATGTATTATATATAATTGCATTCATATGAAATGTCCAGAACAGGCAAATCCATAGAAACAGAAAGTAGATTAGTGGTTGCCAGGGGCTGGGGGAGAAAACAGGGAGTGACTGCTAATGGCAAAAGTTTCTTTCTGGGTTGACGGAAATGTTCTAAAATTAGACAGTGACAGTTGCACAATTCTGTACATTTTTACCAAGAGTTGAATGGTATACTTAAAAATGAGTGCATCTTAAAGTCTATAAATTTTACCTCAATAAAGCTGTTTACAAAGGAAAGCAAAGAAGACGGGTTATAACTTCGCAAGAGCTTACCCGATCCCTCATCCAGGTCTGTGACTGGCCACATCCATAGGGCACAGAGTTGTCATAATTGCCCGCCGCCCCCTGCATGCCCATCACGCCGTAGTTGGGGGCCATAGACTGGGAGAAGAGGGACGGCAGAGGCCTGCTAGGGGAGGGGCCTCCCAGGCCCCGCCCACCAGTGTAGTTCATCTCATTCCAGGAAGCAGACAAAGGCTCAGAGGAGGCTGCTGGGGGCAAGAAGGGGTCACTGCGCATGAAGGTGTTGGGATTGCTCCGGTCCTGGAAGCGGCTCTGGCCCCTGCCCCGCATGAAGCTATCGAGAGAGCTCCGCTCGCGGGCGGGGTCCCGGCAATCGCTGTACTGACTGCTGAAGCCCCCATTGCGCTCCGGCCCCAGGTCAAAGTCGAAGTCGTAGCTGTAGCTGGGGCGGTAGGGATTGTGCTCAGGCAGGCAAGGCCTGGAGTCGTAAGAATCAAACGAATGGAAGCGGAAGGAGCTGCAAAGAAAGCACACCCTTTACTACACACTCTGCGTGCACCCTCACTGCCTCCTGCAAAGCTCACCTCCCCATACTCAGAACAGCCAAGGAAACCAAACCACCACGTGCCCCTCCTAAATTCTCAGAGGCCAAGCAGACCAACACTCCCTTCCAAACACTGATGAATGAATAAGGGGCACAAGCCCTTGGCCATAATAATGGGGAGGCTCTGCTAGGCACCCAGTGCAGAAATAAGGAGTCTAGCATATTTTAGCAGTAGTCACGTCCTGAGCCCCACCCCTTAGGAAACCAGCAAGTTCTATAACAATGCCTCTGTCCAAACAAAGGCCCAACTCATCTACCCATACTCAGGTGGGAGCCAGGGAAGAGACCTCCTGGGAGAGCCGGTGCCCACTCCCATCTGTACAAAGCTGGATGTGCGGGATCCCCAGGGAAGGGCTCAGGTCCATAATCACCTCTCCCGGTCCTGTATGCCCTCCCCACCGCCGCTGCTCCCGCCCCTGCCTCCTTCCTTGGACATCATGTCCAAACGCTGGTTGATCTTGGCAATGAGCGAGTCGGAATTGTCGGTGCATGGCTCTGGGCCATAAGAAGCCATATGCACAGCAGGGCCCCCAGCTGCCAAGCCATCGCTAGCCTTGGTGGTCTCCCACGAGGCTGGGCCATAGCTGTAGGTTGCTCCTGTGGTGACGCCGGTATTCTGGGCACCATAATAATTGTAGTTTTCATAACCTGCCAGAGAGAGGAAGAGCCAAGTCAGACCTCCGCAGCCACAAGGTTGGTCCATGGTGGACATATCTGGGGAGGAACACCCACTATCCACAGAGAAGGAAGAGGGTCATGGGACCAAGTGCCGCTGGCATCTCCCACCTTTGGACAGCTCACAAAGGCAGCAGGAAGAGGGAAGGGGCAAGGCCTTCACTCTGAGCAGTGGGGTTTTCATGCTAGATCCTAAGGCTTGCTTCCCATCCAAAGCCAGAGGAGTGGCAGTTGGGGCTGGTGACAGACCCACCAGAGCTACTGCTCCCAGGACACAATCACAATCTCCTCTCATCACAACCTCCTGTAAGTTCCCCTCGAGGACTGCTCAGCACCTCAGGCCGGCCTGCCGAGCCTTCAGGAGAACTGAGCACAGCTAGGAGGGAATATGGGGATCCCTGCATCCCAGTTCCTCTCAGAAGCCCTCATGCCCACTCACGGACCCCCAGAAGGGCCTACCTTGCCAGCTAGCCACACCAGCTCCATATGCACCTTAGAGGAAACAAAAATACACAACAGCTGTTCGCAGAATGAAGGCACCTGAGACACCCCCACACACACACCTGGATTTTGAGGACAGTTGTCACCTCACTCCACTATCCACAGGAGAAGGGCTACGCGTGGCTGTGGCAGTGCCCTTGGTTTCCTATTAAGACCAGGAAAGGCTGGGGCCCACCAGCTGTAAAACTTATTTCCTACTGGAGCACTCTGAAGCATAATCAGGGCTTCCCTCCCAAGCAAGGCCAATGTCCCCCATCAGGGTAATGGGAAGGATGCTGCAGCCTTCCCAGGAAGCTCATCCAGTGTGGGCCACCCGCCAAGAGGCCAGCAGTCCAGGTCCCCAGGCAGAGCCCTTCTAAAGTGCCAGCACTCACCAGGAGCCAGAGCTCAGACACTGCCAAAAAACACCAGTGAATGCACCAGTGGAAAATCATATCCTCAACTTAACTGAGCAAGGGGACATTATGTGCCTGAGTGACGTGGGAAGCTTCTTCCCGAGAAACTCGGAGATGGGGGAGAAGTGACGTTGCCCAGTGGTGTTAGGGAGAATCCCACGCTCAGAAAACAAAGCAAGCCCTTGTCCCATCCCCTGGAACAGCAGAAAGCAGGACGCCTTGCAACCAGAGCACATTCTGGCCCCTCAAACGTGCTTCGCACCATGATCTGGACTCCAGAGCAGAGTCAGCAAACAGGCCCCAGGCCAAATCTAGCCCATCGAAAGTTGCTGTGCACCCCCAAGCTAAGAATGGGTTTTGTGTTTTAAATGGTTAGGGGGGAAAAAAATCAAGAGTATTTCATATGACATATGACTTTTGACATGAAACACATCGTTTACACATTTGTCAAAACACATATAGGACTACACAACACAGTAAATGTTAATGTAAACTATAGACTATACTTAATAACAGTGTATCAACATTGGTTTATTAATAATAGGGAAATCTGCAGGGGTCAAATTAGGGTGAGCACATGGAACTCTATATACTACCTGCTCAATCTCATAAAACTACTAAGAAACAAAGTCAATTAATTAAAAAAATTTTTGAGTATACCTTCGGCTATTCACTTAGAAGAAAATAACAAACTGCTAAAACAGACTATTGCATAACGTATAAAAATTATATGGTATGCAAATGTCAGTGGGCTTTAGTAAATATTACTGGCACACAGACATATCTGTTCCTTTATAAGTTGTCTATGGTGGCTTCTATACTACAGAGATCAGGTAGCCTGCAAAGCCAAAAAAATGTATCATCTGGCCCTTTACAGCAAAGGTTTCCTGGTCAGTCCCTGGGCTGGCCCTAGCGCCGCCCCAATCCCTCAAATCAGCCTCTCCAGGCTATCGTCCACTGTCCCCCAGCGCTGCCTCAGGAATGGCTTTGTCACGCTGGTGCCGTGGATTGGGGGTTGCAGGAGTCCATGCCTCCCTGGAAAGCAGATCCTACTCACCCTGGGTGTTGGCAGGTCCAGCACTCCAGGCCCCATAGCCTGTGAACAGAAGACCTGTGAGTTAGAATCCTGTATGTTGGTAAAGGGGGTCAAATATATGGTGATGGAAGAACTGACTCGGGGTCGTGAACACGTAATGCAACATACAGCCGATACATTACAGAATTGTACATTTGAAACCTATGTAATTTTGTTGACCATTGTCACCGCAGTTAAAAACAATAAAATCCTATGTGTTTCACCAGAAAACAGGTGCTTTAGAGGGGCTCTGAGCCTAAAAGGATCGCCTCCAAGGAGCTCAGTGCCTTAGAAGAAGGCAGTATAATCACAACACTGACCCCTAAATGTCACCCCACAACTGGCTGACTGAATCATCACACTCCACCTGCCTGAGGTCAAGGGAAAAGAGGGGAGGGGAATGGCCTTAGGACAGCTCTGCCTGTCACCTGCTAAGGAACCTTGGCCTAAGCCTCAACCCACAACTAAAGATGACACAGGATGAGCCACCAGCTAGCCCAGCATTAGGACACAGTCCCATTCCCCACCCCTTGGCTCACCACCGAACAGCCATAAGTGCCCGTAACTGCGAACCAACTTCCTCTCTAGGCCTTGCTTCCATGTAGCTTTGAACCCTCCAACACTTCCCTGGGCCTTCAAGTCCCAGGGCTTGAGCCTGGCCCGGAGGCATCAGACTGCACTCTCCTCTGTGGTAGCTCCCCACACCCTGCCAGACCCCCAATGACAGCATTTGTCTAGTCCCTCTTCATCTGAATGTTCCTGGAGCCTGGCAGGGCTGGGCACAGGCAGCTATCTACACTTGTCAAATGACTTCACCTTTACCAAGCAAGAAGTTACCCCATCTCCTTTACCTGAACAACCCAAACCACTAGCTGAGTGCTGACACATGATGGGCATTGAGCACACGTTAGCCAAATGCCATTCAGAGACCAGAGAACTAGGCTCAGAAGTTAGGGAACTTGATCCAAAATCAAACTGAAGTTTGCCCTCTAAAAGGCACACACACCCTCTCTACACCACACAGCCTTCCACATCTGTGCAGAGAAAAGCAGAATGGTGGTTTTAACAGCAAGTGACCAGCGGCAGGGCACTGTTTACTGTGGAGCACTGGGCTAACAAAACGGCATATGCTGCTCACATAATTTCATAACGGCCCCTGAGGTACTATTTTCCCTATTGTAAAAGCCTGGGAGCCTAAGTCACTTGCCCAAGATAATGAAGCTGGGGAATGGGTCAGGAAGCAACTGTCAAGGCTCACCGACTCCTAGGAAATAACTCCAGATGGAAATGTTACAGAAGGATTCAGGAAAGCTGCAGCATCCAAACTGAGCCAGAAAGGTTTTTAGCAAGTAGAAAGTATGCGTGAGGCAGGATTACTGGTTGAAAAGATCTGGTGGAAAGTGAGGCAAAGAATGATGAGACCCAGTCAGGCTGTAGAAAAGACCCAAGAGCCAAACGGAGCCATCCGAGGACCCTTGAGACACCCATGCACCTCAGGACCTTCTGCCTCTGCAGTTCCTGCGGCGGAATCCTGATAATGCTGCCACCTTTCAAGACCAGTGCCTTCTCTAGCTGCTGCAGCCAAGATCAGACCGCCTGCTTCTCGGACTTCATATACTTAGATATCCCAACTGTTCCCTGTAGGCACATTCGTCTCCCAGCACAGAGCAAAGCCTTCCCAGGAGGTACTGATTCTCGAGACGAGGAGCAGAGCCCCCGCGGAGGGCCGTCCTGCCGCAGGCCCTGCAGCCCAAGTGGACGAAAGGCACATTCCCTCTTTGAGTCCCCAGCACCTCCAGGCCACCATAAGGGATTGCCGGAAAGACAGCCACCAATCTGTCACAACCTCAGGGCACATCAGGTTTACAGCACTCCACAAGGAAATACCCAGCATCTGACCCTCCTAGGCCAACACGAGCCAGAAGCTGAGCGCCGCAGCACTGCACTGCGGTGCTGGCGGGGAAGAGAACGACCCCGCGCCACCCGGAAGCTTCCGCCAAGCCCCACAGGTACCGGGACACGACCGGCAACGGGGGGAAGAGAACCCCGCGCCCCACGAGAGCCGACCGTGACTCCGCCCCCTGGCGCCGCCATTTTGTGGCGTCTTCGGAGAGGAAGGCGGGCCCGCGAGCGGTGCGGTCGGCCCGGCCAGGGCTGAGGGGCAAAAACGGTCCCGGCCGCCCGAGGCGCCCCCCGAAGCCCGCCGCAGCGGTGGCCCGCCAAGCTCCGCCCGCCTTCCTCAAGCACAGCCGGCCAATCCCCATACAGCGCCGCGAGAGCGACGGCGCCGCAGTCCAATGAGCGGCGCGCGCGTGCTGCGGTCGCCTCTCCGCCCGGCCGAGTTGTGGTAACCGCATTCGGGCGTAGGCCCCGGCCCGCAAACCTCTGCAAGGCGTACCCAGGCAGCACCTGCCACCCCACCTCGCACTGGGCCGCCCATACAAACCTCCGTAGCCTTGCTCCATGTCTCCGGGTCGGCCCGCCAGCCACCCCTTTTCTAGGCTACCACTGGACGCATGCGCTCAACGCGCCTCCCGCCGCCCGCTACTGGAAAACAAGGCGTATACGTCACTCCTCCCAAGTGCTACCATTGGCTGGCTTTCACAGCGGGCCCTCTTCGGCTGGCCTTCCGGATGCTCCGGCTCGGCGCTCTTAGCATCTTGGGAGTTTGGGTAGGGCCATGGGTGCTTCACTGCGCGCAGGCGCATTTCTTTTTCCCCGCCTCAAGTGCGCAGGCGCTCCCAGCGTCTCCCGGGTCGGGCGCACAGGCGCCCCCAGCCCCTCAGCGAGGTCCCGGCTCCCTCCCGCGCCAACCACGGACTAAAAAGCCAGACGGTGGAATGGGAATAACTTTATTAGACTCGACTTCCAGCCTAGGCCGCGCGGGCCCGAGTCATGGGGCGCCCCCGCCGCCCTCCTCCTCCTCGTCGTCGGCCTCCACGTCGAGGCCCGGGATGCCGCGGATCTGGCGCTCCAACGCTCCGCCCAGCAGGGGCACAGCCTCCTCGTCTTCCTCGGGGGGAGGCGGTGGCGGCGGTGGAGACGCATCCACAGGGGCCGGCTCTGGGGGCACGGGGGGTTGCGCTGGTGCGCCCTCGGCACCCTCCACGCCCCCTGCCGCATCGACCAGCGCCCCCTCTTCTAGGGCGCCGCCCTCGCCCTCCTCCTGTTCCTTCTCCTCCTCGGGGCTGTCAGTGAAAGGGTTCTCGCCCTGCGGAAGGGGCGAGGATGCTGAAAGGAGGGCAGATCCCCGGGGCTGAGGGGCAAAAACCGGTCTGAACGGCCCAAGGCACCGGCCTCCCCAAGGAAACGGGCCAGGAGCCCCTGCCTCACCTTCAGGTAGCGCTCCAGCTTCTTGCTGATGAGTTTGTTGTTGAGGATGCTGCGGGCCACCATGAGCGAGGACTTCTTGGACTGCTCCATCATGAGCTGCGGGCAGGGCAGGCGGGGCTGGAGACGGTGCTCTGGGCACCAAAAGAAGCCCTACCCTGCCACATTGGTGGGGCCCTGCCGCACCGAACACACACACACACCTCGCCCTCCACCTCCACCCCCACTCCACTAGATTGTGTAGGTCTGTAAGGTAGTGTACCTTGGGTACAAGCGTGGGGCCACCTTATAAGCATGGAGCCACAACCTGATTTCATCATTGCTCAAATGCTGTGTCCTTCCGCACCATACTTACTGGTTAAAAGACATGTCTTTACAGCTTATTGCGGAAACCTGATTTACTCGTATAAAAACTTGCAACAAGCAAACATTAAAAAACCTACTAAAAGCCAAATGTGCAATTCATAACAAGGAGCCAGCTGCCCTAATAAGCACAGAACTCTTTAGGATTAACAGGAAGGATATAAAAGCAGAAATACAAATGTCAAACAGTATATTTCAGTGATACACATTCTCTTAATGCATAGGAATCCCAGGATGAAGAATTACTCCCAAGTGGCAAGGTTGAACAAAGGCACTGCTACCCTGCTGGCAAGAGGTTCAACTGTTACATTTTCTGGAAAGCAGTTTGCTGGAACATATCAAGACTAAAAACTTGGGGCCAGCCCAGTGGCTCAGGTGGTTGGAGCGCGGTGCTCCAAAAGTAGAGGTTGCAGGTTCAATTCCCACATGGGCCAGTGAGCTGTGCCCTCTACAGCTAAGATTGTGAACAATAGCTCTCCCTGGAGCTGGGCTGTGGTGAGCGGCCAGAGTTTGGCGTGAGCTGCAGTGGGCTATCGTGCTCCCTTTAAGAGCTGCCGTGAGCTGTTGTGAGCGGCCGACGGGCGACTGGTGAACAACTGCCTCAGCCGGGGGGAGCACAAGGCTCATAACACCAGCATGGGCCAGGAAGCTGTGACCTACACAACCAGACTGAAAAACAACAGCTTGAACCGGAGTGGGGTGGGGAGGCGGTGGGGAAGCAGAAGAAGGGGGAAAAAACAACCTAAAAATTTGAGTAATTCCATCCTGGAATCTATCCTAAGTTTTAGAATTGGAAATGTGTTTGCACAGTGGTCGCAGTAGAGAAAAACTGGAAAGCACCTAAACGTTCTTCAGTAGAGTGGTTAAATGGATCATACATTCCAAAGAATACCATGCAATCCTTAAAATAAGGCTCATCTCTCCCCTTGCACGATAATAAAGATATGTGATAGTCTATAACTGCCAGAGCCTTTTCTCTAGGACTTACACCCACATGGCAGGTGATTTCCTCAGTAGTCAGAGTACAGGCAAATTTCACTTTTGTCATTACGAAGGTAATAAGCATGTATAAAGCCATAGCAGAAAGGAAACAATAAAGCCACTTTTGTTGGGAGGGGGGAAGACCACCTCCAAGACCCCTACTGGACCCCAGACAAATCTTTACACCACAGTTCAAAAAGCCACCTCACTTGCTGTTTCTACTCCCTTTCCCAACCTTCACCTTTTTCTCTTTACACATTTTTCTCTACCACTTGGGGAAAATATTAATAGACCTCATGCTCAAAAGGAAACAAGTTAAAGGTGCACAATTAGGGTCCTACTGCAGATGGTTCCGCCCCAACTCCTCCTCACTTGCCAACACATTATCCTTCGTCCTGGAGGAGCACAGATGGACACAGAGTGTTTCCAAATGGAGGCACATTTACATTGTGTCGACATTTTTGTTGTAATAACCAAACACCACCAGAATAAACTTAAATACTTCTACGCTGGTGCTTTTAATTCTAACAAGTTCCCCAAAAGATGAGTGCCTCTGCAAAAAAGTTATGAGCCATGCTTCCTCCACCTGTATTACAACAAGGTACTTGTCCCCTGCCTCCCCCTCGGTATCAGATGTTACCAATGTGGAATCTTTTTGCTGTGTCCCATGGCATGTCCCTGCCCACCAGCAAATCCTAGTGCTCTGATATGCACACTGGGCCACCTACCCAGTGTTTCTAAGCGGCCATCACCTCCATGGCCTCTGGGTTTCCCCACTTGCTCAGGAAGGCTTCCTTTAACATCAAGGTAAACAAATAATAATCTAAATTTTGTTCTTTTGTTTTTTACATTTGAAATTTCTGTAATTTAAATACATGGTCTGAGGTAGAAGCCAACTTTCCTTTCCAGAAATTTGTAAGACCAACCAGTTTACCTCATTGAACTGAAAAGAAGTCCACATCCCCTTACCGACAAAACTGAAATCGAAAAGGAAAAGTTTTCCACTAAAACTCATTTGGTGGCAAAACATGAGCTGACATTGTTTGTGTACTATCTTTATTTATCCTACTTATAGAAATGGCTTAAAGAATTACTGATGGTTCAACTATAAGGCACTTTCCCAGGTCCTACTGGGGACATTAGTGATCAATCGTACCATGTGGCTGCTCTGAAATCCTAAAATTAATTCAAAAACATCTGGCCCCAGGGTTTCAGGTAAGAGACCCATACTGACTTTGACAAATACGAAGTTCCAAAACATACTGGGATCTTTCACTAGACTTTATTCTGATTCCAGTTTTCCTACTGTACCAGTATCACTTGTTACATTTTAATTGCACTGGCTTTGCAGTAAATTATATCTACTAAAGCAAGGCCCTGAAATCACTACTGCTTTTTGTATCATTTTCTTGGCTATTGTTAGACTTACCTCTACAAACAAAACTTTAAAGTAATTTCAGCCCGCCCCCTCCCTGAGATTTCGACTGCAATTGCACTGTCTACATTAATGTGGGGAGAACTGTTTTTCGTTTCGTTTTGCTATTAATTCTCCCACCTAAGAACACAGTATGTTCCTCCATTCATTGAGGTCTTGTTTCATGTCTTTGAAGTTTAAGAGCCCATAACTTTCTTAAATCTACATTCCTAGTTATTTCATACATTTTATGGTTATTCTGCATATAGACTTTCTCCCCCATTTATGTTTCTAACTGGTTATTACAAGAGTGGAGAAAAACTAGTACTTTTTCTGTGTTATCTTGAATCCCAACCCCCTTACCAAATTCCATGAATTCTAAGAACGTTTTGCTGGAATCATTCAGCTTTTCTAAGAATATAATCATATTATTTGCATATGCATTCATTTCCAGTATTTTATACTGACAATGTTGTTTATTTCTTATTGAAACATCCATGTATTCCAGAAGCAAACTTTTATAGTGTATCACACATTTGAAATCACTACTAAACTGATCATTACTAATCTACAACTGCATTTTTATCAGATTTTTGGAATTAAAGTTAAAAAGGCTTTCTAAAGGGGGCAGACCGGTGGCTCAGTTGGTTAGAGTGCAAGCTCTTGGCAACGGGACTGCCAGTTCGATTCCCACATTGGGCCAGCAAGCTGTGCCCTCCGCAATTAGAATGAAGTCAATGAGCTGCCACTCAGCTCCCAGGTGGCCAGATGGCTCAGTTGGTTGGAACGCGTCCTCTCAACCACAAGGTTGCCGGTTTGACTCCCGCAAGGGATGGTGCAACTAACAACAACAATTGGACCTGGAGCTGAGCTGCACCCTCCACAACTAAGATTGAAAGAACAACTTGACTTGGAAAAGTCCTGGAAGTACCCAATAAAAAAAAAAAAAAAGGCTTCCTAAAAACAAATTCGAGGACAGACTTCCAGCATGGTAGCCTGAGCAGCTCTGTGGACCTGCTCCCTAGTGAAATGGATGAAAACTATTAAAAACAAACAAACGACTATTTTAAAGTCTCTGGAAATTGTCCTAAGGACATACAGCAAACGAAATATTTAGTAAGGAAAAGCTACTAAAACTCAGTAAAAAGAGTGTGAGTTGTAGTGGTTAAAACATGATCTGTTGCTTCCCTGCCTTGCAGCTCGGAGTGATGGAAACTCTTCTATAGACAGTGCTGCCAAGAACACAGCCCTCCTTCTCGTCCCTGCTCATCACAGTTGAGGGCTCTATCTTCCCAACATCTAGTTTCGTGCTGCCGAGGCTAAGTTCTGGGCACAGTTCCTCTGAGAGGTGGGGACTTCCCTCCTCTATTGAGCCCCCATTCATAGAATGGTGGCTTGACCTTGGGCATGGCATGCTGAAAATACTGGCTTGTTCATAAAGCAGAGGTTCTATGCAGGGAGAGGCAAACCAAACCAAGAAGACCATAGGTTACTACTGCCTCCCCACCCATCTCTTATAAAGCAGCAGGGTCACTCAGAGAGATGTGCTCCATTGTCCCCACCCCAAGCTCCAAAGCCTAGGCTCAAAGATTTTGTGCAGGAAGAAAAGAAGGCCTCAAAACACTGAGCTCTCCAATTTCTTCCTAAAGGAACTTACTCCATTTGCAAGAGTTCCTGGAAGTGTAAGACTAAGCGCTCTGTCAAAACAGCAGAGTGTGGAGAAAAGCAATTAAAATGAGAGGGGTAGATGCGACAGCAATATAAACTAAACCACTGGCTAGCTAGGTTACCAGAGAGAACCAGTAAAACAGAGAGCTAAGAACCTCCCTAGGTTCAGAATAAATCTCATCAAACAATGACCTTAAAAATACAATCCCTGTAAAGAAGCCCAAATTTAATTCGATCAGACTGAAGAGCAATTGAGTGCCTCAAGGCATTAATGAAAACAATAGAGCCATCAGCCAACAATTCGTGGAGGTTAACAGCTGAGTTGTAGTCTGGGAGAGAGCCAGTGAAAGGCAGTGCTGTCAAAACCACTGTCATCCCAGGGTGGCTGTGCCCTTGCCCATGGCTGTCTCCTCCAAGACTCAGTATCAGAGGCTTCACATTGTCAGGAAGAAAAAAGACTTCGCTAAAATAATTTGACTAGTCACTAAACAAAGAGACAAGCAAATACAATAAGACTTGAGGGGTAGGAAGAGGAAAAGGCATGATGACACTGTCTCATCAAATAGAGATATCAATAAAGAAATTATACAAAGAAAAATCTTGGAGCTAAGAAATACAACAGAAATGAAAATTTCACTAGAGGGGCTCAACAGTAGATTTGAACTGGCAGAAGAATTAGTGAATTTGTAGATCGACAGAGATCACACAATATGAAAAACACAGAGAAAAAGAATGAAGAAAAATGAATAGCCAGGCTGACAACCTTGGACACCATTAAATGACCGATTATGCATAATGGAAGCACCAGAAGAGAAGGGAAAGGAGCAGAAAAAAATGTCTGAAGAAATAATGGCTAAAAACTTCACAAATCTGATGCAAAACTTTTTAATTTACACATCCAAGAAGCTCAACAAACTCCAAATACATAAACACAAATGTATCTCACATTTGAATCACTACTACTTTGATAATGATAATATTTTACTTAGCACTTTTATTCTTTAATAATAAACTAATCTACATTTTGGTATTATCCTTATCAGGTTTTTGGAATTAAGGTTAAAAAGGCTTCCTAAAAATGAATTCAAGGACAGACTTTCTGAATGGCAGCCTGACCAGCTCTGCAGAGATCCACAAAGCCAAAAACAAGGGTAAAATCTTGAAAAGCAGCAAGAGAAAAATGAATCATCACTTTTTACAAGGGAACCCCAATAAGATTAAAAACTGACTTCTCAGGGGAAATGCGGCCAGAAGACAGTGGAATAACATATTTAAAATGCTCAAAGAAAAAACTGTCAACCAAGAATCCTATCCCAACCAAGCTATCTTTTTAAAAATGAAGGTGAAATAAAGACATATGGCAATCAAGGACTGAGAGAATTTGCTGCTAGCAGACTGTACAAGAAATACCAGAGGAAGTTCAAGATGAAAGCAAGTGATAGCAGACAGTAATGTGAATCCACATGGAAGAACAATAAAGGTAATTATATAATTATAAGATACTATACTATAAATGCATATTTCTTTTCCTATCTTCTCAACTGATTTAAAAAGCAGTTGTATAAAACAATATATATGTAATTGTATTGTTTGGCCTATAACATACAGAAATGTAATGTATTTGCCAATAACAGGACAAAGAACTGGGGGTGAGTAAAGCTGAATCGGGCTAATATGGAAGTGACTACAGATGGTAACTCAAATCCACAGGAAGAATCCAAATGAAGAAATCCGGAAGGAGAAATAAGAAGGCTAATATCACAAAAACTAGAAATATGTAATTGTTCTTCTGTCAGCTTCCTTAAAAGACAAAAAATTATATAAAGTGACAATTATACTATATTATATTACTGGATTTGTAACATATATGGATGTAATACTTTGTATCACAATAACACAAAAACCTTCTAGCAGAGAGAGCTACAGAGGAGTAACTTAATCTCAATGAAATTAAGTTATTATATCTGAAGGAGATTTTGAGAAGTTAGTATGTATAAGGTAAGGTTTAGAGAAACCACTAAGAAAATAATGCCCAAAAATGTAGTATTAAAAAATCATTAAAGAAATTATAATGTTACACTAAAAAATACCTAATAGTATAAAAGAAAGCAGGCGGAAGAGAGGTTATTTCCTTTCTGCTGTAAGTCTGAGCGGCTGCTGTCGAAATGGGCAAGTTTATGAACCCAGGAAGGTGGTGCTGGTCCTGGCCGGACACTACTCCAGATACAAAGCAGTCACCATGAAGAACATTGATGATGGCACCTCAGCCTGCCCCTACAGCCATGCTCTGGTGGCAGGAATTGACTGCTATGCCCGAAAAGTGACAGCTGTCATGGGCAAGAAGAAAACTGCTAAGAGGTCCAGGATGAAACCTTTTGTGAAAGTTTATAACTGCAATCACCTCATGGCCACAAGGTACTCTGTGGACAAGACCCAGCGGGAGGCCGAGTCAAGTTCGAAGCGAGGTACAAGACCAGCAAGAACAAATGGTTCTTCAAGAAGCTGTGGTTTTAAATGTTTTTTTTGCTTCAGTCATTAAAAATCAAATGAATGAACGAACGGAAATAAAGAAAGAAAGAGGTAAAGTGGGACTAGAAGAACAACAGAGGTAAATCCAACAGTATCTATAACATGATGTGTGAATGGATTAATAATCCAGTCAAAAGGTAGAGATTGTCAAACTGGATTTAAAAAAAAACAAGATCAAACTATATGCTGTCCGTAGCATATATTATTATACATTCAATAGATTCAAAGATGAGTAAATGTAAAGTAAAAGAATTGAAAAAGATATACAAACATCAACTATAAGAAAGCTGAACTGAGTATACAAATATCCAACAAAATAGCATATAAAACAAAAAAAGTTTCTATGATTGAAAGGGACATTTTATAATGATAAAAGGGCCAATCCAGTAGGAGGACACAATTATCAATTATAGATGCACCTAACAGAGCACTGAAATACATAAAATAAAAATTGACAGAAATGAAGGCAGAAACAGTTGGTCATTCAACAATAACAGTTGGAGATTTCGATATCCCACTTTCATTAATGTATAGAACAACTTGGCAGAAGATCAACAAGGAAATAAAAGGCTTGAACAATAATAGGTGTAACAGATACAGAACACTCCACCCAATAACAGCAGAATATACATTTTTCTCAAGTGTACAGGGAACATTCTCCAAGATAGACCATATGCCAGGCCATACAACAAGCCTCAGTAAATTAAAACGAAGTGAAATAATACAATGTATGTTTTCTGAACACATAGGATAAAATTTGAAGTCAGTAATAGAAAGGAATTAGGGAAGTTCACAAATTTGTGGAAATTACATGACACTCATAAACAACTAATGGGTCTAAGAAAAAATCAGACAGAAATTAGAAAATAACTTGAGATGAATAAAAATGAGGACATACCAGAAATTATGGTATACAGTGAAAGCAGTATTCAGAGGAAAACTGATAGCTATAAATGCCTACATTAAGAAGATTGCAGGGGTGGCTCAGTTGGTTAGAGCATGGTGCTAATAACACCAAGGTTGCTGGTTCGATCCCTGCATGGGCCACTGTGAGCTGCGCCTTCCTTAAAAAAAAAAAAAAAGATTGCAAACCAATTACCTAGAAAAAGAACAGTAAATTTAACCTAAAGGCAAGCAGAAGAAAGGAAATAATAAAGATTAGAGTGGAAATTAATGAAGTCTGGAAAAGAAAAACAAAAGGCAGGGGTGGGGGGAAATCAATGAAACCAAAAGTGTATTCTTTTTAAAAATCAACAAAATTAACAAACCTTTGGCAAGATTGACCAAGAAAAAAAAGAAGGCTCAAATTGCTAGAAATGAAAGAAAGGGACTACTGACCTTGCAGAAATAAAAAGGACTACAAACAAATGTATGCTAATAAATTAGGTAACTTAGATGAAATGGACACATTTCTAAAAAGATAAAAACTACTGAAACAGACTCAAGAAGAAATAGAAAATCTAAATAGACCAATAACAAGTAAAGAAATTGAATTAATAATCAAAAAAAAAAGGCAACCCACAAAGAACAGCCCAGGTCCAGATGCCTTCACAGGCCAATTCTACCAAACTCTTAAAGAATTAATACCAATTCTTTACTCTTCTAAAAAAAAACAGAATTGGAGGGAAAAACTTCTGAACTCATTCTTGAAGGCCAGTATCACATTGATACCCAAAGTAAAGATATCAACAAAAACTATTAACCAATTATCTCTTATGAATAAAGATGAAAAATTCTCAACAAAATACTAGCAAACCCAATCCAACAACATATAAAATGAATCATATACTATGACCAAGCAGTATTTATCCCAAGGATGCAAGGATGATTTAACACCCAAAATCAATTAATGTAACACACCACACCAATACAATAAAAAACAAAACCACATGATCATCTCAACAGATGCAGAAAAACATTTGGCAAAATCCAATACCCTTTCAGGGTAAAAACATTCAACAAACTAGGAACAGAAAGGAATTCATCAATCAGGCACAGGGCATCTATTAAAAATGCACAGCTAACATCATACGAGGTGTGATAAAAAATAGTGTTTCAATTTTTAAAAATTTATTACAGTAAAAGACACATTGCTCTTACTCCCCCTCAAAATACTCCCCCTCGCTATGAACACACTTATCCCATCATTCTTGCCACTTTCTGAAGTAGTTCTGGACGTCCTCTTTTATTGAGTGTCTTTAGTTGCACTGTCATGGCTGCCTCGATGTCCTGAATCGATTCAAAATATTTACCTTTCATGCTCATTTTGACTTTGGGGAAGAGCCAGAAGTGACATGGTGCCAGATCCAGTGAATAAGGTGAATGAGGACACAATGTAATGCTTTTATTTGACAGAAATTACTGTACCAGAAGTGAAGCGTGACACACAGCCTTTTTGTGGTGATCACAAATTACGGTGAATGCTGCTGCAGAGTGCCACTCAACAGAAAGGCAGGGATCTTCAATAGGGAAGCGGCATATCGAACCTTAGTAACAGTGTGTGACAAGTTTCGACTTGTTCAGTGCTGTCAGTCGGGTGTGAGCCACGGTTGAGAGGTGTGTTTTAAAGTGTGCCCTAAATCATCATCCATCATGATAACACTCTGTGTCACACATCGCTTCTGGTACATGGCAATTTCTGTCAAATAAAAACATTACAGTGTGTCCTCATCCACCTTATTCACCAGATCTGGCACCTTGTGACTTCTGGCCCTTCCCCAAAGTCAAAATGATTCAGGACATTGAGGTAGCCATGACAGCACACTAAAGACAGTCAAGAAAGAGGACTTCCAGAACTGCTTCAGAAAGTGGCAAGAACAATGGGATAAGAGTGTTTGACGTGAGGAGGAGTGTTTTGAGGAGGATTAATGTGTCTTTTATTGTAATACATTTTTTCCTATTTAAACATTCACTGTATTGTTTGATCATACCTCGTAATGGTGAAAGACTGTTGCTCACCCCACCAAATCAGGAAAAAGGGAAAGATGTCTGCTCTCATTTCTCTTCAACACTGTGCTGAATGTTCTAGCCAGGGCAATTAGTCAAGAAAAAGGAAAGGCATCCAGATTGTAAAGGAAGCAGTTAAACTATCCCTATTTGCAGATGACTCATCTTGTACATAGGAAATCCTAAGGAATCCACTAAAAAACTATTAGAATTAATAAACAAATTCAGTAAGGTGGTAGAATACACAATCAATATACAAAAATCAATTATATTTCTATACACATGCAAAGAACAACCCGAAAATGGAATTAACTCCATTTACAGCAGTATCAAAAAGAATAAAATACTGAGGAATAAATTTAACAACAGAAGTTATTAAAAACTTATACTCTTGAAAACTACAAAACATTGATGAAAGAAATTAAAGAAGATCTAAATATACGGAAAGACATTCCTTATTCACGGATTACAAGACAATATTGCTGAGATGGCAATACTCCCCAACTTGATCTAGAAATTGAATACAATCCTATCAGAATACCAGCTGACTTCTTTGTTGATACTGACAAACTGACCCTAAAACTCAGGGAAACTCAGGGATCACAGAATAGCCAAAACAATTTAGAAAAAGAGGAACAAAGTTGAAAGATTCACACTTTCCGATTCTAAATCTTACTATAAAGCTGCAGTGTGGTACTGGCATGCGGATAACTATATAGATTAGTAGAGTAGAATTGAGAGTTCAGAAATAAACCCATGTAGAAACTGACTTCTGACAAAGCTGTCACAACTGTCCAATGGGGAAAGCATCGTTTCAACAAATGGTTTTGGGACAACTGAATATCCACCTGGAATAGAATGAAATTGGACCCTTACCTCACACCATATACAAAAATTAACTGAAATGGATCAAAGATCCAAATCATAGGAGCTAAAACTAAAACTCTTATAGGGGTAAATTTTTGTGATCTTGGATTTGGTGATGGTTTCTTAGATATGATACCCTAAGCACAAGCAACAAAAGAAACAAATAGATAAATGGGACTTCATCAAAATTAAACTTTCGTGCTGCAAGACACATCAAGAAGAAAAATCAACCCACAGAATGAGTGAGAATATTTGCAAATCATGTCTGATACGGGACTTGTATCTAGAATATATAAAGGACACTTAATTCAGAAAGACCAAACAATTGAAAAATGAACAAAGGATCTGAACAGGAATCTCCAACTCCAAGGAAGACCAAAGGTTAAAAACAACAACAACACTATGAAAAGACGTTCAACATCATTAGTCAGTTATCAGGGAAATGCAAATGAAAAACAGAATTAATACCACTTCACAGCCACTAGCACGGCTAGAATCAAAGTCAAGTAACAAGTGCTGGTGAGATGTGGATAAATCAGAACCCTCATACATTGCTGGCAGGAATATAGAATGGTGCAGCAGTCTGGCAGTTCTTCAAGAAGTTGAAGAGTTACACTATTTAACTCAGGCATTTCACTCCTAGATACATACCCCAGAGAAATGAAAACATGTCCACACAAATGTTTGTAACAACATTCATAATAGCCAAAAGGTGGAAAACATCCAAATGCCCAAATCAATGAAAAGACAAACCAAATGTGATGTACCCGTACAAGACACTATTTTCAGGCCATACAAAGGAATAAAGTTCAGATACACACAACAATGTGCAGCAACCTTGAAAACACTACGGCGAAGTGGAAGAAGACCACGTATTATGGGATTGCTGTGATATGAAATGCCCAGAATAAGCTAATATAGAGACAGATATTAGATTAGTGTTTGCCTAAGGCTGGGGGAGCACTGGTGTTTGGGGAGTGATGGATAAAGGGTATGGGCCTCTTTGAGGTGATGAAAATGTTCTATGATTGAGTGTGGGGATGGCTGCATAACTGTGACTATATTAAAAACTACTGCATTGTAGACCTTAAATGGGTAAATTGTATGGAATGTGAATTATATCTCAATAAAGCTGTTACCAAAAATCATAATGATTAGAAGCTTTTCACTAATTGCCACAGTCTAGTATTTTAAAACACATGGTATTTAAATTGTATTCAAACTATCTCCATGAACGAACTACTTCTGGTGCCTTCTCAAGTATCTTTCTAAGTAATTGTACTAGTTGTTATGGCTCTTTTTCTTTCTTTATCCTTTTCACTTATTTTAAGGTCAATTTTGAGTTTGTCTTTCACTAACTATCACTCACTTCACCTCGATTTTCCAAAAGTTACTGCCAACCACTGCCCATCCCCTGCAATCTGCCTTCTCCCTACCCCTTATTAGCTCCCAACCCAAGAACCTGGCCTTCGCTGGATCCCTACAGCTTCTCTGCTGCCAAAGCCAAGGGACGTCTTCCTCGTCTTCCCAACGATCAGTGGCATACGCCAATCCTGAATCTCCTCAGCCACCCAAGCCAGACCCTCAACCCCATCCCAGCTGAGAATCACTGTGCTGAGAAAGACCAGAGATGAGTCTGATGGGCCTGGGAAAAGGCTGATACATGCTATTTCCCACACTCCCCGTCGCTGCTATTACTGCTCACAAATCCTTTCAGCCTCCTCCAGGGTGACAGCAGCCAAGCTTCTCTCTAGCGCAGACTGGGTCCTCTCAGCTCACTCCCTGCTACACAGCCCCTCCACCCCACTCTCTACCGGCTGCCTCCAACCGGGCATGTCATCCATGCAACCAAAACATACCTGCTCTGGCTTCTGAGCTAGGCATGGGGGATACACTGGGAAATAAGAAGTTTGTTCCATTTCTTACCAAGCTTAATCCGTTTCCTGTACCGTATACTACCCTCCCCTTCTTAGCACTACTATCCACCAGGTACTCAAGCCAGAAATCGGTGGGATCGCAGTCTCCTGGTCACTCCCTCACGCCGACCTCCGTTCGCTTCCTTAAACAGCTCTTCTCTCCCGCCCTTCTCTTCATTCCCAGGGTGGAGGCACACTGGGCCTGACACCGCGGCAGCCCTGCATGGCCCCGCCTCCCTCCCACACCAGGCCTGAGATCTCTAACAGCAGCTCTAATGCTGGTAGTCCCCCACTTACCAACTGCGCTGCCTACAGGAGCAAGCCCAGACCCCTCAGTGCCCCCGCTAGCAGCACATGCCCCATATGCTTCTCCGTTTGGTTTCTGAACTGAATTGGGCTACTGGCCCCTATGCACACGGAGGGGCCCACATCCCATAGCCCACTGCTCCTTAAGGGCCACCCTCTCCCAGGCAGAGTCCCCATTTCCTGCCCCTCTCTCTGCAGCTACGCTGACTGCACCGGGCTGGAAATGCCCGTATCTGCCTGTTCCCCACACCCCCGCACCCCTCACCAGGAGGCATATAAATCCAGGCCCTCCCCACAGGATGGTGGAAGGGCACTGGTGGCCACTCACCCTGCGGTTCCGGTTGTGATCCATGGTTTTGAGGTGCTTCTGGATGATCCCAAACTGCATGGGAATGAAGAGGTCACAGGCCGCGCAGTGGGCTGCCTCCACCTTCTTCACGAAATGTTCCATGGCAATTTCTGTAGGGAAGTAGGAGGGAGTTGCCGCTGGTCCCAGGTGCCTGAGACAGACCCAGGAGTTTGGGAAAGACACCAAACTATCTCCACACTTCACCCTGCCACTTCCACGTGGGTCTGAGGCTGCTCTCACAGGTGCTCCCTGGAGGAAGAAGGGTGTCGTGACCAGGAGGGCAGGGCGGCAGTGGGACGGAAGCTCCTTACCTTGCGTCAGATCCTGGTCTCTGTAGAGCTGCTGGATCAGACCATCAAGGTCTTCCACGGTTTTCCGGAGCTCCTCTGTCTTCTTGGTCTTGTTGGTGACGTACTCCTGCCAGAAATACCAAGGAGAGACCAAGGTTCGTGTGAGCTGCTCTATTTCCTAAGGCAGAGGTATGCAAACTGCGGCCTACGGGCTGCTCCATTTTTAATTGGCCCGCAGCAAATTCCAAAAATATATTTAGTTTACTTAAATAAACCAGGTGAGGCAATACGTATTTCACCTCGAGTGAGTGGCCTGGCTGTTTGTGTATTTTACCACATATGGCCTTTGGTAAAAAACGTTGAAAAAAGTTTGGACACCCCTGTCCTAAGGGGTCTGAGAATCCAGGAGCAGCTGAGCCACTCCAAGGCTCACCTGCAGAAAGTCAGCCGTCTGCTTCGGGAGCTTGGTGCCTACATACTTAAAGTGCTCTTTGTGGAACTTGCTATCGAGGTGGCTGGTCATCTCATCCTCATAGAAGGTCCGGTATTTGCAGAGAGAACACACAAACTGGATCCTGCCACGGGAGAGAAACGAGGGGCTGGAGCTTCAAGGGTCCCACAAAACAGTGCTGCCGCCTCACCCAACCCAGCTGCAAGCCCTGAAACAGGCCTTGCTCACGGGCCTCTGAAGTGCAGTCCCAGCAGGGGGACAGGCTGGGACCAGTGGGGTCGGGAGTAGAAAGGGACAGAAAGTCTGCAGGCTGCAGTTACTGCAACGTAGGGGACAGGGAAGGAGCTCTTCCTTCCCACAGGCAGGAGGCTGAAGCCTGAGGCAGCTGCTGCTGCAACAGGCAAAGAGTCGCTGGAAGGTTGCCGGAGGACCTCTCTACCAAGGCTGGGCAGGAGCTTGTGCACTTGGCCCAGCTGGGGACCGGAAGGAAGGATGCCCTGGCGTGAGCCAGGTGGCCCTGAGGTGCAGAGTGGAGTACGCAGTCCCGAGGCAGGGCCCGAAAAGGTGCTGCCATCTTCCTTCTGGGGCCTGGGGGACCGAAAGGCCCAGCCCATCCTCTGCTCAGAGTGCTCAGGGGTGGTGTTGGGAGGGATGGGAGGCAAGCAGGCCTGGGCACCTGCTGCCTCATCTTCCTCTTCCGAGAAGAGACCAGTCTGAGCTGGAAGGAGGGCGCCCGCCCGGCCTGCCAGAGGGCAGCCTGGAGTCACCTGAGCGAGGTGCTCTGTCTGGGCCTGGTGTCCACAGCAGAAGCCCGGGGTCTGGGGCCTGGGCCGGAGCAGGCCGCCGTGGCAAGGGGCGGAGGAGGCCAGCCGCCACCGAGGCCTCGGGGCGGGTCCCTACCTCTGCCGGACGTCCTTATCTGGGCCACGGGGTCAGCTTTGTCTGGAGAGCCCAGGGGCCGGGCGCCGGCGAGGCTGAGGAAGGTCCAGCAAGAGCAAGAGTCTGAGGCGGAGGAGGAGGAGGCAAGCGCCAGTGCGGGAGCCCTGAGGGCAGACAGACCCGACCAAGGGGCGTGAAGGACTCAGCCGCAGATAGGGCCGGCCTGACAGGGCCGGCGGGCAGGGCAGAGGGCAGGCCCAAGGCTGCCACAGCCCACAGGTGCTGCCATCTCTCCTGGGCACGACGGTGGCCTCTTGGCAGCTAGTTGGGGTGGCACAGGCGCCTTGGACCTTCAGTCTCTGATGAGCTGGCCCCCTCCCGCAGGGGCATCAGGCCCCCAGTGCACCTCGGAGCTCGTGCACCGAGTGACTGAGCGCCGGAGCTTCTGGGCAACGGTGCCGAGCAGTGTTGGGTCTTAGGCCAAAGACGCCAGCGGTCGCCAGGCGGCCGCAGAGGGACAAGGGACGAGTCAGGCCTTGGGAGCTAGGCCTGGCAGGAAGCAGGGTCCATGCACGGCCGAGCAGGTGGTGGCTCCCAAGGGAGGCCAGAGGGTGGTGAGGCGGCAGAGCTATGGCCCTGCTCTCCTGTTGGCAGCCCCACTGCGAGGCAGGCAAAGGGGTGGAGGGAAGCTGGTTACCTTTCCACCATGCGGTCTCGCTGCCGCTTCTTCTGCTTGTCCTGACTCTTCTTGCCTGCCTGTAACTTGCGCTTAGTCTGGCCACTCTCATCCTGGGCGCTCAGGGACCCTATGGGAGCAGAGGGGCACAATCACCAGCTTGACTCCGCCAGGTCAGGGAAGGCCTGCGGCCTCTGGCTAGAGCACCCGCCGTCTAGTCCAAGGGGTCCATTCTGAGAGCAGCTGTCTGAGCAAAGCCTCTGGCCACGAGCAGACGAGTACCCTGGGCTAAACAGGAAACAGTTGTGGCCAAGGCCCTCAAGAGGGGAGGACACCCGCTGACCCCACCATTCTCTAGGATACCCACATTCTGCAGAGTGGGCCACAGAGAGTCTGGAAGGCAAAGAGGCTGTCTCGGTGGGAACAATGGCACAAGCTCAAAGGGGCTGGGCGGTGGGATGCAGGGAGGCTACAGCTGAGGCCTGAGTGCAGCTGCCAGGGGCAAAGACCCCAAAGCTCACATGGCCCTGCCCACCCCTCACCAGGCACCGCGGCAACAGTGGGCTGAGGCTGGATTTACTGTCAGGTTCCTGCTGGCGCTCATCACTCGGGTGGGGGGACACGGGTCCCAACACAGGGGCTGGAGAGGCGCTAAGGGAGAGGACACGCAAACCAGAGCCGTAAAACCTGCACCAAGGGTCCCAGCTCGGACACCAGCCACTGAGACTCGGACTGTATGTTACTGAGGGACCAAGGGCAGGGTGTACCTGGGGTTCCCCCACACTCTGCTTGTTGCCCCACCTGAAGCCAAAACCCATGTTCTAGGCAGGGGCCATTGCCACCCATAGCCTCTGCCTAGAAGAACAGGGGAAGAGCGAGAAGGGGACAGTGGAAGAGGAACCTCCTGCCAGCACATACCCAGCCCTGCAAGGGAGGGCCCAAGCTGCCACAACCCTGCCTTCAGCTGGACCCCTCCCACAATGAGAGCCTGGAAGAGCCACCCCAGCACCCAGGCGACTCAGAAGACTCACCCTTGTCTGCGTCCTCTTTGCCGTCTTCTTTTTCCTCCTCTTTTCCCTCTTCATCATCTCCTTCCTAAGACACGATTTCAAAAATATAACATCAAAGTGTCAAAGCATGTGCAATTGTTTATTAATGGCTCTGCTATGGGCCAGGCGCCTCACATCCTCCCAAGAGCCCTCGCACAGAGGGCTCAGACTGCCACTGGGGGGGCAGCCTGCCCACAGCCTGACTCCCTCTCCCATAGCTCCCCACGTCCGTAGGCGGGTCACGCATGAGTGCCGGGCTGCCTCAGGCCAGCCTGTGGCCCCTGCGAGAGCCCAGCTCTGTGGCACAGGGGCTCAGGCAGCCTGCTCTTCACCGGCACCCCTGCAAACAGAGCATGCGGGGTCGGGGCCACTTACTGCTCTGGAACCCTTTTCCACAGCGTCTGCACTTTCAGTGCCCTCTGCAGCTTCCCCCTCGGTGCCCTCATCTGGAAGGTGAGAGGAGGCAGGCTCAGCCCAGGAGCCCCAGGGGGCAGGAGGCAGGGGCAGTGGCCAGTGCCCTGGCTCACCGTTGTCCGAATCACTATTGTCTGAGCAGTCGGTCCGGAAGGCTTTGCTATCGGGCTCGTCAGCACTACCGCTCTGCTTTCTCTTCTTCTTCTTGGTCTGGGTGGGAAGGATGGAGCCAGGTCAGGGTGGGTGAGCCCAGGCGCTTTGCTCCGGCCAGCCAGGGGCCAGGAGGGAAGGCCTGCTCCACTCACCCGGAAGTCAGCTGTGGTCCAGGTCTTCCAGGTCCGCCTCATCTGCTTCATGCCATTGCCAAAGCCGAAGCCAAAGCGGGAGCCGCCTGGGAAGGCGCCCCCGCCACGCATGCCCTGGAACATGCCGTACTCGGGGATGATGTTCTGGGAGAAGAGGGAGGGCAGCCGGGAGGCACCAGGCATGCACTGGCCCCGGGCCCCCATGGGGTCTTCCCACATGCGCCCATAGCCTGACGCCATTGGCCGGCCACTCCGGGAGTCCCGGGCCCAGCCCTGAGCCCGTGGGCCAAAGGTGTCGCCGCCACGCATGCGAAACTGCTCTCGGTAGGCATCATACTGGCCCTCATAGGCCATTTCCATCTCAGGGTCAAGTTCGCCGTAGTCATAGCCCGACCGGTAAAGGTCACGCTCACTCAGGACGGCCCTCGCGTCACAGGCCTCATAGGAATCATATCTGCAAAGTGAGATGGCAAGAATCAGGGAAGGCCTCAGGCCCCATCACCCTGGCCATCCCCAAACCTCCCCGTCCTGGGGACAGAAAGCCCTGCTCCAGCACCTGTGCCCCTTGCCGGAGAGGCTCAATGTTCAGAAATGCCAATTAAGAAGCCCCTCAGGAGCAGAGTGCTAGAAGTAGGAAGGGCCCGTCAGCGGATGTCCCCAAGACTGTGCTGCCACTCACCTGCCTGGGGACCCTAAGGACAACTGGGATGGAGCAGGTCTCAGGGGCAGAGACATCGCATAGCCCTTAGTCCTTTGGAAACACGTACACGTGTCTGTGGTAGCCACAGTGCACAGAGATGCTTCTTGGGGCGTGCAGGGAAGTGGGGAGGGGGCAGAGCCGAGCACCCCAGCATCCTCCAGCACACGAATGCCTGTCCAATGGGCTGATAACACCCATGAGAAACCCTGCGCAGGTCTCATCCCTCATGGCTGGGGGAACCTCTATACCCGCCAAAATCCCTCACTACCCAAGAGGAGAAGAGGGACAAAATGGGGAGTGTTTCCCAGGAAAGATACCGCGAGCTTGCCCAGGGGCTAGAAAAAGTGCTCTATCACCTCAACCAGGAGCCCAGGATGAGGCATCAGACCCTACAGAGCGACAGGGAAGGCAGAGCAGCCTCCCGCAGGGAGACATGGCAGCACAGAGAGCTGTGCTAACGGTGGAAGCTGCAGTCCACAGCCCCCCAGGCCCAGAGCCCACTCGTCTCATGGGCACAGGAAGCAGCCAGTGCTACCCAGGTGCCACGCCATCCCTCACCAGTGCTCCCCGGCTCCAGGATGTGGCACGATGGCACATATGCAGTAGTACAGGGTCCACATGGCCATAGAGACAAGAGCCAAGCCCCTCCTTGCCTTTGGCAGCCTTAGTTCCAAGCACTGTACCTGCCAGAAACGAGGGCAGGGAGTGTTTCTGGGGGTTCCTCTCACACTTTTTGTTTGCTACGGAGCCCATGCAAAGAAGTCCCCCTGGCACCCTCTGCTTCCCAGTGGCCCTGGGGTCTCACCTGACCCTACCAGTGCCTGGCCAGGCCCCTTCTCTCTACTCTCCCCATTAGGCTGCTCCACGCTGCTCTGCGCTAGAAACCCACGTGCCCCTCTCACTGAAGCTCTTGCTAGGGCACAGGACCTCCTGGGCCCGCACCAGTTTAGACCACAACAAACACCTACAACGTGAGGCTGGGGAGCAGGGCAGGTTTGGGTGCTAGGTCCAGCTCCACCACTTACTCCTGGGTACCTTCAGGCAAGGGTGTGACCCGCCTGCGCCTCATGTTCCCCATCTGCAGAAAGAGGACGGTGACAGTTCTTCACAGGGCACTTCCAAGGCTCAACAGGCGCACATTTGCCAGGCACTGAAGAGCAGCCAGGAAGTGTCCCAGGGCAGGACCTGTCCCTTATGTGGAGATAGCCCAGCCCGTTGTGATCAGCCCCAAAGGCTCATCCCACTCTGCACACTCAACCCAACCTGTCCTGCCCTGACAGCAGGCAGGATGCCAAGTCTCGTGCGAACTCCAAATGCCTGTCTCCAGAGGGAAGGGCCACTTAACACTCTGCTCCTAAGAGGCATTTGGAGGGTCCAGGGAAGCCAGCCCAGTCTGGGCTTGTTCTTCCCCCTATAAGCCGGGGGAGAGGCTGGCCGTTAGGCCATGGAATGAGGGGGGACAAAAGCCAGAGAAAGGACGAGCACTAGATCCCAGCAGAGTCTCTGAGAGTCCCAGCAACAGAGCAAGGAGGGAGAAAACAGACAGGAAGATGATTCAGAGAGGGAGAAGCCAGCAGGCAGGAGGTGGGAGGTGCCCCCGCCGAGCCTCAGCCCCCAGGCAGGCACCCACTCACCTTTCTCCACCTGAGCCGTACACACTTCCTTGTATCATGTCTGTTTCCAAGTGCGGCACCATATCTAAGCGCTGGTTCATTCTGGACAAAACGGAATCGGCACTGGCGCTACCTGTAGCACTAGGGTTTGCATTTGTGTCAGAGCTGGGCGTTTCCCAAGAGTTTGAAGTGGCCATACCGTACCCATAGTTGCTGGTGTTATCCTGGCCATAGCCGTAGCCATAACCATAGTTCTCGTAGCCTGCAATGAGAGACACAGGTAGAGATGGCGGGGGGAGGGAGAAGAGAGGCAGAGACAGAGAGAGAGAGACAAGGACGTTTTCTATCACAGAGACAAGTTGGGGACCCTAGCCCCCCGAGGCTGGGTGGGCCCTAGCTCTCCCGATGAGGCCTTGTGTGAATGAGTAACTGGTCCAGAGCCCCTAAAGGTAATCACCCCAACACCCGGGGCCAAACTGGATAGTGGCAGAAACACATCAGTTCAATACCAAGGGAGAGGGGAGCAATCATGAGAATCATACTTGCCTCTGTTTGCCCCAGAGTTCCAAGTTCCATATCCTACAAAAAGTAAAAGGGTAATTACATCTACAACTGCTTACGAGACTTTAATTCAGGCACAAATGAAGACAATGACTCCCAGTATCTGACTGGCTGCAGGAGCCTGAACCTGCCCGGAGCTGAGAAACCTGGAGCTTGCGAGCACCATGTAAATGGTCCAGGCCACTTGCTGCCCTGGTGCTCCACCTTCTGTGGCTTGGACCATCTACTATTCGAGGGACCTCCCCTTCACAAGATCCTTGGGAGCTAAGGAATTTGGCTCCTATACTCCTCCCTCAAAGAGCCAAAATTAGAAGATTACCCCCAATCCCATAAGAGCCTCACACAGACTCTGCTGTACAAGAAGCTCAGCACAGAACCCTCATCCACTCTGAAGACATACCCTAGTCTCACAAATGTCTGCTTTAACAGGGTCACCCAGCCCTTGAATTGTGCGAGTTGCGCTGGACATCAACAGAAGGAAGGACAAGACACAACTCTGGATTATAAATTAATATGCTCTGGAGTTGAAAGAGCACATGAGAAAATTTCATTCCTTCAAGAACACACAGCCACTGAGAAGTGAAGAAATGCAGAGTTAAGTGAGTCAAGCAGACACACTTCCTCCCCAGGAGAGTCCATGAGAACAGGAGACCACCTTCCCAGTGTCTCTGGTGGGAGCCCAGAAGCATCTCCTACTTCCGGTTCTCTCTGCCCTGCAAACAGACCGTGCTCATCCCAGGGCAGGACCAAAGCTTCGTGAGACGGGAGGATGATACATGGCAGAATCCAGCCACAGAGGAGCAAGCGTGCACACAACGAGAAGGTGAACCAGGGAGAACAGGGAGCAGGCCGAGGTTCTCCTCAATCCAGCACACAAACAGAATGGCAGGTATCAAAAACCCGCGAGGGACTCTAATGACCACTGCAAGGAATGAACACGGGCGCGAGAGAGCTCCCAAAGCAAAACTCCTCTTCGTCTGGGGAAAGCAAAGCAGAGGCTTCTCATTCATTCGTTTAGTCAGCAACTATCATCCGGAGCAAACAGCGCAGAGGCTGGCAGGTCTGGCCACGACTCAGGCCCAGAGCACTGCATGTGAAAGGAGAGACACCACTAGCCAGTAAGCAGCAAGCCAGCCAGGAGGAGGGAATCACATAACGAGTGACGGGCAAGCAGAGAGGCTGGCAGAGTCACACAAGGAATAATGCACACTTAGCCCTGGCAGCTAACAAGGGCCTGGTCTCGTGGCTGTTTGCACGAGGGACAGTGGACACTACTCAAAAGGAAACAGGACTGGGAGGCAAAGGCAGACCCACCTGGGCTCTGCTTGTGAGGCTAGAATATGGTGCCCTGGTTGAACTGCGGAGGGCCCAGCAGAACAGCAAGGAAGCACAAGAAAAGGAAGCAGGAGTGGGCACTGGCTACTAAAACAGGATCAGACAAGCACTCCCTATGTGCTATTTGCTATGCTCGGAGCAACCCAGACTCCCTGATGGGCTCCCCAGCTGGGTCCCTTCAAGGGAAGCCTTTGTCTATACTATGGCATTTGGGGGCTCCTAAGACCTGCCCCTTCCAAAAGAACATCCAAACTCACGTCGATCCTCAGAAAAGATGAGACCATGGCTGACAAAGGGAATTTTTAGTACAATTTTTTTTAAAAAAAGAAAAGAAACAAACACAAGAAAAGGAGATGGTCATAGTAAGCAATACTTATAGAGCAAAAATAAATACTCAGTGAACTATCTCATGGAGGAATCAAAAGAGAATCTATTAAGCTTTCTGTAGCACAAAGAAAAGCTTCTAACAGTAAGCAAAATAAAGCAGGATACACAATTCTATCCACCTATAAATTATTCAATCACCTAAGATAGGCATGTTGATGGTTTTTCAAAATGTTATTTAAATGTTATTATATTTTTCTTGCAGTTTAAGCCAGAAGGAAAAACACAACTGTCCCTATTCTTTCACAACATGGTTGTCTACATAAACACTGAAATATAAGTATAACAAAATAGGATCTCTGTGTTTGAAACTACAAAATATTAATGAAAGAAATCAAAGATCTAAATAAATGGAGTATTATGGATTGGAAGACTTAATATTGTTAAGATGTGAATTCCCCCAAACTAATCTATAGTTTCAAGGCCATCCAAAATCTCAGCAGGACTTTTTATGGAAATGGACAAACTGATTCTAAAATTTATATGCAAAAGCAAAGGAACTAGATTATCCAAGTCAATTCTGGAAAAAGAACAAACCTGGAGGACTCACATTAACTGATTTCAAGACTCACTACATAGTAATCAAGAAAGTGTGGTACTGGAGAAAATTTAGACACGTAAGTCAATGGAACAGAATTACAGCCCAGTAACAGACCCACACATGTATGTTCAATTGATTTTCAACAAAGGTGAAATAGAATCTTGACTTATACTGCACACCTTGTAGAAATATCAACACAAAATGGATCACAAAATAAATGTAAAATGTAAAAACTATGAAGCCCCTAAAAGAAAACTTAGAAGAAAATCTTTGTGACCTTGGGTTAGGCATAAATTTCTTAGACACAACTCCAAAATCACAATCTATTAAGACTGGTAAATTGGAATTCATCAAAATGAAGAACTTGTGTTCTTCAAAAGACAATGACTGACAAAAGAAGAAAGACATAAGCCACAGTCTAGAACAGGGGTGTCCAAACTGCGGCCCGCGGGCCAACTGTGGCCCGCAATCCATTTTTAATTGGCCCGCAGCAAATTCTGAAAATATATTTAGTTTACTTAAATAAACCAGGTGAGGCAATACGTACTTCACCTCGAGTGAGTGGCCCGGCTGTTTGTGTATTTTACCGCATATGGCCCTTGGTGAAAAACGTTGAAAAAAGTTTGGACACCCCTGGTCTAGGAGAAAATATTTGCAAATGGCGTATCTGACGCTTGGACCCAGAATATGTAAACCAGAGGGAAAATAATTCAAAAAAGACTTGCAATTTGGTACATTTAATTAAAAGGAATGAGGCAGGGAGGGCAGGAGAGGGAAGCCATGCAAATCAAGTTGCTCCTCACTTATGAAATACCTGATACCTCTTGATTCAATTTCAAAACATGTTTTTCTTACCCCCTTCCCCCCTTCAACTCCGAGTCAGGCCGTTGTTCTCAGTCTAGTTGTGGAGGGCGCAGCTCACTGGCCTATGTGGGAATTGAACCAGCGACCTCGGTGTTACGAGCACAGCGCTCCAACCACCTGAGCCACCCGGCTGCCCCAATTTCAAAACATTCTAAGTCTCCCTCTCCCACAGGGACTAGCTGCTAATACTTCCAGGAGTTTACTTATGTCCATTTACTCAGTAATTTCTAAGGGAATGTCACATGTAGGTCCAGTCTTTCCCCAGACCTTGGTAGTAAAACAAATTACCCATCTCAGCAACTAAAGCATTATCCTTATTAATTCCAAAGAGGGTCACAGACCATGGAAATACCAGCTTTATTAGCAGTGACGCCCGCCAAAGCAAGCCGACACAATATGTATGACCCCCCGGGGTCATACTGAATTAGATTTAGTTCGAGACTATCCACACTTGAGAAATCAATCAGAGATTTTCCCTTAACCCTATGTGCGAGGAGCTGCATGGCTTGAGACAGGCTGACATCTCTAAAAGCCTGCGACATTCAGACAGGCAGCGCTAGAGAGGCTGCCTGTCTGTGCACTACCCTGGGGCTACGTTAACCGTTTGATTTCTGCTCAGATCAATCCTTGGTACTCCTTCCCAGGCCCTCAGTAAGAGTTTCTGAAGCCAGACCTTTGTCACAGACTTCTAACAAAATGGTAAAGTGTTAAAGGAACCAATTTCCGGCCCTAAGAACTCCAGCTTGCTCAAAAACACAGATCTCTCTCCCGTGATTGCCTCCAAGGAGAGCACCGGATACTTTAACAGCCCATCACACCATTTTGTACAAGTTTGATTTAGAAAAGTAAGACAGGGTGACAGCAATGCCAAAGGCAAGAAGACACCAGACTGCTCTGCCACTAGAAGGAAGACCACTCACCAGTGCTCTGATTCCCAGGGGCCCACACTTACCATAATCACAGGTGGGCTGAGCGCTGGTGTCTGAGTACGTTGACTGCAAAGTGGTTTCAGATCCCTGGACAAAGCCTAAACAAATGCACAGAGCGGTTAATTTCCCCAAACAAGACACATGATGATGACCTAAGACTACCGTTTATGTAGACTGGCGGGCAAACCCTCACCTCACTGCAAAGCCACCAAAACTCTAGCTTCTGAACACTTTAATTGCACCTCCAGAACCTATTAACCAATGGAAAGGCAGGCTATGTTTAACTTGCTACACCAGAAGAACAGGATAAATATTTTCAAATACTTAAAACCAGTAACATATTTTGATAAATGAGTACTCAAATTATCATTCAGTTAATTGGAGGTGAGCCACCTCCAATTCAAATAAAGATAGGGTTACTTTTGAACAATGTTAAGACAATAATACCCCTTTTCTTCCCCCAAATCTAAAATCCAAACTGCTTTGTATTTTTTCAGTTTTCCCATTAAAATGTATATATTCAATTACCTCTTAAACATAATTACTTGGGTCTGCATGTTTATATGGAATAAATATTATATACAACATACAGGTATTATTTCCTAATCTCTCAACTCTCAAGCTATTTCTCAACTTAAAATGAGTTAGTACCAAGAAAGGAAAACTTGAACCTCTATCAGGAACTACTGCTCTTAAATGCTGGTTGTAACAGACTATGATGAACCCTAACACTTCTTTAAACCTACATTTAAAAATTTTTTTAACGATTTACCCATAGCACTAAAATTATGACAGACACCGTCAGAGGCAATATTTGCCTATTCCCATCAGAGTCAACTCATGCCCTAAAAATGAAAGCCAGTGCCTCCAATAACTTATTTACCACAGAAGCATAGACCAAGTGCCTTCCCCTCACTGGGCATTCGTCTCTTTGTTGGCAGTCTCTAGTTCATCTCTTAAAACCGCAGCGAAAGATGACAGCAACCGCTGCCAACACTGAACAAGTGTTTCCACTGCCGGGTGCTAGGAGCTTTACCTGCATTATTTCATTCCATCCTCACCACAGTCAACAAAGGGGCCACGGCCAAGATCCCTGACCCTGCAATTCCATAGTCCAAAGAGGTCTGCAAACCAAGTGCTCTCCTCAAATGTGGTACAACACTCATTTGGGGGCAAAACGGACCTCTTGAGGACAATTAAAGTCTTTCTTTACCCCCCTTGGTACAGAAATAATACATTTATCAATAATTAGCAGGTGCTGGCCCAGATCCCGGTGCGGGTGCTGTGGAATCTCCTCCTTTCAAGCCAGAAATCCAAAACACACCCAGCTCCAACAGTCTCAAACAAGGATCAGTGCAGCCACACTTCATCTTTAAGCCCCAGAGGAGGGAAATGAGAAGAGGTGTTGGGGAAGGAGAAAGCCGCAAGTATACAAACCCAATCTTCTTCACCTTCCCTATTTAAACAGGGCAAATTCAAAGGGATTCCCTCCAGGGACCCAGTCCCTTCCAGAGATGCCTAAATTCTAAGCATTGATGATTAACTGTCCACAAGAAACACTGAAAGCACTCTTCAGATGGTTCATCCATGAGGAAGCCTCGTAGTGTAAAAAAGTACCCTAACACCTTTCTCCACCGTTTGTTCAACTAGCCTCTAGAAACTACGTGTTCAGTAATCGACAGCAAAATGGCCCCAGACTTTAAGTAACATGGTTTGTAAATACTGCAGCTGCAACTGGAACCTACCACACACTGACAAGAATACACCGTGGAACACAGAATAAAAGCTGCAGAGCAAAGCTCTGTCTATTCAGGGGAGGGAGCCCCTGGTTCTTTGTTCTCTGGGAAAAAGGAAAGACAATCTGTCCAACCTTCCGAGCTCAATGGCAACCTACTCGTTCTCCCCACATTCACATTCTGCTCCACAACATTGTCTGCAGGGCAGGGCCTTCTGTGGCCAGTTACACTCCAATTATGAGTAAAGCCTTTCTGGTTGGGTTCGTGAAGCGTTTTCTTCTCGGTTTGATTTACCAGCCTGATCAGCTCTGAGTGAAAAAAATAAAATAAGCAAAATTTCGGTCCTATAAAGCTAAAGGTCAGACCATGGATTTAGGATAACCACGCATCACAGCCCCTCCCTCTGAGCCAGCCTCTCTGACATCTTTTCCCCACAAAAATACACCAAGCTTCTCAGTTTTATTCTTTTCCTTCTTTTTCTGAAAGGGGATACTATCTGGTAGTCACCAGCCTGCAAGATGGCCTCTAATGCGTCTTGCCTCCTGACATGTCCCTTCCCAAACTGATAGAGGTAGCCAGTGTAACCAATAAGAGATTGTAGAAATGACTGAGTGTGACTTCCGAGGCTTCCCCTTTGTTCTCTCTCAGATCGTTCACTCTGGGAGAAATTAGCCATCATGTTGCGAGGACCCTCCAGCCGGCCTGTGGAGAGGTCCACATGGTCAGGAGCCAACAGCCGCATCAACTGACCGGTCATGTAAGTCTGCATCACTTTGTGGGGGGGTGGGGTCCTTCAGGTCCAGTGAATCCTACAGATGACTACAGTCCGACTAACATGCAAACTGTAACCTCATGAGAGATCCCAAGCCAGAACCGTCCAGCTAAAACCACTTGTGTGTTCCTAACTCACAGAAACCGTGAGGCAATAAATGTTCCTATAAAACGATGGGTAGCATTTCAGACCTTTGTTTGAAGGCCTGATTCTGGATTTTTCTGTCCAGTGTTTCCACTGGATCATCTTTCCCCTCAGTCCCAGAGATGGAGACTCCTTTCCTAAGTACATAGAAACTAACAAGGTTCAAAAGCTGGACAAGTTATCAGAAAGACAGATTATTTTCATCACCTTCTACGAGTAATGGTAACATTTGCTTCACAGCCTCCAGAACTTCTCCTTAAACGCGAAAGTCGTCTGAGATGTGACTTAAAATGCCTTTGACTTTAGTGGTCTGCTTCTTAAAAAGGAAAGGCTTTATAAAGCTACTGTGGTTTCCAGTTGATCAAGACCAAGGAAAAACTAATCATTACCTCATTAGCTTGGCTATCTCAGGGCCTATTCAAACCCAGAATGACAGCCTACAAGATCTGGAGTTGAAATTCAGACTTAGCCGTTAGTGACCTCTAACTCAGTTTCCTTGTCTATAAATATGAATGCTCCATTATTAAGTTACCCCACAGAACCCAACCATACATCTTCTGGTTTCTTCAGTAATCTTGCCCCTAAAAACCACAGAACCGTCTTCCAGTTCTCAGTGAGACTTGGTAAGAAGGATTACATCTCAATTCCAGAGATGCCAGTAACAACCCTACTGCCTTTCCTCCTGAACCAGGAAAGTTACAGAAAGGCCTAGGGCAGGGGGTGGCCCAACCTTGGTACTACTGATTTCTGAGCCCGGTAATTCTTTGTGGTGAGGCCTGTCTTGTGCACTGTAGGATGTTCAGCAGCATTCCTGACCTCCATCCACTGGATGACAGGAGAACCCCACCCAACCAGACGTGACAACCAAAAATGTCTCCAAACATTGCCAAATGTCCCCTGAGAAGCAGAATTGCCCAGGTTGAAAACCACTAGTCGAAAGGATGGTTGCTTGAAAAACTGGGGTTCTTGCCAAGCTCCCGATCTGGGAGCCAGAGGAGCAAAGCCTGGCACCACCTCTTTGCCTAGGCCAACATAAAGCAGCCTGTAGGAGCCGCAGAGTCTCAGGTTCCATTCTCAGTCCCAAACACTTTCAGGAGAATGTGGGTTACCAGGCAACCACACAAGTTCAGCCTAATACCCTCATCAAAGAGGGAGGCCTCCTCCATGGCTCCTGACTGAGCAGCCTCATTGGTCACTGCCAAGGCAAACACAGCAGTTCAATTCATCCAGAGAGCTTTACAATCACCCAAACACATCCCAGGCATGCCTCTCTGAACTCATCCCCCCCGCCCCCTTTGTTCAAGTCTCACTGGTCTCCCTGGAAGATTTTCCAAGGTGCCAGGCAGCTCCTGCCCCTGGGCTTTTATGTCAAAGGCTCCCGGGCCAGATATCCTTAACTCTGTTACTCTATTGCCGTCTCTGCTTGAATATCACCTCTTTACAGATCTCCAACCACCCCATGTAATACAACAACCCCCTTGGGGTACTGACCACCCCACAATATATCCCAGATTCATTTGCTTGCCTACTGTGGTCTGCCCTGGCCTATAAACTGCTTGAAGAATTCTTGCCAGTATTCCAATGTCTATTCAGCCCCTGACACCAAGAATTTGACAATGGTGAACGAATTACTATGGAAGCCCAGCTATTCCTCGCAAGGCTCAGGCTCAGCCCCTCAGGACCCACGGTGCCCCGCTCAGCACAAATCCTCCAAATATTTACTCCCCGGCCTGGGGCCTGGCGCATCTCCCAGCCCGGGGCAGGCGCTGGGCGAGGGGAGCTGCGGCATCTTGCAGGGACACTGCGCGGGGGAGGGTGCCGTAAAGGCGACGGCAGGCGAACCCGCTGGCTGACCGTAAGAGCCGAGACCTGAGAAAAAGGCACCTGAGGTGTCCGAGGAGGCCAGGCCGGGGTGGAGGTGTTGGGAGGAGAGACGTCGAGCGCCGAGGGCGGGGCCCGCGGACACCAGCGACAGAAGCTAAGATCTCGGGTGGCCGTGACACTAGTGTGCAAGCACAGAGCACTGAGGAGCCGAGGGGCGCGAACCTGAGGCCACCGGCCCGCGGCGCCATTTTGTGACCGCAACAGAGGACAGTGTCCAGGCCCCGGTGAAGGCGCGGGTGAGCCGGGCGCGGCCCGGGCACGCCCCTGTTCCTCCCCACCCGGAGCTCAATCCCTAGCCCCGCCGGGCCCACCTGTGTAGCTCATGGCAGCAGCGAAGACTGCACCCGCGGACTCCGGTAGCTGCTCCGTTCGTCCGACGCTGCGATAGCTGCCACAATCCCCCGGGCCCTTTCTACACACAACCGAGCCCCGCCTCCCGACCGCATTGGCCCGCGCCGGGTTCTGGCTTCACATCTATGGGGCCACCATGCTGTCTATCTCGGAGCATCCCCATACTAATGGTTAGGGATGATGCCAATCTAATGAGAGCCCCGCCCTAATCCCGCCTCCTGTTATACCAAGACCGCGACAATTGGCTAAAAGAAGGAGGTGGAGTTCCAAGGGGCGGAATTATGCACTACGGAGAGACCTGAGGTTCAAGCGCGGCCGGCTGGGAGGAGGGCCTGTGCCCAGAAGGCCCGCCAGAGGGAGCCGGACCTGCAGCGCAGGGAACCACTCCAATCCCGGCTCTGCCACCGGGGTGCTGTGCCAACCTGGGCTGTTTCTTTTTTTGTTTTACTTTTTTAATTTTCCTTTTGTGCTAAGTTTCTAATGTCTCTGGCTTTAAGCTCCAATATGAGCACGGTAAAACCATGTTGGAATGAAAATTAAAACTAATCTCCACACAAAATGCTGAATCTCATGTTCAAACCTGAGATAATGTACGTAAAGAAATCAGTCCAATGCCGAGTGCACTAAATAAATGTTGTGTTTTGTGATTAATGGTTACATAACATGTTTATATAGCATGTTTATATTATATATTTAATAAATATGTGTTGTTTATCATCTCAAATGCTCCCTCATACCTGCAAGGATCTTTTTTAAAAAAATAAGAAAACTAAGACTTGGACTTTATGATTTGTTCAAGAGCCTTGACAAGTGTTAAAGCTGGAACGCCCCTTCTAAAACCCTCTTGGTTCTTTCTGGACTTCTAGAGATCCTGCAGTGGCCCAGCCAGGCTCCAGCCCTGTCCTCAGCACCCTCACTGGATGTTTGGAATCCACTGTCAGACACATCTCATAACTTCTAAGAGATTACTGGACAGAGCTGCGGACACTGAAAATGGTAAAGTGGGTTTGTGAAAACTCATCAAGCTATACAATTACATGTACACTTTTCTGTTTTACTTAAATATTTGTTTTAAATCATGCTGGTTTATATTAGAGAAGTGTCCATTTCTTAAGGTGTGATAATGACCTACTATTAAGAGATTAATTGATCTGATGACCAGGATGTGCTTCACCATAATTCAGGTAGGGAAGTGGGAGGAGGGAGTGGAGGGGTTATAGCTGAAACAGCTCGAGATTGGTCATGAGTTCACAATTGACTAGTACATGAGGGTTCATTGTACTATTCTTCTGTAGGGTTGGAATTCTCCATAAAATGTTAGAACTCCTTTCCCAAAAATGAGGCTTCTGCAGAACTTGCTGCCACATGGGACATGGCTTACGATGCGCTGAGAAACTCCATACATGAAGCACATCAAACTGATTCATGTGGACTCCAGCTTTGGGGCTCATTTGTGTCACCCTCAGGGATATCTGCCTGCCTGTCCTCCAAATTAAAGCAATCCCCTGGACACTTCTCCTGGGAAGCTTCCTTCATGGCACGTACCACAGCCATCATTTTACCCTCATTTGATGAGTTTAACATCCAACCCTCTGCTTCTGAGACCCAATGGCTTAAGAAGGGACATGCTCAGAAGTTTTAGGAAAAGACCCCTCTGTGCTAAGAATGTATGTGACCCTTTCAAGGACTCACACAGCTAGCACTACACGATTGTGGGGAGGACGGGCTTCTCATTTTACTTTATAAATTCCTGCATCTTTTGAACTTTTTAAAATATCCAGCTTATAACACTTTTTAAACTAATTTGTAAAAAGTTGAAAGAAGTGCCTTTGGGTCAACTCTCATCCCAAGAGATACCCTCTCTGCTTTCAAAGTCTCAGACACTCCCACCCAGTGTGGGATGGACAGCAATGGTTGTGGCCTTCCCCCACTGGGCAAGGGCTGTGTCCTGACCTCCCACGAGCAGAAAGCCAAGTGTGCGGACCAAGACCACTCCTGTGGGCATGTTGTCACAGCTTCTTAGCCTCTCCTTCCCGGCCACAGTGGGAGCCAGGGTTAGAGTTGGGGGCTGAGGAGGCAGGCTTCTTCTGTCTACATCCCATGAGGTCATTCCCACTTTCCAGCCCTTGGCCATCTAAGTGAAAACAAGGAGCTGAAAAACCACATGCAGTAAACAAGGAGGAGCCAATAAAATCTCTTACAAATCTCAGAAATGTTCAATAAACATTTGCAGAGTGAGAAAATAAATAACACTGCAGAAGAGCCAGCAGCTCCCTTTTCCCCCTTGTGTTACTGGGGTACAGGGTGCATGTCTCCTAACAAGTCACATGTTTTGAGGGCGGGCCAGTCCCAGCTCTCTGAAAGCTCCTGGCAGCTGTGCGCTCCTCTCTCCCCCAGCAGGGCATCACAGGGCCCTTCGGCCTCAATCGGCCTCAATCGTATCTCCATCCTGGCTCCCTTCCTGGACCAGCTGCCCAGAGCCCTGGTTCCTTTCCTTTGCTCACAGGAGCCACTTTACCAGCTGGCCGGGGCCCCCCACCAGCCATGCCATTGAGGACCAACAGCTGGGAACTTGGGATCATCCCCAGCTGGGTCTGGTCAGTTTGGTAGCCAATGGGAAAACCCAGGCCTCTGGGCAGAGGCGACTTGATCTCAGCCCCAGCTGCCAGCCGATGCCAGCCTGTCCACTCGACAGAAAAACACACGCTGGCCGCCTGCCCCCGGGTGTTTCCAGAAGAGAAATTTAATCTAATTTACATACTTCTAGGTACATCGATAACCAAAATGTGGCCACTGAAAAAAGTTAAAAGATCGATCAGCTCCCGGTTTCTAGCTGGCCCAGGATTGCAAAATAAAAAGATCCACGTTCCTTATTCTCTACACAAAACGCATTTTTAAAAAAGTGAAAGGTCTAGGGAGCTATACATAGAAAGGAACAGTGAAAAGAGGGAGGGGGGAGGAGGTGGGGGAGGACAGTCCCACCCCCGCCCCCACCCCCTCCAGGGCCCGGAGCCCCCAAGGCTCTGGGGGGCCTGGACATGGCAGGAGGCAGCTGTCAGCTCTGAGCTCTTCCCAGCTGGGAAGGCCCCTCTGGGGGGCAGGGGGGCAACAAGGATTTCCGTGGCATTGTGGGCTCAGTGGGGGCTCCCAGGCCCTGGTGGGCCCGCAGAGGGAGTGTGCCTTCCCCTGAGCAAGCACCGTGGCATGATGTGGTCGTTTGACTCGGGAACTGGGGGGCTGGGGCAGATCCCGGGTTTCACGAGGTGCGTGCGTGCGTGCATGTGTGTATGTGTGTGTGTTCGCGTGTGCGTGTGTGTGAGAGAATATTCATGGGGGCAAGAAGGAACCAGGACAGGGGGTCTTTGGGGTCTTTGCAAATGGCCACGGATGGCAAACAGAGCCCGCCTGGCTGCTAGACTCAGGGGAACACTGACCTTCCTCCCGTGACCAGATCACCTACCACCAGGGACCTGGCCCGATGCCCCCACTGAATTGGGTGGGCGTGGGCTGAAGGAAGATGCCCTGGGTATGGCCCCAGAGTCCTTGGGCTGGGGGAAGGGTGCCCCGGCTGTAGTGTGCCCGGCCCCCGAGGGTGCCGGTTTGAGGTTTTGGCTTGCTCCTTTGGGAACGGAAAAGAGGGAGGAGAGGGAGAAGGAGACGGAAGAGGAGGAGGAGACAGAGGTGGCATGAGAAGGAATCTGGAATGCTTTTGTGTTAGGGCGCCTCTGCCACCGTTGTCTGTGCCGGTGGGGCCTGGGGCTCCTCGGGCGGGGGGTCCGCTTTGGAGAAATTCATCTCTAGGATGTGCCGCTGTAAGTGCCGCACCCACTCCTCTTGGATGGAGAGGGGCCCCTGGAATTCTACCTCACAGAACCTGCATGGGGGACGGAGAGAGAAGTGGCCAGTGTCAGAAGAAATGGCAGATGTGTAGCCCTGGCCACACCCTGAGCATCCGGCACACCTGCTGCTGCTCAGTGTGGACAAAGCAAGCCCCAGATTTGAAGAAGGTGGCCCAGAAGCCAGATGTTCCCCTATAGACAACTATTTCTACCCATCACAGGGTACTGGTGGAGTCCCCATCTCTGTGCTCAGTATAGTCTGCTGGCTCAGGTGCTGGGTACGGGCCATCCAGCTTCCCAAACACCTCTGCCATCTGACTAGAGCATGTGCTCTGGTGGGAGAGGACACAGAGAAGAAGATCCTGCCCTAACAGGCTCCAGGACAGAGGATGTAGCTACAGAAAGGGGGCTCGGGCACTAACTCGCACCCAACTCACCAGTTCCCTGCCCTTGAAGCCCTAAGGGAGGTCTCACAGCACACGGGCCCCAAACCTGAGCTCATGGCTACAGAGACCTGAATTCAAATCCTACTTCTGACTTGGCCTGTGTGGCCTAAGGGGGCCCCATCACATCCCAGAATCCATTTCCTGGCCTCTGACGTTTACCTGGACTTTGGTAAGAATGAACTAAGATCTATTTTTTTTTCTTAATCAGGCAGAAATTTGTCGAGGGCTTACCATGTGCCAGGCACAGTTCAAGTACTTTATACATATTCAACTCTTTTAATCCTCATAACAAATCAATCAGGTAGGCCTGCTATCAACCCCATTGTATAGGTGGGAATATTGAGGCATGGAGCAGGAAGTCCTTGCCCAAGGTCACTAAGCTGCTAAGTGTCAAGGTCTTGCTGGCTACAGAGCTCAGAATCCCAGCCCAATACTCTGAGGCATCTCTGTCTGTGAGAAGCCCTTAGCCTGTACCCAGCCCACCCCAGGACATTCTTGAGGCTCCCTCTCCAGACTCCCAGCAGCCCACCCTGTTCAGAGGCTCTAGGTAGTCAAACTCCAGGCGAGTGGCCTACCTGCCTCCTTGCCTCCTTCCCCCAGGAGCTTCATACCTGCACTTGAGGGTATAGATGTTGCCCACGAACTTGACCAATGACGTCTGGGGCGGCCGGGGCACCAGGGAGGGGACCGGCCGGACCCGGGGTGGGGGCTGCCGTGCCTCCTCCAGCTTCTGCTGCAAGTCACCGGCCTCCTCGCCTCCCCTGGCCGCAGAAGCATCTGCAGGGCGGGCTTGTCGGCGCTCAAATTCTGAGGTGAGAAGGGGGGAGAGGAACGGGAGATAAGCTGGAGGCTGAGGCCCTCAGGGAGGTTGCTGCCTTCAGCAAGTGATGAGCAGACACCGTGGGGATTTATAAGACAGGCCAGTTGGTGACTGGATACCACCAGGCCCCGGTGACAGGCGGGATGGTGAATGGATGAGTGAATGGGCGAGCAACTGAGGAAGTCACTCCAGGGCAGAAGCACAGCAGAGAACCTGGGAGGCAGTTGGGTGGACCCACTGGTGCCCGCCGCCCTCACAACTTTCCACCCCCAACACTCACTGTTGATGTTCTGCCGCTGGTGCTCCTCAGCTTTCACAGTACCCGGCGGGCTGGCTGCCAGAGGCCGCTCACCACTGTCAGCTGCCCGGCCAGCCTCGGGCCCCGGCTCACCCCCAGCACTGCGGCCCACCACGGCCAGGCCCCCGGGTGCCAGCCCCAGGGGCGGCCGCTTGTCGCTATCGCGGCCATGGCCGGCACTGCGGAACTTCTTGGTGAAGGGGCGGCCGCCCTGGATGTAGCTGCGGTAGGCGCCCACCTTCTGGGGCCGGTGCTTAATCCACTCGCTCAGCGTCTCAATGGGTGACCCATTCACACACCACTCGGTCACGCCGAACTGTCGCAGGTGCGCCCGTGCGTGGCTGGCCAGAGCCTTGCGGTTTTCGAAGTAAAGGCCACACAGCTCACAGCAGGCCTCGGTGGCTGCAGGCAGAGGGGGCGCTGCTGAGCCCCAGCCCCAAGGGAGCAAGGGTACCCAGAAGGCACCGCCCAGGTCGGGAGCCAGTCCCGCCTCCCACTAGTGCCTTGACCCCCACTGGGGGAGGGTGAGCATGAGGCAGTGCCCGGCCCTGCAGGCCCCGGCAGATGCCCTCCCGGGACCCTGCCACCCACTGCTTACAGGAGTGGGAGGTCTTCTCGTGGAGGGTCTTTGCTTTGAAGGGCAGTTCAGTCTGGATGAAGGTCTTGGCCTTGACCTCTGCAGGGAGGAGGCGGTCCTCCTGCAGGGGCCGCTTGGCTGCCACTGAGCCCAGGTAGCTGGTGGCTGAGGGCTTGGCACCGGTGATGGGTGCCAGGCTGAGCTCGCGGGGTACCTGGGCCGGCCCAGCTCCTGGTTTGCCTGGCCGGCCAGCCATGGGTACCAGCGGCAAAAGGGGCTGCACAGGCCCAGGAGCCGCTGTGGGGGGCCCATCCTCAGCCAACGCAGGGGCCAGGTCTCCGGCCGGTGGCTCCTTCTTGATGAGGCACGGCTTGGACTTCTTCTTAAGGATCTCCCGCAGCGTGTCGATGGGTGAGCCGTTGACGGACCACTCAGTCACCCCCATCTGCCGCAGGTGCGAGCGTGCATGGCTGGACAGGCCCTTGCGGTTCTCGAAGAACTCGCCGCAGAACTCACAGCGGATGTCACGCACTGGCTCTGCCCGGGATGCTGTACAGGGTCGGGGGAGGGGGGAGAAGAGGGAGGTGGCTGCTGACAGGAAGCCTCCAAGCTTAAAGCCAGTGTTAAGTGCCCTGCTGCTCCATCCATGCATCCACAGACCCAAATGACCTGCTTTCTCATCTGCCTCCAAGGGTCCTAAGTACATCCAGCCCTTCTGCTTGTTGTGTCACCTCAAATTCTAGCTGGCTTCAAGATGACTCTGTGACATGGTGACATGTTAAGGAGCCTTGATCCTGGGCTCAGATGCCAGCGTGGCTGTGACCCTGTGTGATGCTAGGCAAGCCACTTCCCCTCTCTGAGCCTGTTTCCTCCTCTACAAAATGGGGATGGAAACCTCTACCTCCCAGTATTACTGGGAGGTCCTACAGTGGAGCAGAGCAGTTCAGAACATGTGGCACGAAGTCACATGAGTGCTAAGGCCAGGGCTGGGCCGTCCCACCTGCTGGGCACGCAACAGGAGCTCAGCCAACCGGACTGCACGAAAGGGAAATGAGTGACAGGGACATGACGACTGCTGCACACACACAACTTGTTTCGCCAGGCACACCGTTGTAATAAGTGCTTTATACCACTTCAGAAAACCGTAGAGTGGGAACCATACTCATCTCCATCTTCCAAAAGAAAAGAAGAAACTTGCCCAATTTCACATACTGCTAGACTGTGGAACAGCTAAGATCCTAACTTGAACCTGGCTCCAAATGTCAAATTTAGCGACCACAAGTGTCACACACAGTTTAGACACCCGCTTCTGATGGGTTTCTACTGCTGCCAATGGCAGACATCATTAATTTATCCCTACAGACTCTCCCTGGGAATCTGGTTGGCAGCCACTACCAATTGATTGCAGATAGCACAAGAGAAAATTCTTTTGCCATCACTGAATGTATGAAGGAAAATCAAGCAGCAGCTCAGCTGGGTGTCTGCACAGCAGGACTGCACACCTAGGCCCCTGTCCACTGGACCCATGTATCCTCCCTTCCATTTCAACCCTGGGCCTTCTGGGTACCCCCAAGGTGGGGTAGAGGAGGGAAGGTAACCCCCCTACCTGTTCTCCCTGCCTTGCCCCAGGGTCACACTTACACAAGTTCAGGGGAGTCATATCTTCCCGCGGTGCTACCCAGGGACCCTCGGATGGGTGCGGCTCCCCGTGAAGGGCCCCTGGCAGCATCTCACGCTTGATTTCCACCCGCATTTGTTCAGGCTTCAGCTTCTTGGTCAGGGAGGGTGTGGTGAGGCCCGGGAACATCTTTCGGGCCGTGGGAGGAGGAGAGGCAGTTGGTGAGTGGCCCAGGGGGCTGCCTGGTGGCGGTGGCAACTTCTTGGCCAGGGGTGAGAGGTGAAGGTCCGCAGGGCTGCGGGCTTCCAGTGAGCTGCCTGGACCTCCGCTGCCTATCACCTTGGCCAGGGCTTTCGGGCTGGGTCCCGGCGGGTTGGGGGGTCCACTGGGCCGGGACTGGGTCCGTCTCTTGAGGATCTCCCTCAGCGTGTCGATGGGTGAGCCGTTGACGTACCACTCAGTCACCCCCATCTGCCGCAGGTGCGAGCGTGCATGGCTGGACAGGCCCTTGCGGTTCTCGAAGAACTCGCCACAGAACTCACAGCGGATATCGCGAGCTGGCTCTGGGCCAGAAGCTGCAGCAGGAGGAGAAAGGGGCAGTTAGCACAGCGGGCAACGTCAGCAGCATCACCTGTGGGTATCCTGGTCAGCTGGGTGTGGACAACGGCATGCCCACAGGCTAGGGTGGTGGTGGAGGGCAGGTGCAGGCCAGGGAGCTGAGGAATGGGACAGGGGCCAGACACCCGGCAGGAGCAAGGGGAGGCTCGAGCCATGGGCCCTCAGTCCTGGCGGAGAAGGATGGAACCAAGACTCCACGACTCTGCGGGTCCCAACAAGGACGGGGACGGGAGGGCAGGAAGTGGCAGCCTAAGTGCCACCTGCCATCCAGACCAGGGACAACTATGGGCACCTTCCACACCAACAGGCAGCACCCCACCCTTGGCCTTCATTCTCAGTGGAGGTCACAATCATGGAGGTCAAAGGCCAAGAGAGAGGGCCTAACAGCCGACTGCCAATAAGATCTCTGGGCATAACCAGCCCACTGCCAAGGGCCCCTGTCTACTCCCTGCCCCAGCAGGGAGGGAGCCGTGACCCCCCCGGGAGGGGCTCCAGGGCCCGCAGGGAGGAGGGGGCGGCTGAAGCGAGAACCTACAGAGGTTGAGAGGAGACGGCTCCACATCAGAGGCCCAGAAAATGCCGGCGGCTGCGGCGGCCGAGAGGTCCTGCTTCCCCCAGGGGCTGGCCGCACCCGCGGCCTTCAGCTTGGCCTTCTTGGCCGGCGGTGGGGGGGGGAGCAAGGAGAGGGCCGTGGAGGTGGGAGGAGGCCGCCCCAGCTGGGCCAGCACGCCGCGCCCCGGTGGGAGGCGATTCTGGACGCCGACCCTCCTGATGAGCCCGTGGAGCACGTCTATGGGGGATCCCTTGGCGTCCGGGTCGCTGACGCCCAGGTGGCGTAGGTGGGCGCGGGCGTGGCTGGACAGGCCCTTGCGGGTCTCAAACCAGGCACCGCACAGCTGGCAGTCCAGCTCTCTGCCCCCGTCACTATCTAAAGCTGCGGAGACAAAACACAGGGGGGGTTCACGGCCGCCACCTTGGCTGGCCCTGCGGGACTGAGGCAGGAGGGCCTGGTGTGTGATTCTCAGCTGCCCAGGCCATACGGAGTCTGAGACTCATGCTGCAGGTTGATTTTTAAGAGGTTCTGGGAAGCAAGAAGCCCTGCTCCCTGCCTCGCCCTTCGGCATCAAGATGAGTGTAAAGAGCTCAAGCGTATGGAGGCAATGGCCCAATTCCAGTGGTCAATCTGATGCTCCCAGGACCTTGTCCCTGGGACCCCAGCTATAGGAGCTAGGCAGGGTGGGTAGCAGGCACAAAACAGGGCCCTACCCAGCTGCCCAGCAGCGTGCAGCTGAGGGCACACCTGCTCAGGGCCCTGCTCCTGAAAGCACAGCAGACCATGGAAGCAACTTCATCGGAACCTGAGGTGCCAACTGGGGTGCCCCGTTGGGCAGGGGGCCAGACCCTGGGCTCACCCCCAGGCTCTAAGGGCCACCAATGTGTGGGAAGGCCTGACTTCCTAAGGGCTGCTCAAGTTATACCTGCTCACCGCACCTAGGGGTTTCTTCCCACACTGTCTTAGCCAGGCCTGCAGGCAGCCCAGAGGCGTGGCTCCACCCTGGGCAGTCAGAAATGAATCTGCACAGGACTGACAGACAGGCAGGAGCATGAGAAGACAGGGCCAACCACGGGACCTGTCAGGTGGACCACTTGCCTACCTGCAGGGCCCAAGATGCGCCATGGGAACCCTGGTTCCCTTTATTGCCCCAACCCTCAGGCCCAGCGAAGGCCAAAAGCTGTCCCTAAGTGGCAAGGGTGACCCTGGCTGGCTCAGCAGCCACAGCCAGGCCTCTAGGGGAAGAACAACAAAGTAAAGTGGGAGACAGGTGATAATATGCAGGGCGACCGGCCCAACAAGAGACACAGCACTGTGACCAACACTCTGACCCAGTCGACCCAGCACAGAGGAGCTGTGGCCCCCGGTGCCCCCACCCTGGGCCCTATAGCCCAACCTGAACCGCGGCCCTCCCAACACCAGGACCTCCCTCAGCCCCCGGAACCCACACTCACTGAGGTTCAGGGGCCCCTCGTCCTCAGACTGAGGCCACTGTGCCTTTGGGGAGGCTGGCCGGGGGCTCAGGGACAGCTGGGGGCTCTTGTCCTCAGGATTCTTGGGGGTAGGGGAGCCCGCCAGGGCCAGCGGTGCCTTCTTGAGGAGTGGGGAGCTGGGTGGGTGGGCCAGGCCCTTGGCTGAGAAGCCAGGAGGCGACTTGATGGCCTTGTTGACACCTGGGGTGTCCAGGGGCTTGGCCAGAGTCAGCAGGCTCTGCCGGGGAGCCCCAGCAACCACTTCCTTTGGAGAGCTGGACTTCTTAGTCAGGCCCGGGGGCAGCCCGAGGGGTGTGTCAGGCAGGCCCTTCTGCTTCACGAGCTCGTAGAGGAGGTCGATGGGGGCACCACTGCTCTCGGACTCGGCCACACCCAGCTGCCGCAGGTGGGAGCGTGCGTGGCTGGACAGGCCCTTGCGTGTCTCAAAGCAGGCACCGCAGACCTCGCAGGTGGTCAGGCTCTGGGCTGGAGGGCGAGATGGAGGCCAGGAGAACCAGCTGTGAGGCCCTGTTCTCCCACTTCTCTCCCACTTCCCACTCCCCTCACCCAGGCTCCCTGCAAGGGTTTTGCTTTTGTCAAGCCCCTGTGATCCTTAAAATGACTCTAATGAGGTGGGAATTGGCCTGTCCAGTTTGCAAATAAGGAAAATGAGTCTCAGAGAGTGGAAGAGTTGTGTCCAAGGGCACAGAGCAAGAGGCAGAGTCCTTCTGCGGTCTAGCCAGCAGAACACCTTTCAGATCTCCAATGTACCAGTGTCCTGGCAACAGGTTTTCACAGAACTGCTGACCTGCCAGCCACATGCTTCACAGAGCTAAGTCCTGGCCACCCTCTGCCACTCAACTCATGCCCTAAACGCTGGGATGGAGGCCTCAGTCACGGTCTTCGTGGTGCCCTGCACCCTCTTCTGCAGAGCCCTATCCCTGCCTGTCTGCTTCTTCGCCTCCCTGCTCCCCACCTTTAGGACCCCAAGGACAAGGGCCAGGTCTGTTTTGCATCTCTCACATCCCTGGGGGCCAGCACTGTGCCTGTCACTACTCAGTAAGGACCTGAGAATCAACGCACAGATAAGGAAGTGTCATGAGGAAGATCAAACAGCTAACGAGGGTCAAAGTCAGCCAATGAACGGGTCTGAGTGTGAGCCCTGACAACTATGCCCATTTCTTCAGATGCCCCTCCCTTGTCCAGTGAGGGTAAAGCTCAAGGCCATGTGTACCCAGGGCAGCAGCAGCTCACGAGAGAAGACAGCTGGGTGTCTCCTTGGTGCCTTGAGGTGGAGAGAGAGCTGTGGCCAACCTGGGGCCCCGCATTAACCCCCAGGCCCAAGAGCTCCCTGTGTGACCAGCCTGGCCAGCAACCCCACCCTGCCAACTGGACCACTCACCCTTGAGGTCCGGCAGCTCTTGCTTGCTGCCATGAGGAACCTCTGCAGCCACTTTGCTGCTCAGCCGATTGGCCACCTGCTCCAGGGGCCCTGGGAGAGGCAGGCTCTTCTTGGGGAGCGGGGGGGAGCCCAAGTCCATGGCCACCATGGCGTTTTCCTCAGAACCCAGGCCTGTGAGGTTGGGAAGACAGGCTCAGCCCAGGCAAGGCATGGGCTGTCTACCCTCAAAAGGACTGAAAGTGGGGGCACAGTGTGTGCATGGGGGGGGGGAGCCTTCTTCCTCATCCTTGGTGCCTGCTCTCACTCTGGATAGCAACTCACTCAACGAAAGTTGAGCTTCCATCCATAACCCCCAGTGCCAGGATGACGCAGGGACATCAAGGCTGCCCACTGACAGCAAACACAGACAGGTGAGGTGAGGGGACACAGTGCTATGCTGAGACTTCCATCCTAGGAGATCTCAGAGAAAATCTCTGGGCAAAACTTGTGGAGAGCATCTGTCAGTCTTGGGGACCGGTGGGGGTGGTCAGAAGGGGAATTCAGTAAGAGAAGGCCCGGGTCAGAGGCCAGAGAGGGAATGGTGGGGAGCCAAGGACAGGGAGTAGGCTCCAAAGGACTTGTGGGAAATCTCTAACCAGACAAGACAGCTGGAGCTGGGGCTGCAGAGACAACTGCAGGGAGGGAGGCTGGCCTACTGATCACAAGCTGAGCCCTAAGGGGGGTAAGGTGAGAACAGACAGCTTGCCTGCATCAGCAGAGATCTGACTGGGGACAGGAGGAGTGGGAATCACAGAACTTTGTAGAAAGTTTGTGAAGCATCCACCAGGCTAATAAGCTTCCCTGGGTGAGGTGTGTATGAGGACTGGGAGTCAAAGGTGCATTTTCATAGTCTAATTTTTCAGAAAAAGAGGACTGGGAGAACTGTTGAGCCCCAGGTTTAGCGCTTAGAGAATGGACATCGCTCTGAGGATGAAGGAACTGTGTGTCAGATGGGGCCTTGGAGGCACTCAGTGGTGTGAGCAGGTAGCCGGCGGGTCCCCTGCTCAGTGTGAGTCCTACTGAAGCGAGGAAAAGGCAGGCAGAGGGGGCCACGGGGACACCTAGGACTTTGTCAAAGTCTCCGGGTGAAGTGGGCGCGTCTGTCAGATGGGACAGATACCGTGTCAGGGCTGAAGTGACTTGGAGTGGGTTTCTGCGCAGCAGGGACCGGAACTGTGGTGAGGGACGCTCCCGGGCTCCAAGAGGAGCAAGGGGCATCTGTCAGACGGGGCGAGGGTCCCACGGGGCAGCAGCGGAGAGTGTTTCTGTAGCCCGGGACCCTGCGAGCGGCGACAGGAGGCCTGGGGCCCCGCGCGACTGGAGGGCCTGGGGGAAGGGGGAGTCCGGAGACTGGACGGCGGGCGTCAGGAGCGGCGGCGGCGGGAGGGGGCGGGCGGGACGCCGACTTTGCCCTCCCGGAACCCTCCCTGGCTCGGGCTCTTACCCGGCGCGGGCGCGGGCCCGGGCCCGGGCTCCGGCTCGGCCTTGGGCCCGTCCCGCGGCGGCGGCGGCGGCGGCGGCGGGGGTGGGGGCGGCGGCGGCACGGGGAGGGCCGCGGGGCCGGGGCTCGGGGGGCCTGGCGGCGGCGCCCCCGTAGGCGCGCGCTCCCGGGCACCTCCCGCGCGCGGCCCCGCCGCCGCCTTGCTCTCCGCTTTTGTCACTCGGCACTGGGCGGTGGAGGCGGCCATCTTGGCTCCGGCGCACGCGGGGCGGCCGCCTCAGGCGGAAGCAGCCGAGCGCCGAGCCCCGGCCGCCGCCGAGCCCACTCTGCCCCGCCCCTCGGGGCGCGCCCAGGGTACCCGGCCGAGCGCCGAGCGCCGCGAGTGAAACTCCCTTCCCGGCCCCTGCCGCACCCTGGCTCGTGGATGCATGCACACCGTGCACCCCGCGGCCCCCGACGGCCGCTCCAGCCTGGGCCTCGACGGGCTGGGAAACTGTCCCCCACCCCAGACAGCCCTAAGGCTAGGATGGAATCATCCGTCTACACGCATCCGTCTTAACAGCATACAGGCTCCGCCACGACCGACGGAGCTAGGACCTGCCCCAGGACCCTGTTCCATTCCCTTCCCTGTAAGTTTCATCTCCAGGTCGGGGATCCTGAAAGATCCCTGATCCCCAACCACGAGGACCGGCCCAACATCATGCTGACGGCACTGTCCCGCAATCCTACAGAACTCCCCACACAGCCTGCACCACATTTTAAGCACAACTTGCGTCTCCCTAACACCAACCCTATTGCCCCCAGCTGTTCCTTGACAGCTGGGTGGAGCCAGAATCTGACCGTTGCCCCGCCCCCAACCTGGCACCTGCCGCGTACAGGGAGGGAATGGAAGAGGCTTCTAAGAGCCTCGTAGGGCCAATGCTAAGACGTAGCCCTAATCTTGGGCATCCTTCCTCAAGGCCAGGCTCCCAGGATCTATCTACTCAACACTCCTGAACTGTTCCCGCATCCTCTCCTCGGTGTTCAATGAAAGACTGATCGCACCCTATTGATTGGCCTGCTCCCTCAGCACTAACTGGGGGGCTAGCACATTGGTCTTCTGGTGGAAATAGCTTAGCCAAAGCTGAACCTGGCTGCTGGGTATGTAAGGGGTGTGAGCCTGACCTTCAGGCCTCTGTGGGAGTGACAGAAAAAGAAAGGGGCAGAGCTGGAGCCTACTAACTGCCAGGTGTGCCTCCCAGCCACCCCTGAGCCCTCACAAACCTAGCCAGGTGTGGGAGCTGAATGCCCACAGGACAGTTTCAGCAGAGGCAAGAAGCCTGAGGTAATGTCCCCACTCTGCCTCTTCCCAAAGTGTGACCTCAACCAGCCACTATTCTCTCTGTGCCTCGGTCTTTTTGTCCAAAGAGGAACGGGGGCTTTGATAGCCCCACCCTCCATTCTGCAGACCTTCAATGCCCTTCAATGGTAAGGGGGCTTGTAGAGGGAACCAGCCGATCCCAGAATACAGATGTAGGTACCATCCTGGAAGCTGCAGACAGGAGAAACATAGGAGGAAGCCTCAGACCCAAGCAGCCCCTGGACAGTCCCTCCTGTTCAAGCACCTTCTCCATTACCCAAAGCCTACCTACTCCTCACTGCCGAGTTCTTTGCCTTGAGGTTCAGTAAAGGCTCCCACAAAGTCAGGCTTTGCAAGGCTGGGTCTTTCACATTTCCGCTCACTCCACAGTTCCAAGCCCTAGGCCCCTTCACCCCCAAAATATTACTTCTGGATTTCCCAAGCCATTTTCACTGGAGAGACCACCAAACATGGTGTTCAGAAGTCTAGCTCTGCTGCTTTGTGGCTGTGGCAAAACAAATGACCCAGTTTCCTTATCCGTAAAACAGGAACACAACAATCCTTAGCCCCATGGAATTGTTTTGCAGCATACATGAAACCTTAGTACACAGCAAGCACCCAATTATGGGAGCGATTATCAATGCTGCCGGACAAAGTAGATACCACTGAAAATCTAGAATGTAGATTCTAGATCCACACTGCCCAATAGGATCAGACTAACTCTGTACTAGCCACATTTCAAGTGCTCAATAACCATATGTGGCCAGTGGTGACCCTGTAGGACAGCACAGATATCGAGAGAACATTTCCATCATCTCAGAAAGTTCTACCGAACAGCACCGCTCTAGATAGATGACGTTATTAAGAACAAGGATCTGGAGTGTGACCTGCCTGAGATTTCAAATCCCAGCTCCACCACTTCTGGCTGTGTGACCTTGGGCAAGTTAATTAAGCTCTCTGTGCCTGTTTCCTCATCTGCAAACTGGGAATCATCATACCCTCCTTATAGGGTTGTCATGAGGATGGATGTACATGAGTTCATGTTTGTAAAGTGCTTAGAACAATATCTGGCCCTTAGAGCTCAGTAACCATATGTTAAAATCACTGTCAGGCAGTGCAGGGTGAAACTGGATTCAGGAGGAGCCCCAGGTCAGCCCTTGAGTAAAACAGAAGTGGCCCCTAAGTGGTAGGGAAATTGTGAGGACAGTTGTTAACGCACTTTGTAGAGTAACTAGAAACACTTTCAGGAAAGAGGAGTGGCTGCCCCCCTCCCATCCTTCCAACTCTCTGGGCTCCTGAGAAGGGTCAGGGCTCCACAGCTGCCCACCTTCTTTCCCCTTACCATCTCCGTAGGCTGGCCCAGGGTCCTCAGCCCAGGTGGGTGGGAAGGGCACTGTGAGAGGTAAGCGGGCCCTGCGGGAGGTCAGATAGCCACCAGGGGGCCCCCCAGGCTCACGGCCAAGGGGGCTGGGGGGCCTCTCGGCAGCTGAGGTGGCCAGCAGCTCCTGCAGGATGTTGATGGGCGAGACGGTGAGCTCCCAGTTGGTGATGCCAAAGTCACGCAGATGGGCCCGGGCATGGCTGGAGAGGCCGGCCCTCGTGTCAAAGCCAGCCCCGCAGAAGTCACAGCGCATCAGGCTGAAGGTGCCAGGGTCGAAGTTAGCCACTGTGGAGAGAGACAGGACATGGACTACCTGGGAGGGAAAGGGGGGCAACTCTCCAGCCCCAGCCCTCCCCTCTCCCAGGGCAGCTCACCTTCTGAGTATCACACACCTGGTACTGTTCCTCACATAGATGCCTCCCTTCCCCTTTGCAGATCACGCGCCTGCCTGCATCACCTCCTGTGTCCCCCCCAACTCCAAAAAGCCTTCTCTACTGACCTCCCAGGTTCCCCCTCACACAGCATCAGGAACCCTACCCTCAAACATTTCTTCAATTGTGGATTTGCAAGCATTTGGGTGAGTGTTCAATGAAGACCCTTCTCGTGTCTAGAGCTCATGCTCCACAAGCTTCCCCCATCACAGCTCTCAACATCCTAACTGCCTGGTTTCTGTCTGTCCTCCCCTGCCCCTCATCTCCAGTGCATGTGCACACGCATTTTCTCAAACACCATACCGGCACCTCTCCAAGTGGTTTCCGGATCTGTCAGCATCAGAACCACCCAGGGCACTCATGTTAGAGACAGACCTCTGGAATCAGAACCTTGGTGCCTGGGACTCTGCATACCTCACAGGCAGCCCCGGGGGTTCTGAAGCCGGCCAGGGTCCCACCATTGCTGTGACTGGGCTGTGAACTCCAGGAGAGCAAGGACTGCTGTTTAATTCACTGCTGTGGCCCCAATGCCCAGAACAGAGGGGACCTCACTCAATAAATATTTGTTGAATGAAGGAACCAATGAAATCCCCTGCCTGGGGCTGACTCCTCTGCCTATACTCCTTCCTCCAGGTGCTGGAAGGGTCAGGGCATGGGACCGTCCCCACACCTCCACCGACGTGGTGGCCTTTGTCGCTGCTCCCAGATCTTCCCAGAGGGGAGGCCCCGACTTCACCCCACTTGGCACTATGGGAGGATTTAGAGTGAGGGTTGGTTGGTTCAGACTCAGCTGCCCAGCTTTGTGTCTCGGGGGCCTCAGAGGGAGGTGGGTGCTGGAGTGAAGCCCCCCCTACCTTTTTTCTTCTTCTTCTGGAAGGAGAACCTGCGTTCGATGGCCTTCACCTCCTCAGCGGAGATGAAATGCCGCACATTGTAGCTGACACCCACGCGGTTCAGGTGGCCCCGCACGTGGTTGGCCAGGCCAATGCCATTGTGGAAGCGGTCTGGGCAGTAGGGGCACTTCCGCTCCTCATGCTTCAGTGCCACTGCTGGGTCCCCGTCCAGCAGCACATCCAGCCCCAGCGGGCCCCCCAGTGGTGCATCCAGGAGCAGGAAGTCCAGGGGGTGGGTGCCTCCCAGCCCCAGCTCTTCTGGCTGCAGCCTTGGGGGCGCCCTGGCTGCTGCAGCCAGGACCTGGGACCCCAGCTTGGCCACCAGCACAACTGGCACCATAGCACGGAGCTGCTGCTGCTGTGATGGTGAGGACTCCGCTGCCCACAGGGCTTCTCGGAAAGTCCGCTTCAGCTCCAGGGCTGGCTCTGGGATGAGGCTGGGGACGGCTGGGAGTGGAAAGACCCCATTTTCAGGGGAAAAGTCCATTTCTGAGGCCAGTTGTATTTCCTCCTCCTCATCATCACTCCAGGGGTGCCTCAGGTCCCCCAGTTGGGCTGGGAGACCCTGCAGGTGAATAGCGTTTTTGCTTCTACCAGGCAGTAAGGAGTAGGGGACGGATGCTAGTGGTGAGGGGAACGCTGGCCTTCCCAGGGGCCTCTGGACCAAGCTGTGAGGGAGTGGCTTTGATGGTGGGAAATCCCTTGTGCCCAGCTGCTGGCAGCCTGGGCCAAAGGCCAGGCTGGGGTTGTATCCAGCGGGGTTCTCCCGCCACATGGGGGCTAAGAGCGGCTCAGCATTGCCAAAGTCGTCCTCAGTGGCTTCAGGGAAGCGGGGGTATGCATCCTGGCTGGTACCAGGCTGGCTGGCAGGATCCTCCTCGAAAGCCTCACCATCCTCCTCCCAGTGGGGATGAGCATGCACAAGCCTCACGTGCTCCCTGAGCAGGCTCTCGTTGGGTGCTGGGAAGCCACAGAAAACACAGGCACTGAGGCCCGAGGAGGCTGCATAGGGCTGATAGCCGAGGGTGCTGGTGTCAGGGCCTGGGCTGCCGCCCCCAAAGGGCTCCTTGGCAGCCTGGCCTGGCAGCTCACGCACGTGCAGCTTGGCATGCTGCACAAAGGCTTTGGGGGAACTGGTGCCAAACATGCACTTGGGGCACTGCAGCCGCGCCTCCCGGCCCTCAATGCTCGGGACCTGCTTCAGCTTCTGGATTTCCTCAAGGATCTTCTCCCGAGAGGCCTGGTGCAGCTGCCGGTGCTGCTCCAGGGCACTGGGGTCGGTGAAGGCCCAGCCACACTCACCGCAGGCCAGGGGGGCCAAGTCAGCGGGGGGCTCCTGGCCTGGGGCTCGGCGGTGCTGGCTCATGTGCTCCAGAAGGTGCTCCTTCTGCTTGAAGTAGATGCTGCACTCGACACACGGGAACACAGCTGGGTCCTCGTCCTCGTCCTCATCTGGGCTGGCCACCCCCTCGGCTACCTCCTCCAGCAGCTCACACAGGTAGGGCCCTGTCTGGACTGGGGGCGGCACTGGCTGCAGCCGCTCCACAGAGGCCTCCGAATTCACTGTCCAGGTCTGCGTGGCCACCTCAGAGGCGGATCTGGGCAGGCCCCACTCAGTGGGTGGCTGGGCCAGCCCCTCCAGGTCCGGCAAGTGCTCTCTGGCGCCCACCACAGCCACATCCAAGGTCTTCACGGCATCTTCTATAGGCACCAGCACCGTCCTGAAGGAGGTGAGGGGTGGCGGCGGGGGCGGCAGGTCCAAGGTTAGCCCTGAGTCCCGCGATGGGGCCTGCTCATCCTCATCCTGGAGCCAGTCTAACCTGGGGTGGCCCCGGGGGGACTTCTCCAAGAGCTTCGGTTCACCCTGGTGGTGCAAGAACCTTCTAGACCCCTCAAGCTCAGCGTGGGGCTTCACTGTTCTCACAATGACGGAGTCCTCAAACCTCCGCTCAGATGGGATGCCCTCCCTGGCTTCCTGAACCAGAGGGTGCTCCCAGGGCCCCCGACCATCAGGGAGGCCAGGGAAGTGGCCCAGGAGATGGGGTGGTGGGGAACCCGGCCGGAAGTCCAGGCTGCCTCCATCCCAGCAGCTGCAAGGAAGTTCCAATGGGGACAGGTTAGCCATGGGCCTCAGTTTCCTTTTCTCAGGCAGGGGAGGGGAGTCCTCCCAGGCAGTCTAAGACAGGCCTCAGAGACTCAGCCCCAGGGCAACCTCACAGTGGCCAGAAGTGTGCAGGTGAGGATGGGGAAGTGGGGGGAGTACATGTGGACCCTTCCAGAGCCATTGGATTAAAATCCAGATTCAGCTCCCAGCATGCACCTGTGCATATAGCCCAGGCCCACTGCAGAGACCACACTGGAGTCACAAGGCGTGCCCCCAAGTCCGGTGGCACAGTCAACTCTCATCTGTCCCCTGGGAGGGTCCAAGGCTCTGACTTGTGCTCCAGGCTGCTTTTATCTTAGTCCTCCACAAACTGGGGTGCTTTAGTTTATTTAGATTCACCTTTCCAGCAAATTTGCTGAAACTCTATGGCATGAGCAGCTCCAGGAGATGCAGTCACCTCCCCCTACATCCCCCTCCCGTAGCTCCCATTCTGGAAGGGTAGAGTCAGGAGAGGTGCACAGTGCCACTGAGCCTCTGGACCCAGTGACCCTGACCTCCTTCGGGGGAGGCGGAGGCAAGGCCACATCACTGAGCCTCAGTTTTCCAATCCTAAAAATGGGACAAGTCCCAAGAACCAGGAGCTTCCCACCCTTACGCAACCTCTAAGGAGCTCGCTCATATCTGTAATCAAAGAAACCTTAACACATGGCAAGTGCTTATCTAAATAATCCCAACCACAGCCCTTCAACAGGAGACCTTGACCATATGAAGTGTTAAGGTGAAGATGACACAACTCGGTGCTGGGGAAACACTTTGCTTGGCCTGATGCCTGGCTCCTGGTCAGCCCATGACTAACGTGGGTTCCTACTATAACTGTTCCTGATCCATCTCCCTTCATTTTCAAGATCCTGCCTCACGGCGGGAGCTGCCAATCATACTGAGAGGATGAGCGCAAATCACAGGGTCACGTCTCTCAGCCCTATCAGCGAAAAGCAATACCAACAGGACCATGCCCTCAGGGCTCTGGCAACAATTCAGTGGGACTGAGAGCCCAGCACACAGTAAGCACTCAATAACAGGGAGCTGTTATTAATCCTGGTATGTCTATTATTATGCATTGGCACCGCCAAGCCTTTTAATAGAGGGTCGCTGCTGTCGGCATTGTTGTTGTTTCCTGCTCCTATCCAATGTCCCTTGGTTCCTCAAGGCAAGTTTGTGAGATGCATCTTAGGGACTTTACAGATGAGGAAACTGAGGCTCAGAGAGGCTTGGCATGGTTCTAAGGGTCACCTGGCAGAGACAGGACTTCAAGGGTCCAACCTCCAGGCTCCTGGCCCCCTGGCTCTGGTCCTGGCAGGGATAATGAGAGTTGACTGTCTGTGTTCATCCCAGTCCTCCCCCCACCCCTTGCACACACCCAGGGGCTTGCCTGCTGGGAGCCACCTCCTCCTGCCTGGCCTCCTGATTCCCTCCTGTCCCCTTCTCACTCCCAGGGGCTTCTCTCGGGCTTGGGCACATCCTGCTTGCCCCCCTGCCCTCCCTGAGGTCAGGGCCAGCATGGCACTCACCAACTGCTGATCCGATGGGTGGCGGAGGTGGCACGGGGGAGGGCTTCGCTGAGGCCGGGATGGGGCTGCCCGTCTGCAACAGAGAGGGGAGACCCTGAGGGGCTGGGGTCCCCCTGGCCGGGGCCCTTTTAACCCCAGCTCCAGAAGCCCTTCAGGGACCCTTGGGAGGGCCCTGCCGGCTCCTTACCCCTCTCCCCTGAGAGGCCTTTGGCCTCTACATTCCTGAGACCTGAAAGGGGTTTCCTTGGAGGAGTCCCCTTAGAATTCCTGGGGGACCCCAGGGGCTTGCTGCCTTCAACCCTCCTCTCTTTGTCCCTGCTGGGCAGTCACGGTGATTTTGAAAAGTCACATCCTGGTAAAAACCCACCTGGCTTCTCATACCTACAATAAAAGCCAGATTCCCAACCACCACCTACAAGGACCTGCGAGGTTGGACCTCGGCAGTTCTCTGCAGCCTCACCTCCCTCTCTTTGCCCCTCACTCACTCAACCCTGACTGTTCCTGAAGCCTCAAGCCCACCTAACTCTTTCTGGCCTCAAGGCCTTTGCACTGGCTATTCCCTCTGCTCTGGCGAGCCCTTCCCTCGCTACCTGCTAAAGTAAGCTCCTATGATTTTCTCTTTCATCACTGATTTCATTTCTTACGTAGCACTCTTTAAACTGCCTGGTTCCTTCTCTGAATGATTGCTTGCCTGTTTCTCTTATTAGCATGTAAGCACCCGCGAGGGCAAGGACCTTTTCAGCCTCATTCACTGCAGCATCCAGCACCTGGCACACAACAGGTGCTCAGCCTATACTGGCCCGATGATGAATGAGCCCGGCTAGAGCTCAGCCCTCTAGCCTTCGCTACGGAGATCCCATCCCTGTGTTCCACACCCCATTCCAGGCCTTCATCCTAGAATCAAATCCCCTCCTGGGACCCCTCACACAGATAGAGCCAACTCTCCATTATCACCTGTGGAGCCAACGCCTGGAGCGACCACAGGGATCCTGGCCTGTGCCTCCTCTGCCGCCGCCCTGACTGACACGGCAACCGTGCCAGTCGGGGCTCCCGCCAAAGGCCTGGGCCAAGGTTAACACACTGGGGGAACTTGCACCCCGTCCAGAGCCTGGCAGATGCAATTGCTGGATTAGCTTCAATTTGAAGAAGAGCCAGAAAGAGGACTAGTGCCGGGGCTCATTCTTTTTCCAATCTCCCACCACCAAATTTGCCCAGGACAGTGAGAGCTGACTGGCAGGAGCCGAAGAATTAAAAGTACTGGCGGGAGGCCATGGGTGGAAGGGTCAGAAGGTTATAATCACTGCCCAAGCGTCTTTCTGCTGAGCCTGAGAGAAAGGTTAGGACTGTCCCATGTCCCGTGGCTTCTGGAAGGTGAGAATGCGGATGGGGTTATAGAAATTCATTGTCCAGAGCAGTTTATCATCCTTGGTGCTGTTCCTATTTGGGGCCCGTCCTTCTCTGGTGGGGGCTGCCCTGTGTATTACAGAATGTTGAACTGCATCCCTCGTTTTCACCCACTAGATGCCGGCAGCCCCCTGCTCCCACCCCTACAGTCAGGACGAACAAAAATGTCTCTAGACCTGGCCATCGTGTCCCCTGGGGACAGAATCATCCCCCTTTTGCGAACTCCTGGAGTAGACGGATGGGGAGCAGGGCCAGGCCAGTGGTAGGCTTGGATGCGCAGGTCAGTGTCAGGGTGGGAGGATGGGGTGAGTGGGCTGTTGGAGAGGGTGTGAGGGTTGGGAAAGTCAGGCCTGGACCAGCCAAGGGAGCAAGACCACAAGCCTCAGAGGTATGAGCTTCTCAGGAGTGGGCAACAAATTTAACCGGCAATAGGCCCCAGCACAGCCACGAGTCTCAGGATCCAGCGTCCTGCATCTGAGATTCTGGGACCCCAAGCTTCTGAGATTCTGGGTGTCCCAGATTCGATGATTCTGCGATTGCTGTTGTCTAAGAATTCCACGAGCCAGAGGGCCGTGTTGGCCTCTTTGAGCAGCTCCAGTGAGGCTCCTATTTTTAGTGGCAGTAACTTTGAAGGAAGCAGGCCAAGCAGGGCCCTGTATCCAAGACACCTGGGGGCCGGGGGCCTCACCCAGCCAGTGGGGATCCAGAAATCCCTATGGGTCAGACAAGGCACCTAGGATGCAGCCCGTGGCAGTGGCCATGTCGAGAGGTCATCATGGTCTCCCGCCTTCTCAGGTCCCCGAGAGGTTTGAAAATGAGAGGGAATACAAGGGTGTCCGAGAGCAGCTTGAACCCCAAGCCAGGCAGCATGGCAGAGTGGCCAACAATCTAGACTGTGGAGTCAGACAGATCCCAGTTTAAGTCCCAGTGGTGACCAGAAGGGCATGCCTTTCCCATCCCAAGCCTCAGTTTCCTCCTCTGTATAGTGAGAACAGCCACTGGCCCAGTCTTACAGGACAGGCGACTGGTGCCAAGGAGATCACAGTACATGCTCCATCCAGAGAGGCAGTGGGGTGGGGGGGGGAAGGAGGAGGTGGGAGTGCCCAGGGAGATGGAGGCTGGCTCGGAGATGTCCCAGGTTGGAAGCCGGAGGCTGGCTCTGGAACCTCAGGCCCCCACTCACTCCACGCTCTGATTTTCTTCCCAGTCTAAGGCCCCGTAAGGGCAGAAATGAAACACTGTTTGTCCCCAACCCCCTGGTTCCAATGCCAGGTATGCATTAGACTCTTCATCAATCCGTGTGGACCATCTCAGTCCCCCAAGCCTTGGCTGCACCTGGGAGGCTGACCAGAAAGGTCAAACATTGGGCAGAGGCGGCAGGGAGCCTGTGGGTGCTCCAGGCCAACAGTCATACTGGAGGACAGAGGAGGTAGTGAACGCATTCACATCTAGGCAGAGAAGTTTGGAGGTATCCATTCCAGGGGTACCCTTGGGGGAATCCAAGGGCTGGGTGGGGCTGAGGGAGGGCCCAGGCTTTGGGGTGGAACAGCAGCCCCAGAAACTATTCCTATTTATAGACATCACAAGACTCCTAGGGCAGGTACCCGTGCCAGGAAAATGGGGTTGAGCAGGCTGAGAGGGCAGCAGGGGTGGGGGAGAACGCCATGTCTGAAGCTCAGGCCCTCCTCCAACTGTCCGGCTGAGGCCCCACATCAAGCTATCCCTCCCCCGTGCCCCTATTCGCTCAGGGACACCACTACGGGTAGGCCTGGCACCGCTCAGCAGCCAAATTCCCCTCCTTCCCAGGCCCATGCACTGGCCCCTGGTTAATTCCCTGGGGAGACTGAGGACGCACCTATCTACCTACCTGGGGCTTTTGCCAGGTAGAGAAGAAGCACCCCATTCCTCAGAATCAGACCCAGAGAGGAACCTGGGACCCCAGAGCCTGTTCCCTGAGGATCCCACAAAGTCAAGGTCCCGGGGTTACCCTAGCCAGCATTGTGACCTGGGACAGAGTTCTGCCTCTTTCGGCCTTGGTTACTAAGGGTTTGGAGAAGTGGATTGCTCAAGTTCGCTGAGCGCTGGTACTCTGCAGTTCTCACCCTGCCATTCCCCTTCATGACACCTTCAGGTGCCACCAGTCATTTCCATACCACTGCATATGTGGAGCTCACTACCTGACTCACTGTTCCTCATCCATGACTCCTGGATGCCTCTAAAGGCTGGGCCAAGCTAGTTTTCCCCCATTGCAGCCCCAGCAACTGTGTCATAACACTTTGTGGCTGGTCTGTCTCCCTGATCCCAGATGGCAGGGTCCATGAGGGTGGGGATGGTATGTGTGCTTGGTCACTGGCTGTGCCCAGCCCCAGAAAGGTGCTCTGTAAATATCTGGGCATCATGAGCATTTCTAAGGGTGAGCGAGGCAGGTCAAGGACACCTTGACAGAGCATGGTGGTTAAGGATGCCGGCTGTCAAGTCAGGTTACTGACTAGCTGTGTGACCTTGGACAACTTAACTCCTCAGGGTCTCAGTTTCCCCATCTTTAACATGGGATAATAATAATCAAGGTTACCCCACAAGGTTCTTTTGAGAATGACATGAGATGACCACGTAAAGGGGTTGGTATGTAGGAAACCACTAACGGGGTGCTTGCAGGTTCCTCGAAACCAAGGCTTTCAGGACAGGCCAAGGAGACGAAGGGAGGTGTATCTGGTCTATCAGCCTGCACTGCCCCCACCACTCTTCGGCTATATCAGGCTTCTGCCTGGTCTTTGAACATGCCAGGCTCCTCGTCCCCACAGGATCTTTGTACCTGCCATGCCCTCCATGTGGCTTGCCCTCCCCCCCATTCATTCCATGCTCCACTCAAATTCCATACCCTCGGGGATCTTTCCCAAAGCCTGTCACTCCATGGAATACCTTCACAGCATATGTCACTACCTGCCCTTATTTATTTGGTTACTTGTTGTCTGTCTCACCTATTAGAATGTCAGGCCCAGGGACTTGTGAGGAGGGCAGGGACTTGTGCCTCTTTTGTTCACGGCTATACCCCCAGCACGTAGAACAGAGACTGGCATGTAGTAGGTGCTGAGTATTTAATGCATAACAAATCTTGAGGTGCGGACAGTGTGAGATCCCCTTTTGCTGGGTAAATCGAGGCAAAAAGGGGTAGCTGGCATCCCTGATTACCCAGTCTTTCCTGAGCCACTAGAGGGCACAAGCTGTTTTGGCTTATGGCTCAGGGGCAGGACTCACCAAGACAGTGCAGCAAGAGAGCCAGGACAGACTGCTGAGGCAGGGAACACCTGGGGAATAAGTGTACTTGGGACAGGGAGCTTGGGATGCTAAGCTGGGTACCTGGACCCAATTAATGTGCTCAGAGGAGGGAGCCAGACAGACCTGAATTCAAGTCCCAGCTTCTTGCCACCCATTGGGGGGCCTTAGTCAGGTCATTGGCTCCCAAGGCCTCTGTGTTTCACAACAGAGTGCAAAGAGAAGGCTCTGGACCAAAGCAGAATCCAAATCCCAACTCAGCCCCTGCTGGGTTGGGTGACCTGGTCCCCTCTGAGCCCTGGGAACACGGAGATGGATGTTCTCCCAGGGCCACAGGGCCCACCTTCTTACCAGAAATGCCACCTCTGCCATCCAGAATGTCTCGGGAGCTCTCCTTGGTGACAGACAGGTAATGGGTGGACCGGAAGATGCCACCATCCCCCTCAGCAGCCTCAGCCCCACCTTCGATGTCCTCCCTTGGTGCTGGGCCAGGCAGTCTCTCTGGGCCTCGAGGACGGTCTGGGGTAGCCAGGCCGCCTGCCAGGGGCCCATCCATGGATGCTCTCTGCTTGGCTCCACTCAGCTGCCAGGCTGGCTCAGTGAGGCATTGTAGGTCTGGAGGAAGAGAAACAGGTGCTTAGGGAAGGTAGGAAAGGGACTCTGTCTTAGTTTCTCCTTCCTTGAAGCCCTAGTCCTTACCCTTGCCCACTGCCTCAGTTTCCCTTCCAGCCAAGTGAACTAAGTAAATGGTGCTGAGGCCCTAGCCACATACAGTGTACCCTGAATGGTCCCTATTTTCAGTATGCCTCAGTCTCCCTATCAATAACACCTCTCTTTACACAGATCCTGTGCTGCCAGTTTATCCATTTTTACACGTGCACACTCAGCCACCTTGTTTTCTTGCAGCATTAATCCTATCACTTCTCCCAGATGCCTCCCTTCTGCACTTTCCCCAATTATGCCCTCACATCCATGCGCTCATATACCCTATGCCCATGCCTTGGCATGCATGCCGGCCACTTCTACACTCTGATCCTATACCCTCTCAAGTCCCCCTATCATTATCCCTGCACTTTTCCCACATTCCAGCCCTCCCTCCCACACGACCTTAGGGTTCTCCAGTATTAACCCCTTCACCCTCACACACAGCCTCAAGTGATCCCAGCATTAACCTCTTCGCTTCCCCCCAACATTACCCCTCATGCACATCCAGCCTGGGTTCCCCCATCCCACCCTCCCAAGATCTCAATAGTCTGCAGGCAAAAGGGATGCATAGGGCTCTTGGTCCAGAAATGAGGACCTTGGGGAGGCCGTGGGGGTGGGGGCTGTCTTCTCCACCTATAAATACCTTCAAGGTAACGGCGGAAAGTGAAGGGCAGGAATGAGGCGCCCTCCCCAGGGAGATGGTGGGGAGGCCGGGCCCAGGCAACCGGGGCGGGGCCGGGGCTCCAGGCCTGGCTGCAGGCGCTGCCCTCGGGGGCCTGGGGGCTCCCAAGGGACCCGTCCGTGGACTGGCAGTCGTGGCGGGGGTCCCTGCCCAGGCCTGGAGGAAGCACCTGCGGGTGTCCACCCGGTGGGCACTGCCCGCGGGGAACCGGCGGGACCGCAACTTCGGAGCACTTTGGCAGCGTGGGGAGGGGGCTCCTGTCTGGACGCCCCCGGGGGGTCGCAGGGGTGGGAGTGGCGACGCGCCAGCGCACCCCTCGAGGGGCCAGGGTCTGGGAGATGCGCCCTCCGCCCGTGCATCTCGGGGCGGGAGACCCCGCGGGACGCGCCGAGGTAGGGGGGACACCTGCCCCAAGACCCCCGCTCCTCCCCCCACCTGCCCTGCCCCGCCCCCGATCAGGCCCCGCCCCTGCAGGCCCCGCCCCGCCCCCCGCCCCAGGGGGTCCCGCCTGGCCCGGCCCGGCCCGGCCTCCCCCTCCCCACGCCGGCTCCGCCCCGCCCGCGGGCTTCCCAGGCCGGGCCGGGCCTCACCGGGGAGGCGTCGCCGCCGGCCGGGCGCCGGGGCTCGGAGCTCCCCTCTTCGGTGCGGCCGTCGCTGTCGCTACCGCCGCTGCCGCTACCGGTGCCGGTGCCGCGGCCTCCGCAGCCGCCGCCGCCTCCACTGCTCGGGGGACATTGTCCCTTTAAATCGCTCCCCCCGCCGCCCCGCCCCCCCGGCGCGCCGCCGTGACCTCAGCGCGACAGCCCTGCCGCGCCGCCATGATGGGGAGGTCTGGGGCGCCCCCCGATCCCCCCTCCCGCCCGTGCCTCCCGGGGCGGGGGGGTGGGGGGTCGGCCAGCAGGCCCGCGCCATGTTGGGAGTGGCTCGGCTGGTCACTCTTAAAGGGCCCACGCGGCCTGAGAATCCAGGGAGAGGCTCTATTACCACGACAATACTCTTGTCCTGCTGCCCCTGATGGTACCTCATCACCCCACTGGTTCTTCTAATGCTATGTCACTAATAGTACCAGAAGAGTGGAGAGGGGGCAGAGAAGTTCTATGGGTCACTCATAGGTCATTGAGGACTCCACTCAGCCAAGCCTTAGCCTTCTGTCCCCAACTAGCTTCTTTCCAACCACAAGCTCACTCCTTCCTTCCTCGTTATCCACACTGGACTTCAGCACCTTCATGCCCCTAGAGCCTGCCCTAGGTCCCCAACGCTAAGCCCCCCTTCTCCATCCAATCCAGGATCATAGCCTCCAGGACTACCCCATCATGCACACATAATAGGCCTGCTGCCTTCTCCCAGCTACCAACCATCCATATGTCCAACCACCCATTCATCTCCCTACCCATTCATCCACACACCCATCCAATCAACTAACCACCTGTTCATCCACTCTTCCAACCACCTATCCATTCATCCATCCATCCAAATACCCAAACTACCCATTCACCTCCCATTTACCTACTCATCCGTCCACCACTCAACCAACATCTGATCCCGTCAGCCAGCTGACCACCCTCCCAAATCCCCACACCTATCAACCCATCTGAACATCCACTCAATTCAACTATCTGTGTCCCGTCTACCTGTCCATCCATCCACCACCCAAGTAAATACCTACTTATCCATGCAACCAAGCAAATACCCACCCTCCCCTACAGAACCTTCCACCCAGCTACCCAAATATCCATCCATCAATTGCATGTTTACTTGATTGTCTCCTCCACTAGAGTGTAAGTTCCACAAGGACAGGAATCTTGTCTGTCTGGTTCATTACTGTTTCCTCACTGTTCAGCTCAAGATTCTCATGTCACCTCAATAAATGTTCATATAATATATATATAACCACATGCTCAATTCAAATACTTATTTCCTACTACGATCCAGGCCTGGGCAGACATATCCATCCCAGCTAACCACCTACTACTTAACTATTCACCTACTAGTGCAAACATCCGGCAATGTTAACCTAGACCCATGCCCTCCCTGCCATGAGTGAGGTGGTGTGGGATTTAGGGACTCTGGAAGATGCTGTCATCTGGGGCCTGAGGGTTGGTGGAGGTGAAATCTGGGCTTCATTGAGAAGCAGGTGCTGGTCCTAACAATTGTGAATGAATACCTTTTTTTTGAATACTTTGAACTAAGGGTCTTCTACTGTGTAAAGAACTTTAGATCCAATTTACAGAAATGGACATTGAGGTTCTGAGAGAGTGAAGGCCTGAGGTTACACAGCTGGTGAGAATCTCTTTACATCACCCACTACATTAGACTCCAATTAGGGGAGAATTTGGGAGAGCTGAATAGGGGGTGCTTTCTGATTGGCAACACTTAGGGGCAAAGAAACCATTGATTTTACTGAAATCAAGATTTTACTGGGTAACCTCACAGTGCCAGAATGCTTGGCACCTACAGCTCCACTCCCCACTGAAGGCCATATAGGGCTGAGGCAGGGATCAAATGGGCCCCTAATATGGCTATCTCTTTACTCCCAGACCACGTAGGGGCGGAGTAGGCAGCTCAGGTGGTGTCTCCGTTGACAGAGGGTGCTTTGAGGGGCAGGGGCTGGCTCCGGGACACCGGCATCCCTGGAAGGAGCTGCAGGCTCAGTATGGCATCCCTCAGCTGGGCATGAGAACTCTCCATCTCAGCCAGTCGGCGCTCCTGGGGAAACAGCAGCAGTGGGCTGGGACCCAGGGAAGGGTTGCATCCCAACTCTCATTCCCTCACCGCCCAGATCTGCCCCAGGGCTTGCGCAGGGGGTCTCACCAGACTTTTTAGCCTGTGGGCCTCACTGCTTGGAGGGTCGCGCTCTGGATCGAGTTGCGAGGTCCTGTGGAGATCAGGGGCAAAGAGGGAGGCTCAGAGACTGGGGAACTGCCCTCCAACCCCTGATTGGAGAGACAGGTATTCAGGCTACCGGGCTTGGGGTGAAGGCAGGGTCTGTCCAGAAGGAGGGAGGGGCCTAAGTAAACTTGAAGAAGGGGCTGAACCAGAGAGCCTGGAATGCCTGGGATGAGAGGACCAACCAACCCTTGGAGGCGGGGCTTGGCCCATCCTCGTTAGGGTCTTGACCGGGATGGGGGCGTGCCCACACTGAGGGCCTGGACTACCCTGTTTGGAAGGGGCTGATTGAGGGATGACGCCTAACGAGAGGACCCGCCCGGGACCTGCGGCGGGTTTACCTAGGGGCTGGCGAAGCTGACCAAAAGGCGCCTCCTAGACAGGTGGGTTGGGCGGGGCTGGCCTAGGAGGTGTGGCCATACCAGGCGGGATTTGAGTGGGACTGGTTGATTGAGAGGCAGGGCCTGAAGGAAAGTGGGTCCCGGGCTATCCGATTACGTATAACGGGTCCACCTGGGGGCGGAGCTAATGGAGAGAGCAGGCTCACCCTCCACCGAACCTGGAGTTCAATTCCTCCAGCTGGCAGCGAAGCTGCTGCTGCTGCTCCATCAAGGCCCGGTTTTGGGTGCTCAGCGACTCCACGATGCCAGACAGCACCTTCTGTTCCTTGCGCAAAGCGGCCACCTCGCCTTGCAGTACTGCCAGCTGTAGGGGAGGGAGCAACTGTAACCTGACCCACCGCCGTCCTGCCCCTTCTCACCAAGACCCTGACCTCCCTGTCCCTTGCTCTCTGCCTCCCCACAGCCTTGTCTCTTGTGGAATAGCGCTCTCTTGTAGAGAGGAGGAAACTGAGGCTCAGAGAGGGTTGAGGTAGGCCCGGGGTCACACAGCGCTGGGGGCTCACATTTGAACCCAGACCTGCCTGGCCTCCAGTGTCATCTCTCCCCTGTGTGAGGACCTGGGCTGGACCTCACCTTCCCGACCGGTCGGTGTGTACCCAGCGCCTGGTCTGTGTCCTGCGGCTGGTCAAGCTGGCGTTGCCAGGGTACTGATGGCTTCCGAGGCAGCGAGGCTGAGGCCCTGGTCCAGGGTCGGCCGTGCGGCGCGGGGCCGGTCCGTAGGGAGCTTTTGGGTCGCGGTCGAGGCCCTACAGATGGGCGGCGGCGAGCGGGGCGGCCAGCTGGTACGCTCTGCGTGCGCTGCACCAGCCGGGGCAGCCGTAGGGGCCTCTCCTCCTCTGGCCTCTGCAGGATCCAACTGCCTGCACCGCGAACGCTGCGCAGGGACTGGCTCTTGGAGATGAGAGGGGTGTGCTTGGGGAGGTCTCGAGGAGGCAGAAAGCCGGGCTTTTCCCCTGCGAAAAAGCTGGGGGTGGGATGGAGGAGCTCAGACACTTGACTGGCCCCTGAGCTGACCCCATCCCTACCTCTGACCGCAATGATCCCACATAATCTTTTTACTTCTATGTGACCTTGTCTCTGATGACATCACATTTGGACCTCTGACCCTGTCCTGGACTTCTAGCAATACTGTCCTATGACTCTTGACATGGCCCCATTCTAACCTTTGACTCCTCTGTAGCCTTGTCACTGAACTCTGACTGCAAAGATGACTCTGCTCATACCCTTAACCCCATCTGACCCTGACCTCTGCTTACAGTATGAACCTGTCTCTGACCCTTGGTGATGTATCTTAACATCTGATCCCAATCTGACCCCTGATTTGACGCCATCCACAGCCTCTCACTGAAACCTGACCTTCATTGCTGACCATAACGTCACTTTCTCTCTGGCCCCAGATGTGACCTGTCCCTGACCTCTGCAATGACCAGTTCTCACCTAGAGTTCAATCTGATCCTGTGCCTGTCCTCTGACGATACTGTCAGCCTCTCCCTGACCCCTTGGATGAACCTGTCTCCAGCTTGGGACCTCCATCCAATACACTTTCTGACCCCGACCCCAATGTGACCCTATCCCTAACCTCTGACATGATCCTGCCTTCACCTCTGACCCCCATCTGACCCTGTGCTTGCCTTTGCCCCTGTTCCCACTCATCAGAACTGGACCAGACTGGAGGCCGGCAAGTTACCTGGAGTGGACCTGGGCTGGGGGTGGTGGGAGACGCATTGGCACAGACACAGGTACAGGCCGGCCCTCCTCTATGGCCTGCAGAATGGTGGGCAGCGGTTCCAGGCTGTCACGGGTTACCTGGTGAGGCATGCATGGAGGATGTTGAGCAAGCTCTCAGGGGCCAGAGGGTCCCTGCCTTCTTGCCTCCCTACCCCATGTCCTGGGCTCTGGGCTCAGGTCACACCTGGTCAAGTTCAGCAAAGATGGTACAGAGTTGGGCATGCAGTACCGCCAGCTGGAGGGCCAGGTCACTGCTGCCCTGGTAACTACTGGGTGCTGCGTCCACATCCACCATGGCCACTTGGTCCAGGAAGTGTTGCATGGCAGGTCCATGATCCTCCAGGAAGCCATTCATGAAGTCCATATAGGCCTCCTTCTCACCAAACCTGAGTCAGGATCCGAATGGGTGGGTCAGGTCAGGCATCTGCCACCCCCATGGACCCCACCAGGGCCCTCCAGCCTCCCAGCACCTACGGTGCACAGTTAGCGAGGTTCTGGATGACCTTGGCGATCAGTGTGAGGGCGCGGGCTGGGCCAGGGGCTGGGTGCTCTGGTGCCAGGCCAAAGAGGCTGGGTGCCAGGATGGCAGGACACAGGAGCCGCAGAAAGAGAGAGGCACACACCAGGCGGGGGCCCAGTGCATCAGAGCCACGTGCCTTACATGCTTCCCGCCAGCCTGAGAACACAGTGCCTAACTCCGCCGGAAACCAGCTGGGGAAGAAGAGCCAATGGTCAGAGAGAGGGAGGGGATGGGTATGGATGATCAAAGTCCTCAGGTCAGGGATCAGGAGTCACCTGCACTCTGGGTTTCAAGATTGCAGACATCAGGGGTAATGATGCTTGGGGCCAGGGTTTATGGTGTTATTATTGTGGTGCGCTCTGGAGTCAGTAATCTTGGCGTTGGGGGTACAGGTTCACTTAGGGACAGAGGCCATGAGCTTGGGATCTAACTATAACTGGACATGAGACTGGGGTGCCACACAGAGTACATGATATGAAATAGAATAGGCTTGGGGTTATGGGTTCACCTAGGTTCAGAAATCATGGTATTGTTTTCCCAGGTGATATGGGATTAGGCATATATGTTAACCTAAGGTCAGAGATTATTGAATTGGAATCCCAGGTTTCCTGTGATCAGTTGCATGGGATTTGAGGTACAGGGTCACTTAAGGCCAGGGGTCATAGGATTGAGGGCATGGCATCACCTGGAATCAGAGGTCATAGGATTGAGGTCCTATGTTAACTGGGGTCAGGTAGCATGCAATTAGGGTATGGGGTCACCTGTGGTTAGAAGACAAGGAATTGGATCCCAGGTTACTTGGGGTTAGGTGGCATGACATTAGGAATGGGTTGCTAATTTTAGCAAGTAAAACTTCAACTAGCAGTTAAACTTGAATTTCAGATAAAAAATTGAATAATTTTTTAGTATATGTAGATTCCAAATATTGGGCACCCTGTATTTTATCTGGCAACTAGCACAGTGGCTGAGAGGCAGTGGCAGGCTCAGGTGCTGGAGCCCTGACTCTTACTCATAGGAGTTGATGATGTTCTGGAAGACCTCCTCGCAGCTGTTTTGCAGTCTGGCTTGGTGCAGGGGCAGCTCTGAGGCCGGGCACTTGCTGGGGTCCACTTCATAGTCCTCAGTGGAGGCACAGAGACGCCGCACGACCTGCCCTGCAGTCCAGCACAGCCAGACAGGGGCCAGGTCCATGACCACTAGGACCCACCACACCCAGCCTCCAACCCTATCTCCAACTTACTCCGGAGGCACCTAACATCTTGGGAGTCCTCCATTTCCATCCAGCATCCCAGCACCTCGAAGGCACCACCCAGTACCAGAATCCATGTTACCTAGGGACTTTCAGATCTCCCCTGGGGTCCCCTAGCCCGCCCAGCAAGCTCTGACAGACCCCGTTCCTCACCGAGCGTCTCTTGGAGGTAGTCCTGTGCCACCAGCTTCATGTACTCATCGATGGCTTTGGTGGCCAATGTGTTTTCCCGGAACAGCAGCGCTTCACGGCCTCCACTGCGTGCCAGCTCCGCGGTGCCCAGGTCTGTCACCAGTGCCTGGGCATAGCGGAGGTTACGTTGCACGAAGCGCAGATTGAGCCAGGGGCAATCCCTGCGCTTGGCGGGTCCCTCCCACCTGGTCACAGGCCCCTCCTTTCATAGCGACAACTCTGGCCCGGCCCTCACTGACTGCTAGGGCACCTAACAACCTAACACGCGGGGACCTCCAGCTCTCACCGGAGAATCTTAAACCTTTGAGCGCGGAGGCTCAGCTCAGGCCCCGCCCCTCTAGCTGAAGCTCAGGCCGTGACCCTCCAGTTGCCCTGCCCCGCCAGGTGCCCCATCTTTCGTAGATGCCACTTGGTTCTGCCCCCCCACTCCCACCCCAAAGCGCGCTGTCGGTCAGCCTCTGGTCACCCAGGTCCGCTCCGTCGCAGAGCCGCACCTGCGCCCGGCCTGTGGCCCGCAGCACGCGCACCATGGCAGCTGCCAGCTCCTCCTTGGACTGCGCGGACAGAGCGGGCTCCAGCGCCCCGCAGAGGCGCGCGTAGTGGAAAGTGAGGAACTCGGCCAGCTCCTTGTAGCGCTCGGACGGCAGCACGCGCAGGCGCCGCGCCCGGATTCGAGCCCGCAGCGCCGCGCGGGCTGGCGCCCCAAGCAGCGGAAACCAGCGCTCCAGGCCGGCGGCGGGCGCGCGGGGGGCGCCCAGCTCTTCCAGCGCCAGTGTAGCGCGGCCGAGCGCTGCGCCCCCCGGGCCCGCTCCGCGCAGCCGCAACGACACGCGACGCGCGGGCGGCAGCGCCTCGAAGTGGAAGCGTTCCGCCCAGAAGAGCGGGTCTGGGCCAGTTCGGGGCGCAGTGCGCGCCAACAGCGAGCCGTCCAGCCACAGTTCCGCGCGCACTCCTGGCGCCCCCACGGCCGCCCGGGGCAGCCCCTTCGCCTCGTGCACCCACACGCTCAGCCACGTCTCTTCCCGCTCCACGTTGTCCTGCGGACCAGAATGGTAGGGAGAGGCATAGGTGCTCGATGGTGAGCACCAGCGGTGAAACGCAGTGCCCGAGCTGGGCCCTTAGGGGAAGACGGTGGGGCAGCGGGGATTCCAAAGTGGCCATGCGGAAGCCCTCTAGCTGTTCTGGGATCTCTTGGATAGATCGGAGCTACAGAGCTTAGCAGGGTAGCGCGCTGGCTGGGGACTTGACTACTGCCTGGTAGGCGGGGCTTTGGGTTGCAGATAGGGCCCGGATTGAATAGAAGGGACAGGGTCGTGTGCAAGGGGCTGGTACTAGAAGGGGAGGGTCTAGAAGTGGTTGTACATTTGTGAGCACAGAAGGGTCAAGGCGGTGGGACGATGGAGTGGGCGGGGAGTTGGATTGGTGAAGGGACGTGGGGCGGGCTGTGGGCGGAGCCTCTATGTCCCTGACTTTCCGCGGTACTGACTTGGCTGGGTTGGAAGTGGCGACGAAGGTCCTCGATCCAGCGATCTCTCTCAGCGGCCGAGCGACAGGAGAAGCAGCAGCTCCCGCCTGCCCAAGTTACCTGTTGGGAAGGGGGATCCCAAAGGGTGGTTGAGACCAAGTGTAGAGCCAAAGCCAAAGGGTCGAGGTGATGTGAAGAGTGAAGAGTTGCCTGCATTTACCTGGAAGCAGTGGGGCTCCTCCAGGAGGCTGGGATGCAGTGGCCATACCCGCACATCTCTCTCGGAGCCCAGGTCCAGCTCTGAGAGTGTGGCCAGCGATTCCCGAGAGCCCAGAGCACTGGGGGGTCTGGGGAGGGGGCGAGGAACAAGCTTCGTTCTCCCTCCTCCCCCTACCATCCCCTACAGCCTGAAGGGTGGAGGGAAGTCAGGATGGACTTGAACCTAAACTGAACTTGAACCCATCCCTTTTAGGCTCAGCCAAACTCCTCGTGGTGGTCTGCATGACCTTGCATAGTATATCCTTTGTCACCTTTTGACCTCACTTCCCTTCACTTAATCCCTACCTGTCTGAACTCCAGTCATACTGGCCTTGTTTTTGTGTCTTCCAGCCTCTTAGCCTTTGTGCATGCTATTCCCTCTGCCTGGAATGCTTTCCCTACACTTCTGGACCTAGTTAAATTCCATCCATCCTTCAGATCTCAGCTCAAGGGTACCTTCCCTGACATTCCCAGACCAGGGTGTTGACATAGCTTCGGTTTTAGGCTTATTGTGTCAGACTCTGCTCCCACGCTTCCATGGAGGACTGGCACCATGTTATGGTCTTTCAGTGGCCCCAGCATGGCCCAACATGGGGCAGAACACAGAGGGGGCCACAGGGAATATTTGGTGAAAGTCAATGATAGGCAGGGGGTGGGGGAAGGGGCAATATTGAATCCCAGCCCCTCTGGTCCCTCAGAGACCCTTACCCATCTCGAGAGGCATTGGCTCCCAGCTCCGACCTGGCTTTTTTCTTTTCTTTCAGCCGTTTGAGCAACCCCTGTAGGGAGGGGTAGATCAGCTGGGCAGAACCCTATGCTCCCTCTTCAGCTCCTTTCCCCCCAGGGTGTCCTGGAAGATCTGCTGGTCTTGGGGTACCACAAGCTCAGGCTGTATTAGTAGGAATAATAAAAGCAACCAATAGCTCCCCTTTCTAAAGCACCAATCATATGCTTCCCCCATGTTTTCTATTGATTTCTCACAAACAGCCCAGAGAGAGAGAGAGAGATTCTCTCATTGGCTCCATTTGACAGATAGAGACACTGAGGCCCAGAGAGTTTCAGTGACTTGCCCAGGATCACCCAGTAAGAGTCCCCTTTCACTTCTGAGGGTCTGAGAATCTCTGCTGTCCCCTCCACCCCCCACTGGATGCCTCACCCGAACATTGTGGACCTGGTTGGGGCCAGCAGCCTCTGGATCAGTCTTTCCAGGGATCCGATCTGTGGGTGGTCAGGGGTGGAAGGTTGGGGGATGGGATCATCTTGGATTCTGCCCCACCTTGACAGGCTCCCAGATGTCCCACCCTTTCCCACCTCTCACACTTACTTACCTGGATCCCTGAGGTTCCCCATGGTCACCTGGATGCTGCTCTCGGAGCTAGCACTCCCCATCCGGGACTGATGAGGACCCTGTTCCCCCACAGGAGTGGGTAGTCAGAAAGGGGAGGCAGGCAGGCAGACCGAGGGAGAGGCAGACACCTTTCTATTATTCCCTCTCCCATCCCCTTCTTCCCTCCCCTTGCCCATGGGCCCCCTCTCACCTCCTCACCACCGAGAAGCACCAGCCTCCCATCAAGTAGGGTGAAAGCCCCAATGTTCCAGACGGGCACATCAGGTGTGGGGGCCTCGGGGATCTGTGGTGTAGGGGTCTCCAGCTCTGGCTTAGGCTCTGGGTAGAGGAGGAGGTGCTGAGCACCTGGGAGTCCTTCCTGTCGCTCAGACCACCCTTTCCATTAACCAAGGCTCACTGGGCGTTCCCTCCAAAGTGCTTCCTCTTCTTCCCTCCCCCCCCGAAGCAGCCACGCCAGGGCCTTGTCTCTACCAACCATGGGTAGTGGACACAGCCCACCTACTATGTACTCTGTACTGTGTTTACTGCTCCACACTCCTCTCATTTAATCCTCCAAATCCATTCAAAGGGCTATTATAACCCCCATTTACCAAAGAGGAAAGTGGAAACCAGAGAGGTTGTGTCACTTGCCCATGTTTGCACAGCTTGTGAGTGGTTGAGCTGGGCTTCAGACCCAAGCATTCTTCTGTTAACCAAGACAGTAGGTAGGCCCAAGTGGTTAAACAACAAGACAGCAACCTTGGTTCCTTGCATAAATAACTAATCTGAGGTGGAATGTATTCAAAGTTTGAGAAAGGAACAGAAAAAGGTCAGGGTAAGGGGAGGTGGTAGTGCAGTGGACCAGGGAAGACTTCCCAGTGAGAGTAAGTTTGTGCTGGTACTTGAACAGCAGGTTGGATTTTGACAGAGATGGAGGAAATGATGGCAGGAACAGCTTGATCAAAGGCTGGGAGATGACAAGGGCCGGGGAAATAAAGGGAAGCACAAAACGGTTTGGGAGCTCAGAAGCTGAAGGGGAAGATCCAGGAAGAATTGGTGCAGGACCTTGGGTGCCAGTTAGAGGGGGTTTTATCCTGGGGTAGTGGGGAGCCCTGGGAGGTATTTGGGCGGGAGAGGATCAGTCTGCTTATCAGAGAGAGCTCTTGGATCCTGTGGAGTGGGCAATACCTAATACCCTAGACAGGGTTGAAGAGATGACTTTGCAAAATGGGAATACAAACGGTGAGAATTGTTGGCTGAACCAACCATCCCAGATTAGCTGTCTGCCCTATTGTTTTACCACTAGGGAAAGAAACAATAATACCCACTCGCGTTAATGGACCGCTTAAAATACGCTGGGCCCTGGGCTAGCTCTTCATTCATGAGTTCCAATCCTCAAGATACTCTTCTAGATCCCTCTTTGTGACACTTAGCCCCATCTGTCCTTTTCTTGTTTACTTGTTAACTGTCTGTCATGTTCACTATACTGTGAGCCTCATGGGCCAGGTAGTGACATCTATTTAGTTCACTGCTGTGTCCTCAGTGTCTAGATCAGGTCGTGGAACATACTAAATGCTCAAAAGACCTCTGCTTGAATGAATGAGCAAATGAATGAATGAATGAATGAATGAATGAATGAATGAATGAAATCATATACCCTTTAAGGTAGGATAATGATTGCCATTTAACTGATAGGGAAACTAAGACCCAAGGTAGTGAAGAAACTAAGACATGGAAGCTGGAGGGCAGGAGAGCAGAAGGCAGCTGAGGTGTATAGCCAGGCAGGAGAGGATGAGCCTGGGCCATTGGATATGAGAAGAGATCCACTGGGCCCAGGAGCCATTTGGCATCTGGACAGCATTAAAGTTAGTCTATTCCCTGTCCTTTCCACAGGCTGGACCCCCTTTCCTACAGGTCCCTGGCCACACTCCACACCCCCAGGCCCTGGTAAGCGGGGAAAGAGGGAAGAGGGCAGCTGGGCCCCAGACACTTCCTGTTGGGCTTTTGCACTCCCCACAACTTCCTGTGTCTGTATAGAGCTGATGCTCCGGAGGCACACAAAACCCAGCATCCGGCCTCCCAGCCCAGCCCAAGCTCCGGATGGGGGAACCATGTACCTGAAGCCTCTGGCTCCGACTCTGGCTCCAGCGATGGGCTTTTATGCCTCCCCCAGAGAGTCTTGGATATTCGGAGGTGGCTTGTGCGTGACTCCTTGGGGGGCGCAGAGAAGACCCGGCGGAACAGCGAGCGCCGGGCCGGCCGGGCCAGCTGGGCCGGCTGGCTGCTGACCATGGGTTCCTGGTGGCTCAGTGCCCTCCCCCAGCCCGCAAGGCGGCCCCAGTGGGACCCTCCAGTCCTCTTCTCCCCACTGCTCCCTGTGTGCCAGCGGTAGGAGGCTAGTGGGGATGGGGCTGCAGGCTGGGCTTGGGAGGCCTCGCTTGTTGATGGTGGGTCCATGGTGGGGATTCTCCTAGGGGACGAGAGGGTGACAGTTTTGCCCAGTGTCTGCCCACATGCTGCCCTCAGCTTGGCCCCCTCCTGACTCTCAGCCTTGCCCCCAGGAAACCCCCTTGTGGGCCACAAGCACTCTCTCCCTTACCTTGATTTCCTCACCAGCCCCAGAATCAGCAGCCGTCTGTACCCTGCCTGGCTTCTTCCTGCTGAACGCTACTCCACGTGACCCTGTTTGTCCCACCCCACCCCACAGCCAGGCAGCAGGGCACAGTGGGGGCAGGATGCGGGAGGAGAGGAGGTGACAGAGCAGGACCCAGAATCTCTCACTGACCAGGAGGCAGCACATGCGCCTCTCTGAGCCTCAGTTGCCTTATCTGCAAAATAGGTACACGTTGCCAAAGTGCTGGAGCCTCTGGAACTCTCATCCACTGCTGGTCTGAGTGTAGACCAATTCTCCCAAGTTGGAAAACTGTTTGGCCTGATTGACGAACATTGACTGTACACTTCTCCTCTGACCCAGCAGCTCATCCAATAGATGTGCCCACTGGCGCTATTCATAATAGCCCTAAACTGGCAACAACCCAATTGTCTATATACTGTAGAATGGATAAATTGTGATCTCTTGCTATAGTGGAATACCATGTAGCAATGAGAATGAACAAATTACTCAATGATTGAACTGGGATGAATCACAAACAATGCTGAGCAAAAACAAACAAACAAACAAAACCCCAACAATGAAGACTATACATATGGTCTGGTTCCATTTATATAGTTCCAAACAGGTAAAACTATGTGCAACAAATCAAGATGTCAATTTCCTTTGGTGGGGGCTAGTGGGTGGGGGAGCATGGTTATGGTTTTTTTGTGTTTTTTTTTTAAATTGAGGTGAAATTCACATAACAAATTTAAGAAGTCTATGTCTTGAGCTGGGTGTTGGTTACATGAATGTGCTTGGTTGTGAAAATTCATTGAGCTGTACATTTTGGTACCGTTCCCTAATAAATGTTTTCTTGAAAAAAAGAGATGGGCAAATTCTATTCTGAGGAATAAGTGAGTCAGCATAGGAGTCAGTAGAATCCTGGTCCAGGAGTGGGTTCCAGTGCCAGATGATCCCTCTCTTGCTTTGTGACCTCAGGCAAGTCACTTCCTCTCTCTGAGCCTTGGTTTCCATATTTGTACAACACAATGATAATATCAGTTTCAGAAGATTCATAATGGGAGCCTTCTTTTATTCAACAAATGTTTCCTGAGTGCCTACTATGTGCTAAGTGCTGGAGAAGTCACAGGGAACTAAATGAACACAATTTCTGCTCTCCTGGAGCTCACAGTTTAGGCAGGGAAACAGATCCTGAACACAAATGCGGGGCATTTCTAGCAAGTGAGGAGGACTTGGAAGAAAATAGACAGATTGCTGTACAAGCTGAGCAGAAGTGACACTTTTTGAGCTGCAAAAATCCAGGAGGGCCTCCCCGAGGAGGTGACATTTGCAACCTGAAGCATGGGAAGCGCATGCTAGGTCGAAGGAACAGTTTGTACAAAGGCAAGGTGACCAGAATCCACCAGGTGAGGTGCGTGGGACCATCTTGATGTGCAGTAGTCACTCAGGACCCCACACTCAGAAGCACTCCACACTATGTTTGAGTTAATGCTCTGCTATTGCTGTCTTGAAGTTCTTGCTTTTTGAACAGGGGCCCTGCATTTTCATTTACACTGGCCCTCACAAATTCTATAATCCATTCTGAGCAGGAGAGTCTTCAGTAAGAGCCAAAGACCCTTCTCCTGGAGCCAGTCGTGTTCACGAAGGTGCACATGCCTTAGCTATGCCCACCTTATTCATACTGTATCAGGCGACTCACTGCACACACATGTGGAATCTCCCCGTGTTCTACCGTATCTCTGAGCATTTACCACTTCAGTGCATATTGGCCCCACTCCCAATTCCTTGCATTTTTGCTGGAGGACTTTCTTTGACAGATGGAGTCCACTCTGCCCATGCAACAAACAGCCCGAAAGTGCCAGACAATTAACACCTCCCCAAGAGTAGCCCTCAGCCAATGACTATGGGAGCTGGAGGATCAATACCCCAGCTCCCTTGCCCCTTGGGTGGGATGACTTTGAGGTGTGTGTCCTATGCTGTCCCCCAGAGGTTCACAGTGGGAGTGAGCACCTGTGCCCCCAGTATCAACTTGCTTGATAAAGCACCCTTTCCGCGCTGCCTTCCCTTCCCTACCACTCATCCTTATTCCCCAACTGTTATGTACTGGGATCACCTCCAAAACTACTTGCACTGGAATTCTTGTCTCAGGGTCTTCTTCTGGGCAAACCAAAACTAAGACGACGTGTGCAAACACAGATGATGCACAGACACAGGTTTTCTTTCCACAGTCTCTTTATTGGAGGTTTGTGGCTGGCAGGGTCACTGGAGCTGGCTTTCTCTTGGAGCTCCTGGAGGCCCTCCTGGCGGTTCTTGGCTTCACATTCTAAAAAAGATGAGAGAGGGTGAGGCTTGGGGGGTGGGGTGGGGCTGGGTCTCCCCTCCTCACGGTGGGCCACTGCATGGGGAAGAGGACAAAGTGAGGGGGTGGGTGCACCACTGACTGCAGTCCAGCTTAATGAAATAAGAATGGCAGTATGCAGGTAGCACGAGGTCCTGCAGGTGTGTGAGTATAGAGATATTTTAGTGATGGAGGTCAGGGGGTGGGGCCGAGGTTGTGCTGGCTGGGCCTAGATTGCTCCAGCATAAGAATTGTCATCAGCAGTCAGGGAGCTGGGGCTGAGTAAGCATCCCCAGGGCTGAGATTGTCTAGGCAGAAGACTGCAACACAGGGTTAGCAGCTTCACAGAGATTATGCAGGCAAAGGGGTTTTCTGTAGAGGGTAACGGGCTAGGTGAGTGTTGTGTGGACAGAAGGCCTTTGGGTAGGAGGCTGGGATGAGGCCAAGGTTGGATAGGCTGGAACGCGGTTGTGTGGGCAGGAGGTTTGTGACTTGGGTGTAGGTGATGCAGGCCAGGCTGAGGTCGTGAGGGCAGAGGGTCTGCTGCAGGGGTCAGGGTCCTTTCTCTGTTTAGGAGAGCAGACGTGTTGGAGGCTGAGGTCAGGGAGTAGGCTGCGGTTGTGCAGGCAGAGGACGCGATGGTGGGGAGTAAATGTTGAGAGCAGAACAACTTAAGGCTGGGCCTAAGTTGCCTCAACAGAAAGGCTGCAAGGGAGATCAGGGGCCTGGCTGTGTGGGCATAGGGGTTACAGGAAGGAGAGAGGGGCCTGCTGAAGTTGTACAGGCAGGCAGGCTGAGCTTGTGTCAGATGGGTGGCAGGCCGAGGTAGTGCGGGCATCGCCGACTCACAGCATCGAAGTGCGGCCAGGTGCGCAGCAGGTGGAAGAGCGCGTCACCAGGACAGTCGGTGCGCACAAGTTGGCGGTGGCCCAGCAGCACGTAGTCCGGCCTCAGGAATCCCGCACGCACCGCGCACCTGGGGAACACGTCGCGCACTGTGCGCAGCGCGGCCTCGGCCGGCAGCTCCGCGGTGTAGTTGCCCACGAAGGCCACGCCAAAGCCGCGGGAGTTGTGGCCGAGTGTGTGCGCGCCAACCCGGTCCCAGCCTCGGCCTTCGTATACGTAGCCGTCTGAGCCCACCACAAAACTGCAGAGAAGAGGGGAGCAGGTATTGCGCGGTGTCAGGAGGCGCCCGCCCCATATCTGTGCCAATGGCCACACCCACCCCAAGTCCTGCCTGGTCGCGCTGTCTCTGCCTGGCCCAGCCTCGTCCCACTCCCCCACCAAATGCCACTTCAGAAACCCTCCTGTTTCTCTGGATCCGTCCCTCGGCATTGGCCACGCCCCTTTATGTCCAGCCCCCTCCCCATTGTTTCAAGTCCAGTTCTTTTCCCGTTCACAGCCCTTTTCTGTCTTAGGCCAAACCCCATCACTGCCCCGCCCCAGCCCTAGCCGCTACCACAGGTCCTGCCCCCCTCTCAGGTCCCGCCTCCTTTCCTAGTCCCACCGCAGATCCAAGGGTCCCAGTGTTGAGTATTGGTCTCTGTTAAGGACCCACCCTTGCCTAGGCCACGCCTCTCTCCACCTTGGCCCCACCCACCTCACACGCCTCCGTCTCGCCAGGTTTGCTGTTCCAATCCCGACCCCTGCGTCAGGCTCCGCCTACTCAGGGTCTACCTCTTGTAAAACCGGCCTCGTCCCCATCCCGCCAGGTCCCGCCTACCTGTAGCCAATGTCGTTCCAGCCACGCGTGTCCTGGTGGTAGCGCTGCATGGAGCGCATGTTCGCGGCGCAGCGCGCGAAAGCGGTACAGGGTGGCGCAGGCAAGTAGGTATGATGTACGTACAAGAACCTGAGCGGCAGCTGCAGCGGCGTCGGGCTGCCCCGGTATGGCGCGGCGCCCCAGCGGCAACGGGGATGGATGGCGGGGCACCCTGCGGGTAAGGGCGTCCAGGGCTGGAGTCAGCCATCGTTTCTCTGCCTGCTAATTGCACCCCGTAAGAGCGCATATATGGGCCACTCTCCCAGCCTCCTTCCAGATTTGGGGACAGTTCAATTTCACACCACACTGGCCTCCACTGGGATCTAACTTAACTAAATCTAACAGCATTCCAGTCCTGTTGGAATAACCGCATGACTCCCACCCCCTTCAGGATAAACCCCAAGAACTGTAATTCAGACTTCAAGGCTCTTTACAATCCAGGACCCACTTTCTGCAGCTGGCCCTGCTCTGAGCCCTAGGAGAGACAGCTATAATGAAAACAGAGGGATCTTGGCCCGTATTTTTTATACTTCACTTGTGTGCTACTTGTTCTACATGTTTATTTTTCTTAAACCATCCAGCAAATACAAGAGGTAGCTATGATTTCCCGGCCTCACTGAAGAAAGTTAGGTTCAGAGAAGTGAAGCAACTCACCGAAAGATACACAGGAGTAACTGGCTGAACTTGCATTTCAATCTCTGTGCCTTTACATGTGCTGAGCCCACCTCCTGCAATGCTTTCTTCCTCACTTTTTTGTTAGATGAACTCCTATATATCCTGCAAGACCTGAATCTAGCCTTTCCTCACCTGTACAGGTGCCCTGGCCTCTTAGTCAGAGCCCTATTGCTCACTCTGGAATCCCCCAGTCCTGGATCTCCCCAGATCACATGGAGCTGAGAATGTCCCTGTCTGTGAGAGAAAGAGTCACAGGGGGTGGCAGCCATTCTCACCCAGGAAAGCCTCAGTGAACTCCTTGGTGGCACGGATGGCTACCTCCCCCAGCTGTTCTAGGCTCATGCCCTGCAGCTGAGGGTGTGCTGGCTCCAGCCTCTGTAGCAGGATGAGGGTCCCCCACACCTGCTGGGTCAGGGCGGGGGCTGAAGTTAGAGCAGCTCCATTCTGCCGTCTGAAGTTGCTGCGAAATCCTGGGTCTCCAGCCACCCCAGCTCCATAGTACTGGCTTAGCAGGTGGCTGAGGGGTGGCCGGGGCTCAGAGGCCCGACTCAGGTAGTCTCCAAGGAGGGCCCCATCCAGAGCACCATTGAGGAAGGCTGTGGTGAGTGGTGATGCCTCAGGGTCCAGGAGCGTGAAGTTCCGGGGGTCAGAGAGCTTGTCCCAGCAGCCCTCAGCTCCTAGGCCTGGATTTCTCCGGGTCTGGGGGCTCTGGAGAAAAGTGAGGCCCAGGTCTCTGGCCAAAGTGACCACCAGGAGGCTGTCCACAGTGGCCGGGGACTCGGTTTTAGCATCTGGCGAGGAGGCTTGGTCATCTGGAGAGGGTGCTCTGACACCTGGAAAGGCGGCTCCCACATCAAGATTTGTGGCTCTAACATTTGGAGATACTGCTCTGACATCTGCAGAGGTGACACCTGGAGAGGTATCCCTGAGTTCTGGGGAGGTGGCTTTTATATCAGGAACCACAGCTCCAACATCTGGAAAGGTAGCTCCGGCACCCAGAAGGGTGGCTGTGCTATCCAAGGGCAAGTTTATGACCCTGTGCCCCTGCAGCCCTGCTTCTAGCCCTGCCAGAAGAGGCTCCACAGCCACTGTTGAACCATCGGGTGCCAGCACCACCCCATATTCCTGCCCACCATGCACACCATGTCGGGCCACCTCCTTGATCAAGCCTTGAAGCTCTGGGCTCAGTGCAGGGGGATCCAACTCCGTGGCCTTGAGACTCCATCCTTCCAGCACGAAGGGATAGAGGGGATCTTGCGGGCCAGAGTCCTGGGCTGACAGCCACCATACAGTGGCAGTGTGGGTGGCCTCGGTGACTGGCGCCTTCTGCTCAAGTTCAGCCAGGGCCTGGATGACCGAGTCCATGAGGAGGGGCAAGGATGCTGCAGGAGGAGGGATGGCATTAGCTTCACGGCCCAGCACCCTCTGTTCCTGAACCTCCCTCTGCTTCTTCCACATCTTCTCAATGCCCCCAACTTTCCATCTGACAACCTGTGACCCCCAACACTGTCCTCGTGTGAATGAGGAAACCGAGGCACAGACAACAGGTTAAGGAGCTCAGACTATCTAAGCACTGCGGAGCCATGGTAGGTTCATGAACAGGAGAGACACACAGCCAGGCTGGTGCTCTAAGATTGCTCCTTTGGCGGCCACGTGGAGAATGCATTTTTAGAAAGCTAGTTAGAGTAGAGAAGGGGAGCCAGTGTAGAGGTGAGAAATAAAGGTGGCCAAAGCTAGGGTGGTGGCAATATGATGGACAAAAGGGGCAGAGTCCCCAGGTATTTTGAGGGAAATATGGACAATATTTTTGTGATGGGTTGCAGTTTGGGGAATTTTAGAGGGAAAGGTGTATGGAGGATGCCCAGGGGAGGAGAGTTTGGACCTGTGCCTTGTGGGGGAAAAGTCAGCAGCTCAATCTGAAACCCAGAAGTGCTGGGCTCAGAGCTGGAATGGGTTGTTAAATAATAACTAACATTTATTAAACATTTACTATATGCTAGACACTATTCTAAGTGACTTACATAACTTAACAGATTTAATCTTCACAATGACCCTATGAGCACAGAGAGGGTAGATGACCTGCCTAAAGTCACACCACTTGGAAGAGGCAGAGGCAGAGGCAGATCTGAACCCAGAAATCCAGGGTCTTCTCCAGAGAGTCCACACTGTAATTCCTCTGTTCTTCTCTCTGCCTAAAATGCCCTTTCCTGCTTCTCCCCAAGTAAAACTCTTCTCCTTCCTGTCATATATCTAAGTCTCCTCCTCCAGGAAGCTTTCCTGATTTTTGTTCTTCTGTCCCCAGGTCTTTCCCCTACCCCTACCCAGACCTTGTGGACCTGGGAGCATCTGTGTCCCCTGACTGGTGGTTCCTTGAGCCTGGGGTCTCTTGGGGGTCTCCAGTCACTCTGTACGGGGCTGAACATAGAGGGGACAGCAGTATACTTCTGCAGAACTGATTGTCCTGCCCCAAGGCCTCTGCCTTCTGACCCACCTGTTCCCGGCTCCGGCCACAGCAATAATCCAAGCAGGATCCAGACGATACCCTGGACCACCATTGTGGGGTTCCAGCTTCCGGGGGACATATCCGGTTGACCTCAGCAGAGACCTCGGCAAAGTTGGAAGAAGACAGGCGTGGAGAACTGAACGGTGTCTTTGGCCACTGTCAAAGTCCAGCGGTGAATGACACAGCTGCCCCTTGCAGAGCTGTGGGCGGGAGGCAGTGGTGGCATGGGGACAGAGTGCCTTGGGCCAAGGTCATGTGGGTCTCAGGGGCTCCCCCATTCTATCCTGTCCCCCCAAGGCTGAGGTCAAGAGTCAGTAAGCCAGGCCCTCCCAGGAGGCACCAGGAGGCCAGGTAGTTCAGACTCCAACAAATTGCCCATTCTCAAGAGAGGTAGACTGAGGCCAACCCAGCGAGCCCTATCTGGTTCCTGATTATTCAATAACTGCTGCTGGCCACCACAGAGTACTCTGAGGTGCCCGCCCAACTGGTAAGACAGGCTGTGCGGGGGGGAGGGGAGAGGAGAGACCTGAATTTGGCACTGCCTCCTGCCTTTGCTGCCAGCTCTTCAAGCTCAGGCAGAGAACTGGTGCAGGGGCTGGGGATTATTTTGGGCAAGGTCCACTCTGAGCCCAGGGGACCAGGAAATGTCCCCTCTCATCCAGTTCCAGCTCCTGATCCCAAGGCACCAGGTGTAGCTGAGAGCAGGGATTGGGCCAGGGCCTTCCTGACCCTGGTTTTGTCCCATGCGCTGGCATCTGGGCTCACCTGGTTGACAGTGAGGGGTCCTCCTTCTTCCCCTGGTCTGTGGCTGAGTCCGGCAGAAGTGAGCCTGCCTCCCCTTTATTTGAGCGTCAGGTAGGATGGGCTCGATGTGGCTGGGGCTGCCCTGTAAATTGCTTCACTGTGGGCCTCCCACCTCAAAACCAGCCTGGTGAGTTTCCAGGTAACCCACCAGGCTGTGCATTCAGTGCAGGGCGGGCCCTGGGCGAGCCTGGGAATGCCCAGGGTTAACCAGGCCTGGGATTTCCCAGGGGGCATGCTCAGACATCCAGTTTCCTCTTTCTGGGGACCCAACATCGCTCACCACAAAGCTGGACACACAGTGGAAGCTCAGAGAATAGGGTGCTAGGGGAGAGAGTGAGTGGGGGCCACTCCCTAGGGTAATCCGAGGAAATATCTTCCTCTGAGTCCCCGTTTCCAAGGATTTGGGGATGGAGGCTCTGCCTGGTAGAGCCACGTGCAGATGTGGGCTGTGTGTCCATCTGGGGCAGGGACTAGAGTGAGGAGAGTGAAGCATCCTCCTCATGCACAAAATTTAAGGCAGTGCCAAAAATCTCAGCCATTAAGATAAGTAGTATTTTAATTCAGTATTTTAAAAAACCAAAGTGAGTGCAAAAAAAATCCACGATGAACAAAATACCAACATTTTAGATAAAGACAGGATCAGGAACAGTGTTGTGTGAAGACATACTGGAGCCATGGATAAAAGGGAAAATCATGAATTCGGATCCTGTCTTTGTGCCTCATTTGCCTTTAGTCCCAGCCCTGCATCCACCAGGGGGGAGCCCCGGGATGCTGTGGGGATGACTGTCACATGAGATTCCCCCCCTGATGCCCACTTGGGGATTACCTTGATTTAGCATTATGGACCCTGGGTGTTTACCTCTGATTTTCCCACTGATTGTGGCTTTGGGGGACTCTTGCAGTTTTATTTAACTGTTTTATGTCCATTTTACCCAGCAGGTGAATGAGCTCAGAGAGGTTAAGTAACTTGGCCAAAGTCACAAAGCTAGCACCTGAAGAAGGCTTTAAGCCAAGTGCACGTTTCCTGTGGCTGGGTCAGAATCAATGTAATTATGACCTTTTACACTGGAGAATTGTTTGCAGACTGTCTGCAGAGCGACTTCACACCCAGGAATTCATGGGCCAGCCAGACAGGCAGTCTTGAGTCCCTTTTAAAGCTTGGAGTTGGTGGCAGAGGCTGGGTCAAGTTTGAGACAGGGGCATATCATGGCTGGCCATCATTTCCCTTAGGGTCTGTTTGAGATTTGTGATCTTCTGGGGTAGGAACCTACCTCCAAGAAGCCTCCCTGATGACCCGTGGCTGCCTGATTTTCCCATCCTGGCTCCCTAGCCTAGGGTTCCTCCTTTTGACCCAGACCCACCCATTTAGGGCTGGGAGTTTCTCTATCTGGTTCTATCCCCCTGAGACTAGGAGATGCTGAGTCTTGGGGTACCCAGAAGTGCCCAATACAGGCCAGGGACCAAGTGGGCTGCAGGGAGGGATTGCTGAGTGCATGAAAGGCCTGATTGAGGATGTGGGGTCAGTTTGGGGTCAGGCGATGAAACACACGCACACATACACGCATACATACACATACAGGCCCCCACTCTCCAAGACACCTCGTCTGGGCTGGGCCTGGGTGACAGCGAAAAGGCTGGGGTTCCCATGATGAATCAGCCTCCTACCCCTACTTCACGCCCACCTCATGAGGCCCTCTTGCCAGGGTAGGTGAACAGCCCTACAGCTGCGGACAGACCAGGGGTCTCCTGAGAGCAGTCCCTGTCCAGGGAGTGGGGACAGCTCTAATGGAGGTGGCATTGTCATAGACAGGCAGAGCCCTGTAGCCTGGATCTGAAGTGAGGCTGGGACCAGGCCCAGAGGCCAGAGGAACACGAACTTGGGGCAGGACTGAGCTTGGGACCAAGGTCAGAGTTAATATTTACTTTGGTAGCTGTAATATTATAATAATGAAGACCCTGATAATAATAATAATACAAATTGCTGTCTGCGGGTTTTTGAGCTAAGATTTTATGTGCCTGTGGTTTTTTTATTCAGCTCTGGGTTTTGTTAAGAGATGTCATACAGCAGGAGTGGGTGAACTACAGCCTATGGACAAGCTGTCTGTTTTGTAAATAATGTTTCTTTGTTTGTTTGTTTATTTGTTTTCAAGGTGAAATTCACCTAACATAAAATGAACCATTTTAAAGTGTACAAATCAGTGGTATTTAGGACATTCACAATGTTGGGCAACCACCACCACTATCTAGTTCCAGAACATTTTCATCACCCTGAGATAAAATCCTGTACCCGTTTAACAGTCACTCTCCATTACTCTCCAGCCCTTGGCAACCACCGGTCTGTTTTCTGCCTCTATGGATTTGCTTGCTCTGGGTATTTCATACAAATGGAATCATATAATATGTGACTTTTTGTGTCTGGCTTTTTGTTTTTCACTGAGCATAATGTTTTTGAGGTTCGTCCACGTTATAATAACAATCAGTGCTTTTTATCATGCATCATTACTTTTTATGGCCGAATAGTATTTCATTGTATGGGTGTACCACCACTAGTTTACGTAAATGAAGGTTTATTGGAATACATCCTTTTCCATTTGTTTATATATTGTTTATGACTGTTTTCATGCTATAACAGCAAACTTCAGTTGTTTTGATAGAGACCATCTGGTGTGCAAAGCTGAAAATATTTACTGTGTGACTTCCTCCTGCCCCCAGCTTTATTGAGATACAGTTGACGTATAACAATGTGTAAGTTTAAGGTATATAGTGAGTTGGTTTGATATTTGTACATATTGCAAAATGTTTACCACAATAAGATTAGTTAACACATCCATCACCTCATATAGTTACCATTTTTTGTGGCATATATATATATATATATATATATTCTTCTTTATCCATTCATCCATCGACAGACACTTAGGTTGTTTCCAGGTCTTGACCAGTATAAATAATGCTGCAGTGAACATGGGAGTGCAGATATCTCTTCAGGGTAGTGATTTCATTTCGTTCAGCTTTATGTGGCCTTTTAATAGTTTGCTGACCTATGGTCAGCCAACTCACCCAGATTCAAATTCTCACTCTGGTGCTTACTAGCTGGAGCAAGTGGCATAATCTCTAGCTTTCATTTTGTCCATCTCTAAAATAGGACCATAGTACCAACTTCATAGGGATATTGTGAGAGTTAAACCAGCTGATAAATGTACAGAGCTTAGAACTGTGCTAGCTTGTGGAAAGCATTAGATGAGTAAGAAGTCATTTCTACCTATCTACCCACCTGCTCCAGCCTCGCCAGCAAAGGTCCAGCCCACAGGATAATCTATTATGGCCAGACTCCCACTTTCTGGTCATATATTATCAGAAATAATACATCTGGGGCATTTGTCCAACCCAGGCTTCCCTGCTAGCCCTGGCTCCCCAGCAGCCAGCTGGCCTTAGAGCTGAGCCTCAAGCCAATCTGGAACCACAGCCAAATCACTGAAGCTGGGGCAGGCCAGCTCCAGAAGTGGTTGAACCCAATTTGCCAAAGGGAAAAGCAAGTCGTGGTACGAGTCATCAGTCCCACCACCTTCAGCTGGGGCTATTCTAAGGTCCGCCACAGTCACAAGTTGACTTTAGTTGCGCCTTTCTGGGAGAGCAGAGGTGAGATTTAATCTCAGACACCTGGTCCTGGAATAGGAAAGAAGGGAGTTTTGTAACCGAGGACTGGATATTATAGCGAAATTGTGAGCTCAGCCCTTGGCAGTATGCTAGAGGCCATGAACAAATGTGAAGTAAATGGGGCCAAATGTTGGCACTCCCTGAGAAATATTTACCAAGCACCTATGGGCTTCTAGGTGTCACTACCTGGCTTTGAGAGAATGACACAGGGCAAAGGGCTTTAAACCTTTCCTCTAAATAGAACATTTCAAACATATTCTAAAGTAGAGAGAATTGTATAATGAGCCCCCATGTATATCCGTCATCCAGTTGACAAGAGTCAACTCATGAGCCATCTTATTTCTTCTGTAACCTCTACCCATTGTCTCTCCTTTGTGATGTTATCTCCCATTGATTACCATTGCCTAGATCTATTAATTCATTAGAAGTTATAACAGTGATATTGAAATGATATTAATATTATTTCTTCTTCATTTATTAGCTGGAATACCTCTCGAAAGAGAAACATGCTCTTATTTGCCATTTTGTTACCCAGTGGGACAATTCACATGGGAAAGGCAAGATAAAAAGATAAATGCGTGGGCGGCCAGTTGGCTCAGTGGGTTAGAGCACAGTGTTAGTAACACCAAGGTCGCTGATTCGATTCCCACATGGGCCAGTGAGCTGCGCCCTCCACAACTAGAGGAAAAACAACAGCTTGACTTGGAGCTGATGGGTCCTGGAAAAACTGTTCCCCAGTATGCCCCCCAGTCCCAAAAAAGATAAATGCTTGGTTCTTTTTCCCCCTAGTTTTCAAAATAATTATTGGGCCCCTTAACATCCTCCAAAGGCAGATAATGACATTCCTTTCCTATACATTTATGAACTCATGAATTTACTGAAATGGGCCAATTCACGGCAGTTCTTATCATTACTGATAATCAAATTATTCTTCCATTTTTGGCCAGTGGGGTTCTCTTCACTTTGACTCTGTGTTCTTTTGATAAGACTGTTAGGTAGCTTTCTTGCTTTATGATGTAACAAGATAAGTCAGGAACATCTTGTACGTTTCTTGCCTCCAGCCTGGGCTCAGCCATTTCTCTAAGGAGATCTTGTTTTTTTTATTAGAAGGTGACACTTAGAGACCACAGTCGAGGTGCTAGGGGTGTGCATGGCTGTTGGGTTAGGTGTTGTTTCTATGTCTTTTCACTGGACATAAATAGGCAATCCCCACTTCTTTTAAAAAAAATAAAACACATCATGAATTTTTGCTGATACTTCCAATTCATACATGGATTTTTACCTAACCTGATCCATCTTCTACCTGCACTGTATGTTCTTTTTTCCACAGTGAAAATCCAAATTCTAAATGATACCAACATTTCCTTTATTCCACAATACACACATCAATTCTCAAAATAACATACCAACAGTACCTTAAATAATACAATTAATGAAAAACAGTTTAAGGTGTTTTTTTTTCTGGTTCTTTTGTTTTTTTGAATAAATCCCATTGTGGGTGTGCCATCATCAAATTACTGTACTACAATGTTCCTTGAAGTAGTTTCTTTCTGTAGTTATGCCATTAACCTGAAGCTTTTGATTTTTAGGGAATTTTTTTGAGGATAGAAAGTTTTTATTTGCTAGTTGCAGGGGGCACAGCCCACCATCCCTTGCGGGAGTCGAACCGGCAACCTTGTGGTTGAGAGGATGCGCTCCAACCAACTGAGCCATCGGGGAGCTCAGCAGCAGCTCAGCTCAAGGTGCCATGTTCAATTTTAGTTGCAGGGGGCGCTGCCCACCATCCCTTGCGGGACTTGAGGAATTGAACTGGCAAACTTGTGGTTGAGAGCCCACTGGCCCATGTGGGAATCGAACCGGCAGCCTTCGGAGTTAGGAGCGTGGAGCTCTAACCGCCTGAGCCACCGGGCCGGCCCCGAAAGTTTTTATTTTTGAAAATAGCAGCAGCAATAGACACAACACCTCTTGATAAGATTGTGTGTTATAATTGTACAATTAGGAACACTGTCTAATTACAAAGCATCTCAAATAACAGAATTAATTGTAATAATTATTATTATCAAAAATTTCACCTTACTATTTCCCCCCATTAAAAAAGTATCTCTGAAATATACTATAACAAATGCAATTTATAGTAACTGGGTCATTCAAATGAGGTAATACCATATTACTTTTTTTATTGTAGTAAAATATACATAACATAAAATTTACCATTTTAACCATTTTCAAGTGTACAATTCACTGGCATTAAGTGCATTCACATTGTTGAACAATCATCCCACCATCCATCTCCCGAACTTTTTCGTCTTCTAAAATTGAAACTCTGTCCCCATTAAACACTAACTCCTATCCACCTCCCCCAGCCCCTGGTGCCCATCATCTATTAATACTTTCTGTCGCTATGAATTTGACTACTCTAGAGACTTCATATAAGTGGAATCATGTTGGTCTTTTGTGTCTGGCTTATTTCACTTAGCAAAATGTCTTCAGTGTTCATCCATGTTGTAGAATGGGTCAGAATTTCCTTTCTTCTTAAGAATAAATAATATTCCATTTTATGGATGGACCACATTTTGTTTATCCATTCATCTGTTGATGGACATTTGGGTTGTTTCCACTTTGGGCTATTATGAATAGTGCTGCTATGAACATGAGTAGGCAAATATCTGTTTGAGTTTATGCTCTCACTTCTTTTGGGTATATATCCAGAAGTAGAAGTGCTAGATAATATGGCATTGGATGTTTAATTTTTTGAAAAACCTCCATACTGTTTTCCATTTTCCATTACCACCAACAATGCACAAGTGTTTCCATTTCTCCATATTCTCACCAATACTTGTTAGTTTCTTTTGTTTTTATAATAGCCATCCTAGTGGGAGTAAACTGAGAGGATTATTTTTAAGATATATTATATTAGAATTATGTAAGATATTTAGATGCTTCCTAAGTCAACTCTACAAAACATATAGAGAGACATCTAGCTTCTATTCCTGTACCTTCCATCATGTTCTTTGCCTCTTCCTCAGGTCACCATTGATAATTTTTCATGGTCTATCTTTTAATTAAAAAGTAATTATATATATATATATATGTAAAAATCCACTTTGCTGTTTTTCCACTTAACACGGTTTAACCGTTTCCTGGAGGTCTCTCCATACCAGTACACAGAGATCTTCCTTATTTCTTTTTACAGCTGCATAATACTCTATTGTGTGGCTGTGCCACAATTTATTTAACTAGCACCTAGTGATGGACATACAGGCTATTTCCAGTCTTTTGATATTTTAAATAGTGCTGCTATGAAAAGCCTTATTCATTCATGTTTTCTTATTTTTGCAAGAGAATCATTGGGATATATTTCTCTAAGTGGATAAATGCATATATAATTTTGCTAGATGTCACCAGTTTTCATCCCCGCTAGTAAAGTATATGATTGTGTAAACTATACTGACAAGCTTTTTCATTTGCCTATATCTTTGCATTTTCACTGGTAAAGTATACAAGTGTGTAAAATACTCATAAGCTTTTTCATTTGGACTCTTATAGATGCTTCAAAACCTATTTCCTATATTCCCCTTTCTAGGAACGCTTCCTTTCTCTAGCTCAGTCCTGACACTGAGTGGTCGGGAGTGTCTATGTCTAACTCTGTACTTTCCAGAGTGGGAGCTCCTTTGATGCTGGCTCCAGAGCTGCCTTTTGGGGGCATTCAGCACAAGACTGAGCACAGAGGAGTGATAATAACAGAAAGTCTTTTCTCTGAACCTAGGACAGCCACTTAGCCCTGGGCCTCCCTGGCTGGGTTCTCTTGGGCCAGGAGAAAAGTACCAGGTCCAGCTGGCCAATATCCTGGCTTCTGTTGTCTGCCCTCGCGCTGAGTCGCCTGTGCCCTAGGGTGGTGACTTCGCTGTGTCACCTGCATGGCTCCCAGACAGAGGAGTGGACCTGCTTGAGGTCAGGGAGATTCCACATCTAATTCAGGCTTCCATAACACTTTCATCACCCCAGATGGAAGTCCAATATCGATAAAGTAATCACTCCCCAATTCCCCCTCTCCTCAGTCCCTGGCCAACCACCAATCTGCTGTCTGCCTGTAAGAATTACCTACTCTTGATATTTCATATGAAAGGAACCATATAATATGTGTCCTTTTGTGTCTAGCTCCTGTCATTCAGCATAATGTTTTCGAGGTTCATCCACGTTGCAGCATGTGTCAATACCTATTCCTTTTTATGGTTGAGTAATATATATATATATATATATATATATATATATATATATATATATATATATTTTTTTTTTTTAATTTATTGGGGTGACAATTGTTAGTAAAATTACATAGATTTCAGGTGTACAATTCTGTATTACATCATCTATAAATCCCATTGATGGTTGAGTAATATTTCATTGTGTGGATGGACCATTTGGGTTGTTTCCACTTTGGGCTATTGTGAATAGTGCTGCTATGCACATGTGTGTACATGTTCTTGTTTGAGTACCATTTTCCATTCTTTTGGGTCTATGTCTTGGAGTGGAATTGCTGGGTCATGTGGTAACTCTACGTTTAACTTTCTGAGGAACTACCAACGCTCCACCATTTATTTCTGTGCACATTATAGCTCTGATACCTCCCAAAGCCAGTGAGGAGAGAATTCTAAGTGGAGGGTTCTAAGTCCATTTGCAGCCAAGGAAACCAAGGCTGGGAGAGGTGGCCCCACACCACCGTACGGCTAATGGTCATAAGAATAGCTCTTGTCTGCTTAGTGATCACAGGGTGCCAGACGCTTGCTAAGGAGGATCTTAGGATTGGGTTCTCTGTAGCCTCGCCATCACTGGAATCTGACGGTGGGTTTAAATCCTGACTTGAACGAATGAATTCCTCCCTTTGAGTCACCATCTCTTTACCTATAAATGATCCCTGCCTTATTGTAGAGAATGAATGTGGTAATGTAGGCAGAGGATGGTGCCTGTATTAAGCCTTTGGTTTACAGATGGATCAAAAAACAAACAAAAAAGTAGTCAACAGGTTCAGAGGGGTGAAGTAACTTGCTGAAAGTCACACAGCAATTGGTGACTGAATCCAGCCTGCAAGTATTTTTGAGAAGTTTCCTGAAGCTTAACCTCTCTGGGAGCTAGTGAAGAGGGAGAGATTCCTAAGGCAAGTCCTCTGGGGAGTGGGGATAGTTTGCTGCTGTGTTGCTTTGCTCTTTGGGGAGCTGACCTCTGATAACACAGAAACTTGCTGAATCAGCCTGGGTGGCCTGTGGTCATGAACCACAGCAACTGGTTCCCTGGTGGAGGTCACTTTTGCCCTAACCCATTTACTCCTTTTCTTTGCTGTATAGTTTATATCACGCAGACAGAGGCAGGGTGACATCCTGTATCCCAAACAGGTGTGGGCCAGGCACGTCCTTGCATCCAGGTGTTGGCTCCTGCTTGTCCCTCTGCTCTGGGGCATCCTTCCCTCGTCGTTCTCATTTCTGCCTTGTATACACTAGAACCATCATGATCTGGTTTCCCCTCTGTCTCTCCAAGTGGGTCCCCCACACTAGCCCACGGTCCTCTTGCTCTTTGAAGATGCCACCCTCATTCAGCCCCAGAGCCTTTGCACTCGCCACTCACTGCTTGCAATGCTCTAATTCGTGTCTTCCTATGACTCAGGAATCACTCACACGTTACTTCCTCCTAGAAGCCTAGCCCTGACCACTTTATCTAAACTAGATTCCCAGTCCCCCCCTGTGAGCTCATTTTATTTGCTAATCCCAGCCAGTGAGACTTTGCCTGTTTGCCCACCTAGTTCAGAGTGATCCGACCAGTAGGATTTCTGGCCCAGGTTGGACAGGCAAGGACCTCGCCTCTGGGTGCAGTGTTGGTCCTCCCAGCTCTTACGCCTCCCCAGCAGTGCCCCTGCCCCAACTTTCTAGGAGGACATGCTCTCCATCTCTCTAGTGACTTTCTGAGGACCACGGCCTCTCCTCCCTGTGCCCCTCGAAGGCTCTCCCTGCACCCACCTGCCTCTTCGTGGCTATTGTCCTCCTCCTCCCTCAGGAATCCTCTCCCTCTCCTCCCATTTATTGTCTTTATCTCTTTTTCCCTTTTCTCCTGTTGTCCATTGAAAATGGAGCCTAAATATGGCCCTAACCTATTTACTCCTTTTCTTTGTTTGCTGTGTAGCCCCAAACCTTGAAGTCACCTGTGACTTTTCTGATTCTCTCTGTCAAAAATAAATAAATAAACAAAATAATAGTAATAATAATCCTATAAACGGAGCCACTTTAAAATGGAGCCAGACCTGCCATCTCAGAGGAATTGCCTTGTACGTCTTAGACCTCAAACCTCTGGAATGTTAAAACGGCAAAATCACCTTTGGAGAGGGCCTAAAGCAACCTTGTGCCCCCCAAAATTGTTTGCAAGGGTAACCACAAGATATGGTGACTACTAGACTAATGACAACCGGACTGAAAAGTAAAAACATTGTTTAGAATTTACATCATTATGTTATGTTATCTTCACCCACAGAAATGCCTTCCTTCTACTGATGTAATTGTTCCCCTTCCCTTTCTCCTAAACACCCCTTGCATTTGTTTCCTAATTGGAACAGTATCTGGGCTTCTGCCTGAAGTAATGATTCACGAAGAGCTATTCTTTTGGACCACAAATAAACACTTGTTGCTTCTCACTTTGAAAGGGCTTTTTTTTTCTAGGTTAACATCTCACAACCACATCTAATGTGTCAGCAGAGATCCTCTCTGCTCCACCTTTGAAATAAATTCCTCCTTTCACAACTCTCAGTCCCTCCATCGCTGCTGTGCTGACCCAGGGCCACAGCCACTTCCCTAGTATCCTCCTGCTGCTCTTGCACCCCCTTTAGTTGGTCCATAATATTGCAGCTAGAGGGAGTCTGTTAAAACCTAAGTCAGGTCCCATCCTCCTCTGCTCTGAACCCTCCGTGGCTCCCACCTTTCTCAGAGTAAAAACCTAAGTCCTGCCAGTGGCCCTTCAGGCCCTGCACAATCTATCCTGTCACCTCCCTGTCCTCATCTCCTCCCACTCTCCCCCTTGCTGACTCTTCTCCAGCCTCCCTGGTCTCTTGGCTGTTCCTTAAGACACAGTCCAGCCTCAGGGCCTTTGTACAGGCTGTGCCCTCTGCCTGCAATGTTTTTTCTCCAGATATCCCCTCCCTCCCTTCTGGACTCTGCTCAAATATCACCTCCTCAGAGAGGCCCTCCTTATCTCCTTAACTTGCTGGATTTTCCTCCCTAGCATGTAACACATAGAATACACTTTTATTCATTATGTTTCTAATTATGCTTTATATAATCTCCAGGGAGTCTGTGATCTCGTTTATTCACTGTAGGACCTCGCCTAGTACTCTCTGTGAACTTGATGTTTGTTGAATGAATATGTGCTCTCTGTCAGCTGGGGCTGGGGGGAAAACAAAAAGGATAGGTGAAAGACCCTGCCTACCCATATAGCGTTCACTAAACAATCATTCCAAGAACAATTTTGTTGTGACTGAAGATGCACAGGGAATGTGGCCACGTAGAGTATGGGCTTGAACTGAGCCCAGAAGGTGGGGAGGCCCTCAGAGAAAATGGCTTTTGAGCTGAGACCGGAAGTATAAGTAAGAGTTAGCTGAGCAGGTGAGAGGGAAAAGAGTTCTAAGCAGAGGGAACAGCATGTGCAAAGGTTTTGAGGTGGGAGAGATGGCCTTGGTAGGTTTAGAAAAAAATGGCTACAGGTGGCTGGTGTGTGGACCATGAGCAAGAGAGTGGTGAGTGAAGAGTTGGAAGGGGCTATTTGCTCCCCCATTCACCCCACTCTTCTGAACTGCTCTTGTTTTTGTTTCAAATCTCTGGTATCTCCTATCTCATCTCTCCCCCCTGCTTCCTATTTTGTGTCCTGGGAGGCTGACTTATATGGACCACTCAACAGGCTCCTTTGCCTTGTGGCTTCCGGTTGGTTTCAACCAATGGGGGAGCCACAGCAGGCATTGGAGGGAGGGAGGAGAGTGAATTCAGGGTGTTAATACCTCATCTCCTTTCCTGTATGGTCCATGCATGGTGTCTGTGTCCCTGGACTGAAGATTCACAGCCCCTGCCAGGCAGACCTCCCCACATAGCTCTATCTCGTCCAGGTACCAGTAACTACTTTGGCCTCAAGTCCCAGACCCCAGGGGTGGTGATGGCTCCTGGCTGTTCCTAGCCCCCGGGGTGCTGTACTATCTCTTTGAAACTAGTGCTTATTTTAAAAAGATATTTATTAAAATATAGCTAGCATACAATATTATATTAATTTCAGGTATACATCATAGTTATTCAACAGTACCCACCTACCACTATACAGACTTATTACCACATTATTGATTATATCTCCTGTCCTAAAGAAGTGATCACCGTGATAAGTCCAGCAACCATCTGACACCATACCACGCTATCACAATATGATTGATCTTTCCCCTCTTTTAAAATTTTCCAATTAGAGTTGACATTCAATATTATTTTATATTACTTTCAAGCATATAGTATAGTGGTTAGACATTTATATAATTTAGGAAGTGATCCCCCTGACTAGTACCCACCTGGCACTAGTTATTACTGTGTTATTGATTCTATTCCCTATACTTTACATCCCCATGACTATTTTGTAACTACCAATTTGTATTTCTTAATCCCTTCACTTTTTTCACCCTGCCCCCAACACCCCTCCTATTTATCACCCCAATAGGTCTAGTACCCACCTGACACCATACATAGTCATTACAATATTATTGACTATATTCCTTATGCTATACCCTACATCCCCATGACTACTGTGTAGCAACCAATTTGTACTTCTTAATCCCTTTCCCTTTTCACCCACTCACAACCTTCCTCCTATCTGGCAACCATCAAAATGTTCTCTGTATCTATGAGTTTGTTTCTGTTTCATTTGTTTATTTATTTTCTTTAGATTTCACTTACGAGTGAAATTATATGACTTTCGTTTTTCACTGTCTGACTTATTGCACTCAGCATAGTACCCTCTAGGTCCATCCATGTTGTTGCAGATGGCAAGATTTCATTCTTTTTTTCTGGCTGTGTAATATTCCATTGCATATACATATGTACCACTTCTTTATATAGTCACCTACTCATGGACACCCAGGTTGCCTTCTTGTCTTGGCTTATGTAATAATGCTGCAATGAACATATAGATGAGCATATCCCCTCAAAGTAGCATTTTGGGTTTGTTCAGATAAATACCCAGAAGTAGGATTACTAGGTCCTTCTTTGTTTCTTGTTATAGTCTTCATTTTAAAGTCTATTTTGCCTGATATAAGTACTACTACCCCCAGCTTTTTGTTTGTTTGTTCGTTTCCATTTTCAAGAAATGTCATTTTCCATTTCTTTACTTTCAGTCTGTGTATGTCTTTTGATCTGAAGTGCATTTCTTGTAGGCATCGTATGTAAGGGTCTTGTTTTCTTACCCATTCAGCACCCGTATCTTTGATTGAAGCATTTAATCCATTTCTATTGAAAGTAATTGTTGATAGGTATGTAGTCATTGCCATTTTATTATTCATTTATTTTATTTTATTTTATTTTATTTTGTTTTATTTTATTGTCTTAAAGAAGTCCCTGTAAGAATTCTTGTAATACTGGTTTGGTGGTGATGAACTCCTTTAGTTTTTTCTTGTCTGGGACGCTCTTTATCTGTTCTTTGAGTCTAATAATAGCTTTGCTGGGTAGAGTAATCTTGGTTGTAGGTCCTTGCTTTGTATCGCTTTGAATATTTCCTGCCAATCCCTTCTGGCCTGCGAAGTTTCTGCCGAGAAATCAGCTGGCAGTATTATGGGGGCTCCCTTATAGGTAACTGCTTTTCTCTTGCTGCTTTTAAGATTCTCTCTTTGTCTTTAACCTTTGTCCTTTTAATTATTATGTGTCTTGGTTGGCCTCTTGGGTTCATCTTGTTTGGGACTCTGCACTTTCTCAGCTTGTTATTTATTTCCTTCACCAGGTTAGGGAAGTTTTCTGTCATTATTTCTTCAAATAGGTCTTCAATTCCTTGCTCTCTCTCTCTCTTCTCCTTCTGGTACCCCTATGATGTGAATGTTGTATACTTGATGTTATCCCAGAGGCCCCTTAAACTCTCCTCAATTTTTTGGATTATTTTTTCTTTTTGCTGTTTGATTGGATGGTTTCTGCTACTTTATCTTCTACGTTGCTGGTTTGATCCTCTGCTTCATCTAATTTACTATTGATTCCCTGTAATATAGTCTTCATTTCCAATATTGTATTTTTTATTTCTGACTGGTCCTTTTTTATGTTGTCTATCTCCATTTTTATGTCTCCTATCTCTTTGTTGATATTTTCCCTGAGATCATTGAGCTTCCTTATAACCAGACTTTGGAACTCTGCGTCTGGTAGATTGCTTGTCTCCATTTTGTTTAGTTCTTTTTCTGGAGTTTTGTTCTGTTCTTTTATTTGAAACACGTTTCTTTGTCTCCCCATTTTGGCTGCCTGTGTGCTTGTTTCTATTTATTAGGTAGGGCTGCCATGTCTTCCGGTCTTAGTAAAATGGTGTGATGTAGGTGTGCTGTGGGCTGGATGGCACAGTCTTTCTGGTCACTTGAAAATGCACTCCAGGTGAGGCCCTTGTGTGCTTGTAAGTGCCCTCCTCTTGTTGCTATTTGCCCTTGTTGCTATTTGCACATCAATGGGAGGGGTTGACCTTCTGGCTCACTAGTTGTGAAGACTGGCTGTGACGCCAGTGGTGGACTTGTGGAGCAGGGGTTGACCCTACTGAGCAGGCTCTGCCTGAGCCGGGACTCTGGCGCCTGCCCAATCCACCTCTTGGGTGTGTTATTCTTGGAGGCCGCTGGGTGATGCTCCAGCTCATTTCGAAGCTGGCCACTGGGGGCGCCAACCCCTGGTCTGCCTTGGAGGGGATCTGCTGCAGGTCAAGCTCAGCTGCAGCCCATGTCCCACCTGGGGCCACCCCGCAGGAGCCACAAAGAAACTCACAGGTGGCTGCTGCCCATGCTGTGCTTTGAAGTGCCACAAGTGTCCAAGCTGTGGCCAAGGCTGGCTATCACTGGTGCCAGGCTTAGGGCTGCTCAGCCAGAGGTACAGGACATGCTCAAGCCAGATTCTGATGGTCTGGGTTCCACGGATCTTTGAGAGGCACTAGGAAAGTCTGCAGCATGAGCTAAGGCAGGTGTTTGTATGAAAAAGCCACTGGAAACGGCTTAGGTGTGCCCGAAAGTTGGGTGGGATGGGGTCTCAAATCACGAGGGCATGGTGAACAAACGGGGGAGACTCAGAGATGGTGACTGCCTGCGTCCCTCAGACTTGGAGGAGGGAGGGTTCAACAAAGAGCTCAACAAAGATACAGTGACCTTCACCAATTCCTCCGTCCAGGAGAAAGCTGCTCCTCCAGCACCCATCCCAAACAGACAACTCAGTTCCCCACCATGTGTCCCTGCCACCTTTCCAAGTGCTGCCCCAGCACTAGAGCTCAGAGAAAGTCCTTGCACGGTCCCTTTAACAGGAGCGACTGGGAGTGCAGCCGCCCTCCATCTCACTCGGTCACCATCTCTGCTGGTTTTCACAACCAGAAATCATGGGGACTTCTCTTCCCAGCACTGGAACCCTGGGCTGTGACCTCTTCCTCTTCCGGGGACAGGGAGGGGGACTTCCATAGCCGAGATATCCCTCCTGATTTTTTTTCTTTTTCCATTTTATTGGTGAATGTTGTGGAACAGTGTGTTTTTCCAGAGCACATCCAATTGTTGTCCTTCAATCTAGTTGTGGAGGGCACAGCTCAGCTCCAAGTCCCGTCACCATTTTCAATCTTTAGTTGCAGGCGGCACAGCCCACCATCCCATGTGGGAATCAAACCGGCAACCCTGTTGTTCAGAGCTCGTGCCATCCCGCCGCCCTTCCTCCTGACTTTTAATGGTCATATGCAGGTGTGGGACCAGCCCGTTCTGCGTCTCTGCCTCTCCTAGCAGTCTCGAGGTGGCTTCTTATATTCACATAATATAAAATTAAGCGTGTCCTTTGTTTTAGGTCTTCAGTTCAGCAAGATTTTATGTGATTCTCAATGACGGTTGTTATGTAGCTTAGTTGTAATTTTGATGTGGCCATCAGAGAAGGTAAGCACAGCGTTTACCTACTGCACCTCTTGACTGGAACTCCTCAAGGAGACTGCCAGGTGAGGCCTTCCCCCACCACCACTTGGTCATGTCTCCTTCCTTGGCCTTCCCCACAATCTTCCCTCTCAGATGGCCTCTGGGGCTTGGGTCTTGAAGATTCTCAGGAGAAGCTGTGCCCGAGAGCAGAGCAAAACTCTGAAGAGGACGGTTGGGCCTGAAACTAGAGCTTTTATTAAACATCATTCAAATGATCCCATTTGAGTCCTCTGTTTCCTGCCAGAGCACTCTCTTTTTATTTTTTATTGAGGCAAAATTCACATAATATAAAATTAAGCGTTTTAAAGTGTGTAATTCACTGGCATTTAGTACATTTACAATGTTGGGCAACCATCACCTCTATCTAGTTTCCATTTTTTTCATCATCCCAAAAGGAGATCTTATACCGCTTTCCCCTGGGTTTGTGTTTCACTCCATTCCCTCCTCCCAGAGGCCCTGGCAACCACTAATCTGCTTTCTATCTCTATGGATTTATTTGCCTGTTCCGGACATTTCCTATCAATGGGATCACACACGATGTGGCCTTTTGTGTCTGGCTTCTCTCACTCAGCATCATGTTTTTGAGGTTCATCCACATGGTAGTGTGTGCCACAGCTGCATTCCTTTTCATGACTGATGAGTATTCCATTATGTGGATGGAGCACATTTGTTCATTCATTCATTCACCCATTGATGGACACTTGGGCTGTTTCTACCTTCTGGCAATTGTGACCAGTGTTGCTATGAACACACATGTACATGTATCTGAATCCCAGTTTTCAAATCTTTTGGGTATATTCTAGGAGTGGAATTGCTGGGTCATATGGTAATTTTATGTTTCGGTTTTTGAGGAGCCACCAAACTGTTTTCCACTGAGGCTGGACTATTTTACATCCCATCCGCAGTGTATGACAAGATCTCTCTTCTTTTTATCGCTTCCCATAAAAGTCTGCCATTAGCTGCTGGAGCCCCAGGAAAAGCCCTGCCCTCACCCTCACCATGCTCTGTCTTTATCCACTTCCAGATGTCTTTCTGGTACCATCTTCACTTCTTATCCTCTCCCTTTGACCTTAGTTCACTGAGACCTTGGCCACTGCCAGGTTGAGGACTCTGGTGACCTACTACCCACATAGTCCTGTCCCGTCCTGGAGCCTAGGCTCTTTGACAACTGGGCACAGATAATGGTGCCTATTACCACTCTTCCTCAACCTCCCAGACATGGCTATCTCCAACTCCAGTGCTGTGCCTGCCTGTCCTCTCTTTAAATGCAGCATCTGTCTCCCCACCCTCTTCTCTGTCTGCCTCCCTCCTTGCGTGACCTCACTGACCTACTCCAGCGCATCCACTGTCTTCCCAATACAGGTGACTCACAGACACACTTCTCAAGGTGTGCCCGGATGCCTCATGGGAGTCTCCCTGAGTGGCCCACAGGCCTTTGTGACTCAAGGTAACCCAGAGTGTCCCAGCCTTGCTATTGTTGACATCTGGAGCAGGATCATCCTTTGGGGTGGGGTTGTCTTGCGCATTGTAGGGTGTTTAGTAGCATTCCTGGCCTCTGTCGACTGGATTTCTCATCTCCCACTCCACAGTGTGACAACCAAAGTATCTGTGGACACTGCCAGATGTCCCCTGGGGGGGAAAATTCGCCCTGGTTGAGAACCGCTAGGATAGCACAAATCAAACCACAAGCTTGAAGTGCTGAAGTTTGTCCAGTCCGAGCTCTGTGCCAAGCATGGGGCTGAGCACTCTGTCACCACTACTTCATGTTGTGGTCATCTCCTCTATTTTATCTGTACAGGATGGGGGGGGGGGGGCACAGTGGTCACATGACTTTCCCAAGGTCACACGGCCAGGAAGCTCACTCTTAGTAACTCCTCGTCCCCAGCCCTTCAACTTGTTTCTCTTTTCTTGTCTCCATCTCTCTGAGGGCAGAGAAGCTGGGCTGACAACCTCTTCTTTCCTCCTCCTGCTTCCTGGAACCCCATATCCAGCTAGTCACCAATGTGTATATCCCCCACATCCTTAAAAAAACCCATACCCCTAAAAAAAAAAAATAAACTCCAACGTGCTTTAAAACAAACCAATACAAAGGGGGCACCTCTCCTGCTCAAGCACCATCTGTGGCTCCCCATTACCCACCAGATCAAGCCTTAGCCACAGGGACTGGTCTTCAAGGCCCTTCATATCCACCCCTGTACCTCTCCAGCCTCTTCCCTTCTCACACCCCAAGGCCAGGGAAAGCCAGCTGCCCAGCCACACCCTCAGGTTTCTCTGCGCCTAAGCCCCACCCCCTCTCCTGCACCTGTTGAAATCCAACCCCTCCCTGAAGTCCCTGCTCAGATGTCACATCCTTCACGTAGCCTTCCCTTTTGCCTCCTCCAAGCAGCAAAGCTTCAATTATTTGTATTGCTTCTTCTTCACCTGGAAACACCACCCCCTCTCACCCTTGCTGAGGGCCCAGCACCTAGTGAGGGAACATTATTGAAATGAAGAGTCCAAAGTTACCACCTGCTGGGGCAAGGGAGGTGTCTTATACTTGTTTTAACATTTTCTCCTTTAAGTGTTGAATCCTCTGCTTCTTGTTTTCTGGAATTTGGGGAAGATTGCTGCCCTAACATTTCCAAAACTCAAACTTAGACGTCCTGAGTCTCCTGCTCCACCTTCTTCATCCAGACAAGATGGTGTCTGATTCTGAAATTTCAGCCATTCACAATCTTCTGTCACCACTTTTACCCCTTCTATGTATTATGTTTCTATTAATTAATAGTTTTCTTTCAGTGGTCTTCCTTTTAAACACTATTTATTTTAAAGCAAAATTTATGTCACTATTATACCCAAAAGGTATAATGATTTAATATACAGGCCAAGTATATTTTTTGCTTTATTCATCAAACCAAACCTCTCATTTAACATAAATAGAAAATAGAAAATGAATAGAAAATGTTCCTCCATGTGCCATCTAAAATTATTGTGCATAACAGCTAAGAATTCTTGCACCAGATTTTGGGAAACAGCCAGAGTATTTTCTGTGAGGTTCTGACTCGTGAAAATTCATCCATCCATCCATCCATCCATCCATCCATCCATCCACCCACCCACCCACCCATCCATCCATCCCACATGTATTCTTTTCCTCCCAGCTTTATTGAGGTAAAATTGACAAATAAAAATTATGTACGAGGTCTGACAATTAAGTTCACGAACTTGCCACCGTGTGCTTACATTGGCAGCACTGTACAAACAGCTCGGTAAGGTTTGTACCTTGGTAAGGTTTGTACAAACAGCTCGGTAAGGTTTCATAGCCATGGTATATCAGTGTCTCACGGCTGTGTTCGTGTCGACATGTGGTGGTGTCTTGCTGAGTGGCGTTCATTATCATTGTTGCATGTTTTTGTGTGCTGTCGTGAGAATGTCTGAGCTTGACTTAGAGCAATGAACAGATGTTAAATTTCTTGCTAAACGTGGTAAGAGTGGAACTGAAATCAGCGACATGTTAATCCAAGTTTATGGGGATAATGCCATGAAGAAAATGGCAGTGTACAAATGGATTAAATGTTTTTCTGAGGGGAGAGAACGCGTCACTGATGAAGAGAGGTCAGGGCGGCCAGTAATGAGCAGAACTGACAAAAACATTGCAAACATTCATGGAATTGTGCATGAAAATTGTCAGCTGACGGTGAGAAGCATAGCAGACCAAGTAAACATCGATAGAGACACCATTAGGAAAATCTTACCTGAAAATCTTGGCATGAGAAAGGTGTGTGCAAAAATGGTCCCGAAGGAGCTCACTAATGAACAAAAGCAAAGGAGAGTCGAAGTTTGCCAAGACCTTTTGGAGAGGCAAGACGATGTTTTGGGCCATGTTATCACTGGTGGTGAAACATGGGTGTACCAATATGACCCTGAAACAAAGTGTCAAAGTGCTGACAATGGAAGTCAGCCAATTCTCCACGACCAAAAAATTCCATCAGTCCAAATCAAGACTCAAAACGATGTTGCTAACCTTTTTTGATGTCAGAGGGATTATTCATTATGAATTTGTACCAACTGGACAAACAGTTAACCAAGTTTACTATTTGGAAGTGCTGAAAAGGCTGCATGAAAAAGATAGATGAAACGACCTGAACTTTTCACCAACAATTCATGGCTCTTGCATCACGACAATGCACCAACTCACACGGCACTGTCTGTGAGGGAGTTTTTAGCCAGGAAACAAATAGCTATATTGGAACTCCCTCCCTACTCACCTGACCTGGTCCCCAATGACTTCTTTTTTTACCCCAAAATAAAGGAAATATTAAAAGGAAGATATTTTGATGCCATTCAGGACATCAGGGGTAATACGATGACAGCTCTGATGGCCATTTGAGAAAAAGAGTTCCAAAATTGCTTTGAAGGGTGGACTAGGCACTGGCATTGGTGCATAGCTTCCCAAAGGAAGTAGTTCAAAGGTGACCATAGTGATATTCAGCAATGAGGTGTGTGGCACTTTTTCTAGGATGAGTTCACGAGCTTAATTGCCAGACCTTGTATATTTAAAATGTACATTATGATTCAACATTTATTATCACTATTCAGGTTTTGGTTGGGAAGGTACCTGACACCCAACCTCAAATACCAACCCCCCACCCCACTGCAAGACTCTATGTCAGATCCCTTCACTGGTGGCAATTTCCTGATGGATATGTTTATTTTCTGCTTTCCTCACTTGAGTCTCGGTTCCACGAGTGCAGGGACTTGGTCTGTCTTTATTCTCTGCCATGTTCCCATGCTTGGAGCACAGTGGGTACTCCACTGTGGCACAGATTTATGTTGAACTGAGCACTGCCCAGCCCCACTCCAGCTGATCCTGGAGACCCTAGTCTCGGGGAGACAGAGCCAGGCTGACAGAAGACTTGCCTGACTGATTGCACTTGCCTGACTGACTGGATGGGTTGAGAAGCCACTGCTTTCTCTGAACTGGGGCACGCAGAGCATGGAGTTAGCAATCAGGATTTGCCAATGAGGGAGAAGCCTGGAAGCTCCATGGTGCTTATGAATAGAACTCAGCACTTACTATGTTGTAAAATACAGAAGTGCTCCCCATATCTTGAAGCAGGGTTTCTCAACTTTGGCACTGTTGCCATCTGGGGCAGGATTACAGGTTGTGAGAGGCTGTCCTGTGCATTGTAGGGTTTTTAGCAGCATCCCTGGCCTCTACCCACGAGATGCCATAGCACTCCCACCCCCAAGTCTGACCTGACACGTCTCCAGATATTGCCCAATGTCTCCTGGGGGGCAAAATTGCCTGGGGTGAGAATCACTGTCTTAAAGCATTACAACAACCTTCCGAGGTTCACAGTGAGTATACGACAGAGGCCCACTGCTTCCAGAGTCCATGCTCTAACCACTGCGTACATCGCTTTGCATTTGGCCTTGGCCCCCATGCTCTGTTCTCTGAGAGTTCAGCACTGCTCTGGACCAGCTCTACCCCTCGGCCCCATCCACCAGGCTAAACCAGTCAGACCTCCCACCGGGCTGCCTGCAAAGCAAGGACTGGCTCACCTGCCAGGCACTAAATCTGTCACTGCATCCAAAATTTATTTTGGGCTTTGGAATAGCCATCCTGAGGGAATATATCTCTGCTGCCTTGCCTTTCTTCAGCTTCTTTATGGTTTACTATGGTTTTAACTTTGGAACTCATTGTTTTCCCCTAACTTTGGGCTTCTCAGTGTCTGACCCCTGCCTGAACTGGGGAAATGCATGCCTCTCTTTGAGCCCACAGCCTGTGCCTCAATTTCCCCAGATGGGCCTGCAATAATGACTGGAGTCTTTGCTCTCTCGTCTCCTGTGGCTTTTTTGCCCTTTTGACATATTTCCTGGGCTTCTGGTTTGCTCAGCTCTGGGGAGATGGTGGGGAACCAGAGGTAAGCTGTGATTCCTCCCATCTGTCTGCCCACTTGCCCAGATCAGTCATTCACCCACTCACTGACCCAAGGATTATATCTCTGTCTCCCATCTGGAGGCTGGCTGACCCTGTCTGGGCATGTCTGGAGCAGATGGGCTGGCCAAGGACAACATCCTAGCAGGAGGGACAAAGTGGCTGGCAGTGGGTGGGTGGGGAGGGAGGAGCAGAACCAGAGTCTGCTGCTTGTTGAGGCCAGAGGTCTTCCTGGAGGGAGAGGCTGCTACTGGCTGCAGACCCCAGGGGGGTGGGTTGGACCCAGGATCCAGAGGGCACAGAAGGGCTGGTTCCCAAGGGCTGGTGGAATCTGAGAATTCCTGGCGGTCCCAGAGGAAGCTCCTGGGGGCCAGTGGGGAGTCAGGGTGCTGGCTTAGGGATTCCTGTCCAAGCTTGGGAGCAGGCCCTGAAGTGGCGGCCTCGAGGAGTGTTAGTGTGGGAGAAGAGTGTCAAGGCAGGAGAGGAGGAGGAGGATCTGGTCGCTACGGGGAGCCAGGCAGGGGCGGGCAGGGGCCGGGGAGAAGGAGCCCGGCGTTCGCAGTTTCCGGGTGTCCCAGTCTTTGTCTCTCCGCATGTCTCTTTCGACTGTCTCTCTGTGTCTTTCCCTTTCTGTCACTCTAGAGTCCTCCCAGCCTCTGTCTCTCACTCTCCGTGTCTCTGGAGGCCGCGCCTCAGTCCCCGCCTAGTGGCCGGGGAAGCCGGGGGCGGGCCGGGGGCGGGCCTCGCAGCACTGCCGGGTGGGGTTAAAGACCCGTGCCAAGGGACCTCGCGGTCGGAGTCGAGGTGGCGGCCTGGTCGGATCTGGATTGAGGGTCGGAGGCCGAGACCCGCGGGGTAAGTGTACCCCGTGGGGTGGCGGGATGGGTAGTGGCAGAGGGGGGCGTAACCCGAGCTCATTCAGCACTGAAACCTGACGAGCTCCGGCTCTGGGGCTGACAGGACAGTTGCGAGGGTCTGCGCTCAGCCGCCCTGCGGATCTCCCGGACCCAGGATCGGGCTACTCGGGTTCGGGGATATGGTTGGTTGTGTCCCCGACGGTCGCTGTGTATGAACGCGGATTTTTCTGTGCGCGCCCAGGAGTCCTGGGTGTATCCTTTTTTCTGGGTGTCCGTGATGGGCGAGGGTCTCAAGAAGACCCCCAACCACCAGGACATCACAGAGGGATCCAAGCCCAGCCCTGCCTCATTAGGGCTGATTCGAGTCACTTGTAATTTCATTGTCTTAAAGGGGAGGCTGTGCGTCCCACCAATGGACTTTACGCTTGTGGTCCGGCTGCCTTCTGGTCCCTCTAACCCAACCCTGGCAGGCGCAGCACCGTAGAGTGCCCCTCTGTGAAAATAGGATGCCCTCCTGGGCTCTTAGAATTGGTTGTGCGGGTTGTATGAGATCCTGCAGTTGGTCCCAGCTGATATTTGTTGGATGCTGATGACAAGATGCTTGCTCTCTGGTGTCTCAGGAACCAGGCCCTCACCCCTTGCACCAGGGGTAGCTAGCTGTCCTGGCCCATGCAAGGTGGCTGAGGCCCACTAGCTGGGGAGTCTCAGGCTGGAGGTGGGAGAGAGACAGGGACACAGAGGGGAAGCTGGGATTTGAATACACCAGCCCTGTATGACCCCTTCCTGGACGCTTTCCAATGGCCCCGGGACTCTGTGTATAGCCCAGCTTGGGTTTCTAAGTGGTAACATTAGCTCTGGGCTCATGGCCGGCGATGACCTGGGCTGGTATCTGCAGAGAGGCTTGGATGACTCAGGAGCCATTCACAAAATGGGACCCTCTCTCTCTCTCTCTCAGGCAAGCCTTGGGCCTAATTCTGCAAATCCCAGGTGGCTGGGTAACAATACTGAATATGATGGCAGCACCAACAGCAGCTTGATCAAGGGCTTACTGTGTGCCAAGCACTGAGCTGAGCACATTAAAAATGCTGTGTGGTCATCACAGCCCCATGAAGTGGGTAATATGGTTCCTGTCTTACCGAGAAGGAAATTGAGGCTCAGAGAGGTGCCGACACCCTCCTGAGGTCACACAGCCGAGCTTTATAGAATACTTTCCAAGTCTGACATTCAAGTGTGGCCACACTTGCTCAGGATGGTGCACAGAGATGATTGCAGCCCTGGAATAATCTAGATTACTGATGGTTTTTAAACTTCTTTTTCTGTCAGGATTTCCTACCATATGCCCAAACCTGCAGTGAGACTCCCCGCCTCCCCATGCTTATTTGCCAACTCGGCTTTTCCCTCAGAACTGCCCCTGAAGCTCTTTCTCAGAACTCCAGAAATTTGGGATAAGCCCCCTCTCAGTTCAGGCCTTCTGGAGCCTGGCACTTTGGAAGAGTATGAGTCTTGGGCAGCCCTTTGGCATATGGGGGGTTCATGGAGAGCCATGAGCCAAGATGGAGGGAGGCTGTCTTGACTACAGGCTGTGAGAGGGGGTGGAGAGAAGGGCTGGGATGTGGGGCAGTTGGAAAAGTCTGCTACTACTTGGCTGTCAGGCTGCTGGTGGGCCCCAGGGCCTGTAGTTCAAGGAGAGGCAGATAGATGGTTTCTGGTGGGTCAGGGTCTCTGTCCTGCATTCCTTCTCAGGAGCCCACACACCTTGTACAACAAGTACCTGGCTGGTGGCTGGGCTAACCTGACAAACCAGCACTCCATGGGCGTGGACCTTGGAGCTACTAGCACCTCCATCTCCAGATTACTCAGGCCCCAGGAGGGTGGGCGGGGCCACCTCTGCCAGGGCGGGCTGCTGGGTGCCCTGCCTGGTGTTTGGGATGAGATTGGGGGCTGATGCAGAGAGGAGTAGGTGTTCCAGCCTCCCATGGCATCCCAAGTATCAGCTTTGAATTGCTCTCAATTCTACAAAATAGTAACAGCACAAATAGAAATAATGGCGAAAATTTTGCATGCTACCTGCCAAACCTCATCTCACTGAAGTGTCCAAAACAACCTGAACTGGTAGGTACTGCTACTGTGTTTCCCTGAAAATAAGATCTAGCCAGACTATCAGCTCTAATGCGTCTTTTGGAGCAAAAATTAATATAAGACCTGGTATTATATTATATTATATTATATTATATTATATTATACCCAGTCTTATATTATAGTAAAATAAGACCGGATCTTATATTAATTTTTGCTCCAAAAGACGCATTAGAGCTGATGGTCCAGCTAGGTCTTATTTTCAGGGAAACACGGTAGTAGTAATCCATTTTCCAGATTGGTAAATGGAAGCTGAGGGTGGGGACTGGACTCACTCAAGGCCGCTTACTTGGGGAGGAGCAGAGTCATGATTTGAACCCAGGCTGGTTTGAGTCGAAACTGCACATTTGAAAGGACAATACCGTCCCCAAGCAACCTTTCATTTTACTTTTATTTATGTAAGTGGAAGTGTACTATTTGTATAGGAAAGTGCTCATCCCAGAACTGGACAGTTCAGGAGTTTTCACAAATTGAATCCACACACGTCATCAGCATCCAGAACAAGAAAGGGAAGACGACCTGTGCCCCAGAATGCTCCTCCACCAATGAAAGTATCTTAACTCCTTTTCATTCATTTCAACAAATTAATTTTTAAATAGACTTTATTTTTTAGAGCAGTTTTAGGTTTACAGAAAAACTACGCTGGAAGTGTAGAGTGCCAGCACACCCCCTCAACTCCCTACAATTTCCCATTATGAATGTCCTGCATTAGTGTGGTGTGTTTGTTACAGCTGATACACCAATATAGACACATTATTATTAACTATAGCTTACAGTAGAGTTCACTTTTTGGGTTATATAGTCAACTCATTAATTTTTATAGTTAATTTAATATAATTAACTATAGTGCTCATGGTATAGAAAATAAAAAAGTCCCCAAAAATGATGAGTGAAAGTTAAGTCTCCCTTCCACCCCTACCCCAGTTCTTCTAGGCCCCTTCCAGAGGCAGCCATCCTGAGAAATTTCGCAGGAGCCCTCAAAGCACGTTTTTTGCCTTAAAAACATAGAGGCAAAACTCACCTAATATAACTATTTAAAGTGAACAATTCAGTGGCATTTAGTATATCAGCCCCAAAAGAGACCCTGTCGTCATTAGCAGTCACTCCCCTTCCCCCTCCCCCAACCCCTAGCAACCTCTCATTTGCTTTCTATCTCTATGGATTTGCCTGTTCTGGATATCTCATTCATCATACATGGGATCATATTCCATGGGCCTTTTGTGTCTGGTTTCTTTCACTCAGCATCATGTTTTCAGGGTTCATTCATGTTTTTTCTGTTTGTTTTTTTTTGTTTTTCTTTTTCTTTTTTTATATTTTATTGGGGAAGGCGAACAGGACTTTATTGGGGAACAGTGTGTACTTCCAGGACTTTTTTCCAAGTGAAATTGTTGTCCTTTCAATCTTAGTTGTGGAGGGTGCCATTCAGCTTCAAGTTGTTGTCCTTTCAGTCTTAGTTGTGGAGGGCACAGCTCAGCTCCAGGTCCAGTTGCCGTTGCTAGTTGCACGGGGCGCAGCCCACCATCCCTTGTGGGAGTCGAACCGGCAACCTTGTGGTTAAGGTGACACGCTCCAACCAACTGAGCCATCCGGAGCTCAGTGGCCTCTCAGCTCAAGGTGCCATGTTCAATCTTTAGTTGCAGGGGGCGCTGCCCACCATCCCTTGCGGGACTCGAGGAGTTGAACTGGCAACCTTGTGGTTGAGAGCCACTGGCCCATGTGGGAATCGAACCAGCAGCCTTCGGAGTTAGGAGCATGGAGCTCCAACAACCTGAGCCACCGTTGTTGCTGTTTTATTTATTTATTTATTTATTTATGTATTTATTTATTTATTGGGGTGACAATTGTTAGTGTTGCTGTTTTTTTAAGGGGGGGGCAAAGCTCACAGTGGCCCATGTGGGGATTGAACTGGCAACCTTCGTGCTGCCGTCATCACACTCTAACCAACTGAGCTAACCGGCCACCCCATCCATGTTGTACTATGTATCAGTGTTTCATTCCTTTTCGTGGCTGAATAATATTTCATTGTATGGATGGACCTCATGATATTTATCCATGCATGAGTTGATAGCCATTTGGGTTGTTTCCACCTTTTGGTGATTGTGAATAATGCTGCTATGAATATTTGTACCCCATATCTGCTTGAGTCTCTGTTTTCCATTCTTTTGGGTATATGCCTAGGAGTAGAATTGCTGGGTCATGTGGTAATTCAATATTTAACTTTGTGAAGGACCATCAGACTGTTTCCCACAGTGGCTGCACCACCTTTAAGCTTTTTGTAGCATCTTCTTTTGGGGAGTTGGACAGAAGTGCTCTTGTTTGCGGGGCAGGGGGGACCCAGCTGAAGAAAGTAGAGGATTTCCTCTATGTACTCATTTATTGAGCTTCTCCTGAGCATCAGATGGATCTCTTACTATTATTCTTATTTTGTAGATAAGAAGACTGAGGCTCCCAGGGTGAGAGCCAGTTGGGGACCCATAACATATGCTCTTCCTGCTAGGAGCAGAGCTGGTATCTGTCCTAGGAAAGGCTGCAGACCTGTGCCTGGTATACACGGGGGGTGAGGTGGGCACAGGCTTCAGAATTGCCCTGCCTGGCCCTCCCCATTAACCGACTTCCCCAAGCACCTACTCACTTATGAGGTGGGCACAGGGCTTCACCCACTTTTTTCTCTCACCTCCCCATAGACCCACCCACCCAGAGCACGGTCTCCTTTTCCAGGGCTGGTGCTTTCTCTTGTTCCAATTTCTTCCTGTTTCAATTTTTTAAGAAGACATTTTCTTTGTCAGGATATCAGCTGGGATTTTCCTGGGTGTGGGTGGGGCTCTTGCTGTTACTACACTCAGAAGTTCCCCAACCCCCTCTGAGGGCTACTGGCAAGATGAAAGGAATGACTGTGAAAACCACCACATAACAGCAGGTGCTCAATAACTCTTTAGAGAGTGAGGGAAGGGGGGTGGCTGATGGTAGCGAAAAATGGACTATCGAGGCAGAGTTGGGCCTGGGAGAGGAGGAACCACCATGAGCTGAGCTGGGGGAAAGTCATGCTGTGGTAGGAACAGAATGTGCAAAGGCTCTGAGGTAGAAATGAACTTGGCCTGCAGCTGGAGTAGCCGGAGTTGCGTGAGCAAGGGGGAGGGTGTTGGGAGACAGGGTTGGAAAGGTCAGCAGGGGCCAGGCCACACAGGGCGTTGTTGTGGTCCACAGAAACGTCTCTGAATTGTGTTCAGAGTGTGAAGTGTGAAGGGAAGCCAGCGGAGGATTCTGAGCTGGGGGAGGCCGTGATCTGATTTAACTTTAGGAAGATCCCTCTGGCTGCTATGTGGAGAATGGACTGTTGGGGGGCAGGATAGAACTCGGGAGCCCAGTGGGAACATCCTGCGGTGGTGGCCTGACATGGGATGATGGGGATGGAGAGAAGTGAATGGTTGTGAAACATGATGAGAACAGACAACTGGCAGGAACGGACAACAGATTGGATGAGGGGAGAAAGAGAGAGGTGACGTGAATCTGAGGGTCTAGGGAAGTACCCAGGAGATGGCTGGACATTCAGAGTGGGGGATATTCAGAGCTGGACACGGAGACATGGGAAGCACCTCAGAGATGGGGTCACAGCAGCCATGGGACAGACTTAGATCCCCAGGAGGTGTACATAGAGGGAGAAGAGACGACCCAGACCCAAACTTAAGGAACCCCAACATTTCTAAGTTGGGTGAAGAGGAGTCCAAAACAGACTGAGAAGGGGGATGGATCTTCATGGCTGACACGGAGGGTGGGCAGGGATCAGCTCCTAAAGGGCTTTGGATGCCAGGCAGAGGGCAATGGGGAGCCATGGAGGGCTTGAGAGCAGGGAAGAGGCAGACCTTCAGAAAGGTAACTGGGAGCCGGACTGCAGCCAGGGTGCCCAGGGATTCGAGGTGACCCATGTGTCCCCCTGTTGGCTGAATGTATTGACTCCCCCCCACAAGAGTCTTGGGTGTGACAAGATAGGGACCTCCCCTCCCCCTCCGAGATAATCTTTTGCACAGTTTCAGAGGGGGAAACTGAGGCATAGGGCACACAGCCAGTCAGTGGAAGAGTCAGGATTAGAACCCAGCTACTTATGGTGTGTGTGTGTGTGTATTTGTGTGTGGTGTGTGTATGTGTGTGTGGTGTGTGTGTGTGGTATGTGTGTGCATGTGGTGTGTGTGGTGTGTGTATGTGTGCATGTGTGTGTATGTGTGTATGTGTATGGGTGTGGTGTGCATGTGTGTGTGTGTGTGTGCACGCGCGTGAGCATCTAATAGCAAAGCCCACTTGATTTATGTTCTTCACATCACTTCGGGTCTGCCCAGATCGCCCTCTCCAGACAGGCCCTCCTGAACCACCTCAGCTAATAGAATTGCTCTTTACCCTTTCACTCTGTGTATTAGTGTCCTGGGGCTGCTGTAACAAATGACCACACACTGAATTTTGGCACCCCACACAGACTCAGTTGTGGAGTCCAGAAGTCTGAAATCCAGGTGTCAGCAAAGCACACTCCCCCTGAAGGCTCTAAGGCAGGATCCCTCCTGACCCTTCCAGCTTCTGGTGACCCCAGGCGTCCCGTGGCTTGTGGCCACATCACTCCAGTCTCTGCCTCCGTCTTCACATGGCCTTCTCCTCCTCTGTGTGTCAAATCTCCCTGTGCCTCTCTCTTAGAGAGACACCTGTGATTCCTGTTAGGACCCATCTGAATGATCCAGGGTAATATCCCCATCCCAAGATCCTTAATCCCATCTGCAAAGACTTTGCCATATAAAGTCACATTCCCAGGTTCCCAGGGATTAGGACATTGTGTCTTTCTTGGGGGGGGCGGGGGGGGGCAATATTCAGCCCCTCTTTTACCTCCTTCATGACATGAATCCTTTATATGGTGCTCTACCATGTCTGTTGGTGGTCACCCCCCCTGAGGACCTGAGCTATATCTGTCCTGCTCACCATTATATCCCCAATGCCCAGAACAGAGTTACACACATCGCAGGGCTCAAAGAATGATTCACCAACTGAATGCTGGAGAAATGCATGTAGAGCACTTGGGGAAGAGCGTGGCATGTGGAAACATTAGAGGAAGGTCACAGTTAGTAGGAATCACTAGCTGGCTGCTTGGCAACGCTGGGGAGACTCATTATCCACTGTTAAATTGGTGAAGAAATAAATACCCATGGCTACTTCCCGTCGAGCATGTCACCTGGAGCTGTCCATGCAAGAGGCAGCCCAGTTGCCCACCAGTGTCCCCAGTTCAGAGCATCTGCCTTGGACTTGTGACTTGGAGCTCTCTGTGCTTCATTTTGGGAGGTTGCCTATTCCCCACCCCTGCCCCTACCTGGACCTTTTAGGGGGCATATCGTCTACACTAAGAAGTCTGTATTTTAAAAAAGATTTTAAATTGAGGTAAAATACACATAACATTTACTATCTTAACCATTTTAACTGTACAGTTCGGTGGCATTAAGTACATTCACACTGTTGTGTAGCCATCACCACCATCCATCTTCAGAACTTGTTATCTTCCCAAACTGGCACTCTGTCCGCATTAAACACTAACTTCCACCCCCTCCCCCAGCCCATCTACTTTATGAATCTGACCCCTCTAGGGACCTCATATAATTGGAATCGCACAGTATTTGTCCCTTTTTTGACTGGCTTATTTCACTGAGCATAATGTCCTCGAGGTTCATCCATGTTGTAGCAGGTATGAGAATGTCCTTTTCTGTGGCTGAATAATATTCCATTGTGTGGATGGACCACATTTTGTTTATCCATTCATCCATCTACGGACACTTGGGGCGCTTCCACCTTTTGGTCACTGTGAATAATGCTGCTACGGACATGAGTGTACAAATATCTGAGTCCCTACTTTTACTTCTTTTGGAGGTCTACCCAGAAGTGGGATTGCTGGAACATATGGTAATCCTATGTTTAATTAGTTTTGAGGAACTTCCATACTGTTTTCCACAGCATAACTGTACCTTTTTACATTCCCGCCAACAATGCATACGGGTTCTGATTCTCCTCATCCTCACCAACATTTGTTATTCTCCTTTTTGGTAGTAGCTCTCCTAATGAATGGTCATGCCATCTTCATTTTAAGTCAGCCCATCCCAGGGGGACTCCCCAAATTTGGTGATGATCTACCAGCTTTTCCCCCAGGATGCAGTAACCAATAGAAATTTCATGTTTTCTTTGGGGTTGATGTGGTTGGGTGTTGGCTAGTGGAAGAGCCAGTGAGTCTGAGCCCCTAGTGGGTAGCACCACTGGCTGGAGTGGGTAGAGATTGGGGCTCAGGTGACCTGGCGTTCAGGGTTCCTTTGTCTGTGTTGCCCAAGGAGGTAGGAGCATAGAGGGAATCCTTGGCTGCTAGTACTGGGAGAAAAGAAGAGATGAGAATAAGACCCACCATTTTCAGGACTCTCCTTGGCAGTGTCTGAGCTCCGTGGGTCCCCAAAGTGAGGGTGATTGAGGTTGACCTCTGGTGGGGCCTCCTGTGACCTGTGAGCTCCAGTCTCCCTAGAACTTGAGGAACTGACCTTCAGTTGTCTGGAAAATGGAGAGGATGATAGGACCTTCCTCCAAGACCTGCCTTAAGATTCCATGAGATGAAGCACGTACATCCCTGAGCACGGTGCGTGGCACCTAGGTCACTGTGTTATTCGTTGTCATGCGGGAGACCCTGCTCGCTGCTCCATTTGTCGTGCGGGACGGCCTGCGGGGTCTCTGGTCCCGCTCCCCATACAAGAACGCAGGATATGGTGAGGCCAAAAAGGAACACCCACGGAGCCATAGGTAGGGGAGTCATACCACTTTATTCTCTCTGGCGGCACTATACTCTCACTGGAGGCTGGATACACACTGTCCGCAAACCGCCATCCACGCTTGCCAGCCCAGCCGCCATCTTCTTGCTAGCCCCATTCTTTTTCTTTCCTTCTCTCTCTTCTCTAGCGTAGCCACAGCAGTTATATTGTGGCCAATGGCTCACTGGTTACAGCTGACGGCCAACTAGCCACAGCTGATGGCCATGCAATCACAATTGGCCATTTACTACCTGAGCCAGCACCTGTCTATGTGAGGCCGAGAGCCTGGAAACTACTCTCTGGGGCTCCGCCCCCACACTCCACCCCTACAGGCTCTCGCCTCACACCCACGCGACAAGCGCCTTCCAGGGGACCTGTGCGAGGAGCCTGGGGTGAATGCAATATCCTGGACACAGCCAGGCTCTCTGGGCACAGCCAGGGTTTCTCAGGGCACCACCAGTGCTTCTGGGCACGGCCAGACTTCCTGGACTTCTTAGGGTACCACCTGTCTTCCCGGACACAGCCAGGGTTTCTCAGGGCACCACCAGTACTCCTGGGCACTGCCAGACTTCCTGGACTTCTTAGGGTACCACCTGTCTTCCCGGACACAGCCAGGGTTTCTCAGGGCACCACCAGTGCTTCTGGGCACTGCCAGACTTCCTGGACTTCTTAGGGTACCACCTGTCTTCCCGGACACAGCCAGGGTTTCTCAGGGCACCACCAGTACTCCTGGGCACAGCCAGACTTCCTGGACTTCTTAGGGTACCACTAGCTTCCGTGGGCACAGCCAGGGTATCTCAGGGCTCAGCCAAACACTGGACACGGGTTCTGATTCTCCTCATCCTCACCAACATTTGTTATTCTCCTTTTTGGTAGTAGCTCTCCTAATGAATGGTCATGCCATCTTCATTTTAAGTCAGCCCATCCCAGGGGGACTCCCCAAATTTGGTGATGATCTACCAGCTTTTCCCCCAGGATGCAGTAACCAATAGAAATTTCATGTTTTCTTTGGGGTTGATGTGGTTGGGTGTTGGCTAGTGGAAGAGCCAGTGAGTCTGAGCCCCTAGTGGGTAGCACCACTGGCTGGAGTGGGTAGAGATTGGGGCTCAGGTGACCTGGCGTTCAGGGTTCCTTTGTCTGTGTTGCCCAAGGAGGTAGGAGCATAGAGGGAATCCTTGGCTGCTAGTACTGGGAGAAAAGAAGAGATGAGAATAAGACCCACCATTTTCAGGAATCTCCTTGGCAGTGTCTGAGCTCCGTGGGTCCCCAAAGTGAGGGTGATTGAGGTTGACCTCTGGTGGGGCCTCCTGTGACCTGTGAGCTCCAGTCTCCCTAGAACTTGAGGAACTGACCTTCAGTTGTCTGGAAAATGGAGAGGATGATAGGACCTTCCTCCAAGACCTGCCTTAAGATTCTATGAGATGAAGCACGTACATCCCTGAGCACGGCGCATGGCACCTAGGTCACTGTGTTATTCGTGTTATTGTTACCCACTCACTTCGTTTTGGTTTCTTCAGGAGCTGACCCTAGGTCAAGGATTTGAGTTCAAGTGCTTTATCTGGGACATAATCACAGAAAACACCAGTAAGAAAGAAGGAAATGAACCCTAAAGAACTGAAAACAAGGACTCAAACAAATACTTGTCCATGTGGGTTCATAGCAGAACATTTCTCAATAGGTAAAAGGTGGAAACATCTGAGATGGTCATCAACAGATGAATGGATAAACAAATTGTGATATATCCTTACAATGGAATGTCACTCAGCAGAATAAATGAAGCGCTGACACACACTACAACATGATGAACCTTGAAAACATGATGCGGAGTGAAGGACGCCAGACACAAAAGGCCACACAGTGTATGATTCCATTGATAGGAAATGTCCAGAGCAGGCAAATCCATAGAGACAGAAAGCAGGTCAGTGGTTGCCAGGGGGTGAAGGTACGGGGAATGGGGAGTGACTGCTCGTGGGGACAGGGTCTCCTTTTGGGGTGATGGAAACATTTTGGAACTGGACAGAGGTGCTGGTTGCACAACACTGAATGCCCTAGATGCCACTGGATCGTGCACTTTAAAATAGTTCATTCTACGTCGGGTGAATCTCACCGTATTTTAGAAAAGAAGAGGACGAAGGAGAAGAAGGAGGAGGAGAAGAAGGAAGAGGAAGATGGGGAAGGCAGGCATCTAGTAGAGAAATTTTCTATTGTGGGCAGCTGGCGTTGATCCCGCTGGTAGCACCTGTGAAACCCACACCTCAGGGACATTGCACGGGAAGGGAGAAGGCGCTGGAGTATTTACCAGTAATGCTCATCAGTCATTGATGAGAGCTGCTTTCAGGGCGCGGTGTGTCACTTTCCAGCACTCTGGCCAGCCGTGCATGGGCAGAGAAGTCGGGAGGGATGTCCTGCAAAGTCAAGGCTGAGGGCATATGGTGGGGCACTGGTGCATCTATCTGGCCAGCTGGCTGGAGGTCACTGCTGGGGGCAGGAGAGGTATGTAACCTTGGCATCTGGAACTTCCAGGTATTGAGCTCCTACTGTGTGCCAGGCATACCATGCCTGACTCCACAGGTCACTGTATGTACGGCACACGTGCGGCTGGAGGGTGGTTCCCGCCCGCATTGACTCCCATCCCGTGTGTCTCCTCAGGATGCTGCCCTTCACAGAACACCTGCTGCACCTCCTGGGACTGGAGAAGACTGCCTTCCGCCTGTATGCCGGCTCTGCGCTGCTCCTCTCCCTGCTCTTGGTTCTCTTCCGCCTGCTGCTGCAGTTCCTGAGGCTCTGCTGGCGCTTCTACGTTATCTGCCGCCGGCTGCGCTGCTTCCCTCAGCCGCCGAGGCGCAACTGGCTGTTGGGCCACCTGGGCATGGTGTGTGTGGGAGGCCAGTGGGCTGGGAGGGGCAGAGCTCGGCGGGTCCCAGGTATTCAGTGAGGATGATGGACTGCTGGCTTCTCGCATCTCCCCAAGAACCGGGTTGGAACCATGAACAGACCCACTTTACAGGATATGAGTGAGACTGAGGCTGGGGGGGTGGGGGTGGGGGTGGGAAGCAGTTTACCCAAGGCCACACAGCTGGGATGAGGCAGAGCTGACTCCACAGTTTTCTCTGTAATTCCAGGCTATTGCTGTACCTTTCATATGATATGTCCTATCACATAATAAGACATGATATATTCAGAATACAGGTACCAGTACCTGTGAAGTTCATCAGGTTCTAGGACCCTGGTGGCGGACGAGGGGGGCACAGATTTGGTAGCTCCATCCCCAACATAGTTCCCCCTCTCTCCCTCTTTAATGCTGTGGTCCCAGGTCAGGACCCCTTTCCTTGCCCTTCATTTCTTATGTCACATGTATGTGCCAAGTATTATTCTAGGCGATTTGTAAGTGTCAACTCATTCAGTCCTCTTGACAATCCTAGGAGGTAGGTCCCACGACTACCCTTATTTTCGCACATCAGACTACTGAGGCTCAGAGAGCTTAAGTAACTAGCCCTAGGTCACACAGCGCTTAAGTGGCAGCGCCAGGGTTCAAACCCAGCTGTGTGGCTCCAGCACTCTTAGCTCTCTTCCCTTGGCTGCCTCTAGTTTCTGGATGAGAAAGGCTGGACTTTCCTAAAAGGGCATCAGAGGACAGGGGATAGAAAGCCAGACTCCCAAGGGCACTGAGCCCCCATACTGAATGCGGAGGTGGATTTAGAGAGGCAGTTCAGGGCAGCAGCCATCAGTGTGGACCTGATGCCTGCATCTACCATCTGCTGCCTGTGTGATCCTGAGCGAGCTCCTTCACCTCCCGTGACTCAGTTTCCCCATCCGTAATGCAGGGACTATAATTGTTCCTAATAACCTCATGGGATTGTTTTGACAATTCCTGCAGTCATGTCCAGGGCAGGCTTGGCACTAAGTCTGCTACACAATGGTGGATACACGTGCTCAACTCCTGAGTCCTGCAGCGACGGGAAGTATCAAGTGATTCTAGAAATATTTTAGATATTGTTTGGATGGAGTCTCAGAAGAAGGATGCGTGTCCAGTCAATAGAGCAAAGAACATTTATTTTATTCAGTTTTTGGAATTATCCCTCAGGGACCAGCACTCACCAACTTTTGCCTGTTTGTGCCTGAGCCTCCTCCCTCTTTTCCACCTTCCCACTCCTGCTCAGGCCTCATCCTCCCCTGTCGCACCATGGCCCGGCCTCTTCCCTGGGCTCCTGCCTGCAGTCTCACCTCTCCAGTCCATCCCTCATCTTGGCCCCAGAAAGATTCTTGAATCCTCCCCTACTCACACACCCTCCATGGCTCCCTACTACTGTCTGGGGGAAAGTCTCAGCTCCTCCGCTGGTGTTCACGGTTCTTTCATTTCTGACCCCCAGACTCCTCACCGGTTCCACCATCCCCCTCTAGTTCCATAACAAGGCTCCAAGTCCTGACCACGGTCTTTGCTGAAATTGTGCCCTCGCCCAGAATATCCTTCTCTGTTAGATGAACTTCTACACATGTTTCGTGCGACATCTCCAGTGCCCTTACTCCAGGAAGCCCTTTGGTTTGGATGGTGGTCCTAGAGGTAGGAGCTAGGTCCAGGTGACCTGGGCAATTGGCAGGGCTGGTTCTGAAGCCCCACCTTGACCCCATGGACTCAGCCATCTCCTGGGGCCACAAGACCTAGGTACGGCCATGATCTCCCTTGGGTGTGGACAGGCTCAGGGCTGAGCCTGATAGGGAAGGAGGCATAGGATCCAGACAGGAGTCATTTGTTCATGTATTCATTCTTTCATTTGACAATTGCTGGGCCCCACCACTGGCCAGGCACTGGGTTAGGCCCCTTCATACCTGAGCTCTTCTTTAATTTTCACAGTATGTGAATTAGGGATGGATCTGCCCTGTGTTATAGATTTGATCTTTGGGGCTGAGAGAGGTTAAATGACTTGCCCAAGGTCACAGAGTGGTTGAGGGTGGATTTGAACTCAGATCTGTCTGACATTGATCCTGAGGCGCTTCTGCCTTGTAGCGCATGTTGGTTAAGAGCAGGCATTTTGGAGCTGGGTGGCCTGTGTTCAAACCTTGGCTCTGCCACGATGACAGACGGTGCCAGTGCCTGCCCATGTGCACTGGGCCCATTGCTGGGTGTAATGGCCTGACCTCTGGCTACCAGTACCTGTGTTCTAGGGCTTTCTCTAGTAGCCAGAGCCCATGCTGCCTGTATGTACTGTGAGCTTGAGAGTGAAAGTGCCAGGACCGCTTAGCCAGTGACTACGGGACTCTGTGAGCTGGTGTAGAAACAGCCCAGCCCCCTCACCCTTGGGTGGGTTGACTGTGAGGTATGTGTCTTCCAGAGGTCCCCAGTGGCACGGAGCCCCGGTTGCCCACGGTGATAACCTTCTTGACAACTCACTCTTTACTGGCTGCCTTCCCTCCCTGTCTCACTTCCCCACTCCCTTACCCGTGTTTTCGGGGATCACCCCTACAAATAAGCTACTTGCCCTAGAACCCTTGTCTCAGGACCTGCTTCTGGGGAGCCCAAACCAGGATAGTCACTTAGCCATCTATAACTTCAGACAAAGTAAAATGGGGAAATAGTAGCAACTCTGTCATGGGGTTCTTGTATGGGTTGAACACACAAATCTAAGAAAAGTGCCTAGAGCAGTGCCAGACACTACAAGCACACGCATATGTTAAATATGACAATACTAGTGATATTTTATTATGAACAGAGCAAATACTCGATAAATGCCAACCATTATCATTATTGTGTTTACTGTTCCTGTTTTTATTTTTTGAACATCAGCTGTGTGTCAGGCCCCGTGCCAGGGTTCTTACTTTTTATTATGTCAGGAATCCTCTCAGCTGCCCTCAGGTGGAGAGTTGATTCTTCCCCACTTTTCAGATGAGGAAGGCTCAGTGAGGTGCAGCCAACTATCTGCAGTCATACAGCCCTTCTCAGCTTGTTTCGAGGGCAAGGGAGGTGGCAGGAGGGAAAGGCTAGGGGAAGATGGGGCTGGGTATCTCCTCACTATCCTTCCCTACCATCCCCTGCAGTATCTTCCCAATGAAACGGGCCTCCAAGATGAGAAGAAGGTACTGGACAGCATGCACCACGTGATCCTGGTGTGGGTTGGACCTTTCCTGCCACTGTTGGTTCTGGTACACCCCGACTACATCAAGCCCTTGATGGGTGCCTCAGGTAGGTGGGCTGGGTCTCTCAGTGATGGGTAAACCCTCAACTTCCAGAGCCCACCAGGTGTCTAGGCCGGGCTTTTTCCAGAAGAAGGGCTATTTGAGTAGGGCTTTGAAGGATGAATAGGAATTCACCAAAGCAGAAATGGCAATACAGAGAGAGGGAACAGCATGGGAAAAGGTATGACAATGTCTAAGAGTCCCAATAAATTTAAGAGGATTCCCATCCTCTGGGAAGTCAGAACTAAACATGTTCAGATAAACAATTGTTTGCTCAAGATTTTGTTAATTGGTTGTTACTCAGTTCTAATGGCACTCTCATCATTTGGGTTCTGACACTCCCACTCTGACTATCTCAACCTGCAGCCTGCTCTCCTCACCTGGGCTGACCTGGACTGGCAGAGAGGGAGATGTAGAAGAATTGCTTCTTCCTTCTGCAAGCCACACCTATCCCAAGGCGTAGGACTCCCAAGTACGCTTGGCAAGCTCTTGCTCAGCCATCAACACGCAGCTCCAATGACCCTTCCTCCAGGAAGTCTTCCCTGACTCTCCAGCAGACCATAGCCTGCTCTTCTGGACTTTCCCATTCTCAATCCTAACGTTTTCAGGCTGAGTGTGCCTGTGTCCAGCTATATCTTTGTCATAATTGGGGCTCTGGATCCTCATTGTGGCCTTGCATGTAGCTGGGCACCTCAGAAAGCATCATGGGACATTTGAGAGAGGAGGGATGGGAAAAGAACTCCAGGAATTTTAGGATCTCTGGCCTCAGCTTGGGCCTCCTCAAATACACATATGTAGACTGCCTTCAAGGCTGCCACCCAGGGGCCATAAAGGGCAAGGGGCTGCTGTACTTCCCTCCTCCAGCCATGCCCTCCCCGTGCCTCTTCATTTCCATTATTGCATCTATGAGGGCGTGATCATCTCCATTGCACAAAGGGGAAAACCTAGACCTTGGTAGAGGTGACTCTTCCAAAGAATGGACACCAAGTTGTAGGAAGACCTGTGGAAAGAACCCTGGGCCAGGACCTGGGTGGGCTGGGTTCCAATCCTGGCTGGAGCACATACTTGCTGTGTGATCCAGCAATTCATCTAGCCTCTCAGGGCCTCAGTTTCTGATCTGTAAAATGGGGCCATTGTGAAGACTCAGTAATATAATGTAGGTAGGTGCTAATAAGGGTTTCTTCTCTTCCGACTATGTAATTTACTTTTTTCTTTCTCTTCCCTACTCTTCCTTCTCTCCCTCCCACCTCCTCTTCCCCTCTGCTCCTCAGAGCATCAATTTCTTGATTACCATCCTGCATGGTTTTGAGACTCCAAGTAGATCAGGAAGTAGAGCCCCCAGCATGGGCTTGGCACTTAGTAGATCTCAAGCCTCTTCCTCTCCCCACCCTCCCTCAGAAACATGCAGGATATCCACTGCCTCCCTCACCAGAACAGGATGGAAGACGCCAGGTTGGGGAAGGTGGGGCTGTGAGTCAGGCGAGGCCTGGCCCCAGGGTACCCCTCCCCCTCTGTGCCTGCCTACTTGGGATGGGAAAGGCCTGACCCCAAGTCTCAGACTCCATCTCCCTCTGGGGCCTCCTTGGGAGGCCATCCCTGGCGGGCATTGCTGTTCTGAGCTTAAACCCACACAGCTTATGGGCCCTGAGTAAGAAAGGGATCCTCTTAGAACCTCTGTTTCTTCAGCTTCTAATGGGCATTTGGGATAGAGAGCATTAATGGGAGAAAGTAGGTAAAAATGCTTTACAGAGGACAAAGCATGACATATAGGCATATAATTATAGATTGGTTTTATACGTTCTTTTTTTATTGAGATGAAATTCACATAACATATAATTAATCATTTTAAAGAGTACAATTTTAGAGTATATGATAATTAGTGTCTTGACAATGTGTGCAACCATTGGCTCTCTGTAGTTTCAATTTTTTTTTCATGACTCCATAAATCACCCTGTACCCATTAAGTAATCACTTGCCATTCCCCACTCTCCTCATCTCCTGGTAAATACTAATATAATTTGTGTCTCTATGGATTTGCCTAGTCTGAATATATCATAGGAAAGGAATTATACAAAATGTGGTCTTTTGTGACTGGCTTCTTTTGCTCAGCATAATGTTTTTGAGGTTCATCCACGTTGTAGCAGTTATCAGGACTTCATTCCTTTTATAAGGCTGAGTAATATTCCATTATATTGATGGACCACAATTTGTTCATCCGTTGATGAACATTTGGGTTGTTTCTGCCTTTTGGCTGTTATAAGTAATGCTAGTATGACCATGCATATATAAGTTCTGGTATGGACATATATTTTTAATTTCTCTTGGGTCAATTACCTCAGAGTATTTACTGAAAAAATTGTGGGATCATATGGTAATTCTACGTTTAACTTTTAAGGAACATCCAGGTTATTTTCCACAGAAGCTATGCATTTCTCTTTTTACTAATAGGGGCCTGCTGTGAGCTGGGAGGGGAGACCCAGATATTCATCTCGCAAATTCTTGACACTGATGACCAACAATTATAATTATAGTAATAAAAATAGCCAACAGTTGGTTAGTTATTCATTTACAGGCACAGATAGTGAATGAGTACTCTCTATGTGCCAGGCACATATTAGCCCGTTGAGTTTTTGTAGGGGTGCCATTAGGCAGGCAGGATTGTTCCATTCCCCTTTGGCAGATGAGTACATGGAGAGGCATGGTAGTAACATGTCCAAGTTTACACCAGCTAGTTAGTGGTAGGGCTGGGATTTGAACCCAGACCTGGCCAGACCAAAGGCCAAGCTCTCAACCATAGTGATATGCAGCTTCCTGCTGCGCACTGCATGGAGGCTTTATTAAAAATATGACTTCCTCCAGGGTAGACATTACTATTCCCTTTTTACTGGAGGAAAAGTTGTTGGAAGAGGCAGCCTGGACACAAACTAGCATTGAGTGGTCAAGGTTGGAGTGGAGGAGGGACCCAAGGATAAGAAAGCAAGGGTTCAATTGGGGGAGGGTTTGGGAAAGGCTTCCTGGAGGAGGCATTGGTGAAGCTGGGCTTTGAAAATTGCATAGAAGTTTGCCAGATGAATAGGTGGAGGGTCCTACTACTGCAAAGGTGCAGATATGTGGAAGTGTCAGGGGAGTTCAGGTGACTTGGGGTATCTGGAGTGAAGGTACCTACCTAGGTGTGGGGAGAAGTAGGAAATAATACAGGAGCAGGACTCAGAGCACCTGTGTGCAAAGTGAATGAGCATGTGTTTACCCTGGGGGTGAAAGGGAGCCGTGGGAGGTGTTTGAGCAAGATCACCATTGGACAGGTCTCTGTCAGAAAGACTTCTGGGGGTCCTAGCCTGGAGTCCAGGGTCCAGAGAGGAGAGGAACGACTAGACATACACTTTCCTCTACAATGTTTCCTCTTCTAGAAAGCCTGCCGTGACTTCCAGCAGCCTTTTCTTTGAGCCTCCCTTCTTTCCTGGCACACTTCCTACTTCTTGATAATTGCATGGCATGCCTCCGCTTCCCTTTTCCACCCCACCCCAAGCTCCTTGGGGTGTGGCCATGAGCCATCTCTCTCCCCAGCATTGCCCAGCATGGGTTGGGTACAGAAAGGTGGCAGAAGAGGTGTGTGTTGAATGGGAGAGTGAGTGGACAGATGATTGTGTGTGTGATTGGCCAATTCCTGGGGAGTGTGTGTGTAGGCAGCTGAGTCACATTTCAGGTACAAGTGACATCACTTGAATTTCAGGTATTTCCTTCCTGGGCACCTGCCCCACTCTGTCCCAAATTTGTTTAGCATGTAGAAAGGAAATCTACTCACTTATTCATTCACTCATGTATCCATCCATCCATCCATCCATCCATCCATCCATCCATCCATCCACTCATTCATTCCTTAGTTCATTCATTCATATAATAAAAATGTAATTAGCACCAATATATCAGTGTTTGACACGGTCCCTCCCCTCAAGGGTCTCGTAACTAGATGGATACAATCCAGAGTGGTTGGTGGGGGTGGGTATGGCATACAAGCAGAGACTAGAAGGATGAGAAAAGAGTATTTTAGGTAGAGAGGGCACCTAGTGGAACGACTCAGAGCAGAGAGAGAACACAGCTTTTCCAAGGAGCTGAGAAAAGTTGTGTGACATTAGAATATTGAGTGTGTGTGTGTGTGTTTGATTGGGGGATAGAGATGTTTTGAGAAAGGTCTGGACTGGACTTTCAGGACTTTGAAAGTGGGCTGAGCAGCTGGTACAGGAAAGGATATGGTCAGATCTAAAATCAGATAAGATCCCTGTGGGGCCAGGGTGCAGGCTAGACTGGAGAGGGCAAGGCTGTTGGCTGGGAGCACAGGAAGCATAATTCAGATGGCCTGAGTTGGCAGAAAAGATGGGATGGATTAAGATGAAGAAGGCCATTCTGGATGAAAAGGGCAGTCTAGGCAAAGGTTTAGAAGTGAGGGACAGCATGTGGGGTTATTTGGTGTATGATGAAGGATGAGGTGGGAGAGGCACACAGAGACCAGACGGGACAGGGATTTCAGAGCTAACCTGAACTTGAACTTTTTTCACCAGGGCGATAGGGAACCCTGGGAGGTGTTTGAACAGGGGAGCCTCATGTTCAGATTAGCATGTTATAAGGCTATTTCTGGGGCAGGTTTTAGGATGGACTAGAGGCGAGGTGGGAGGTCAGAGCTCAGAGAGGAGCTCCAAGGCGGTCATAAGCAGAGGTCAAGGGTGAGAACTCCATTTTGAGTCATCATAATTCCATCTCTCTCCACAGCTGCCATTGCCCCCAAGGATGACCTTTTCTATGGCTTTCTGAAACCTTGGCTGGGTGAGTGCAGGGCTGGAGTTTCAGAGAAGAGGGGGCAGGGCATGGGTTTCTTGGAGTGTTTCAGAGTAATGGGAGAGGCTCCTAACCCTAGTTTTTTGGACCCAGGAGATGGGCTGCTGCTCAGCAAAGGTGACAAGTGGAGCCGGCACCGCCGCCTGCTGACACCTGCCTTTCACTTTGACATCCTGAAGCCCTATATGAAGATATTCAACCAGTGCACCAACATCATGCATGTGAGTCCCAAAATTTCATGGGAAGAAAGTGTCCTGGGAGTAAGAGTGGTTCAGGCTCCAACTCATGGGAGAGCCACGTGATGCTACGAAGCCTCACTTCCTTTGTTTATACATTGGCTTGTAGTGAGCATGCAGCTAGGTCACTGTCAGCCAGGCTTTAAGTCTGCGGTCTCTGTGCCCATGTGCTCTCTCTCTCTTCCAGGCTAAATGGCGGCGCCTGGTGGAGGGCTCAATGGTCTCCCTTGACATGTTTGAGCATGTCAGCCTCATGACCCTGGACAGTCTTCAGAAATGTGTCTTCAGCTACAATAGCAACTGCCAGGAGTGAGTGTGGCCTCCCTGGGGAAGATAAAACCAGGTGCTTCAGAGGCAAGGTGGTAGGAGGAGAAAGGTGATGCTAGGCACCTTTGGGTTGCTGACGCTCTGCCACTGACAGGCTGTGTGGTTCTGGGAAACTTACATCACCTCTCTGAGCCTTTTATCTTGTTTAAAAAACATGGAATCCCAATTCCTTCCCCATAGTCATGGTGTTAGAATTAAATGAGATAATGTGAGTCAATGGCTTTGCACATAGTAGGTGCTCAGTAAATTCTAGTTTCTCTCATTCCTCCATGAAGACTATGTGGTCTTTGGAAAGTATCCCCCCCACTTTCTGAACCTCCATTTTCTTGTTTGATGACAATCCCTGACTCTTGGAGAGATGCTTTAAGGATAAAGTGATGTATCACTGCCCTGACACGTAGTAGATGTTCAGTGAGTATTTGTTGAATGAATAAAATAACCATTGCCCTGGTTCACTCCCTCATTCATTCATCAAATATTCCCTGTGTACCTACTATGTGACGGGCACTATGCTAGCTACTGGGAATATGGTGGGGCAACAGGTGAAATCCCAGTTCTTTGAGCTTATAGTCTCAGTGGGGATATAAAGAATAAGGAACATAATGAATGTCAAGTTTTTAGTACATAGTACGTTCTCAATAACAAGCTGCTGACTTTGTTACTCTGGGCCTTGTAGGGGTATGTTTCAGTTAGGTAAGGTGGAGATGGCCTTAGTAATTAATTAATCCAAGAAATATTTACTGAGTGCCTACTATGTGCTGGTCCTGGACTAGGCACTGTGAATACAGTGGTGAATAAAAACAGTTCTGGAACTTACATGTTGGTGGGAAGAAAGGCAGTAACCATGAACAAATAAGTAAACAAAAAAATAACAGACTGATAAATGTGTGAAAACAAGCACACGTCAGGACCACGGACAGATCCTTGCAATCCTGCCCTAGTGATTTTTAGTAGTTGTTTTAATTACAGCTTTACTGAGATGTAATTCACATATCATACAATTCATCCATTGAAAATCTACAATCCAATGGTTTCTAGTATAGTCATAGAGTTGGCTGACCACCACATACAATTTTAGAATATTTTCACGAGAAAGAAACCCTGTACATTTTAGCACTTATTCCCTATTACCCACTTCTCCTCCAGGTCTAGGCAATCACTAATCTTCCTTCCATGTCTATAGATCTGTCTCTTATGGAAATTTCATAGATGGAATTATGCAGACTTTTGTTTCTGGTTTCTTTTACTCAGCATAATGTTTACAAATTCATCCGTGATGTAGCATGTATCAATAATTCATTTTTTAAATTGCTGAGTAATATTCCATTTGTCATATAATACCACATTTTTGTTATCCAGTCATCTGTTGATGGACATTGGGTTGTTTCCACTTTTGGCTATTATGAATAATGCTACTATAAACATTAATCTACAAGTTTTTGTGTGTATATATATTTTTAATTTTCTTGGGTATATACCTAGGAGTGGAATTACTTGGTTATATAATTCTATGTTTAACCTTCTGAGGAACTGCCAGATTTTTCCCATAGTGGTTGCCCCATTTTATGTTCACACCAGCAGTATGTGAGGTCTCTGATTTCTCCACACCCTCACCAACACTTGTGATTATCTATCCTTTTAATTAGAGTCATCCCAGCCAGGGTGAACTGGTATCTGACTGTGATTTTGATTGGCATTTTCCTAATGGCTAATGATGTTGAGCATCTTTTCATGTGCTTATTGGCCATTTGTATATCTTTTTGGAGAAATGTCTATTTATATCCTTTCCCCATTTTTAAATTGGGTTGTCTTTTTATCATTGAGTTTTAAGAGTTCTTTATATAGTTTAGATACAAGTTCCCCATCAGATATATGATTTGCAAATATTTTCTCCCACTCTATGTGTTGTAGCCATTTAGTTTTAGTGATGTTACATCTATTTGGAAGTTCTCATCCCTCTGTGGGCCTGTTTGAAAATGTACACAGATTTTGGTTTTCTTCAGGTATGGTGAGGCCAACAGATCAGGAGATGATTGCCAGTGAAAAGACAGTTTGTTACTTACGGTTGTCAAGAGGAGGGAGCAGCCACACCACACTGAGCCACCAGGAAGGCACCAGGAGAAAGCATAGCAAAAGCCTTTTGGGGGGGATTTCTGCAGGAAGAAATGGGAAAGGCAGGGCATGCAGGCTTAGGGTTGCCTAGTTTGGATACTTTCAGTAGGCTCTGGGTCATCAGAGTGCCCCTAGTTGTCCAGTACCTGGCCCTGGGGTGATTAAGGCAGGGGAATAGTGGCTCAGCCAGATAAAGTTTGGAGTAGGGGATCTAGACTGGTTGGTTTGCAAAAGAAAGGCAAGAATAGGCTACTCCTGGGAGAAGCAGTGTCTCTCTAGTCAGTGAGGCCCCAGGTGGCAGAGCATCAAGAATAGAAAGAAAGAAAGAAAGAAAGAAAGAAAGAAAGAAAGAAAGAAAGAAAGAAAGAAAGAAAGAAAGAAAGAAAGAAAGAAAGAAAATATTGTTAATTCAGGGTCTCTTTTTGTTGCCTACTCACTGGGAGAGGACGCTTGTCTTAGGGGATGGGCCTATGCTCATGGCCCTTCTTCTCCTTGTAGGAAGATGAGTGATTACATCTCAGCCATCATTGAGCTGAGTGCGCTGGTGGTTCGACGCCAGTATCGCCTGCACCACTACCTCGACTTCATCTACTACCTCACAGCAGATGGGCGGCGTTTCCGGCAGGCCTGTGACACCGTGCACTCCTTCACCACGGAAGTCATCCAGGAGAGGCGGCGGGTGCTACACCAGCAGGGGGCTGAGGCCTGGATGAAGTCCAAGCAGGGCAAGACCTTGGACTTCATTGATGTATTGCTCCTGGCCAGGGTGAGGCTGGGCCCTGGAGGGTGGGGCCCTGCCAAGCATGGCCTCCTCAGGAGTTTCACCAACTGCCTAAAGTAATAAATGTCCAAACTAATATAGACCTAGGATACAGGCAGATGTAAACACGTAAGACTTGCTGTATTCGCTTGCTAGGGCTGCTGTAACAAAGTGCCCCACACTAGTTGGCTTACACAACAGAAATTTATCTTCTCAGTTCTGGTGATTAGAAGTCTGAGATCAAGGTGTCAGCAGGGTTGGTTTCTTCTGAAGGCTCTCTCCTTGGCTTATAGATGGCTGTCTTCCCTTGTATCTTTACATGGTTTTCCTTCTGTGCATGTCTATGTTGTAATCTCCTCTTACAGTAAGGACTCCAGTAATATTGGATTAAGGTCCACTTAATGACCCTTTTGTAACTTAATTACCAATGCAAAAGTCCTATCTCTAAATACACTCATTCTGAGGTCCTGGGGGTTACAACTTCAACATATGAGTTCAGGAAGTAGGGTTGGGGAAGAGACACAATTCAGCCCACAATGCTTACAAAGATTAAATACATGACCTTGAAGATATGTGACTCTTGCAGAAAAAGGTGGTCACCTATTTGTGGTACTTCTGTAGAATTTTTGAGCAGCATCTGGGTTCTGGATTCAGACAGTCCTGGATTCCAGTTCTGACTCTGCACCTTCATGGATGCTTGACCTTAGTCATCTGACGCTTCCCTCTGAGGCTCATTTTCCTCATTTACGACATGATGATCATATGACCTGATCACAAGATTGTTGTCAGGCATCAGGCAGCATGCTTGGTGCTAGGAGCTACTCAAGAAACATAAACTCCCTTTTTCCCCTCTTACCATCCTTCCCTGTTACCATCTTTCTTAGACAAGTTGCATACAACCATGTGCCTGAAATCCTTTCCCCTACAGCTTAGCTTGAGAGAGAGAGGGGGGAATCTTTGACTTTGGAGGATCCCTAAGCATGCAGAGGGTGGGATGAAGTGGGCTGAGCATTGTCTACTGCCTATTCCAGGATGAAGATGGGAAGGAACTGACAGATGAGGACATCCGAGCTGAGGCGGACACCTTCATGTTTGAGGGTGAATATGTGGCGCGAGGCTGGGGAAGGATGGAGATGTGCTCACTGTCTGAAGATAGCATCTCCACTATCTTCAGGAAGCCTCCATTTGAGGTCCTCATCTGTCTGCAGGTCATGATACAACGTCCAGTGGGCTCTCGTGGGTGCTGTTCAACTTGGCCAAATACCCGGAGTACCAGGAGAAGTGCCGGGAAGAGATCCTGGAAGTTATGAAAGGCCGCGAGCTGGAGGAGCTGGAGTGGTCAGTCTGGGGTCATGGGGATGGTGGGGGCCGGTTAAGTCTAGAGCCTTGGGTATGAATCTCGCTGCTCTACCACTTATTACTTTCTGACCTCAGATAAGTTACTTAAGTGTCTTGAATTTCAATTTCTTTAACTGTAAAATGGGACAATAATGTGTCTGCCTACCTCATAATGCAGTTCTTAGGAGTGTCTTAGTCAGCAATCATTGCAGTATGTTCCATAACAAACAGCCCCCAAACTCAAGGGTTTGCAGTAAGCATTTATTTTATTTCTTGCTCTTGTCTACATATTACTCTTGTTACTACTGGGCACTGCTGAGTTGAGTGGAGTTGCTTCCAAACTGAGGTTTGGGTTCTGCTCTGTTCCACATGTCTTCTCATTCTCCTTGAACCAGCAGCTACCCTGGGCATGGCCATCTCAAGGTAGACTCCAGAAGCACAAAGAACCACACAACTTAAAACCTCTGCTTGCATCGTAACATTCCATTAGCTAAAGCAGGTCACATGACCAAGCCCAGTGGGGTGGAATGTATACGCCACACATCTAAGTGGAAGGCACTGTAGAATCACAGGGCAGAGGGCATAGGTGTAAAATTCGAATAAAGAGGAAGTAAAGAATCAGGAATAATAATCTGATTGACTTCAGATGTGTGCCGTGTAGAGCATATTCTGGATGATGCAAAGAAAAGAGCATTAAGTAGCATTGAACATTGAGAAAGTATTTCAATGTCAACCTTTTGGATTATGAACTCAGGGAGAAACTCTCAGTTGGGTGCTATTGGATCTTCAGCACCTTGCTAATCTTCCTTTTTAACAAAGGGAGAAGATGCCCCAGGTTCTGAGAAGTGGGCAGGAGATAGTGTCCAGCCAAAACTTAATAAATCTCTGCTGGTTTCCCAGTGGCGCTTATGTTTGTGACACTTTTATTCCAGGCAGGCTGTTTGCCCTTTAAGGTAGCAACATAAACTTTCTTTTTCAAGAGAACCTGTTCTTGTAAAGAAAACGATCTAGATCATGAACCAAGAGTTATAATAATTAATTCAATTTTGGGCCCTAAAGTCCAAAGGAAAAAAGTATATATATAAGGAGAGGATTTATGGTATTTTTTTTAATGCAGAAATTGATCCATGCAAGCTGGTGAATTGCTGCTACCCGGGCCCTCCTAGTTGTCCTGGCACCTCCTCCAATGCCCCCTGATTTCTACATAATTCATCAGTTAAAGGGTTCATACCACCCATCTCTCCCCCCGCCCCAGAAGCCTGTTAGCACTGCTCTAATTGGGTGGGGGTCAGATGCTGAGGGTTACTTGCGTGTGCAGGACACAACTGCAAATGCCAGAAGCTGGGGGCAAGTCTGAGATCCTGGACTGATTTCCTGTGTGGTTGGTCCTGAGCATGTGTGTGCCTTGCTGTGGCCTGGCCCTGAATCATCCCCCTGTTCCATGCTCCCCAGGGAGGACCTGACCCAGCTGCCCTTCACCACTATGTGCATCAAGGAAAGCCTACGCCAGTTCCCACCTGTAACCCTGGTCTCCCGTCGCTGCACAGAGGACATTAAGCTCCCAGATGGGCGCATCATCCCCAAAGGTACCCTGTGTGCTCCCTGCTGCCTGGCTGCCCTGTTGCCCATGGGGGCCTGGTCATGGCTGCCCCAGGTATACCACCCCTTTGGATGGGGCAGCTCTCAGTGTGGCTGTTGCTTCTGGGGTGATGAGGGAGACCAAGCTAGTAGTGGGGGACAGACAGGTGGGTGAGTCTGGGTGAAAAGTGGGTGTGGCAGGGTGGGCCCTGTAAAGGTGCAGGTAGTGGAGGGTTGGTTTCCTTCAGTTGCCAGATGTATCCTGGAGACCCAATCCTGTCCTGGGTGATGCTGGGAATCTGGAGAGGCCTCACCCCTGGGGCCAGGCTGGGGAGATACAGCAGGCACAGCAGGCACAGGGATGGGCTAAAGGGAGAGACAAGAGCTGGAGAAGCCCCAAAGAAGGAGTAATGGCTCTGTCTGGGGCAGAAAGCAGGGAGGGCTGCTTGGAAGAGGGAACGTGGGACGTTCGAAGTGAAAGAGAGCAGTACCTCAGGGTGACGATAGTGAAAGGCCTTCAATGCCAGATTGAGGCACTTGAATTTGATCCTCAGGGCAGTAGAGAGCCAAGGGAGCCATGAGCTTGGGAGGAGCAATGTCAGATATGCAAGTGAGAAAGATCCCTGTGTAGCCAGCCGGGCAGCCAGAAAGGTAATGAGGAGCTCTTGGGGAGAGGTAGGCAGCAGAATTTTTTCAGGGAAGGATGGGTAAGAAAGGGTGACAGATGGCTCATGGAATGCCATGGCTCCAGGGGAAGCCAGGAGTGGGGAGGTCTGCAGAGGAGGCCCTGGCTCCCCTCTGCCCCAATGACCCCACCTCTCCCTACAGGAATCATCTGCCTGGTCAGCATCTACGGGACCCACCACAACCCCACAGTGTGGCCTGACTCCAAGGTGAGCTCCTCCTTTTCCTCGGCTTCTTCCTCAGAAGCAGCAGTCCTGGGGCATTGGGGCCTCTCCTCCCCTGCTTCCCAGGGAGCCAGACAGCAGGGCTAGAGGCAGGGCTTGAGCACTCTTCCCTCATTTATTCACTCACTCATGAATTCAGTAGATCCAGAAATATTTATTGAGCACCTATTGTGTGCTAGACCCTGTGCTGGCACCCAGGACAGAGGAAGATATTGTCTTCTTCGTCCCCATGGAGCTCACGGTGAAGTGAAAAGGAAGAAAAGCAAAAATAATTTGAATTGGGGTATTGATAAATAAAACTGGAGTGGGGGGGGAGAGGAGCACTTTAGCTCACATGGTGAGGAAGTCTTGCGGAGGCCTGAAAAGTGTGAAGAGCAGGGAGAAATGTGTTCCAGAGTTAACAGCAAGTCCAAAGGCCCTGGGGTGGAAATGAGCCTATGTGCCTGAACAGCGAAAGGAGGTGGTGTGGCTGGATTGTAGTGTGGTTCCCCCTCTCCAGCTGGGCTGCTCCCCAGAGGCTATGGGAGGGGGCCAAGCTGATATGGGTGGGTCAGTCCCAAGACTTATCCAACCTGCTCCTGCTTAGGTGTACAACCCCTATCGTTTTGACCTGGACAACCCACAGCAGCGCTCCCCGCTGGCCTTCGTGCCCTTCTCTGCAGGACCCAGGTAACTCTTTCATTTCCCCAGTCCAAGCCAAGCGTAGGAGGAATACCAAGGCCAGTGGAAGGTCAGGGATCTGTCTGTCAGGGGCAGAGACTACATCCCACCCAGGTGTCCATTCCAGCGACCTGGCACTCTCTTGTCTTCAATGCATCCGGTAGCCTTCAAATCAGATCTGCCATAGCATCTCTGGGTATTAAGCACACCTATTGTGTGCCAGGCCCTGAGATGCGGGAAGAGGAGGCTCAGAAAGGGAGATCATTTACCCCGTCTCAAGTACCCCGCTTACACAGTTGTCCTTCCCCCAGAAACTGCATCGGACAAAGCTTCGCCATGGCCGAGATGCGCGTGGTCGTGGCGCTGACGCTGCTGCGCTTCCGCCTGAGTGTGGACAGAACGCGCAAGGTGCGGCGGAAGCCCGAGCTCATCCTGCGCACGGAGAACGGCATCTGGCTGAACGTGGAGCCGCTGCCTCCGCGGGCCTGAGTGCAGGCGCGCCCCTGCGGAGCTGGGGGTCCAAGCCCCGCCCAGAGGCCGAGGCCCCGCCCCGAGAGACTAGGCCCCGCCCCCAAAGTACTGAGGACATGGGCTCCTCGAAGTTCAGGCTCCTCCACTGAGCAACTTGTAGGTGCAGGCCACGCCTCTCAAGGCCGGGCCCCGCCTCCTGAGGGTTTGATCCCGCCCCCTGAGTGTTCATTCCTGCCCTCTTCGTTGAGGGACCAGGCTAGACCACGCCCCTCTGGCTCAGACTCCGCCCCAAGCATTCCACGGATTCAGGTCTTCAGGCCCCACCCACCGAGTCTTCTCAGGACCTAAAACCAGACATCGAAGGCGTCCGGATTGAAGCTCCGCTCCCCGCGGATCCCGACTCGGTTCTAAACGGAGGATTTGGGAGCTGGAGTCCGAGGTCAGAGTCTTGAACCTGTACATCACCTTCCTGAGGCCTCCAGTTCAGATGGGCAAACTTCTCAGGCATCAGGATACACCCCAGGGCGGGGCTATTTGCTTTTGTTGTTGTTTTGTAAACTCAGACCACCCCTCGCAAGCCCCTTGCTTCCTCCCTTGCTCAAAGGCCCTTTGCTAAGTGTTCTGATTTTGGTAGAATAAAAGCAAGGGATACAGACATCTTCCACCATCCAACCCTCTAGCCGGACCAGATCCTGACACCTGGAGCCCAGCAAGGAAATGAAGGGCTCTGGACAGTTGGGAGGGAAGCTGTGGGCTAGGAGGCTGGAAAGCCATTGTCCTCAGACATAAACTCAGAGTTTTTGTGTATTCACTTATTTTATCAACAGACTACACATTGATTGTCTGCTGGCACTGGGTCAGGGAGCACAGCTAGCCTGATTCCTGCCTTTTGGGGAGCATATGTTGAACAAATAATTTTATGTAATAATGTTTACTGAAACCTGTGATAAGTGCTGCAAGGGAGAGGTCCTTGGTGCTGGGTGAGCATAAGAGTGGGTGTGGGTGGCTCAGGGAGACCTTCTCTGACACTGAGTGGGGAGTAGAGTTTGAGTGGTGATGAGGGAGAGATCATTCCAGGCAGAAGGAACAGCATCTGCCAATGTCCTGAGGTGAGGGGGAGCATGGTGTGCTTGAGGAATGCACAAGGGGCCAGGGTGGCTGGATCTGGGGAGTGGGGCAGAGTGGCGGAAGGGTAGGCATGGGCCAGCAGTGTGGGAACTGTGGGCCGCATCACAGTTCAGGCCTTATGCTGAGAGCAATAGGGAGCTATAGAGAGTATGAGAGCAGGGACAGCACTGGCCATGAGGTGGCAGGGAGGTGGCTTAGAGGGAGGACTGGGGGGCTGGGAACACGGGCCTTGTAGGAGCCACCGGCTCTTGCCGACGCTGCTTCTCCCACACCTTGGGCCCGATGGAGGGTCTCCCACTGCGCATCATTCCCCAAACATTGCACTAGCTTTCTTCTTCCCCGCCCCCACGCCTCGGTGCGACACTGTCATCGCCAGCAAAAATAACTTGGCCTCGGGAAGCGACATATATAGGTTCAAACCCCGGCTCTGCTCCTTCCTAGCGGTGACCTTGGCACGTGACTGCCCCTCTGCACCTCGGTTCTTCCCTGCCATGTGAATTTTACAGGATCATCATGCTTGTAATACACATTGGCTTTCCGCTAGGGTCTTGATGATGGATGAATGGGGAGGAGGGGAGGCGTGGGGTCCGTGGGGCCCAGGGCTCGACTGCACCTGCGTGTGGTTCGTAAGACAGAGCTGTCACTGGCGGCTGTGGGGCCTCCTTCCTCTTCTGAGCGTATCAGAGGCTCCCTCTGCTGGACAGTTCAGGGACAACAGGCTCTAAGGAGTCAGGTCTCCATTCAGAGTGTGTGTGTGTGTGTGTGTGTGTGTGTGTGTGTGTGTGTGTGTGTGTGTGTGTGTGTGTGTGTGTGTGTGTGTGTGTGTGTGTGTGTGTGTGTGTGTGTGTGTGTGTGTGTGTGTGTGTGTGTGTGTGTGTGTGTGTGTGTAGGAGAGGAGAGAACTCCATTCACTGAATGACTGTAACTGGCCACATCAGGCTGTGCTCTTGCTCAAGGCAGAAGCCACTGTCCAGACCTAAGCCTTGCAGCACGCAGGACATTCCAGAGAAATAATGTCCTTGCCAGCAGCCCTGACTAATGAGACTGAGTGCATGTTCTCTGCTCTCCCCCAGAGGTCCCCAGGGGGACTGAGCCCCAGGTGCCCACAGTGGGAACTTCCTTGCTAAAGCATTCTTTCCCTGTTGCCCTCTCTTCCCTATCTGACTTCCCCATGCCCAAATAACATTTTCTGGGATCATTTCCCAAAGAAAACAACTTGCAGTTAAATTCTTGTCTCAAAATAAAGTATTTGCTCTTGAATCCTTATATCAGAGTCTACTTTCAAGGAACACACACTAAGACACACAGTCTCGTTCCTCCAATCCCCACAGGCCTATTATTATGCCCCTTTTCCTGAAGAGGAATGTGAGGCTCAGAGAGGGCAAGTTACTTGCCCTAGGGCACACAGATGGAGAGTGGCAAAGCTGGGCTTTGACCCTGGGGCATCTGACCCCAAGCCCAGTGCTTTCTCCCTTTTGGGTGCCTCCTTGTTAAGGCCTGAGGGAATGAGCATCATTCACAGCCAGTAAGGTCCCTGAAGTATACACAACAGGGTCCTAACGCTCATGGCTGGTCCTGTGTCTTCATTCTGTCATGAAATAAGAGATATAATGGCAAACACATGCTTGGTGTCCACTGTGAGAATGTCAGAATGTTGTCAGCACTTTATGCATTTATCTCCTCTCTCCAAATATTCTTTGGGCTTGATGTAAAAAAAACGAAAGTTACAAATGTGGAAACTTAGAAGGGAAATCCTTCCACTTCTGCTCCCTAGCCCCACCCCCAGTCCAGCAGTTTGGTTTGATTTTATTTCAGTTTTTAAAAATTGCATATATGAACATTTTTCAATGTATATACAAATGTTTATGCATACATACCCATTTTTTTGAGGGCTCCAAACACTTTGGGAAATATAACCTGTTCCAGTTAGCAAACTGCCAGGAAGTTTAGTAGCCTCAATTGACAAACTTTAGTTTCCTCATGAATTTACAATTTGGCGGGGCTCAGCTGCGACAGCTTTCTCCACTCTACATGACATCAGCTGGGGTAGCTCATCTGCAGCTGGAAGATCCACTTCCAAAATAATTCACTCTCATGGCTGGCGATTTAGTGCTGGGTACTGGCTGAGGTCCTCAGTTCCTATCAACCTAGGGACGCAGCGTGGCATTGCCTGGGCTTCCTCTTCACATGGCAGCTGTGTCCAGGAGGGCGTATTCCAAGGGTCCTGGAAGGAAGCTGCGAGCCTTTTATGATATAGACTTGAAGTTCCCAAAGTCACTGAGGACAGCTCAGATTGAAGGAGAGAGGCATTAGATTCACCTCTGTATCAGTCAGGGTTCTCCAGAGAAACAGACTAATAGCATCTGTCTATCTGTCTGCCTACCTATTAGGTTGGTGCAAAAGTAATTGCAGTTTTTGCAATTATTTTTAACCTTTAAACCGCAATTACTTTTGCACCAACCTAATACATATCTATCATCTGTCTATTTATTCGTTCACTCATTATTTATCTATCTGTCATCTACCTACATCTATCTATATCTATCATCTACCTATATCTATCTATCTATGTCTAGTTACACCCATCTATATATACATATATATTTTTCTTAAGGTTTATGTATGATATCTTATATATAAATCTTAAAATATACAATTTATATTTTAAGATTTCTATGCTTATCTTAAGGTATATATTTTTCTTTAGTATATACATATATACATATACATATATGTGTATATATATATACACTAAAGGGGGCTGGCAGTTGACACTGTCTATGGGGAGGAGAGGGGACAAACGACTTCTTTGTATGACACCACAGTTCCCAAAGTTCCCTTCTCCAAATCTCCCTTCTGTGGCTTGAGGTGGTGGGTCAGGTTAGTTTTTTTTTGGTTTGTTTTTTTAAGTGTATTTTTCCAGGACCCATCAGCTCCAAGTCAAGTAGTTGTTTCAATCTAGCTGTGGAGCTCACAGTGGCCCATGTAGGGATCGAACCGGCAACCTTGTTGTTAAGAGCACCGCGCTCTAACCAACTGAGCTAACCGGCCGTCCCCTGGTCAGGTTAGTTTTTTGTGAACAATCATCACCCAATAAACAGAGAGAGAGAGAGAGAGAGAGAGAGAGAGAGAGAGAGAGAGAGAGAGAGAAACAGTAGATGTATTAATGAGCTATCACCACATAACACAGAGCCCCCAAACTTAGTGGCTTGAAACAATGACCGTTTTATTTTCTCTTATGATTCTGCATGTCAACTGGGCTCAGCTGGATGGTTCTTCTGTACAACGTAATGCCACCCCACCCCGCCTGGGGCAGTCATGTAGAGGCTCACCTGGGCTGGACCACCCAAAGGCTGTCTCATATGGCTGGCAGTTGACACTGGCTATTGGCAGGGAACTCAGTTGGGGCTGTTGATCAGAATTTAAACAAGTGAGGACTTTCCAGGTGGCCTGGGCTTCCTCACAGCATGGTGACTGGGTTCCGAGGGGTGTAAGATGTCAGCCCTCCTCAAGGCCATCACTGGCATGGCACCACTTGAATGACATATGATTGGTTAAGCAGCCCCCGGCCAGTCCAGATTCAGGGAGAAGGGACGGAAACTCCTCTTATTGGGGACAATGGCAAAAATTCTGCAGTTATCACCTTGGTGAATCTGGGTTAGAGCCTGAGATTCTGCATTTCCAAGATACGGCACGTGATGTCCAGGTCTGAGGACCACATTTTGAGCATTCAATTCTTAGAGCTCATGGCTACAAAGTCCCTTTCTTCCCTAAATAGTTCATGAGCACCCACTATGTGCCAGGATTCCCTTTCTTCTGTGCTGTCATGTTGAATGCCTTTGCTGTGTGGCTGGTGTGAGTTACTGTACCTCTCTGGACTTTGTTTCTTGTTTTTTTTCCTCCTACTACTCCCCAGATCTATGTAGCCAGCCCTGTTGCCTCTCACCTTCCCTGGCCCTGCCCCTGGCTTTTCTCTGGGTGGACCTGTCAGCAGGTGGATCCAACCCAGCATAGGAGGAGGAGGCTCTAGGGAAGTGCACCCCAAATTGCCAAGGACACCAGGAACAGCCACCTGAAGCTGGATCATGTAGGACTGGAAGGAATGAGGGCTGGGAGTTTGGGCATTTCTCCAGCATTCTATTATTAATTGCAGGAGGAAAGCGTCCAATCCTTTCACTCAGCAGCTCCATTTTTCAATTTCACCCTCATCTTGGATCCTGACCATGGGCAGATCTCATAAGGGCTGAGACCCCCTCTCAGGGAAATTTGGGACAGGAACTGGGTAAGATCAGCCTCTTCTCAGGCCTTCATCCAACATCCCCTTTTCCAGATGGAGGACAGCCCGGAGGGGGTTGGCACATCCAAGAGTCAGAGCAAGGGCGAGGCAGAACTTACTCAAGGTCTCCCAGCTCTGTCGTCCTCTGTCTGGACCCCTCAGACTTACCTCCCTCACCTTTAGGTGCCCTCTTCCCACTAGGCCCTTCCTCCCCTGAATCTGATGAGGAAATCCCCAGCCAGGCTGGTTTGTTTGTTTCTGTTCCCAGCAGGCAGTTCTCAGCCTAGGCCCTGGGTGGCCTGGAAGCAGGACTTGAACTCCTGCCAGACTGTGAACCCCCAAGGCCAGAGGCTTTTTGTCTTCTGTGAATTTCATATGCATAACTCTGAGCGGATTCTGGGCACCAGTGTGAGAGGAGCCTGTGAGATGTTTGGGACGAGGCTCACCTGGCAACTAAAGCATCAAGCTTTTACCTGCCACAGTGTGGCCTTAGAACGCTAGGGGAGGCAGTACACTGGGGGACCCAGAGTCCCCTTTGCCTATTCTCAACTTGCCCTCACCCCACATCGGAGGTGCTAAGTTCTAAGGATCCACTGCTCACACTGTGTGACCTTGGAAAGCTTCCTCTCTGGACCCAGCTGGCTCTGGCTTCAAGTTTTATGCAACTGCCAGCGGGGAGGAAGCAGTCTCCCATTCAGGGATTGGCTAAGTCAGCCAAGCCCAGCCTCCCACGGTTCAGAGGTCAGTCCGTCAGGGAGAGACCTTCCAGGAGCAGGGCAAGGAGGTTGTGTGGGACAAGCTGCTCCAGGCAGAAGGTGCCAGGCTAGAGCTGGTGGGGCTAAGGGTCCTGGTTCAGGACGGGGAGGGGCACTGCCCAAGGCAGGGGTGTCTCCAGGGAGTAGGAGTGGCCCAGGAGATGGTGATTTCCTGGTAACTGGAGCCCCTGGCAGCCTTCCACTGATTTACTTTGGGTGTTTCTTCTTAGTCTTTTTCTTTCTTCCTTCTCTTTCTCTCTCTCCTCTTCTCTCCATCTCTCTGTCACTCTCTCCCTGTCTCTCCCTTTCAGTCTCTGTCTCTCTGTCTCTCTCTCTCTCTCTCTCCCTCTCCCTCTCCCTCTATATCTCTATTTCTATCTCTATCTCTGTATCTGTCTCTGTCTCTCTGTCACTCTCTCCCTGTCTCTCCCTTTCAGTCTCTGTCTCTCTGTCTCTCTCCCTCTCCCTCTCCCTCTGTATTTCCCCGGTGGTTCTCCCTTCCCTCCTGAGCCCCCCCTTGCCCATCTCTGAGCCCTCCCTGCCCCTCCCTGTCCCTCACACCCTGACCGTCTCCCGCTATCTGTAAGCTGTCTCTGTCTCAGCTCACTGTTACCGCCCCTGTCCTGGGCCCAGGAGCTCACCCTGTCTGCCCTGCAGGATGCCGCAGCTGAGCCTGTCCTGGCTGGGCCTGGGGCCGCTGGCGGTCTCCCCATGGCAGCTCCTGCTACTGGTGGGGGCCTCCTGGCTCCTGGCCTGCTTCCTGGCCTGGACATACACCTTCTATGACACCTGCTGCCGCCTCCGATGTTTCCCGCAGCCCCCAAAGCGGAACTGGTTTTGGGGTCATCTGGGCATGGTGAGTATGGGCAGCAGGACGAGTCTGGGGTACCAGGGTGGATGGACCTCCCAAAGGGTTAGGAATGGGGCTCAGACATGAGACCTCCCAAAGGGTTAGGAATGGGGCTCAGACATGAGACCTCCCAAAGGGTTAGGAATGGGGCTCAGACATGAGACCTCCCAAAGGGTTAGGAATGGGGCTCAGAGGATGGGCTGGGATCTAGGACAGCAGGGAAGTGAGGTAGCCCTCTTTCCTCACTCCCCCACCAGGCCCATTCCTCTCTCCTCTGTGCACCCCATGACCCAAACCTTTCTTGTTCTTACCCTTCTTTACCCAGCTTCTGCTTTGGATCATCTCCTGCCTGTCTTGGCCCGATTGGTGCTCCTCGGAGGGGCTCACAGGCTCGGCTGCACAGAGCCAGGTCCCCTGGTGTTCCCTCAGTCTCCACCTGTGGGTTTGAGGCCTCCTCAGGGTCTGCTGTCTGCCAGGCCTCAGGCCCATGCCCGCTCCTTTCTGGGCCTCTTCTTCCCCAAAGGAATTAGTTGTGACCTCTGTCATCGCTTCCCCTCACTCGGACACAGCTGGGCCGGAGGAGAGGTGTGAACAGTCTCTCCTCCCCCCCTTCCTCAGGCACCTTCCTTTCCTTATCTGGCCTTCCATCCCCAGACACATTCATGGGCCTCATTGTCCAACTTATGTAAAAGTGGATCACTTCTTGTTTCAGAAGGAATCACGCTGACCTTTGCCCCTATGACCAACCTTCCTGGGAGAGGCCCCATCCTAGCCTCATCTCCAGAGGCCCTTTGTTTGTGCTGCGTCCACCCCTTTGCCACAATCACACTTTGGACTTTGTCGTCACCTGTAAAGGTGCTGCCACCAAAGCCATTGACCTGAGTGTTAGGTCCTCTGACCAGAACCCCCTCTTCCTTCCAGCCTCTCTCTTCTTCTACTTCTCGCATCGTAAACTCTGCCAGGATGTCCAGTTGCCTTCTACATTCCACTCCAATAGCTTCCTTCTGACCCCACTTCCTTGGATACATTTAGCTTTGATTCCACCCTTTGCACAAGGGCTGAAGTCTCTTGCCGATGGAGCTTTCATTCATGGCCCTTTGGAAAACCTTTGCCTGTTGGAGTTCAATCCCAACATCCTTTGATCCATTCTCCATGATGATGATAGAGAGAGTCACAGAATAGGACAGAGGAGTGACAGGGAAATCCCCAGCCTCCTACCTGCAATGCGCCCCATTCTGTACAAAACCTCCTGTCTGCTCGCGCTGCTGTCTCCTTATGGACAAAGACTTGTCTTCACTCATTGCCTCCGTTTCCCTGCTTGATCCCCACCTGCTCTAGTCTGACCCATATTCATCATGCTCCTGTGAGATGACTGGGACCTCCAGGTCCCTAAATCCTGTCGCATCCACCTCCAAGCAACTCTCGGAATTGTTGACCATCCTGTCCTCACGGAACCTTCTTTCTCTCTTGGTTCCGGGACAATGCCCGTGCTGGTCTTTTCCTACCTCCCTGTGGCTCCTCCTTCACCCTAGCTTTCTTTTTCTTTTTTTTAGATTTTTTTTTTTTTTTTATTGGGGAAGGGGAACAGGACTTTTTCTTCAAGTCAAGTTGTTGTCCTTTCAATCTTAGTTGTGGAGGGTTCTGTTCAGATTCAAGTTGTTGTTCTGTCTTAGTTGTGGAGGGCGCAGCTCAGCTCCAGGTCCAGCTGCCGTTGCTAGTTGCAGGGGGCGCAGCCCACCATCCTCATGGAGTCGAACTGCAACCTTGTGGTTGAGAGGACACACTCCAACCAACTGAGCCATCCGGGAGCTCAGCGGCAGCTCAGCTCAAGGTGCCGTGTTCAATTTTAGTTGCAGGGGGCGCTTCCCACCATCCCTTGCAGGAGTCGAGGAATTGAACTGGCAACCTTGTGGTTGAGAGCCTGCGCTCCAACCAACAACTGAGCCATCCGGGAGGCAGCTCAGCTCAAGGTGCCGTGTTCAATCTTAGTTGCAGGGGGCAGAGCCCACCATCCCTTGCGGGACTCGAGGAATTGAACTGGCAACCTTGTGGCTGGGAGCCCACTGGCCCATGTGGGAATCGAACCGGCAGCCTTCGGAGTTAGGAGTTAGGAGCACGGAGCTCCAACCGCCCGAGCCACCGGGCCGGCCCCACCCTAGCTTTCCATGTGGGGATTCCCCAGGTCCTCACCTCTCCTCCCTCTCCTGTCTCTCCCAAGTTCACCTCCTTATCCAGGGCTCCAACTCCTGAGTGGACCATCAGTTCCCTCCATCAGTGAATTCCAAGGTTACCTTCCTCCTGAGTCTGAGGCTACATGTCAGCCCCCTTACTCTCCATCTCATGTGGGCATCTCATAAATACCTCGTTCCACCAAGCTGGAATCTGGACTCATGGCTCCATCCACAATCCTGCACCCCCATCTAGTCCATCTTTCCAGTTGCCCACATTCCATACTTTAGAGTCCCCGGGCCCCCCTCTTCTCTTACCTGCACATTTGGTCCCTCAGTTCTTCATCATGTGTGGCTGGGCTGCCTCCATAATCTCTGCTCAGTCCATCCCTCTCTGCATCTTCCTGTCACCCCTGGCCATAGCCACCATTATCTTTCTCTGGAAGCCTCTTCCAGCTCCCTCTCTAGTCTCCGCATTGTGACTCCTGTTCCCTATCATCCACTCTCTCTTTAGTCGTGGAGATATTTTTCTGAAATTTAGTTGAGATCACACGTCTTCTTGGCCAAAAATGGTTTAATGACTGCCCACCACTCTGAAGACAAAAACTAAATTTGCCTGGCCAGGTCTGCTACCCTCTCCAGCCCTATCCACATCCTAGATATTTCAAGCTCCTGCTTTATCTCCTTAGTGAGCCAATCTCTTCCCACCCCAGGGCCTTTGCTCAAGCTGCCCTTTTAACTGGAAGTGCTTCTCTTCCTGTGGTTATCGGGTTGATTCCTCATACTCCCATTTTCAACCCAAATGTCACTGCCTTCTAGAAGCTGTCCTTGATCTCCAGATTTTGACCTCTGACTTGACCCTGCTCACAATTAAACTTAATTGTCCAATTATTTATTAGTCATCTCTCCCACTAGATGGTGGCACTGGGGGGGTAGACATATAGTACCCATGCCAGAAGCTGACATACAGTAGGCAGTTAATAAATAATTGATGATGTCATGGTACAGTTCATGTTCTAGGCCTAGGTGAACTTGTCATCACCTTCCTTAGTCATCCAAGGTCAAAGGGGTGAGTGACCAACTCCTCTCCTTCCATCTCCCAGACCAGATCATCACAGAACAGGATATTCCAAGCTCATCCTGAAGGCTGAAGGTTGCCTGAGATTCTGGGTCCTGGAATGGTCTCTGAGCCCTGGGAACAGGAATATTATAAAGTTACCGTAGTTCTGACTTCCCCTTTGAGGGCTTGGCCATGGGGTCTGGCCTTGGTCACTCTTCCCTTCTCCAGTCCCTCTTGCTTTGTGACCTCAGCTGAGTTTCTCTCTCTCTCTCTCTGGAGCAATCTCATCAAATGTCTCAGGGTCTTTGGAGAGCAGAGAGCAGGTCACATAGAGGAAATGGCTTATGTCACCTGCCTGGAGCACCGGGGGCATTTGTCAGGCTCTGATGGGGCATCCTGAGGGACCTGGAGAGGATGCCTAGCCAGGAGGCGACCTGCCCTCCTCCCCTTTTGGGGGACGTGGCTTCAGTTTCTCATTTGTAAATGGTACAATTGATGGGCATTTTCATAAGTTTAGGAGAGAGAGGTAGATAGACAGGATGCACTGTGAGAGATGACGGATAGATAGATAAAGGATGGATGGATGGATAGATGGTTAGATGATGGATGGATAAATGGTTGATAGCTAGCTAGCTAGCTAGCTAGCTAGATAGATAGATACATACATACATACATACATACATATGAGATACATGTATTTGCATCTGTGTGTGTATTCATTTCTTCTCCTTCCTGTTTATCTGTCTTTTTTTATCCTTCTCTCTGTCTCTCCCTCACTCTTTCTCTGTATCTCTCTCTTTCTCTGTCCATCTATCCAACTCCCCATCTGTTTTTCTTCATCTCCACACTCTCCATGGCTCCCCAGCACCCACAGAATCAGTCCCCTACCTCTGCCCAGTCTTGATGCCCTGCTACAGCTGCTTTCCTCTCTACCTTTTCTCTGCCCCTCACCCATTTCACTCTAGCTGCACTGAACTCCTTGCTGCTCATGGCCAAGTGCTGGCTTTCTGCTCCAGGGCTTTGAACAGGCTATTCCTCTCCATCCATCCTTTATCTATCTATCTATCTATCTATCTATCTATCTATCTATCTATCTATCTGTCATCTATCTATCATCTATTATCTATCTTACCTATCTGTCTATCTACCTACCCATCCATCTATCTAATCTGTCTATTTATCTATTATCTAAAGAAACAGAGATGAAGAGAGTGAGGGGACAAGAAGAGGCACATAGGTAGATAGACACAAATAAAAGACAAAGACCAACAGAGAGAATCTGACTTAGTGAGGTGGAGACAGACACAGACCAATACTACAGGCAGCAGGGGTGAGGGGGTGAGTGGGATGTGGTGGATTGAGGGGTACGGTGGCAGTTGTAGCATCTCTGGCCCCTTGCCAGGCCTGGCCTCATCCCCACCCATCCCCAGGTGACGATCAATGAGGAGGGCTTACGTCTGTTGGAGCATCTGGGCCGCCACTTCCGTGATGTCCAACTCTGGTGGATTGGGCCCTTCTACCCTGTCCTGCGGCTCGTCCATCCTAAGTTTGTTGCCCCCGTGCTCCAGGCCTCAGGTATCTCTCCTAGGAGCCCTCAACTCCAGCCTCTCCCCTGCCCCTGCTTCCAACCCTTCCCACCCCTGGACAGACCAGGTTGAGCAGGGGAATGGGAAACGCTGACAAAGACCATGGCTGTGACACTAACCTGCTCTGACTCTGGAAAGGTCCCTGTCTCTCTCTGGTTGCCAAAGTCTCTTTCAGTTTTGAGTGGTGGAAACTCAACACTGTTGGTTTACGTAAAGAAAGGGAATCTATCTACGGGAAAGCTCAGGGACGTTTGTCTTCAGGCATGGCTGGATCCGGGTCTTCAAACAAAGCCGTGGGAAATCTGCCTTCATCTAGTAGTTCTGTGTTCCTCTCTGCTGGCTTCGCTCTCATGTTGGTAAAGAGGAATCTCAGAGCTCAACCCCCACAGAAAAATGAGATAATTCCCCACAGACCCAGGAAAAATTGCAGGATTCCTTCAAATGGCCTGGCCTGGGTCACAGGGACCAATTCCTCATCTAATCACTGCAACTTGATTGCCAAGGTTCAGGGTCATATGCTGAGCCCTGGAGCAGAGGAAGGGCTGGCACAGCCATACCCCTAACTGCTCGCATTGAGGGTGGAGAAGAGTGGTTCTAGGAGAAGGGGATGGACGCTGGACAGGCAGGTGCTAGATGTCCATCCACCAGCGTCCTTGCTAGGTGGGCATTTCCTGAGTGAGGAAACGGAAGCTCAGAGAGGCACAGTGAGCTCTCAAGGCCACAGAGCACGCTGAAGCTTACCCCTTCGTTCTGGATGTTCTCAGCTGCCCTAGCTGCCTCTGATGGGAGGCACCCTAAGCGAGAAGGTGATTTTGAGGGTGGGGGGAAGATGGCCAGAGCATTGTGGGTTGCTTAACTGTGTCGTTGGTCCTGGGGGCTGGTCTAGAGGGAGCAGTGGCAGCTCTTCATGGTGAGTGAAGCTCAGCATCGGAAGTGGGGGCAGCATCCTTTGGTCTCTTTAAGGAGAGAGGAGCTAAGCACCATGCTGCATATAGGGTGGAGGGGAATATTGAGGAACTCTGGGTCACACACAAACCATGTTTGGGACATTAATGAGACCATATTTAAGTCCTATCTGGGGCCCGTCTGTGGGACACACTGAGGTCATGTCAGATTGTCTTTGGTCCCACGTCAGAGCATGCTGTATCATGTCAGGGCATGTCATATATGTTGGGGCCATATCAGGACATGTTAACACATGTTGGGGCCATGTCAGATGTCCCAGGAGATGTCAGAGAGTGCTGGGGCAGACAGGGTCTTGTAGACCTCTGTAACGGTGTTTTGTAGAGCGCTGAGCTATGTTTGCGTGTGTACAGCATGTTGGACCATGTAGGAGCCATGTCAAGGTGTGCTGGGCATGTTGTTGCATGTTGGGGTGTGTCTAAGTACATGGGGGTATGTCTGTGGGCTCTGCCTTTGCTCTTCTCTGCTGCAGCCTGGTCTAGTCCCTCCTTGCTTCCCTCCTCCTCCTCCCTGTTTCTTCTGCCCTTGTCCCATTCCTGCTATGCTGGGCTTGGAGGGGGAATGCAGACCCCTGGCTGGGAGCCTCCTTGCCCCACCAAATGTTCCTCCCCTCCCCCTCTCCATGGTTCCTGATGGTTCTCATTCATGTCAGCCACCATTGCACCCAAGGACATGTTTTTCTACAACTTCATGAAGCCCTGGCTGGGTGAGTAACTACAGGTGAAGGGGGTTGGGGAGAACCTCTGGGGACCAGGGGAAGGCACTGACCTTGCCCACTCCCCTGTGGCTGCCTCTATTAGGGGATGGGCTCCTGCTAAGTGCTGGTGACAAGTGGAGACACCACCGCCACCTGCTGACACCCGCCTTCCACTTTGAAATCTTGAAGCCTTATATGAAGATTTTCAACAAGAGTGCAGACATCATGCATGTGAGTTCCTTGAACCCAGGGTCCCAGCTGGAGCCTTAGAAAAGGGGGAGTGGCCTCAGACACAACATCTGGAGAGTCCTTGTTCTGCTAAATGGCTTTGGGGCCATTGCTTCTCATTGCCAAGCCTCAGTTTCCTTATCTGTAAATTTAGATAATTATCCCTTTTAAAGGGTGGTCAAGATGATGTAATGGAATCATATTCCCAGCACTAGTAGGTGCTCAGAAGGCTTCAGTTTCTAGTCTGCTCACTAAAGCCCTCTAAATTGAAGATGGTAATGATGAAGATTGAATAGTAGCTTTTCTGCATAACACACCACCTTAAAACTCACGGGCTTGAAAAAATTAGTGTTTGGTATTGCTCCTGAGATGATGGGTCAATTGAGTCATTCTTGTCTTGGATGGAATCACTCAATGTCTGTGGTCATGGGTGGGTTCCGTAGACAGCTCTGGTCCAGGCTCAGCTCTGTCACATATTTGGGGGTCAGCCAGCTCATCTAGGATGGCTTTGGTGGGACAACTGGACTCCTGCATTTGTGTTTCTAGTATGCTAGCCTGGCTTTACTCGCATGATGGAGGCTACGTTCTAGCAGAATGAGCAGAAACATGCAGTACCTCTTGAAGCCTAGTTTCAGAATTAGCACACCATCATTTCCATCTTCTCCTATTGGCCTAATCAAGCTCTACATCTAGCTCAGATTCAAGAGGTGGAGAAAGAGGTTCTACCTCCAAATAGAAAAGCTGCAAGGTCTTATTGCAAAGGATGAGTCTATAGGGAAGGACAAAGAAATGAGGACATTTTTGCAGCCACCAGCACTATGATAATGATGAAGAGGAAGATGATAGCTAACAGTTACTTAACATTGACTGTACAGCAGAAATGATATGCCAATTCTATGGCATATGTTGTCTAATTGAATTTTAACAATGCCATCAGGTAGAGATGATTATTATTGCCACTTTACAGATGATGAAACAGAAGGTCAGAGAGGTTAGGGAGCTAGCCCAAGTTCACATTGCTAGTAAGTTAGCTATGAGTGGTAGATCAGGGATTCTAACGTGGTTTGTCTGACACCAAAGCAGGCCATCTTCACTGGTACTGAAGATTTGACAGGTGGAGCCAGAGGAGGGCAATGAGTTGACCCTTGTGGCACACAGAGCATAATAGACAGAACTGGACCTTGATCCCAGGTCTTCTGACTCCAAGCCATGGGGTTTTCGTGTCCTAAGTGTAACAGCTTCCACTCCCACTCAAACATGGTCTTTCTTGGGGATGGGTGCTTGGGGCAGAGGACCAAGAGGCTGGGTCTTGGGGAGTCCATCCAGGTGGTTGGTTTTGTGGAGGGGTTCTAGGGAGGCAGGTCCTAGCCTCAGCTCTGCCCTATTCTCTGTCCAGGCCAAGTGGCAACGTCTGGCCTCAGAAGGCAGCGCCCGTCTGGACATGTTTGAACACATCAGCCTCATGACCCTGGACAGTCTGCAGAAATGCGTCTTCAGTTTTGACAGCAATTGCCAGGAGTGAGTCTCTGCCCAGAGCCCGGGAACATGAGCCATAGACCCAAGGGAGTAGATGGAGGGAGGACTGACCAGGGCAACCAGAAGTGCCTTCCTAGAGGAGGTGGGTCAGAGATGGACATTAAAGGACAAGGAAGAGGAAGGAGAAAGAGTCATCTTTTCAGGTGGGTAGAAATGTTTGGTAAACGCCAGGAGTCTAGGAGGAGCAGAGTGTGTGCAACAGTGAGGAGACATCTTGGAAATGAGGTTGGAGGGCTTGGCAGGGGTTAGATCTTGAGGCCATTCAAAGGCCAGGAAAAGGGGTATGAACTTTATCCTGAGGTTTCCAGAGAGCTACGGAAGGTGTTTGAGCAGATGAGGGTGGTGGTCAAAGCTGAGCTTGGACGTCTGACTCTAGAGATGATTGACTGTTGTGTAGACACAGTGTGCAAGGAGACCACAGAGAGAAGAAGGGCTGAGGTTGGTGGAGAAAATGGGGCAGATTTGAGAGAAACCATGGAAGAATGGGCAGGGCCAGATACTGCGTAGGAGAGAGAGCTTAGTATGATTTCTAAGCTCTGTCCTGGGGTCTAGCACATGAGGCGGATGATAGAGATGGTAGCATGTTTGGAGGGCACCTTTTTCCAGATGGAATTTGGTCCTGGGTTCTGGCTGGGAGGGCCTCTCGGGGTTTCATGTGTGTTAAGGAGCTGTTTTCTCTCTCTGGCCTGGCCCTGCAGGAAAGCTAGTGAATACATTGCTGCCATCTTGGAGCTCAGTGCCCTCATGACTAAACGGGTCCAGCAGATCTTCCTGTACATGGATTTCCTGTACCACCTCACCCTTGATGGGTGGCGTTTCCGTAGGGCTTGTAGGCTGGTGCATGACTTCACAGATGCCGTCATCCAGGAGCGGCGCCGCACTCTCCTTAGTCAGGGTTCCCATGACTTCCTCAAGGCCAAGGCTAAGACCAAGACTTTGGACTTCATTGACGTGCTCCTGCTGGCCAAGGTGGGCTTCTCTGGGATCTGAATTCAAGAGGTAGAATGGACCTTGATTTCAAATGTCAGATCGAAGAACTCGGGCTTGATGCAAAGGGCACTGGGGAGCCATGGAGGGTGCTTGAGGGAGGGAAGAATGAGTCAGAGATAAGCTGTAGACATGACTGTGTGGAAGGCTGTCTGGAAGGAGTAAACAGGAGGCAGGAGACCAGGGAGGAGGTGTGTGCGGTGAGCTCTGGAGATGAGGAGGGAAGGATCCTGCTTGGATGATGGAGCGTCAGGAACTGTTTCAGCTTAGACATAGGCACCCTCAGAGCTGGTGTGATTCGAGGCATCTTGCCCTTTCTCAAGGATGAAGATGGGAAGAAACTGTCAGATGAGGATATTCGAGCTGAGGCTGACACCTTCATGTTTGAGGGTGAGGGTTCCAGTGTGAGACTTCAGAGGGGTTGCAGCCTCTCTATCCCATCGACTCGGCAGCTGAGCCCTGCGCTACCCCATCTTGCCCCATCCTCTCAACCCTCCCTTAGGCCCTTAATGTAAGGGCGCTGTCCACCCTCCGGTGCTGAAGCAGCCCAGAAACCCAAACCTGTCTGGCTGCCTTTCAGGCCATGACACCACAGCCAGCGGCCTCTCCTGGGTCCTGTACAACCTCGCGAAACACCCAGAATACCAGGAGCGCTGCCGGCAGGAGGTGCAGGAGCTCCTGAGGGACCGTGAGCCTAAAGAGATTGAATGGTGAGTGCAGGTTCTCACAGCCTCTTCTGAGCCCCTCTCATTGGCTCTGCTCCCAATGTGGAGAAGAGGGAAGATCTTTTTGTTGATTCTGTCATCCTGTCATACCATTTAGTGGGAATGGGAGCAGAGCCCAGAGGCAGGGTCTGCTATACAGCCTGGATAGCAGGGGAAATGTTACAGGCTTTGGGGACAGAAAGATCTGAGTGTCCACACTTATTGCCCCACTAACTTGCTACATGACTTTAGTAAAATCAGTTTCCTTTTCTGAATGCTACCTTTCTCCTCTGTAAATTAGTTGTGTGTGTGTTTGTGGTCTCTTCCCCACAGGGCTGCTTGGAGAATTGTGACAATGTGTGTAGAACGGACGCCATCCATCATGTGTTCACTAAATGAACTTCTTCTCTCCTCCCTTTCATTTCTGCCTGAAGTTGCAATTTTTTTCCCTCACTCCCCTTACTTTTGGCTTTTTTTTCTCTAATTCCCACCTAATAGTCTATTCCAGGGATTCCCAAGAGATCTTTGGGGGTAAAAATAACCATCCATCTCTTCATTTAGTAAACACATACACACGGTCTGCCCTTTCCCAACTCAGTGTCCAGTCCCATCTGAGTCCTACCTGGGCAAGGCGGGGGCTGAGAGGAAAGGAGGTGAGACTGGGTAGTGAAACCGCAAATATGGAATCACCACATTGGGTGTGGGTAGCACCCCAATGTCTAGTGCTCCTGGCCAGGGGATAGCTTGTGTAAAGGCCAGGACAGAAGCATGCAGGAATGAGCCTGGCGTGTTTGGGAGGAAGTCAAGGTGCCTGGATCCTTGTGCTATTTACCGTGTGAAGAACCAGAAGGAATCCCAAGGAGGCTGAGCTGGTAATGGAAGCTCCCCTTGAAATGCTTTGGAATCTATGTTTAGAGTTTCCAAAAGTGTCACTTCAACTCTTTGGGGAAGTTGATATTGGATAAAAGGTAAAAGCGGGCAGGAATGCTGCCATTAGTGGTCTCACATTTGGCAGAAATGGTCAGATAGTCATGGCCGGTGCTCAGGTAAGTGTGGCCTTGGCTTGAATACTGCAGCAAGGCCCAGAGATCCTTCAGCTGTTTTCCTTGCAGCTGTACAGCAGGTTCTTTCTTGAAGGGAGATCCATGACTAACTTAGGGCAAGGGGGAGCCATGGGAGATGTTTGAGCAGCAGAGAGACACATGTCAGATATGGGCCTTAGAAATATCTCTTTGCAGCTACGGGGGCAAACTGGAGGGGATGAGCTGGGGCCTGAGGGCCTCGGGGGCAGATTCTGGCCAAGGGCTGAAGGATGGAAAGGACATGTTGGACTGGAAAGCACTTTAGATGTAGTGCCCTCAACTTCAAGGGTTTGCTCAGCACAGCAGTTCTGTGACATGGAGAAATGTTTTCCTTCCAACTTCAAAAAATTACACAGTTGGTAAAAGTTCAAGTAGTATTAAATGTTTTACAATGAAAATAAACCTGTTTTTTTCTCCCAACTTTATTGAGAGATAATGAACATATAACACTGTATAAGTGTGAGGTGTACAATGTGATGATTTGATATACATATATATTGTGAAAGGACTACAATAATGTTAGTTAACCCACCCATCACCCTGTAAAGGGAGTCGATAAATATCTAGTTCTTTTCATTTCCATGTCGCCAGTTGTCTGAGCACCTTCTACCAAACTATCCATCCATTGCCCAGAGGTTTATGGAGTCTCCTTTACCAGATGCTAAATTTTCACCTGTTCATGTGTGGTCTCCAAGCGCTCTATTCTATACCATGGGTCTGTTTTCCTGTTCTTGCAACAGTACCACACTTTTTTTTTTATTACTAGGTATACTTTTGTAATAGGTCTTAATATCTGGTAGATTGAGTTCTCTTTCTTTGATCTTTTATTTTTAAATTGACCTAGTTCTTGATGAACTTTAATTCTTTAAAATAAGATAAACAAGTTCCAAAAAAAGAACCACAACAACTAGATTTTTATTGGATTGCATTGATTAATTTAGAAAGAATTGGTACTTTTATATTAGATCTTCCCACCTTAGAGCGTGGAGTGGATCTTATTTATTCAAATAACTGTATAAGTCCATCATACACACACACACACACACACACACACACACACACATATGCTTTTTAAGCCAAGTATATAATTTAAAAACTTTTTAGTGCAAATGTATTAAAGCTTTTATGGATACCCTGTGAGTGTTGTGTTTTGCTCAGAAATGCTTGTAAAAATACCAGCCTACATTTTCTTCTAGTTACTTGTGATTTTGACTTTCTAATGCTTACTTTTTTGGTCCCTGTGCAATTTATTTTATTATAGGAGTGAGGGTCAGAGCAAGGTGGGGAGAGGCTCTCTTGGGGCAGAAGGACTGCGGGTGTCTGGTTTTGCTCCCTGAATAACTGTTGGGGGGGGGGTGTTCCTTAGGGACGACCTGACCCAGTTGCCCTTCATAACCATGTGCATCAAGGAGAGTCTGCGCTTGCACCCCCCGGTGACGGTCATCTCCCGCCGCTGTACCGAGGACATTAAGCTCCCTGATGGCCGTGTCATCCCCAAAGGTGCTGACAATGACTGATGATGGGGGCGGGGGGGGGATGGTCCCATCAGCAGGGCCCTCGTCCTGACCACCCCCCACTTTTCCACAGGGAACACCTGTGTCATCAGCATCTTTGGGGTTCATCACAACCCGTCTGTCTGGCCAAACCCTGAGGTGCTGCCCCCCTCCCCCCCACAGCCCATCCAGGGACCTGGTGAAGGGGCAGGGTCCTGACCCGGAAAATCAGACACTCCTCCTCCACTGTATCCACATGTTTTCTGGGGGGCGTCTGGGTGTCCTGAGAAAACCCACCCAGCAGCCCTGCCTCTCTCTGCTCCCAGGTGTACAACCCCTTCCGCTTTGACCCAGAAATCTCCCAGAAGAGATCACCTCTGGCTTTTATTCCTTTCTCAGCGGGGCCCAGGTGAGACCAGCAGGTGTCTGCGGCGGGACTGGACCTTGGGTGGTGGGGCTCAGGGGACATGGCAGCCTACATGGGGGTCCCAGGCACAATTACCCCCCTTCTCTACCCCTGCGGGCTGGGATGGGCTCCGGGTCAGGTCCCACCCGCAATCTGAGTCCCTCCTCCCTCACGCCCGCAGGAACTGCATCGGGCAGACCTTCGCCATGACCGAGATGAAGGTGGTCCTGGCACTCACCCTGCTGCGCTTCCGCGTCCTGCCAGATGAGGCGGAGCCGCGCAGGAAGCCGGAGCTCATCCTTAGAACCGAGGACGGACTTTGGCTGCGGGTGGAGCCGCTGAGCACCGGCCCTCAGTGACCCTCCACCACCCGGCCTGAGATCTTCCCTGACCTAAATACCTCCCTTTGCAGGTTCCCAGGAAAAAGAAACTGTGCTGTAACCTCTGTCCCAGCTTCCCCAGGAGGCAGCAGGGTTTGCTCGGGGCCTGCAGGACCTGGGGAGTGCGCGTGGTGGAGGTGGGGTCTGGAGTTTCTGAGCTCTGTACCCTGACTGCCTCTCCTGCTGACCACCGGGGCACCCACTTTGATTTCAGGTTCTCCCAGAGCCCAAGCATGGATTTTATCCTGCGGGCAATGGGGAACCATGGGAGATGTTTGAGCAGGAGAGGGACCAAATGGAGGCTTTGAAACAATCCAAATATCCGTTAGCACATGAATGGATAAACAGAATGTGGTATATCCACAACAGGGAATATTACTGGGTCATAAAAAGGAATGAAGCATGGATACATATTACAACATGGATGAACTTTGAAAACATTATTTTAAGTGAAAGAAGCCAGTCAACAAGGTCACATATTATATGATTCCATTTATATGAAATGTTCATAACAGGCAAATCCACAGAGACTGAAAGCAGTCTGGTGGTTGTCAGGGGCTGGGGGAGGGGAGATAGGGAGTGACTGCTAATGGGGACAGGGTCTCCTTTTTGGGTGATGAAAATGTCTTGGAACTAGACAGAGGTGGTGGTTGTATGACACTGTGAATGTACTAAGTTATACACTTTATAATAGTTAAAATGGTACCTTTTATGTTACGTGCATTTTACCTCAAACAAAAAGGCTATTTTATCATGCGTATCTTTATTAATCTGGGTTTTTCATATAATAATATGTTGTGAACATCTTTCCATGCCATTAACTCATCTTTCCATGATACAAAAACGTCATTTTGGGGTCTTTAAAATCCTTAAGTGTTAAGTATTAAAGCCACTCTATTTTTTAAATGGCATTATGTTAGAAAATAATTTAAAAGTTTGTCTCACTTTGTGCATTCTCTTCATGTACATTGATGGTTGGAGATATTGCTATCAATTACACATTGAGTTACTCTTAATGAAATAACATTTGGTGTAGAAATTTTATTTTTATAGCAATAGATACACATACATTCATGTAAGATATGGGTGTGGTTAAACACCTTTCATAGAACATGTATGGCCTGGCAACTTCACAGACACTGAGATTTTTGGTCCTATTAACAGAGGTAGACCACTGAGAAGGGACTAGATGACACTTCAGGTCCCCCAGGTAAACACTCTCACACCGGTCTTGTGGATCCAAAAGATTAACTCACTTGCTCAAGGTCACTCAGTTGGTGAGTGGTGTTGTTGGGTGAATTTGGCCAGCTTGGCTTCAGAGATACACGTTAACCTACAAAGGATGTGATTTTCAAGGTGTGTCTCATTCCTAGGCATATCCGATCACTTGGGGAACCACTGGAGGCTCACTAGATGAGACGGACAGGTGGTACCTACATTTTTAAATGTCATATTTTTGACAAGGGATACACTCACTCATGAAAAAAAAATGCACAGTGGAAAATATTGGTCCTCCATATGTCCTTTGTTTGCCCAGCTTCTTTAGGTAAACACCTTTGCTTTTTGTATATCGTTACATAGTGTATTTATGCCAATAATATGTGTGCTTAGTTACCTTTTGCCTCATCTTAAAATTGTATATAAATTTACAAAATTTATAAAAAGTAAAATCTGCTCTATTGGGTGTACAATTCTGAGTTTTGGCAAGTGCTTAGAGTCCTGCAACCACCATTACTATGGTCACCTCCCCCCTGACAACCATTTCATCCCTACAGTCTGTCTTCTTTCACTGAACACAATGCATTTGAAATTCATCCATGTTGTGTGTCTTAATACTTTGTTTCTTTTTATTGTTAAGTAATATTCCATCACAAGAATGAGCCACTTTTTTTTCCCCCATTGGAGGACATGTGGATTGTTTTTAGTTTGGGGCTATTATGAAAACAAAAACTGCTCTGAATATTTGTGCACAAATGTTCCCTGCTCTTGGAGTGGGATAGCTGGGTTATATTGTATATGTATGTTTAACATTACAAGTAATGCCCAAACTGTTATCAAAGTGTCTGTGTTATTTTCCAATCAGTAATGTATGAGAGATCTAGTTCCTTCACACACTCACTGGCACTTCCCCCTGATCGTTCTTATGAGTGTTATATCTATCACTTTGATTGTAGTTTGTTTCCTAATGATTAATGAATGTTGAACATTATTCCTGTGTCCATTTGCCATCCATATGTCTTCTTTGGTGAAATGCCTGTTCCAATCTTTGCCCATTAATTTTCCTTGCATTGTTTGCCTTCTCATTGGATTTGGGAAGTTCTTTATATTTTTTACATAGAAGTTCTTTGTCAGGTGTGTGATTTACAGGTCTTTTTTTCCTATTCAGTGTCTGATCTTTACATCAACTTAAATTTCTTTCACAGAGTAAATTTTTAAAAAGTGCATAAATCACAATTTATCAATATTTTCTTATGAGTTATGCTTATGGTGTTATATAAGAACTCTTTGTCTACCCCAAATCACAAAGATTCTCTCCTATATTTTTCTTCTAAAGGTTTTTAGTTTTAGATTTTACATCATTTAGTTCTGTGATCCATATTAAGTTCAATTTTGTCTAACATGTGAGTTGTGAGTTGACTTTTTTGTGGCATGGAGATATCCAATTGTTCTAGTACCATTTATTAAAAACACTATCCTTTGTACATTGACTTGCCTTGCATATTTAAAGAAAAATCAATTGACCAAATTTGGGAGGCCTACTTCAGGACTCTTCTGTTCCATTGATTTCTGGCTTTAATCTTTGGCCAATATCACACTGTCATGATAACTGTAGTTTCATAGTATATCTTGAAAGGGGTCATGTGAATCCTTCAAGTACATTTTTCCTTTTCAAAAAAAAATTTTTTGGCTATTCTAAGTCATTTGTATTTTCATATACATTTTATAATTGGTTTATCTATTTCTAGAAAAAGTCCTCTTAAGATTGTGATTGTAATTTATTCAAATCTATAGATCAATTTGAGAAGGCTTAACATTTTAACAATGTTCAGTCTTCCAATCCATGAATATTGTATGTCTCTCCACTGATTTGGGTCTTCTTGGATTTCTCTCATCAGTGTCTTGAAGTTTTCATCATAGAGATCCTGCACATATTTTGTTAGATTTATGCCTGAGAATTTCACTTTTTCTGGAGTCTACTACTTTTTAAAATGGTACTTTAAAAGATTTCCAAGTTTTAAGTGCTAGTATATATCAGGGTTGGCAAGCTTTTTCTGAAAAGCACATGTAACAAATATTTTAGGACTTGCACAGCCCATCAGGTTTCTCCTCCTCCCCCTCCTCCTCCTTTTCCTTTTACAATTACTTTCAAATACAAAACAATTCTTAGCTTAGACCATACAAAAACAGACCACAGGCCAGATTTGGCCTATAGACCATAGTTGGCTGACCCCTGGAATATAGAAATAGAATTGATTTTTGTATATTGACCATGTATCCTGAACTCCATTGGATCATGCCCAATGGAATACAAATAATGCCGTTATTTCCTAAATCTTAAAATACTCTTCCTTTGAGCACCCCCCCCCCAACTTTCCCAGCCGCTAACGCACATTTCTTTCCTCCCCTATACAGCAAACCCCTTCAAAGAATGATCTAAACTTAGGGTGTCAAACGTGTTCTCGCCCAGTATAAACAGGCTTGGATGGTGGATGAATGAGGGAGGAGGGGCGGCATCGATCCGTGGGGCCTCAGGATTTGGCTGCACCTGCGTTTGTGTTTCTTAAGACACATCTGGGCTCGTGCTGTCACTGGCAGGTGGGTGTTAAGAGCCTCTTTCCTCTCCTGAGCGTGTCGGAGCTCCCTCTACTGGACGGTTCCAGGATAACAGTCTCTAAGGCGTCTGGTCTCGTCTGGTCTCTATTAGTTCAGTGTGTAGGGGAGCACGTGTGACTGTGTGTAAGTGTATGTGTGACTGTGTGTACATTGGGTTAACCGTATACATGCATGTGTGAGTGTGTGTCTGTGTGTATGTAATTGTATGCTTATGTGTGTGAGTGTGTGCATGTTCGCACTTTTGATGCACACGTGTGAGTGTGTACATTTATGTATGTGACTGTGTATGCAGTTGTCTGCACGTATAGGTGCATGTGTGTAAAGGTGTGAGTGTGTGTGTCTCGAAGTCAGTGAACCAGGTTCACTAATTCATTGCTATAGCTGATGTCAGAGGTTCTGCTCCTCAGACCTCAGCCTTGCAGCAGGCAGGACATTCCAGAGAAATAATGTCCTCGCCAGCAGCCCTGACTAATGGCAGTGGGTGCATGTTCTCTGCTCTCCCCCAGAGGTCCCCAGGGGGACTGAGCCCCAGGTGCCCACAGTGGGAACTTCCTTGCTAAAGCACCCTTTCCCTGCTGCCTTCGCTTCCCTGTCTTACTTCCCCACTGGCCAAATGGCATCTCCTGGGATCACTTCCCAAAGAAACAACTTGCAGTTGAATTCTTTTCTCAGGGTCACCTCCAAATAATTTGCACTTGAATTTTTGCATCAGAGTCTGCTTCCAGGTAACCCAACCTAAGACACAGAAGTAGGCTCTCTCTTCTAACCCTCATAGACCTATTATTACTACCTTTTTACCAAGGAAGAATAGGAGGCTCAGAGAGGGCAAGTTACTTGCCCAAGGTCACACAGCTGGAGAGTGGCAAAGCTGGGCTTTGACCCTGGGCCATCTGACCCCAAGCTCAGTGTATTCTCCATCCTGGGAGCATCCTCCTTGCTAGGGACCAAAGGAATTAGAGGGAGGTTCACAGCCAGTAAGGTGCCTAATGTGTGCACCAGAGTGTCCTAATGCTCATGGCTAGTGCCTGTGTCTTCATTCTGTCATGAAACAAGAGAAATAATGGCAAACACACGCTTGGCACTGATTGTGTGTCAGGGAGGGTTGTAAGCACTTTGCTCATTTCAACTCATCTGATTCACAGCCACCTTGTTATTACAAGTTTTAGGTGAGAAAACAGACACAGAGAGGTCTGCCTAAATTCACACAGCTCGTTCTGATTTGAACCCTGGCACCTACACTCCTTGTTCTTCACCACGATGCCGCAGCATGTATTAAGTCCTACCAGGTGCCAGGCATGATACTAACCATTTTTCCTTTTAAAAGTATCATTTAGAATTACATACATTAGTAATTATCATTTGAAACGCTATGTAGGCTTCCCCAAAAGAAAAGGAAACAATTGATAAGAGTAGACATTGAAAAGAAAAAAGTTCTTCTGTCCTCTCCCCTTTCCCATTCCTGGTGCTAGATGTCCTTTTCCAGATTTTTCTGTGCCTAGACAAACATTAGTGAGTGCCCACATTACTCGTTTGCTCACGATTCCCATCCGTTTGGGGAATGTAACAGTTGGATCTTGGTAGTGACCTTAGATAGGCTAAATAAAGAAAGTTTAAGAACGGGTGTCATGCAGGGTGTCATGCGGGGTCTCTAGTCCCGCTCCCCGCATAAGAACACAGGATATGGTGAGGCCAAAAAGGAACACCCACGGAGCCATAGATAGGAGAGTCATACCACTATATTCTCGCCGGTGGCATCCGCCTCTCTGCAATCCGCAATCCACAATCTGCCCTTGCTAGCCCCCATTTGCTGCTAGCGTAGCCATGGCAGTTATATTAGTGGCCAATGGCTCACTGGTTACAGCTGATGGCCAACTAGCCACAGCTGATGGCCATCCAATCACAGTTAATGGCCATTTACTACCTGAGCCAGCACCTTTCCACGTGAGGCCGAGAGCCTGGAAACTGCATTCCTGGCTCTGTCCCCTTGTGGGACAGAGGTTGTCATTTCCAAAGACATGGACAGGGCCAAGGTACGCCTTCAAGGCTACTGCAGTACCTGGAGCTGCCACCTTCCTCAGGCTGATGGGACAAGGCAGCAGCTGTTCTTGGAAACCAGAGGAAGTAGCTACAGCTGAAAATCATTTTGGCAGAGGACGGATATCTTCCCCCAATCCCCTCTGGTGGCCCACAGGTGCCTCCCACTCACCAAATACCACCTCATTATTGACTCAAGGAGGCTGCAGGTAGGTAGCCAAAGATGACTGATGTAGCCCATGGGCTCTACCTGGGTCAATGTCAGTAGCACATGCTGCCCCAGACGGGCATTCATTCAGCTCCTCTGTACCTGGGAGGCCCCCTTGCAAGCTGGCTAAGTAGATACCCAAATGGGGAGCAAAATTCTGTCTTTCCCCCTGCAGGCTCCTCTGCTGCTTTTGAGTGATACCCTTGGGATGCCCCATTGTTTTTTGGATGAGAAACACCCTTTTCCCTTCCACAAGGATGGTGTGAGGGCAGAGCCCCAGAAAGTAGTTTCCAGGCTCTCGGCCTCACATAGACAGGTGCTGGCTCAGGTAGTAAATGGCCATCAATTGTGATTGCATGGCCATCAGCTGTGGCTAGTTGGCCGTCAGCTGTAACCAGTGAGCCATTGGCCACTAATATAACTGCTGTGGCTACGCTAGAGGAGAAGAGAGAGAGAATGGGGCTAGCAAGAAGATGGCGGCTGGGCTGGCAAGCGTGGATGGCGGTTTGCGGACAGTGTGGATCCAGCCTCCAGTGAGAGTATAGTGCCGCCAGAGAGAATATAGTGGTATGACTCCCCTACCTATGTGTCATGCGGGGAAGCCCTGCTCGCTGCGCCATTTGTCATGCGGGGAGGCCTGCGGGGTTTCTGCTCCCTCTCCCCATACAAGAACGCAGGACATGGTGAGGCCAAAAAGGAACACCCATGGAGCCATAGGTAGGGGAGTCATACCGCTATATTCTCTCTGGCGGCATTATACTCTCACTGGAGGCTGGATCCACACTGTCCGCAAACCGCCATCCACGCTTGCCAGCCCAGCCGCCATCTTCTTGCTAGCCCCATTCTCTCTCCTCTTTCCTCTCCGTAGCCACAGCAGTTATATTGGCGGCTAATTGGCTAACTGGCTACAGCTGACGGCCATCTACTACCCGAGCCAGCACTCCTCCACGTGAGGCCGAGAGCCTGTAAACTGCTTTCTGGGGCTCTGCCCCCACACTATGGCTCCGTGGGTGTTCCTTTTTGGCCTCACCATATCCTGCGTTCTTGTATGGGGAGCAGGAGCAGAGACCCCGCAGGCCGCCAGGCACGACAAATGGCGCAGCGAGCAGGGTCCCCCACATGACAAATGGCGCAGCGAGCAGGGTATGGTGCCGGCCAAGGCTCTCCAAAGGACGGTGGAGCAGTTTGTGTGTATGAACACTCAGTCTCAGGAAGACCAGGAGGAGCAGCTGCCGGAGAGCTGGACCCCCGTGGAGGGGTGGGAGGATGTGGACGGTTCTCCCACCAGCACAGGAAAAGCCATGCAGCTGCTGCAGAGATGGAGCCCCGTGGAGAGGTGGAAAGATGTGGACGGTTCCCCAACCAGCACAGGCCGGAGAAAGCGAAGGTCGTTGCAGCCCTGTGGGCCGGGGAAGTTCCTGCTCAGGCAGCCCGGATGCAGGACTTATAGTCCCAGGAGGTAACGCTTGCTGAGTCCTCCGTGGGAGATGAGGGTGAGGTCAAGGTCGTCCTTCACCCCAGGACAGCCCTGGTGAATGACTATGGACTATGGGGAATTGCCTTCCATCCCTAATTTAATGGACCGCTTGACTGTTTGTTTGGGAACTGTTGTTAGTGGAACTGGGGGATATTTGCTTTTGTCTCTTGACTGGCCGCCATTGAGAATATGTAAGCACCTTGATTGTGAGTCGCTGTTGTTCCAGCAGGGTACCCTGAGAGGCACAGAGAGAGTGGCAGTGCCCTGAGAGCCCTGGCTGAGTCCAGGAAGTCTGGCTGTGCCCACAGAGAGTGGCAGTGCCCTGAGAAATCCTAGCTGTGCCCGGGGAAACTAGTGGTACCCTAAGAAGTCCAGGAAGTCTGGCCGTGCCCAGAAGTACTGGTGGTGCCCTGAGAAACCCTAGCTGTGCCCGGGAAAACTAGTGGTACCCTAAGAAGTCCAGGAAGTCTGGCTGTGCCCAGAAGTACTGGTGGTGCCCTGAGAAACCCTGGCTGTGCCCGGGAAAACTAGTGGTACCCTAAGAAGTCCAGGAAGTCTGGCTGTGCCCAGAAGTACTGGTGGTGCCCTGAGAAACCCTGGCTGTGCCCAGAGAGCCTGGCTGTGTCCAGGATATTGCATTCACCTTCAGGCTCCTCGCACAGGGCCCCTCGCGGAAGACGCTTGTCGCGTAGATTGTGAGGCGAGAGCCTGTAGGGGTGGAGTGTGGGGGCAGAGCCCCAGAAAGTAGTTTCCAGGCTCTCGGCCTCACATAGACAGGTGCTGGCTCAGGTAGTAAATGGCCATCAACTGTGATTGCATGGCCATCAGCTGTGGCTAGTTGGCCGTCAGCTGTAACCAGTGAGCCATTGGCCACTAATATAACTGCTGTGGCTACACTAGGAGAGGAGAGGGAGAGAAGAGGAAGAAGGGGGCTAGCAAGAAGATGGCGGCTGGGCTGGCAAGTGTGCATGGCGGTTTGCGGACAGTGTGGATCCAGCCTCCAGTGAGAGTATAGTGCCGCCAGAGAGAATATAGTGGTATGACTCCCCTACCTATGGCTCCGTGGGTGTTCCTTTTTGGCCTCACCATATCCTGCGTTCTTGTGTGGGGAGCAGGAGCAGAGACCCCGTAGGCCGCCCGGCACGACAAATGGCGCAGCGAGCAGGGTCCCCTGCATGACAGATGGTTTCTGTTGATCCCCCTGTGTCCCTCCCTTCTTTGTGTGGTAGTGGTCAGGCTACTTGTCAGAACCGGTACCACCTTGTGGGGGCAGAGCCCCAGAAAGCAGTTTCCAGGCTCTTGGCCTCACATAGACAGGTGCTGGCTCAGATAGTAAATGGCCATCAACTGTGGCTAGTTGGCCGTCAGCTGTAACCAGCGAGCCATTGGCCACTAATATAACTGCTGTGGCTACGCTAGCAGAAAAAAAAAAAATGGGGGCTAGCAAGAAGATGGTGGCTGAGCTAACAAGAGCGGATTGCAGAGAGGTGGATGCCGCCAGTGAGAATATAGTGGCGTGACTCCCCTATCTATGGCTCCGTGGGTGTTCCTTTTTGGCCTCACCATGTCCTGCGTTCTTATGTGGGAAGCAGGAGCAGAGACCCCGCCAGACGACCCCCCATGATACACCTCAAAAATCCAGGGGACGTGGATGCCAACTATTGTGGGTTCCCAGGACTTTGCTGAAGTTTTCCTCGCACACTATTTTTCCAAAACCAGCTTTTGAGATTGTCTGGTACCTCTCAAAGAAGCTGGCAACCTCAAATTACAGACCTGGACTTCACTGGAGGATGTGAAGTCCTCCAGTTTACTGGGTCCCAGTTTACTGGGACCTTTATTATGGTAAGTGAAATGCAGCAGCTGCTTCTGGCTTGTGTGTGGACCAGATTTCACCACAACTGTGAGTTTCCAGCAGCGCTGGTTCCCACTTCTGTCAGGCGATGAGTAAGCGGAAATTGCGCTGTCTCTGTTTATCTGTTTATCTCAGAACATTTGAGGAAGGAAGCAAGAGTGACACACTTTTTAGGCCATGTCATTGTCCCACCCTGTGCTGGGTCTTTACAGTCTGTGGGGACAGAGCTGGGAGTGCAGTTTCCAGGCTCTCGGCCTCACATTGAAAGGTGCTGGCTCAGGTAGTAAATGGCCATCAACTGTGATTGGATGGCCATCAGCTGTAACCAGTGAGCCATTGGTCACTAATATAACTGCGGTGGCTACGCTAGCAGCGGATGGTGGTTGAACTAGGAAGCGTGGATTGTGGTTAGCACAGCGGATTGCCGCTAGCAAGTGGGGTTGGTTGGTTGGCAGAGAAGCGGGCAGATTGCAGGTCGTGTGGCTCCTGCTTCCTGTGTCTCCAACCCAGCCGCCAGCGAGACTACAGTGGTATGACTCTCCTATCTATGGCTCTGTGGGTGTTCCTTTTTGGCCTCACCATGTTCTGCGTTCTCATGTGGGGAGCAGGAGCTGAGACCCCGCCTGACACCCTGCGTGACACAGTCCTAGCCTGGCTTTGGGGCTGGGGGCGGGGGGCTGATCTTTATTCACCGCCCACTCCTCCATGTCATTCAGGCTCCTGCTCAGAGGTCACCTCCTCTGGGTGGCCCTCCCTGATTGCCCTGTCTAAAACAGCCCCGTCAGTCACTTTCTAGTACGACTCCATTGCTTAATATCCTTCATTACCACCCCCATCTGACTTGGTCTATTTCCTGTTGGCTTCCCCCATCAGACATGAGCACTGTAATCCAGAGACCTCATCTATCTTGTGCATCCCGGATCCCAGGTCCTAGCACTGTGTCTGATACAGAATAGGTGCCCAACTACAGTTTGTTGTTAAGGCACTAATTACCTGGGAGGTATACATCCACCTCCCCATTTTACATAAGTCTCCGAAAGGGCAAGCAACTTGCCCAAGTTCACACAGCCAGCAAGTGGTAGAGTTCGTGTTGTGGCTGGTCACTCATGGGTTGTGAAAGCATTCATGAGGCAGGTAGAAATACAGAAGGAAGATTTATTAAAGTAAGAGAAGGGTCAGCTGGGCAGAGTCTGCTGGAAACTACTGCCTCGAGTCTTTGTTTTGCCTGAAATGTTATACTTCGTATTTTCTAACCAGGATGTAAATTGCTTCAGCCTGTAATGGAATCTTCTATTATGTTTGGCTTTGTTCGGTGGGATGGGGGAAAGTGAGGTTAAACTGGTTCTTGAAATCTTTGTATATGCTACATAGATTTAAGTCGGAGCCAGGAGTGGATCCCATACATATGCAAAGCCTCTCCCAAGTCCTGGGGCCAGCACTGGGCCAAGTAAAGAGAACCATTGAAACTGGTCTACGTAGTGAGTGTGTAGTACACAGAGTCATTAAGGCGTGGTGGAAAGGAGGCAAAGAAAAGAAAGAAAAGAAAGCTTTCAAAAAGTCCCAAGCTAAATTACACTTGTTAATTTGAATTATACCAGAGATTCAAATATGAAAACAGAAGATTTAGTGCCACCGTTACAGTCCTCCCTGTCTTATCTTCCCGCATCTCTGATCGGCAATGAAAAATCTGTGGAGATGGGGATGAGGGTCCGTCTTCTGTAACTGCTTCAGAGCTGAGCAGGGGCGTAGAGCTGTCCCTGCCTATGAGATTGCCGGTCAAAGATGGTGGAATGACCTGGAAAATCTGGGTGGTTCTATCTAGAAACCGGATCAAGTTAGGGGCTCCAGACTGGGAGTTGGAGCTCTGGTCTCTGGGGCCGAGGGCCGTTTCAGGATCATCCTCAGGGAGGGACTGGAAGCCGTGCATGAAGTGCCATCTGCCATTAAGTGGACTCGATTCTGGAAGAGACAAATTTAACCAGCAGGTTAAAGAGGCATGGCCCAGATAGAAGTAACCTGAAAATAACAAGGAAGGGAACTAGTAAAGGTGACAGAAAGGACCGTAACTAGGATCCCTAAGAGTGAAAAGGGGGTCCCAGGTGAGGTGCAAGTAAAGAGGAAAATAAGAACTCTTAGGAGAGGTCATAAAGAGCAGCTCCAGGAGTCTGGGCTTAGTTATTAGAACGTATCAGTTCTGGGAGAGTGACGTGTTTGAAGAGGAGCTTAAGATCTTCCATTGGCTCCAGGAATGGGAGTGACAGTCTTCCTTTCTGGGGGAGTCCTGTGGGGACTTAAATGAAACACGTTTGATTGGAGGGAAGGGGACCCAGCTGCTGAGTTTCTGTAGCCCAACAGCAGTTGGGGTGCTTGGGAGAACTGTGTAAGGTCCCTTCTATTTAGGAGTTAACTGGTCTGTCAGGGACCCCCTCACTCTTTAGGCTTCTAACAATACTTGGTCCGCTGGCTTTCCGGGGCTACAATGTGTAGAGGGTTTGGTCTGGGGGGTGGGGTGCCAGTCCTTATATTTCCTGAGTGCCTGCTGAGCCTCTCCCAAGTTAATAATACAGGAAATAACAGAATTGAGGTCCGAATCTAAAGCAATGAGCAGTAATTAGAGCCATGGCGTAGAGGTCTCCTGACCAAGCTTTCCCAGAGTCCTTTTCAAGGGGCTGTATTTATCTTCACTGAGCAGGTTTCAGAGGAAATAGATCCAGAGTGAATGGTTAAGATAGAATAAATAGTTCCCATAACAATTAGAAAATGAACAGGCTTACCTGCCACGTCAAGGGTCACCCGTGGCTTTGCCCCCGTGATGAGCACAGCTTGGAAGCCTCTGGGAACTTTAGGCCCATCGGTCGATTATAGTCATTTGTGGGGCGGGAAATGGTCCCTGCTCCCTTCAGAGCCCTTTTTAGCTTGCACAGGGGTCATGGCTGATTTGGAGGATCAGGACACTCCTTACTCCATGGTCCGGGCTTCCACATCCAAAGCAGGCTCCTTTACTTGGTGTTCCTTCTCTGGGGTTGCCAAGGTGCCCCTGAAGTGGCTTTGGCCTGTACGTTAACTGCAGCAAAGAGGGTGGCCTGTCTCTGGCCTCCTCCAGTCTCACTGTTCCTTTCTTTCTTTGTCTTGCCAGTCTTGGTTGTTGAAGACATTTAAACAAATTTCCTGGCCTTCTCTAGGATCTGTGCCTTTTCATTAAGATACAACAACGGGTCAAAATTACTATCATATTCTGATAGGTCATGGAAAATATTAGGTCAAACTTAATGAATGTATCTTAAACTTAACTAGGTTTTTGGTAAAAACAGTTAAATCATGCTTTACACTGGCTTATGTCTGGCATGAGAAGGGTGCATGACCTCCAGTAGTCCTAGAATACAGAAGCTTACCTAACTATTAGCAAAACTTAGTTCTTACTACTGTGGAGATTTCGTTTTCTTCAGTAACGAAGGACCTGATTAGGACAATATAAAGCATATAAATTATTCTGATGACACATATAATCTTTGCTTTTTAGGTAGAAAACTTTTCAATAATATCAACAGCAGAACAATAGTCTGAGAAATTTGTCCTTCTTAGCAGAGAGAGAAAACTCAACTCTACTAGCTTACTGTTGATATTTAAATTTATTTACTTGATCATGTTCAGCTTAACTATACGTAAAATTCTCTCAAGATTTTTCTCAATCCTATCGAATAATTAATACTTCAGCATTTCATTGTTTTGCAATACTTACATAGTCAATAATTTTTGTCGTTTAACACAACTTAGCGAAACTAAAATCTTAAGTTACCAACAGATGCTGGGAAACTGCATCCAAGCATCCACATTATATAATTGTTACTGAAAAGTTTCATTTAAAACCGTATTTTAGTTACTTCTTAATAGTTCTTAACTCTATGAGATCACAAAGTCAATTCTCCAAGCTATGTTCTTGGCGAATTTTGCAACAGAGATAACATGAATTTACTTTAAAAGCAGGCTTATTCAGAATGCCAGCACCCAGGGAGGATGGCGGACTCCCGTCCAAAGGCCATCTCCCTTATAATGAACCCCACTATGGGCGGTCCCTGCAGGACTTAGACCAGGACCAGTGGAGTAAGGGGAAGGGGTTGCAGGAGACAGGGAAAGGGATGGGGTGGAAGAATGGGAGGGAGAGAAGGCAGGGGATGCTGAAGCCTGGGGAAGAGGAAAGTCCAGAGGCTGTCTCGGCCATGGGGGAACGTAGGATAAGACAGGATCATCAGGGAGGTTGGGGGAGTCTACCCGAAGGTATTTAGCCAAGCACATGGGGCATTGTTTCCAGAGGTCCGGATCTTGACTTAAGGCATTAAGGCTTGGATATAGGGGGCAACCAACGTAAAACCTGGTACACAACCTGGCTCCACTAACTGTGTGACTTTGGGAAAGTCGCTCAAATAGAATTCAGCCTCAGTTTCCTCATCTGTAAAATGAAAAAAATATATATCTAAAGGGCTTAGAACATATTCGGTGACATGTTGTCCAATGCTGGTGGTGGCTGCCATTCCTGCTCTAGGCTTCCTGCCCATTCTTATACACGGCAGGTCTACAGTGAACTGAGCCCCTCTAGCCATGGGGGCTCTTTCTCCTGTGTGTCCTACCACTCTGTCTAGTTTATTATACTCTGGCCTTGCCCCCTGACTCTGATGTGGATGGACTTGCTAGCAGGTGAATTCTGTTCCTGCAGAGGGGAAGAGATTCTAGGGGCAGGGTGCACGCCACCCCACTGAGGACTCGAGAACCAGCCACCTGAACACCCTGACCAGTGTGAATTGGGGAGAGGGCGGTTTGTGATCTCCCCAACATCCTACCAGTGCCAGGAGGACTGTCCTTCATGCCCTCACTCCCCGACGGCCACCCCCGAGGGTAATTCTGTACAGAGTCAAGGGCCAGGAGTGGAGCACTAGCTTTGCTGGAAGGATGATCCTCGTCATGATTCAGGGCCTCAAGATATCTCCCCCGGGATCACCCCATTGCCTGACATTCACCACTATAATTGTCTCTGGATTAATAGGGCGTTGTCCCTTATGGATGGGGGTGGAGCAGTGTGGCAGAGAGAAAAGGCGTGGGCTTGGGAATATGACAGACCCGGATTCCTTTCAGTTCTACAACTTGGTTTGCCACCTCTGAGGCTCAGTTTGCTCTTCTGTTAAATGGGTGTCTTCCCTCCTGTGGATATTGTCAGCTGGGTCTCTCTACCTGATCCCCTGGGTGCTGGCCCAGAGAGCTCAGGGGAGGGGGATGCATCACCTTGCAGGTAGACCACCTAGCACCTAGTAGGTTCACTTTATGTGGTGTACCTGACACACAGAAGGGGTATTTTATATGAAGTACCCAGCACATAGTAGGCATGCTTTGTGTAGTATGTCTGGTACTCAGTAGGTACTTTTTATGTAGAATGTCTGGCACACAGCAGGCATGCTTTATGTAGATCACTGGCATACAGTAGACAGAATTTATGTAGAGAACCCAGCACACAGTAGGCATGCTTTACGTAAGTACATAAAGCTTACTTTATGTAGGGCACCTGACACATAGTAGGTATGCTTTATGTAGAGTACTTGGCACATAGTAGGCATGCTTTACATAGCGTACCCTCCACACAGTAGTTGTGTTTTACAGAGTGCTCCTGACACTTAGTAGGCATGAATTTTAGAGAGCACCCAGCACACAGTAGTCATACTTTATGTACAATATCTGGCATACAGTAGACAGGATTTATGTAGAGTACTTGGCACACAGTAGGCACACTTTGTGGAGAGTACCTGGCACACAGTAGATGCGCTTTATATAGCACACCTGGCACACGGTGGGCACACTTTCTGTAGAGGTCTTGGCACAGAGTAGGTATGCTCTTTGAGATACCCAGCCCACAGTAGGCACACTGTACAGACAGTCCTTTGAGCAGAACAGGGTTACTGTATGTGGCGTACTGACACATAACAGCACAAGTACTGGCTGCCAGTCCTTTCTCTTTACTCCATTTTTTGGGGGGCCTCCTGATCCTTCCCACCTTCCTGTGGAATCCTCCACTCTCCCCCTCTCAAGACCTCACCTGACATCCCCTTTTCCAGATGGAGGACAGCCCAGAGGGGGCTGGCACAGCCACTAGAGCGAGAGCGAGGCAGAACTTAGTCAGGGTCTCCAAGCTCTGTCGTCCTCTGTCTGGACCCCTCAGATTTACCTCCCTCACCTTTAGGTGCCCTCTTCCCACTAGGCCCTTCCTTCCCTGAATCTGATGAGGAAATCCCTAGTCAGGCTCATTTGTTTGTTCCTGTCCCCAGCAGGCAGGTCTCAGGCCAGGCCCTGGGCTGCCTGGAAGCAGGACTTGAACTCCTGCCAGGAGGCCAAAGGCTTTTGTCTCTGAATTTTGTGATTCTGAGAGGATTCTGGGCCCAGAGTGGAAATGAGACTGAAAAGCGTTTGGGACAAGGTTCATCTGGCAACAGTCAAGTTCAAGCTTTTACCTACCACACCCTGGCATTGGCAGGGTAGAGGAGACAGTAAATCTGAGGATCCTGAGTCCCCTTTGCCTACCCTCCAACTTGCCCCCTACCCCACATGGGAGGTGCTGAGTCCTGAGGATCCAGCATCCACACTGTGTGGCCTGGAGCTAGCTCTAGGCCTCTCTTGACAATACTGTAGCCCCTCCCCCAACCTCTATTTGGGCCAGTGCCAGGTAGGGTGGAGGTAAGCAGGTGTCCTGGGATTGGCTGACCCAGCCTGGCCCCTCCCAACCGCCCCTAGTTTATAAACCAGGGCCAAAGACTTCCCAGGAGGAGGGTAGAGGAGGTTGTGTGGGCCACGCTGCTCCTGGCAGAAGGTACCAGGCTGGGGATCAGGGGCCTGGGGGTCCTGGCCCAGAGTGGGGGGGGGTGTTCAAGGTAGAGGTGGCTTCAGGGAGTGGAGTTGGTCTAGAAGTTAAGTGGCTACCAGGGGCTAACTTATCTCTCTCCCTCTCTCCCCCTCTCTGTCCCTCTCTCCCTCTCCCTCTATATCTCTATTTCTATCTCTATCTCTGTATCTGTCTCTGTCTCTCTGTCACTCTCTCCCTGTCTCTCCCTTTCAGTCTCTGTCTCTCTGTCTCTCTCCCTCTCCCTCTTCCTCTGTATTTCCCCGGTTCTCCCTTCCCTCCTGAGCCCCCCCTTGCCCATCTCTGAGCCCTCCCTGCCCCTCCCTGTCCCTCACACCCTGAGCGTCTCCCGCTATCTGTAAGCTGTCTCTGTCTCTGAGCTCACTATTACCGCCCCTGTCCTGGGCCCAGGAGCTCACCCTGTCTGCCCTGCAGGATGCCGCAGCTGAGCCTGTCCTGGCTGGGCCTGGGGCCGCTGGCAGTCTCCCCTTGGCAGCTCCTGCTACTGGTGGGGGCCTCCTGGCTCCTGGCCCGCTTCCTGGCCTGGACATACACCTTCTATGACACCTGCTGCCGCCTCCGATGTTTCCCGCAGCCCCCAAGGCGGAACTGGTTTTGGGGTCATCTGGGCATGGTGAGTATGGACAGCAGGACGAGTCTGGGGTACCAGGGTGGATGGACCTCCCAAAGGGTTAGGAATGGGGCTCAGACATGAGACCTCCCAAAGGGTTAGGAATGGGGCTCAGACATGAGACCTCCCAAAGGGTTAGGAATGGGGCTCAGACATGAGACCTCCCAAAGGGTTAGGAATGGGGCTCAGACATGAGACCTCCCAAAGGGTTAGGAATGGGATCTAGGACAGCAGAGGAGAGAAGGGTCAAGAGGAGCCTCTCTTTCCTCACTCATTCCTCAGCTTTGACATCGCAGGCCTCTTCCACGTCCTTGTCCTATCCCAATCCTGCTTTGGGTCCATTTCCTGCCTGTATTCCCCACCTTAGTGCACCTCTGAGGGGCTCCCAGAGTGGGCTGCACACAGCTGCATTGTCTCGTGGTCCCATTCTCCACAGCGAGCTTTCAGACCACCGAGGGGCGCTGTCCAGGGTCGGCTCCCTGCGTCTGGCCCATTTCCCGAGTCTGCTCACTTTGGGCTGCACTTTCACCACAGTAATTAGCTAAGATCTCCCCACCCCCACCCTCAGGGGGACAGCTCCCCCCCTCCTTTCTTTCCCTGTTCACCTTCCCCTTCTCTTACTCTTTCCCCCTAAGATGTCTCAATGGCAAGTTGCCCAACCTGGATAAAGTTGGCCACTCCCCCTTTCAGAAGTCTTCTTCAACTCCCTGCCCACACCCCAGACCTTGACCTTTGACTTGGTTCTGCTCGTTCTTAATTACACATTCAATTTGTCTCATTACTTATCTGGCTCTCCAACTTGATGGTAGCTCTGGGAAGACATTTTGTCTGCAGTGCCCAGGCCAGTGGCTGGCATACAGCAGGCACTTAATAAATGTTTGATCACCTAAGTGATGAACTTGCCGCAGTTGGTCAAAGCCGAAGGGATGTGTCCAGCCTTGGAGGCAGCAGGAATGTTACCAAGTGACAGCAGTTCTGTTTCCTCCTCTGAGGGCTTGGCCATGGGGCTGGCCTTAGTCACTTTTCTCTTCCAGTCCCTCTTGCTGCAGACCTCAGCTGAGTTACTCTCCCTCTTTGGACCAATCTCACCTCAGCGTCCTTGGGGAGCAGGGAGCAGGTCACAAGAGTGAAAACAACTTATGTTCATCTGACTGGAGCACCTGGGGTATTTGTCAGGCTTGGATGGGGCATCCTGAGGGACTGGGGAGGACACCTCCCCACGAGGTGACCCGCCCTCCTTCCCCTTTTGGGGGATGTGGCCTCCGTTTCTTCATTTGTAAATAGCATGATTGTTGGGGGTGTCCATAGGTTGAGGAGACATAAATAGACAGATAGAGAAAGATGCACTCTGACTGTAGATAGACAGGCAGGATGTACTAAGATGGATGATAGATAGATAGTTAGATAATAGACGGGATGCACGAGCCTGGCCAGCAGAAGAGGCTCACAGGTGTTAGGTGCCTTTCTGATTGATGAGAAGAGTTCACGTCTGTCCCTTGGGGTCTGCAGACCCTTCACCATTCAAAGAACTGAAGGCCGTATCGACTGGCTAGGACGTGAAAGTATGTGGGACAAGATCTGGGGACAAGTCCTGAGGCCACCCTGCTGCCCATAAACCTCATGGGACCTCCCCATGTACCCCCCACTCCATGCCTGAACCACCCCAAGGTGAGAAAACTCCATCTCTTCCAGCCAAGGTTGGCCTCTCTGTGGACAGAGAGTATGTCTTCTCCTTGTGCGCTGGGGTGAAACTGGGGACTTGAGGAGGCCTCCAGGACCCTCCTGCCCCAAGAGGGAAGGAGCAGGAAGAAGCAGAGTCCCTCCATCCATGCAGAATCTGCACACACTGCCCACTGCAGAGGCTGCAGGGGGCGCTGCTGTGGCTCCTTCTGGGGAGTGACAACCCTGCGTTGCTTGCAGATCACCCCCTCTGAGCAGGGCTTGAGGGACGTAACTCAGCTGGTGGCCACCTGCCCCAAGGGATTTATGACCTGGCAGGGTCCCATCATGCCCCTCGTCGTTCTATGCCACCCTGACATGGTCCGTGCCATCACCAATGCCTCAGGTACCTACACAGAGCTTGCCCCAGCTCTCTTCCCCTCTGTTCTCTCAGCCTTCTTTCTCTTTTCTTTATGCATTCAAACCCGCCTCCTCCCTCTAATGCCATCTGTCCCCGTCCTGGTGTCCTGGGCACCACTGGGGCCCCAAGAGGTTTCCATTCAAGGTCCTCTTCTGGAGGAAGCCCCAATCTTGAGGAGACAGATCTGGATAGAGAGATCCCCAACCTGGTGTGGTCAGGAATTGTCCAGAGGAGGCTGTGGCAGCCCAGAGGAGAAGCAAGTTCTCTGCTGGGGTGGGCAGGAAAGCTTCCTGGAGGAGGAGATGCTGGAAATGGATCTGGAACAATGAGCAGAAATGTTTTTAAAGCAGAGGGTAGAATGATACAGTAGGCATTGCTAGCATCCCAGGCACCCTACCAGGCCTGGCCTCAGACTTACCCACCCCCTTCAGGCCCAGAGCAATGGTGGCTTGCAGCTGGTGGAGGCCTGTGCTTGCTGTTTCTGTGATGTCTGTCTCTGGTGGATCGGTTCCTTCTGCTCGATCCTGTGGCTCGTCCACTTCACATTCATTGCTCTGTTGCTACAGGCCCCAGGAATTTCCCCAAGGAGACTCCACCCCTGCCTGGATCCCTTCCCTTCCTCTCTACCTTACTCATCCCCGTACAGATCAGGCTGAGCAGGTAACGGGCAGCATTTGACAGAGAGCTTGGCTCAGACACAAACATTCTGGGTGACTGTGGCCAGGTCCCCTGCTTTCATTGGCTGCCGAGGTCTCTTTCATTTCTGAGGAGTAGAAACTCAATCTTGTGTGGTCTAAGCAAAAAGAGGGAATTGCTCAACTGTCAGTTCCACAGAGCTTGCCTTCAGGCACAGCTGGATCCAGGTGTCAAACAATGTTCTCAGAACTCTGTCTTCGTTTCTTAGTTCTGTTTTCCTCTGTGATCTCTTCACTCTCATTCTGGTAAAGATGAATCCCAGAAGCTCAGCCCCCATGGAAAAGTAAGCTTATTCCCAACGTTCCAGGAACTTACAGGACTCACTTTAATTTGCCTGTCTTCGCCCCTTGTTCCATCACTGCCACTCTGATTGCCCCTGTCTTGGCAGACATAGGGTTCTCAGAGTTTTTGGTCTGGAGTTCAAAGCAGTTTGATGGTTAAGAACTCAGGCTCTGGATTTAGACAGACCTGTGCTCTGGTCTCAGGCATGCCACTTACGATCCGGGACACCAGGGGCAAGTGACTTCATTGTCTGGAGCCTCAGTTTCCTTCTCTGGAAAATGGAGACAGAAGAGAGGTCAGGTGAATGTGGTGCTTAGGATCCGAATGAGGAAACACTCTGAGTGTCGTGTAGCAAGGGTGTTGGGGGGACCCCACGAGGAGGATGACCTGCTGGGTAAGATTCGTGGGGCTCAGGTCTGGGCCTCTGTCCTGCAGCAGGTCCTTCTCTTTGCAGACCTAGAAGAGTGTGAATTGGGTCCTTTTTGTTCTTCTCCAGATTCGCAGCTCAGAGGAAGGTCTCCTGTATACACAGGGCCTGGCGAGCACCTATGGGGATGTGTGCTGCTGGTGGGTGGGGCCCTGGTATGCGGTCGTTCGCATCTTCCACCCCACCTGCATCAAACCTGTGCTCTTTGCTCCAGGTACACATGCCCCTGGCCACAACTTGCGTGTTGCTGAGGTCTCTGTGCTGCCTCCAGCTGGTGGGGTTGACCCAGGTGCAGACAAGAGGGGCTGTCTCTGTCTCATCTGCACCCCCACCTGCCCTCCCTCCAGTCACGTTTGCTTCTTCCTAGGGTGTGTCTGTGTGACATCTTCTGTATGGCCATGGCTGGTCACATTTATGTTTCCACCTGTGTCCTAGTTACAGCTGGTGTATGTTCACACCTGGGATCAAATAGAGATGGCCTCAGTCATGTCTGGGGTTGAGCTGTGGCCAAGGATATTCGAGACATGTTGAGGACCATCTGCTGCTTGTCTGAGATTGTCTGGTTCTCCCGCCCGTCATGTCTGGGCCATGTTTGCGATTTGTCTGACATCTGGGACCCAGGGTCTAAGAAATGTCTGATACCTTATGTGCGTCTTGTCCAAGGCAGGTAATAGGGTATGTCTGGGTCACACCAGGTCCATGTCTGTGATATTAATGGAACCATATTTAAATCCTGTCTGGGCCCATCGGTGGGACACACTGAGGTCATGTCAGATTGTTTGCATCTATGTCAGAGTATGTTGTGTCATGTCAGGGTGTATCATGCATGTTGTATCATGTCAGGACATGTTAACACATGTTGGGGCCATGTCAGATGTCCCAGAGTGCTGGGGTAGACAGTGTCTTGTAAATCCCTATAACGGTGTTTTGTAGAGCGCTGGGCTGTGCTTGGGTGTGTACAGCATGTTGGACCATGTAGGAGCCATGTCAAGGTGTGCTGGGCATGTTGTTGCATGTTGGGGTGTGTCTAAGTACATGGGGGTATGTCTGTGGGCTCTGCTTTTGCTCTTCTCTGCTGCAGCCTGGTCTAGTCCCTCCTTGCTTCCCTCCTCCTCCCTGTTTCTTCTGCCCTTGTCCCATTCCTGCTATGCTGGGCTTGGAGGGGGAATGCAGACCCCTGGCTGGGAGCCTCCTCCCCCACCAAAAGTTCCTCCCCTCCCCCTCTTCACGGCCTCTGATGGTCCTCATTCATCTCAGCCACCATTGCGCCCAAGGACAGTATCTTCTACAGCTTCCTGAAGCCTTGGCTGGGTGAGTAACTGTGGGTGAAGGGGGTTGGGAACACCACTGAGGGGCTAGGGGAAGGTGCTGCCCTTACCCACTCCCTGTGGCTGCCTCTACTAGGGGATGGGCTTCTGCTGAGTGCTGGTGACAAGTGGAGCAGCCATCGTCGAATGCTCACACCTGCCTTCCACTTTAACATCCTGAAGCCCTATTTGAAGATTTTCAATGACAGTGTGAATGTCATGCACGTGAGTCTCTTGGACCCAGGGGCCCAGCTGGAGCCTCAGGGTGATGGGGGCTCAGAGACATCTTGAATTCTGGCTCTTCTGGGTGGCTTTATGATCGTTGCTCTTCCTTTCTGAGCCTCAGTTTCCTCAGCTGTAAATTGGAAAAACAGTCTCAATTTTGTCAGGTGGTCAAGATGACCTAATGGAGTCATGTCTTTGGCACATAGTGGATGCTCAAAGGCATTAGTTTCTATGCTGCCCTCACAGAAGCCTTGGACTCCTGAGGCACAGTTGATGGTAATGATGAATATTGCACAGTAGTTATTGATGAGTAATAAACAACTTCAAAACAATAAGGTTTATTATTGCCAACAAGTCTGTGAGACAGTTGGCTGGGTCTTCTGGATGTGGACAGGGTCACTCATGTGATCAGCTGTGGGTCAGGCAGGCAGCTTTGCTGCCCTGAGCTCAGTCCTCTCACCTGATTGGGGTTTGGCTGCATGGTGACCGAGGATGGTCTCAGCTGGGACAACTGGGCTTTGTTTCATGGGCTTCTCCACCATCTATCTATCTATCTATCTATCTATCTATCTATCTATCTATCTAGCTAGCTAGCTAGCTAGCTATCTATCTCGTGCATGGGTATCGCAGGCTCTTCACATGGCAGAAGCAGGTTTCCAAGAGATTGAGAGGAAGCTGCAATGTCTCTTGAGATCTAGGCAGAGGATCATCACCTCATCATTCTCCACATGGTCTATTGGCCAAAGCAAGTCAAAAGGCCAGCATAGGATCAAAGGTGGTGCAATAGGCTCCACCTCCTAATGGAAGATGGTGAAAAATCACATTGTAAAAGGTGTGGATACATACAGGGAAGCGAAGGACTGGAAGTAAGAGTTTTATGAAGTGCCTGGGATTTTTCCATACTTGTAAGCTGACAAGTGAATGTGTTACTATTTCATGGAGTCTGCCAGAAGATGTGAGACTCCTGGGTCAGAGACAAAGGACAGTTTATTACTCATGGAACATCAAATGGCACGTGCTTCTTATTGGTTTGCATTCTTTCTCCAAGTCACCAAATCCCATAGGGTGACACAGGTGGATTTCAGTGGATGTCTACTCGTGTAGTAGGTTGCAATAAGGGAGGTGAACACTAAGTTTAGGGACTCGACAAGGTCTGACAATTAAGTTCGCGAACTTGCCACCGTGCGCTTCCATTGGCAGCACTGTACAAACAGCTCGGTAAGGTTTCATAACCTTGGTATATCAGTGTCTCACAGCTGTGTTCGTGTTGATGTGTGACAGTGTCTTGCTGAGTGGCATTCATTATTGTTGCATGTTTTTGTGTGCTGTCATGCGAATGTCTGAGCTTGAATTACAGCAATGAACAAACATTAAATTTCTTGCTAAACTTGTGTAAAGGGAAGTGAAATCAGGGACATGTTAGTCTAAGTTTATGTGGATAATGCCATGAAGAAAATGGCAGTGTACAAATGGATTAAATGTTTTTCTGAGGGGAGAGAACACGTCATTGATGAAGAGAGGTCAGGGCGGCCGGTAATGAGCAGAACTGATGAAAACATTGCAAAAGTTCATCAAATTGTGTGTCAAAATTGTTGGCTGACTGTGAGAAGCATAGCAGACCAAGTAAACATCGATAGAGACACCATTAGGAAAATCTTAACTGAAAATCTTGGCATGAGAAAGCTGTGTACAAAAATGGTCCCAAAGGAGCTCACTGATGAACAAAAGGAAAGGAGAGTCAAAGTTTGCCAAGACCTTTTGGAGAGGCAAGACGATGTTTGGGCCATGTTATCACTGGTGATGAAACATGGCTGTACCAATATGACCCTGAAACAAAGAGTCAAAGTGCACAAAAGAAGTCAGCCAATTCTCCATGACCAAAAAAGTTCTGTCAGTCCAAATCAAGAGACAAAACGATGTTGCTAACCTTTTTTGATATCAGAGGGATTATTCATTATGAATTTGTACCAACTGGACAAACAGTTAACGAAGTTTACTATTCGGAAGTGCTGAAAAGGCTGCGTGAAAAAGTTGGAGGAAAACGACCTGAACTTTTTGCCAACAATTCATGGCTCTTGCATCACGACAACGCACCAGCTCACACGGCACTGTCTGTGAGGGAGTTTTTAGCTAGTAAACAAATAACTGTATTGGAACACCCTCCCTACTCACCTGATCTGGTCCCCAATGACTTCTTTCTTTACCCGAAGATAAAGGAAATATTGAAAGGAAGACATTTTGATGCCATTCAGGACATCAGGGGTAATATGATGACCGCTCTGATGGCCATTCCAGAAAAAGAGTTCCAAAATTGCTTTGAAGGGTGGACTAGGTGCTGGCATCAGTGCATAGCTTCCAAGGGGAGTACTTTGAAGGTGACCATAGTGATATTCAGCAATGAGGTATGTAGCATTTTTTCTAGGATAAGTTCTCTAACTTAATTGTCAGACCTCGTATGACTTTTATAGCAATTGAAAGCAAGCCTAATATTTGTCTAAGGAGAGACATTACCCCATCCCTCAAGGTTGTTTGCTGCAAATACAACTCGGAGAGATGACTCAGGTGAAGAACATCAGGACCTTACATTTTTGGCATACTTATCAAGGTTGTTCAGGGGTGCTCAGGGCCCATAGAGGGCTACTTCTCCCAACATGGGACATTTTCCTAATCAATTCATAACAATGAAAGTGGTAAAAGCTAACATTTATTGAGCACTTACTATATGCCAGAAATAATGTGCCAATTCCATGACATATGTTGTCTAATTTTCATAACTCTATGAAGTAGAGATTATTTTTCCCCGTTACATATGATGAAATTGAGGTGCATAGACTTTAGAGGCCTGCCCATGTTCACCCAGCTGGCAAGTGAGCTAATACATGGATCTGGAATTCCAATCTGGTTTGTTGGACACCAAAGCAGGTTATCTTCACTGTTACTGAAGATTTGACAGGTGGAGCCCATGGGAGGGCAATGAGTTGACCAAGGTCATAAGAGACAGAGCTGGACCTTGAACCCAGGTCTCCCTACTGCCAGGCATGGGGTCTTCATATCCTTAGAGTAACAGCTTCCACTCCCACTTAAGCCTGGTTCTCCTTGGGGATGGGTGCCTGGGGCAGAGGACTAAGAGGCTGGGTCTTGGGGAGTCTGTTCAGCTGGGGCTGGGGAAGGACTCAGGGAAGCCCAAGCTTTGTCCCCTTTTCTGTCCAGGCCAAGTGGCAACGCCTGACCTCAGAGGGCAGTGCCCGTCTGGACATGTTTGAACACATCAGCCTCATGACCCTGGACAGTCTGCAGAAATGCGTCTTCAGTTTTGACAGCAATTGCCAGGAGTGAGTCTCTGCCCAGAGCCCGGGAACATGAGCCATAGACCTAAGGGAGTAGATGGAGGGAGGACTGACCAGGGCAACCAGAAGTGCCTTCCTAGAGGAGGTGGGTCAGAGATGGACATTAAAGGACAAGAAAGAGGAAGGAGAAAGAGTCATCTTTTCAGGTGGGTAGAAATGTTTGGTAAACGCCAGGAGTCTAGGAGGAGCAGAGTGTGTGCAACAGTGAGGAGACATCTTGGAAATGAGGTTGGAGGGCTTGGCAGGGGTTAGATCTTGAGGCCATTCAAAGGCCAGGAAAAGGGGTATGAACTTTATCCTGAGGTTTCCAGAGAGCTACGGAAGGTGTTTGAGCAGATGAGGGTGGTGGTCAAAGCTGAGCTTGGACGTCTGACTCTAGAGAAGACCAACTATTGTGTGGATCCTGGACAGTGTTGACATTGGATGCAAGGAGACTAGGGAGGGGGCTGGGCCCATTCACCAGCTGGGAGAGGATGAAGTCTGCGCTGTGAGGACAGTTTTGGGAAGAAGGGGCAGACACTAGGTTGGAGAGAGGTGAGAAGCATGATATTTAAGCTATGCTCGGGGTGCCTGGGGCACGGATGCACAGAGATAGGAGGGAGGGAGAGAAGAAAGTCTGGAGAGTCATGTCTCCTGCATCAAACCCAACATGTATCTGTGGGGTCATTTGTTCCTGGATACTCAGTTTCCTAAGGGGAGGCAGCTGCTGGCTTCTGGGGGTAGGTGCTCTTTGGTCTTCCAGTGAGCAAAGTTGTTGCCTCCCTTCTTGCCCTCATCCTTCAGGAAGCCCAGTGAATATATTGCCGCCATCTTGGAGCTCAGTACCCTTGTGACAAAACGGCATAATCAGCTCTTCCTACATGTGGACTTCCTGTACCACCTCAGCCCTGATGGACAGCGCTTCCGCCAGGCCTGCCGCCTGGTGCATGACTTCACAGATGCCGTCATCCAGGAGCGGCGCCGCACCCTCTCTGATCAGGGTATTGATGACTTCCTCAAGGCCAAGGCTAAGACCAAGACTTTAGACTTCATTGATGTGCTCCTGCTGTCCAAGGTGGGCTTCTCTGGGATCTGAATGCACATAGTAAAAAGGATCTTGATTTCAAATGTCAGATCGAAGAACTTGGGCTTGATGCCGAGGGCACTGGGGAGCCATGGAGGGTGCTTGAGGGAGGGAGAGAAGGGTCAGGGATAAGTTTTAGAGACGACTGTGTGCCTTGCAGTCTGTAGGGGACTGCTAAGTCTAAGGTTTTACTCTACCTCCAAGTTAATAAGTTAGTTTAACACACACACACACACACACACACACACACACACACACACACCAGAACTATGGATCAGAGCAGCCCATTTATTACTCACAGCAGCAACAGCAGCTAGAATAGAACTGTAGCTCTGGTTCCCCATTCCCAAATTCTTCCAAGGGCTACATGGTGCTTTTACCTGTACATGCAGCCATGCTTGCATCACAGGGGTGGTACCTCCACAGTTTGAATCTTGGAACTTATATGAGACAGCTGACACATCTGCCCCTTCTTCCCTATGGGAGGGGGAGAGGAAGAGGGAGAGGGAGAGAGCGAGAGAGATTGTTATTGTTCTGGAGCATAAACAAATTCTCTTCAGTGAGAAGGCAAAGTCTATAGGTTTAAAACCCATTCCTTATCTCCAGGAAGATAAAGAATCTCTAGATTTACTGTCCTAGAATGTGAACAACTTGCTCTGGAGCAAAGCTCAATTTCTAACTCCCAAGGCAGGTTGCCATTCAATCATCCTGGAACCCAAGTTGCCATTAACTTTTTTCTCAGAAAGCCCTCATCACATAGAAACATGAAAATACTCACGGGTCATTGATTCCTCCCACCAGGAGGCAGGGAGGCCAAGGGGGAGGCTTGTGGGTTGAGGCCTCCGGCGATAGTGAGTAAGGGAGGTCTGGGAGTGCAGGGTGGACTTGGGTGTCCGGATGGATGATGGAGACTGTCTCAGGGGCACTCAGAGCTGGTATGATTAAGAGTCATGCTTTATCTCCAGGATGAAGATGGGAAGGCATTATCAGACGAGGACATTCGAGCTGAAGCTGACACCTTCATGTTTGAGGGTGAGGCTCCCAGCGTGAGACTACAGAGGAGGCAGGGGTCTCTCCATCCCAGGGACTTGGTGGGTGACCCCTGCACCAACCCATCCTGCCTCCTCCTCCCCACGGTTGAGGGGCTCAATGTAAGGGCGCTGTCCAACCCCTGGTGCTGAAGCAGCCCAGAAACCCCGGCCTGTCTGGCTGCCTTTCAGGCCATGACACCACAGCCAGCGGCCTCTCCTGGGTCCTGTACAACCTCGCGAAACACCCAGAATACCAAGAGCGCTGCCGGCAGGAGGTGCAAGAGCTCCTGAGGGACCGTGAGCCTAAAGAGATTGAATGGTGAGTGCAGGTTCTCATGGCCTCTCCTTGAACCCCTCTCATTGGCTCTGCTCCCAATGTGGAGAAGAGGGAAGATCTTTTTTTGTTGATTCTGTCATCCTGTCATACCATTTAGTGGCAATGAGAGCAGAACCCAGAGGCAGGGTCTGCCATACAGCCTGGATAGCAGGGGAAATGTTACAGGCTTTGGGGATAGAAAGATCTGGGCTGCTGTGAGAATCAGTGACAATGTGTGAGGGCAGATGATGCCACTTAGCACATATTCAGTAAGTGGACTTTCCCTCCATTCCCTTCCTTTTCCTTGTGAAATCAGTTTTCAAACATCTTCATTCCTTGCACGTTTACTCAGCTCCTGCCTCCTAATTCCTTCCACATTGTTCAGTCCAGGATTCACAGAGGACACTTAGGGATTGAAGTCACTCAACTCTTGTCCAGGAACACCTGCATCTTCATCTATTCAGTCCCTGTTCAGCAAACACCGCCACGTGACCTTCTCACCCCAGTTCTGTGCTGTCTCCCATTCTTCCCAGCCCCACTCTGTGTCCTGGAGACCTGGGAACAATCCAGCCCCAGCCTTTGCCTTCTAGCAGCTCCCAGCAGGTCAGGGCGCTCCAGTCCCCATGGGCAGGGCTGGGGTTGACAGTAAGACAGGCAAAGCTGAGGGTGGAGAGAGTGTCTCAGCTGAGACTCTGAATGCTGATCAGTAGATATTTGCATGTATTTGGGGTGCAGTTAGGTCAAGAAGACACCTGGGTAAAGTGAATGTAGAAGGGCAGAGGGAGAGGGAGAAGGGAGAGGGAGAGAGAGTGGGAGGGAGAGAGGAAGAGAGAGAATGAGAGGGAGAGAAAGAGAGAAAGGAGGTGGGGGAAGGAGAGAAAAAGGAGAGGGAAGAAGGGGGAAGGAGGGAGCGAGGGAGGGGGAGGGGGAAGGGGAGGGGGAGGGGGAGGAGGAGGGGGAGACGGGGGGGGGGCCCCCCGCGGGGCGGGGGAAGACTGCAAGCAACGCTAATGGCTTCAATTTTAACCCAAGGACAATGAAGAACCACTGGAAGTATTTGAGCAGGAGGACAGATGAGCTCTGGGTACCAGAGTTCTAGGGCTAGTGTCGGGGACACCCTGGAGAATGGGGACCCAGGGAGGGGTTTCTGAGGCCTGAGCCATTCCAGGGGCTGGGGATGGTGAGGAGGCATTAGGCTGGACAGGCATTTTGGAGGTAATGTTCTCCACTCAAAGCATTTGCTCAGCACAGCAGTCTTGTGAGGTGGAGAAACATTGTTACATGTTTTCAAGGAAGTCTTCAAACAGAATTGTACATTTAGTTAAAAAGAAATGAGTACAAAATGGTTTATGATAGAAATTAACTTCCTTCTTAATTCCCACCCTAGGAGTAACTTCCATCAGTGATTTCCTCTGTGTCCTTTCAGGGTTGGTGTTTTGTAGTTTTCCAATTTTGAACTAGTTAACTATATCAGCTATTAAGAATGTAAATCACACAAAAAGAAGGGGATTAAAGAAAAAGAATTCAGCCCCCTTACTGGATATTTATACAAGCTTTTATACAAGTTTTCCAGTGAATTCTCTTGCTTTTTCTAAGGATAAAATCGCTATTTGCCAAAAATGGCACATTTACCCCCACATTTCAAATTGCATTACTATTCCCCCCCCTTGTCTAATTGCATTAGTTAGTATCTCTAGTATCGTGATAAATACGAGTAAACCATTGGATCTGTTTCTTTTCTTTCTTACTCATTTGCCTTTTGACTTTGCTCTCCTGCCATAAAAAGTATTATATTTTTTATGCAAATTTGTAAACCTTTTTATGGTGCGCTTTTTAAAATTTTATTAGTTTCAGGTGTACAAAGCAACATAATAGTTAGACATTTACACCCCTCACAAAGTGATAATCCCCCTCCCCACAAGCTGCTACCCGTCTGACATCGTATATAACTTAAATACCATTGACTCTCTTCCTTGTGCTGTACTCCACCTCCCGTGACATATATATATATATATATATATATATATATATATATATATATATATATATTTTTTTTTTTTTTTTTTTCCTCCTTATATTGACATACAATATTATTCTACTTCAGCTCTTCAGGTGTATAGCACTAGTCAGGCATCTACACAGTCTATGACGTGATCCCCCGATAAGTCCAGTGCCCATCTGGCACCTTACATAATCTTTATAACATTGTTGATTATATTCACCTTTCTGTATTTCATATCCCCATGACTATATTGTGACTACTAATTTGCTCATTCTACTCCCTTCACCTTCTCCCCCATCCCCTCCTCCTTCCCATCTAGCAACCAATTTTTTTTCTGTATCTCTGAGTCTATTTCTGTTTGCTCATTTATTCTGTTCTTTAGATTCCATATATAAGTGCAATCATATGGTATTTGTCCTTCTCAGTCTGACTTATTTCAGTTAGCATAATATTCTCAAGGTTCATCCATGTTGCAAATGGTTAAGATTTCATTCTTTTTTATAGCTGAGTAATACTCCATTGTATAAATGTACCACAGTTTCTTTATCTAATTGTCTATCTATGGGCATTTCAGTTGTTTCCGTATCTTGGCTATTGTGAACATAGGGGTGCATGTATTTTTTTGAATTAGTGTTTTGGACTTCTTTGTATAGCTACCCAGGAGTGGAATTGCCGGGTCATAAGGTAGTTCCATTTTCTACTTTTTGAGGTACTTCCGTACTGTTTTCCATAGTGGCTGCACCAATCTGCATCCCACCAACAGTGCACAAGGGTTCCTTTTCTCCACATCCTCGCCAGCACTTGTTGTTTGTTGATTTATTGATGATAGCCATTCTGACAGGAGTGAGGTGGTATCTCATTGTGGTTTTTATTTGCATTTCTCTAATGATTAGTGACATTGAGCATTTTTTCATGTCTGTTGGCCATCTGTACTTCCTCTTTAGAGAAATGTCTCTTCATGTCCTCTGCCCATTTTTTAATAGTGTTGTTTTTTTTGTATTGAGTTGTATGAGTTTTTAATAAATTTTGGAGATTACCCCCTTTTCAGATGTATCATTGGTGAAGATCTTCTCCCACGCAGTAGGCTGCCTTTTTGTTTTATTGATGGCTTCCTTTGTGTGAAAAAACTTTTTAGTTTGATTTAGTCTCACATGTTTACTTTTTTCTTTATGGTGGGCTTTTGTGTATTGTTTTGCTCAGAAAATCTTCTAAAAATACCTGGCTAAATTTTTTCCTGGTACTTCTGCAACGCTGCTTTTCTTTCTTCTTTAAAACACTTCATTGAGGTTTGACTGACATACAAAAGTTGTACATGTTTGACGTATACAACTTAATGAGTTTGGAGATATTTGATCCACCTGGAATTTATTGTTATATATAGAGAGCATCTCATGGGGCAGCAGGAGGGCTGGGGGCGGGGGTGTCTGGTTTTGCTCCCTGAATAACTGTTGGGGGGTGTTCCTTAGGGACGACCTGACCCAGTTGCCTTTCATGACCATGTGCATCAAGGAGAGTCTGCGCTTGCACCCCCCGGTGACGGTCATCTCCCGCCGCTGTACCGAGGACATTAAGCTCCCTGATGGCCGTGTCATCCCCAAAGGTGCTGGCAATGACAGGGGCAGGAGTCACCCAGGCAGGAAAAGGGGCCCATCAGGCAGGGGGACCTGTTCCTGACTGAGCCCTCCTCTTTCACAGGTGTTATCTGCCTTATCAGTATTTTTGGGACCCACCACAACCCACTCGTGTGGCCAGACCCTGAGGTGCTGCTTCCTCCTCCCCTCCTCCTCCTTGTCCACTCCCCTTGGGGGACCTCAGGGAGGGCACAGGGTTCTGACGCCCCCCCATCCTACACACTTCTGCCTGTCCAAGGCGGGCTGACCTGGGAGACCCCACCCAACAGCCCTTTGTTGGCCTCTCGCCCCTAGGTCTATGACCCCTTTCGCTTCGAACCAGAAAACGTCAAGAAGCGGTCACCTCTGGCTTTTATTCCCTTCTCAGCGGGACCCAGGTGAGAACTGTGGGCATCTGAGTCAGGCAGGGGGACACACGGAGGAAGAAGGGAATTGAAGAGGGTCAGAGTTCGGGCTCTCCTTTCCTCCCCTCCCCCAGAGATTGTGGGTAAGGGTCTGGGGAATGGGGGTTGGGTAGGTTCAAGGAGGGGTCCCCCAGTGTGCTCAGAACCCTCTCTCCCGTCTGCTGGTCTGAGTTGGGGGCTGGAACCAGGGGATATGTCGGCCTACATGGGGGTCCCAGGCACAATTACCCCCCTTCTCTACCCCTGCGGGCTGGGATGGGCTCCGGGTCAGGTCCCACCCGCAATCTGAGTCCCTCCTCCCTCACGCCCGCAGGAACTGCATCGGGCAGACCTTCGCCATGACCGAGATGAAGGTGGTCCTGGCACTCACCCTGCTGCGCTTCCGCGTCCTGCCAGATGAGGTGGAGCCGCGCAGGAAGCCGGAGCTCATCCTGCGAGCGGAGGGCGGGCTTTGGCTGCGGGTGGAGCCGCTGAGCGCCGGCCCCCAGTGACCCTCGGCTGCCTGACCTGCGATCCACCTGACCCTACGTACCTCCAGTTGCAGCTTCTCAGAAAAAAAACCAAAAACAAACATGTGCTATCACCTCTGTCCCAGCTTCCCCGAGAGCCAGCAGGGGGCGCTTGGGGGATCTGGTGTTTCTGAGCCCAGACCTCCACTGCCTCTCCAGATGACCACGGGGCCTCACCCCATCGTGGGTTCAGTGCCCAAGCATGGATTTTATCCTGTAGGCCAGAGGGAGCTATGGGAGGTGTTTGAGCAGGAGAGGGACAAGGGTTAAAGACAGGACTTAAGGGGCACGGTTGAGGCTCTGAGTCACGCAGGAGAACCCATAGAGGCAGATTCATTTCTCTGAGCTGCAGGTGCCTCCCCAAACAGAGGTCCCTGGCCAGCCCAGAACACAGGGGAGAAGCCAGCAGTCCACACACCCTGGCATCCTTTCCAGGATTCTTAAGTTCTCCTCCCCACTCGTGTCAACATTCCATCACTGTGTGTGCCCTGCCCAGTCGCTCCATCCCTCTGGTGACTCTCTTGCCCGGCCTTCAGGAAAGCCCCTCACTTCCCTTTTCGGAGCCCCTTGATACTGCCCAGGCAGCCTGAGCCCCCACTGTGTTCTACGCGCTCTCATAAGAGTGTGGGGCAGGCAGGGCTCGTCCCTGCCATTCACCTCCAGGTTCCTTCTTCATTCCCCCCAAAGGCCACCCTTGGCCCATCTTGGGGTGGGGTGGGGACAGGGCCATCCCATAACTCCTGAAATTCAAAGCGAGACCATTGGAAACAAAAATCGGCCCCAAGAGTATCGGCTTTTGAGTCAGGCTGCTTGGGTTTAAGTTTCAATGACTTAGGCAAGTCAGTTCCCTTCCCTGTGCCCTGGTTACCTCAACTATGCAATAGAGACAACAGCAGTATGCAGCTCAGGGTTGTCTCAAGGACTTGTGAATGCTCAATAAATGTTGCCATTATTGCTTTTTCTCTCAGAATTCCTGGCTTTTCATGCCTGCTGTCTTTGATGCCTGTTATTTCTGCAATGTGTTTTAAGAGTATATCTTGGAACTAAAAGGCAAGCCTTCTAGTATCTGTGCTCCTTGCACGAGCTCTCTCCCCCCCTTGCGGCCATGCATGTCAGAAATAATTGCTTAGTGGTGAGGCCTGAAAGTGTGAGAAGGAGCAGAACCTCAGGTCATATCTCAAGGCAATATCCTGCTACAAATGTAGTTCTCCTTTCACAGCCAAAGGGACTGCGCCACCAAGCCCCTGCTGACCCCTTGGACCTTCTATCCAACTCATCTCCCTCCCTCACTTCACTCACTCACCCTGGCCTCCATTTGGATCTGCTACTATACCTAGTCTTATCTCTCCTCAGGGTCTTTGCCTGTGCTGTTCCCTCTGTGGGGATGCTCTTCTCCCAGATCTTTTGTGATTGTGTCTCATCATTCAGGACTCCACTGAAATGTCACCTCCTCATAGAGGCTTTTCCTTCACTATGGAAGTACCATCCCATCCCAGTTAATTTCCATCTCATTACTCCATTTATTTCCCTTGTAGGTCTTACTGTCATCTGGAATAATCTTGTTTATTTGTTAATCGTGTGGACTATTTATTAAGGTTAAAATATCCATTAGTTACATCAATGAGAAACTGCAAGGTCCTTTGATGATGAGTTGGCCCAAAGCATAGAATTGGACAAATGACCCAATGGTGAGGCTGTGGAGAAAAGGGACCCCTCACCCACTGTTGGTGGGAATGTAAATTGGTGTAGCCATTGTGGAAAACAGTATGGCGGTTCCTCAAAATAGTAAAAATAGAACTACCCTATTGTGGGGGCAGAGCCCCAGAAAGTAGTTTCCAGGCTCTCAGCCTCACATAGACAGGTGCTGGCTCAGGTAGTAAATGGCCAACTGTGATTGCATGGCCATCAGCTGTGGCTAGTTGGCCGTCAGCTGTAACCAGTGAGCCATTGGCCACAATATAACTGCTGTGGCTATGCTAGCAGAGAGAGGGAGAGAGAAGAGAAGAAGAATGGGGGCTAGCAAGAAGATGGCGGCTGGGCTGGCAAGCGTGGATGGCGGTTTGCGGACAGTGTGGATCCAGCCTCCAGTGAGAGTATAGTGCCGCCAGAGAGAATATAGTGGTATGACTCCCCTACCTATGGCTCCGTGGGTGTTCCTTTTTGGCCTCACCATATCCTGCGTTCTTGTGTGGGGAGCGGGAGCAGAGACCCTGCAGGGTCTCCCGCACGACACCTATGATCCAGCAATTCCACTTCTGGGTATTTATCCAAAGGAATTGAATTCACTATCTCATAGTGATATATGTACCCCTATGTCCACTGCAGCATTATACACAATAGCCAAGATATAGAAATAACATAGATGTCCATCAATGATCAATGAATGAATGAATAAAGAAAATTTGGGGTATACACACACATCCACCACCACCACCCCCAGACACAGAGGTATATTTTTCAATCATAAAAAAAGGAGGAAACCCTGCCTTTTGTGACAACACAGATGACCTTGAAGGTATGCTAAGTGAAATAAGTTAGAAAGAGAAAACCAAATATTGTATGATCTCACTTGTAGACTCAAAAAAAGCCAAAAGCACAAAAACAGTAGATTTGTCATTGCCAGGGGCTGGGGGGTGAGGGAAATGAGACGTTGGTCAAAGAGTACAAACTGCTTCACAAAAACTACACAACTCACTAAATTTAGGTATGGCTATTCCTCTATGAGCAGGAACAGTGATGACTGATTTTCACCAGAAACAAAAGCACGTGATGGTGGGAGAAAGAAGCCCTCTTTTTCCTCTGTGGGGTCTCCCATCTAGAGTAATTGAAATGAGTTTTACCTGCACAAAGAGAGAATTGAATAAAATCACACATGAAAATTGGAAATTTCAAAGCAAGAGAGCCTTGAGGACATGACTTGAGTTCCGAGATCACCTCCCCCAATACCTCCGTGTCCTAGTACAGGAGTCAATAGATTCCTCTTTGTGTGTGTGTGTGTGTGTGTGTTGCCTAAAATTTGCATTTCTGTCCCTGACAACTGAAACAGTCCCCACCAAATGGAAAGGAACTTAGGGGGCAGTCACCCCTTCCACATCCAATAGGGGAAGGGGTGAACCTCTGTTTGAAGACTCCCTTCCTCCCTGGGTGGGTCATTTCCTCTTTGGATGCCTTTAATCATGAGAAAATGCTTCTTCTGGAGCATCCCTGTGGTGACAGAGACCCAGAGAGCAGTTTCTGGGCTCTTGGCCTCACATGGAAAGTGCTGGCCGGTTATTAGATGGCCATCAGCTGTAATCAGATGGCCATCAGCTGTGGCTGGGTGGCCATCATCTGTTACTGGTTAGCCGTTAGCCACTAATACAACTACTGTGGCTGCACTAGAGGGTTGGTTGGTTGGTTGGTTGGTTGGGAGAGGAGAGAAGCGCAGATTGCAGTTAGCAAGGGGTGGGTTGGTTGGCAGAGAAGTGGGCGGTGGATTGTGGATCGTGTGGCTCCTGCTTCCTGTGTCTCCAACCCAGCCGCCAGCGAGACTATAGTGGTGTGACTCCCCATCTATGGCTCCGTGGGTGTTCCTTTTTGGCCTCACCATGTCCTGCGTTCTTATGTGGGGAGCAGGACCAGAGACCCTGCATGACAATCCCAGTCTCTAGTTCAATGCCTAGGACATACTATTTTAAAACCATAGCATGCTTTTTATTTCCTTTAAGACACCAATACAAATGTGTAACCCTGTGACTCATTCCCTCATATTCTTGTGAATTATTTTCACTCCACCGTGAGATAAACACCAGGATGGTGGAGGACCTTTTCTTGCTTGCCCTGTGCGTGAATTCCCAGAGCCCGGAACACAGAAAGTGCACAATAAGTGTTGTTTGCATGAATGACTGGGTGAGTTCTTAAAACATGGGGTCACGTAAATGAAGTAGTTGCTTGGCTCAAACACCTACAGGACGCTGAGTGGTGAAACAATATTACCTAGCATCTATCAAGCATTTACTAAGTGCCAATAAGTTTATTTGCACCACACCATGAGGCAGATGCTATTACTATCAGCTTCCTCATTTGCAGACAGGGACTCAGAGAGGTCAATTTACTGCCCCAGGGTTACACAGCCAGGAAGTGGCAGGGTCAGGCTTTGAACCCATATTTATCTGATGTGAGTCAGTGGCCTAAAGCAGGAAGCTATCCACACAACTGCACGAGTCTCCCCTTGGCTATTTAATCTGTGTTTGAGAACCTGAAGAGAAACAATTAATTCACACTCATGGCCAGCTGGTTTCTGCTTAATAAATGAGAACAATAAATTAAGGAAAAAGGAAAAAAAGAAAAGAAGTCCCTAGAGAATTCAATTAAAGTGATGTCATGGGTTCTCCGCGGCAGTCAATTAGAATTCATCCCAACCCACCACCGCTAGCCCCACCCCAATGCCCTCCGTGCTCATCAGTCAAGACTTCTGGGCATTCTTCCTTGAGATCACAAATAGATTACAAATATTATTGACTTGACTGGTATTAAAGAGCCCAATGGGACATGCATCCCGCACACTCTGGCAAACTCCACTGGCATAACAACCCTGAGAAGCCAATTTCAAGTTTTGTGAGTGAACAAGCCATGGGCTTTTCACTGACACCTGGGAGCTCATTAAAAGTTTGATTCTCAATTCCCCACCCTCACCCCCACCCCATTTGGGCAAATTAAAGAATCCCGAAGGAGCAGCAGCAGCGCTGCAGGCAAATGAGGTCTGATGCTTAGCTCAGGGCCAAGGTGGAGACAGAGCCACAGTTTCACCTCACTCCGGAGCAATGGTCCCCAGATAGTTTTCCTGCTGAGATTCAAGCCCAAACTTGGGCATTTGATTAGTACCAAGAGACACAAATGGGAATTGGAGGAGGCGTTCTCTTCCCCCAAGCCACAGGATGCCCAGAGTTCCAAATAGCCAAACGCTACAGCATGCACTGTGGCGCCCTGGCTGCAGAACCCAAAGCAGGCAAAGCACCTGGTACTGAGTGTGGCTACTCTGAGCGCCTCATGTTGCTGGCTGTGCACAGAGGGAAGTCTCCAGAGCTCTGAGGGCGGCTGAGACCTCTACTTCCATCTCACTGGGTGGTATTATATAAGTTACTTGATCAACACTCGCCCTCCTCCCCCACTAGACTGGAGGCCTGAGAGAGTAGGACCCCCTGGACTTGCTCACCATCGTGTTCCCCTCGGCTGGCACCTAATAGGTGCTCAATAAATAAATGACTCATGGCAGCTTTCTGGCAAGTCGGTGCACTGCAAAATCCTTCTGAAATGTGAATGGCCATCCCCTCATGATCTGAAATTCAGTTTTCAGTGTGATTGATGTCACAGGATGCCACCGACCCTTGTGAGTGCATCACAGCCAGGATCCCCAGTGTAAATGAGTGTCACTCATGCCTGTTGGGATTATGGAGTAATGGCCTCTGTAATCTGACCCCTATCAGTCATTTTAGGCCATTTTGAGCCATCCCCCTCCTTGGTGCCCAAGACCCTTGTCACACTGGCCTTCTTCTGTTCCTTGGATGGGCAATCGTCTTCCTACCTCAGATCCTTTGCACATGCTGTCTCTTCTGCCTGGTGTACCCCTCCCTCTCCCTGTGCCCCTGGAGCAGAATGTCTTACCTGAAATGCCTCCTTCTCTGTGAACTCCGTATTCCACTCCAGCCTGCCCTACTCTCGGTGGATTATTGTTGGTATTTCATAGCCAGTTGCCTAAAGATCCTGGGGAAAAAGAAAACTACTTTCCTTCCTAGGAATGAGCCTTCCTGGAGATGAGGGACTGATAATGGCATGACATACCCCAAGTGAGCCACCTGCCAATGGAGGACCAAGGAGGCTTTTAATAACTAATCAGTAATGCTTTCAAGGGAAACTCTTGATCAAATGGGGAAAACCTCTGAATAAATAAAAAAATAAAGCCACTTTAAAATGGAGCCAGAGCTGTCATCCCAGAGAAAACGCCCAGCATGACTTAGGCCTCAAACCTTTGGAAGGCTGAACAGGGCAAAATCACCTTGGGATTGGATTTACAGCAACATTGTGACCCACACCACTATTTTCAAGGATAACAAGAGGCAGTTATGGTGACTGAAGCACTATGACCACCAGACTAAAAACTTTAATTTTTTTTTTTTTTTAAGAATTAGTGTCCCTATATTGTCACCATAGTATGTTTTCTGCACCCCCAGAAATACCTGCCTTCTATGGATGTAATTGTTCCCTTTCCCTTTCTCATAAATAACCATTGCCTTGGTCTCTTCACCAAACACTATTTGAGGCATATATGCTTAACTGGACTCTAGAAGAATCTATAATTAAGGCATCCAGGACCCCAAGAAATGGTTCTTCAACAAGGCAAACTCCACCCACCAATTGCTCTCCCCAAAGGGTTGTACTAATTTGCATTCCCACCAGCATTTCATGAACATGCTCACGCCCCAATCCCCATATCCGTGCAAATACCGAGAGTCATCCGTGCTGCGCATTTCTAGCCGTCTGCCAGGCCAAAAGTCGTATTTCATTGTTCTTACTGGAATTTCTTAAACCATGAGGGAGATTAAACTTCTTTTTTAGTATTGAGTAAAATTCACATAACAGAAAATGAATCATGAAAGTGAACAATGAATGGTATTTAATGCATTCACAATGTTGTACAACTGTCTCCTCTACCTAGTTCCAGAACATTTTCCTCACCCTCAGAGGAGACCCCATCTTCATTAAACAGGCACTCCCCATTCTCCCCTCTCCCAGCCCCTGGCAACCACTAATCTACTGTTTGTCTCTATGAATTTGCCTGCTCCAGACATTTCATATACATGGAATTGTATGACATGTTACGCTTGGTGTTTGGCTTTTTCGCTTACCATGATGTTTTGGGGATTCAGCCACATTGTAGCACGCGAAAACATGCTGAAAAAAATGTAGTCATTAGACTTTCACTTGTGATATTAAGGAATCTATACCTTTTCTTTAAAATAAAAATGCTCGACATCATTATTGAAATGCAAATCAAAACCACAATGAGATGCCACTTCACACCCATTAGAATGACTATAATTTTTAAAAAGAGCCAAAGAGAAAACAGGAAGTGTGTGGAGGAATTGGAACCATCCTCCACTGCTGGTAGGAATGTAAAATGGTGCATTCATTATGAAAAACAGTTTGGCAGTTCCTCAAAGGTAAAAATAGGATTGCTATACGACCCAGCAATTCTCCCAGATGTATACCCAAAAGAATTGAAAACAGATCCTCAAACAAAACGTATATGAATGTTCCCAGCAGCACTATTCATAATAGCCAAAAGGTGGTAACAACCCAAGTGTCCACCAGTGGATGACTGGACAAACAAAATGTGGTATTATGTGCTAATGGAATATTATTTAGCAATTTAAAAAATGAATTATTCATACATGCTACAACATGGATGAATCTGAAAACGTGCTGAGTGAAAGAAACCAGACACAAAAGTTTGTATAATTCCATCTGTACGAAATGTCCATAATAGACAAATCTATAGAGACAGAAGGAAAATTAGTGATTGCTTCGACCTGGAGGAGAAGTGGAAAGTGTGTGTGTGTGTGCGAGGGGGTGCAGTTGAGTGCCAAAATATACAGGGTTTCTTTTTGGTAAAAATATTCTAAAATTGATTATGGTGGTAATTGCACAACTATGTGAATATACTAGAAACCATTGTATTGTATACATACAATTCAGCCATACGAGGTAGTAAAATCTTTTATGTGTATGCTCAGGGCCAGTTATATCCATTAGTTTTTTCCCTGGAGCTGGACTACCTAGGTTGAATCCTAGATCTGTCACGTTAAGGGGCATGATGATGGACAAGTGAGATGGTCCGTGTCTCTCCTCATCAGGCTTTTGTGAGAACTATAGGACATTGCATGCTCAGCACAGCTCCAACCACGTAACAAATATTTAATGCACTAGAACTGTTATTAGCAATAATATATTTAAAAGCTTCTGCGTGGGAAAAAATGGGTACCATGCTACACCTCTGTCAACCAAGAGAGAGACAGTTCTGAAGAAAGACAATGCTCTTGGGACAAAATTCTTTCCCATGGGGTTGCTAGGCTCAAAGGCCTCACTAGGGGAAGTGAGCTAATTGTATTTGCTCTAACAAGGTTCATTGGGCACCATGCCTCTGGGGTCAGAGAATCTGGTATAAATCTAATGGTGGTGATTCTGTTGTGTGCTCCCTGAGAGACCATGTTCCTTCTCCACAACCAGAAAGCAAACTTGAGGCGGCAGCAGCCCCTCACCCCTGGACACATGACACAGGGGCTGAGCGGTCCTGGGATCTGATGGAGGTACAGTAGCCATTGGTCAAGTAAGTGTATCAGCAAGCCAAGCTGCAGGGGAGTGGTATCAGGGGATGAGCCCCTTGGAAGTACCCCTCAGAGGTTGGGGCTCTCTGCTTAGTTCCACCCACGAGGACTTAAGGTGCTCTGCAGCAGAGCCTCATGGGGGACAGTGTTACTGGGAGCTGGTCAAGAGAGCAGACACCAGAACCAGAGCCTGGCTCGATCCCAGTTCCAAGCAGGGGTTAAGTTTGGAGCCTCAGCTGCCTGCCTCATGGAAGTAAGTGTTCAGTGGAATGTATGTGTCAAGTGCTTCGCTCAAATGTGGGTTACATTGAATAAATGCCACTGTCCTGCTCAGTTAGTTGATTTGAGCAGGTGCTGTGGGAAGAGAGAGTTTGGGGGTGAGGGGTTAACTTAGATTAGTGGTCCTCAAGGGAGGGAGATTCTGACCCCTCCATAAGGGACCTCAAGGTGTTTTTGCTTGTTGCACCTGGGGTGGGAGGGGTTCTAGTGGGATCCAGTGGGTCGAGGCCAGGGATGCTGCTCAATATCCTACAATAACGGGGCTGTCCCCACCTCAAAAAACTGATCCAGCCCCAAATGCCAGTAGTGCCCAGGTTGAGAACCCCTGGGCTCCACCCAATAGAAGGGGATCAGGAAGGGCATTGCTGCAGAAGTGAAGGTAATGGAGGTGAGATGAAGTTGGGGGCTAGAGGCTTCCAACAGGAGGCAAAGCAGGTGCAAAGGGTCTAGGCAGGAGCCAAAACCAGGAAGATGGAAGCTGAAGACGTCCGGAGGGAGAGGAGCAGTAGTGAGCCATGGCAGGGTGAAGTTGGGTAAGATCCCATCTACATTTTCAGTCACCGTGGCTGCAGTATGGAAAATGGACTGCAGGGGGCGAGAGAGGCCACAGGAAGACGAGCGCATGGTGGGTCATCCAGGTGGGAGACAATAAGTGGCCTGGAATGGGGTGCTCACTCTGGGAATATATTTTCTACTTCTGCCTAAGTGATGACGATGACATTTAAAATCCACAAGTTAGGAATCGATGGGATGTGAGAGGTGAAAGAGGAGTTGGTTGTGCTGGCTAGGGTTGTGCACCCCGTGGAATTGTGCAGTGCGCAATCCCGGGGCAACCTCGGCAGCTCTGGCCGGGGAGGTCCCATTTTGGGCCTCGGGAGGCTGGAGTGCCTAAGGTAGGAGGTATCTGGGAGTGCTGTCCAGGAAGCAAGAATTAAGTAGGAGTTTGGAGAGAAGTGGGTGCTGGAGCCAGAAATTCAGTCATTGCCTGAAACGTGTAAGGGACTGTGGAAGATGACGGGCCCTCTGCATCGAGACACCTGCCACCGGTATTATATTTTCACACCTGAGATGTGCCCTGAGCATAATGTGGCATCCAGTGTGTGGATTGCAGGGTAAACAGCCTGCCGGGGCTCTGAGCATAGGACTCTGCAGATACAAAAAAAGGACAAGTTGCCTCACAGAGAAATGCATGCCCTCCTCTCTCCAACTTTCAGAAGAAGATGGTGACCACACAGCTTTGGAGAGTCTTATTTTTCACACATATTTGCAGCTGCTTCCTGGGGGAGATTTCTATCTCGTCACCCCCTTGACACCAGGCTTGGCCCCTGAAATGTGAGTGGAGGTGAGAGGAGGGTGTTTCCTGGTTTCTTAGAAGCCAGCACACAATTCACTTTTCCCGCTTCTGTGATAACTGGCAATGTCCCAGACAACGCTTTAGCCACTGGCCTGAGTCCTGGAGTGAATTCCTCACAGAGCACAGCCATAGCAACCTGTGATGGACATGTAGCCTGAGTGAGAAATAAGCCTATTGCTGTCAGCCGCTGAGATTTGCACATATAACGTACTGCAGTCAGTGGGCTGCCCAGTAGAGGCCAGGCTCAGGGGAATGCAAGGCCCACTTAGCAAGTAGGGCTGGGGTTCGTGGGCAAATTAAGATGGTTTGTCTCTAACATTGATGTTAAGAAGCATAAAATGAGTGACATTAACTCACTTTGGAAATAATCTACCCCAAGATATAATGAATCTGTACATGCTCTCATGGCCCAAAGAGGACACTGGTGTACAAGATACGTCATGGTAACATTTCAGATTGGTGCCTTTTAACAAAAGCATGCTTTTGTAGTGCTCCACACTCATTGTCCCATAGAATCCTCCCAGGGAACTGAGGCTTTGGGCGTGTGTGTCCCTGGCTCACACAGCTAATAAGTGTCAGGGATGGTGTTCACAGAGGATCATTCTGGATCCAGATCCCCTTGCTGTCAACCACTAAGAGATTTTTTTAATTGAGGTGTAATTGACATACAATATTATACTAGTTTCAGGTGTACAGCATAATGATTCAATATTTGTATATATTGCAAAATAATCACCACGACAAGTCTAGTTAAGATGTCACTATACATAGTTACAAATTTTTTTCTTGTGATGAGAACTTTTAAGATTTGCTCTCTTAGCCACTTTTAAATATGCAATACAGTACATTACACCCCCATGACTTAATTATTTTATAACTGGACTTTGGACCTTTTGAGTCCCTTCATCCATTTTGTCCTCCCTGCCCAATCCTCACCTCTGGTAACCGTCAATCTATTCTAAGAGATTTAACTGTCAGAAAAATCCTTAATGTTCAGCCTTTTACCTAACCCATCACAGCTTCACAGCAACTCTATAGCGCATTTTACAGATGGGAGAACTAAGGCCCAGTGCGCCTCGTGTCACACAGCTGGGAAGTGGCAGAGCTGGGATTTAAACCCAGGCTGTCTGGTTTCAGAGTTGATGTCTTTAATCACTCTATTATTTATTCTCATTTTTCTTAACCAAATCCTGGAAATATGTAGGCAGTTTATTATAGTTTTATTTCTTTTCCCCATCTTTACTGAGGTATAATGGACTGATAAAAATAGTATATAATTAGGTGTACAACTCGATGTTTTCATAGACTGTGAAATCATCACCACAATCAAGCTAGTTAACACGCTACTATTTTGATAGCACCACTGAGAAATCCCACTAGTAAAAATAATCATCTGGGGCGGCTGGATGACTCGGTTAGAGCGCAAGCTCTCAACAACAAGGTTGCCAGTTCAATTCCCGCATGGGATGGTGGGCTGCGCCCCCTGCAACTAAGATTGAAAACGACGACTGGACTTGGAGCTGAGCTGCACCCTCCACAACTAGATTGAAGGACAACTACTTGGAGCTGATGGGCCCTGGAGAAATGCACTGTTCCCCAGTAAAATTTATTTAAAAAAATAATAATCATCTATATTACATGTCAAGTATGAATTTCAGCCCCCCCTTTTCCCACTTAATTCTTATTTTTTTTCACTTAATCCTTATAATGATCCTGAGAGGTTAGAATCATTAATCCTATGTAACAGATGAGGAAACAGGCTCAGAGAGGTTAAGTGAGATGCACCTGGAAAGCTGGGTGGGAGGGACAGCAATGAGGTGACCCGTTTCCTCCCTGGGAATCCAGCCACTGTTGACACCCTTGCTTCTGGTTTTAGGACGGCCCAGACATGGACAATTGGACCCGAGTCTCTGAGTTCATCCTGCTTGGCCTCTCTGAGCAGCCGCAGCAGCAGGAAGTGCTCTGTGGGCTGTCCTGCGGCCTGTACCTGACGGGGTGTCTGGGCAACATGCTCACTCTCCTGGCCATCGTCTCAGACCCTCACCTCCACAGCCCCATGTACTTCTTCCTCTGCAACTTGTCCCTTCTTGACATCTGCTTTACCTCCACGACCATCCCCAAGATGCTGCTGAACCACCTGAGTGGGCACACCACCATCTCCTTCTCCGCCTGCCTGGCCCAGATGTATTTCTTCATCGCCTTTGGGGCAGCCGACAGCATCCTTCTCTCAGCCATGGCTTATGACCGCTACGTGGCCATCTGCTGCCCTCTGCAGTACATGACAACCATGAACGTCCTTCGATGTGCCTTGCTGGTGGTGGTACCCTGGGTCTTGTCCAACCTCATCTCCATAGTCCACACTATTCTGATGACCCACTTGTCCTTTTGCACCAATAGGATCCCACATTTCTTCTGCGAACTCAATGCCTTGATCAAGCTCTCCTGCTCTGACACACAAGTCAACAAGATGCTGGTGTTGGTCTTTGGGAGCTCAGTGGTTCTGGTCCCTTTTGTATGCATCATGGCCTCTTACACACTTATTGCTGTGGCTGTGTGGAAGGTGCCCTCAACCCGGGGGAAGGGGAAAGCATTCTCTACCTGTGTCTCTCACCTTTGCGTCGTCTTTCTCTTCTACGGGACTATCATTGGGGTCTACTTCAAACCCACATCCCTACACACCACCCAGAGAGACACGGCAGCCACCGTGATGTACACCATGGTGGCTCCCATGCTGAACCCCTTCATCTACAGCCTGCGGAACCGGGATCTGAAGAGCGCCCTCAGGAAACTTCTCAGCGAGAACCACTTTGCCAAACCTCTTTGAAGACTCTTTTTAGACCCAACTGCTTTTGAAATAAAACTAATTCTTTCCAACACTAGAAGTCAGGGTTGTTCATCTTTTTTCTTTCTCTTTTTTAAAGGTGGATACAAACTTATTATTCATGTAAGTACTTTATTTTTAATTGAATATATTTGACATATAACATTGTGTAAACTTAAGGTGTATAATGTGTTAATCTGATACATTTACATATTGTAATATGATTGCCATTGTAGTGATATTTAGCACCTCTGTCACCTTACATAATTAGCCTTTCATTTTAGTGATTGAGTTAATTAAGTTGTAGCCTCTAAGCAAGTTTGATGATTGTGATACAATACTATTGTCCATATTTTTTATGCTGTGCATTAGACTCCATAGGTTATTTACTACCTGTTGCAAGTTTCTAGCCTAAACTACATCAATCTTATTCCCTCAACCTCCATCCCCTGATAACCACCATTCTGCTTTTTACAAGTTTGACTTTTTAGATTCCACATATAAGTGATATGATACAGTGCTTGTCTTTCTCTGCCCGACTTATCTCACGTAACACAATGTGCTCTAGGTCCCTCATGTTGTTGGAAGTGGAAGGATAATCTCCTTTCTCACGGCTGAGCAATATTCCATGTATACATACGTCATAGTGTCTTCATTCGTCTATTGATGGGCATTTAGGTTGTTTCCATATCTTGGCGATTGTGAATAATGCTGCAATAAACATAGGAGTGCATATATCTCTCCCAAATCCAGTTTTTATTTCCTTTGGATATATACCCAGAAGTGGAACCACTAGATCATATAGGTCTATTTTTAATTTTTTGAGAAAAACTTCCATACCGTTTTCTGTAGCTATATCAATTTACATTCCCACTTACAGTGTATGAGGATTCCCTTTTCTCACATCTCACCAATACTTATTTCTTTTAAAAAAGATTTCTATTAAAATATAGCTAACATACAATATGATATTAGTTTCAGGTGTACACCATAGTTATTCAACATTTACATCCCTAAAGAAGTGAGCACCACAAATTCAGCAACCATCTGATAGATATCGTATCATGTAATCACAATATTAGTGACTGTATCTCCTATGCTGTACATTACACCTCATAACTTATTTGTTTTATACATGGAGATTTAAACCTCTTATTCTCCCTCACCTTCCCCCCCTTTTCAATTACAGTTGACATTCAATATTATTTTATATTAATTTCAGGTGTACAGCATAGTGGTTAGACATTTGTATCATTTAAGAAATGATAGCCCTGACTAGTCCAGTACCCACCTGGCACTGTGTAAAGTTATTACCATATTACTGACTATGCTCCCTGTTTTACTTTACATCCACATGACTGTTTTGTAACTATCAGCTTGTACTTCTCAATCCCTTCACCTTTTCCACTATACCCTCAACCCCTTTCATCTATCACCCCAACAAAATTAGTACCAGTATGACACCACACAAAGTTATTACAATATTATTGACTATATTCCTTATGCTATATTCTACATCCCCGTGATTACTGTGTAATAACCAATTTATACTTCTTAATAATCCCTTCTCCTTTTTCACTCGACCCCAACACCCCTCCCATCTGGCAACCATCAATATGTTCTCTGTATCTATGAGTTTGTTTCTGGTTTGTTTGTTTCTTTTGTTCTTTAGATTCCACACATAAGTGAAATCTCATTGCATCCGTCTATCTCTGTCTGACACTCCACTCAGGACAATACCCTCCATGTCCATCCATGCTGCCACAGATGGCAAGAACCCGTTACCTTCCATGGTCAAGCAATATTAATATATATTAACATTTATATATATATATAAAACCTCCTCTTTATACATTCTTCTATCGACAGACACCCAGGCTGCCTCCACATCTTGGCCGTTGTAAACAATGCTACATATGGATGCACATGTCTCCTCTTGAAGTAGCATCTCAGTTTCTTCAGATAAATATTCTGAAGTAAGATTACTGAGTCCTTCTTTGTCTCTTATTATAGCCTTTGTTTTAAAGTCTATTTTATCTAACATAAATATTGTTATTCCAGCTTTTTTAAATTTTTTATTTCCATTTTAATAAAATACCTTTTCCATCCTTTTACTTTTCATCTCCGTGTGTTTTTCAATCTAAAGTGAGTCTCTTGTAGGCAGCCTATGAATGGGTTTTGTTTTCTTACCCATTCAGCCCTCCTATGTCTTTTGAGGGGAGCATTTAATCCATTTACGTTGAAAGCAATTGTTGATAGATATGTAGCTATAGCCATTTTATTACTCATAATTTTGATCTTCTTTTTTCCATCTTAAAGAAATCCCTTTAACATTCCTTGTAATACTGGCTTGGTGATGATGAACTCCTTTAGCTTTCTCTTGTCTGGGAAGATTTTTATCTGTCCTTCAATTCTAAATGATAGCTTTGCTTGGTAGAGTAAGTTCTTGGTTGTAAGTCCTTGCTTTTCATCACGTTGAATATTTTGTACCAATCCCTTCTAGCTTGTAAAGTTTCTGTTGAGAAATCAGCTGACAATCTTATGGGAGCTCCCTTGTAAGTTACTTGTTGACTTTCTCTTGCTCCTTTTAGGATTCTCTCTTTGTCTTTAACCTTTGCCGTTCTAATTATAATGTGTCTTGGTGTGGGCCTGTTTGGGTTCATCTTGTTTGGGACTCTCTGCACTTCCTGGACTTGTGTGTCTATTTCCTTTGCCAGGAAAGATTTCAGTGATTATTTCTTCAATAGGTTCTCAATCTTTTGCTTTCTCTCTCTCCTTCTGGTACCCCTATGGTGCAAATGTTATTACATTTGATGTTGTTCCAGAGATCTCTTAATCTATCCTCATTTTTTTTGCATTCTTTTTTCTTTTCGCTGTTCTGATTGGTGTTTTCTGCTACTTTGTCTTCCAAATCACTGATTTGATCCTCTTCATCTAGTCTGCTGGTGATTCCTTCTAGTGTATTCTTCATTTCAGTTGTTGTATTTCACTTCTGACTGTTTCTTTTTTATGGTCTCTATGCCCTTTTTAATGTTTGCTATCTTTTTGTTGAAGTTCTCACTCAGTTCCTTGAGCATCCTTATAACCATTGTCTTGAACTCTATCTAGTAGGCTGCTTGCCTCCATTTTGTTTCGTTCTTTTTCTGGAGTTTTCTCCTGTTCTTTAATTTGGGATTCATTTCTTTTGTGATTCCTCATTTTGGCTTCCTCTCTGTGTTTCTATGTATTAGGTAGATCTGCTATGTCCCCCAGTCTTGGCCGGGTGGACTAATGTAGTACCATGTTTCCCCCAAAATAAAACCTAACTGGAAAATAAGCCCTAGCATGATTTTTCAGGATGACATCCCCTGAACAAAAGCCCTAATGTGCCTTTTTGAGCAAAAATTAATATAAGACCCAGTCTTATTTTTGGGGAAATGTGTTGGTGTCCTGTGGGACCCAGTGGCACAGTCTCCCTGGTCACCAGCCCCAGATGCTCCAGGAGTGTCCCTTGTGTGGGTTGTGTGTGCCTTGTGTTGAGCCTTGGTTGCTATTGGCACATCAGTGGGTGGAATTGACCCTGAGGCTGATTGTCTGTGCGATTTGGCCACATTCACAGCTTACATGGTGCTGTGGGGTGGGGATGGAGGGTTACACCACTGAGTGGGATTTGTCCTTGTGGGCTCTGGTGCCTGTTGAGACCACCCGTTGGGTGTGCTGCTTGTGGGGATAATTGGGCAGTGCTCTGTTCTAGTCTGAAGCTGGCCTCCAAGTATGTTTGTTCTGGGACCTCTTGCAAAAAGCTCTGATATAGGTCCAGGTCACCCACTGCCTGTGACTGGCTGGGGACTACCTGATAAGAGCTACAAAATGATCCATAGTTGTTCACTGCCTATGTTAACACTGAAGGTGCATGGGAGAGGCCACACTGTGAACCAAGAATGTCTGCCATCAATAGCAGGCCTGGGGTAGCTTTGCAAAATGCCAGGACACACTGAGACCTGCTGCCACCTGCCAGCTCCCTTAAGGTTCAGCTACTGATAAAGCCTCATGTGGTATGCAAGTTGGGTGAGGCAGAGTCTCAGAGAGTCACTAAAGTGGGAAGAGTTATGGTCACCAGGTTAATGTAAATTCTGATTTGGTGCCAGTGCTGAGCCTCAGGGTAATGCAGGCTGTTATGTGGGGTCTCATCTCCCACTCCCCACATATGGACGCAGGGTATGGTGAGGCCAAAAAGGAACACCCATGGAGCCATGGATGGGAGGTTCATACCGCTATATCTCACTGGAAGCTGGGTTGGAGACACAGGAAACAGGATCTACATGATCTGCAACCTGCTGTCTGCTTCTCTGCGAACCAACCAACTACACTTGCTAGCTGCAACCCACCCTGCTAACTGCAATCTGCCGTGCTAACTGCAATCAGTGCTTGCTAGCTCAGCCACCATCCGCTGCTAGTGTAGCCACTGCAGTTATATTAGTGGCCAATGGCTCACTGGTTACAGCTGACAGCCAACTAGCCACAACTGATGGCCATCCAATCACAGTTGATGACCATTTACTACCCGAGCCAGCACCTTTTCACGTGAGGCCTGGCTCTGTCCTCACACTCAAGCTACTCAGCAAAAGTCTCAGAGCACATTGAGGCCAGTTGACATCCGCCTGGGATCTTTCAGACTCTGATAGTTTCCCAAGAGAAAGTGCAATTCAGAGCTGGCTTCTCTTGGAGAAATTGCCTCTTGTGCTGGGGGAGCTGGGTAGGGTAGAGCCCCAGTGAGTCAGCAGGATGGAGCTGTGGAGCTCACCAGACCAATCAGATTCAGATTTGGCCATGTGGGGGAGGGCTCAATGCAGGCAAGATGGCGCCTGCCTGCAGGCTGCATGGGAAAAGGACCCACACAGGGAAAATGCCGACAGTCCTCCAGCCCTCATCCTGAAGCCCCCCCCATGTCCCTGATAATCCCCGAGTTATGTCTCAATGCCGGAGCCCAAGGTAAGTGCCTGAGAGTGAGAGAGTCTGTGTGTGGGCCCTTTCAGAGGACATTTGGATTTCCCACCACCTTCCATCCCATTTGGGTGGTTGGAATCCCCATTGTTTTTCACAGCCAGATGTTGTGGGGGTTCCTCTTTTTGGTACCAGTACTCCGGGCTGGGATGGGGGGCAGTGTGGGGCTGGGGGCCCTTGCTTCTCTGGGGGGAACCTCCACAGCTGAGTTATCCCTCCTGGTTCTCAAGCGCCATACCAAGATTTGGGGTTAGCCAGTTCCCTGTCTCCGCTTCTCCTACTAGTCTCAACGTGGCTTTTTTAAAATTTTTTATCCTTAGTTATAAAATTTCTGTTCAGCCAGACTTCAGATGATGCTCCAGGTAGATTTTTCTATAATTTAGTTATAATTTTAATTTGTTCACGGAAGGAAGCCGGCACAGTGTTTACTCCGCCATCTTGGATCTCTAGCGTTGTTATTTCTTGTCTTATTGGTAATGGTTCTTCTAATGGGTGTGAGGTGATATCTCACTGTGATTTTGATTTGCATTTCCCTGATGATTAGTGATGTTGAGCATCTTTTCCTGTGCCTGTTAGCTACTTTTATGTCCTCTTTGGAAATTTTTCTATTTAGTTCTGCTCATTTTTTAATCAAAAAATATTTTGTTACTAAGTTGTCTGAGTTCTTTATATATTTGGATATTAACCCCTTATTCAATGTATGGTTTGTAAAATTTTTATCCCCATCTGTAGGTTGCCTTTTCATTTTGTTAATTCTTTCTTTTGCTGTGCAGAAGCTTTTAAGTTTGGTTTAGTCCCATCTGTTGATTTTGCTTTTGTTGTCCGTGCTTTTGGTGTCATATCCAAGAATCATTGCCCAGATTGGTTTTCTCCTAGGAGTTTTGTCGTATCAGGTCTTTTGTTTAAGTCTTTGATCCATTTTGAGTTCATTTCTGTGAGTGGTGTAACATAGGGGTCCAATTTCATCATTCTGTGTATGTTTATCAAGTTTTCCCAGCACCATTTGTTGCAGAGACTCCCCTTTCCTCATTGGGTGTTCTTGGATCCCTTGTCAAATATTAGTTGAAATTGAAAGCTTTCCAGGGTGGTTTTTCTTGACCCAAGGACACAACATTAAATACCTCCAAAAAGGTATTCCCTTTTCAATTTTCTCCATTCTTCTGATTATTCTCTGAGAACATTCCAGTTTGGTGCTACTATCACTTTAATACTTTTCACATAAACATCCCTTTAGAAAATGAGAAGGAAGGTCTTGGGCTTGGAGCCTTCAGCAGGCTAGAATTTAAACAACTTTCTTTCATTTACATGCTATTCTCTTTGAACTCTTATCGTCTGTAACAGTTTGTGTCCAGGTGGGAAAATGGAAAACGTGCTTTGGCTGGCCCACTTATCATGCGGTTTTGGTTTTCTATTTATGGTAGTGATCTATTCATTTATAATGAAAAACTTTATCGGTTTAAAGACACTCAGTTGAAAGGAAGCTACTGACTAAATGATGGCATTGTTGGTACTCAGATGTGGCATGAGGAATGGGCGGGTACTGGGCCAAAGAGATGACCTGTGCTGAGTCAAGAGCAAAAAGAGTGGTATTTTATGATGATTTGGGGGCACTGTCTTTGAATCCTGAGAGACTTGGGTTCAAATTCTCCTTTTGCCTGTGAATAGGCTGCCACTTATCAAGGCCCTGAAAATAGCCCCAGAATTTGAGGTCTTGTGAATTCATGAGAAGTAAGATTTTGGACAGAAGAAAACATCAAGATTACAAAAACAAAGATTGTATGGTGTTTCTGAGAATGAATGCCCGCCTTTGCGCAAAGCAGAGACATAAAGTGTTTATTTTTAAAGAGAGGGCTTAGAGAAAAAAATAACAAAGGAATCCCAAACTCATTAAATATAATAGTTGCTACAAGAATCTTTATTTTTATTATTTTTATTTTTTTTAATTTATTTTTTAAATTTATTGAGGTGACAATTGTTAGTAAAATTACATAGATTTGAGGTGTACAATTCTGTATTACATCATCTATAAATCCCATTGTGTGTTCACCACCCAGAGTCAGTTCTCCTTCCATCACCATATATTTGATCCCCCTTACCCTCATTTATTTTTATTTTTGAGGTAGTCCTTTCAACAAATTCAATTTCATCTGCTGGAGTTTTGTTTTTATCATCTTACTTTGGAAAACCAATGGTTTGCCAGAACTGAACTTCAGCAATGGAATTCTGTCCCACTTACCTTCTGGTTCTCTCCAGAGGATTGATATTCCTTCTCTCTATTCTCATGTCTCTCTCAGACCCATATATAAGTAAACTTATTATATAAAAAAGGTGATTTTCAATCAGTGGCTTATTTATTAAATCATGTTGGAATAATTAGTTAGCCATTAAAAAATAAGTTTTACCACAACTCACCTATGAGAATGGCTAAAATCCAGGACACTCACAACACCAGATGCTGGTGAGGATGTGGAGCGACAGGAACTTTGATTCATTGCTGGTGGGAACATGAAATGGTACAGCCACTTTTGAACACATTTTGTTGATGTCTTATAAAACAACAATTCAGCAATCGTGCTCCTTGGTATTTACCCTAAGTGGTTGAAAACTTAGGCCCACACAACAACCTGCACATGGACGCTTATAGCAGCTTAATTCATAATTACCAAAACTGGAAGTAACCAAGATACCTTTCAGTAGGCATAAATAAAGTGTGGGACATCCATAGAATGGGATATTATTCAGTGCTAAAAAGAAATGAGCTATCAAGCCATAAAAAGACATTGAGGAACCTTAAATGCGTATTAATATGTAAAAGAAGCCCATCTGAAAAGGTACATGCTGTGTGATTCCAACTCTATGACATTCTACAAAAGGCAAAAATATGGAGACAGTAAAAAGATCAGTGTTTGCCAGGGGTTGGGGGGAGGGAGGGATGAGTACGCAGAGCACGGTGGATTTTTAAGGCAGTGAAACTATTCTGTATGAAGCTGTTATGATGGACACATCTCATTATATACTTGTCAAAACCCACAGAATGAATCATAAAAAACCAAGAATGAATCGTACGGTAAACTGTGGACTTTGGCTGATGATGACGTGTCAATGTAGATTCATGGGTTATAACAAATGCCCCTTTCTAGGGGCTGTTGATAATGGGACAGAGGCTGTGCATGTGAGGGGGGAGGGGGGTGGGGAATCTCTGTACTTGCCTTTCAGTTTTGCTGTGACCTAAAACTGCTCTAAAATAATAATAATAATAATAATGCCTTTTTAAAAAAAGTTAAAACCCAATCTGAAATATTTGCACAATATTTTTTGGTAGATTAAAGATTGAGAGATTGGCAAACTTTTTGTATAAATTACCAGATGGTAGATAGTTTTGGCTCTGTAGGCCCTATATCTCCATCACAGCTACATAACTCTGCCGTTTGGTAGCACAAAAATAACCATGGTGTCAACAAATGGGCACTTTATGTATAAACATAGGCAGCAGACCCACATGTTGTAGTTTTTCACCCCTAAACTATATTATTAGAAGAAACTAAGGAAAATATTTCTGACAGGAATAGTATTAAAGCACAAGGAACAGAAGGCAAAGGATAAAGATTGGTAGACAAAATTAGTATTTAGAATCTCTTTGGAAATCTTTAAAAATGCCTGCAAATCAATAAGAACAAGACAATATAATAGAAAAATGAGGAAAGGCTTTGAATAGACATAGCAAATAGATAAAATCTATATGGCTCATAAACAATGGAGATTTTCCAACCCCACTAGTAATTAGGGAAATACAAAGTACAGTGACAAGGTGAGACCACTTGGTAACCATATTGCCAGCATTAAGTTTCACTCTATCAAGTGTGAATAAGAGTATGGAAAATATAACCTCCAACACACAGGTGCTGAAAGTGTAAATTAGCACAGCCATTTGGGAGTTTAATTTGGTAATTCTTCTTAAATTTAAGAATCATATTTCCTACAACCTGACCATCTCATTACTTAATTTGTATTTGAATCAGATTGTGCCTACGTATAGTAAAAGACACAAAAGGATATATAATAATGGTGAAAAACTGGAAGCAACTGAGGTGTCTCTTAGTTAAATATACATCACATATATTCATAAAATTGAATATCAAACTGATTTTGTAAAAGTGAGGCAGTGCTATAGCAGTGGTTCCCACCTACCAGGGGTGATTTTTCCCCTGAGGGGACATTTGGCAATGTCTGGAGATGTTTTTGTCATGGCTGGGGTTGAGAGGCTACTATCATCTAGGGGGTGGAGACCAAGGATCCTGCAATGTACATGACAGGACAGCCTCCTCCACAAAAACTCCAGCCCTAAATGTCAACTCTGCTAAGGGTGAGAAACCTTGGTCTATATAAATTAACGTGGATATCATTCTAAGATGTTGAGTGAAAAAGCCAAGTTATACAGAAGTATTTAGAGGACAATCAGATCTGTATTAAAACACACAGTATGGAAAACAGTTTGGTGGTTCATCAAAAATTAAACATAGAATTACCATATGATCCAGCAATTTCACTCCTAGGTATGTACTGAAGAACTGAAAAGAATTCAAGCAAATCGTTACACAGATATTCAGAGCAGCACAGTTTACTATAGCCCAAAGATAGAAATAACCCAAATGACCATCAGTGGATGAATGGATAAACAAAACATGGTCTGTCCACACCAAGGAATATTCCGCGGCCATGAAAGAAAGACTGAAGCACTGATACATGCTACAAGATGGATGAATCTTGAAAACATGCTGAGCGAAGAAAATCAGACCACAAAGTCCACATACTAAATGATTCCATCTATACGAAATGTCCAGAACAGGCAAATCCACAGGGACAGAGAACAGAGGCATGGTTGCCAGGGGCTGGGGAAGGACAACTGCTAATGAGATGGGATCTCCTTTTGGGGGTGATGGAAATGTTCTGGAACTAGATAGAGGTGGTGGCTGCACAACATTGTGAATGTACTAAATGCCACTGGATTATTCACTTTAAAGTGGTTATTTTTATGTTACGTGAATGTCACCTCAAAAATAAAACAACCTCCCCAAAAGCACAACAAAACCCCACAATAGTACCCTTTTACATATACATATATTTTTTATGTTGGGGAACAGTGTATTTCTCCAGGGCCCATTAGCTCCAAGTCAAATCGTTGTCCTTCAATCTAGTTGTGGCGGGCGCAGCTCACTGGCCCATGTGGGAAGCTGGCAACCCTATTGTTCATAGCTCTCGCTCTAACCAACTGAGCCACCCAGCCACCCAGTAGCACTCTTATTGTATGCGTTTGTGTTCGTCCACATGCCACATGCATGTCTGCAAGGATGCCCATCAAATGCAACATCACGATCACACGGCCATCGCATAACTTTTAGCCTCATTTGTGACATTTCAATTATTTAGCAAGAAGAAGTAAATATTTATGTGTTGTTTGATTTTTAAAATCTTTAAAAAGACATTTAATTGGGTCAGTGACCTGGATGGGGAAGGATAAAGGTGGAGGGCATGTCTGGCAGCTTCCCCAGCCCCAACGGGCAATGGCAGGACTGCTTTCCTGCCAGCACCAGCAGCCAGGGCCCCAAATCCCAATTTGCAGAATATTAGACAACGCTCGCTAGAGCCCCTGAGAAGCTAAGGTAATTGACTCACCCCTGGCAGGCAGGGAGGGAAGGAAAGTGCGGATAGCCTCCCCGAGGTTGTCCCCTCCCTCGCAGGGTCCCCAGAGGCCCCAGCATCCCGGTAACAGAAGCAGAGGTAGTAGGACTACAGCAAAAGAAGGCAGCGGGTGGGGAGCAGAGGTGGCATAAATAATGAAGGTCAGGATCCGGTGAACCCCCTGCCCTGCTGGCACATTCAGGGCAGCAGGCTCTTCACCTTGCAGCTGAGCTGTCACCTGTACAGCCCTTATCTGCAGGGAAATGCTAAGCCAGGTTCTTCCACTGGGGTAAGGCAGAAGTGGGCACAGGGCCTGGAGCCCCAGGTGAGTCACCTTTCCTCTCTTCCACCTGACTAGAAACACCTGGGGAATGAGCATCTGCCCTGGGCTCAGAGAAGCCCCCTGTTTATACAACTCCTTGTGAAATTTGAATCTCTGGGGTGGGGGCAGCAGGCAAGGCTTTACTTCCTAGCTTCAAGGCAATGTGATAATTATTATCTTATGAGGACATTTCACTGGACAGGTGAGAAAACTCAGGTGCAAAAGAGCTTCCGCTTAAAGTTACCCAGAATGCCTGTTTGACTTTTTATCTCTCCCCTCTCTGTTCTGGCCAGAAACCAATGGTAAAAGGGTTGGGGAGAGGCAGAGAAAAGCAAGAGACAAGAGGACTCAGGATTGAGAGCCTTCGGCCACTACTCAGGTTATGAAGTATGGTGGGGGGGGCGGGATAGGTGGGACGATGGTAAGGAGTTAAGGATGAAAAGGGAGAGAGAAGGGCGGGAGGATGCAGAAGGAAACCAAACAGCTCATTAAGAAGAGGCGGTCAGAATGGGGGCAGGCAGGTAAGGCAAGATGGGGTCTGAGAGACAAGGCCCCCCTAGCCCGTGGTTCTCAACTAGGGGCAGTTCTGCCCCCGCAGGGGATATTGGACAATGTGTGAAATGTGTGAATATATTTTTGATGATCACAATTGAGAGATGCCACTGGCATCCATGGCCAGGGATGCTGTTCAACATCCTGCAATGCACAGGACAGCCCCACCAGAAAGAATGATCCAACCCCATGTCCCTAATGCCGAAGGGGGGAAGCCCTGCCCTAGGGGTATATGTGGGCAAGACTTGTCCATCAACAGGTGTGGCCCCCAAGTCTCTAGGAGGGGAGTTGTCCTCACCGCGCTGTGGGTTTCTCTAAGTTCCAGATAGCTGGGTTCTCTCTCTCTCTCTCCCTCTCTCTCCCCTCCTCCCCTTCGCTCTCACTTCTCCTCAGTTTACTCACAGAGGAACCCCACAGAGTGTTCTCCTGGAGGCTCAATGCCAGGAGGTTTTAGTCCCTCTCTCTGCTGTTCTGAACCCACACACGTCATGGTTTTACAGCTTTTTTCTTTTAACTTAAAAAAATGAATAGACTTTATGTTTTAGATTTACAGAAAATTGAGCTGATAGCACAGAGAATTCCTATATACCCCGTCTCTCCCTGCACACAGCTTCCCCTGTTATTAACATCCTGCGTTACAGCTGATGAACTAATATTGACACATCACTATTAACGAAAGCCCACAGTTCACATTTGGTTTCACTCTTGGTGAACATCCTGTGACTTTTGATGAATGCACATTGTCATGTGTCCACCATTACAGTATCACACAGAATAGTTTCACCACCTTAAAAAATCCCAAGTTCTACCTATTCACCTCTTCCTCTCTCCCCAGGGCCCCTGGCAACCACAGATCGTTTTGCTGTCTCCATAGTTTTGCCTTTTCTAGAATTAATGGGCAGCCCTCTTAGCTGCATTCTGCATCCCCACCATTTCAGAGGGTAGCACCGTGTTTCCCTGAAAATAAGACCTAGCTGGACATTCAGCTCTAATGCATCTTTTTGAACAAAAATTAATATAAGACCTGGTATTGTATCATATCATATCATATCATATCATATCATATCATATCATATCATAAAAACCAGGTCTTATAGTAAAATAAGACCGGGTCTTGTATTAATTTTTGCTCCAAAAGGTGATTAGAGCTGATAGTCCGGCTAGGTCTTATTTTTGGGGAAACACGGTATGTGCAGCCCCTGGGCCACCTCTCCAGGACCTGGCAAGCTCGTATTTTCTCATAGTTCCCCTCCCTCTCATTCTTCATGGCTGTGGGTTTTTGTGATCTTAATTGATATGGGGAAGGAGTGTGAATGGAATGGCATGGTGAAGCCGACATCTCTCTGGTCCTGGAAGTGGCCTCTGACATTCATGAACAGCCAAGTGGTGAGTGTAGCAGAAAGGTTAGGAAAAGATAGGCTTTGGGGTCAAGCAGATGTAGATTCAGATCCGGAGCTGTGATCCCTCGGACAAGTGTTGTATCTTCTGTGGGATTCAGCTGCCACATCTGTAAAATGGGGATCATAAGAGGTGCTTCATGATGTTGCCGTACATATTTAATAAGAAACATGTGACCATAGGTGCCTGGTTCACAGTGTTACCGAGCAAGGCTCCCTGCCTGCTGTGCACAGAAGCCAATACTATGGCACCAGCTTTTCAGAAAAAGGAGCTTTTATTTGTGAGTTCAGCCGGCAAGAAGACAGGCGGCTAGGCTCACATCTGTCTCTGATCCAGGCTTCTGGGCCCGATTTAAGGGGTTTCAGCACCGGATCTTCCTGGACAACAGACCCCTTGTTTCTGAAAAGGTTCCACATTCAGGTTCTGGTCACGTCCCCGTCCTTTGGTTCATGGGGGGAGCAGTTAAGGGTTCACAAGTGTTACTCGTGAGTGGTGTTCACTATTGTTACTCCTGAACTTTGGTTCCGGTTCTTGTTGGAAACAGGATAGGACCAGTGTGAGCTGGTTCTGCAGTTACAATAAGTCACATCTAATAAAGGGTAGCTGTTCTCATCCAGAGCTCAAAATCCAGGACACACGATGATGAGGGTCATGACAAAGTTAGGAGCAAGGATTCTTAAACTCACTCAGGAATCGTTTTGCAAGCACCCTGGAATGAGGGACTTGTCCCTCTGCTTTGGGAAGAGAATATGCAGGAGGGCTGCACAGAGGAGGTGACATTTAAGCTGAATCTTAAAGTTAAACATGCATTTGCAGGTAGAGAAGAGAAAGAACCAGGATCCAGGCAGAGGGAGAGTGCCAAGGAATTGCAACTGCATTCTCTAGATTCTCGGTTCTCAACTCAGGATGACTTTGCCCCCCCCCCCCCCCCCCGTGGAGACATTGGCAATGTCTGGAGACATTTTTGGTTGTCACAACAGAGCAGGGGCTATTTGCATGTAGCTGATGGAGGTCATGGATGCTTTTAAACACCTTACAATGCACAGGACATCCCCCTTGGCAAACAATGATCTGGCTCCAAATGTCAAGAGTCCCACAGTTGAGAAACCCTGCACGAGACATTGGGGAACAAGGGAGGCTTGTGAGCACAACCCGTGTGACCCTGACTCTACCCATTCAGCCTCTTCTTGGACGCTCTTGTTTCCAAATCATTGACTTTGCCTTGCCCCTGTAAGATCGCAGAGTGACAGGACTGAGGGAGGCTGTGGGGCCACCACCCTGGGGACCTACGCGCAGGTGCTGACCCAGAAGTGGAGGAAACATGCACATGATTCCAGGGGCGGGAAGTCAAGAAATTCTGGAAACCAGTGATATCACAGCCTTTAGTCACCAAATTGGCTGGTTCCCTCTTTGTGTCTCGTTGTCAACTTGTCAGGGCTTGACCAAGGACCGCAGCCCACTTAAGATGGCATGTATTACTTTATTTCTATTTTCAAAATTGTGGTGACATACACATAACATAAAATGTACCATTTTAGCCATTTCATAGTATACAGTTCAGTGGCATTAAGTACATTCATGATATTGTGCAACCGCCATCTCTGTCTAGTTCCAGAACTTTCTTATCACCCCTAAAGAAAGTGCCAGATGCCTTAACAGTCACTCTCCATTCTTCCATCCTCCAAGCCCCTGCCAATCACTGATGTGCTTTAAAGTGCTACACGAATGCTCACAACAGCACTGTTTACAATAGTGGGGGAAAAAACCCAAATGCCCATCAGCTGGTGAATGGATAAACAAAACGTGGGCCATCCACACAACAGAATATTGTCTGGCCAAGAAAAGGAATGTAGCACTACAACGTGGATGAACATGTTGGAAAGCATGATGCTGAGAGAGAGAAGCCAGACACAAAAGGCCACAGAGTGTGTGAGCCCATTGATATGAAGTGTCCAGAACAGTCAAATCCATAGAGACAGAACGGAGATTAAAAGTTTACTGCCTTTTATACTTTACATTGCCTAATAAAATAAGATCATTTAAAAATAGTTAAGTTATTCATAAAGAAATATTGATATCTCATTAAACTGACGTTATTTAGTGATCACAGGCTATGTACCTTTGCTCACTTGGTGTATTGATTTAATTATCATAGGGAGCACCTACTGTGTGCCAGGTCACATTCTAAGTACAGTGGTACCTCGGTTTTCGAATGTCTCCGTTGACGAACATTTCGGTTTACGAATGGCGTATATTTTATAAATCTATGGTATCATTAGATAGTAAAATTCATGCTAAATTTGCAGTCTTAGGGGTTGATTTTAAAGGTCTGGAATGGATTAATCCATTTTGCATTGCATTCTATGAGGAAACTGTGCCTCGGTTTTCGAACGTTTCAGAACTCGAATGGTCTTCCGGAATGGATTATGTTCAAAAACCAAGGTACCCCCATATAGCTCGTTTCTTTCTCACAACAGCTCTTTGAAATGGGTAAGAGGAAATGGAGGTACAGAATAGTGAAGAAACTCACTCAAGTTTATATGACAGGCAGAGCGTGGATTCTAACTTATGTTGGCTGACTCCCACGTCCCTTTGATGGCTATGTTGCATTGCCTCAGAACATATTGACGTGCCTCACGGGAGCTGGCAAAAACAAGAATGTTATTTCCAAACACTTACCTGCCTCTGATTTCTGGCAAGAATAATGCCAGAGGAAGAATCTGATTGATTCATATTAAGCTAGATATGCACCCTAGCTCAAGGAGGTGTAGCCATGGGGAAGGGACATTCTGTGGTAGAGTAGCAGAGCAGCAATGGCTGGAAGCTCCAGTGAAGGGACATTTTCATTTTTGAAGACAATCTAGCGGATTAGAAGGGAGACAGCCAGCTATGGGTTCAAGTCTTGGCTCTGCCATTTTGACAGTCTTACATTGAACAAGTTACTTAGCCTCTCTGTACCCCAATATTCTCAATGAGTATGCTCAAGATACTCAAAATGGGGGTGATAAAAATAGCACCTTTCTCGCTAGGTTGATGAGAGGGTGGAGTGGGAATTCCATCAATGCTTGCTGTCATTTATCAGAAGCCCCTTAGGCAGGTCCAGGTGGAAGACAATGACCTTTCTCCATCCAGTAGCTGAGCTCTCCCTGTCACCCCCACCTCTCAGGCACAGGCTCCATGCAACGAGCCAACCTCTCAGCAGTGACTGAATTCATCCTCATCGGCTTCTCCAACTTCCCCCACCTCCGGCTGCTGTTCTTCCTCTTGTTCCTGCTCATGTACCTGTTCACGTTGCTGGGGAACCTGCTCATCATGGCCACCATCCGGAGCGAGCGCAGCCTCCACACGCCCATGTACCTCTTCCTGTGCGCCCTCTCCATCTCCGAGATCCTCTACACCGTCGCCATCATCCCGCGCATGCTGGCCGACCTGCTCTCCACCCACCGCTCCATTGCCCGGGCGGCCTGTGCCAGCCAGATGTTCTTCTCCTTCACATTTGGGTTCACCCACTCCTTCCTGCTCACCGTCATGGGCTATGACCGCTACGTGGCCATCTGCCACCCGCTGCGTTACAGCGTGCTCATGAGTCCCAGTGTCTGTGCCTGCCTGGTGGCCTGGTCTTGGGCGGGTGGCTCAGTCATGGGGCTGGTGGTGACAGCAGCCATTTTCCACCTCACCTTCTGTGGACCCAATGAGGTCCACCATTTTGCTTGTCACGTGCCACCATTGTTGAAGTTGGCCTGTGGGGACAACGTCTCCACTGTGGCCCTGGGCGTGGGCCTGGTGTGCATCACGGCCCTGCTGGGCTGCTGTCTCCTCATCCTCCTCTCCTACGCCTCCATTGTGGCCACCATCTTGAGGATCCCCTCAGCTGAAGGCCGGCACAAGGCCTTCTCCACATGCGTGTCCCACCTCACTGTGGTGGTCGTGCACTACGGCTTCGCCTCTGTCATCTACCTCAAGCCTAAGGGTCCCCAGTCCCTGGAAGGAGACACCCTGATGGGCATCACCTATACAGTCGTCACACCCTTCCTCAGTCCCATCATCTTCAGCCTCAGGAACAAGGAGCTGAAGAACACCATGAAGAAGACCTTCCTCAGCAAAATCTACCCAGAAAAAATATGACAATCTGGGAAGAGTTCCTTGGAAACAGGTAAATTGGGTTACCCGGTGCTGCCACTAGAAATGGCACCCTGTAAATATGTTTGTCTGGTGCTTTAAGGTTTGCAAAGACCCTTGCAGGCAACATTCAAATGCACACACAATAGTTTAACAAAACAGCATCAAGGACATATTCAGGGTGGAAGGATATATGAGAAAATCAGATTCAGTGATTCCTATCTGTTGGCAGGACACTTTGTAAGGTAGTGTTAACCCTGCAATCGGTTCTTCTCTTTCCAGGAACCAGAGTGGTCTAATTACTCCCAACACCATCAACCCATATTGCAAAGAGAAATGGAAGATGTCAGCCCCCACCTCCCTGACCCTAACTAGGCAGCAACAAGTAGCTACAACATAGATTTTGTAAGGCTACAGAAGACTAAGCCAGGTTACAGCGGAGGAGAACAAAGCACCTTAAATTTCAGCATTGCACAGATCTGTGCAGGAGCAGTTAGAAACAGTGATAAGCAAACTAAACCTCTGCATTTCAAATGTGAAGCATGAACAGCTGCAGAGAGACAGAGAAGTCTCTACAGTTAGTTTGAGGAAAGAAGTCCCTCCATGAGAAGTTGCCTGCTGTGTTAGAGAGTGATGTGGCACATGGGCCATGGGGGGACTCTTTGTTGAACCACAATAATGAGTGCAGAGCCCAGGATAAAGGTGTAACTATGGTTACACCAGTTTAATGCTCCCCCATGGGCAAGAGGGGATTTCAGGTTGACCGTACTGCATAGTATTTATAATTTGTTGTAAATACATGTATTCAAGAGTATGATATCACTTATATGTGAAACATAAAACAGCTTTACTTGTAAAAACAGTAAAGTGGTGGTTACCAGAGGCTGAGGGATCGGGGAAATGGGGAGATGTTTAAGGGTACAAATTTTTAACCAGTAGATAAATAAGTCCTGGAGGTCTAATGCACAGCAGAGTGACTATAGCAATACTGTATTATAAATGTTAAAGTTGCTAAGAGATTAGGTCTTAATTGTTCTCACCACAAAAACGAAATGATAATTATGTGACAAGATAGCGGTGAGCTAACACTACAGTAGTAATCATATTGCAACATATTAATGTATCAAATCAACACGTTATACATCTTAAATTTACACAATGTTATGTCAACTATAATCTCAATTTAAAAAGGTTTCCCTGATAAATTTATATTGTTTCAGAATATGAATTTATACATTTATTTTAAAACAGCAATTTATAATACTTAATGGACACAAGTTTATGGTGATACTGTTATACACAACTTAATATGATTAAAATGCACAAACAATAAATTAAGCAAGTTAGCCAAAGTTAGAAGAAAGGAAAACATGTGTATTCCTCTTAAAGTTGAATAGCAAACCGTGTGTCATTTGTCCTAAAGTGGAATTCAGTCTTTCTCTATAACTTGAGCAATAAAAAATTCCGTGTTAACATGAAGTGGGAGGATTTGGGAAACAATTTCAGTCAAAACTGAGGAACTCAAAGCATCTTCCTTTGTAGAATATACTGCATGTTTCCTGTTACCCCTCATGTACATTATCTCATTACAGCCTTACAATGGAGGATCAAGGCAGTTAAACTCATATCCACTCCGTCAGACGGAGCTCAAAATAGTTACACGGCTCATCCAAGATCATGCAAATGGATAGGGCTAAGTTTCCAAAGCAGGTCTTTTCTGATTCCCACTCTTCTCCCCCTAATGCTTCACACACCATCTTCCTACAGTGATTTTCTTGGGTCTCCGGTTCAAGGAGCACTAGCCCATTTTCAAATCAAACACTCCAGCATCTTAAGAGCCTTCTAATCCATAGGTGGTCTAGGATGGCATTAAAATTGCAAGTTTTGCTTGATGCGCTTGGTATCAGAGGGGAAGGTGTGAGTTGGAGAAATGTCCAATTGGAGCATCAACTTTGACATATCCATCTTTGTTGCCAGTGTAGAAGGAGTGGGACATCAGTGAAGGGGGTTGTGGTCCAGCAGGGGCGCCACAGGGAGAAGTGCTACTCCAACTGAGCTTCCTCACCTGCTCCTCGTCTCCCAGAATCTCCTTCTCCAGGAATCGCCTCCTCTCTATGGCTCCTAGCCTCCATGAGTGGTCCCCATGCCTCATCACCATGGCAACAGTGGGTGGCAAAGGAGACAGGTGACACCTTATTCTCTCAAGAGGTAAAAAGAGATGCTCTAAAGTGCAGATAGAGCTGTGCAGTGATTGAGTGATGAAGCAAAATGCTTTTGTTAAATCACACTCCATCTCTTAGCCTCAGTTTCCCATCATTAAACTGGGTATAATAATAATGTTGCCATTTAGGATATTTCTGAAAATTAAATAATATCACCTATGTAGGACAATAGATAGTGACTGGCAGGCAATAAGCATTCAATAAATGCCCGCTTTTAAAGATCTATTTAATAGTTATCTGTGGCCTTCTGTGTCTCAAATCCTGTGCTGGTTTTGGGAGTCCAGAGACGGGCTTGTTGTTATTCCCTGTTTTTGAAGAGTTTCCGTGGTGCTGGGGGGAATGCTCCGTGGTACACAGAGAAATCAGGGCGCTCACCAACATATGGGCCAAGGGCTGAAGGCCACCAAAAGGGGTGTGACTGCTGTAGTTTGGGCTGCATCAGCCAGTCTTCCCCTCATTCCACTACTCCAGAGGCTGTCACCAGTGCCTCCCCCACCTCTCAAAAGAAGCTTGGAAGTTGCTGGAGACATTCTTGGTTGTTCCAATTGCAGGAGGGAAAATGTGCTACACTATCTAGTGGGTGAAGGCCAGGGGTGTTGCTCAGCTCCTACAATACAGAGGACAGTGAACCACAAAGAATGAGACAGCCTCAGATGTCAACAAGGTCAAGGATGACTAACCCTGCTGTATCCACCCAGGAAACATTTATTGAGCACCTACTGTATGCCAGGCACTTTTTTATTTCTTTATTTTATTTATTTAGTTTTTAAGGAGGGCACAGCTCACAGTGGCCTATGTGGGGATCGAACCAGCAACCTTGTTGTTAAGAGAACCGCGCTCTAACCAACTGAGCTAACTGGCCACCCCTACCAGGCAATTTTTTAGATGTCACTGGAGATATAATGTTGAACTGATTAGATGTGACCCCTGATCTCAATGCTTGCACTTGAGAAGGTGAAGATTTGGATATTAAACAAATAATCACACTAATGAATACACATGATAAGTTGTGAAAAACAGCTATGAGGAAAAGAAAGGAGTTGCTATGAGGGCTTACAATAGAGGTGGTGACTCAGTATGGAGGAAATCAGGGAAGGCTTTCCTGAGGAGGTGACATTTAAGTTTGGGCCTAAGGATGTGTAAGAGAAGGAGAAGAGTGTTCCAGGTAGAAGCAGCAGCACATGCAAATTTCTTGAGGTCTGAGAGTGCTTGGTTTATTGTAGGAATAGCCAGGGAGCCAGTTGGGCTGGAGATCTGGGGAAGACCGGGGGATAGAGTTGGAGATGAAATATGGACCCACCACATTAGGGTTTATCCTGTACCCTAAGGGTATAAGCAGGGGGTTGATCTTTCAGATTTTCCTTTTGCAAAGATCCCTCTGGCTGCTGGACAGAGACAGCCTTGGGGGTTGGGGGTGGAGGAGAAGGAAAACATCCTTGAGGAGGGGACTGGACTTTCATCCATAAGCACGGGCATGGGGTCAACATTTCAGAAGAGCAGAGCATGAGAAGTGAAGGCAGCAAATTGCATCTCTCAGGTTGGCCTTTGCCTCCAGCAATTAGTATCGAAACACTTGGGGGCTCCAATTAGCACAGGGAGAGGGTGTCCCCTAAAGTCTGGAGATTTCCCCTTCAACAGCTCTCCTCTGCGCTCCAGGCCCTTTAATCACCTCTCTGGGCTCTGGCCCTGCCTTGGGGATACCAAAGAATGTGGCACTGATGGGATCATTAGCCAGGAACGGCAAACATCTAGGAATGTGGTGTGTGTGTGTGTGTGTGTGTGTGTGTGTGTGTGTGTGTAACTTTAGAAAATAGAAGCTGAATAATGGAGTGGAGGGGAGCATAGAGCCCCTGGGGGTGTGTGGCCTGGATGACACTGTGGGCAGAGGGGCTGGGTTGTGGTGTGGAAGGTCATCACCCCAGGACCCTGGTTGTGTTCATCGACCTTTTGGCACTTACTATTGCCATCACCAGATAAGTTAAGGATGGCTTCTGAGTTTTTATCTTTTGAGAGAAAAGAAGCGCACGGCTTTTGGAAGGTGGTGATGAAAGAATCTAAGGTGAGGCACGTGAGGCACTCACCTTGACTACAAAATGTAAGGGGTCAAACTAATGGTTTGATTTTCTTTGTGAAATAAAAGAACTGATGTGTGTTAAGCATTTAAGGCCATACTTATTGTCTCCAATTCAAACATCTGGCTTGATTTTGAGCTAAAGATTCTGTAGAGCAGTGGCCCCCAAAGTGTCATTCCCAGACCAGCAGCAGCAGCTTCTATTCTAGAACATCAGATTGCAGAACCCCTCCCAGACCCACTGAATCAGACACTCAGAGTGACCAGCAGCCTATGACTTCACCAGCTCCTCCAGTAACGCTGATGTGCCCCCACGTTGGAGACCCATTGCCAAAGGAGACTCCCTCGGCCGACCTCGTACTGCACCCTTGCACGGTGCTGGCTTTGTGACCCTGAGCAAGTCCCAAACCTCACTGTGTCCATTTCCTCACTTTTAAATGGGGTGTAACCCAAAAGGGCTGCCTGCCTCTGCCTGAGCATCTCCCTTGAAACAAGGCCAGGTCTGCGGGTGCATCCCCCCAATATATCTGACTCCACAACACATGAAAGAGAAACGGAATTTTATTGAGAATTTCAAGAGAGTTGGGGAAGGGGATTTATATTAGGTACTCTATGGCACCCTTATAAACCTTATAAAATGCCCATCTATGTCCCTGCTTTTTTCTCAAATTTTTTCATCAGCCACTGGGTCTGGGTCAATTACCAGGAATCAGGTTTTTCTTCCCGTCTCTTCGCTTTCCCTCAACCCAGCCATTACCTCCTTATACTTCTCCCATGCCTTCACCTCATCTTCCTACACATATCTTCTCTCCCAAGGAGAAATTCAGATCCCTCTTTCTCTTTGCAATTCGCATCCTTAAACCTCTCATTCAGCTCACTCAGCAGAGGCCACTCATAGGAGGAGCCCGCCTGCAAAACTGTGACGAACTAAAGATGAAAAACCATTTCACCATCAAACAATGCTTTCCTTTCCTCACGACGTTGGTCAGAATGAGAGGGATGATGTGTCTGAAGCACAGAGCAAATATCTTTCATTCACTCATTCAAGATAAGCTGTGCACATAAGTGTCCTGACACAGCCATATGGGCAGCCCCTCCTCCATGCCACTCTCAGGTATGGGAAACAGGAAGAAGTTGACACACAAGGTCAATATTGGGGTGGTTGTGACCTCAAGGAATCCAGGAGGAATGAGGTCAGTCAGACTGAGAGAAAGAAGAGAAAACAAACATCTAGAATTTACAGAGCACTTACTAAGGGGAATTCCCATATAGGAATCATCACCAGTGAAGCATAATTATACCCATTTTACAGACAAAGACTGAAGTGTCTCCACCCACCACACCTCCTGCCACAAAACCAGCCACTTCAAGAGCTCTGGAGAAAGAGCTTGCTGAGGAAGGTCTTCTTCATGGCGTTCTTCAGCTCCTTGTTCCTGAGGCTGAAGATGATGGGACTGAGGAAGGGTGTGATGACTGTATAGGTGACGCCCATCAGGGTGTCTCCTTCCAGGGACTGGGGACCCTTAGGCTTGAGGTAGATGACAGAGGCGAAGCCGTAGTGCACGACCACCACAGTGAGGTGGGACACGCATGTGGAGAAGGCCTTGTGCCGGCCTTCAGCTGAGGGGATCCTCAAGACGGTGGCCACAATGGAGGCGTAGGAGAGGAGGATGAGGAGACAGCAGCCCAGCAGGGCCGTGATGCACACCAGGCCCACGCCCAGGGCCACAGTGGAGACGTTGTCCCCACAGGCCAGCTTCACGAGAGGTGGCACATGGCAGAAAAAATGGTGGACCTCATTGGGTCCGCAGAAGGTGAGGTGGAAAATGGCCGCTGTCACCACCAGCCCCATGACTGAGCCACCCACCCAAGACCAGGCCACCAGGCAGGCACAGACACCAGGACTCATGAGCACGCTGTAACGCAGCGGGTGGCAGATGGCCACGTAGCGGTCATAGCCCATGACGGTGAGCAGGAAGGAGTGGGTGAACCCAAATGTGAAGGAGAAGAACATCTGGCTGGCACAGGCCGCCCAGGCGATGGAGCGGTGGGCGGAGAGCAGGTCGGCCAGCATGCGCGGGATGATGGCGACGGTGTAGAGGATCTCGGAGATGGAGAGGGCGCACAGGAAGAGGTACATGGGCGTGTGGAGGCTGCGCTCGCTCCGGATGGTGGCCATGATGAGCAGGTTCCCCAGCAACGTGAACAGGTACATGAGCAGGAACAAGAGGAAGAACAGCAGCCGGAGGTGGGGGAAGTCGGAGAAGCCGATGAGGATGAAGTCAGATGTGGAGGTGTGGTTGAGCCATAGCATGGTGGTCACACCTGGTCGGGGAGAGAGGGAAGAACTCAGTGGCTAGAAACTTGGGGTCTCTAGTGAGCCCTCCTGCGAGGACTTCCCTGAGGGGCTCCCTCACCTCTCCAAGTCATGGTTAGTCCACCTGCAAAATGGCGTTCATAATAACGATCTATGCCCCACAGAGCTGCTTGAGGTTTAAATAAAACCGTGCATCTAACGTGCTTAGCACAGTTCCTGGCCACCAAGAATTCAGTAAGTAAATGACAATCATTATTACTACTATTTTTAACTCACAGTGGTAGGAACTCAGGTTCTCTATTCAGCCACACCTGGGTGGAGTTGTTCCTAGCAAGGGCTCGCTGCCTCATGTGCACAGAAGTCAACACTATGGCACTGGTTTTTGAGAAAAGAACTCACTTTTTTTAGTGAGTTCGGCTGGCAAGGAGACAGGAGACAAGGCTCAAATCTCTCTCCCTGGGTTCTGGGCCAGATTTAAGGGGTTTTAGCCCCTGATCTTCCTGGACAACAGACCCTTTGCTTCTGAAAGGGTCAGGTTCAGCTTATGGTCAGATCCCCGTCCTTTGGTTCCGTTGGGGGGGCAGTTAAGGGTTCACAAGGGTTACTCGCAAGTGATTTCAACTTTGGTTCCATGTCTCGTTAGACCACAGGATAGGACCCGTCTGAGCTGGTTCTGAGGGTATAGCGTCTCCATTTCAGACCTTGTCAGTGCCCCTAGTCATTTTTCTAAATAGGCAAGGAAAATGTAAAAAAGCAACAATCCAGTTTTTTTAAAAAAATGATTATGCTGGGATCTTTAATAAGATTTTTTGCATTGGAAAAATCTAATGCTGGTTGGAGTTCCGTCTTTGAAAGGATAATGGAAATCCTGTGATCACTATGCTCAAATATGCAGCCTAAACTCTGAGCTGTCCGCGAGGCTTAGCAAGTAGTAAGTGGTGGATTTTTTCTTTTCATTCAAGACTCTACCATGTTAGCCACATGAGTTAAATAAATTTGAGAAGTTGTTTCAAAACAGTGCTTCAAAAGCAACAACAGCATTGGGTTAGTTCCTTAATCTTTCTGAACCTTAGTTTTCTGATCCCCTAAAAGGAAGTTGGTCATAATAACCCCTGGCCGACAAGGTCGTTATGAGGATTAAATAAGATAAGGACGTAAGGGGCCTTCCACAGCACCTGGAATACGCACTTGAGAAGACTGAGGCCAGCATAAATTACCAGAATTAGCTTCTCTTAAAATGTGGCAACCTATGATTGTACCTTTCTTTTAACTGGTGCATTTAATGCATTTATCTTTTTGGTAATCGTGTTGGTTTGGACTTAATTCTGTCATTTAATATTTGAGCTATTATATATTAATATGAGTTATTATTAATTATATATTATATATTAATATGAGCAATTATAGATGAGCTATTACATATTAAATATTTATTAATAAAAATAGCTAACATTTACATATACTTATATACGTATGTTTACTTAACATATAAAAACACAAAAATGTGCACATACTCCTATTAGCTCTACCAAAAACACACACCAATCCCCTCCCCCCAAAACCAATAAGAACATGGAATTGTCACCAAAAAGGACCTTGTGTGAGGCCATAGAGGAAGTCTAGGGAAATTTCCAAGTGCCAATATTGCAAAGACCCAGGTTATCTGACCACACTGCAATAAAATTAAGAATTAAGAAGAAGAGGATACCTGAAAGTTCCCACATATTTGGAACACAAATATTAGGTCGGACCATTTGACAGTTCCATGGTAACATGTTACTCACTAATCTTTGGCTAAAAGGAAAATTACGGAATACTAAGAGCTGAATGATAATGAGAAGTTGAAATGACTAAATGAAATGGATTGTGCCCTGGAGTAGAACAAAAGGATATTAATGGAAAAACTGCAAAAATTGTAGGAAGACCTGCAGTTTGCTATAGAGCATTATACCAATGTTATTTTCCTGGTTCTGATCACTGTACTGAAATTCTGTAAGATGCTAACATTTGAGGAAGTTGAGTCAGGGGAGCACAAAACTTTTCTGTGTTGTTTTTGCAACATTTATGTAAGTTTAAAATTAGTTAAAAATTAAAAATTAAAAAAGCAAGATACCACCCAAAGCAGCACAAAATCTATCGAGTATCTGCAATAAATTTAAATGAGCACACACAAGACCTCCACAGAAAACAATTAAACCTCTAATTAATAGAAAATATGGCAAATGATATAAATAAGTGGATGAAATGGAAAGACAACATCATAAAGGTGTTAATTCTCCCCCAAATTTAATCTATACCTTCAATGTAATATTCTCAAAAACATGATAAACTTATTCTAAAATTTCTATGAAAGGATAATGATCTATGAATAACTAAGTTAACCTTGAAATGAAGAGTGAAAGGCAGTGAAGGAGACTGTCTTCCAAGATTCTGAGAATTCTACACAAGATTTGGAAACAAAGCAGTGTAGGATTATTGCAAGGACAAATAGACCAGTGGTTCAGAATGGGAGACTGCAGATGTGAAGCCATTCATATATGGTTAGGGTCACACCACAAATAAATCAGAAAAGGACAAATTGTTCAGGGGATGCTGTCGGGGAGATTATCTCTTTATATAGATAAAAACAAAAATGGACTCTTAATTAGTACGAAGAGAGGATCAAGATGGATTAAACCTAACTGTGAAAGATAAAAACATAGTTAATAAAAGAAAGGTCGTAGGATCTTTGTGATCTAAGAACAGGAAGCGAGTTCTTTAAAAAGAAGAAAGCGCAAACCATAAATAAAAAAGATCAATTCCATTGCATCAAAATTAGGAATCATATTAATAAGGAGCATCATGGATACAGTTAAGCCATGACAGAAGCAAGATGTTTGCAATATTCAATCAGTTCTAGACATCTGCTCTACACCACAGAGACTGTAGTTAACAATACAATAACGTACACTTAAAAACTTGCTAAGAAAATGGACAACGATATTGTATTATAACCATCAAATTTGCCAAGAGATCTTAATTATTGCCACCACATAAAAGAAATGATAATTATGTGATGTGATAGCGGTGCTATCGCTACAATGACGAGCACATTACGTATAGAAATGTACCAAATTAACATGTACACTTTAAATTTACAAGGTGTTATATGTCAATTATATTTCCATTAAAAAAAATTAAGAGGGTAGATCTCTTCCTCTCTCCTGGCTACAAATGGGCTCCAGAGTACCACCTATTAAATGTACAAATGTTACCCCAAAAAAAGCTGAGCTCCTTGTCTCCCTCTGGCACTTACCTGTGTCACCCATCCCCAGGACAACACCTCGGCAAGACTCTCCAAGGGGGCTGTTCAGGTCACCTGCACAAATCTGGACTTAAGGGAAGAGAAAGGCCAAGGCCCTCATCCCAGCTCTGGGCCCCCAGCCAGAGCCCCAAGCCCGGGCACGCTCAGTGCTCTTACCACACACACACAAAAGTAAAGGGAAACAAGAAATGCTTTGGAGGTGATGGATAGACTTATTACCCTGATTGTGGTGGTGGTATCTCACCGATGTAAGCATATGTCCAAACTCATCCAAATGTATACACTAAATATGTGCAGATTTTGGGATATTATGCGAACCTCAACAAAGCTGGAAAAAACTGACAAGAGACTAATACTAAAATCTACAAGGAATGTCTACAAACCAATTAGAAATAAAAGCTAGAATCATGATAGGAAGCGGGCAAAGGGTAGACAAGGGGATGTGCAGAAGAGGAATGCAATAGGCAAACAGGAAAGGAAGACCTGCTGAGCTCATGAGCAGCTAGAGGAATGCAATTTAAAACAGCAACATGGTATCACTTTACACCTGTTAAAGGAGCAAAACTTAGACAGCTGGATGGTGCTATATGTTGGCCCAGATGTGAAGGTAGGTGGACTTTAGTCATTTTCAGCAGGTACCTGACGGTTCATGGCCAAATTCAGAGGACACTTACCCTAAGGTTCGCCATCACTGGCGCCTGGATCTCCATCCAAACGAAACTCTCACACATGTCAGTGAGGTGCTGCCAGCAAGGACATCCATTGCAGCATTATCTGTGTTGGCAGAGAGTTGGGGACAGTCTGAGACTCCCCGCTACCCATGGGAGTGGAGGATTAAAATGTGGTGGTCATGCACCAGGAAGTTGTAAACAACATTTAGGAAAAGAAAAATCCCAATACCCACATAGCAACATGGCTCTTTAAAATATAATACTGGGCGAAAAATTAGAAGAAAAAAAAAAGGAGATCTCCACACAGTACGATGCAACATAGTCAAAACATGTGTGTGCAACAATATACATTTTATAAGAATTCGTGTATCAAATACATGGTGATGGAAGGAGAACTGACTCTGGGTGGTGAACACACAATGTGATATATAGGTGATGTATTCCAGAATCGTACACCTGAAACCTATGTAACTTTACTAACCATTGTCACCCCAATAAACTTTAATTTAAAAAACAGAATTCATGTAAACAGAAGGGTACACATGGAACGCATTAGACCATCTGCCTATTAGGGGTGGGGAACAGGAGTGGGACATGATGATAAATGGGAATAAGTAAAACAGAATCATTGTGCAAATTAATGTAGGTGAAATGTCATTAACTAAGGAGCATGATTAACTCAAGTCTCTGAATCTTACATCCAACAAAAATTTGTGACTATATATATATTTATACTTATATATATATCAGTGATACATACATACATACACAATGATACACACACACATATATGTCAATCATATATACTATATATACATTGGATAACAAGTTTTCAAATACTTGCCTCAGACAAGGTTCACTCCCATATTACAACATCCCTTCCATTTCTCCTTAGAAGATTGTCACTAATTGCTCCCTCAGAGCTATGGTCAGCCTTTGCTTGGAGGACCCGGAATCCCCATTGGAAAATGGACAATTTGGCTCAAGTGTCAAGATGAGGTGTATCATACAAGAGAACAGCATGTGCGGTCTAGAGGGGAGCTGGGCAGCCCAGCGGGTACCTGGGGTGCCAGTCTCAGCTCCCTTTCCTTCCTCATCCCTCAGCCACCATCTCCAGACCCTACTGCCTGCACCCCTGTCCGGTGGCTTCATGCCCTGTCTCCTGGAGCACAGTGCCTGTCCATCTCCCCTCTTCTGTCCACCCCTTGTCCAGCTGCCAGCGTCTATTCTCTGAGACACACATAGTTCGTGGAGTCATGCAGACCCAGGGTTCAAATCCTGGTCCTCACCACATGCTGGGACAGCCAGAGAACCGTTCTTGTAGATTCTCTATGGGGATTGGTGCCAAATGCTCAGCACAGAGAAAGTTCTCAGGGAATGCTGGCTGGCCTTGTTGTCATCTTTTATCGTCATTGCTGGGCTGGTTGTCACTTATCCTTCTCAGCCAGGTGACACATATTGGCTCCATGACAGTCCAGGGTTTCAACCCGAATTCCAGGCTAATCTTTCCTTTGACACTGTGAATGCCCCTCGGCCCACAGCCCCGCTCCCTGGGGCAGCCCACGTCTTCCTCTCTCCTGGCTACAAATGGGCTCCAGGGTACCAGCTCCTAAATGTACAAATGTTACAACAACAAAAAAAGCTGAGCTCCCTGTCTCCCTCTAGCACTTACCTATGTCACCCATTCCCAGGACAACACCTCGGCAGGACTCTTCAAGCAGGCTCTCAGGTCACCTGCACAAATCTGGACTTAAGGGAAGAGAAAGGCCGGGGCCCTCGTCCCAGCTCTGGGCTCCCAGCCAGAGCCCCAAGCCCGGGCGTGCTCAGGCTGGCTCCCAGATCCCACCCCTGCACCTTCCCTCCTCAAGGGACACTGTTCAGCCCAGCCAGCTCTGCTCATGCGCCTGTGTCATAGACCTGAGACTGTGTCACAGCAGCAGACAAAGCTGAGCATCCACACACAGGTATACAGGTTCGGAAACACACACTGGCTGTGACACCCAGGAAACAGCCAGAAACCGAGCCACTGTCACTTATTCTGCACATACCTACTTCCACTGGTATGTGGTGCCTGGTGGAGCTGGGCTGGGACTGTGGTAAGGCAGGGACATAACAGCAAGCGTACTGTGGTGTGGTGAATAGAATCCCCTCAGAATGTACGTCCTCTGGGACCTCAAAATGTGAGCTTGTTTGGAAATAGAGTACTTGAAAGTATAATCAAGGAAAGGATAGAGATGAGGTCGTACTGGATTAGGGTGGCCCTAAACCCAATGACTGGTGTCCTCATAGGAATAGAAGGGGACACACGGAGGACAGAAGGCCAGGTGATGGTGGAGGCAGAGATTGGAGTGCTGCAGCCATAAGCTACGGAACGCCTGGGGCCACCAGAAGCTGGAAGAAACAAGGAAGGATCCTTCCCTGGAGCCTCCTGAGGGAGCGTGGCCCTGCCAACACCTTGGTTTTGCACTTCTGGCCTCCAGAACTGTGAAGGAATACATTCCCAATATTTTAAGCCACCCAGTTTGTGGTACTTTGCTACAGAAGCCACAAAAACCAAATACAGGCACATATAACTACACATACACACATACTCAGTGCACACAGGAGTACACAGGGGTGACACACACATAAGCACACTGTGACCCTTCTGGCTCAAAATCGCCCTCCTCCCAACCTGTTACAAAGACCACTCTCTGCCTGGGAATGGACCCTGGCCACTATGGCTGCTGTGGGTCTGGGCACTGGGAGAAGGAGACAGCTGTGGGCAGTAGATGGACTCAGTGTGGGGCCAGAAGCCCAGACTGGTCGACCTAGCCTGGGGTCAGGTATTGGTGTTGCAGACCCCCTCTCCGCCTCACCTTACTCCCGTGCCCTTCCCACTAGGGCCTCGCTCTGCTCTGTTTCTCTGTGGTCCGCTGGTCCTCTCCCTTCTAGTCTCGCAGCTCTTGTCACCTATTCCTGGAAAATGGCCCTGGAAACAGAAGCTCTGCTTGCCTTGTTCTTCTGGGGACGCCAGCCTGCAGCCTGGCCTGGGGCCGCCCCAGCAGAGCCAGTGGTGGTAGAGAGGTGGCTTTATCTCCGAGGGCGTCCTCCCCAGTGGTGGGTTTCCAGAGGCCTCTCCCAGGAGCCTGGGGATGTGGGATGTGTGGTCCTTCAAGGGGAGGAGAATGCCCCTTCCTCCCTTCCTTCTTTCCTTCCTTCTTTCCCTCCCTCCCTCCCTTCTTTCTTTCCTCTCTCCCTCCTTCCTTCTGTCCTTCCGTCCTTCCATCCTCCCCTCCCTCCTTCCCTCTTTTCTTTCCTCCCTCCCTTGTCCCTTCATCCATCTGTCACATCTTCACTGAGCCCTAGCTAAAGAACTTGGTGTGGATCTGAGGACCCAAAGAAAATCCTGCCATCGCCCAGCATTAAAGGAGCCCTGAGTCTTGGGAGAGGCAGAGCTGAGTACAAACATCCCATCTCCTGTGATCAGAACTAAACAGCAGGAGAACCAGTGAAGGAAAGTGAGACATCGTCCTGGGAGAGGGTGGGGGCATACTGAAACTGAGCCTGGGAGGGCACTTTCTCCTCAGGCTGTGTCTTAGACTCTCCCTCTCCTGCCTGCTTTGCCTGCATCATTTCCATCTTAGGGAATGCCAACCTTCCCTCTGTCATACCATCCCCCCATCTCAGCCAAAATCTTGCCTTCAGCCTCCACTACACCCTCTTCCTCTCCACAGCTGTTTCACCACCATCAGTGGGTTCCATCACTTAATCAAGACTCAACTCTGGCCTCTTTTGTCACCTCCACCACCTCCACCCTAATCTGGGCTATCACACTTCTATCTCTTGCGTAGATACCTTCCGAGCCTGGTCTCCAAGCCTCCAACCCCACCCCTTCAAGTCTATGCTCTGAAGAGCAGTTAGAGAAATCATGAAATAGATCATGTCCCTGACCTGCCTCAAACCCTCCAATGGCTTCTCAGATTAGAATAAAATCTGAGCTCCCCACCTGGGATATGACTCCAGCCCACATTTCACCCTCACTTCCCTTCTTCCATCCCCACATCTATGATTTCTCCTGGACACACAAGGATCCCATCCTCTGGGCCTTTGCACATACTGTTCCTTCTACCTGGAACCCCTTCTTCCCACCATTCACTCTCACCTGGCTCAGTACTGTTCTCCTTTCAGGTCTCAATTTAGACATCACCTCCTCTCAGAAGCTCTGGTCATCAATCCTTCCCACTCCTTACCCAAACTGGGTGAGTCAGGCTGGGCTGCCCCAAGTATAGGTATTTTGGGGAAATGGGACTGGATTCCAGGATCATTTCTTCTAGGGTGGTTCTTTCCCTCAGCAGACGTCAGGAAAGGATACTGGGGAGCTGTGGATGTCTGATCCTCAGAATGAACACCCTCTACTGCTGCGCCTTCCACCCCAAACACTAGACAAGGTGACCCATTCACTGTAACACTTTTAGAATTGCTCAGTTTCCCATGGTTCTAGAAACAGACTGGCAATACAGGTTAGATACGATGGAAGAGAAAAATACAAGAAATAGAGTCTAATCATAGGGTGTATGAAACACAGAATTAAAATATTGGATAACAATTGTATAGAAGGAACAGTAACAAAGTTAAAGCATTGTCAAGTCCATACATTGTTTGGGAGAGGAGTCAATCTATTATTTATTCACAGATGACACAATTGTCTACATAGAAAAATCCTAAGGAATTGACAAAACCTAAATGAAATCATAAATGAATTTAACCAGGGTGAGAGGGTGCAAGGCCAATATACAAAAATCATGATCATTTGGATATACTAGCAATAAATAATTAGAAAATAAAAATGTTTGATGTCAATATCATTTATAATGGCATCATAAAAATAAACAAGAGGGGCTGACCCGGTGGCTCAGGCGGTTAGAACTCCATGCTCCTAACTCTGAAGGCTGCCGGTTCAATTCCCACATCGGCCAGTGGGCTCTCAACCACAAGGTTGCTGGTTCAATTCCTCGACTCCCGCGAGGGATGGTGGGCTGCGTCCCCTGCAACTAAGATTGAACACGGCACCTTGAGCTGAGCTGCCTTCCGGATGGCTCAGTTGGTTGGAGCGCATCCTCTCAACCACAAGGTTGCCGGTTCGAATCCCACAAGGGATGGTGGGCTGTGCCCCCTGCAACTAGAAACGGCAACTGGACCTGGAGCTGAGCTGCACCCTCCACAACTAAGACTGAAAGGACAACAACTTGACTTGGAAAAAAGTCCTGGAAGTACACACTGTTCCCCAATAAAGTCCTGTTCCCCTCCCCCAATAAAATATTTAAAAATAAAAAATAAACAAGAAATAAATTTAAGGAAAGTGATGCATGATGTCTCCACTGCAAACTACAAAACAATCCTGATAAAAAAAATTTTTAAATCTAAATAACTGGAGAGATAACCACGTTCATTGATGAGCATTCTCCATATTATGGAATTGGAAAGAGACACATGGGCTTCTGGTGTGTCTTTAGTGTTCTGATTCTTGACCTGGGCTACTTGGGGTTCATTTTAAAATATTCCCTGAAATGTATATTTGGCACACACATGTTCAAAGAAGCACTATTCGCATTTGCCAAAGGGTAGAAATGACCCAAATGTCCATCAATGGATAAGTGGATAAACAAACTGGTATATGTAATGTACCACATTGTAATATGCCGTATGGACTATGCCACATGGTATGTAATACAATGGGTTATTCAGGCATAAAAAGGAAGTGCTGATACGTGCTACAATATGGGTAAACATTGTGGTGGTTAATTTTATGTGTCAACTTGACCACAAGGTGCACAGATATTTGGTCAAACATTACTCTGGGTGTTTCTGTGAGGGTGTTTTTGGATGAGTTTAGCATCTAACTCGATAGCCTGAGCAAAGCAGATTGCCCTCCCTAGAGTGAGCGGCCTCATCCAATCAACTGAAGACCTAAACAGAGCCACGTGCTTCCGGCTTTCCTGGAACTGAGAGTTGGAAAATGTATCTCCTGGGGTAATTCCAGTCTCAGGGGCTCAAGTTCCCATGGTTGCTAATTTTCTCTCTGACAAAAAATGGAGATAAAAAGGAGCTTTCTGATGCAACACTGTCCTCCAGAGCCTCTATCCTCAGACAATTTTGTCAGTCACTCCACAGACCAAGGCAAGATTCAGGAACCGAAGGTGCTGGATGCCAGGGAGGTTTTGTCAAGAGGGCGTCCCAGGATAGGAACTCAAGAGTATGTAGGGGCTGGGAGGAGAGTCTCTCAAAACATGGCAAGGAGAGCTGAGCGTCTGGAACCCCACTGCTCATGGGACTTTCTGGGTTCTGGGTATGATTAGAGAGGAGCTATTGTAGCAAGAAAGCACCCCAGGAACTGATGGTTTTATAATTCATTTTCATAATCACGCCAAGTTTGAGTATATGCGGGCATTTGGAGGGAGAGAGACTGTATATGCCTCTTAATGTTCCCCAGCTCGCAGCTAGGCATCTGACCATTTGTCTTTTTCTCCGTTGAGCAGCATTGCCATGAGTCCAAGTATGCCAGACCCTCAGGGGAGCTCATGGATTTTATTTTATTTCTTTTCTTTATTTTTTATAAGACTTTGTGTTCAAACATGTTTGGAAAATTCTTTTTTCTTTTTTTTTTTTTTCTAAGATTTTATTGGGAAAGGGGATCAGGACTTTATTGGGGAACAGTATGTACTTCCAGGACTTTTTTCCAAGTCAAGTTGTTGTCCTTTCTATCTTAGTTGTGGAAGGTGCTGTTCAGTTTCAAGTTGTTGTCTTTTCAGTCTTAGTTGTGGAGGGTGCAGCTCAGCTCCATGTCCAGTTGCCGTTGCTAGTTGCAGGGAGCGCAGCCCACCATCCCTTGCGGGAGTCAAGGAATTGAACCGGCAACCTTGTGGTTGAGAGCCCACTGGCCCATGTGGGAATTGAACTGGCAGCCTTCGGAGTTAGGAGCATGGAGCTCCAACCACCTGAGCCACCGGGCCGGCCCGAGCTCGTGTGTTTTAAAGTCCATACTTGAACTTGCTTAGAGGCTGCTGAGCTGGGAAGACCTGGAGCTCTAGATCCTTGCTGAGAGGTTGGACTTAGGACATTCTCCCTGGCACAGCCCAGAGACTCCTTCAGCTCCTTCCAAGGACAGTCTAAAACACTGACACGCTGAAGCAGTTTCAGCGGTGAAATCAGATTAGCTTGGAGAGCCAGAGCAGAAAACGCCAAACCTCTGTCAAACCATCAGAGGAGAGAGAACACATGACTTGGAATTGGTCAGAATGGGTTCCGCTCCAAGCTCTGCCAGTCAATCCCTTTACCCCCTTAGACATGTTCACTCAGAAAATGCTTATGGAGTGCTTGCTATGCTCCTGGTGTGCTGTATGGTTGGGAGTGAGGGTCAAATAGACAGTAAAAGCAAAAGCGCTTTGTGAACTGGGCTCTCAAGTCACTCATTATTTGATTACCAAAGTAACCAAGAGAGGGAAAGGTGGGGCTGCAGTGTACCTTGAATGGGCCAGAGGCACTTTCGCTTCTGTGAACTTCTTCCTTCATAAAAAAATTTTAAAAAAAATTAAAAATTATATTTTACAGCTTGTTGTTGGTACAAAGACACTTACACTTCAGGTTGGATAGAGTCATCTTTTTTCTTCTGAATTTAAAAGAAATGAAACCATTTTCATGGACTTCCTGTGTCTCATTCATTCTCCATCATAGGTGAGAGATGCTGCGAAGGTTTCACTGGCAACAGGGAGTCAGCTAACCCAGTGCCTCTTCTCTTGTCTCTCATTTTCAGCAAAGGGCATCAGATCTGAAGTATAAGCAGCAACGAGGAAAATGTGAAAAGGAAGGATTTTAAAAGTCATCTCAAAAAACTGGCTGGAAGTGTTCTGCAACCCAAAGTGTGGAAGAGCTGATTTAGGACAAAGACACAACAAACCCCAAGCCAAGATTTGTCTCTATACAGCCCTGCCTGCCTGACTGGGGAAGGTGGGTTAGTGGAGGGACTGGTCTTTTCACTAAAATGCCCTGAAGGAAGAATGTGCCCAAAACCCAGAGCAAACCATGACAAGGGGATCGCAGTGCTATTAGAGAAGCTATTTGCAGGGGATCCAAAAACCAGAGAGGGGAAATGCTGCTCAGTGGATTCCTCATTAGCAAAGGGACCCCCTGGTAATTCTGGAAGGGAAGGTGAGGTCAGGGAAACACAGTGTTGAGTGTGTGTGAGAAGGAAGGGGCCCTCATGGGTAAGACATTGGGGGCTGCCATATATTCTTCAGAGGTAGAGGATCTGAAGTACCAGGGCCAGTGATATTAAGTTCACATCGTGTTTCAGGCCAATCGACACTTCTTGGATGTAAACCAGAGTTGAGCTACATGGTATCTTCTCAAGGCAGACACTGAGTGGCCATTGACCAATCAGCTGAAATGACCACCATTTCAGAGCTGGGTGAGTGACCTGGGGAAGCATCAGCGCAAGTACATCTAAGAGGACCCTGGATCCTACAGCTGGTGAGGTGGCTTCTGTCCCAGGCCAGGCAGTGGGACAATCATCAAATCGATGAGGTACACATAACATGATGGGAGCAGAAAAGCCAAAGGTTTACTTGTGGAAGCAGGATCCAAACAATCCATTACTTTTTGTTGGAAAGTAAGATATAAAGGGAAATACAGGAACTCTGAGCTTACACCAGCTGTTGTTTAAAAATTGATCTTGCCACTTGTCCGCTGGGTGATCTTAGGTTGATGTGCGAGTTTCCTGTAGTGGTTGTAACAAAGTACCACAAACTGGGCAGCCTAAAACAATAGAAATTTATTGTCCTATGGTTCTGGAGGACAGAACTCCAAAATCAAGGTGTTCATGGGATCAATTCCTTCTGGAGTCTCTGAGGGAAAATCTGTTTTATGCTTCTCTTTCAGAGTCTGGTGGCTCTGACAATCCTTGGTATTCCCTGCCTTGTAGCTGGGTCACTTCAATCTCTGCCTTCATCTTCACATGGCCATCTTCTCTGTGTTTCTGTATGTCCTTTCCTCTTCTATAAGGATACTAGTCATTGGATTTAGGGTACACCCTAAATCCAGGATGATTTTATTTTGAGATCCTTAACTAATTACATCTGCAAAGACCCTCTTTCCAAATAAGGTCACAGTCACAGGCACAAGGTAGATTTGAAATTGGAGATGACATTATTCATTCAATCCAGTATAGTCAATTACTGCACTTCTTTCATTTTTGTTCCCTCTCCCATACAAGGCAGATAATAACACCTACTGGTAAGAATCAAGTGGAAAAAATATGCCTATAAAATACTTCAAATTATCCAACCCAAAATGTCAATAGTGCTAAGAAACCTATCAGCCATTCTCTGACCTTAGCTTGGTGCCCAGTGCATAGTAAATGCTTAATAAAAGTCAATTCCTCGATATCGGTAAAAAGAAAAGAACCAAGTACATTGTCCACATGAAAATCCTTTGACAAGGTCCAGTGGAACTGTTTGGCTATGAGTTGGCCCCAAAAGATAATGCTTAAAGAACAAACACTTCTCTATACAGAGATGTGGAAACAATGCAATTCTCCAAGGATTTAGATTGGGACTAGTTTTATTAATACTTCCTTTTAAGTGTATCTGAAAATCTCTAGGCATGCATGGGACATGAAGCTCATCTCTGCTGAAAAACTAAGTCAATGGACTCAGCAGACTTCCCAGAGGCTCCATCCAAGGCCAGAGAAGGGTGATGGATTTCAGTTGAAGGGTCTCTCAACCTTGGCACCTGTTGAAATTTGGTACCAGATCATTGATTGTGGTGGGGCCGCCCTGTGCACTGTAGGATGCTTAGCAGTGTCCCTGGCCTCTGCCCATTAGGTACCAGTAACACTTCCAGTCATGACAACCAAAAATGTCTCCAGACATTGCAAATGTCCCCTGGGCAGGGAAGAGGAGAAAGTCACCTCTGGTTGAGAATCACTGAGTAAGACTAATAACAGGGGAATTGTCATTTCCAAAGAGCATGACTGAGAATGAATTTGAATTGATGGGTTTTTGCCATGTGACTGGACAAGTGTTACAGTGTTGAATAATGTCAATAAAAAAGCTAATGTGTATTGAGCAGTCTTACTATATTCTAGACCCTGAGCTAAGCACCAGGGATATGTTATCCTACCCTAAGAAGGCTTTAGAAGTCACCCAGCTGATCTTTTTTGATGTTTACATTTCCTCTACAATATGAGTCATAGTTGTGAACTTAAATCAAGAAATTACCATATGCCTGTCATTGTGTTAAGCTCTTTAATTCATTTTTTTCATTTAATGCTCATAGCTCCTCCCACAAAGAAGGTATGATTTATCCCCATAGACAGACGGGGATACTGAGTCCCAGCAAGGTTAAATAACACGCCCAAGGTTACAAAGTCACAAAGTCAAAAAATTATGATGAAGCTGAGCTAGCATTCAAATCTTGCTCTCAGCCCAGACTTTATTCTCTTAGTGATACACCAAACAAGCCACACACACCATATTCCCTCTCTTTGGGATGATCTTCCTTTCTCGATCTGCCTAAAAAATAACCCTACCCAACTTTCAAAATTCAGCTCAACGGTCTCTTCTTCTCCCTAGGCAGAGCTGGGCACTAGACCCCTGGGAGCCCCCAACACAATACGTATGTCTTTATCGCATCCTTTTTCATACTGTCCCAAGGTGATTTGCTTACCTATTTGCACCCCTTATCAAACTCTAAGTTCTTTGAGGACAGTGCTAAGAGGTCTTTTTATTTCCAGCTCATACATCATGGATTGAGTTAGACAGACACTACCTCATGAAGCTCTCCATTCCATTTTGGGGTATTTCTTGTTAGTCAGAACCATAGCTGGCCTGTTTGGTTTCCACCCACAGGTAGAATCAGGTAGTTAGGTCTTGCTTCTTATAAGTTAGATTTTGAGGGCAGCTCTCACCTCAACCACATCATTCAAAGATGTTTTCTCTAGTAAGTTCCTACAAGATCACTCTGTTTATATATTTTACACTTATTTCTACTTAAAAATATATGGTTTGCTTGTTTCTTTGTTTCTTATGTCTCTCACGAGAGCAGGGACCTTGTCCACCTTTTCCACCACTGTGTAACTTATGACTCCTTCAGTGATTAGAAGTTTGGAGGAGCTGAATTAATTTTCATTAAATGAATGAATGAATAGTTGGGGGCAGGATAATGAAGGGCCTTAATATGATGTAAAATCAGAATAGACAGTAATTTAAGAAGGGCTTACATGTCAGCCTTAGTGTGGCATTGATGTGGGTGAAACAGAAACATAACGATAGAAAGGGACAGTCAGCAGTTAGGCAAGGGGAAAACCCTTGACCATGTTTCATGATTAGAGGGAATCAAGTCAGAGAAGATGAAAGATGTCTAAGGTAAGTGTCATCAATGATTTGGGAACCAGGCAGTCTTCAGTAGACACCCACACAACACTGACCTTTCTTGGTCGCTAAGCAGCCCACCTCCTTATGACACCTGGTAAAACAAACCTCTGCAAAGATCTATGCAAGGCTGAACCCTCATGGTCTTAAAATGCTGGCTTCTCTGTACGTCGCTATATATGTCTTTGTATTTCCCCTTTGATGATGGCAACAGATGCTACTTTGGCCCAGAAGTTCTCAATGTTGGAGATGATGTGTATGAACAGTATCCCAGGACAATCTGAGTTTTCCTGAGAGGTGATATTGAAGGTAAGAAGGTCAAGTATGAGTATTCTTAGTTAGGTGCAGGCGGTCCCTCCTAATCCTTCATCTTCCTTCTCCACCGCATTCATGCAGCAAAGTTTTGTTGAGTACTTAATACACACTAAACACAATGTTCTGCACTCCCACCCTATGGAATTAAACCTCAAAAAGATGGGTGATATTCCAAACAACTCATCACCCACAACCCCAGACCATTTGGTTCCAACCCCTGTCACTTACATGTCTCTTTACAGATAGATGCTTTGGATTCACATTCTAAATGTTATCTCACCTCTGACTCTTCCCCGTGAGTTTAGAAACAAGACTTTCCTCATGGTTTTGGACTTAATTTTTGATCCATCCTCATCACCATATATCAACTTTGGCAAATTCGCCTTACTTCATTTTCTAGTCTCTTCAAAATGCCACCTCTGCTTTGTCCCCTAGGGCACCTGGAATGGGGTGTATTCCACTGTGGCTGGCTTACACTCTCTAGCTTGGAGACAGACAATTTAACTGCAAATGTTGGTGGGTAGTGCCTGCCTGGAGGCTGAAGGCAAGACTTTTACACAGAAATAGCAAAATCAGGGCATTATATTGCTGTTCCCCATCCTCTGGCCAGAGAAGACTGAATCAAGCATGGTATTTTTTTTTTTTCCTACTGAGACTGAATGTGCTCTTCATGCTTCTCAGGAGACTCCAGCAGTCACTCTCAAATAATTGCAGTTGTCATGTAAGGTGAAACTACCCCCAATGAGACTCCTTGCCAAGTATCTTCTTCCTGCAGATGAATGATACCCCCCAGAGGATGGGGGACTCAAATCAGTCAATGACCTTGGACTTCACTCTCATGGATCTCTTCAGCCACTCAGGGCCACATCTGGTCCTATTCTCCCTTGTGGCAGCCGTATTCACCACAGGCCTTCTGGGCAATGCCATCCTGCTCTTCCTGATCTGCATAGACTCCAGGCTCCACACACCCATGTACTTTCTTCTCAGACAACTCTCCCTGTTGGATGTTGGCTTTCCACTGGTCACCATCCCCAAGATGGCAGCCAACTTCCTGCAGGGAGAAGGTTCCATTTCCTTTGGAGGTTGTGCAGCTCAGATGTTCTTCCTGATGCTGTTGGGTGTCTCTGAGGGTGTCCTGCTATCCCTCATGTCTTATGACCGCTACGTTGCTGTGTGCCACCCCCTGCATTATCCTGTGCTCATGAGACACCAGGTGTGCCTGTTCATGGTGGGTATTTCCTGGTTGTCAGGTGTGCTGGTGGCCTCCATCCAGACCTCCATCACCCTGCACTTCCCCTACTGTGCCTCACACACTGTGGACCACTTCTTCTGTGAGCTGCCAGCTCTGCTGAAGCTGTCTTGTGTGGACACCTCCGGCTATGAGTTGGCGCTGTCCATCTCGGGGGTGCTGATCTTGTTGCTGCCCCTGTCCCTCATTGTCACCTCTTATAGCCACGTGTTGGGGGCCGTTCTCCGCATGCGCTCGGCTGAGGCCCGGTACAAGGCCTTCACCACCTGCTCCTCGCATATCACTGTAGTGGGGCTCTTTTATGGGGCTGCTGTGTTCATGTACATGGTGCCAGGAACATACCACAGCCCACAGCAGGACAATGTGGTCTCCCTCTTTTACAGTCTCGTCACCCCCACACTCAATCCCCTCATTTATAGCCTGAGGAACCGAGAAGTTCGAGTGGCTTTGGTCAAGGTCCTTGGGAGAACTGGCTTCAGATCAAAGAGAAGAAGACATCATGGGGTGTGTTGGGTTGATCCAAGGACTCTCCCTTACAGCTAAGACCTTTCTTTCGTTTGCAGTCCATGTAACGCAAAACATTCTGTGACCATCTCCCTTCCTCCCCCCAGGCTCACTTTTTCTCTTGTGGATTTGTAAGAAACAAACATAGCAATCCCCATCACTTAAACAGGAGGAGTGGTTGGATTATACATTTCATCTTAAACAAGAAAATTTTTACTGCAAAAATTCCAACTCAACATCAGAGATGAATCCCAGCTCATGGATATTTTGGCCACCTATAAGTGACTTGACTTACACCTATTCTTATACATTTCAGTGCAGTGAGCGATGGCTCTGAGACCCAATGCTTGAAATCCAAGCAAGAAAGGGAATTCAGGGACTGGTGCTCTGAGAGTGATGCTCAGATAGTCCCTGCCTGTGTTGGTTCTTAGCACAATCTTTCTTGGAGTCATATGTTTAGGTTTTACAGAAGTGGGGACTGCACCCAAATGACCTTGGTTGGTCAATCCAGCATGTGTTACTTTTGCTGTCTCAATTATTATAGAACAGAGATGTAAGATGGTGAAGCTCACTCTTGACTGAATGTCAGGGCCATCTAAGATGTGATGTTGGCATTTTTAAACTTCTATTGCCATCACCAATGGGAACAAGAGTTAAGGTTACTCAATTAAGGATTTCCAGGGAAATGACACATCCCTGCTCTTTGTCTTTGCAGAAGTGTTTGTCTAATGTATCTTTGACACAGTACATTTTTTGTTTGTTTAAGGAGGGTGCAGCTCACATGTGGGGATAAAACCAGCGACCTTGGTGTTATTAGCACCACACTCTAACCAACTGAGCTAACAGGTCATCCCCTGTAATGTATCTTTGGACCAATAATCAGAGCCATTTCTGTGTATACAAGGGCTGAGTTGACATGCCATCCTAAGCATTTTGAATGGCAGGTGCCAACTCTGAGTCGAGGTATTATGTGTGTTGAGGAAAGAGGTTGTCGAGTGGGAGCTTTTAAGGATTTGAACAATGCCATCAAGCCCACACTCAAGCTCAAGCCCTATTTTCAAAGCTGTCTGGGACTAGTCAATATAGGCATCAAGAATGCTAGCTGTAGTATCCTATCTTACAGTATAACTTTATACAGTATAAAATCACTATAATACTGTATTATAGTGTCAGGGATGACCTATACTGTAATTTATGTGGGCAATAAATGAGCTTTTACTTGTAAAGTCACAAGGATTTCCTACGATCGCAGCATATACCCTCAACAACACTATGAGTACGTACTATTATTTCTTCTTTACAAGTGAAGAAACTGAGGCACAGGGAGTTTAGGTAACGTGTCCAAGGTCCCCCAGCTGGGAAGTAGGGGAGCTGGCCTCGTTACGAGCTCATAGGTGAATTAGTGAAGGTCAGAGGCAAAACGAAGCCCTGATCGCGGTCTTGCTGCTCTAAGAACTGAGCAGGTGAGTGGGGTGTGGAGGGAATGTTTTATGCAATTTACAAACCCTCAAGATTAAGTCAGTGAGGTCTTGAATATTCTCTGTCACCTTTCTCTTGGATTTCTACCCCTGCTCCTTCCAGATCTAGTAAAACTTCCCTGAAGTTATAAGGAATAGACTTAAAGTTTAAAAAGTAAACTGGAGGCATGTGTATATGTCTCCCCAAACTTAAAATACTTTTTTTTATATATTTAATTTTATTTTATTAAATTTATTGGGGTGACAATTGTTAGTAAAATTACATAGATTTCAGGTGTACAACTCTGTATTACATCATCTATAAATCCCATTGTGTGTTCATCACCCAGAGTCGGTTCTCCTTCCATCACCATATATTCGATCCCCCTTACCCTCATCTCCCACCCCCCACCCCCCACCCCCCTTACCCTCTGGCAACCACCAAACCATTGTCTGTGTCTATGAGTTTCTGTTTCTCATTTGTTTGTCTTGTTCTTTTGTTGCTTTTGGTTTATATACCACATTTCAGTGAAATCACATGGTTCTCTGCTTTTTCTGTCTGACTTATTTCGCTCAGCATTACACTCTCAAGATCCATCCATGGTGTCACAAATGTTCCTATATCATCTTTTCTTACCGCTGTGTATCTATACCACAACTTCTTTATCCATTCATCTATCGAAGGACATTTTGGTTGTTTCCATGTCTTGGCCACTGTAAACAAAGCTGCAATGAACATTGGAGCACACGTGTCTTTATCTCTAAATGTTTTCAGATTTTTTGGGTAGATACCCAGGAGAGGGATTGCTGGGTCATATGGCAATTCTATTCGTAATTTTTTGAGGAACCTCCACACCGCCTTCCATAACGGCTGCACCAGTCTGCATTCCCACCAACAGTGTATGAGGGTTCCTTTTTCTCCACAGCCTCTCCAACATTTGTTACTATTTGTCTTGTTGATGATAGCCATTCTGACTGGGGTGAGGTGATATCTCATTGTGGTTTTGATTTGTATTTCTCTGATGATCAGTGATGTTGAGCATTTTTTCATGTGTCTATTTGCCATTTGTATGTCCTCTTTGGAGAAATGTCTCTTCAAGTCCTCTGCCCATTTTTCAGTTGGGTTGTTTGTTTTTTTGTTGTTGAGTTGCATGAGTTCCTTGTATATTCTGGATACTAGCCCCTTATCGGAGGCACTGTTTGCAAAAATCTTCTCCCATTCAGTTAGTGGCCTCTTTATTCTGTCAATGGTTTCTTTTGCTGTGCAGAAGCTTTTAAGTTTCATATAGTCCCATTCGTTTATTTTAGCTTTTACTTCCATTGCCTTTGGAGTCAAATTCAGAAAATGCTCTTTGAACCCAAGGTCCATAAGTTTAGTATCTATGTTTTCTTCTATGCAGTTTATTGTGTCAGGTCTTATGCTTAAGTCTTTGATCCATTTTGAATTAACTTTGGTACATGGTGACAAATAGCAGTCCAGTTTCATTCTTTTGCACGTGGCTATCCAATTCTCCCAGCACCATTTATTGAAGAGGCTGTCTTTCCTCCACTGTATGTTTTTAGCTTCTTTGTCAAAAATTATCTGTCCATATTTACGTGGTTTTATTTCTGGGTTCTCAATTCTATTCCATTGGTTAAAATACTTTTAAGAAATATTCTATTGTGTTTGATGTAGTGAAGGGAACGTAAACAAGAGTAAGACTCCAAAGGGCTGGTTGGTTTTATTTCTTAGGCATTTCATGAACATCGCAGAAGGAGTGACAGGTTTTATACCATGTTCAATGGGGAAAATGATGCCAGTTCTGGTTCTAGCTCTTCCCCTTCCTTCATCTGCATGGCTGACCTTGTCAGAAGGACTGGATCTCTCACCTCTTCCCTTTTCTTCTTCTTCCTTCTCACACGCAACTGAGATCTCTAAAAGACAAACGGCTTCATTGTGAAGTACACACTGTTTTTAGTTTTAATAGATAGTCCCAAATTACTCTGCAAAGGTTGCCACCCATGAATGAGGGTGTTTATTACCCCAACTGTGTGACTGACATGTTGGGTGATAAAACTACACATTTTTGCCAATTTCCTGGAGGAACATTACATTTCTTGGTTGTAGTATTTTCCAGGTCCCTGATTTCTAGTGAAGGCGAGATTCTTTTCATAAGCTTATTGGCCATTCAAATTTCCATGGCTGTAGATTTCTTGTAAAAGTATTGAGAGACAATTATGAAACTACTAATCATAAGAAAGTTGGTGTGTAACATATACAGTGTGGGTAAGCGGGACAAAGGGATGACACGTGTCCTGGGAGGGGTGGAGCAGGATGACACGATTTTTCATCACGTGCGCTACTCAGAACGGTGCATAATTTAAAACTTATGCATTGTTTGTTTCTGGAATTTCCCATTTAATATGTTCTAACCACGGTTGACCACGGGGTACCTAAAACCACAGAAAAGGAAACCTCAGGTAAGGGGGACTACTGTATTACTATCAGGCAAAGCACACTTGAAAGCAAGGAGAATGATCAGAGATAAAGAACGTTTCATAATGATAAAAAGATCAATTGATCAAGAAGATAGAAATATAAATGTTGTAGATGCATTAATTGCTCAACTCCCTTCACATTGATCCTTGATTCTTCCGTAGTGTGTATTTCAAACCAATAGCTAGGCGGCGCTAGCGTTTCTAAATCAAGTAGGTCGTTCCTAAGATTCTCCAGAGGCGTATTTCGCCACTGAGGTTCTAGCAAGCACCAGCTATGTCTTTCCTCAAGCATGAAAGCCCTGCAGTGCCTGCCCCCGACCTCTGCAGCTTTCCGGGAGATTCTGAAAATAATTGTGATCAAGGGATAAAAACAAACAAACAAAAACAAACAAAGAATGAAGCAAGAGTTTTGCTCCAAAACACGAAAGGAAAACCACAAAATTGAAATCAATAAATGTTTAAAGAAATGACCACTAAATGAAATGTTACATCAACTTCACTAATTGCTGGCTTTAACATTTATAAAAATGCCAGTATAGTCCACAACAGTTTGCTAAAAGAGTGGGTCTTAAGCGTTCTCATCACAAAAATAATGGTAACTATGTGAGGTAGTGGGTGTGTTAGTTAACTTGATTATGGTAACCATTTCACAATGTATACGTATATCAAATCATCACCTTGTACACCCTAAATATATACTATTTTATTTGTCAATTATACCTCAGTAAAGACGGAAAAGGGGTCCCATCTAAAAAAAATGTTAAGAAATTCATAAGCAAAATAAGTGTTATAATTGTTGTTTTAATCTACTCACTTTGCGGGTTACTTGTTACACAGCAATTGATAACTGAAACAGCTGGGATGGAAATCAGCCTCCCCTGCAAAAAACATGCAAAACTTCAAGAAGACTATCAGATTCAGACTTGTATGTACTAATGTCAACCATGATAAGTGCCTTGAAATTTAAGCTAAGAATACTCTGAAGTCTCTGTATTATAAATTCATTTAAATAGAATTCGTCTTATTCTTGCTTTCTGTAAATTAATATTTACAGTATGTGGTTTATAAAATATTATATATTATCTCTGTGGTAGATATATATAATTTATAATTAAGTGGGACTATATGGCTCAAATGCTTTTACTTATAAAAGTCTGTGTCAAAAAGTATGGAGGCCCTGTCTAGAGACAGACGTCATGGCGAGATTTTGGGAGGAGGGCACCATAGATTTGCAACAATGACCCAAAAGTGCCAAGGGAATTCTGCCATCCTAGAGCCCTTGAAGAAAGTTCTCCCCAGGATAAGTGCCTCCGAGATCAAAGCCTCTCCCCACTCCAGGATCAGCAGAAGTGTGGGAAAAGGAAAAAATAAAAAAAAACAATGAGCGTCACTTGCTTTCCTCAAGTGTCCACACCTAGCAGTGGTTCCGTTTAGGGCAGACAATTATCTGTCATCTGGATCCCTAACAAGGCACTTGAGGCCTCAGCCCAGGGCCCAGGGATTAGAGTGTGAGCGCTGAAGTTCCTCCCTGAGGGACCGCAGACTTACCTCCCCATCACTCAAAGCTCCAGGCCCCATTCTCCATGCAGCCAAGCTCACCACTCAACAAGTATCTCCAGATCCAGAAGGTAGAAACATATAGGTCACCCTGGGCTTAGTGCTCACCTGCCAAGGAAGTGGTCAGAGAGGTTAACAAGTGGAAGCAGAAAGAAACAGCAGGAATTCTGGAGTCAACGAAACCTGCTGTGTGACCTTGGGCAAATGACTTTGCCTCTCTGAGTCCTGATGAGTTAATCTTCATATTGTATAAATGGGACCAGAAAGTCTTCATATATGTAAACCATGCTGGCTCCTATATCGAAATGTTTTATGAGAGCAGGCTTTGGAACCCAAAAGACAGGACCGATTGGACCTCCCTCTGCCTCCAAGTTTTCCTAAAGAATAGGAGTAATGTTAAAATAAAAGAATGAAGAGGAAACTTTAGGTGCAAAGGCAGAGAAGTGTCTAAACGGAATGTTGAGTCGGGGAAGGACACTTACTTCCGATTGGAGGTTGGGTTTCGTGAAGATGGGACAACTACGAGAGAAGAGGAGAAGAGCTGGAAGGCCACCCATGGCTGCAGGTTGATTTTCTGCAGCCTCAAGTTGGGGGTGATCAACACCCTCGCAGGGTGCGTTTCCCAGTCCGGACGCTGGGAGGCGCTGGTATATCGCCGCGCCAGTAGGTTTTCCAAAAGTCTTCGAAAATGTTCAAGACCGGGAAGAAAATATTAAAAATCACAGTCTGAAGTCTGAAAACATAAAAACAAGACTGAAAAATCAAACTAAAACGTTTGAATGAAATGTCTTTTTAAGCTAACATGATGTCAGCTTCATGCATTGTTGTCTTGGACACTTGCCCAAAATGTCATTACATTGGAAAGTTATCTGTGGGTTACACGGTCTCCGTTTGCAAAAATTCCTGTGGATGCATAATAAGTAAATGAGTTTTTCATGGCACCAAAATAATTTTTTTTTAAAAAGCATAACTATTCTTTCTACGTTTTTTAAGCAGAGGAAGAAATAGACATAATGTGGATGCTTTTTAATATGTTTGCTATGAGGCAAAGCAGGACCCCAGCGAATGCAGGTGCCCAGGAATGCCCCACCCAGCCTCCTGCCTTAGCACACGCTGTTGCTTTGGCAACAATCACTCTTCCCTTCTCACTTTGGTCAACCAAACTCCCATTCATTCCTCGTGTCTCAGTTCAGTGTCACCTCCTCAGGGAAGCCTCAGCCTCCTGCGGGGACAGAGCCCCAGAGAGCAGTTTCCAAGCTCTCGGCCTCACATGGAAAGGTGCTGGCTCAGGTAGTAGATGGTCATCAGCTGTGACTAGTTGGCCATCGGCTGTTACCGGTTAGCCATTAGCCACTGATATAACTGCCGTGGCTGAGCTAGCAAGCGGCGGAGTGTGGATTGCAGATTGCAGAGAGGTGGATTGCAGTTAGCAAGTGAGGTTGTTTGGCAGAGACAAGTGGACAGCGGATCCTGTGGCTCCTGCTTCCTGTGTCTCCAACCCAGCCGCCAGCGAGAATATAGTGGTATGACTCCCCTATCTATGGCTCCTTGGGTGTTCCTTTTTGGCCTCACCATGTCCTGCGTTCTTATGTGGGGAGCAGGACTAGAGGCCCCACATGACACCCTGCATGACACCTCCTCTCACCGCAAATTGGGCCCTCATTACCCTCTGGCTTAGCATCACATGCTTCATAGACCATGTCACATTATAACTGCGGGGACAGAGCCAGGAGAGCAGTTCCCAGGCTCTCGGCCTCACGTGGAAAGGTGCTGGCTCAGGTAGTAGATAGATGGTCATTAGCTGTGACTAGTTGGCCGTCAGCTGTAACCAATGAGCCATTAACCACTAATATAACTGCTGTGGCTAAGCTAGCAAGCGCGGATTGTGGGTTGCGGATTGCAGAGAGGCGCGGATTGCAGTTAGCACGGCAGATTGCAGTTGGCAAGTGAGGGTGGGTGGCAGAAAAGCGGAGGGCAGGTTGCAGATTGTGTGGCTCCTGCTTCCTGTGTCTCTAACCCAGCCACTAGCGAGAATATAGTGGTATGACTCCCCTATGTATGGCTCTGTGGGTGTTTCCTTTTGGCCTCACCATATCCTGCGTTCTTATGTGGGGAGCGGGAGCTGAGAATCCACATGACACCCTGCATGACAATCATCATAAATTTATGATTTGTGCAAAGATTGGATTTCTGTGTGTCTTCTTCACTCAACTGTGATCTGGGTGAGGGGCGAGATGCTTTCTTCACCTGGCCCAGGGTTTGGCACATAGTAGGTACTCAATAACAATTGCATAAATGAATGAGTGAGTGAGTGAATAAATGAACAGATGCCTGAGCATGTAGACCTGTTCTTGTACAATCTTCCCACTCAATTCAAAATTCATATGATCCCATTACAAAAATGTGAATACTCACAGTCCTCTTTGAAACTCATGCTGGTTGTTTCAGCAACAGTGCCTGTCCTACCAGCCCTCTGTGCCCAGCCCCAATGCTGAGCAGAGAAAGCTCAATACAAGACCCTGCCCTTGAGAAGTTCCAGTGTGGGGTGGAAGCACAGAACTGGACACAGAACTGGACTCCCAGCCCAAAGGTTTCAGGCTGGACCAACGTGAGGTTCCCAGGGTTGGTGAGCAGTGAAGGGAAAACATCCTGGAGAATTGCCTTGGACTTGCCTGGAGAGCAGAGTATGAGGAATCATTAGTCTGGAGGGATGGGAGCATTTCTAGCAGAGAGACTGCATGTGCAAAGGTCCTGAGGCTTGAGAAAGCATGATTTTACGATAGAGAGGGCGTGGGAACTGACTATGGAGGGGACTGGCAAGGCCAACTGAGGCTATGTTATAAATGACCCTGATACCAAGCAAAGGGGTTGGGACTACATTCCACAGCAAGAGACTAGACCAGCATCATCTGTTGTCAAATTGGGGCAGGCAAGTTGTTATAATGGGAGTCAGGGCTGCTAGGAAACCAGTGGAGCAGGCTGTGCAAGGCACTAACCTCAGAGGGGCGCCGTTCACAGACTGCAATGAAAAGGGTGCTTACACGCACACACGCGCACGGGGAAATTATGCCATATAGTGGCGCTTCATGTAAGGAGAAAACTGAAGAACATCCATTCACATTCATTTTTATTTTCCAAAAAAATGTTTTAAAGAATAATAATTAGAGAATGGATAAAAGACTTGTACATTTGAACACTTCATCAAAAAGGGTATACAGATGACAAACAAGTGCATGAAAATATGTTCAACATCATTAGCCATTAGGGAAATGCAAATTAGTGCAACACACCTATTAGAATGGCTAAAATAAAAACACTGACAATACCAAGTGGTGACAAGAGAGCAGCGCAATCAGGACTCTCGTACATTACTACTGGTGGGGATGCAAAATGGTGTGGCCACTCTGAAAACTGGTTTGACAGTTTCTTATAAGTTAAACTTAAACTTCATATAACTCAGCAATCTCATGCCTGGAGAAATGGAAATGTGTGTGCATGAATATTCACTGCAGCTTTATTTATAATAGCTAAAACCTGGAAACAACCCAAATTCCTTCAATAGTTGAATGTCTAAAGAAACAGTAGTCCATCCATACAATGGAATACTACTCAGCAGTTAAAAGGAATGAACTATTGACACATACGACAACCTGGATGGTTCTCGAGGGTCTTGTGCTGAGTATAAAAATCCAATCTCAAAAGGTAGCAAACTATATGATATGATTTACATAACATTCTCACAATGACAGAATCATGGCGGTTATGTTAACCAGATTACAGTCTCCAGGGGTTAAGGAAGTGGGGAATGACTACAAGAGGGCAGCAGGAGGGAGTTTCTTTGGGGTGATGGAACAGTGCTGTGTCCAGATTACGGTGGTTTCATGAATCTACACAAGTGACAAAATTTCATAGAGCATTTCAGAGCAATTGAGTGCATAGAAAAATTGGTGAGCTCCAAATAATGTCATTAGTTAATAGTACTGTGCCAAAGTCAATCCTGGTTTATATAATTATACTATAAATATATAATTATAATATTTTATATAAATATAAAATACTATAAATGTATAATTATATATAATATTTTATATAAATATAAAATACTATAAATATATAATTATATATAATATTTTATATAGATATATAAATATATTATATAATATATAATTATAGCTCTTGTATATATAATTGTAAGTTTTTCTTGGGGGAGGCGGAGTGGAGGATACATAGGATTGCTCCGTACTGTGTTTGCAACATCTATGTGGGTCTAAAATTATTTCAACATTAAATATTTTTTAAAAAATAAAAAGAATGTGTACTTCTCTAACATTTCCTATTTCACTAGGTTGACTCTTCAGCTTTCAGCCTATTTTGATGTGTATAACTCAGTGTCCATGTACCAAGACTAATAGATTTACAGATTTTATTATCCATTTTTTTTCTCAAACCATCATCAGAAATAAACCTGTGACATGAAAGACCACAGGTTGACCCTAATGCCAACCAAAACATGGTGATGGAGACACTTCTACCTCTAAAATGAACTTTGTGTCAGCCACATCGTGAGGGGAAAAAGCGATGACAAAGAAAGCATTGGTGATGAGAAACAACCAAGCATTATTCAACTGTAAAAAACTTATTTGTTATCAGTGTTTCTGTCTGTGACCCTTTACCATGAATTTTGCCCCATGGTACCTTGAAGTATTACTGTGGGGACAAAGCCAGGAGTGCAGTTTCCAGGCTCTCAGCCTCATGTGGCAAGGTGCTGGCTCAGGTAGTAAATGGCCATCAACTGATTGGATGGCCATCAGCTGTGGCTAGTTGGCCATCAGCTGTAACCAGTGAGCCATTGGCCACTAATATAACTGCTGTGGCTATGCTAGCAGCAAATGGGAGCTAGCAAGAAGATGGTGGCTGAGCTAGCAAGAGCAGATTGCAGTTAGCATGGCGGATTGCAGCTAGCAAGTGGAGTTGGTTGGTTGGCAGAGACGTGGACGGCAGGTTGCGGATTATGTGGCTCCTGCTTCCTGTGTCTCCAACTCAGCTGCCAGCGAGACTATAGTGGTATGACTCTCCTATCTATGGCTCCATGGGTGTTCCTTTTTGGCCTCACCATATCCTGCATTCTTATGGGGGAGCGGGACTAGAGACCCTGCATGACAACCCACATGACAATTACCTACTGTTAGGGTGTCGTGCGGAAGACCCTGCTCGCTGCGCCATTTGTCGTGCGGGGCAGCCTGCAGGGTCTCTGGTCCCGCTCCCCACATAAGAACGCAGGATATGGTGAGGCCAAAAAGGAACACCCACGGAGCCATAGATAGGAGAGTCATACCATTATGGTCTCACTGGAGGCTGGGTTGACCGGACGTGCGACCTGCTGTCTGTTTTTCTGCCAACCAACCGACGACTCTCCTCCACTCTCCTCCACTCTCCTCCACTCTCCTCCACTCTCCTCCACTCTCCTCCACTCTCCTCCACTCTCCTCCACTCTCCTCTACTCTCCTCTACTCTCTTCGGCTCTCCTCGGAAATCCTCCGCTCTCCTCCGTAGCCGCAGCAGTTACACCAGCGGCCAATTGGCCAACTGGCCACAGCCGTCGGCCAACCAGCCTCAGCCGACCGCCATCCACTACCCGAGCCAGCACCCCCCTACGTGAGGCTGAGAGCCTGTAAACTACTTTCTGGGGCTCTGTCCCCACATAGGGTTTTTACTGAAACAATCAAGAGTTTATTTCATCCTAATAGCGTCCGTTTTTAAATTTCAATTTGGGAGATCTTTTATAAGCATTTATTACACCATTAAGACAGTGGTGTGATATTTAGCTTTTAAATAAATATAAATGTAGGAGGGGTATGTGCTCAAATATACAGAGGGTGCCAAAAATATATACACATTTCAAGCAAGGAAAAAACTATATTAAAATTGTAATGCTCCATATATATCGATAACAAAAGATAAATACAAGTCATGTGCATACATTTTTTGGCACCCCCAGTATTTACCAGTAGATATTTGAGGTCAAAAAAATTTAGAACATGAAAAGATGCTCAACATCACTAATCATCAGGGAAATGCATATCAAAACACAATGAGATATCACCTCGCACCCAACAGGATGGCTACTGTGGAAAAAACAAATCAGACAACAAGTGTTGCTGAGGATGTGGAGAAACTGGAACCCGTGTGTACTGTTGGTGGGAGTGTAAATTGATACAGCCATTGTGAAAAATAATATGGAGGTTCTTAAAAATATTAAAAATAGAGTGACCATATGACCCAGCAATTTCACTTCTGGGTAGATCCCCAAAAGAATTGAAAGTGAAGTCTTGAAGATATTTTTGTACACCCATGTTCATAACAGCATTATTTATTATAGCTGGAATGTGGGGGCCACCCAGGTGTCCACTGATGGATGATGGGTAAACAAAATGGTCCATCCACACAATGGGATATTATTCAGCCTTAAAAAGGAAAGGAATTCTGCTACAACATATTTCAGGCACTCAAAAAAGCATAGATCATAATTCAAGCTGGAACACAGCTTGTATTCATGACCCAACTCAAGAAATAAAACATTCATGCACATCTCCCTACTCCCGTACTCCGATTCTCCTGTCTCTCTCTTCCTCTCTCCTCCATCCTCCCCCCTTCTCATTCCCTCCCTCCCTGTCTCTGAGATATCAACACCCTACACAACTGTTCATCACTCCCAGGCACAGTTTTCACCTTTCAACATGAGAGGGATCCATGAACAATACATAGAATTGTGTTGAGCGTTTTTAAACTTGACATAAGTGGCATTACTCTGTGCACCTCCTTCTATGGTGGTTTTTCTCCTGTCTAGCATGATGCTTTTAAGATTCATCCAGGTTGATGAGAACAGTTCGACATTTCCTCCATTTCTGTGACTATAGAATTGTTCATGGAGTGGGAGGATCATATTTGATGGATGGACCCCTACGGTGGGTGGACACTTCTCTTTCCAAATGTCCTTGAATGTGCCTCACAGTGCAACTTCAAGAGAGTCCCTCTGTGGAGGAATTGCTGGGTCGGGAAGGGAACCCTGTCTCTGTCACTGTGTCAGAATTCCTATCCCCAGGTTGGGGGATGCATCACTGAAGATGCTTCATGAGTGATCGATGAATTAACAGGGATGTAAAACAGGGTGTATAGACTTCCTGGGCAAAGGAGGAGAGAAACAGGGCAGCAAGCAGAGGGACCCACGGAGAAGGTTCCTTTCCAGGTCAGAAGTCATAGGATAGAGGATTGAGCGGCCACTGTGGACTGAGCGATAGGACAGGGAAAGATTTGAAGTGAAGCTGGAGAGAAGTCCTGAGGGAAGAGCATTAGAAGCAGAGGAAACAGCAGGTGAAAAGGCCCAGAGGTAGAACCAATCTTGGACCAAGGGACCTGTGTGGCTGGGGGACAGCGGTGTGAGTGGAGATTCGGGAGACGAGCAGGGGCTAGACTTTGCAAGATATGGACTTTTTTAAACTTCTTTTTATTTTTTTTTTTAAGTCAAGTTGTTGTCCTTTCAGTCTTAGTTGTGGAGGGCGCAGCTCAGCTCCAGGTCCAGTTGCCGTTGCTAGTTGCAGGGGGCACAGCCCACCATCCCTTGCGGGAGTTGAACCGGCAACCTTGTGGTTCAGAGGACACACTCCAACCAACTGAGCCATCCGGGAGCTCAGTGGCCTCTCAGCTCAAGGTGCTGTGTTCAATTTTAATTGCAGGGGGCGCTGCCCACCATCCCTTGTGGGACTCGAGGAATTGAACTGGCAACCTTGTGGTTGAGAGCCCACTGGCCCATGTGGGAATCGAACCAGCAGCCTTCGGAGTTAGGAGCACGGAGCTCTAACCACCTGAGCCACTGGGCCGGCCCCTAAACTTCTTTTTAAAGATTCCACATACGAGTAGACAATGATATCACGCAGTGTTTGTCTTCCTTTATCTGACTTATCTCACTTAGCGCAAGGCCCTGAAGGCCCATCTGTATTGTCATAAATGGCAGAATTTCCTTCTTTTCATGGCTTAATAATATTCCATTGTGTATATACACCACATTTTCTCAATCCATTCATTCATAGGCAGACACCTTGGTTGTTTCCATGTCTTGGCTATTGTGAATAACGCTGCAATGAACAAGGGGATGATGATATCTCTTTGACATCCTGTTTATTGGATGCATGGTGGCATATATACAGTTTTGAGAAAAATGTTTAAAGTGTTTCATTGGAGTCACATCTTTTTTGAATCATCCAGAAATAACCTAACAAAGAGGCTTGAATGGTACCAAATTAAAACATCCAGCAAGTTTTGCAATTTTTCCAGAAACTCGGAATTACGTGATATCTGTACAACATCCAAGAAAGTCTTCACATAAATATTTTTCGTTGCAATGACATTTCTAACCCACCACCAGAACATCACAAACCTCATTTGATTGTGTTTTAGAGTCAGTAAATTTAATTCTATTTTTTCACTTTTTTCAGATTTTATTTTCGATGTTCTGAAATAAATCACCGCCTCGTGTGACTAACAACAAATCTTGAACTGCTTTCGAAGTCCTGATTTCCACTTTTTAAATAGATTACGGAAACAATTTTAGCAACACCGCTGAAGCTTCGTTGATCATGGTTGAAATTATACCGACTTACAGTCTGACAATTAAGTTCTCAAACTTGTTGCAAACAATGTTGCTAACCTTTTTTGATATCAGAGGGATTATTAATGACAAATTTGTACCAACTGGACAAACAGTTAACCAACTTTACTATTTGGAAGTGCTGAAAAGGCTGCGTGAAAAAGTTAGACGACCTGAACTTTTCGCCAACAATTCATGGCTCTTGCATCACTACAATGTACCAGCTCACAGGGCACTGTCTGTGAGGGAGTTTTTAGCCAGTAAACAAATAACTATATTGGAACACCCTTGCTACTCAGCTGATCTGGTCCCCAATGATGTCTTTCTTTACCCGAAGAGAAAGGAAATATTGAAAGGAAGACATTTTGATGACATTCAGGACATCAAGGGTAATACGATGACAGCTCTGATGGCCATTCCAGAAAAAGAGTTCCAAAATTGCTTTGAAGGGTGGACTAGGTACTGGCATCAGTGCATAGCTTCCCAAAGGGAGTACTTCTAAGGTGACCGTGGTGATAATCAGCAGTGAGGTATGTAGCACTTTTTCTAGGGTGAGTTTGCAAACTTAATTGTCCAACCTCGTATGTAGTTTTCCACAGAGCTGTGCTCTTTTCAGTAAACAGGTTTTGCCATGAGTCTGAGTGGCAACATTAATTCCATATTGATATTACAGTTTTTGAAGTTTTATTAATTATTTCCTATCTGAAAAGTCTCAATTACTTTTAACCATACATTAGAGTATTTTAAAAGTCTTATATTGCTTTCTAAATGCTTTCGGTCTGCTTTGCCAACATTCTTTGACATAAAACAATTTTTTTCTGGAACTTTTTATGATTCAAATGTTGTTGTGTGTTTTTTAAAGATTTTATTGGGGAAGGGGAACAGGACTTTATTGGGGAACAGTGTGTACTTCCAGGCCTTTTTTCCAAGTCAAGTTGTTGTCCTTTCAATCTTAGTTGTGGAGGGTGCCGTTCAGCTTCAAGTTGTTGTCCTTTCCGTCTTAGTTGCAGGGGGCAGCCCACCATCCCTTGCGGGACTCCAGGAATTGAACTGGCAACCTTGTGGTTGAGAGCCAACTGGCCCATGTGGGAATCGAACTGGCAGCCTTCGGAGTTAGGAGCATGGAGCTCTAACCGCCTGAGCCACAGGGCCGGCCCCTTCAAATGTTTTTTAAATGTGACATGGAATTCCTCATTGACTACTACAAATTTCCTTTCTTTGAGCCAAAATGAACAAAACATGATTGCCATTCAGAAGAAATATTTAAGTATCAACAATTCCGACTTTAATGAACGATTTTTGAACAGCATTTGCATCCAGTGTTTATAGCCCCCATTAGCATAAACTACCCACAGTATTACTTTTTAAATTTTGTTTTTTATTCCAAAAAAATATAAATTAATTGCTATATTTTACAGAGAGTCTTGTCCAGCAGGCAAACTGTTCCAAGTTGCTCTGAGTTCTTCAAGTATCATACGTGCCAAGGCTGCAGTTCACTGTAAATATCACTTCTCGTGCTCCCACAAGTACAGCGGAGTGTCAATTGTGATATTTAATAGGATCATTAAAAAGCTTATCCAAGCTTGGTTGCCTTTTCACTCTGGATGTTTTCTTTCGATCAATTATTATAGACTTTTCATTTTATAATTATCAAAGCATTGCACACTTGCCCTCACCTAAAATGTACAATGCACAAACAATAAAAGCCAAAGTAAACCTTAACGATTAACATTTAAAACCAGAACCAATCTTGAAATTTGAGGATAATGACAAACTGGCACCTCCCCGGTGCCAGAGCATTTCATATGCACACAACCACGCTGCTCAGGGATAAGAGCCAAATTGGCAAAAAGTTTTGCAAATGTTTCTCAGATACTCCCAGTTTATCAAAGCTCATTGCAACATTCAACAACAGTTAGCTTGAAATATTGAGCTTACATTACAATTCATATTATTAATTTTGCTGTTCTTTTGGAGGACTATACGTGTATTTTCTAGCCTGTGCCAAGTATTTCTGGATTTTATCAATGGGACAATTGTACTGGTGCATGCTGCATGTATACTAGCCTTGGATTAGCAACAGGAGTCGTGGTTGTTTTTGACAGGCAAGGACAGACAACGTTTTGAGGAATGTTGGGGTCCAATATAGCAGAGCAAGGGGGCAGTAGCTGGAGGGGTATTTGGGACAAAGAAGGGATTCTTTCACAGATGGAAAAGAAATTTTGGAGCCCTGGTGTCTTACTTAGTGTGGGTTCTCACCAAAGCAGGTTTTGAATCAAGGACTTGAGTGCAACGAGTTTATTTAGGAAATAATCCCAGGAGACCCAACGAACATTTGGGGAAGAAATGTGTGAATGAGTAGGTTCCCACTCTGGGCAACTGTGGGGTGATCCTGTTAGGGATCGCTGAGAGAATGTAGAACACGCCTCCCTCAGGAGTGATGAAACTAGGAGAGTCACCCATCAGCGCTGTTCCTCGCTGGGGGTGTCGACTCCCAGCACTTCCATGTAACCCCATCTGTGGGCTGACCCTGCTGCTGGGGCCGTATAAAGCCCTGGGGCATAGAAATACAGGTGGTGGGGTGGCTGGTTAGCTCAGTTGGTTAGAGCATGGTGCTCTTAACACGAAGGCTGCCTGTTCAATCCCCACATGGGTCACTGTGAGCTGTGCCCTCCTTAAAAAAAAAGAAAGAAAGAAATGCAGGTGGTGGAGGTGAGAAACGGTCGGTGTGTCTGGGAGTTGCACCAAACTGCAGGGGACATCCTGCAGGTGGGCTGTGGGCAATGAGTGGTGTGTTCACTGATGGAAATGATGCAGCAGATGGTGGGAGAGTCCTGTTGCAGGAGAGAGTGGGAAAAATCGATGAATATCTGAATGAACGACTTGTGATGAGATTCAGTGTCCAATGAAGGGGCTGCCCTTGGCCAGGACCTCGGACAGCTCCCCCATTTCCTCTCTGATTGATACGGGATGGCCATGGAAGGGGCAAACCTCACCTGGGTCTCTGAGTTCCTCCTCCTGGGCCTCTCAGAAGACCCCAAACACCAGCAGCTGCTGTTCATATTGCTCCTAAGCCTGTACCTGGTCGCAGAGCTAGGAACCCTGCTCATCATCCTGGCCATCGCCACTGACGCCCGGCTCCGCTCTCCCCTGTATTTTTTCCTGGCCAGCCTGGCCTGCATGGATATTTGCTTCACTTCTACCACCATTCCCAAGATGCTGGCCAACCACGTATCAGGGCACAAAGGGATCTCTTATTCCAGCTGCCTCATCAAAATCTTCTTCTTCATCTGGTTTGCTGACATTGACAGCTTCCTGCTCACCATCCTGGCCTATGACCACTATGCAGGCATCTGTCACCCTCTGTACTATGCCGTGTCTGTAACACTGCAGTTCTGTGGCCTCCTGGGGGTGGCATCCTGGGATGCAGGCTTCAGGAATGCCCTGACCCACATGGTATTACCGACCTGCCTCTCATTCTGCACACACCAGGTCCCCCACTTCTTCTGTGACCTCAGCCCTCTGCTGAAACTGGCCTGCTCTGACACCTTTCTCAACAATGCAGTGGGGTACACGGTGGAGCCATGCCCATCATCACCCCCTTTGTGGGAATCTTGGTCCCCTACACACACATCTTTGCTGCTGTGCTGAGGAGCCCGTCCACGACAGGCAAGCGGACGGCTTTCTCCACCTGCGGCTGCATCTCTCTATGGTGTTACTGTTCGGTGGGATGCTCATTGGGGTTTATTTCAGCCCCATGGCCTCCCACACAGCCCGAAGAACATGGCAGCTGCAGTGACGTACGTTGCGCTCACACCCATGTTGAACTCCTTCATCTACAGTCTATGCAACAGCAACGTGAAGGGCACCTTGGGGGCCCTTGTTGGCAGAAAGCCAGTTTTTGTTCGATGACCACAGCACTGGGACGTCTGAGTGTCTGCACAGAGTGCCCGTCTGTCCTGAATCTCCCTCCATGGTCCCGATCTTAGATATTTCCTTCATATCATTCTTGGCTTATTTGCTTATTTCTCCATCCTTCCAATAGCTACTTACTGAGCATCTGTTACATTGTCGGCACTCTTTTAAGGGCTGAGTGTCCAGTAGGAAACAAAATCCCTGGCCTTGTGGTGCTTACACTACAGTGTGAAGAACACATCGTGGAAACCAAAGACACCAGGATTCAACCCCAGTTTGGGTTAAGGTTCAGGGTAAGCACCTAACAAAAAGACCCAAAATGCAAAGGCTCAAAAGTCATAAGATTTTGCTAACTGAACTAGTTATTACTTTGGCAATATAGCTCCTCTGAAAAGCTAAGCAGGCATCTGGTCTAGGTGCTTCTAGTTTTCCATTGCCAGGAACCACATCCAATGTTCTTTTCTAGCCTTAGTTCTTGGGTCTATTTCATTTGCCTCGTTTGCTTCCTTGAACGACCTACATCTTTGTAATTCTCAGCTAATGGGCATCTGAAACCATAGCCTTGTGTGAGAGGTGAGATCTCTGTTTATACTGTTTTTGGGAAGAGGAAGCTGTTGGCTCTTCCAATTTTGTGATGTTTCTAACTGAAAAGTGGCCAATTCTTGTCTAAGGTAATCTTATTCTTGCAATTTCTTGCTACAATCACCAAGGAGCAGCCAACTCACAGTGACATTCTAGCTCTTTCCAATCACGTCTAGAGACACAGGCTCTGTAGATATATGATCTACCTCTCAGGTTATCACAGGTGATGGTATTACCAAATGTTGTTCTTTGGTATAACAAAGGTCACCAGCTTTCTAGCCTGCAATATATGTCCTTACCACCAACCACTAAGCTAATGCAACTAATTTTTCATTTTTGTAATGGCAGCAACCACTTCTGGTTCTAATTTTTGTATTAGAATAAATAAGCAAAGTAGTAGTTTTCTAGGGCTTCTGTAACAAACTACCGCAAACTAGATGGATTAAATAACAGAAACGTGTTCTCTCACAGTTCTGGAGACCAGAAGTCTGAAATTAAGGTGTCAGCAGGTTGGTTCCTTCTGCGGCTATGAGGGAGAATCTGTTCCAGGTGTCTCCCCTAGCTTCTGGTGGTTTGCTAGCCACCTTTGATGTCTGTTGACTTGTAGATATCTGCCTTCATCTTCACAAGGCATCCCCCCTGTGTGCATGTCTGTCTCCAAATGTCCCCTTTTTATAAGGACACCAGTTATCTTTGAATAGAAGCCCACCCTGCTCCAATATGACCTCATCTTAACTATTATATCTGCAACAGTCCTACTTCCAAACAAGGTTACATTCTGAAATACTGGGAATTGGGACTTCAACATATGAATTTGGGAAGGGAACATAATTCAACTCATAACATTTGCTAAAAAGAAAAAAGAAAGACTAAAGGAATAGGACCCAAGCAAGGTGAAAGTTTGTTCCTCGTGTAACAGTCAGAGTTCTAGGTCAGTGGGTGACTGCTCTTTTAAGCCATTTACAGACCCAAGTCCCTATGTCTTATTTCTTGCCTGTCTTCCAGGGCATTATTCTTGTCTATAAGATTGAAATTGTGAACTCTAGATTACAAAAAATATAATCAGAGAGCACAGGGGAGGCAAGTCTGTGATCTTGAAGTGCCACGTTGTGGGGACAGAGCCCCAGAGACATAGAGCTCCAGCACATAGAAAGGTGCTGGCTCAGGTAGTAGATGGCCATCAGCTGTGACTAGTTGGCCATCGGCTGCTACCGGTTAGCCATTAGCCACTGATACAACTGCCGTGGCTAAGTTAGCAAGGTGGTGGTGTAGTGGTATGGCGTCCGGGTGTGGCATGGCATGGCGGAGTGTGGATTATGGATTGCAGAGAGGCGGATTGCAGCTAGCAAGTGAGGTTGGTTGGCAGAGACAAGTGGACAGCGGGTTGCAGATCGTGTGGCTCCTGCTGCCTGTGTCTCAAACCCATCCGCCAGTGAGACTATAGTGGTATGACTCCACTATCTATGGCTCCGTGGGTGTTCCTGTTTGGCCTCACCATGTCCTGCGTTCTTATGTGGGGAGCGGGAGCTGAGACCCCGCCTGTCACCCTGCATGACACACGTACTTCTCACTTTCCACAACAGGTTACACCTAGCTGCAAGAGAGGCCAGGAAACGTGGCATAGGTGGTCAGCTGTGTTGCTAGGCTGTGATTCTGTTATTATAGAAGAAGGAGAGAGCAGATTTTTCTGGAGAGCTAGCAGTCCATGTTCCATCTCTCTAGCTACCAAATACAGGCATACCTCATTTTAACACACTCCACAGATATTGAGTTTTTTACAAATTGAAAGTTTGTGGGAACCCTGTGTCAAGCAAGTCCCTTAGCATCATTTTTCCAAAAGCAATTGCTCACTTCATGTTTCTGTGTCACGTTTTGGTAATGCTTGAAATATTTCAAATGTTTTTATTATTATTATATTTGTTATGGTGATCTGTGATTGGTGATCTTTGAGAAATCATTTATAAGAGAAGAGTCAATCCATGTGGCAAGCTTCATTGTTGTCTTATTTTAAGAAATTGCTAGATTATGTGCACAGAGGAGAAGGTGATATGCACTTAAGAAGAATGTGTGTTCTGTTGTTGTTGGGTGGAATGTTCTACAGATATCTATTAGGTCTAGTGTGTGTTAGAGTTATGCAAGTCTTCCATTCTTGTTGATCTTCTATGTAGGTTTTCTATCCATATTGAAAGTGGGTTGTTGAAGTCTCCAACTATTATTGTTGAATTGTCTTCTCCCTTCAATCTATCAATTTTGGGCTCATTATATATATGTATATATATTTTTTAGTTGCGCTGTCATGGCTGCCTCAATGTCCTGAATCAGTTCAAAACATTTAGCTTTCATGGTTATTTTGACTTTGGGGAAGAGCCAGAAGTCACATGGTGCCAGATCTGGTGAATAAGGTGGGTGAAGACACACCGTAATGTTTTTGTTTGACAGAAATTGCTGTACCAGAAGCGATATGTGACACAGAGTGTTGTCATGATGGACGATGAAGTAAAGACACTCATGAAAGAGGACTTCCAGAACTGCTTCAGAGAGTGGCAAGAACAATGGGATAAGTGTGTTTGAAGTGAGGGGGTGTATTTTGAGGGTGATTAATGGCAATGTGTCTTTTACTATAATACATGTTTTTTATTTAAACATTAAAAAAAAGAAGAAGAAATTGCTACAGCCACCCCAGCCTTCAGCAACCACCACACTGATCAGTCAACAGCCACTAATATTGAGGCAAGACCATCCACCAGCAAAAAGGTTATGACTCTCTGAAGGCTCAGATGATGGTTAGCATTTTTTTCAGTAATACAGTAGTTTTTAATTAAAGTATGGACATTTTTTTTACTCATAATGTTATTGCACACTTAATAGACTAAAGCATAATGTAACATAACTTATATGTACTGGGAAACCAAAAAAATCCGTGTGACTCAGTTTATTGCGATCCTTGTTTTATTGCTGTCGTCCGCAACCAAATCTGCAATAGCTCTAGGGTCTTGTGAATGAAAGCATGCTTCTTTCCACCCATACAATCCACCTATACCCACCTTGAAGGAGACAACCTGAAGTCCCATCCAACCAATGCATTCAGCTTAGAGTCATCAGGGTGGAAAGTTTCTCCCATGATCCAATAATTTATAAATGAAAAGTCCATTTATCTCACACAATATGAGACCAGCTGCTTGTCCTTAATAGAAATCCAATCCCACAGGGCAGGATTTGTTTAAGAATTCCTTGCTACGAAGTGGAATAAATTCTTTGGCTCTCTGGAGGAGAGCCCATTGTCTGTTTTTCACTGTGATCTCTGGTTTTGCCATCTGTAGGGACAGAGTCCCAGAGAGCAGTTTCCAGGCTCTCGGCCTCGCAAGGTGGGGGGGAGGGGTGCTGGCTCAGGTAGTGGATGGCCGTAGGCTGTGATTGGTTGGCCGTTGGCTGTAGCCGGTTGGCCAATTGGCTGATGATGTAATTGCCGTGACTGCGTTGGTTGGTTGGTAGGTTGGTTGGCAGGCAAAAAAGCCGATGGCAGGTTGCGGATCATGTGGCTCCTACTTGGTGTGTCTCACCCAGCCGCCAGCGAGACTATAGTGGTGTGACTCCTCTATCTATGGCTCCGTGGGGGTGCCTTTTTGGCCTCACCATGTCCTGGGTTCTTGTGTGGGGAGTGGGAGCTGACACCCCACGTGACACGCCACGTGACACCCCGCATGACGCCCTGCCTGACACCCCACCTGACACCCCGCGTGGCACCATCGGAGGTGATCTTCCTTGTTATTACCCTCCATGATTATTTCCCTCACATTTGAAGTGAGTATGGTGGTTGAGTCCTGTTTCGGGACTTTACAGCCCTCATAGATTGATTCCTCCATGCAGATTAGAGACCTGGAGAGGATTTTAAGGCTCAAACAGACACAAAGTGGGCTCCTGGTTTCAAGATAATTCTCTAGCACACTTAGTAGGCTATTTGTTTTCATTCCATAACCACGCCCAAAGTTCCTTCATTCCTTGTTACATTCCTTGAATGACTCACGTCTATCACGTTAAGAATGGCTGACTAAGGTAATTTGGTACAAAAGTCTCAGCCTATCCATAGTGATGCCATCCACTGAACTACTTGCAGCAGCCCCCACAGACATTTCCCCATCAGAGCTGAGTCTATGCTGTGGCTGGACCAGTTCTTCATTGTAAGACACACCTCAGCAACAACCATCAGGGAACTTTGAAAAAACAAGGTTTATTACCCACAGGTCCTAGAGGGTACACGGCACACCTGGGGTCCACACAGCAAGGTTGTAGGGGGAGAGAGAAAGAGAGAGAGTAGACCTGGGGCTCCACCTTTATTGGGGTCTGGGTGGGGTGTCTACGGTTTTGTGGGTTTAGTCTTTATTGGCTAATTTAAAGCGTAAGAGAGGGACTTCGGGTGCAGGAAGGGAAAAGCAGGGTCACTTACGCGGTCAGTTATCTAGGTCACCCAGGGCTTTCTGAAAGAGGGATCTTTGTGGGTGGGGGTGGCCTAATTCTTTATCTGGCTGTTCTGCTAGTTAGTATCTGTGTCATACAGCTGGCAAGATGTTTATTCAAGATGGATGAATTATTATTCAGCCATAAAAAAGAAAGAAATCCTGCCATTTGCAATAACGTGGATGGACGTTGAGGGCCTTATACTAAGTGAAATAAGTCAGACAGAGAAAGATAAATACTGTTTGATCTGTTATATGCTTATATGTGTATCTACAGAGAACATATCGGTGGTTGCCAGAGGCAGGGGATGAAAGTTAGGAAAAACGGTAGTCAAAAGGTACAAACTTCCAGTTATGAAATAAGTAAATGATGGGGATATTATGTACAGCATGATGACTTTAGTTAACAATACAGTACTGTATATTGGAGGAGGTCTTAGAAGTTTTTCTCACAAGAAAAAAGTTGTAACTACGTGTGGTGATGGATGTGAAGTAGAGTTATTGTGATGACCATTTGGCAATAGATACAAATGGCGAATCACTGTGTTGTATACCTGAAACTAAAGACAAAGCAAAACAAGTTGAGCTGTTATTTAGGACAGGAGTCAGCCAAATGTGGCCCACCACCAGCTTTTGTAAATAAAGGTTCATTGGAATACAGCAACAATAAAAAAATAATTTAATTTAATTTAGGAATATAGAGGGATTTCTCAGAAAAATAGACTTTTTAATCCAAATAAAGCAGCTTTGTTGGATGCCCAAGATGTGGGTCCTTCCAAAAAGGAGGGGTTCTCAACCAAGAGAATGATTTAACTGCCCCCCTGAGGACATCTGGTAACGTAAGGAAATAGTTTTGGTTGTCATGACTGGGGTGCTATTGGCATCTAGTGGGTAGAGACCAGGGCTGCTGTTCAACATCCTATATGCACAGGACAGCCTGCGACTGTAAAGAATGGCCTGGCCCCAAATGTCAACAGTGCCAAGGTGGAGAAATCAGCCTTAAAGGCTGGCATGCTTTAACTCTTCACCACCCCAATCTGCACTAGGTCAGAAAAGCAGCCGCCGAGATGGGACCTGCACAGGCTACATCCAGAATCCCAGGAGAGACACATGGCTGACAGGTTGCCTCACAGACAGACCAAGTAGATATCAAGAACTAAAGAGGGTCTGGGAGTTCGCCTACTTTCAAGTGGATAATTTAACCTGCCGTGGTTTCCCCAATGCTGACAGAAGATACGAGACTCCTAGGTCAGAGACAAAGGACTTTTATTCGCAGCACAGCAGGCAGCATAAACTTTGTGTTTGCTGGTTCCTCTCAAGTCCCACAGGGACAACGCAAGTGAACCCAGATTGGCAGTGGATGGACGTTGGGTTTGCATCACAGCTGAGGATCTCTGACTTTAGAAACCCCAGTCTTTTCAAGTGGACTGCAAACAAACTCACTCTCCCTTTATCTCAGAGGAGACATTCATCTTTATTATATGGACAGCAAACAAATCTGCCCTCTGTGCCACCGGAAGAAACTCTACTTTCCAAGGCTGTTTGCTATATAAATATCTTTGAAAAGAGAGCTGGAACAAAAGCTGTCCACACCCCTGCTTGTGATGTGAGTTATATGAAAATACTAGAAACTCAGGGAAATTGTCTCCCAGTAGTAATAGCACTGACACCCAATGGGCAGTGGCTGTCATATGCAAGGGTAGTTTGGGCCAGAAGTCACACACATGAGGCTGTTTAGGGTATAATGTAGTGGTTCAGTGTGTAGGCTTGGAGTTAGACAGACTGGGTTCGAGTCCTGGTTCTGCTACTTCTTAGCTGTATGACCTTCAGCAAGTTACTGTACTGTGACCTCTCTGTGCTCCAGCTTCTCCTGCTATAAAATGAAAACAACAATAATCCCCATCTCAGAGTTATTGTGAAAATTAATATATGAACTTATATAAGGTACTTGGAATAGCGCGGGCAGATTGAGGGCCATGTCAGTGTTAATTATAATTATTACTAATTAGCATGATGATGCTGCAAAGCTTGCGGTCCTGCCTGTTTTTCTGCATTTGTGGGCAAGCTGTGTAACCCACACAGTTCCCTTGGAGTCTGTCTCAGAGAATTCGAGGAGGACACCAGAGCCTTTTGCTCACTCCTCCCAACACTGACTTAATAAACAGGGTTGCAGGGCTGGAGCAGTAGTGGTTTCAGGTCCAGGGAATCAGAGGGACTCAGGTTCAAATCCTGCCTTTGCCATGTGCCAGCTGTGTGACTTTGGTGAGCAACTTCCCAGCTGAGGACCTACAAGTACTTCCTGCACATTGTTCTGAGTGAAGGGAAAGTGAATCCCCTATTCCCGCCACTCTACATGCCCCACGTGACCTGCTCAGGTCACACTCTGAGTCATCCTTAACCTGTGTCATTTTGATTGTCATAGTCATATTATTATTCAATGAGCAAGACTCCATTGGGTACAAGCTGAGAACATCGTTGCTCTTTTCCTCGGGCACTCAATAAATTCATTCTGGCCTGGCCGTCTCTCTGAATGCCTCAAACTCCAGGAGAGACGTTGGTGGGGGTGGGCAGGGGCACCCCCATACTCTCCTCTGTCATCTGATCCTTGCAGCCTCATCCAAGGCACACTCAGTCCCTTCCACCTGTGGTCTTCGCATATGTAACACTCATCTCCACCACCCCCACCATCACACCTTTCAGTTCTCCAGGCATACCCCTCAACTGCCACCTCCTCAGGGAAGCCTTCCCTGACTTCCACCCAAGGCTCATTAGGTCCCCTTGTTGCATATTCCATTAACATTTTTATTCAAAACTCTTGGTGCTGCCCAGGTCCCCTCAGCTCCCATTGTTCTCCACTCCACTGCAGTCCTACCCAGGGATTCCTTCTTCCAGCAACGGCAGGTCTTGGGGGGAGGGGGGGATTCTTTTTCTTTTTTTTTTTCCAGCTGTTGAGGAGGGCACAACCACCCAAGCAAAGTCAGGCCAGAAGTGCGGAGGAATCAACAACCGCCGGCCTGCCCAATCAGGGAGCAGCCTTCAAGGAACGAGGATAGGGATTGGTGGATAAATTCCAGCTCCCACACCCCTCAACTCTGAAGACCCTGAAGACCCTGCTCTCTGCTGTCCCCGAGAGGTCCGCGGCGGGACTGCGCCCCAGTTGTCCAGAGTGGTCTGTCTTCATTACTGCGGTTACTGGCCACATTCCCTTGTTTGTCTCACCTCCTACCCCTTACCCGGTGTCTCCTTGAATTACCTCCCAAATAAATTACTTGCCCCCGAATTCTTGTTTCAGCATCTGCTTCGATGGGAGCCCAAACTCAGACACCAGTTTGCCTTATCCTAATGAATTCCGTAATTGTTTGCAGATATTGGGCATCTCTCCCCTCTGGCCTGAGTCATGTCCACCCTAGTGTCTCCAAAACCTGTGCAGTGTCTGGCATGTAGTAGATGCTCAATAAATGACCCTGAGTCTCTTGCCTATGAGGTGGCCAGGATGATAATGAGGAGCTCTGCCCCCACTGGGGTCCTCAGAAGCCCCCAGTTGGAGAGCTACAGTGCAGGAGGGGAGCTTACTGCTCCCAAGCTATAAATGGCAGCCTCCACCTGCCTCTTGCCCCAGGTCACACAGACTGAACAGCTGGGTCAGGGCCCCCAGGGGCCAGGAACCTGAGATGACCTTTCAGGCCTAGCCAGGACTCCTGGTGTGTCCTGAGGCAGGTACACAGAGAGGAGGTAACTCTAGTCCTAAGACTGCAGCAGGGGGGTGGAAGTGGCACAGCTGGTACTAAAGCCATTCCTAGCTCCCCTCTTCCCTCTCAGGCATTAGATTCCTCCTCCGGGAGCTCCCTGAGCAGGAGGCCGGTCCAGGGACAAGGGTCTGCCCTACAAGGCCACAGAGCGAGTGGGCATCTCCTGAGGGAGGGATCCTTTTCGGTGGTGTCAGGCCTGGAATTAGCCACACCACCTGCGATGAGGCAGGTCCCAGGTCCCCCTGGGGGTGTAGGGGTGAGCTGACCTCTGATGACTCAGCCTAAGACAGTCAGGGAATGTTGGGGGGAAGGCATGGTGGGGAGGGATCTTAGGCCCTCTCTCCAGCTCTGTTCTAAAGTCAGCTTGGTCACAGGCTGGGTGACTCTGGGTGGGCCACTCTGGACCTCAGCTTCCTCCTTTATAAAGTGAGAACCAAAACAGTCCCCTGCCCCCTGGGGTTCAGGGAGGCTGAACTGAGATGCTGCAAGTCAAGGGCTCAGAACAGCATCTGGTACATGGTGGGCACTCAGCGAACAGTATTCTATTATCTACCTCTGTACTCCGCACAGCCAGGACATGGGGAGGGGGGTGTAGAACAGAGTTAGGAAGAGTCTGGGCTGGACCTTCTCGGCTCTCCGACATAGAGAGAAGCCAATGTCCTCAGAGCATAAGACAGGTTCCAGAATGTTCTGTTTGCTACCATTTTCACCCCCATGCCTTTGGGTGGGGAGTTCTAACCATGACAAACAGAAGGAAGCTAGCTAGCTTAAGTGGCAGTAAAGGAATCAGGATTGGGCACAGGGAAGCTGAGAACTCTGGATTTTGGCCTGGCCTCCAAGGTCCCCAGTTGCACTGGCCACTGCCCAGTCTCTCTTTATCCCACTCCCTTCCTTGGCTTTGGGCAAGAAACACAGAAACCTCACTACCTCCACCCCATCCCACATAGAAGTCTTGATGCTGGGCTGGGGGTTCAGGGCACTGTCCAGGAAGGCTTCCTGGAGGAGGAGCCACCTGATCTGGGCTTTGAAGGATGAATAGGAGTTTCCTAGTTCAAGAAGTGAGTGTGTGTGTGTGTGTGTGTGTGAGAGAGAGAGAGAGAGAGAGAGAGAGAGAGAGAGAGAGAGAGAGAAAGAGTGACTGTGAGTATTAGGTTGGTGCAAAAGTAATTGCGGTGTTTGCAATTATTTTTAACCTTTTAAACCTCAATTACTTTTACAGCAACCTAATATATAGAGAGGGGGATCGTTCATTTTAATTATCAAGGATTTTCTGATCTTCAGGGGCCCACAGATAAGACCAAGGCACAGTCATGTCCCAAAGCAGCTCCCAGTCTGCAAAAGGCAACCAAATAATAAGAGTAATGGCTCCCACATTCTGAGCATGTGCTGCTGGGCCTCGGCACGGGAAATGCACTCTGTGTTTGTGAAGCGCATGGATGAGCAAACAGATCTTTCGAAAGGCAGTGAATCCTGCCCCAGTTGCTGGAGGAGACAGGGAAGGCACAACGGGCAGAGAGGACCTGGTGCAAAGGCCTAGAGGTGGGAAATGGCAGCCCTGCCTGGGAAGCCGTGGGAGGAACTCTGAGCTCCGAGTGGCGTGAGTAGGAGTCTTGAGTGAGAGGCTGAAGGGCTAAGGCCTCCTGGAGCTGAGGGTGCTGGGGAGTCACAGCAGGATTCTGAGCAGGGGAGAAAGAGGTCGGCATCTGATCTGGGCCTGCCTTGGCCTCTGAGAGTTTCTGAGAGAAAGATGGCTTAAGTCAATATCACCCTAGTGAGCTGGATCCACAGCGGGAAGGGGAGATGGTGACGAGAGAGGGAGACATAAAGACAGAAGGAGCGAGAGGGGAGCCTGGAGAGATAGAGAAGGACAGAGACAAAGAGCTACAGAGAGAGAGAGAGAGGTGGGGAGACAGAGAGAGGGAAATGGAGATAGACACAGAGACATAGAAAGAGACACAGAGACAAAAAAGAGAAATAGAGGCACACAAAGAGAGAAACAGAGAGATGGAGAGAAACACAGATAAAAAGAGAGATGGAGAGAGACATAGAGACAAAAAAGAGATGGAGGGAGACAAATTGAGAAATAGAGACAGAGACAGTTACTGAAAGAGAGATGCAGAGAGACACAGAGACAGAGAGATGGAGAGAGACAGAGACAATCACCAAAACAGACAGAGGGAGAAGATGGTGAGACAGACACTCCAGAAAGAGGTTCCTGTGGCCGTAGCAAGAAATGGGATGGGTCTGACCCCCAGTTCCTGGAAGCAGAGCCCAATGGGGAGGAGTAGGGAGGACAGGAGTCTCGCCAGCTCCCCACACTCCTACTCTGCAGCCCCCTCCTGCCTCCCAAGCAGAGATGGGGAAATCGAGGCCAGCCAGCAGGCAGCAGGGGTCCTCTGGGCCCCACGCTGTGCCGCTCGCTCACTCAGGACCTGTGTCACCAGGTTAAAAATGGAAACGGGTCGGACCTTTTTTTTTTTTCCTTTGAGAAAATCCTAGGCCCAAATAAGGCATGGGCTGTGGGGCCGACGGTGAGCTGGCCAAGTCCTCCTGAGCGAGCGAGTGGCGGCTGGCCCAGCCAGCCTGGGCTTGGGCCTCCTCCAAGACTCGCCCAGGCAGGGCGGCACACCCTTAGGAGGCTATAAGGGCCTCTCCCCCCCGCCCTGCTGCTCACTTGACAAACGCCACTGCAGACCCCACCACAGACCCTGCCACCCGCACCCTTGTCTGCCCAGCCATGGAGGCCATCAAGAAGAAGATGCAAATGCTGAAACTGGACAAGGAGAATGCCATCGACCGGGCCGAGCAGGCTGAGTCGGATAAGAAAGCTGCTGAGGAGAAATGCAAGCAGGTGAGGGGCCACCCATTGGGCCACGCCGTGCAAGGCTCTGGGCTGAGCGTGGGGGTCTCAGAAACCTTGCTACCTGGAAGTTGGCAAGGGGACAGAGGGTGGTAACGCTCCAGCTGAGAAAGAGCGAGGTGGGTCGTTGTTTTCCCTGGGGAGGTCCCTGGGCTGGGAGAGGGAGGGGTGACAGGACCTATCCAACATGGCCAGGGGGAGCCAAGCAAGTGAGAGAGAGATGGGACATGTGTGTGTGCTGGATGTGTGTGTGTGCAAATGTGAGAGTGTGTGTAGGTGTGTTGGAATGAGTGTATCTGTGTGGGGGTGTGTGTACTGGATGGGATGGCAGGGGTATACTGTGGTGTGTGTGTGTGTGTCTACGTGTATTTGTGTGTGTTTGAGCATTTCTGTGTGCACATGTGTTTTGTGTGTGTGTGTGTGTGTGTGTTTCTGCTAGAGAGTGTGGAGGGGTGACAGCGGCTGTGAGAATGAGTGTGTGCAGAGGTATGAGTGTGTGGCTGTTGGAAAGCGGGTGTGAAAGAGTGTGGATGTGTTTGTGAATCCATGTGTGTACATGGTGGTATCAGCGTGGTGTTGTGTGTGTGGGGAGAGGCTGGCTGTGTGCACTTGTGCAAAAGGTGGCATGACTCATGGAATATGCGAGTGTCAGGGTGTTTGTGTGTGTCTTGAGGTGACTATATTGGTGTTGGCCTGTGTGTGCTTGTAGGTGTGTGCTCTTTGGTGTGTGTGTGTGTGCCTGCTGAGGTGAGGGTGGCGGCACAGAGCTGTATGTGTATATGGGTGACCCTGTGCCTATGTGACTGTGAGCCTGTGGGTCCCCACTGGTGACTGCCCTGGGAGGGTGGCCAAGTGTGGGTGTGTGGTGGGGCCAGCTGTGACTGGCTGCAGAGGCAGCTGGGTGAGGGTCTGGAGATTGGGATGAGTGGCGAATCTCATTGAGGCTCTGCCTATCTGGGGTGCTCCTGCTGTCCCTGCCGTAAACCTGGCAGGGCCGCTTGTGGCAGGCAGAGGCCCTGGACACAGAGCTTTAGAGACGAGAGTCTCAGGAGTCTGACAATACGGGGACATTGGGGCGCTAACAGAAGGCCAGTGGCAGAGGTGTGGGCTCGGCATTCCCAAGGCCATGGCTTCGGGCAGAGCAGAAGTCAGTTGTCTGGTTCTGCCAGAGCAGCCAGTGGGAGGAGGGAAGGGGGTCCTGCCCCTTCCATAGTGCCCTGCTCCCCACAGGGCTCATCGATAGCACCCCCCAGGTCAACCATTAAGCCCTTGGTAGCTTTCAGGGTCTCAAATAAGCCCCCGGAGCCGCCCAGGATAGTGACACAATGTGCCCAGCCCTGCCCAGCCTGGGCGCCAGGCCAGCTTGGCAGGTAAAAGCACAAGCTCTGAGCTCAGACTGGCCCCGTTCGCAGCTTGGTCACTGAGCGCCCTGAAACAAACACCTTCACCTCTCTGTGCCTCTGTGGCCTCATGTATGAATTGGGGAAGTGACAGTAGTGCCTCCCTCGCCACCATGAGAGGACTAGAGGTGAATGTGCAGGTGGAGCCCTTGTCCCCACACCTGGCACAAAGTAAGAGCTCCATAAATGACGGGTTTTTTCCTACGCCGTCCTACTTCCCCTTTGGGCTGCCATCCCCCACGTCCTGGGGCTGCCCCGAGTGCCTGTGACACATCCTCATCGGCCAGCTCCACCCCAGTGTTCCCTGGCACATATGCCCCCCCTTCCCTCCCTATGCTCCTCCCTTGCAAACACAGACACCCATCCTATGCTGGCCCTGAGCTGCTGGCTTCCATCCATCATTCAGCCCTCCCCATGAGGGGCTTAGTTAGGGAGTCAGAAAACAGAAACTTGATGGCTCCTATTTTCAGTAAGGTGTGAGTGACTGATGTAGCGTACTCTACCAAGGCAGACACAAGTTCCAAACAGAAGGTTCCCAAAGCCTCCAGCCAACTGGGCAGCCAAGGAAGAAAGGACAGATTCTCGGGGCTTCAGCTGGATTTTCATTCTGTTCTTTTTTTCACACAAAGCCTCCTACTGGGGTGGGTTTCTGCTCAAATCTAGGCTGGATTGTTTTCTAGCTTTGTGACTCAGGGCACGTTGCTGCACAGCCTCTCAGCCCTCAGTGTTCTAATCTGAGGAATGGAGCAAACAATGCCTTCTGATGGCCAGGCATAGGACCCAAGACCCCAGAGGTCCCCAGCAGATGCAGAGCTCCATGGGGCTCATGGCTAGTCCTGCCTGGGAACAGAGGCAGGAGGCGATGAGGGACTGACTCAACTTACCCAGAGTGCCTTGTGCTTCAGAGGAGACCAGAGAGTGTGGGTCTTGGGACCAGCCTGACTCTCAGGGACCCTGTAGCAAGGTCCCGATTCCGGGCCCCATCTGTCCAGTGTGGGAACAGGACTTAGAGATCCACCCTGCCTGTTTCCTGCCCACTCTCCTCCCAGGGCAGTGACATCCGCCACAACTGGTCTTTGACCCCACATCCTGTCTCAGCCCTACCCAAAGCCCCCATTTACAGCGACTAAGTTGTGCAGTCCGTGACCCTCCTAGCTGTTTTACAGGCAGGGAAACTGAGGCCCAGAGAAGGAAGTAGCTTGTCTGAGACACCCCAGAGCCAGGGAAAGGCTCTGCCCACCCAGCAAGGTGTCACACACCAGCACATGCTTCGTGTGTGCAATTCAGAGGGAAAGAAACCAATTTGTGTTAGTCTTATTTATTTTTCATATGGGCTCCAACCACTGAAGGGTTTAGGTTTGTGTCATTGATTCATTCTGAGGACTTCCGTGGTGAGTGTTGGGCCTAGCTCCATGCTGGGCTATGCTGGGGCTTAGCCCCTGGCCCGACTCCCAAGGAGCCCCAGGCTGTGGGAGACAGAGCCAAACATGGAGGGTTACCCCCTGCTATGCCCCCTGCCTCCAGGGTCAGGGCTAGGTGAGGGACGGACAGGGTCTGGAGGGTCCAAGGGGAGTGGCAAGGGCTCTGGCCAGGGCAAACTGCTCAGGGGAGGGGGCACTGGCGGTGGGTGAGGAGGGTCAGTGGGAGGAGGGTATGCTGGGCAGTGGGTATAGCATAGCCAGTGGTCAAGCGAACCAGCTTCAAGTCAGTCTGACAAGGGTTCAAATCTGTATGGCCCGGGGCAAGTCCCTTCCTCATCTGGGGTCTCAGCTTACCCTTCTGTAACATGGGCCTTCAGTAATAGGCTTGGCATGTTCTAAATGCTTCATAGCCCCTGCCCACTTTATTTTAGTCTCCACCCATTGTCCAAACGTTGCCAGAAAATGTTGTCAAAACCCCAATCATCTTTGTACCTCGATGGGGTGCTCATAGACCACTATGTCAAGGCCTCCATTTTGCAGAAGAGGAATTGAGGCTAGGAAAGGGGACAAGGGTCATACAGCTGGGGTTTGGAGTCAGGCTTCTGGGCTCCTTGCCCAGACATCAAGGTCAGGTCCTATAGACCCTGATTTAGGCCTGCTGCTACCCTCTCCCTCCGCAAACCCCCCACCCACTTCGCATTCCCCAGCTCAGTGTGGGACACTCAGGAGCCCCTGGATGGGAGACTGGGTGATATAACCTTGGGACAGGGGCCCTTCTAAGAATTTGCACTTTTAAGAACACACACACACACACACACACACATTTTGCACATCATCTCAGGGGTGACCTAGATCAGATTCCAGCTTGATCTAGAAGCCGTAGGCACAGTCGCTTTTATAACATACCCTCTTTGGGAAGGGAGAGAAGTAAGTCAGAGAGGGATGCAGGAAAGCAGGCCTGGCAGGAGGGCCTGTTTAGAAGTGGGTTCGATTCTGTGCTGTGTGACCTGGGGAAAGTTGGTCTATCTCTCTGGGCTTCCTGCTATGAAGAGGAAACAGGAGGATGAAGCGGGGCCAAGTGGGGGCTGCCTGCCCACCCTGGGAGCATGGACAGGATCAGGGCTCAAACCACCAAAGACATACGAATAAGTCAGATCAAAGCATGAGTTGGACTGACCACCCCAGCCCAGAATGAGAGGCAAGGGAGGGAGGTGCAAACTGTATGTGGCAGAGAAGGCTTCCTGAGCTGACCCTTGACTGATGTGCTGGGGAGCAATAAAGATGGGGAGGTGAAGGGGTGTGTGGTTTGTATCCCATAGACCTGAGCTTCTCAAATTGGGAATGCAAAAAGTGGGGCAAGACTCTCAGGATAAACAAAGATGACTCAAAATTTGGGAAAAGTAGGGGACATTTTTATTAAAATGAATACAAGCCAGATGTCCAAGAATTTAAAAGACTTAACCTGAGCCTCAGAAGAAAGTGGCCTTGGACGGGTAGCTCTCTTTTAGCCAAGCCCCCAAAGTCCAGGAACACTGGGGGTCTGAGTCCTTTAATCTTTCAGGGTATTTTTGTGAGATAGTCTGAGAACTACTCTCTTGGGCAATGGGAAGCCATAGCATGTTCTAGGCAGGGGGAGGACAAACATACACTTGGAAAGGTTCTCTGGCTGCCAGTGTGTGTGTGTGGGGAGGGGCGCAGAACTAGAGGGGGATAGCCTGGGGGCAGAGGGATGGTCTAAGCCTAGAGTATGAGACTCCCCCCTTTTAGTTTAACCCAGATCACCGGGAGGCTGCGCCCCTGAAACTGGGATGCAAAACTGAATGTGTGTTTCTGAGAAACATGTCAGGACTCGTTTCCCCAAAGCTGTGCCCTACTCCCCAAGAGTATTGGGGGACCTTCAGAAAAATAAGCACAGCTCGTCCCAGGACTATGTAAGGATGTGAAAACCATATTAACAGGTAGTAATTGAGTGGTGCAGTGTTGTTATTCCTGTCTTATAGGTGAGGAAACAGGCCGAGAGACAGAGGACCCCTGTGAATGCGGGGGGCGCCCCTGCACCACGAGGACGTGGCCTCCAGACTGACGCGTTCCCCCCCTCCCCCCGTATCCCCAGGTGGAGGAGGAGCTGACGCACCTCCAGAAGAAACTGAAGGGGACGGAGGATGAGCTGGACAAATACTCTGAGGACCTGAAGGACGCGCAGGAGAAGCTAGAGCTGACTGAGAAGAAGGCCTCAGACGTACGTGCGCTGGAATGCGGGAGCCCGCGGCGGGGTCCGGCAGAAGCCTCGGGGAGGGAGGGAGGAAGAGGAGAAGGAGGAGAAGGAGGCGGTGCCTCCCGGCGCTTTCTCCAAATAAGTCCCGAAAAGGGGCACTTTCCAGCAGCTGCGGCCAGCGGTGCCGACGTCAGGCCCTCCCCCAGCGGTGCTGACGTCGGCGGCCGGGCCCGGTGACCTCATCGCCCCGACGGCGGCCGGGCCGGGGGCGGGGAGGGGCGGGGGCGGCCCCGGCGCAGGCAAAGGCTCGGGGGCCGGGGCGCGGCTGCTGCAGCTCTCGCCGGAGCCGAGTCCAGCCGAGCCCAGCGCCCGCTGCGTGCGCCCCCGCGCCTCTGCGCCATGGCCGGCCTCAACTCCCTGGAGGCGGTGAAACGCAAGATCCAGGCGCTGCAGCAGCAGGCGGACGAGGCGGAGGACCGCGCGCAGGGCCTGCAGCGGGAGCTGGACGGCGAGCGCGAGCGGCGCGAGAAAGTGAGAGCCGCGCCCTGGACCCTCGCCCTGGCCCCGCGCGCCCCTCCGGCCTGGCATGACCCCCGGGCCCGCGCGCCCCCGCCCTGCGCGCCCTCCTTTCTTTCCTTCTCTCCGCGCGGGTCGCTTCCCGCGCTCCCGCTCGCCGCCGCCGCTGTCCACCCCCCATTAGCCCGCCTTCGCGCCCTTGGGCCCTACCGCACCCGATCGCGGGCCCGCACCCCCCTCCGGCTCCGGGCCGGTTTCTGAGACCCCTTCCTCCACAGCTCTCCTCCTTCTCGGGTCTGGGACGGGGGAGGGGGTATCGCAGCCGGGTCGGGCGGGGCCAGCTGAGCGGGAAATGGGGGGATGGGGCAGAGGGGTTGGCGATTCCGGAGGGGGTATGGGGTAGGGGGCACCGCACAGCTACCGACTCGAGGCTGGCGCCGGGGTCCGGAGCCGGGAGGACCTGCGGCTGCACCTAGGAGCGGGGAGTGAGAGGTGGAAACGAGCATCCATTGTCTAGGGTTGAACTGGCCGACTTGACTTGGTGCGGGGGAGGGGGGTTGCGTCGCACTTTCTCGCCTCTTCTGCGGCTTCCCGGCTCGCTAAACTTTCCCAGCTGTTCCCAGGGGCGCGGCGGCGACGTGTCTGCTCCCGGCAAGGGGCGGAAGTTCAACCCTGCGCCGCCGGCCTTAAGCTTCCCAGCTGGTCCTACGGGAACCAGGGCCGCGAAAGGGACCCCGCCTTCCTCCAGGAGACCCTCGGAGTGTTAGCACGGGTCCCTCGATCCCCCCGGATCGCTGTGTGCCTTCTCTGCACGTCTCGGGGGCTGAATGAGAAGGGGGCCTCGTTGCCCTCTCTCCATTCCCTGACTGTCCGTGGGGATGGGACAGATGGTGGCAACCTCTGGGGCTGGGGAGAGATCTGGATTGGTACTTAACCCCTAGGAGGAGTCTCCCCATCTGTAAAGTAGGGGTGATAATAATGGCCACTCTAGGATAGCTAGGAGGCTTCCAGGAGTAATACCTCCCGTCATGGCATTTGGCAAATAGTAGTGTTCGATTTTATTTAATGGGGGTAAGGGGGACAAACACATAAGGCTGATTTGCATCCCAGGGGTCTCTGTTCTGGGAGCATGGCAGGGAAGCAGCCATCCAGTGGGGCTTCAAAATGGAGGTTGAGCAGAGTCTTATGGAATAAAGTAGAGTTTTCTAGGACAGGACACTTGGTTGTACGAAGACTCAAAGGCAAGAAAGTTGGGGGAGAGGGTAGGAGCCTAGGGATCCTGAAAGCTGGGTGGGGACCCCAGAAATGAAGAAGATGCCCGGCCAGGTGGAATTGCCATGGGTATGGACAGGTCTGGCCCCACTTTGGGTTTGGCCCAAGTCACAGCCTTTAATTCTGTAAGGGCTGCTCTGACCCCCATGTAAGCCTCCAACAGTAGCTGGTTTGGCCTCTTTCGCGCACGTAACCCTCCCTCTGATCTCATCCCAAGTCATCTCACTGGAGGACAATTACTTCTGCTTAAAAATGGCCCTCAGCCGTGAGCCAAGACAGGAGTGGGATAATCCAGTTGGGAGGAGAGTGTTTTTGGAAAGTTGCAGACTTCTTAAAAAAAAGTTTGCTTTTCAAAGTATGCTTCTCTTGATTAGGAGGGAGAAAGCCTGAAGAAAGTTCCCGGGCAAAGGAATGGAGCCCAGAGGGGAGGAGGGAAACCCTTTCTCAGTCCCTTGTAGAGAAGGCCAAGAGCGGCGTGTGGCAGACTTCTGGGGCTGCCTCCGACAGCTGGTTTCATTTAGATTTTTGTGTGATTAACCGACATCTTCCTGTTCCTTTGCCACATGTATCTAGCAAGCCTCTTTTACCTTATAAGGGAAATCCTTTGTAGAGTGTAGAAGCTTTGATTGCAGGAAGGGGTGGAGCCCAGAATGACTAGCAGTGACTAGCAGTTTTTCAAAAGTATATATATATATATGTCATAGATGAATGCATCTCAGAGCTCTTTCGATTCAAGATAGCTGAAAATGTGCCCAAAGAGTGGTTGTCAGGACTCAGACTCCCCCACATAAAAGCTGCTCACTTTCTTTTTCTTGAAAAAGCTATCTCCTAAATCAAGCACCTCTGTATGGTCTTAAAAATCAATTCCTTGACTGCTGACAGGTGTGGAGTTTCTTGTTGGGGTGATGAAAATATTCTGGAATTGGTGGTGTTGGTTGCACAATTTTGTGAATGTACTTTAAAAACATTGGGGAGAAATTCAGTTCCTGCCCCAGTTGCTGGAGTAGAGTTTAGATTCATGTAATTTAAAAAGAATAAAAGGCACTCATTGGAAGGAGTGGGTGATGTTTCTTAAAAGAGTTCGTCAGTGGTTTTTAGTGGATTTTTTCAAACTGGTGTTTCAGAGGAGGCTGCCATAAGAAACACTTGTGGGAGCTTCCCCATCTGCTGCTAGGATTCAAGCTGAGAAAAGTTGCCTGATTCTCTGTATTTTTCAGCAACTCTGACCTCATTCTATTCTTTTTTTTTTTTTCTGTGTAAAAGAGCAGAAGGAGCAGTTTCCCACTTTTACAGCCTGCTCCCATTCAGAGATTTTTTTTTTTTTGACTTGAAGAAGCCCGTGTAGTTTTACGTGGGCCTTCACTTCTCCCCTTGGTTCACCCATTCTCAATATGAATGTGCCTGGCCTCCAAGCCCTGCAGGATTCAGGGCGCAGGTTCAGCGAGGGAAGAGCCCTGGGCTGGGGCACAAGAGGCCATTCCTTACCAACTCTGACACTGAACAGGACTACTTCGCCTTACTGGGCCTCAGTTTGCCCATCTGTAAATGGGTGGGATATGAGAGGATTAAATGAGGCGAAATCCTGGCCATAAGAGCTGCTCTTTAGTGGGACTTCCACGTGCCAGGTGCAACACCTCACCATTCAATGACAGTCCTCGCAGTGGTGTGGGTGTAAAATAACCAGGACAGGGAAGCTTAGCGTGGTGAAACAACCAGCCCAGCGTCACATGGCTACAAACTGACAAAGCAAGCCAGCTTTGATTCTGGAGTTTTTGCTTTTATGCACCACATTATCGTCCTGGAAAAGCCAGTAACACTGTTCAGACATCTCATGCCTGTAACCAAGATTTGTTTCTTATATCTTTCTGTCTCATCATCTCTTGGCCAAACTTTGTTAAGTATGGGGGTTCCATTTGGGCTGCTTCCTTCCCCCAGTGTACGGCCACCATTTCACTGAAGGTTCCATATTCTTGGCATTTAGCTTGCCAATGAGGTGACTGGGAGGAGACCTCATTATGTGACAGGGTAAGCCGGGTCACCGGTGGCCTTGTTCTCTAGGAATCCATGCAAGGAGAGGTCAGCACCGTCCTTTCAGCATACGGTGTACTTGTCTGTCTTCCATGTTGATTTGACTTCCCATCCTGTACTGGGACACATCATTGAGTGGCAGGTGTTCACTTGACGTTTTGGGGGATGATCATACAGAAATTCACATTCTCCAAAAAAGAGTGTGAATTTTTTACTGCCTAGATTCCTGGGTGGGCTCTGGCAGGGGAGTCGTGTTAGCTGAAGGGGAGGGCAGCGTGTGAATGGGGGACTTCCGCCACTGGCTGGCCTGTTACCTCCTAACCTGGTTTCACCTCTGACCTCCTCAGGCTGAAGGGGATGTGGCAGCTCTCAATCGACGCATCCAGCTTGTTGAGGAGGAGTTGGACAGGGCTCAAGAACGACTGGCCACAGCCCTGCAGAAGCTGGAGGAGGCAGAAAAGGCTGCTGATGAGAGCGAGAGGTAAGGATGCTTCGAACCTAGTGGTATTGGTGATGACTTCTGGGAAATGGGGCTCTAACTGGGTGGCTGACCTCGCATAGCTGTGGTGAGACGACGTGGAATGAACATGTACACATGCAGACAATGTGTGACAGCACCTTATAAACTGTCCCACTGTGTGTAGAGAGGTGTTTGTCGTTGTGGTGGTGATGGAGAAAAACTCCCACCAGGCAGAGGAAGGCAGAAAATATGGGCAAATAAAACTGCAAGTGTGACTTGCAGAGCCTGAAAGCCACTGTGCATCTCATCCATGTTTTCAAGACATCAACTTCCGGGGTGATGTGAGACGGGGGCAGATAAAAACTGGGAATGGGCCATCTGCGTAGATGATTGTTAACAGTGCTGTTGGGCAGGCTTTGGGCAACAGAACAGTGACAGCAGTATGTCAGGGACATGTGCAAACTGACCCCATTGATGTACTTGCAGCTGACGGTGCCCCTTACTTGTGTGGCATGAATGCTGCATTTTGGGCCTCCAGCAAGGTGCTCCATCCTCGGGAGCATGACAGTTCTCTGAAACAGTTCTCTCACATTGTGATTCACAGAAGCAGCCATCTCCATGTGGTGGAAATGGGTTCCTTGTGTGGCAACAGTGTGGGTCAGGCTGGTGGTCATTGCATGTCTGCCACACGATCCCACCGGCAATCTCACTTGACCCATCCCATCATGGTTGTCCAGGATGAACTCCAAAGGATTCATTCCTGATTGTGCTGTGGTGACTGCAAACCAGAGATTAAAAACCAACTGGGAAATCTTGGAGATTGACTCTGGGAGTTGCCCAAGCAGGAAATTTCTTCTCATGCAGTAGAACAGCCTGTGCCGAGGGCACAGACCCCAGGGCAGGCTCTTAGTAGAGGGAGAGAGGGCAGCCACAGGGGAGTGTGAAGGATCCCGTGACACGGTGCTTGTGGCGGGGTTAGCTGCTGCCCCTGTGCACTGTCAGACTAGCCTGGCCAGATGTCTCACTTCCAGGATGGCCCCAGGGCAAACCCCAAAAGCCTGGGAAGGCCCCTCACTGGTATAATGTCACCAGAAGCTTTTGGTGACACTGTTGTTGGCGGCTGATTATTATTATTATTATTTTTTTTTTTTTGGTAAAAGGAATTCTATACCAAGGAGCTGGAGAATCTAGGTTCACGTGCTTCCACGTACTACGTGGCCTTGGGCAGATCACTGATTTCTCCAGGGCCACAGAGGGTTTTCTAAGCTTGCTCACCTGCTGATTTTGAGGCCTTGTACAGGTGCACAGGGTGTTGTGACAGTCAGTTGAGAATGATAGTGACAGCCCGCATGGAAATATTTACTAGACGACAGAAGTATGTGGCCCTCTGCTCTGGGCAGGCACAACACACATCGATACGTTATCCTGGGTCAGCCTCTTCAGAGGTACTGATCCGACCTGGTCCTCTCCAAGCAGTGCAGGCCAGAGTGAGCGCATCTCATGGTCAGCCAGCTGAGTGGTGCCCGACTTCGGATGGATCCACTGCAGGGTCTCCTCCTCCCTCACCTTGTAGGTACCTGTGTCTTACCTGGGCTTTCCACAGCAATTCACATGGTTTTGGTGGTCACTCACTCCTGTTTTTGAAACTTTCCAGTGGTTCCCTGTCCCTTCAGCATAAAACCCTTAGCATGTTATTCAAGTACCTTGCCTGCGGTCTGGCCACCCTGACCTCCTGCCACGTTGTGTCATTCCTCTGGGGCTTTTTTTGTGTAGCTTCCTCACTGAAGAATAACTTTTCCCTTGTTCACTTGTGGCCTCTCTTTTGGAAAGTCTTCCGTGACACATGCACACCCCCTCCCCCACTGCAGCAGAATTCATCTTTCCCATAGCCAAGATGGCCCAGACCTCTAATCACATGGTAGTAACAATTGGAGTACAAGTACACCATTACTACCGTGTTTCCCCGAAAGTAAGACCTAGCCGGACGATTAGCTCTAATGCATCTTTTGGAGCAAAAGTTAACATAAGACCCAGTGTTATGTTATATTAGACCTGGTGTTATATTATAGTAAAATAAGACCGAGTCTTGTATTAATGTTTGCTCCAAAAGACGCATTAGAGCTGATTGTCCGGCTAGGTCTTATTTTCGGGGAAACACGGTCGTTAGAAGTGGTATAGAATGGAAACCGGGCTCTGGAGCCAGACCCCCAGGTTTGGGTCCCAGCTCTGCACTTACTGTGTATGTAACCTTGACCTGCTCACTCAGCCTGTCTGTGAAATGGGGTCCGTGTACCTACTAACTACTTCATGGGGCGTTTGTGAAGTGTGAGGCACTTAGAGCAGTGCATGTGGGCAGCTCCACACTTTCCTCTTTGGAGTCTGGTTCCCGGCAGATGTCCGGGACATTTTTTAGATGCGCAGGTGTGTGATGAGGCGATGCTGTGTACGTAACAACCAGGTTACTCCTTGTAGAGGAATGAAGGTGATAGAAAACCGGGCCATGAAAGATGAGGAGAAGATGGAGATCCAGGAGTTGCAGCTCAAAGAGGCTAAGCACATTGCAGAGGAGGCCGACCGAAAATACGAGGAGGTGAGTGGGGCTGTCAGATGGCGGCAGCAGCAGGAAGTGGGGAGGAAATGGACGTGTGATAGGGAGACCCCAGGGCCGCCCAAAGGAAGCTCCCGGTTAGGTCAGCTGGCCATCTGCATCCACATCTGTTTTTCCAGAGACGCCATTTGGCTGGGAACTTGATCTTCCACAATGCCAAAAGGTCCTGGGGAATTCTGTGACGCTTGTCTGACTTGGTGGGGAAACCAACTGACCAGATCGCTTTTTGTCCTGCAGCTGTGTGTTTCAGCGCAGTTTGGCTAAAATTGGGAATCGTGGTCCCCGGCCGTGGGTCTTGCCAATAAGAGCTCAGTCCCCCGCCTGCCTGCCTCCATAGTCTCAGCTCTTCCTTCCTCTCTCCTGTCTGCCTCACTCCTGGGGCCCAAGAGAGAGAGGTTAGGTGTCGTCCAGGACTGAGGGCAAGCAGCAGCAGAAAGCCCCACGCTGGTAGACAGTCTGAGCACGGCCTTGCTGTCTGTACCGGGAGGGCATCCAACTAGAGGTGGCTGTTGCGGGTCAGTCTCTGACCATCCTTTCTGTCTCTGCAGGTAGCTCGTAAGTTGGTCATCCTGGAGGGCGAGCTGGAGAGGGCGGAGGAGCGTGCCGAGGTGTCTGAACTGTGAGTGGCAGAACAAGACTGAGCGGCCCAGCTCAGCTCCTGGGGCGGGCGGGAGGCAGTTGGTTGACACCAACCAGGGCCTCTGTTCAAGCGGATGGGCATCTGGGACTCATTGCTCGGTCCCTCCTCTTGGCCTCTGGGGCTGACAAAGAGAGATGGTGACTGTCCTTGCTGCGCACATGTTGACTCTTCCCACCAAGGTATTGGGAAGTAAGAGGGAGACAGCTGGTAGCAGAGAAGCCCAGAAGTCTCATTCTCCCAGAGAGGGTATCTCAGGAGGCTGTGCCCTCTTAACAGAAAGCTGACCATGGAAGGCAGACTGCTCCCCACCCACATACCCCTCCCCCCCCAGTGTTTAAATGCTTTGCTCCTGATGTCATTATTTGGCCATGACACGTTTCTGGGGTAGGGGGTGGGGTGAGAAGCCTGACCAGAATCCCACAAGCTCCAGAAAAACAAAACTCCTCTCCCCTGGGCCCTCCAGTGCCATGGAGCATCCCGCATCCCACAGCACTGAGAGGCATCCAGTTTCGCAAATCCATTCGGAGCTTGCTTCCTGGAGTGTCCGGTGTAAACTCTGGTTGCAGTCTCCCAGCCTCCTGCTCTCCATTTCATTGCTGCACCTTCCGGAGTTCAGAGTCGGCCTCATCAATCATAGATTCCGCAAGTCCCTGTTGCCTCAGACTTGGCAGGAGCCCAGGAGCATTCTACAAACCTTCCAAATATCCTCAGCCCGCCTGCCGCGCCTTCGCCTGGCACGATAGGGTTTTGATAAGTACACAGCGCTCAGCTCAGAAAAGGCCATTAACATTCCCCCCCCACCCCACCCCCACCCCCGCATTCCTTGTGGGGGCCCCAGGCAGTGTCGTGCCCTTCTTTGGAAAACTGCTTTTAGGGGAATCGCCTGCTGTAAGGGAGGATAAGACACAAGCATCCTTTGTCTTTGTGCAGAAAATGTGGTGATCTGGAAGAAGAACTCAAGAATGTCACTAACAACCTGAAGTCGCTGGAGGCTGCCTCTGAAAAGGTTGGTTGGCTTGAGTTGGAGGGTGATTGGCTAGACTTGCTTCATTTCTTCCCCCAGGGTACACAGGAGCAGGCTGTGGTGTTCAGCCTCAGTAGCTTTGGTCCCCAGCAGCTGGGTTTTCCCCCACAGAAATAGGTATTCGGTGGATTTCCCTCTTCTGTGGGGTCTTAGCACCGTCTTTGATCTCCACTTCGTATGAGGGTGAAGGTGGAATGTGAGATTGGTGCCTAGTCAGGCTCCTCTTGGGGACATCTGAGCTCAATACTAGAAGTACAGAGCCCTGCTCTCACTTGAATCCCCTGGTTCTGCCAGAAATACCTGCTTGAAGATCATGCAGCAGATATCAGAGGTGGACTCGGGCTTTTTAGTTTGAAACAGTACCCAGAGCAGTCACTACAGGATAGAGTCACATTAGGAGTCTTCCGTGGCTCACCCCGCCGAATTCTCCATCCTCATCGCTTCCTCACGCCCCCCCCCAGTTGCATTGAACTTCGGTTTCCCAAACATTCCGTGTTCTCTCGTCACCTCCAGTTCTTTGAACCTGCTGTCCACTGTAGCCTGGAGTGACCTTTCCTTTTCTCTTTGTTTGATAAACTCCTATTCATGTTTTAGGCCTCAGCGTAACCCTTTTGCTGCAATGCTTGGATGTATCCGAATGAGTATATCTGAAATTTTTATACATAAAAATAATGTCATTTATGTACAAAGCAGCTCAAATCGTTGTTATTAAATGCATAAAATAGTCAAAATATCAACTTTTTGTTTTTTTGTGGATTTCTGACACATTTTGGGGAAAAAACTTTGAAATCAATTAACGCAACAAAATTCAATAGCACTTCTGCTGAGAAGCCTTCCCTGATTGCTCATCTAGGTTAGGCGTTTCTCGGCTGTGTAACCCCACCTATGTCTTTTCCTATCATGATGGTTGATGACATTTATCATGATTACTCAATTGCATGTCTTTCTTGCTAGATAGTACACTTTAAGGACAGGGTCCATATCTGACTGTTAAGAGATGTATCATTAATCCTAGCCTTGTGCCTGGCTTATATTTGATACTAGAATATTTGATGAATAAATACGGTCCAGGTGTTCCCACGGTACCATATGGCCTCTGCTCCTGTGAGAGCTCAGAGCTGAGTGGAAGAGACTGACAAGAGAACAAGGTGCTTTGGGACTTCAACAGGGGGACCTTGGAAAGCTGGGAAAGGTGTCACGAGGCAGTGACCTTTAAAAAGGCCTGATGATGGCCAGGAGCTCAAATTCCAGGGTCAAGTTCCAGCCGAGGCTGGGTCACTTGATAGCCATGTGACCCTAAACACGTTTCCTGACTCTTTACTCATCTGTAAAATGGGATTGAGGGTCTCTCTAGCAACATAGCGAGCAGTTGATAAATGTCAGCTCATATTAATCCAACGTAAGCCTTGAAAGACATACGTAATTTCTTTTTTAAATAACATTTATTAAAACAGTACGAAATCATTTTTTATTTCGTGAAGAAAAATTTTTTTATTAGTTCAGGTGACACGTAATCCTGACAGGGAGTAATGGGGAAAGGAACATTCTGTCTTGGAGGACCCCAACACAGACAAGGGCTGGGAGACCAGAGGGTACACAGAATCTATTGATGTGACTTGGGGAAGTTGGCAGGAAATGGGGTGGAAGCATGGATGGGGAGGACCTTGAGTAGCATGTATTTCCATTCAATCGGCCCACCTACCTCACACTTTTATCTCAAGTTATCCACTCAGGCCTTTGGATCAGTACCGTCTCAGAGGGATCACCCAAAGAGTCTGAGTTTTGCACACATTTCTTCTGCCTGGAAAGGTGCCTGCCTCTACTTTGCTTCTTAGGCGTGTTCAAGCACACGCTTTTCTCCAAGGAGCAGGGAACCGGTGTTCTTTGATGCTTTGCTTTTGTCTCCTTTTTCTAAAAGCAGTGTTTTGGTTTCTCCCACAGTATTCTGAAAAGGAGGATAAATATGAAGAAGAAATTAAACTTCTGTCTGACAAACTGAAAGAGGTGAGTGATCACACCCAGCTGGTCAGGTTTCTCCTGGGGCTGGTCTTGAAGCAATCACAGCGACTCCTGTCTTTTTCTTTAGGCTGAGACCCGTGCTGAATTTGCAGAGAGAACGGTTGCAAAACTGGAAAAGACGATTGACGACCTGGAAGGTATGAAATTACCATGAATTATGTTTGCTCTGCCTCCCCTGTCCGACACATCCACAGAGAGTTGCAGGAGATGTGTGTAGAGGCTGGGTTCGGCTTTGTTTGCCTTAGGATAGTAAAGTGCGTCGTGACGTCATACCTGGAAGTCTGGAGCACTGGAATTGGATAGTGCAAATCAGACTCAGACTTGGGTTGCTATTTTTTGAGAAGTAAACTGACTCTGGTTAATTAGCTCCACGTGTGAGTACAGAGACAAATATGGCTGATTTAAAAAAAAAATCTTTAGAATTGCCTTCTATTTTCCTCATTTCTGAGAGATGCCTTGCATTTTTTAGATGCCTTGCATTTTTTACAGAAGCTCTCTCCCAGAGACCTCAGAGCTTATCACCAGATGAGAAAACGGAAATATAGAGAATGTAGAGACTAAATAAAGACTCCAGTCTGCAAGCCTGGTGCCCACTGAGCCCAGAATTTCTTGTAGAGTTCCAACTTTTTATAAAAATTCTGTCCCGTTTATCTTCATAAAATAATTCGGGAATTGCAGATCTTGGGTTTCATACGGAATCTCTCAAGCTGCCTATTCCACCCAGAAAGGGTGCAAAACTCTCAGATGACTTGTCCCGTGTTTGGTTTGGGAAGTGAGGTTTCCATATAAGGGGAATGCCCCTGGTCCACAGTATGACCTTTGAACCAGGTGACATCATTGAAAATCCGAAACAACGCAGGGTAGGAAACTGGTTAGGAAAAGCTCTGTGCATTTCCTGCCGCCATTCCTAAAGGTTCATTATGGCTAATCCCCTGTAGAACCTCAAACCACTTAGAAATCACTGTCGATCTTTTGTTTTCTCATTTGTTTTCGATAGGATACAGCTTCCTCTTAGTTCATGCTTTGTTTTCTCACTTTCTTTTCTTCCTTTCATTGCTCATCTGTGGCACACCATTCCGACCCTCGTGTTCTGTCCCCTGTACCTCTTCTTCCGAACTCTCCCTGGGACCTCTGCCCTCTAGACGAGCTGTACGCTCAGAAGCTCAAGTACAAGGCTATCAGCGAAGAGCTAGACCATGCTCTCAACGACATGACCTCTCTCTGAGAGGCAGCAGGGGTGCTGCCCTCTGCCCTAGCAATACTGAAGTCTGCCTTCTCACTGTGGTGCCTACGTTCCCTGGGCTTCTAGAAGCTCCTGTTTCCTGCCTCCTGGTTCGATCCTTCCAGCTGCCTTCTGCTGTGTCTGTGACCAAAATAAAAACAGGCGGTCCTCATCTTCATGTCCTCTCATTCTCATTTTCCCCACTTGCCGCTTTTGAGCCCTAGTAGCAATGATGCCCTTGACAGTGGCTGCAATAGAAAGTGGGTGGTTCAAATGGAGAGCTCGTTTCAGAAAGAAAATTATGCCCACGTGATTCTTTTCTGATGATGTGAAAACAAAAGCTAATTTGGCACTAGCTCTCAGACGCAGGGCTAGCTAACTATATATGACACCAGTAGTGGGTTTTCCTTAAATAGGAATTGTTTTGAGTGCATACTCACTCACCTTCTTAAGCAGCTTCATAGCATTGGCAGAACTCGCAGAAACCAGCAGGTTTGTGTCAAAAGAAAGCTACCCTTGAATGGGGTTTGCTCTACGGATTCAAACAGCGGCAGTGGCATTTTGGTCTCTTGAGTCCTCTTTTTCTCCATTTGTTTCTTTGTGTTACACTCTGAGAATGGTGCCTGGGGTTCCCTATGTCTTCACTGTTCATGAAACATCTATCCACCTCTCAGTCCTGAGAGGACGTTCACTCATGAAGCTCATCTCTCTATACCGTGGCCTTAGAAAACTACCCTACACAGAATTAAAGAGCATTAGCTGGAAAGGGAGTGGAAGCTGCTGGAATGCCAGAGAAAGGAGGCGAGGTGATCCTTTCCTGAGTTCCAGTTGCCTGAGACGCTAAACGAACATTTACCTCCCCTCATACTTGAAATTAACTAGTACCGGGAGCCTTGCTTTGGTTGAGAAAAAGCCCATAAAGTTAGCCTGTGGGTGTTTAAAAGTCATGGTTATAGTGACCAAAAGCTCATAGGTTTTTCCAAGAGAGTCCAAATTTTAAACAATCTATCCAGTCTTCCCCTGCGCCCCACCACGGCCACCCCAGATTGTCCCAGAAACACTGACATGTTGATGTCCAAGCCACGCCTTCCAGACTGCCCCTTAAACCTGAAAATGGCATGAAAATCTCCAGTTAGAATCATCAATTTTGGGTCCCTATAGCTTTTCATTCCTTATCCTGTAATTTTTTATTCAGGTGGGGACCTATGTCCCGATTCTTTTTTATATTCATTGCTCCAAAATACACCTCCTCTAAACCACCAAGACCCTTCCACACGCAGCCTCTCCCTGTTCCTAACCGCCACCCACTGGGAACTTTGCACACACCGCTCCCTTCACACATTGCCATGCATCCATCCCTGGAAATATTACAGACTGTGTGGGGGTGGATGTTTTCTGTTCACTCTATGTATTCGTTCCTGGTATTTTTCCAGACATTTGTATAGCCTCCACTCTTTGAAAAATAACTGTAGCCCTGCCGCTCCAGTCATTCTGCGTAACTAAGCACCTAAGTAGAACTTGATTGACAAGAGATTTGGGCAATGGGGATCTACTATGACCTCTTGACAGTCCATGGGTCTGTCACGATTCTCAAGGGCAAATAACACTTTCAGGGCAAGTTATTTTATCTCAGACCTAATAACAAAGTAGATGCCAGGAATCTAGTGGCAAGGTGAGGTCAGGATGTGTGGTTGGGATATCTGAGTTTAGATTCTAGCTCTTCCCCATAAGCTGTGTGTCCTTGAACAAGCCATTTAGCTGCAAAATAAAGGTGGCATCTCAGCTATTGCACAGATTAAATGAGATAGTGGAGAAATTGGCTCACACAGTAGTAGGCACTCAATGACCATATGTCTTTCCAGACTGAACAGGCCTGGGTCACTGTTCTCTCTGATGGAATCCTCCCAGATTAGAGTGGCTTGATTTTCTTTTTTTTTAAGTGCCTCATCAAATAAAAGGTTCAGTAGTTGGAGTCGAAAGGCTGCTCTCTTATGCAGTCACTTTTTTTCTTTCTGAAAATTTCCAAGCTGATCCTATCACATTTTATAAGACAATTTGCTTCCCTCCAGTATTTTAATGAGCCTTGGCCTAGTCTCTTATCGGCCATCACTCATGGCAAACCAGTTCTCCCTTGTGCTCTGTCATGCATAGCTCTGAATGGCATCTTACTTTTTTTGTTTGTTTGTTTCATCAGCTCAATCATTTAATAACATACCTATAGTCTGGCTTAAATCTCAGTCATGTTGCGTTTACCTGGGGTCTGACTACATTGCTATGGACACAGACACGGTAACACAATTACGCCTGAGATTTCAACAGCCATTCCCAGAAGCACCAAAGGAAAGATGGGTTACAGGATTATATTTTCCTCCCCAAAGCTCAGGGACTAATTAGCTGGCACTAAGGAGAAACTATATTAAGTCACCCATATCTAGGACTAAAATCTTATGTTTGTGTAGCACTTCATAAGTCCTGAAGCATTTCTCATTCTCATAATAACCCCCATACCACACGTTGGTATTGTTACTGCCATTTGACAGATGAGGAAACTGAGACCTAGAAAGGTTCAATGGCTTACTTCAGTAGCACAGCTGGGGCTTAAATCTAGGTGTTCTGTCTCTAAAACCAGTATTGCCAGATTTAGCAGATTAAAATATAGGACGCCTGCTTAAATTTGAATTTCAGATAGGCACTGAATAATTTTTTGGCTTATCTCATGCAGCGTTTGGGATATATCTGCCATACTTAAATTTTATTTATCTGAAATTCAAATTTAATGAACACCCTGTATTTTATCCTGCTATCCTATCTGACTCCCAAATTTTATACTTGATCTCTAGTATTCCATCATGTTCTATTACAATTAAGATGCAAAGTACTTTCTCTGCTATGACTTTTGCTCTGGCAGTGAGGAGTTTAGAAAACTTTTTTGCCCTTTAACAAATGTGCTTATTAATTTATTTTTCTCCCACTCTTTTATTTAATTCTCACCAGAAAAACTTGCCCAGGCCAAAGAAGAGAATGTGGGCTTACATCAGACACTGGATCAGACACTAAATGAACTTAATTGTATATAACCAAAACAGAAGAGTTGTTCCAACAGAAGCTCCAGACCTCCGTGTCTTTCTCTTCTCTTGTAAGAAGTTTCTTTTGTTACTGCATCTGCGCTTTGCTGGAAATGTCAAGCAAATTATGAATACGTGACCAAATATTTTGTATCAGAGAAGCTTTGAGCACCAGTTAAATCTAATTCCTTTTTTTTTTTTTTTTCCAAATGGCACCAGCTTTTTCAGCTCTATTTTTATTCTTAAATTGCATTTATCACTAAGGTAGGCAGGGTGTTTCCTATTGAACATAGTCTCTTAAGACTGAGGGCATTTGGTTCCTGGGAGATTAGACAACACCACAGTTTCAAAACACAGACTCCAATATCTGGTCACTGGTCAATTTAAAAGGTTAAAGAATAGAACCTCTGAGCCACCAGTGGACACACTACAGGAGGCCAGGGACCATCACATAAAAATGGGTGGGGGTTTTCCATCCAGAGCAAAAGGAGGGCGGTGCTATTGTGGGAAGTCATAAACCACAGATAGATTAACCTACTCACCCTGGCTTTTTTCCACATTCTACCATGCAGAACATCTGAGCAGTCAGCATGAGAATGCTGGGGAAATAGTCATAATACTCTGATAAGAAGCCACCCACTCAGCAGGAATGAATATGGTAGAATTTAGTCCTGTTCATGGGAGCTATATCAAAAAGACTGGTCACCATCAATAATTTAGCAAAAGCATTTTTCTATTAATAAATATTGGTCAGAAAAGGCCTCTCTGGCAGCAGAGATAAAGTAACTGGCCTAACTTCATCTCCTCTGTACTTTAGGGAATGGTACATTGAAGATTTAGGTGTCTAAGATTTTAATTCCTTCTTAGGACCAAGTTAATAAAAGACCAGGAAACTCCTGATTAAACTGGATATGGAGTATTTTGTAGACAGGGCTGCACATGTTAGCTTTGTTATTTCTCGCTTTCTCGGTTAACATCTCAGAGCTGAAACATTCCATATTCCCCAGCAGTGGGGGGGGGGGGGGGGCCAGTTTACAATTTTGACTAAAAATCACCCTGCTTCTAGCTTATCCGACTCCTCTGCCCCTCACTCCTATTTATTACACATCACACTACCCAGGAGATACACTAGCAAATTGTGCAATTGAATAGAACCCACACTTTTCATTTAGATTCTTGCAGCTGTATCATATGTAATACGTAGTATCACTTTTTCTACATTTTGGTCAAATAAATTTTTACAGAAACTATAATTTGTGTGACTTTTAGAATGCGTGGAGACATAGAAGGCATTTTGGTTCATTGAATGAATGGGATGCGGAGATAACTGTGCCACAAACTTAGCAAATTTTATTTGGCTTTATACCACAACTTCATGATGTGAGGATTATGACCTCTTTATTACAGGTGAGAACACTTTGCCTCAGTAACTCAAAAGCTCCTGTCCTTTGTTATTCCCCGGTCCTGCTGAGCCAGGCTGTGAAGAATGAGTAAGGTTTTAATAGATGAGATAGGAGCAGGAAAGATGGTCCCTGTTGCTTGAGTCAGGAAAGCATAGGCCTGCCTGGGTAAGGTCTTCTGTGTGTTGTGTATATAAAGGAAAGAAATCCACGTTGATGAGAACCTAATTTGGTCAGGAGTAGAAAGCCCCTGACATTGGGAAAACCCACTTAGCATTCATTTTCAGGAAGGGCTCTTCATAGAATGGAGGAAACTAGTGGCAGGAAAACCAGTGAGGAAGATGTTTCCATTAATCCAGGGAAGCGTTGGCTGTGGAATCAGAAGGAAGAAGTGATCTGCAGGAAGTAATCTTAAGATTTAGCTGACTGGATGGTAGAGAACTTAAAAGTGTCAAAGGTGACTGCAGTTTCACTACCTGAATTGCTTTGGTATTTGCCTCAAGATCTGATATTGGGACAGGCGGGTAGGGAATCAAAAAGAGAAATGAAAACATTGATGAGAAATGAAAGCCTTGAAAACATTGCTGCAGTATGCAAACAATTTTTTTGTTACCAAGTACAACTGAAAACATTTCCTGCTATTCAACATTTAGCTGACACTGAGCTCGTTTAGATGGCGGTTGAGAATGTCAAAATATAATTTAAGTGCCTTACCATCATTACTACGGTTGAAGTTCTTTCTCCCTCCTACCCACCTCCTTGGGCTGTAATCTAATCTCAGGAAATTGTTTTAGTCATCCTTGTGCCTCGGCTCTTAACACAAATATTCAGTGTTTATTTAACTGACCTGTCTGGGCTCTTTTGGAGTTCCCAGGCCCATGAAGTGTGGGTGGAACACCAGATGAGGTTAGGACTGGGTTGTGAGGACTTTATCCTGCCCATAGACCATGGATGGATAGTGGGTGTTTTAGAATGGGCACACTGCAGGGTAGAATCTGGATTAGAGAATGATCGGGGAGACCATTGGAGAGATGTGATGATCTCATGGGTGATGGAAATAGAAAAGCAAGATCCAAGAGCTATTTAGAACCTCCTTGAGAACCAGGATGTGAGGGATGAAAGAAAAGGCTCAAACTTATTATATTCAGTAAGAAGGTAATGCGGGACAAGCTAGTGTGAGTAGAAGACGTCAAGCTCAGTTGTGGATATGATGAATTTGAAGTCTCTTTTACAAATCCAAAGGCAGATGTCAAGAAAGTTAGACATTGAAGGATGGCTGGGCGGGCGATGGGTTCTCTAAGAAGTGAAAATCACCAGTGTGGTTTCACTAGAAGCCACAGGAAGTAAGATCACTCAGAAAGTGGGAACAGATAGGAAGAACCATGAGGAACATGAACATCTAGGGGACAAGCAGTAACCCCCCCCCCCCAAAAAAAAAGACTGCAAAGGAATCTGAGAAGCAGCACCCAGAGAAAGGGAAGTGGACGTAGCAGGTAAAGAAACAGGCAATTAAAATGGGGGGGGGGGGGGTGCCAAGAAACAGAATTGCCAGGGAAGGTGGTCAATAGCATCAAATACGGGGGGTGGAGGGGGGGCGCTTACAAGGTGTTCATGGCTCTGGATGAAGCTTTTTGGAAACATTAATAGAATGAGCTGAAATGCAAGGTTGGAGAGCCCCGGGGCCGCTCTGATGGCCCAGAATGAGGGTTTGGCCCATCTCTGAGAAGCAGGAAATCCTAGTGATCAAGAACTTGGCCTCTGAAGCTTCCCGGTCTGAATTCAAAACCCAACTTCCCACTTTGGGGTCCGAGAAAGTCACTTAGCCTCTGTGGCCTCGGTTTTCTCACCACAAATCGTGGTTAAACAGCAATACCTACCCCATAGTGGGTTGGGGTGGCGATGAAATATTTTGGTATTAAAGTGTTGACACCACTGGTGGACACAGAACCAGTGTTCCTCAATATACCTGTAATTCTCATTCTAAATCCCTCGGCGGGTTCTGGACCTCAGAGGGCTGACTGGGTTGGGGTGGGCAGGCTCCAGGGGAAGAACTGAAGGCAAAAAGCGGTCTGGACAACCTCTAATTAGGTCCGAGGGCATGTCGTGAGTTGTCTTAGCGCGCTCAGGTGGCGAAGGCCTGGGGATCTCTAAATAGGTCCCCTGGCCAGAGCCGGGATCCCGGAGCACGTCTCGGGGGCCCTCGCTTCGACTGTGACGATCTCTCTTCAATCCTTTCCTCTTCGGCTCACCCAGGCCTGACGTGGAGGCCCCCAGAAAACACCGCCAAAACCAACGCACCTTCCCCCTCTCGCCCTAGCGCCTACTGAGCCTGTGCGGGGCGAGAGGGCGGGAGCCAGAGACCAACCCCACGAGCGTGCGCCCTCTGCTGGCGCCTAACGGTCTCCCCGGCGCGCGTGCGCGCGAGCCCCAGGCCCCGCCCCCAGGCTGCAGGCGCGGAGAACCGTTGGTGCCGCTCCCCGCGCTTCCCCGCCCCTCGGGGGCGGGACGGGGCCTCCCCAGAATCGGTGAGAGAAGGCGGGGACCCAGGATGCCACGCCCCCTATCTGGTCTTCATTTGAAGCCCCTCGACTCCTCACCGCTGGCCAATCGTAGCCCGCCCTGTCCCGAGCGTCGGCCAATGAGCGGCGCTCTCGGGCTTCTTCCGGCTCCGTGCCCCGCTCGCCCCTTCCCCAGATCTCCCCGCGACGGGCGGAGCACTGTGGCGGGCGTCGGCCGCGGTGACGCGCGGCGGGCCGGGAGCCAATGGGAGGTGGGCTGGGTGCTGATGGACGGGGCCAGCAGCCAGTGGTGAGGCGCTGGCTGCACTTCCCGTCGGGGACAGAGTGTAATATGGCGAAGACCTACGATTACCTGTTCAAGCTGCTGCTGATCGGGGACTCGGGGGTGGGGAAGACCTGTGTCCTGTTCCGCTTCTCCGAGGACGCTTTCAACTCCACTTTCATCTCCACCATAGGTAGCGGGGCTGGGGAGCGGCCGGGGTCTCCGGAGGCCCGGGTTGGGCGCGCCCCTGAGGGGCAGGGGCTGAGGGAGGGGCCGAGCCGGACGGACCCAGGGATCTGAGGTGGTCGATGGGGTCTGAGGGGGGAAAGAGCAGCCGCCTCCGCTAGCATTCGGGCGTTCCCGGGTCATGTGGGGGAAACCAAGTGCCCATTTTGCAGATGAGGAGACTGAGGCCCCGATCCTCAGCCCGCTGTTTAGTGAGTGTATGTCCTGGGCTGGGGTCTTGGCGTGTGTCATTTCGTTCTGTCCTTAAAGCAGCCCTTAAAGCAGTTCTTTTGGGGTCCCCGTCTTGCAGAAGTGAAACTGAGGCATGGGGAGTTGGCTGTGGGTAAAGACCCCTGACATCTGACTTTATTGAGAATTTACTGTGTGCCAGGCACTGTATGTGCATTATCACACTCTTCAGTTCTCTATATTAGGTCTGTTGTGAGCCCATCTCACAGATGGTGAATTTGAAGGCCAGGGAGGCGTGGGACTTACCTAAGGTCATACAGTCTTCAGGTGACAGCGATGGGATTTGAATCCATATGTGCCTGACCCCAAAACTCAAGGCTCAGCCATCCCAGAGAGTGGGAGCACAGGACAAGAACAGCTGATCCACCTTGGAGCCAGGACTCTAACCTAGACCTCTCCTGTTCCTTCTTCAGGAATAATCAGGGATTAAGCCTTTAATCCCTGACCCTATGTCCCGCATAGGTGAATTTCCTCTAGAAGGAATGGTGAGAAGGAGTCCAGAGCCTTTCCCTGCTCTGCCTCCCATCCCACTCAAGGGTCACAGCTTTGGCAGGTGACAGCTGCCTTCCCTGGGACCTGTCATCCCCAAGGAGATACCTGATAAAAAGCTTCAGTGAGAAACCAAAATCAGCCACTGCCACTGCCAGCCCGGACTTCCCTATCGTGAGGCCCAGGACACCGGTTGTCACTTTGCAGATCAGCCTTTCCCACAAAGCCAGCCCACATTGTGGATGAACAGAATTGGCTTGTTGCTTTTCAGTTCTGACGGCCACAAAAATGGAGCTGACTTCTCCTCATGCCACACAAATAGCTATTGCCCACGTGAAAAGGTTTGACCTGGGAGTAAGACTGATCTATACAGCCTTGCTCCGCAGTGGAGAAGCTGGAGACTGTTGCCAAGCCCAGGAGTTGATTCTGAATGGAGAAACTCTAGGGAACAGGCTCTGCCTTACCCCAGTGTAACATGAACCCAATGAACTCATCTCCTGAACCCCATGATGAGCTGCTGATTGCCCTCCTTCAGGAGCTGCATTTTGCAAAACAATCAGGTGCCAGGTGCAAAGTAAAGGAAATTGTTCTGCTTGATTTCCAGCTGCTGTTCACCCTTGAACAATCACTTCACCTTTCTGAGCCTTGTTTCTTTAGTTTAGGAGTAGTGCTCTCTGCAGAGGCCTGGGTGGTTAAGGATCAGAACTGTACAATGAATAGAAGGTTGTCTGCCAGGGTCTGTCTAGAGGAAGCAGAGTGACTCCTGTAGTGATAGCGTCCCTCCTTGGGGCACAGGTGTTTCTGATTCTTCCCCTCCCCTGCTCCAAGCTTGAACCTTGGGATAACCCTTGAACCCCCACCAATCACTTAACACCTGGCAGGCTGTGGGTCGCTCAACACAGATCTCACTTTCCCAGTGTCAGGATCTTCCTGTTCAGCACCAGTGCTACTGCGATCAGTGCCAGGGTGGGTTTTTGTTTGGTTTCTGATTCTTGACCAGAAAATCCAGGCTGGCATGCTAGGGCTCCGAGCAGGCTGGCCTCCACTTGCAGAGGAGCCCATGACTTGGGCAAAGTCACCTAGGTAGGTGGAGGTGGCACTTGAACCCAGGATCCCTGCCACCCACTCTGTATTGGTTTCATGATACTTGTGGCCTTCCTGCAGGCCTCTGTCTTCTAGGAAAGTTTATTTCACCCTGACCTTGAAGTTACGGCCTCATAATTCTTAGGTCTCATAAAGTTTATACTTCCTAATTAAATTTGGTGTGTTAATAAAACACGGGAGGAGGATAGGGCCGAGTCACGTGGGGCTCTGCCAACTGAATGGTGCTTCTTGATTTCATAGGTCCCTTGCATCTATGATGAGGTGGGGGTTGTTCTAGAAAGAGATGACACTGGGCCACTTAGTTTTGAAAGACAACCTAATGCATAAAGGGGATTCTCTATTGGCACTGAGTATACCTCTGGGTTTTCTTTATAGATCAGGAATTAAGTGGCTCTTCATTTTCTGCCCAGGTTATGTTTGCCAAAGTCTGTTTTTGTAAGCTCCATTGATTGTACGTGGTGTGAATTTGGCTCTGTGGCTGCAGGAATTGGTTCTCCCCAGCCTGGCTTGGCCCTCACTACCTCCTCAGGGCCTCATTCATTCATTCCCTCAGGGAGACGGATGATGTTGGTGAAAGTGCTTTTTAAACCATGCAACGCCATGTAGGTCCCGTTTCTCTTAATTCTTTCATTCAACCATCTTTCTCTGATGTCCGCTGTGTGCCTTGGTACGGGGGCTACAGAGATGACTCGGATGAATCAGAGAGAAGCAGAACTGTAACAAGGCCTGTGGTCAAGGTGTGTGTGCAGGACTAGGCAGTTGGCTTCTAGAAAATAGGTATTCAGCCCCTGCCACACTTAGTCACTGGATATGTGGCCATAAAACTTTTTGAGTCCCTGTCCTCATGTATCTTATGGCCTAGTGGGCACAATTCAAGTGCAGGCTTATATTCTTTGTGGTCCCCAGGACAGCTCCTGAGACAGGGAGGGATGAATTAGCATCACCGTCATGGATTCTGAGGGGTCAAACCAGGCCTGAGACTCGGAGCTTCACAGGCATTGATTTAGAACAAACTCCCAGGGCAGAGACTGGGTTTGGCTGTTTCCTCTCCTTGCAGGCCATTCAGATCAGCAGGTTTTGCTTCTAACGTTCACGGAGCAAAGAAGCAAATAGACAATGTCAGGGATAAGCGTGTGAAAAGAAAAAACAGGTAAGAGGACAGAAGAGGATGGTCAGGAAGGGTCCCTGGAGGAGATGCCTGGAATAGGGACCTGAGTAAAGGGAGGGGGGAGCCGGGTGACCGTGGAAGGAAAGAACGTTCCAAGAGAGGGAAGAGCAAGCACAAAAGCACTGAGGCCAGATCCTGCTTGGGATGGTTAGGAAATAGCCACGTGGGCAATGTGGCCAAGGTGTGGCCCGAGAGGAGGGCATAAACCATGGGTACCGAGAGTTGACAAGGTTAGGCTAGACCTTGGAGCACACAGGCAACTGTTTTCACTTTATTCTGGGGCTGAAGGGATGGTGGGAAGCTATGGGAAGAGGTTTGGGTTTTTGTAACAGTTTTATTGAAATAAAATTCACAAACCATATAACTCACCCATTTAAAATGTATGATTTGGTGGCTTTGAGTCTATTCACAGAGTTGTGCAACCATCACCACCATCGATTCCAGAACATTTTTATTATGCCAAAAAGGAACCCCAAGCCCCTTAGTTACACCACCATCCCAGCGCCCCATCTCCTCATTCTTTCTCTAGCCCCTGGCAACTGCTAATTTCATTTCTGTCTCTGGATTTACCTGTTCTGGACATTTCCTATAAATGAAATCATACACTGTGTGGTGTTTTGTGTCTGGCTTCTTCCACTCCACATGATGGCTTCAGGGCTCATCTATGTTGTAGTGTGTGTCAGTGCTTTACTCCTTCTCATGACTGAGTAATATTCCATTGCATGGATGGACCACATTTCGTTTATCCATTCATCCGTTGGGGGACACACTGGAAGGTTTGGAGTTGAGGTTAGCTTTGCGATGTGGTTGAGTTGGTGTTTTTGGAAGCTGGGGAGGGGATTAAGGGAGCAACGGTCATAGCCTGGAGAGGAGCTGAGGACGCTGAGCGGTCACCCTGGTCCTGGAGAAGAGGACTAAAGCCGGTGGGTGGGAGAGAGGAAGGCAGGGTCAGGAAGGCTTCTTTGGCGGTGACCTGTGAGTGGCTCTTAAAGGAGAGAGGTTTGCCAGGCTGACAGGTGGGGAGGGTGGGGACCACCGCAGAGAAGGAACAGTGTGTGCGAAAGCTGGAGGCCCACCTGTATCAGGAGCCTCTTGGGGCTTAGTGCTGGGAGGGCCAGGGGCGCAGGAAGCGTGGGTCTCTGGCCTGCAAAGGGCCCTGTTGGGCCCACTCTGCTAGGTGCCTGTTGGGGGAGGAAAGAGAGCAAGGCTTTGGCACCTGAGCTACCTGGGTTTGCCCGCCAGCTCTGCCAGCTCCCAGCTTCACTCCAGGCAGCTCCTGTCCGCCCTCTGAGCCTCAGTTTCCCCTTCTGTGAGAGGAGAAAGCTCTCCGGATGCGTCCACATTTGTTGTGGGGGATTCCAAGACCCACCCAACGTGCCCAGCGCCAACCAGATGCTCCATCAGCTGTGGCCACTAACACCTGCACAGGTTGGCAGTGCGCGTCTTAGACGCAGCTTGGGAAATGGCCTGACAATGATGTGCCTTTTTTTTTTAATTTTCTTTCAGGAATTGACTTTAAAATTAGGACCATAGAGCTCGATGGCAAGAGAATTAAACTACAGATATGGTAAGTCATTGCTTTCATCAGTGTCTTCCCCTGGCGACGCTTCGAGCAGAGGCCCCGGTGTCCCCACCCCGTGCCCATGCCCTCGGCCTCCCTTTCTCTGTGCCCAACCCAGACACTTTCTTCAGAAGCCCCCGGAGCTGTCCTCTGCTGGCTGCTGGGGCCCAGAGTCTATGTCAGCACCTTCTGGGGACATAGCTGCAAGTCGCCATCAGCTTAGCATTTGGGTTTGGGCACAGCCTGGCTCTGGGCTTCAGAGTGGCCTGCTCCCATTGAATGTGGAGAGAGCCCTCTGTGGCTGCGAGGACGGCGAGATTCCCTGGCCTGGCAGTTCCCTCTGAGCCTGTCAGCTCCCCGAGGAGGCCGCCATCACTTCCTCTTTTCTGTCCTGGGGCCGCCCAGGTCTCACTTCCTAACACTCAGACCTGAAACCCCAGAACCAAATATAAGCTGAGGCTGGGCCTCATGGTGGTACCGGTTTTCATTCCACTCACCTGGGGCCGACTTCTGTACCACAGAAAATGGAGGAAGTATGAGTCCCCGGCACTCATGCTGACTGGTCTGCAGCCCACGGTGCTGGGAGCTCAGGCTGAGTTCAGGTGGTCAGATGTAGGGCCGTCCTGCCCTGTAGCCACATACTTGTGGGAAGCATGAGCCCTGAGCAAAATAAAGAGAAGTCATGTTTGAGAGGGTGGCACCATCCCTGCGGTCCAGATGAGCTCCTGTGGGGGGTGGAAGGGTGCACTGAGTGGGCTGCAAAGCCACCCCCACCTCCCCGCTGCAGCTCAGTCCCCCGCTCAAGTCTCAGAGTGTGAGCGTCACCCCAGCCTGCTTCTCAGCTTCCCTTGACTTCCGTGGTGTTTACCTCTGAGTCTGATTGCAGAACCAGAATTTGGATGAGGCCTAACACCTTGTCATCCTGCAGAGCTCCTAGTCAGTCAGCTCTGGCTGCCTTACAAGTTACCACCTTGTGAGTTATAAGCCAGACAAGTTCCTCCACTTCCAACCGTGGCTCCCCAGCCACCTCAGTGCCCAAGTCCAAAGTGACACTGTACTGGCAAGCAGAGTTTCGCTTTCCTTTCCTCCAGTCTTCCTGCTTCGGCTCTTAGGAATCTCAGTGGGGTTAGTGACTTTCTTAAAACCTTTCTAGACTAGACCACGGTTGAGAATAAAGTGGCTGTAACCATGAATGTCGCCTGCTGTTGGCATCAGAAAGTCAACTGAGCCCCCAGCGAGGCGTTCTGTGCAGGCCAGACATGCAGAACCCTCCCAGGACGGGAGATGAGGTGTGCAGAGTCGCAGGGGAAGCCCTGGGCCCGGAGACAAAAGACATGGCCCTGGCTCTGCCACCCATCTGTTAAGTCACCTTGAAGCCAAACACGGAACACGCTCCATGCTAGGAGCTAGGCTCGCCCGAGCCTGTCTTACCCAGGTGTCGCCTCTATGCCAGTGAGGAAGGACTTGCCTCCTGGCCTCCACTGAGATGGCGTGAAGGTGCTTCCTGAATCTCCCCTGCTGAGGTCACCCAGCAGCTCAGCCCATCAGCGAGAGCTGTGTTCCCAGGCCACACGACCAGTCCCTTCCATACACACAGCCCCGGAATTACACAAATAATAACATCCAACTGTGGCTCTCCTAACCCAGAAACTCTGGGAAGGACCCCCAGGAAGCAGAGGTACGGAAGATGGTGGCTTTGCTGCGTCCCCAGCTGGGAGACATTGGCAGGTCCTCTGAGCCACACTTTTTCTCTGACAGAATAATAGCGTAGGGGGCACTGCCCACAGCAGGATGACAAATCAGAGGTGGCCCGTGAGAAACCTGGGCATCCATCCTGGGTTAATGCCCTTGTTCCCACTGTGACAGCACCACTAATTTCCCTTCTCCTTCTCATCTTTAGGGACACAGCTGGCCAGGAACGGTTTCGGACAATCACAACAGCCTACTACAGGGGCGCAATGGTATGGTTTAGTGTTTTTTGTTTTTTAAAGTCAAAATGGATGTCACTGCTTGGATACCAAAACCTGGCCATTTCTGAAGGAGCCCCAGGCTCTGGCTCCTCAGGGGTCCGTAGTCCCAGGTTAGTTTTAGGAAAAGGCTGTGTGGTGTGCTCCTCCCCCACGTACATACAGCTCCTTCTGGCTCCAGAGACAATGCAGGGTTTAAGGAAACCTAATTCTTTGGGAATGAAGGAAGACACAGGAAGCCGGTTCTTCCAGGTGAGGTCAGTGAAATTGGAGCCGGCATGCCCCAACACTTAGGAGTATTCACACGGCCCGCGTCAGGCTCTGTGGAATTTGCTACTGAAAACTTGACGATGGTCCAGGAGCTGACTTGCTCTGGGCCGTTGGCTGTTAAATTCGTTGCCTGGGCCTGAGGTGGCGTGCTGTGATCAGGAGACTGTCTCATCATCCCGCAAGTATTTTTCCCGAGTGCCTTGTCCAGGCCAGGCTTGAACTGGGTGCAGGGGGAGACCTGGAATGGGCCGGGGTCCTGCCCTTGAGGGCCGAGCAGGTCATGCACATGTGAGGTCTCTACAAAGCGGGTGCTCAGGGGCCAGAGGGAACAGACAGATCCCCAGGACCTGACTGGGCAGCCTGCGTCAGCTTCTGAACTCCGTCTCCTTACTTGGAAAGTGGAACCGAGAACAGGAGGACTATGTCCCAGGCAGCTGAGAGGCCACATGGCCGTCTCTCCATTTCCAGACCCCATCACACCCTGCCCTCTCCATGGCACACCCCATCATTTCACTGTAAAGACACCTGTTTTGTCCATGAAGCCATACACTCCGGGAGGACTGGGCCGCGTCTTGGTCACTCCTGCCACATGCCCTGTGCCTGGGCCTGTGCTGAGAATGTGGTGAGAGCTCAGGAAGTGCTGCTGGATGGCAGACATGAATGGGGACATTAAGTATTTAGAGTGGCCCACGCTGTGTCTGAAACATCATGGAAACTCAGTCACAAGGGTGGCAACCTTAGCACTGCCCATTAAAATTAGTTTACTAATTTTCCCCTCATCTTGCTGTACTCTGGTGGGTCAGGGGCCTCGGGGCACTCGGGTCCTGGGGGAGCTTCTGCTGTGTGGCCTCAGGCAGGCCCCGTCCCTTTATGGTCTGAAATAGAGCCCCCCACCCCCACCCTGCACCCCCTTCCCTGTGCCAGGCACTGGACCCAGGTCTTGCCATAATCCCAACTCCCCTCGCGGCGGTGCTGTGGTTATCCCCACTATACAGATCGGGAAGCTGAGGCTCAGTGCCATTCCATAGCCAGCTTAAGTTCACACAGAGGATACGTGTCGGGGCGGGTCCTAGCGGCTCTCTCTAGCGCCCACATCTTCAGCCCACCCCTGGCCAGGCTGGACTGAGCCATTTGTAAGACCTTGTCCAGCCCCAAGGGGATTGTGGTCTGTGATCCTCCTAGACCGGCACTGCCCGTACAGAAGCCACCAGCTATTTGAATTTAAATTGGTTAAAATAGGAAACCTAGCCCTGCAGTCTCCCCAGCCATCCTCCAGGTGCCCAGAGCCGTGTCTGGCCAGGAGTGATCTCACAGGACAGTCAGAGGACATTGCCAGCACTGCAGCCCCGTCATCAGCTCTGTCCATGTGGTACTGGATGGTGGGGTCTCAAACGGGAACATTGGATGTGTGTTGTCCCTTTGTGAGCCTACAAACAGCTATGGGGAGCTGTCTCCAGACGGGCCAGGAAAACGGTCCCTGGGAGCCCTGCGGGCAGTTTCAGGGAGGACCTGGAATAAGGTGACACTATGTTTTCCAGGTACTTCTGCTCTTTTCCAATAGCTCTATCCACTGCCCTGCCCTCTACCTCCCCATGAGTAAAAATCTGGAACGCTGTAATCTTGGCACATGGTGCCAACTTAATGGTGGCAGCAGGCATCCTAGGCCAGCAGAACAGCCAGTCCCTGGAGAAAGGGGTCTCACAGCCCTGTGGCGTTCCTGCCCCGGCAGCGGGAGGACAGGGGCTAGGCAGAGGCCTGACTGTGGAGTCTGCCCACCAGCATCTTCTGCCTATGCTGGCTTTGGCTGGGGTGACGCAGACATCGTGACCACTGGAACTTCCCAGGCCTCTGTCAGCAGTCTTTATTCAGGCTCGCCAGGAGACCCCTGAATCAGGGCTCCAGATGGCATATTTTTGAGGGGTCGTGGCCGTGGCAGGCTGTAAGGCCACTGTGTATATCCTTAAAGTCACGGGCCGGGGGGTTGGAAGTGCTCTGGCTTTCTTGCCTTGTCTCCATGGTGTTGTCACACACCCTTGCCCCCACAGTTCTCTGCCCAGCACACACGGCCCGTGTTCTTACTCTGCAAACTAAGCGGCCTCAGAGACAAGGGTCTCGGCCACAGCAGAGGTTGTGGATGCAGGGTTGGGGCCTGGGAGCAGGTAGCAGAAGGGAATGGAGTGAGCCGAGCCTGGGCGGCTCAGCTGAGGCCGCGTGCCTTGGAGCCCAGGTACTGGGCTGCACAGGGGGCTTGTGGTAGCGCTACAGGCTGGCTCGCTGTGGGCACCCTTCAAGGCGTCCGGGGCGGCCTGAGGACCATCCAAGGGTCGTCCTAAGGAGGCCCCGACAGCTTCCTCGTGGGAGCTAGCTAACCTCACCTGGGCTTGAATCTTAAAGGTCACCTCTCTGCACCTCAGTTTCCCTTCTAACAAATGGGGATATTTGCCCCTCACAGTAATGAGATCGTGGGCTCAGATGGAGGCAGGGTCCCTCTGCAGCTCTTTCGGGACCTACAGACTGCCCAGGTGTGCACACATTGATTATGGAACCACAGGGGCATCAGTGCTGCCTGGCTCTGAGCTCGAAGCCAGGCCCCGCTCTGGGGGGGTCCCTAGAAGGCGCAAGGGTGTCGGGTCAGGATGCCCAGGGTGCAGACCCCAGCTGTGCCTTTGACTGTCCTGTGGGACCGGAGACAGGACCTGTCCACCCCACCCTCCAGCCTCAGGTTCCCCATCCGCAGAGTGGAGATGACAGGACCATCTGACCTGGCCTGTGAGGTTTCAGGAAGACCCCAGTACAGTGCCTGGCACAAAGTAGGTGCCAGACAAGGGGCCATGCTGAGGCCCCCAGCAGAGGCAGTGCTGGCCGAGCCCAGGAGATGACTTAGGCCAGGCCGGGGGGGTGAGTGAGGGTGGCAGAAGCTGAGCACAGCAGAGGTAGTCGGTGTGGGAGGGGAGAATCGTGGGCGCTGGGGCCGTGGAACATGGTGTTGAGGGAGCTGCAGGGCATGAGGCTGGGAGGTCGGTGGACCTCGGGGGCTGCCGGGGTGAGCAGGCCGTACTTTTCGTGCCTGCAGTCAGGAGCCAGCAAACCCACTTGTGAGCATTCGTGTGGGGTGGTCTGGCCTGTCGGGTGGAGGCTCACCTCCATGGGTGGCTGAGGGGCAGGACCGGAGCGTGGGAGGCCACTGAGAGGCTGGTGCTGGAGCCACCAGAGGAGCCCCAGGGATGGAGAGGAGGGAGCTGTGGGGAGAGAGGTCATGTCGGGGGCCTCCCATTCCGAGAGCTCGCAGCTTGTCCAGAGTGTGTCTCTGTCTCCCCTGCTCAGGGCATCATGCTGGTCTATGACATCACCAATGAGAAATCCTTTGACAACATCCGGAACTGGATTCGGAACATTGAGGAGGTAAGGCTTGTGGGCTCCATCCACGCACGACGACCTTCCCATCTGTCCTCTCCTTGGTCCTCACCCTGGAGCCCCTGGTTTACAGATGAGATCACTGATGCACAAAGACACCCACTGGGAAGTTGTCCAGAGTCCCGTTTGCTAGGAACATAGCCAGAGTGGGGCCTGGAGGAGTGGGGTGGTCGGTCCTGGAGACCACGCTGGCCGGGCCGCTTCACAGAGCGGCTCTGAGAGCCCATTTCCCCAGCTGGGCTGTTGGGTTGGGTGATGTCTTGGTTATGAAAGAGGTGATACTCAAGCTCTTGGTCACCACGAACGTTTGTTGCTTTCTAGAAAAGGAAGGTTCTAGAATTGGCATGACCCCTATATTTGGAGGGTGTGGTGAGAAGCTGTGTCAGGTGTACTTTGAGCCATAGCGGAGCAGGGTGTGAGCTGGTGTGTGAGCTCCTCGTGTTCAGGCCAGCAGCACTCAGACTGTAGCTGGCTGTGAAGGGAGACCTTGAACCGTAGAGCGAGCAGAAGGTGCCAGCCCTGCCTGCCCGTCCCAAAGCCAGTGTCATCACCTTTGTAATCTCCAAAGAACTTCTCACCCCTAAAGCCGTCCTGGATGATGGCGCATGTAGCTTTTGGTGACTCACCAGGTCGGGTGTACGGTCTGAGGCGTGGCCAGAGGACTTTCCCCTCCTGGACTCACTGCCGGCCTGAGGCTTGAGCAGGTGTACAGGGCCGCCTCCCTGATGACAACAGTTTGCTGGTGGGAGGCTGCATGTGGCTGAGGAGCAGGAACTTCATTCTCACGGCAGTCTCTGTGGAAGCGCCATTTCTGGCCAGCAGGCGGGAGGGCCCTTTGGTTGGCAGGAAATCAGGAAGAAAGCCATGCAGGTCATTTCAGTGAGACCAGGTCTGAGCTGCAGCAAGCAGGTCTTGTCTGGTGCTTTCAGGAAGCCAGGGCCACTGCCCTGAGCAGGGGCTCGTACAAAGGTGCCATTTTCAGGCAGAGTTAAGGGACCACCAGGGGCTGGCGAAGCACCAGGGCTGCCCCCCCCCCCCCAGGCACAACCAGAGCCCAAAGAGAGAGCTGGAGCAAGGCAGAAGCTCCCAGGACAGCAGCTGAGGCCCCCAGCAGAGGAGCCTGGGAGGGAAAGAGAGAGGTGAGCAGGGATACCTCCCACAGATCCCGCCAGGACAGACACAGGAGCCTGGTTGGCGCAGCCCATAGAGAAGCCGTCCTCAGCAGCCAGAACCCCGGACTCGGCCCTGGCTTTGGCTGTGTGACATCAGAAAGGCCACTCAGCCTCTCTGAGCTGCAGCATGTCATCTGCACAAGGGTTTGTCTAGCAGTCCTGACCCCACCATTCTGATTTCGGGGGTCAGGCTGCAAGTGGGGCTTGAGCCAGTCTCACCATGCGTCTCCTCTCCACTGTCTGCCCCTCTGCCCCCAGCACGCCTCTGCAGACGTCGAAAAGATGATACTTGGGAACAAGTGCGACGTGAATGACAAGAGACAAGTTTCCAAGGAACGGGGAGAGAAGGTAGGCGTGGCATTGCCAGGCACCCTGGGGCAGAGGGACCTCGGGATTTAAGGGTTCTCTACATGGAGGCCAGCCATGCCCTGCCTCACAGGGCCGCCCGATTGCTTGCTGATGGGAAGGCCGACTTTGGGTTAGAACCCCTCAGAATCTTCATGAGCATAAGGTGACCCACCATCCTGGCTTGTTCAAGACGGCGGGTCCTAGGACAAGGAACTCGACCGGGCAAAAGGAACAAGTCAGCCCCTTCCATGGGGCACATGGCATGGGAAGAATGAGTGGGAAACATGCCCAATCGAGCTTCAGGCTAAAGACTGCCAGCAGTGAGGGCTTTTAGGCTGTGCTCTGCATTGTCCGGCGTGGTGTCTCGGGAACCACAGGAAGCAGAGGGTGGAGCCGTGGTGTGAGCCAGGCCCCCTCCAAACTCCTGCCAGGGACAGTTGCCACCTGCTGTCCCCTGGTGACTCAGAGGAGCAATTCCACAGCCCTGGACCTGTCCCCCTATTGCTGTTCCCTCCTTAGGGTGCTTCCTGGGGGTCAGGGGCTCCTGGCGGCTGACGTGTGCGTGTGTGTCTCCCTCACAGCTAGCTCTGGACTATGGAATCAAGTTCATGGAGACCAGTGCAAAGGCCAACATCAACGTGGAGAATGTGAGTCCTAGGCCCACGGTGCCGGCCCCTTCGGGCTGCGGATCGAGCTGTCCCCTCCAGGGAGGCTCTGCCACAGGGAATGGCCACAGGCTCTGGGCTGTCCTGTCGGCCATCCGTCCAAGAGGCACTTCCTGGGCAGGGCTGTGTGTGAGGCCCAGGTGGCCCTAGGGGGAATTACCCCCGTGTTCTGATGTCAGTAGGTGCAGGCCTTGGCTAGGCACTCAGGACATCATCTCACTGGCTCTTGGGGAGCCCTGGGCAGTAGGCAGGGGTTTACAGATGGGGAAACTGAGGCCCAGAGAGTCCCAGCTGGCTGGTGCCCAGGCCAATTCCGGGTTGGTGCTCTTGGCCATGCCACCCACACAGAACGGTCCCAATCACAGGCCCAGATGAAGCAGGGAATCCAGGCCAACCTCTCTTCTTCACAGTGACGCCAGCCTTGCAGTCGACCTGGTGGGTCCATCCCATCACCCCAGTGATCTTTCCAAAACCGGTCATCCACGGCACTCCCACCCTAACCCCCTACATCTGTCTCAGAAGGCCCTCCCTATCCGGCCCCATCTGGTGTGTGCCGCCCATAGATCAGGCCTTACCCACCCCTCTCCATCCCAGGCCGCCTCCAAGCGTTTGCTTATGGTCCCTTCCCTTGCACCCCCTCTTCTGTCGCCTCTCCCCAAGGAATCCTCTAGCTCTGATAGGGATGGCTCACCGCTTTGGGTCCCCAGCACCCCCAGCCCCCCTCCATGACAGAACTTTCCTCCTCGTGGGGGTTTGCTGAGACTGCCCCTCCCACCAAACTAGGAGGCCCTCAAGTGCAAGTGCCGAGGGTGAGTCATCCCTGTATGAGGCCCAGGGGATGGAGTGGGGTTTGTCAGTATTCACTGATAGAGCAGACAAAGGAAGGGAAGAAAGGGTCAAGAGGCTGCGACAGGGGCAGCAGCCTGGGGTCAGGCCAGCTCGCGCCTTCGCCATCCTTGGAAGATGACTCTTTCACCCCATCCCAGCCCTTCCAGGCCCCTCTCCCGGGCCAGGACCCAAAATGAAACTTGTTTGGACAAAGAGCTGCTTGTCTTTCGCTGCCCTACCCCTGACCATCAGAAAGGGAGCAAAGTGGGCGACAGTGCAGGAGTCAGGCACAGGTTCTCTTCCTGCATTCTTCCAGATTGGTCAGTTAACCGCTGGGTGCTTTGGGCCAAGTCACTTGGCTCCTCCGAGCCCCAGTTTCTTCCCTGACCCCACCTCCCAGGGTCACTGATGGGGCCGAACAGGTGAGACCTGCCCCCCGCGCCGCGCTGTCCTACCACAGCCACTCCACAGTGGTGCCTAGAACCAGCAAGGCCCATTGGCTGCTCATCTCTGGGTGCTAACAACATCCTTATTCCACAGGCATTTTTCACTCTCGCCAGAGACATCAAAGCAAAAATGGACAAAAAATTGGTGAGTGTGTGTCTTTCCTGATCTCCTCATGGCTCCCTGTGGAGCCTGCCATCCTCTGTCTCGAGTATAATGCAGCCCTGGGCACGTCCTGCGTTTCAGGGCCCAGTTGGACCCGGTAAGGCATGGCTGGGAAGGACCAAGACATAGCAGGTGTGGTTGGGACATCAGCCCCTGGACACGCTCATCTGCTCGCTCCTTCCTCATGGCCCAGAGTTACGCAGCTCCAGGCTGTGCCCAGGCAGACGAGGCCCTGCCTACTGAGCTCACAGGCCAGCCGGGGACACACAGACAATGGCCCCCAGCAGCACCCATCCTGATGAGTGTGGCGGTGAAAAGCCGTTTCCCCTCCCCCCAACCCTCCAGCCCCAAATTCTGCAGGTTGTGACAGCTTGACAGCCTTCAATGGGTCCCAGAGTTCTGAAACCCCCAGGAGGTCCTGCCTGAATCCCTCCCATGCACCCTTTCATTTATTTCTGGGGTTTTTTTACTCACCACGGGAGTACTTCATAGTTCCTAGCACTCTGCTTAACTAATGCTTTCTTGGTCAAGTTTGAATGCTCAGCTGTACTTCAGGCACGTTTAGCGCCTAAACGGTATCATGAGTGTTGCTCGGTTCCAGTGGTCATTCTTTCCCGGCCAGGTGACCCTCCCCGGTCTCACAGGAGGATAAAGTGCTGTGTTTGTGGAGCGTTTTACATCTTGTCACACAAGAGTACACATAAAACAAAAAGTGCCAGTCAAGTAGTTCACACCTGATTTAAAAAGTATATTTTCATAATTCTAAGATACCATAAATTGAATCACAAGTAAAAATTGATTTAATAGCAGCTCTTTGGCCAAAACGGGAAACAGCCCACGGAAACCAATGTACTTTTACAAAAACATTTCTTACAACTGATTTTCTTACAGTTCTTTTTCTCTTCAGGCTAATGTTACATTTTTGATTCTTAACGATCCTTCTGACGCACTTGTGTCCACTGGCAGCTACGCTGAGCATCACGGTGCCCTTGGCCTGTGTTTTTGATACTGGCCCGTTGATTGCTCCAGAATGTGCCGTATCCTTCCAGGGCACAGATTTCAATGTACAATGTGCAGCCGTCATCCTTGTGATTTCGCGTTTTCTGAAGTGAATCACAAATCACTGACCATCAAATTCCTACCCATTTCCTACCACCTTTGTTAAATGCAGCCATTTCATATCGATCTTTTTTTAAATTTCTTTAATTGACATATAAGAGACATGCAACGTTCTGTAAGTTTGAGGGGTACAATGTGACTTGATACATTAGTGCAGGGGTGTCCAAACTGTGGCCTGCGGGCCAACTGCGGCCCATAATCCATTGTTAATTGGCCCGCAGCAAATTCCAAAAGTATATTTAGTTTGCTTAAATAAAGCAGGTGAGGCAATACGTACTTCACCTCGAGTGAGTGGCCCGGCTGTTTGTATGTTTTACCACATATGGCCCTTGGTGAAAAACGTTGAAAAAAGTTTGGACACCCCTGCATTAGTGTATTGCCGTGTGATTACCGTGGTCGCGTTAGCTGACACCTCTGTCACGTCACACAATTATCGTTTCCTTTTTGTGTTGAGAACAGTTAAGATCTGGTCTCTTAGCAACTGTGCAGTTGGTAGCACAGTATTGCTGACTGTAATCACAGTCCTCTTCACTGGCTCCCGGGGGTTGTTTATCTACCAGTTGCAAGTTGTGTCTGTCTTTTCCTCCACTGATATGGCCGGCTCTTCCCGCCCACATCGTCTCTCTTGAAAGTGTTGCAGAAAGCCGACCTCTGCCGATGCCCACCCCAGCTCTGGACCTCTGGTGTTCTCCCCCTCAGCACGACCTTGTGCGTCTCACTGCACACCCCGGGCCAGCGTCCCTTTCATGGCCACCTGGCCTCGTGCTCTGGCTGCTGCCACCCACTCTACCTTGTCACCTTGCTGTTACGCTGCCTCCTGTGCTCCAGCCACACTGGTCTTTTCTTGTTCTTGGAGCACCCCAATATTGGTTTGGATTTCCTTTCCCCTCCATCTGGGGTGCCATCCCCTTACTAGTTTCCTAGGCCTCCATAACAAATTCCTGAAACGAACTTCACAGCTTGCACCACATACACTCATTGTCTTCATGTCCTGTAGGTGAGGAGTCTGCTAGGGGCCTCACGGGGCTCAGATCAAAGTGTCGGCCGGGCTGTATTCATTTCTGGAGGCTCCAGGGGAGAACCCATTGCCTTGCTTGTCCAACTTGTAGAGGGCACTGCATCCCTGGCCTTATAACCACTTCCTCCGTCTTCAAAGCCAGCCACTCAGCATCATTCTGACCCTGCTTCCATCATCACCTCTCTTTCTTGGACCGCAGCTGAGAAGGTGTCTCTGCCTTTGAGGATTCGCGGGATTAGAGGGAGCCCCCCGGGGTGATCCAGCCTATTCTCCCCATCTCCCCTGAGTCACATCTGCAGAATCCCTCCTGCCACGCCTGGTACCATAGTCACAGGTTCCGGGGCTTAGGACACATGTCTTTGGGGGCATCTCTGCTGACCCACACCTGGACTGTCTCAGGCGTCGCTCCCTCACTCCCTGAGGTCTCTGTTCACACGTCATCACCATCAAAACACTTCCACCCCTCCCCCTGCCTTTTCCTTACTGCTCCCCACCAGGAAGTCACCGCTTGTTTGTTTACCTGCGTGATTTCCGTCTCCCATACAGTGTGCTTCCCAAGGCAGGGGGCTCTTACCCGCCACTGCATGCCCAGCGACACAAAAGTGCCCGACGCAGCGTGTGCACTCAAGATTCCTGTTAACTAAATTCAGGTTTTACCTAAGAGCTGAAAGGGGAAGGAGTTAGTCAAAGAAGAGAGGCTGAACGTTTTCAAACAGGGTGACATGGGAGGAAATAGGATTTATGTTCCCCGGGTCGGCAGGGGCCAGATCACAGAGGCTCCGAATGCTGGGTGACTGATGCGGACAGTCCTCTGAAACCAGTGTGGGGCACTGGTGTATTCTCAGTGAGGCTTACATGGGCAAGGTTAGGGTTTAGGGTTAAATTAATATCACCCACAGCGGGGTGGCAGGTGCACTGGGGGAGGAGGTGGTAAGCCAGAGCCTCAGCACAGAGACATGGGGACCCGCCAGGTATGCGTGGCTTTAGGACCTTGAACCCCAGCCCCGCCCCCCAAATCCTAAGGAACAGTCTTTCTGCTGCCCCTTGGCTACTTCACTGATAGGTGCTCGGCACATAAGAGGGACAGAAATAAGGAGGGAAGGGTGGGTGAGTGGAGAGAAGGAAGTAGGGAAAAGTGAGATGGGTGAATAAATGGAAAGATGTTGATGGGATGAATGGAAAGGGCTAGTTGGGTAGGTAAATAAGTGATTGAAAGAATGAATGTGGTAGAAAGGGTGGGTGGGTAGTAGATGAAAAGCACATCTGGGTTTGTGAAAGATGAATTGTCAGTTGGAAGGGACAGTTGGATGGGTGATGGAAGGGGATAGCTGGATAAATAATCGTTGGATGGAAGGATATAGACTGATGTATGGTTGGTAGGAAGGGAATGGATGGATGGTTGGTCGATGGAAGGGGATGGATGGATGGTTGGTTGGTTGGTTCCTTAGTTGGCTGGTTGCTTAAAAGACGTAAGAGATGTAGTGCTGATGCTCAGCCGTAATCTCAGGAAACCTTTTGTGACTTCAGGAAGGCAACAGCCCCCAGGGGAGCAACCAGGGAGTGAAAATCACGTCAGACCAGCAGAAGAAGACCAGCTTTTTCCGATGTGTTCTTCTGTGAGGAACGCCGCCTTACGCTGAGCCTCGCTCAGCCGAGCTGACTGTGCCTGCCCTGAGTGAGCCCCTCACTCAGCCGGGGCCCTCCCCCCACAACGTCCCCGCCGTGGCCACCGGGCTCACGGCCACCAGAACACAATTGAGAAATTGTTTATTTTAGTAACTGTCTAATCTTTTTCAACTTTGAAGATGGAATAAGTTAAGGATTTGCTATTTTTCCTGTGACGTCCGCCGACTGGCCCACGCATCGTGTACCTGGAGAGGAAGGTGGAGACGAGGTGAGCCTCCATCTCCGGGGCGTGACGCAACTCAAACCGCAACAGAAAGCCCATCTACATCCCCCACCGCAGAAGTGAGGTCCCCAAAGGCCAGTGATGATTCCCGGACTGCCCCACTCTGCACCATCAGCGAGGTGACCCACACCAGGCGCTGGAAGCATCTGCTGACACAGCTGACTCCCAACTTTCACCTTGTCTCTCAGTTTTGGACAAGTGACAAAATCCGTTGTTTCTTTTTCCCATTCTCTTTGACTCTCAAACCAAAGGGAAGCACAAATTAAGGAAATCCTGTGAAAAGTGTTGAGAAGGAAAGCGGAGTGGAGCGGCCTTTCCTGTGCACAGCCGGCAGCAGTCTGGAGTGCAGCCAGGCCTCGGGCGTGGTCGGCGGGCTCTCGGCAGCCCCCGTCTGGTCACCGAGGGGACCCTGCGTCCCACGGGTAACCCCGAAAGTACGACCATACACTGTCCACCCGCGATTGGGGTGTCTGCCTTCTCAGCCCCCAGACAGCCTCCACTCTTCTTTGTCTTCCCACAGTCTCTAAATTGGACATTCTTTCTAGCTGAGATTTTTATTTTTCCAGATCGGTAGTGCCATGAAGTGATTCTGTCTTTGATTTCCAGTGGCAAACCCAGGTGACTGGGACAGGTGCACACCTATGGCTGGATGTGGCCGAGAGCTCGAAGCGTCCCTGGTGACAGACTGACCGCAGAGCCATCTGGGCTGGTTTTTTTGACTCCCATCACTGGTTTTGTTTTGACAGCTCTGCCTTCCCATAGAGAGTATGCAGTTGGGACCAGGTCACCAGGTCTGAGGGGTGTCACCAGGGAGCCTTTCTTTTTCTTTTTCTTACCCTCCCCCCAAGCTGCTGTCAACCCAAGCCACTGGCGTCATAATTTCTTTTTTGAATTAAAACCAACATACCAGCCATAGTCTGCTCTCCCCTGAAATCTCGTAACATGCTCTGTGTACATCGATAAACGCACTTAAGGAAAACAAACGAGTTAGAGCTCATTTTAAAGTTCACAGATTTTCATGTCCACAGTTTCCCTGTAGGTAGATGTGACCAGGTATTGTGTTGGGGTTCACAGGTTGCCCATTTAAAATACAGCCCAGGCTGGTTGGGGCCTTGGGTCTGGACAGGCTCAAAGTGGAGGCAGTGGGTACCCCAGGCTCTGAGGAGATAACAGTGTTATCAAAAGACTGACTTGGAAAATTAAGCTTCCCACTGCCCCCCCAGCTCTACCCCAGCCCGCAGGTAAACGTGTCCCTACTCCTAGCACCACTTGGGTTTATCATGTGCCCTGCTGAACCCACCCAGTCAACTTCAGGCCACATGATGCCACCAAGATTCTCTCATCTTGTTCCCGCTGACACCCATTTGGCAAGTTACACACTCAGCTATGAGCCCCCTTCCTCACCTCTCGGGAGCACACCCCCCAATTCTCCTGGCTTCTAGCACATGGCTTGGCCACTGCCTCTTCAGACTGGCCCTGCAGCAGGTTTCTTCCACTCTGTTGGGGTCCCCAAGACCACCCCCTGGTCAGTGATTCGCTGGGATTCAGCATATAGCTGATGTATTCCAGCCAAAGGACACAAAAGGAAAATGGGCTCAGGGAAAAAGTGGAAACCAGGTGGAAGACTCCAGGAGTACTCTCCATGTGGGACGCACTTAACTCCTTCATTGCAAAGCTGTGACAACCCATGGGAAGTGTCTGCCAGGGTGCCCAGGGGGCTGGTCATGTGGGCAGCTCTGCCTGGCATGTGCCAAAACTCCAGCAGCCCAGACAGCAGGTGCTTAGTGTAAACCACATCATTTGTACAAACATGTAGGCGCTGTTGTGAGCCACTCTTCACGTAGGGAAGGTTTCATATCAGCGTGGGGAATTTCACCCTACAAGTTCCTGAATGCCAGCCAATGGCCAGTCTGGCCAGCAAGGCCCTTAGCCATGCCAGTGACTTCTACACTGCAGATCTAACCCAGACTCCAGTCTGAGCTCCAGAGACCCACGTCCACCTGCCTGCTGTCTATTCTAATTCAGATAAATGTCATAGCTAAGACAGAGCTCTTATCTTGGCCTCCATGCTCCATCGTGCCCTGTAGCCATCCCTTCCCACACTGGAGCCATTACCCCCTTGACCTCTTTCCCAGCCTCTCCTTTGTCTTTCAGTCTGTTTTCAGGGTATCCTTAAGAAATAGAAATAAGATGGCACCTCTAACTCCCCGTTGTATTCAGATACAACTCATACTCCACCATGGGCCACTAGTCCCTGCATGCTGTAGCCTATCTCACCTTTTCCATTTTCTCTGCCGTCATCCCCTGGCTCACCATCCCAGCCCTCTCCTGCTTTATTCCATGCTTGCTGCTGCCCCAGTGCCTTTGCACCTGCTGCACCCTTAATCTGGCAGTCCTCTGAAATCCGCACAGGCCACTTGTCCATGAGGTCATGACCATCCAGGGCTGCCTCTGCAGAGAGGCCCCCCCAAACCTTCCCCCCTCTCCTCCCACCTCATCATAGCATCTATGGGAACTCACTTCTCATGGCCAACTCTTATTTCCCCTTCATGGAAGCTGCACAGGCCTGACTTCTCCATGCCTGACATCCACGGCGAGATTGCTTTGTAGTCACCTACCCCAAGGGCCATCGCACATAGGGCCGTGGAAGCCCGGATCACCACCTGAGGCCCCAGTGAGAAGTCCTGGTGTCGGAGGGCGGGGGACCTTGCAGTCCCAGCCCCAGATCTCCCTGCTCGTCCCCTTCTGGAAGTTCCTCTGGGGGCTGCCTGTCCATTCTCAGGTTCAAGGACAGGTCACAGAGAAGTGGAGGGGACAATTGTGTTGTGACATTCTCAGGGGTGATGTTAGTTTGTGGGAGACCACATCCCCAAGCAGGTCCGAGGAGTCGGGTGGAGCCCTCTGTAGTGGGGCCTCGGGGCGCCAGGCCAGAGATGGACGGAAAGGCCCCGTGTTCCTGGAGGCTGAACTCGAGGCCAATGAGACCCTGATGGCCAGGCTTTCTCAGTGACAAGGTTGCTTGAGCACTTAGATCCCCTCCCCAGCAGTGTTGCTCCTCGTCATTGAGGCTGGGAGCCGGCCTGTTGGGTTGTGGAGGGCATGGAGGATCAGAGAGGGAAGTGAGTTGCCCAAGGTGGCCCAGCCTGGGAGGTCTGGAGCCCAAGCCTGCGTCTCCCCAGCCAGATGCAAAAGCATCAGATTAAGTCAGTGAAGAGTCCTGATATTACTCTTAACTGAGGCCAGTGCAAGTGCCTGAAGGTTGTCTGGCTTATCATCATCACATGTCTGAGGAGGGCTATGCTCGTGCAACTTCATAGGTGAGGAAACTGAGACCCAGAGAGGTTGAGCAACTCATCCAAGGCCACACAGTGAGTGAGTGACAAACAGGTTCGTTTGTGTCTCCTACTTGGGGCTTATTGCCCCTTAGACTCCAGACAGAACCCCTCCGTAGAGCAGGGGGCGGTGGAGGTTCCCAGCTTGAGGCCTGCAATGAGGTTATCTAGACCTGCTGGGCCAGGGTGATAAGTCTGCAGGGAGGGCCCCCCCCCCCCCCCGCCCAGGGAGGGCCCCCCGCCCCCCCACCCCCAGCTTAGCTATGAGGATCTGGGCCATTCTGCCTGAAAGAGGAGGAGGAAGTGGTTTTGCCCATGTGCTGTAGAAGGAGGGGGGGCAGCCAGCACACATCCGGGGCCAGTTGATCCGTTAGGCGCAGGTTCCTATATTCATGGCCCACAATGTATGTAGGGCCCCCAAAATGTGTTTTAAAATCAGGAGAATAAAACAAATACAGTAATAATGAATATATAATAATGATACCGACACAGTCATAATTTTAAACGGTTTGGGTTTTGTTTTTGTTTTTTTTACAGAAGTCGTAATGTGGACCTGTGTACACAGTGAGTGAGGCCCAGCCTGCCCAGGCTGATGCTGCCTCAGGCCCTTTTTCTGTGCTGCTCCCTCCACCTAAAGCAGTCTGCTGCCCCCTCCCCCCACCCTGCCCCAATCAGGTTGACTCCTACCTGTCCCCAAGTTCCCCTTCCTCAGATAATTAGGTCCCCTCTGGGGCGGTTCTTGCAATTCCAGTCCCCACTTCCTGACCAGTTGTTCACTTTTAAACAAGGGCATTAATAATTTCTTCCTCTTCATTGCTGACTAGTATAGATGCCGGGGTGGGGGTGGGGTGGGGGGCACCTGTGCCTGTCTTGGAGTCTCCTCTCTCCCTGAGGATCTGGCTCACAACAGGTGCTCAATAAAGGCTTGCTGAGGTCTGGGTCGAGCGAGGGTGCCCCTCCACCTGCAGCTAGCTCAGTGGCTTTGTCAAAGTTCACACAGAGGGCCACTGGGCTTGTCCGGTCCCGCCCTGGGGCTCACCTGCTTAAGGAAACAGGAACCGCCCCAGGGCGACACCCCGCCCCGCTGACGTGTGGACCCTGAAATGAAACCTAACCTTGTACAGGCGCAGGGCACAGCCAGAGCGAAGGCCTCCCAGGGGTCTCCCAGGTATGTGCCCCGGGTGGGGACGCCTCAGTCAACCACATGCCCACTCCTGGGCCTGCCCCCACTCCACCCCAGAACCTCAGCCCCATCCTGGCCCTTTAGAAGACAGAGCCTGGGGACCAGGCTGGGCCAGAGGGAGGGACAGGTCTGTGGAGGACCAGAGATACGTGGGGAGTTTTCTGGAAGCACTGAGAGGGGACAATTGGAAAAGAGCCGGAGCTGGGGAAAGGGCATTCCCGGCAGGGAACTGTAAGGGCAAAAGTGTGGAGGGGAGAAAGAGCTTGGTAGTTTTGGGGAGAGCAAGGATGCTGTTAGGGCTGGAGCATGGGCCATGAGGAGGTGGGGGAGACCCTAATACTAGGGTAAGGAGTTTGAAACTTAGTATGGCTTCATCCATCAGTGCACGATCTATTCATCAGCACACACCCTGCACCCTCCTCTGTGCCCGCCCAACTCCAGGTGATGCTGTGGAACCAGAAAAATCCAAAAGAACCGAGCCCTGGTCCCAGACCCTGGGAGCCCCTAATATGGGAGACACAGAACCAGACACAGACACTCCAGCTCCATGAGGCAAGGCTGGGCCTGAGGCAAGAACAGTGGGGAACGTGGGGGACAGAAAATGTCGCCAGGGCTTTGTTTAGGAGAAGAGGAAGGAAAGCTTTTCCCCTAGAGAGGGGGACTTTTTTTTTGCGAGGTCTTGAATGATAAGTAGGAGGTCTCGCAGGTAGAAGAAAGAACAAGCCTGTAAACATTACCCCACGCTGGGTCATTACTGGACTCATGAATATTTATTATATACATAGAGGTGTTTTGTGCTGGTCTCAGCCTATCAATAACCAATGGTGTGGCTGGACCAGCCCTTGTGGTTCTTGTTATGATTTCAAGATGCTCTTCAGCAATAACCATCAGAAAACTTAAAAATAATGATCATAAAGGTTTGTTTATTACTTATAGGACCTGGGAATTATACAACACGTGGGACCGCACAGCGAGATCACAGGTAGAGAGAACAAGCGTACATGGGTAAGTAGCCCAAATGGTCAATTACTGAAATCAACCAAGATCTCCCAAACAAAGGAGCTTCAGTGGGGGAAGGCAGCCTGACTCTTTAGTCATGTGGCTGGCAATGTTTATTCGAGGTTGCTCTCACTGAAGTGGATTGCCTCAGCAATCAAAGCCTAAACCAGATACTCTCATTACAAAAAAGGAAAAGAACACACACTGCCAGGGCTTAACTACACCAGGTAAATATCATCATTATCCCCAAATTGCAGTTGAAAATATAGGCACAGAGAGGTTTAAGTTGACTGGCCCAAGGTCACACAGCAGCTAAGTGGGAAAGCTGGGGTTTGAACCCAGGCTGTCTGGCTCCGATTCCAGGCTCTTAACCACTTTGCCACCCTGCTTTATTAAACATTTCTTAATAGATTTAATTGCACTTGCCCCAGAATTCCTTTGGGCCGCTCCCTGGAGGGTGTGCTTGACATCTGTTTTCTGGCAGGAGAAAGTCAATATTGACTGAGTTGGTCAACAGGCCCTTTTCTGTGGAAACAGCTTGGTAGCAAGAACCTTGTGCAATATTGAAAAATTAGACAGGGACAGTATGGGGGGGTAGTGCAGGGCCAGTTTGGGGACAGAATTAAGGATGAATATGAGGGGTCAACGCAGCAGGGCACAAGGGTTTTGCTAGCTTTCCACTGACTTTGTACTGCTTTGCAAATTGGTGCTGGTTTCTTTCTGTTTTTCTTTACGTCTAGTGGTACCTGAACTTGAAATTGTCGAGAATGAATGTGAATTAACCAGCTACCTGACACATTATAGGTGTGCCATCAGTGTCAATGGCAGAAGCAACTGTTTGGGGGCATATCTCTGTGGTGTTTAAGGAAACCATGGCAACCCTTTCTGGCACCCACTGCATGTCCACTATTTCCTTCATTCACTTACCATTTTGCCATTTCCACATTCCTCTGGGGACATTGGTAGTTACTTAATATTTAAATAAACTCAGTTCTTAAATGTAAATACATATGTTTATAAAGGGAATTTTCCAACACTTGTAGTTATGGCCTAATAAGAATAAAAGGAAAAATCCTTGGAGGATTTTTAGGAGGAATCAATGAATAAATGTGCATAAAGTGCCGGCACATAGTAGCTGCTCAAGAAACACAAGCCGGTTTCAAGCCTGTTCCTCTTTCCAGCTTGGAGGACTTCTCAAAAGAGGAGACAAGGACAGAACAAAGGTGGGAGGTGGACCAAGCTTGATTCTCTCCTTCTTCCTGCTCCCAGGTGACATCATCCCCAGGAAGCCATGACAGAGGCCAGAAAGCTGCCCCCGCCTCTGCCCCCACGACTGGACTGGTTCGTGCAGACACAGGTGGAGCAGCTGGCCCAAGGAGGGGTCCCTGCATGGTTCCACGGTGCCATCTCGAGAGAGTGAGGACCCACACACCATCCACCCTGCCCTTCACCCTCTTTCTTTGTCTGCCTCCACCCTGGGCAGGTTTTCACTGTGGAATTCTGGGTTCAGCTCAGCTAAGTGTGTTAAGAGGGTGAAAAGAGCTCTGGAGTCCTGGGCTTGAATCCTGCCTCTTCTGTGAACTCGCTGTGTGCCCTTGGGCAAGTTACTCTCCCTCTCTGGACCTCAGTTTTCTCTATACAAGTGGCCACCAGACCTGCACTGCCAGGACCTGGCAGGCCCCCACATTCCCCATTGTCCAGGCCAGGAATCATCAGTCAATGACGGCAGGATGCAGCCTCAGAATTCTTAACACAGTGCCCTAAACAGCTGCTCTTAATACATCAGGTGTACAACTAATGTGCATTTTTTATCTCAGACTGAGCTCTGAGGAGATGAACAAACTCACGTAGTTAGTCACCCCCAGGGCCTGGCTCTGTATAAATGGAGTAAAGAACATTTATTGTGACCCATGGCATGTAGGAAATCACGAGAATATTGTAAAAGCTGTGTTCTGCAAAAAGGCATAATGTTGTGTGGTTTCTGAGTTCTAGGGCGTGCCAATAATATATGTGAGCCACACACTGCAATTTTTATATTTTCAGTAGCTCTATGAAAAGAAGCGAAAGGAAACAATTAGAATTAATTTAATCATATATTTTATTAACCTGTTATTATCATGTCAACATGTAATCAGTACTAAAAAACCATTCATAAGACAGTATATATACATATTCCTCTACTTGTACTGTCTTTAAATAATTAATTTTTTATCATAAAAATTTTTTTCAATTACAGTTGACGTACAATATTATTAGTTTCATATGTGCAGCCTAGTGATTAGACATTTATATAACTACCGAAGTGAGAACCGTGATAAGTCAATATAGTTATCACAACATTATTGACTATATTCCCTATTCTGTGTATTCAGTCTTCACAATCTGGTGCGTATTGTACGTTAAAATCACGTCTGGAGATAGACCAGCCACACTTTAAGTGCTCAGTAACCGCGCATTTATAGTGGCCTCTGTACTGGGCAATGTGGGTCCAAATGGTGTGGCTTATCCTATAGAAGGCCACCTTACTCTCTGTGAAACCCAGAAAATAGTAGTACTAGTCATAGTAAATGACAGTAATACAGTTGACGCTTGAACAACGCAGAGTTTAGGGGCACCAATTCCCTGTGCAGTTGAAAATCCCTATAGAACTTTGACTCCCCCAAAACTTAACTACAATTGGCCTTCGGAATCCATGGGGGACTGGTTTCAGGACACCCCATGGATACGAAAGTCTGCGGTGCTCAAGTCCTCTATATAAAATGGCGGAGAACAAGCCATGCAGTCAGCCCTCCACGTCCATGGATTCCCAATCATGGATGGAAAATCCTATACATACGGCCAATTTGTATATTTATTGAAAAAAATCCACCCATAAGTGGCCCTGGCAGTTCAAACCGTGTTGTTCAAGGATCAACTACAATAACAGTGAGCCTTAGGGAGCACGTACCAGCTAGAAGTTCCCACACTCATGTTGTCCCCACATTGGCCCTGGGAGTGAGAGTTTACTGGCCCCTTGAGGAAGCTGAGGTCAGAAAGGGACTGACCCTCGTCAGGGTGTCACACAGTGAATGAACAGCAGAGCTGGGTTTTGATCTCAGATGCATCTGGGAACAACTCCTGCTTTACGTGTCACACCCAAAGGTGCCTTCCTGGGGGTATTCCAGGCGTTGGGAAGGCGGGCAGAGGCTGTGGGAGATGGGAGGTCAGCCCAGGGTCAAGGTCATCAGAGGCCTCTGCCACCTCTGTGGGAACATGTCCCGGAATATCCCAAGGTCTGAAACAACTAAGAAAAAAATGCTTTTCGGTTGTTTGCTTAGTCCTGGGATGTCTGGTGCAGCAGGGGTCTGGGCAGTACGCTGGCTGCCTGGGCCTCAGCCATCTCCCCCCTGTGTGTGCCCTTTCAGGGAGGCAGAGGACTTGCTGGAGTCACAGCCACTGGGATCCTTTCTCATCAGGGTCAGTCATACCCACGTGGGCTACACACTCTCTTACAAGTAAGGCCTGGGCTAGGGGGCAGGGCAGGGGAAGGAGGGCCCTGGGGCTTCCATGGAGGGGGCAAGGGCTGCTTCATACCATAACTTCTCAGAGAGCAACTAGTGTGACGTTCTGGCTGAAGAGTGTGCAGCTGCAGCTGTGGCTGTCACCAGTCCACTCGGGCCTGATGGTAACTGAGACTTTGCGTCTGAGAACAGGGACTGCTGGCGGCCTGAGAGTGAGTGGCTGCTGCCCTTCGCCTAACCACCCCTCTCCCTTCCAGCATCTACTTGGCAACTGTCTGGCTCCACCCAGGAGGACATGTTCGGGAAAGTCAGGGCCTTCCAGCTCCTTGAGTCCTCCAAGTCTGATCTGGCTCCCAGTTAGTGGATTTCATAGTACAAACTACTTTTCAAAAGGATACCAGACCAAAGGAATAAAAGAAAAGAAAAATCCAATGGCAGTGTTACAGTGGGGCGCGGGGGTGGGGGGGGAGCTTGGGCACTGAGTCACACAGCCCCAGGCCAGTCCTGCTACTACACACTGTGTGACCTTGGACAAGTTACTCAGTCTTTTTGTAACTTCCTTAAGTCCTCCTCTCTAACATAGGAATGCTCAAATTAATTCAGTCTTGATGTGAGGATTAAAAGATACGTTAGCACGTAGTAGGCCATTAATAAATGCATCCATTCATTAATGGAGCGCTGGGGCCTGACGCAAATTTTCATTATCATTTCTATTGATCATTTACCCCTAGCCAGGCACTTAGCGAAGCTTTTCCTTTAGTAGTTTGTTTCACCTTCACGAGAACTGCTGAGGTCAGCCTTCGTAGCCCCGTGTGGTAGATGGGGAAACTGAGACGCAGTGTGGTTAGTCAGCTACCAAGTAACATGGCTAATGAGTGGAGAAGGCTGCGTGGGAACCTGGGCAGTTGGGCTGCAGCCATTGAGGGCTGGGGGGTGGAATGAGGGGACTGAGATGTGGGGAGTGAGATGTCCCAGCCCTGGCGGTGTTTCTACAGAGCCCAAAGCTGCTGCCGTCACTTCATGGTGAAGCTCCTGGATGATGGCAGCTTCGTGATCCCTGGGGAGAAGAGCGTCCACGCCTCACTGGATGCACTGGTCACCTTCCACAAGCAGCAGCCCATGAGGCCACACGGGGAGCTGCTGAGGCAGCCCTGTGGGCAGGTAAGCGTTGGGACTCTGGTGGGGTGGGACGTAGCTGTCCTCCCAGGGGTCAAATCCCCCGACTCATATTGCTCCCACCCGTCCCTTTCAGCCTTTTGTGGACTCTGTCCTCCTCACGTCCCTGGCCCCAGCTCCACCCCTCCTGGTCCTTGCCCGCCCCCCAGCTGATTTTTCACAAGGATTCACATGCAGGGTATATCCTTGGCTGATCTATAAGAATAGCACATTTCCTTATAAGCTTCAGTGGGTGGGGTCTAGTCCTCAGAAGCTGCTGTGGGAGGGGCATATTTCCTTATAAGGATCAGTGGGTGGGGTCCTCAGAAGTTACTGTGAGAAAGGCACACTTCCTTATAAGGGTTTGGGGCATGTCCAAGGCCCACATACATCTCTGTGGGCGGGGCCTAGGCCCTGAGAAGCATCTGTTGGGGGGACATGCTTCCTTAGAAGGTTTGTAGGTGGAGCAGCCCTAAATACCAAGGTCTGGGGACGCCAGCCCTGTCCCTGACCCCTCCTTGGGGCTGAGCGGCTGGTCCCCTCTGCCCCACAGAAGGATCCAGCAAACGTGGACTATGAAGAGCTCTTCCTTTACTCCAGTGCCTTGGCTGAGGAAGCTGCCAGCCCAGCCCACGACCCCAGCAAACATCAGAGTCCTTCCTCCCGACCTGTGGCTGCACCCAAGGAGGTACGTGACAGAGAGCTGGCACCTCTTACCTGGGAGAGGGGCAGCGGCAGAGCTGGCCAACAGCTGCCAGAGGAGACTTTCTAGAATGAAGATTATGTCCTGTAGCTCCAAGCTTAAAACCTTCCAGCGATTTCCCAAGGCACCGAGATGAAAATCCTAACTGTGACTTCAGCTCCTCCTCCTGCCCATCACCAGCTCCGCTTCAGCCCCTCCGCCATCCCTTCTGTTGTTCAGACACGTCGAGCTAACCTCAGGGCCTTTGCACATGCCGTGTGCTCTGCCTCTAGATTTCCCATGCTTGGCTTCTTCCATCAGTTCTTCAAGTGTTTCCCTTCCATCTCTAGACCTAAAATTGGTCCCCCTGCCTTCTCCATCACATCACCCTGCTTATCTGTAACAGAGCACACCTTGAAATTTGAAAGCCTTGTTCATTTATGGGTTTTCATGTTTCCTGTCTGCCTATTCCCTCAGTTATCACCCCTTAGGGGTGAGGGACTTGGGGTATTTATCCTTCAACTTCTATCAATCAATGGTCAAGTGCTATTCCTCAGAGATTTTGATTCTTTGGTACTTCTGGTCTGCCATATGGACACAGTGGGCACTGGTGGCCAGAGAAGGCCCTCAGGCAGAGTCCCCAGGGCTAGCATTTGGGAGTAGAGCTGGGAGCACTGATGTGCTCAGGGCAAAGGGGATATGGTTGGGCCATCAACAGCATCTGCCACACATGAAACCCAAGATTTGGCCTGAACAACCAGGTAGATTAGGGGTCAGCAAACTATGGCTTGAGGGCCACATCCGATCTACTGCCTGTTTCTGTATGGCCCATGAGCTAAGCATGGCATTGAAAAAAATCAGAAAAAAAATAATTATTTCACGGCCTGTGAAAATCAGATGAAACTCAGATATCTGTGTCCATAAAACTTTATTAGAATGTGGGCCCACTCGCTTGACAACAGCAGAGCTGAGTAATGAGACAGAGACTGTATGGCCTGCAATGCAGAAAATATTTGCTCCCTGGCCCTTTAGAGACAAGGTGTGCCGTTTACTGAGATGGGAAGGATGGGCCATGAGATTAGTTTTGGGGGTTCACACGGGGATGGTTGTCGGCCCCAGGGCGTATGGGTGGGACCCAGATCCCAATTTCTGGTGCAGATTCAGAGCTCTGGTGGGCGTGTTGGCCTCAGGCCTCATCTGCTCTCGGTTTCAGGCCTCTGCAAAACCAGTCCTGCTTCATTGGCCAAAGGAAAGGAAGCCGTCGGAAGAGATGGGCAGAATGCCCACAGAGGAAGCCACTTCCTCCTGCCCCCCAAAGCCCCCTCTTGAAGAGGCCTGCAACAAACTCTGGAAGAACCTCAAGACGCTCCCTCAGACTGGCAAGAGGGTCCAGCAGCAGTTGAAATCCCACCTAGCAGCCATGAGCTTGTCATCGCTCCGGGACTCCAGGAAACTGGAGGTGACTCATGACTCAGGAGCCGAGGCAGGTGACGTGGCTAGAGACGATAACATCTGCACATACCCCTCTGTGGCCACCTCACTCACAAGCCCCTCACAGCCCCAGGTTCTAAGAGACAAAAAGGACTCCTCCAGGATGGACTCAAGGTCGGCAAGCTGGAGCGAGGAGACCCTGCAGGCCAGAGGTTGGCACAAGGTGGTTGTGAGGGCCCTGTCCTCACAGGTGTGCAAACCTGAGCCGAGGGGGTTTGCAGAACCCCAAGAGGACTGGCTCCCTGAGGAGTACCGTCCACCACCACCCTTTGCCCCTGGGTATGGCTAGAAAAGAAGTTCGCCCTGGCTCTGGGATCCTTGTGGTAAGGGGCTGCTCACACCTGGACCCCTTGTTCTTTGCCCACTAGCCCTCTAGACCCTGAGAAATACAATAAAGACATTGCTTGAGTCTGGTCCTGCGATTGCCAATGGGGTTATCTGGATAATAATAATCAGTTACAGCAAGGGTCTAGGGCACCTATTTCTTTTACACCGCTGAGTAGGCCCATCAGATAGGCTCTTTCTGCACATATTAAAGAAGAGACTGAGGTGCAGAGAGGAGGAGAGGCGTGGCCGGTCACACGGCTATGGGGTGGAGGGTGTCCGAGCCAGGATTGGAAGTCATGTCATTTGGAGCCCTTTCCTCCTGTACTCGGGCTCAACCCCCAGTATGTCCTGGCCATGCCTTCCTCCAGGGTTCTCGTGCAAACAAAGGAGATGAGACACGTGGGAGGCTTAACGCACAGTAGACACTCCCGACACCAACATCCGCTTTAAGAGAAGCATCTGTGTCATTTGCTTTAAAAGGGAGAGAGGGCCCAGGGCCATGATTGGGGAGAGCTCAGGGGGCATCCTGGATCGCAGGGCTGTGTGACCTTTGGAAAGTCACTAGACCTCTCTGGGCCTGTTTCCTCATCTAGAAAATGGGGAGAAGAGTAGTCCCTCTTCCTCAGGATGAAGCAGCAGTATGTGCAGAAAACCTGGAGCTTTGGTGCACAGTAGGCACTTAATAAATGGGGGTTAGGGTGGGAGTGGGTTCTCTAGAAATGATACCCATTGGGAATGTCTGGGAAGGTCCCTGAGGCTGCTCTCAGCTGCAGGAATGACTGTTCTTTGGGGCCATAGATGGGGCCCCGTTGCGTGACCGCTGGTGGAATGGGTGTGGGGCTTCCCAAATCCACAAAGTATAAAGGTCTGGGATCTGGGGTGAGCCGGGCCTGGGGTCTAGTCTGCCTCTGCAGATGGCTTGAGGTGTGGCCTTGGGTAAGTCACTCTGTTCCCTCTGAATGAAGTGTGACTGGTCCTTGGCCAGCCCTGCTGGGATGTCACAGGCAGCCAATGTGATGGCAGAGGGGCAGGTGGTTTAATTAACTGTAAAGTACTATGCCTGCCTCAGTCAATGACATTCCTACCAACCCCTCAGAGGTCTCCCCGGCAGCATGAATGAATCAGCAAGGAGTTAAGCCTTCAGTGCCTTTGAGGAATTCCGGGATTGAGGGGAAAGGGGACTCCGGGATTGAGCAGTTGGGGATAGGGTTTGGTCTTGGTCTTGGGGGGCCGTAGGGTAGGACAGCATGGGCCTCATCTCCACACCTCATCTTTGCCCACTGAGACCCACACCGAAACATCCAGCCCTCACAGTAGAGAGAGATCTAAGTCAGCCTGTTCCTTGTACAAACGGGCCGATAGTGGCCCAGAGAGGGTGCAGCCACACCCAGGGTCACGCAGGGAGGGCAGAGATGAGACCCCAGGCCTCTTCCCTCCCCTCTGCCAGGTTTAAGTGGAAAACATGTCGTCCCAGGAGGTGTGACTCAATGATGTGTGTTTATTCCCAGAGCCCAGATTCCATGGTGGGGAGAGGTGTCACCCTACCCTCCTCTGGCCCGGCTCTTCCTCCATGGTGTCTTCAGATGCGGATGTGGAAGGTGCTGTGTGCAAAGAGGAAGGGAGTCAGTGTCATCAGGCAGAGGGCAACCCCTGCATCCTCCTCCCCTACACTCCAGCCGTGAGTCTCCGAGGCAGGTCAGGAGCCACGTGGGGAGATGGCCTCCCCACCCCCCGCATGAAGCCCCAGGCTGTAGATCTCCTGAGTTCCCCCAGGGGTTGGGAACACATCTCTTTGGATCAAAGTTGATATTCTGGACTTGCTGTGGGACTCTGAGTGAGTGACTGCCCCTCTCTGGGCCTCAGTTTACTCCCTCATGAAATGAGGATAACAGCTGTCTCTCCTTCATTGGGCTATATAGAGGGCGGAGAGTGGGACACACAGAGGGTGCTCCATCATCCTGGTTGTCATTCTTTGTGTCTCCATCTGCTAGGAGACCAGCCTTGCTTATCCAGGCCCTTTGTGCAAGCAAGGACACCACAATAACAGCCACCCCGGCAACCACAACACACAATTATTGAACACCAACTGCATGCCAGGCACTGCTCTAAATTCATTCCATGTACTAACTCAGGGGTCAGTCAACTTTTTTCTGGAAAAGACCAAATAGTTGATATTTCCAACTTGGCACAACTCAACCCTGCCTTGTAGCCCGAAAGCAGCCACAGACAATACAGACACGAATGGGCATGGCTGTGTGCCAGTAAAACTATTGATGGGACTGGAAATATCAATTTCACATCACTTTCAAGTGTTGTGGAGTATTATTATTCTTTGATTTCCCCCCCGCAACCATTTAAAAATATAATTTAAAAACTATTCTTGGGAAGTACAAAAACAGGTGGCGGGCCACCCCCTGTACTAACTCATGTAACCCTCACTATCCAACATACAGTGGGGGGGTCTGATTCTCCCCAGGGTTGCCAAGTACAGTTGTGCAGTCTGTTCACTGCAAAATGTTCAGGCAAGGGAGGGCTGAAGTTCAGCCATGTTCTACTCCTCCAAAGAGCTGTGACCAAGGTGCCCACGGGGTCCCTAATTATCCCCATTTTAAAGATGCAGGCCATTTTAAAGACTGAGGCCAGGGAGGTTGTGCAAGTTCCCCAAGGTCACAAATGAATGAATAAAGGAGCTTTGACAAACCAAGTCTGTGAACTCAGATCCCTTCTCACACGTGGAAGTGGATTGTGCAGGGCGGCGGGGTGTCACCTGAGGAAGTCGGGTGCCCGCAGGATCATGTTCTGGAAGTCCTCCAGGGACAGCCGCCCGTCATGGTCTCCATCGGCCTCATCCAGCACCTTTTCGCACACCAGGCTCACCTCCTCAGCGCTCAGCTCCCCCCGTGTCAGCTTGGTCACCGTCTGCTCCAGGTCCCGCATACAGATGTAGTCGTCGTCGTTAAAGTCTGAGCAGTAGGATAGATGGGGATGTGGGGTGGGCAGACACAGGAGGAAGGGCGGCTGGGCCAGGGGGGGCATACCTTGTATCCATGTCACAGAGGAGGAAACTGAGGCACTGGAGGGAACCCAAGACCCTGGGGGAGAAGCTGGGTCTTCCTTTTGAATTGGGCTGGGACAAGTTCATTCATCCATTTAACAAGTATTTATTGAGTACCTACTATGTGCCAGGCCCCATGACGACCGTTATTCATTCATTCATTCACTCACTCAACAAGTATTCATCGAGTGACTATTGTGTGCCAGGCACTGTGATAAATTTTTATTCATTCATTCAACAAGCATTTATTGAGCACCTATTATGTGCCAGACATAAGAGACAGATGGTGAACCAAACAGACACTTACTGCCCTGGGTCTCCTCAGAGAGAAGGTCGATAAGAAGTGAACAGATCAATGCACAAGAAATTAAGCAGCATTGCTCCATGCTAGGACAGAAATAGGAAGGGGGCGGTGAATGACTGGGGGTGGGGGCCACTTTTGACCTAGACTTCAAGGTAGGAAGGAGCCAGGGGAGAGGTGTTCTGGGCAGATAGAGGCAGAGGTCTGGAGGCAGAAAGAATTTGGTGTGTTGGAGGAAGAGCGTGGCTAGAATGGAGTGACCAAGGAGATGAGATCAGGAGATAGGGGGTAGCGTAGAGAAAAAGGCCAAGCTGGGCCTTGAAGCCCTTGGGGAGACACTGTGACAGCAGAGCAGCCCCTAGCCCCAGGCCTGGTCTTGTTCCCACTCTTTACCCCACAGTCCCCAACCCCGGGTTCTGCACGCACCATAGATTTTAAACGCATAGTAAGCTTTGAGGTCACGGGGAGCCATTTCGCTCATCACAGAAAACATATCCAGGAAGTTGTCCAAGGTCATGTGGCCGTCCCCATCCTCGGAGAAGACCTGGGCGATCCTCTGGCGGAACGGGTTGTCCTGGGAACAGGAAGCAGGGAGGCCATCCCTGGCCAGGGTCTCAGGGGCTCCATGGGGTCTCACTCTCAGCACCCACCTTCCCGGGAACCTCCAAGTAATCCCCACAAAGACTCCCTCCTTCCCGTGGTCCCTGGACAGAACTTCAGACAACTCCACACTCTGTCCCTGTGGTCTGGGTGGGGTTGACCTCACTTCCATCTGCAGCAGCAGCCACATGACCTTGGTGAGGCCAATCAGAGATTTCCATTTACCTGGCAACTGTGATTGGCTCTAGGATAGGCACATGACTCAAACTAGCCAATTGGAGGCTGCCCTGGGAGGTTTTCTGAAGAAATTGGGATGGAGGGACCTGCTTTCTGCTGGTTGTAGAGCTGACAGGAGGAAACCTGGGGCCTCTGAGGGTTCCATTCACTACCTCGAATGCCATACACACTGCCTGAGAATGAGGCCTCTTCCTGGGAGGAGCTGAGAGATGGAAAGAGATTCTCAGAGACCGTGGTTTCAGCCATACCTGATGCTAGGATGCTAGCCCGGCCCCTGGATTTTTTGCTCATGCGATATAATCCATTGCGTCCCTCTTGAATAACCTTTCTGTCCCTTGTGACACAATAATCTCTAGGCACAGTCACTCACTTCACAAGTCCCCTTCAAACCATGTGTTGAACATCCAGTTAAGAAGAACCCGTATTTAGCAGCTCATACTATGAAAAAAACTAACGTTCCCTGAGTACTTGCCATACAACAAACCCTGTGCTAAGTATGATCTCATCTCATCCTCCCAACAACCCAGGGTTTGAATCCTGTCTCTGTCATGTCCTGGCTTCGTGGCCATGAAAAAGTGTCTTGACCTCTCTGTACTTCAGTTTTCTCGTCTGTAAAATGGGAATCATTGCAGCACTCACCTCATTGGAATGCAGCAAAGGAATTGTAGTATTTTTCCCCTGCCTGCGCTATGACCCAGACATACCTTCAGCTCAGGCATGCTGCCGATGAGCTCATAGGGCACCTTCACATCAGGGCAGTTGGTATAGTCGAGGGGGACAAGCTGGGGGGCCAGGTCCTGGTAGCGATAGAAGAGCCTAGTGTAGGGAGGGAAATACCAGGAAGGGCTGGGAGGTGGGAGAGAGGGGACTTGTCCCTCTTCTCTCACTCTTGCAGCTACTCACTCCATACTGAAGGATATTGGGTCCCTAAGAGCCATCAGTCCTAGGCCCAGCCTTCAGGCACACAGAGCAACACACAGGCACCTCTATCTCCCTGGGAACAAAGGCAAGGTCGAGAGACAGTCCCAGAGCTTGGGGAGACCAGACTCGGGGAAGCAAGCCAGGGAGGATGAAGGACTTCCTGGAAGAGGGGTCATTGGTGCTGGGTTTTGAAGCATGACTAGGAGCTCACCAGGTATATGGGCTTGACAGAAGGGAGAGTGCTTAGGGCAAGATCATTTCACAATAAGCATTGAGAGAATCTGAACCAACCTATGAATCTCTGGACGTCATCACTTTATCAGCAAGACCATGCTTTTAAAGACCCTCATCCTCATTTTCCCTCTCCCCCTCCATAATGGGAGGCAGGATTCCCTCAATGAGGCAGAGCAGAGACAAAGGCTAATATTCAGGCTTTTCAAAAGGGTAACTGAAAGGCATTTTGGAAAACACCAAATGCCATACACACTACCTAGACTGGGAGGCCAGCTCTCAACTATGATGCCCTCACCTGGTGATGCCATTCCTTCATAGGGCATGTTGAGCAGCAGCCTTATAGAGATTATCCTGATGAGTCAGAGGTCCCCAAGCTGCTAGAGACTGTCTCAGAAGGGGACAGGAGCCTTTGGGTCATATGGCGACTAGGAACTCAAGGAAGGGAGTATCTGGAATCCGCTCTTGACCACCAGTTCCCTATATGGGTCCCCTCCAGGAACAGCCCGAGTTTGAGTTGCTATATGGCCTCGAGCAAGTCCCTCTTCTCCTTTGAGCCTCAGTTAGTCTGTCTGACAAGCGAGAAGCTTGGGATAGACGAAATATCCGCCCTCAAACTCGTTGGGACTCATCCCATCTGCAGAGTTGGGGTCAGCCTCCCCTGTCTGAGCCTCAGTTTCCCATCAGTAATTCGATCATCATAGCCAGGGTGACCCTGCGAGCTGTCTTTGCCCAGACAATGGGGCTCACTGGTGAAAGGTGTGCCCATCAATAATGGATGTCCGTTGCCCACACAATTGGGCCCTTGGCCCCGATCACTCTGCAGCCGAACCCCGGCCAGCTTGGGTTTCACAGCTCCAAGTTCCTGGGTCAGGGCCTCTGGACAATGGCTCCCTGGGCCAAGTGATGATGTGGGATACCCATTTATGCCTGTCTCGCTCACACCAGGGACCTGAAACAGCCTCAGGGCGCCTCCCTGTACCCTCCCCTTGATGTCAACCCCACAGCCCAGAGCTGCCTCTTGACTCTGCTGCTGTGCTCCCAGCCTCTAGTCTCAGCCTCTTCACACAGGCGTGGGGTGGGGGGGGATTCCTTCTAACATGCTGACCTGTCTCTCCCCTGCTCACACACTCTCCATGACTCCCTGACACCCTTGGGAGAAAATCCAAGCTCATCAGCCTACAGGCGTGACAATAAGATCAGATGTGACTTCTCAGCCTCCCCATCTCTGCCTCTGTCCGGTGACCATTAGCTCTCTAACTGTCATGAAGCATTGGCCCTTGTCAAATTCCAGACATCCTCCAGTACCGTACAGAAAGCTGTTTCCGGGTCTTCCTCCCTTCCTCCCCAGACTGACCTCATGATTTCCTTCCTCGTGAAGAAGGTACAGTCCTGGGGAGAGAGACATTGGCTTGGCCCAGCCGCTACCTAGGCTTCCTCTCCCCGCCTCCCCATGCTCATCTCTGCCAATGCCACACACAGAGCTGCACCAGGAACCCTTGCTGACTGCCCACCCAGGACCAAGGGATGCTGTCCCCATTCCTCAGGCCAGGAAACCAAGGCTGCCCCACACATTACGCCCACCTGATATGCTTCCAGCTGCTCATGAGTAAAGACTGTCTGCTTGTTGCCCATGATGAAGGCCACCGCCAGGAACAGGCTCCTGAAGCCCCCAGGTTCCTCAGGGCCACACGGTTGCCAAGCTGCCACGCACCAGTGTCTAGGCAAATCTCCCTGCCCTGGCTGTCACCCGCCCACCCGCCCCATCACCCCAAGCCTGGGTGAGACTCAAGTTACAGCCAAGCTCTCTGGCCAACAGCCTGAGTATGTCCACGGCCACCAGGGCAAGAAGAAAGGCTGTGGGAGGTCACAGAGCCTCAGACCACATCTGCCATCACCAGGTGGGCTTGGGGGGAGGGGGCACCTTCCAGAGACAGGCATGATGGTGGAGAGGCTTCAAGCATACCCCAACTCAAATACTAGTTCTCTACCCACTAGCTGTGTGGCCTCAGGCAAGTCACCTGACCTCTCTGAGCCTCATTTTGTAAGATGGAAATTATTTTTGTACCTACTTCATAGAGTTGTTCTGAAGATCTAATGAGGGCATTAATGCAACCAAAAAATTGGACTTATTAATCACTGGGCATGAAGTTTCAGTTAAACAAGATGAATAAGTTGTACAACATTGTGCCTGTCGTCAACATTAATGTAGTGTACACTTAACAATTTCTGAAGAGGACAGCTCATGTTAAGTGTTCTTGCCACAATCAAATAAAATTACAAAACATGCAACTATCATATGACCCGGCACTTGCACTCTTGGGCAGTCCCAGAGAAATGAAAATTTATGTTCATACAAAAACCTGTAATGAATGTCTTATTCACAATAGCCCCAAATGGGAAACAACTCATATGTCATTTCCCCTTAGAACATAAATTATCAGTGGAGGCAATATTACCCCAAAGGAGTCAAAAAGATTGGTTCAGGGTGGGGACAAAAAAATCTTAGATATTTGAATGGTTTCTGGCCCTTCCAAGCTCTACCCTCCCTGATAAAATCTTATTCATCAGTATTTAACTTTTCTTATTAAGTGAAATTAAGTTAAAGTGTTCTCTTTAGGTGTTGATAATGAAAAAAAGGTTGAGAAATACTGTCTTAAAGGTTTGTAAAATATTGATACATCTACGATGGATGGCTTCATAGTGTCGTGACAAAAGCAGGGATGGAACAGTCAGCATAGGTTGGATTCCATTTTGTGCCTCAGTTCCTCTAATAAAATCAGGATGGTTTATGTAACAAGGTGGCTGTGAGAGTAAATGAGATGATCCATGTAAATCCATATAAAGTAGTAGCTGTTGTTTTCATCACCCCCATTTTAGGAGGAAAGGGAAACTCAAAGATTTCAAGCCACTTGCTCCAGGGCACACAGTCTTGGAAGCGCTGTAGACGAGCTCCAAAATTGCTGGGTTGGCTGGGGAGAAGAGATTTCTCCAGTTGAGTCTCTCCTGTGTCCCTCTCTGAGGAGTTGATTCTACCATGGACGGACCCACGAGGGAGCTGGCAGAGGCTGGCAGTCCCCGTGGTTCTCTTTTGGCATTCTCATACAATTCTGAAATGCTAAAAGGTGAGACTTTGGCTGGAGAATTGGGCAGCCGCTTGCTACCCCCTGCAGGTAGAACTGGGAAATGCAGGCACCTAGCCCTCCTTTGTCCGGTGTCGTCTAGATTTGGGGATGCTTGCTTTTTCTACCTCCTTCATCGCCTACCTTTCCCACCACCACCCTGCCCAAGTCCCTGGTACAATTTGGGCAACAGTACAAATTAAAAGGCGTATTAACCATTGAACCGTCAAAATATGGCAATAAAAAAGAACAGGCTATCCAAATACATGCAAAACACTCAAAAAGGCGTTGGGTGTTAAGAATTGGAGTTTGTCAAATTGGTTTCAATTGTCTAGAGGAACCCAAAGGCGGAGAAACCGTAAGTGGGCACCAAAGCCGGAAGTGTGGCAGGAGTCAGGGTGCAGAGTGGGCCACAGCGGCTGACTCTGCAGGCTCGGTCCTCAACCCGGAAGTGTGGCCAAACACGCATGCGCAACGCCTAGCTGGGCCACTCAAGACCAAGGGAGGCAGGAGTTCTTCCGGAAACAGTGAACAGGAAGTGTGGCAGTTTACCTGCCGAGCTGCAGACAGGCGCCATGGCGTCCTACGAGCAGGTCCAAAGGGGGCCCTTGAAGCTGAAAGGCGTTGCAGAGGTCGGCGTGACCAAGCGGTGAGTCCCGAAAGCCCGCGGGACTCCATCTTCTGCCCCTTAAGCCTTTTTCCGAGACCCCGGGCTCCTGCTCTCTGACCGCCCTCACTCCATCTCCTGTTTTCCCTCCCAGGAAGAAGAAAAAGAAGGACAAAGACCAGGCGAAACTCCTTGAAGCGATGGGAACGAGCAAAAAGAACGAGGAGGAGAAGCGGCGCGGTCTGGACAAGCGGACCCCGGCCCAGGCGGCCTTCGAGAAGATGCAGGAGAAGCGGGTGAGGCGGGTGGAAAGGCTGGGGGTGCCCCGCGCCGCGGGTCTGGGTCTCCGGGTGGGTGCTTAGGAAAGGCCCGGAGACTCGAAAACGGGAGTCCCGGGATGCTTGGAGGAGGGCGAGCGGTCAGAAATTATCTTAATTCCGGGGAGAAGATGCTGAGCAAGAGGAAGAGTCCGCGTCGGAGGGAGCTCCGACCACGGGAAGGACCTTCAGCCTGAGTGGACAGCAGAGGGGAGAGCTAGAGATGGCGTTGAAAGGAGCCAGAGCTGGAGACCGGGTTTGTCGCTCATTTGCCCTGTGACACTGGGCCAGTGACTCATCTTCTTTCCGTGCCCCCGTTTTCTCATCTGTAGGGGTCAAGACACGTAGGTTTTCCTAAGAGGAGTGGGAGCTTTGTGATGGCATGTAAAGCATTTGTCACTAGGTCTGGTATAAAGTCATTGCTCAGTTGATGTTAGCGGTTGATGTTAAATGGTCGTGCTCCCTGCCGTAAGTCACCACAAACTCTGTTCCCATGACGACTTTGTTGGCAGATTCAAATATGTTGTTTTTAGGTGGCTGTTAAGTTATTTCTCTAAATATTGATAAATGTGGGTGGTGGGGCATAGGAGGGGATAGATGAGCTTGGCCCTTATGCTGGGGGGAGGCAATAATAGGTCTAGGGCAGTGCTTCTCAACTGGGGGCCGTTTTGTCCCCCTACTTCCATTTCCAAGAAGTCATTTGGCAATGTTTGGAGACATTTTTCTTTGTCATAACTCAGGAGGGAAGCTGCTAGCATCTAGTGGGTGGAGGTCAGGATGCTACTCAACATTCTGCAACGCTCAAGATAGTGCCCCTACAGGAAAGAACGCAGTACCCAAAATGTCAAAGCACCAGGCTGAAAACCTCTAATCTTGGTCTGGGTGATTCCATCAAGTGACATGGGGAAAATTTTACTTTTTGCTGTCAGGCTTAATTCAGTAGTACAAAAAAAAAAAAAAGAAAGCGAGGAAAAAAGATGAGATGCACTGTCTTTGGGTTCCGCTCTTGGTGGTGTAACTCTGGGCACATTGGCTAAGCTCCCACACCTCAGTTTCTTCATCAGAAAAGTGGGGCTTAAGTCCCTACATCATAAGTTTTTGGTGAGGATTTAACAAGTGAATGCACTTAAATCCCTTCCCTAAGGTTATAATGAGAGGCAGGCTTGGGATATAACTCCTGGAGCAGGAATGGAGTGGGGAAGAGGCTAATGCAGCCTACAAAGCGATTGATTAATAGTGGCTTCTTAGAGGTGGGCAGTAATAGTGGAAGCTATGGAAGGTATCGAATTTGGGATAGATTTGGAAGGAAGGACAGCAGAATCAGCTGATGGATTGGGTGTGGGCTGGGAAAGAAGAATCAAGGATGACCAAGATTTTTGGCAGGAGAAGCTGGGTGAAGGAAGGTGCCATTTACTGAGATAGGAAGGGCTGTGGGTGAAGCAGGTTTCTAAAGGGAGGGATCAAGACCCTGGTTTTAGAGAAGTCAACTTTGAGGTCCCTTTTAGAAATCCAAGTGGAGAATTCTCGTGGAGGGTTTGACTTCTGAATCTGCAGTTTAGTGGAGAGGTGTGGACCCCAGATAAACATTGGGGACTTGCTGTAGAACTGGATGACCTCCTCTGAGGAGCAACAGTGACAGAGAAAAGGTATAAGGTCTGACCTCTGGTGATTAGAAGGTGGCAGAGAAGAAATTGCAAAGGATCTCGGGAAGGAGGAAAATCAGGAGAGTGTGTATCCTTAGGAGCCGAGTGGAGAAAGTTTTGGGGAGAAGGAATTGACCAGCCATATCATATCCTGCCAAGACGTCTTGTGGGGTAAGCTCTGAGAGCCTTTTGTTGGCATTTGGAATGAGGAGGAAGAAAGGCTGATTAAATGTAATATTGTATGTCAACTATAATTAAAAATAAAATTTAAAAGGAAAGCTGGATTAGAGTGGATCCACGAGAGGGTGGGGAAACGCAGAGGTGGAAACCAGGAATAGAAATGACTCTTAGAAGATTTACTCTCTAAGGGAACAGAAAAATGGGTCCCATGGAACTGGAGGCGGTAGAAGGTCAAGGGAAAATTTTTGTTCTTGGCATTTAAAACGAGCAGTGCTCTTGAAGGTTTTGATTGACCAAGGAGAGAGAGAGAAGGGGCGGATGAGAGAGAAGGGAGAAGGTGTGGGCAAAAGCTAGGTACAGTTGGGCAATGCAGATTCCCTTGTGGAAGGTGTTTCGTCGAGTGCAGGGAGCATGAAGGCTGGATCGAGTGCAGGGCCCTTGGGGTATGGCCCTGGCCTGGAAGAAGGGATCAGGCCATCAGCTATGTGCACTCTGGTCCTTATTTTCTGTGTGTGAAGTGGAGATGGTGACAGCACCCAAGATACCCTGTGAACCTGATTCATGGAGTTAGGGAGAGAGAAGGCAGAGCCCCACCAAGGGCCTGGCATTGGTGACAGCTGGTGAGGTCAGCGCGGCCTCTTATGGGAAGACATGAGCCTCACGTAGCAGGAAGAGAGGCAAGGACAGACACTTGAGAGGGAGGATCAGCCAGGTGGGAACTGACTGGAGGTAGAAGGAGATCAGGCAGCAAAGGAGGTGAGGGACAGGTGGGAGCAGCCAGGTGGCAGCTGACAGTATTATCTTATGTTTGTAGATTGACCGTGCTCAGCTAGGTGGTTCTGCTGACCTTACTTAGAGTTGCTGCAGTCAGCAGCTGGGGCTGGAGGCCCAACTAGACTGAAACATCCAAGATGGCTTTGCTGTCACATGTCTGATGCCTCAGTGTTCCTTCCATGGCCTCTCTCCCCATATGTCATCTCACCCTCCAGGTCCTTTCTTTCCACTAAGGTCATCAGACTTCCTGCATGATGGCTGGCTTCCAGGGGCACAAAGCAAAAGATGCTAGCTTTCCTTACGGCTTCAGCCCAGCATTGACACTACTTTCTGTTAAGTAAACTGAGACACAGGGCCCGCCCAGAGTCAGTGTGGCAGATGACTGCGCAAGGCCATGAAACCAGGCAACGCAGCTTCCGGGTGTACAGGGAGGGCCGGGCCACCAAAGTGAGGGCCACAGTCACCCAGTTACTAAGGGTAGAACCAGGTATAGCCCCAGGTCTGTCTGGCTCTACATCCCACGCTCCTAACTCTTAACCAGGTACATTCGGGTGTTGGGAATGAGGGGTGGGACAGGTTGTGGTGGTGCTGGATGCATATTCCAGAGTCACTTGTGAAGGGGATTTGGATCTTGCAGCCCTCCTGGCAGTGTCACGCAAGCACCTTCTACGTGCCAGGTCCTTTCCTCATTTATCGTCCTTCCTCAAACCCCATCTGGGACTTTTTTTTCCTGCAAGATGAGATTTCTGTCAATTGCCCAAGGAAGCAGGAAGCACTTGTACAGCTCCCAGCAGTGTCTACCCAAGTCAGTGCTAGTACATTTCCTGCCACTCAGACCAAAGGGCAGCTGACCTGGGTTTCTGGGGGGATGTGTTGTAGCCAAGTGTCTGTCGGATCAGCCTGAGTGCAGCGGAGGGAACTGAGACCGCCAGCAGTTTTAGGTGTGAGAACCAGGCCGGCTAGGGCTCCCATCTTCCATCTTGTGCTGGTCTGGGCTGTGTTGAACACGTGACTCACCTGCATTTCTCTCCTCTCTTCAGCAAATGGAAAGGATCCTGAAGAAAGCATCCAAAACCCACAAGCAAAGAGTGGAGGTAAGTCACATGCCCAGTGCAGGAGGCTGAGCCACGTAAGTCCCAGCTGAGCCCAGAGGCAGAGGATCCATTGGAATGTCAGCCGGGAGGGGGTTTACCCAACCTCTTTGTGGTCATTGAAGAGAGATGGCAGCGTTCTGACTGCTGTAGGGCCTGGTAGCGTGGCTCTGAGAGGAGAGGGCTCACTGAGGGGAGGCAGGGTGTGGAGTAGTGCGGGCGGGTAGTGCTACATATCGTTGCATGGTGCTGTGCTGATGTGGGCTTTCTCTTCGGCTTCCCTAGGACTTTAACAGACACTTGGATACACTCACAGAGCACTACGACATTCCCAAAGTCAGCTGGACGAAGTAGCCTCCCCACCTGGGCTATGGAGTGACACCTTGGGGAAACAAGGTCAAGTTGGGTTATATTTGGTGCCTGTGGTATTTTTAAGAAACATTCTTTTATACACACCATGGCGTCTCCTGCTGAGACAGTGCTTTTCAAAGCAGTGTGCCCTCATTCTGGAACTTGATTAAAGTAAGACTATCCTTTTGCTCCATGTTAGTTTCTCAAGAACACATTGAAGATGAAACTTTGTAGTTTGGATTGGAAATTATTGAGAGTTTACCCAGAGATTAAGGTTATTTCTGTTGCATCTAACTCATTTTGACATCCAGCCAGCTATCTTTGTCTGGATGAAACTGACTTCAGAGGAGGAGCTGCAATGTGCAGACACGCATGGAGCCCTGCATGTGGGGCCCTGCATATGCTGCCCTTTTGAGCTCCCTCTAGCTTGGGGCTTATGCTGTTCCCTCCGGGGCCCAGGGAAGCCACTTGCAGCTTGGTGGCCTTCAGATTGCTTCCTCAGCCACCTGGCCAGGGAGAATAACCACCCAAGGCAAGGATGGAACGAATGCCTTGTCCCTTTCTGAGCTGAGCTGGTGGCTGGCATGCAGCCTGTTCCCCCAGTATCCCCGTTCGAGACATGTCCAATGGGTGTTGCCATGGCAGACATTGCCAATCGAGTACCGCATTCTTTGTAATGGAACCCAGACACTGCCTGCCTCACTACCCTCAACCCTGGGCTCCAAGTAGCCCCCTGTGTTTATTCATAGTTGGCACATACATGATACCTATGTGGCATTCCTGGCCTAAGGACACCGCTTGGTGACGGGACCAGGACAGAGCCTTAGCACAGACAGACATGGGTGCATTCAAAGGGGAGGACCCAACTTCCAGTGCTGGAGAGCCAGGATCTGTGAGGGCCTGTATGTCCCCACTGCATGAGAATCAGACTGCATATGCTCCTGGGACAAATGGTCTCTGTTGATAATAGATCTAAAAGAATAACAAAGTCAGAAGAGAAAATCTGAAGTATTGGTTTTGCAGCTCTCACATGTGAACTGCAGAATAAAACAAAAACCAGTTATTAAATATAAGTCTGAGTGTCTTAATTATAGGCTGTTTATCACTAAAAACACTGCCTTTGAATTTATTGCACATGAAAAATATGCGTACTACAAAACTACTGTTTGCCCTCAATTTGGAGAAAATTGGATGACATGTTTCCACCTGTGGTTCGAAACCCACCTAAAAGAGGTGACATACTCTCATTAGCAGTGGGTCCTTTGGGCAGACGCCCCCATTGCCTTGTGGAAAGTCACATTCAGATCTTTTCTGTTCATGAGCCAGCAGTTGGGGTCTGTGAGCATGATGTGCTGTGGAAAGTCAGTATGGTGGAAGATAAATATTCCAATTCTCCCTGCCTAACAAACCGCTCCAAAACGGGTGTCGTTTAAAAACCATAGAATTTCTCTCTTCACTATTCTGTGGGTTGGTTGTGCTCAGCCAGGTGGGTCTTCTGCTCCATGTGGAGTTTAGTTCATTTGTGTAGCTGGGTCGACTTGCCCAGAGCCAGAAAGTCCAAGATGGCATCTCATTCTCCAGAATCTCTCCCCACACAGGCTATTTCATTGCTCAACACAAGTCACATCAAACTCAGTCTGGGCGGGAACTACTCTAGGGCATGAACAACAGGAGACATGGTTTATTGGGAGCCGTCACTGTTACAGCCTACCACAGTGGCTCTCAAATTCTGATATGTTAGACTCGGGGAGCATTAAAAACCACTGACACTGCCTGGAGTGGGGTTCAGTCATTGAGATTTTTCAGAGCTCCCCAGGTGACCCTAATATACGGCAAAGTTTGAGAAACCCTGATCTACCACAGTAAAGTCTTTTCTGAGATGTTGCAGAGGCTAAATCTGGCTTATACTTAAATATAAATGCCAAGGATGAAATTCAGATGTGGCTCTGAATTTCCCCACATAAGGAGCAAAGGACATTACAAATAGTTTATGTGTAAAGTGTTTACTGTGACAGTCCTCTTGGCACTTAGGAGTCTGATTCCTGAAAAAGACGTTTGTCCTCCCAGCCCCTGTGATACTGTATTAAATATCTAAACGCCCAGAGCAAGCTTGAAAATGTTCCATAATGAGAGACATCCCCTCTCCTGGCTGGTTTTTCTTTTTGCCTTATAGGTTTTGGCTTTTTAATTAAAAACAGACATTTTCTAACACTGCCATAAACTGGGCAAAGTATGAGGGTAGGTGCAATAGGGTTTCTTACAAGAAAACTCAAAAAGCCTCTCTTGGCTGCTTTGTGCTAGAATGCTTCCAGCCCAGGATTTACTTAGCAGTGCTCGAATATTCCAGTGTTCTTGTCTGGATTTTCCTGCACTTTCATCTCTATCCTAAGCAGAGGACATATTGCAAAAGCCACCTTTCAAAACCCCAGACAGAGATAGGAGGGAAGCTCAAAAGAGAGTAAATGGTTCTGATATTGCAGGGTTGGGATCCCCAAGGCATTGTGATGGCTTATTGGCACAGAATGCAGGCATTGCTCCACAGCCCAAAAGTTCATGAAAGCAAATGAGATACCATTCAATAGATTAATCGGGTCACGATTTGCATTACCTACAATTGAAGCTGGGCCTGATTGGGACCTCTGTAATAGAGGCCTTGCAACGTCCCACCTTTCCTTGACCAATATATAGCTTAAAAATAGATCATCCCCCTGCGGCTTGAGCTCAGAAAGTACCCTGTCCCACCCAGTTCCCTCCCTGTTTTAGAAAATTACCCTGAAATTTAGGATTAATACCCTTAGGCTTATTGATAACATTCTCATTGGTCTACTGGGCTACTCCCATTTTTTTCCTAGGTTACTGAGTCCACCACCAGAGATTCATGTTGCCAGAGGGAAGGCTTCTTGCAGACCCCCAGAACTTTCACGTAATCTCTAGAGGAACGCCCAGATTTTCTCTTAAATACCCCAAGCTGGTCTGAGAATATTAAGCAATTTTTGGAGGTGTTAACCCGCTGCCTTCTCAGACCACCGGTGCTCTGATAATAAATGATTATTCCAGAACCCAACTCCTGTGTAGGTCTATTGGTTGAGCTAGCCGTGCACGCAGGTGGAGTCCTGGACTCGGTTGGCCCTGGGTCTGGGAGGCACTCTGAGTTCAAGCCGCAGAGGGAAGGCAGCCAGGATGGGGGCAGGGCATCCCGGAGGCATTCTGAGTTCTGGGGGCCCAGCCGGGCCCTGCTTCATCCCCAGTGGCCACTAATTAAAGAACTAAAACCCGTGGTTTTCAGATCATTCCAGGCAATAAACAGGCACACTTGCTCACGAAAGTTGACAGTGACAGGCGACGCTGTCCACCTAGCTCCTGTTGATAAGGGTTGATTGCTATTCAGAGTTGTTTGCCCTCTTTCCAAGTAACCACCACCTTACTCCTCCCCATAAACCGCATCACAATTGGTGACTGCATATTTTTTTCATACACTCTACCAAAATAGGAGTTTCACAGGGCTGGGCCCCATGTAGGATCAACCACTGGGACCTCTCACCTAACTTGGTTCACACGAGAGGGTTTCCAGCTATCAAGGCTTCGTCGCCCATCTGGGTAGTTAGAGGGTGCCCTGTATCAGTGAGCTCCAACAGCCCCGACCCTATGCGCCTTACTTCCGGGATGCTTTCCGAACAGAAAATAACGTCACATAGGGCGTACTACGCCTGCGCACATTCCGCCCTGCGCCTGCGCATTCCTAGTAGCTCCTCCCCCGACCGGACATAACGGTCCGCGCGCGGCTCCCCGGACCGGAAGTGGAGGCGAACCGTCGCGGGGCGTGCCTGGCCTTCCTCAACGCGCGGCAGTCCCCGCTGTCGCCGCCGCCCTCGGCTATTGCCGAGGCTTCCCGCAGCCGCCATGTCCGCCAGTGCTGTCTACGTGCTGGACCTGAAGGGCAAGGTACGGAGGGCTCCCCACCCTCCCCGTTGCCAGGCTGCCGGCGGGGACCTCGCCCTTGGGGACCCACCCTGTTGCTAGGCAGCCGGTCAGTGGGACCCACCCTGGTCCTAGGCAAAGAGACCGTTAGGTCTCACCTGAGGGTCCCATCCTTTTGCTGGGTTACCAGGCTGCCGTCTCTGGTCTGCGAGACCTGCCTTGTTGCTAGGTAACCGGCCGCACGACCCCGCTCCCCCAGTGGGCCGGAAGCTCAGGCCTTCTTGGGGGCTGCGGAGGCGGCGGGCAGCATCTAGCTTCTAAGCCAGGCCTTCCGGAGGCAGCGGCTTCCCGACCCTTGGCCGGACGGAGGTGGCAAGGCGTGTCGGGGCCAATGTGCCTTCTGGGAGCACAACCGCTTCTGTTTATCTGGCTATTTCTCTGTGCTGGTCTGTATGAATTTCTTAATGTTCGTTGTGACATTAAGTTACAAAGGTTAGGTGAGGTGGGTGGTGGGCGAGCCATTTTACAGGAGTGAGAAACTGAGGCATGAAGAGGTTCCATAACCCGCCTAAGGTCGTACCCCTCACAGAGATGTGGCAGGTTTAGGAGTCGAACCCAGAATCATTTGTTCATTCAGCTGTTAATTTGAGGAGCACCTCCTGGGTGCCAGGCAGGGTGCTAACCCTTAGGCCATCTTGAGCAAAGTCCGAGTCAGGTGCTGTCCCTCTGGAGCTCACAGTCTGGTGAGGGAGGGCACAGTGATCTCAGAAAGCACAAATAAATGTAGATTGCAATGGTTTTGCAGTGAAGAGACAATAGGGAGAGTCAGCCTCAGCTGGTGTTCAGGGAGGGCTTCCTGGAGGGAGTGATAAATCAGACTGAGACATGAAGGAGCAGTTGAACATAACTAGGGCTCTTGAAGCCTTTCAAAAATGGGTTGCTGCCTTTCCTGGATGGAAGGCAAGTGAATCTCTGGCCTCTTACAACTGGGAGCAATGAGAACAGGTCCAACAACATTAAACTTTAAGTCCCACATCGATCAGTGAGATCCGTGAGAGAACACCTAAGCCCAGTGGGTGTTGGGCTTAGGTGGGGCAGGCAGGAGTTAGCTCAGAAGCAGGGGAGAGTGAAGTTGGAAGTGGCTGCCCCTTCCTGCCCAACTCCCCACCCCCGGTACTTTCCCAGAGTCCCTTGAGTGGGTTGCCTGCCTTGGATGCCACCCAGAGTCAACAGCCTGTGAGTCCCAGTGTTGGGCTTCCGTCCATAGCCTTAGAGGTAAAGAATGATACAAGGTACGCAAGGTGGGTGCAGTGTTTCCTGAGTCCTGGTAGCACATGTTCTTGCTTCCACTGTGGCCACCATGTCCCAAGAGGTCCCACAGGCTTCCTGGCACAGCTCACTTGTTCCTTCAACAAACGTTTCAGCAGCACCCAGCATGCACCAAGCCCTGTGCTGACTATCTCACTGTTACTGTGGTGTTAGGGCTGAGGTCAAAACTCATCTCTGCTGCTCAGTGGTGTACTTGGGCAAGTGCCTTCACCCCTCTGAGCCCACTGTCCTTGCTAGTTCCCCTGGGCCTGGAGGTCTGGCAGGGGGGTACATGGATCCAGATGGTCAGATCCAATTAGCCACATGGGCATGAACAAAACCCCAGGTAATGGAATTACCTAAACTCAGTTTTGGTTGAAGAAGTGGTTACAAAATGCTTCCTGGAAAAGCTGGAAAGGTGATCAGGTGGCAGTCAGGTGAACAGGTAGGCGTTGCAATGGGCCCAAGGGGTGAGGAGCAGCCGAAGTCCTGGGTAACACGAGCCTGGAGGGTGGTGCCAGGAGGACTGTGGCCGTTGAAGATGTCCAGGCAGGAGTGAGGTCCATAAGGGGCCATTTTGATCCCAGGAAGGAGGAGCCACCAAAAGAAGATTATAGCCCAGGAGAAGCATGGCCAGTCGGCCTTGAGGGACGCTCCCGAGCAGTCACGGGCTTCCCTCCCATTTTCAGCAACCATCACGTCATTTATTATTCCACTCCCCATTCCCCACGGAGCTCGTGATTTGCAAGTTTGCCTCTAGCGCAGACTGCATTTAATCCAAAATAAGGTCATGGCACATGAAGAAATACATGATCACGTGTCTGTCTGCCAACCAGAGCCTCTGATCGCCAGGGAATCCAGTGTGGCCACACTTAGCTGATAGTAAGCTCTCCCCTTACCTTCCTTGCTTCTCTGCAGCTTCTGACACCACTCCCACTGTCAGCGGGCTTCCGCTGGCTCCAGGTGGCTGCACTCTGTTTGCCTCCTGTTTCTCTCAGTGGTTGCAGGTCCCTCCTCCCCTGGAGATGTTGGCCCATCAGGCTTGGGCCTACGTATGCCTCCTGTCTGTCTTTTCCTCAGGCTGGCTTTGATTCATGTCAGTGTGCCAGTGACTCAAATTTGTACCATAGTCCAGAGCACTTATCTGGAGACCCACTGGCCTCTGGGACACAGTGGAGGTCCCACAACCACTGCAAACTTGGCATTTCCCAAAATGAACTCCCGCCATCCCCAAAGCTGCTCTCTCTCCATTTCAGTGAGTGATGCTGCCATCCCTGGGACTGCCTGCATTAGAGACCTGACCATTAGCCTGGCCTCCTTTTTAATCACCTTTTTTTTAAAGATTTTATTGAGGAAGGGGAACAGTACTTTATTGGGGAACAGTGTGTACTTCCAGGATTTTTTCCAAGTCAAGTTGTTGTCCTTTCAGTCTTAGTTGTGGAGGGCGCAGCTCAGCTCCAGGTCCAGTTGCCGTTGCTAGTTGCAGGGGGTGCAGCCCACCATCCCTTGCGGGAGTCGAACCGGCAACCTTGTGGTTGAGAGGATGCAATGGTTGCGTCCAACCAGCTGAACCATCCGGGAGGCAGCTCAGCTCAAGGTGCTGTGATCAATCTTAGTTGCAGAGGGCGCTGCCCACCATCCCTTGCAGGAGTCGAGGAATCGAACTGGCAACCTTGTGTTTGAGAGCCCACTGGCCCATGTGGGAATCGAACTGAGCACCAACCGCCTGAGCCACTGGGCCGGCCTTTTTATCACCTTTTTATCCACGTTCACTGCACAGACATTTCCTGAGCAGCTACCATGGGCCAGGCTCTGTTCTGGATGGTGGGACATAGCCGTGAACAAAACAGTAGTGATCACTGTTCACAGGGAGTGTTAGACTCTGATAGAAGTGACAGGAGGTAAATGAGGATACAAATAAATGTACAATGTAGCCATGGCGTGGGCAGTGAGCGAAAGGTCGGGTCGAGGACAGATCTCTCAGCTACATCAAGCAGGAAAGATTTCTTGGAGGAGGTGCCATTTGAGCCGAGTCTTGAGAAATGAGAAGAGCCAGGCCAGGGCATTCTGGGCAGAGGGAACTGCATGTACAAAGGCCCTGAGGCAGGAGCAGATGTGGATTGCTCAGAGACCAGTAAGGGAGCCAGGATGGCTGGACTGGGGTGAGCCGGGGAAGCATGGATGGAGAGGCACTGTCATGGCCGTGAAGAGCCGGACGGCCATGGGGACAGACTTGCAGTTTGTTCTCTGAGGGGAGGCAGGGGCAGACAGCAGTTTCATGGGAGAAACTGATCTGACTTTTGTGTAAGAAGACTCTTCTTGCTCTTTGTGGGGAAGGAATTGTGGGTCAAGAGCAACACCTCAATGTTGCCTGCCTCCTCCAGCCTTTGTCCTCTCATCTGGGACCCAGCTCCAAGGCCATCCTCACTTCACCCAACCAGTGCTCCCCCCTCCCGCCGTGCCCTCAGCCATGCTGGCCCCTCTGCCTATATCCTGCCTGTCCCCTCAGGCCTCAGTTTGAAGGTCATGCCTCCAAGGAGACCCTCAGTTCCTCCCAAGCAAGTGTAGAGATCTTATTTGTCTTGGTCACCTGTGTGTCCCCAGGCCCAGCACAGTGCCACCTTAGAGGGACACATGGTGCATGCGTGTTGAGTGAGTGGACCTCTGTGCATTCCTGGGGAGAGCAAATAAATTGCTCCCTGCTCTTGGAGCACTCTGGGGGTCCAGGGGCTCCATGTCAGTGGCAGCCCCCAAAAGTGGATACCTGGGGAAGAAGGTGGGCCTTGGGAAGCCCAGGAAAACAAGGTGTGCGGCAAGCAGAAGTGGCCCTGCAGGGGTGAGAAGTGGAACTAGAATCCTGACTCAGCTTTGCTCACTTGTGAGGCAGGCACGTGGCACCACCTCTCTGGACGTCACAGTCCATCTCTGTGAAAATAACAGTCATATCCTCCTGGCAAGGAGTGCATGGAGCACATGTGAGTCCTTCAGCCGGGGCCTGCTCCAGGTGCCAGAGAGCTTTCCTACTGGGTGCTGGGTCCCTAAGAGGCCTGAGTCTCAGCAGGAAGAGGGCACAAGGTCCCTTGCCCACAGCCTACGAAAGAGAAACTAGGAAGGGAAGATGTTCACTCACTCTCATTTTCATTCTCACTCCCACTCCCGGCTAGAAACAAAGACAGTGATGTGTTTTCTGAAACTGCAGGTTCTGAGGCAGGCGGTTCCCAGGTTGGCCAGCTCAGTGATGGTCTCAGTGCGTTGCTAAGTCCTGCAGCTGGCTGTCCACGTGGGCCCATGAGAGTGGCAGCAGCTGCAGGCAGCTTAGGCTGCCAAAGCCTCAACCCTCCTTTTGATTCCTTCAGGGAGGGGTAACTTACATGTGACAAACTGGCTTATTTAAACCGTTGAGTTTGAGGAGTCAGTCATTGTATATATCCAGGAAGCCATAAGCACACATCTGTCATTCCCGAAAGGTTCCTCATATCCCTTGTGTCCAGCCCATCCTTGGGCAACACTAATGTGTTTTCTGTCACCATTTCCCAAGATTTTATAAAAGGGGACTCCTGCAGCATACGCTGTCCATGGTCTGGTTTCTTTCACGCGGCCTAGTCATCCTTCTTGGTGCCGCGTGTGACGGGTCGCTCCTCTCCATGGCTGAGGGGTGACCCATGGTGTGGATGCGCACGGTTTGTCTATTCACCTGTTGAAGGACATTAGCATTCTCTCCAGCCTGGGTCCATTTAAAATAAAGTTGTGAACATTTCACATCTGAGTCTTTGGACGTGTGGTTTCATTTCTCTTGTAAATACCTAACAGAGAAATGGCTGAGTCATAAGCTGGTTTAGCTGTGTGAGAACCTGCCAAACTTTACGAAAGTGGTTGTCCCATCCTGCGTTCCCATCGGCGGTGGACAAATGTTCCGGATGCTGTGTTTCCAAACCCACAGGCTGTGAAAGAGAGAGACCAGGAGAAGGGCTTGTCTTCAGGCCACAGGGGGTTCTAGCAGATGTGGGCACTGAGCAGCATCCCCTGAACAGGCGCCCGGTCACAGGCAGAGGAGCAGGGGGAGTCAGCACAGGAAAGGCTCTGAGAAGGTCTGCAGTGAGAGCCTACGGGACGTTGTTGCTCTTGGTGTCTCCTGAGCAGTTCAGTCCTGGGCCCTGGGCCCACATCCCTTCCCAGCTTCCCCTGCAGAGAACCCCGCTGCCCCTGGCATGTCTCACCCCCCACCCTAGGCACTGAAAATGAAAGCTGCTTCCCACCCTTCCGCCCCCACCCAGGTGCTCATCTGCCGGAACTACCGCGGCGATGTGGACATGTCGGAAGTGGAGCACTTCATGCCCATCCTGATGGAGAAGGAGGAGGAAGGCATGCTGTCGCCCATCCTGGCTCACGGTGGGGTCCGCTTCATGTGGATCAAGCACAACAACCTGTATCGTATCCCAGGGGAGCTCCCAGGGGACCCCTTTGTGGGCATGTACGTGGGCACCCACACATGCAACCAAGAGCTGCCAGCACCTGCCCTGGCCTGGCCCAGAGCTGCCTTGGGCACAGCGGGGCCAAGAGGCCCAGCCCTGCCATCCTGGAGCTCCTTGCCACCTGAGGAGATGGGCGGAGAACCCATGATGACAAGGGTGGTGGGTGTTAGGAGAGGGAGGTGTGTGATGGGGACGGCCTCTGGTCTGGGGATCCATTAAGGTTTCCCTGAGGAGGTGACATCCTGGAGGAGACCTGCAGGAAGGCAAGAGGTCTGCCAGCCAGAGGAGTGGGTGGGCCCCAGGAGCGCTGGGCCTGGGCGAAGGCTCTGCAGGCGAGAGGGAGGCTCAGTCCAGAAGCTGCAGTGGGGGAGGCACGGAGAAGTGGTGCACGGTGGGAGTGACTCACCAGGGTCTCGTGGGACCTCACCTTAAGTGATAGGAAGTGAACAGCTGGGTGGGGCTGGGGAAGGTGGTGACCCAGGCCTCTGAATGCTCCTTAACTGTGGCTGCCATGCAGTGGTTGCCACCTCCAAGAAGAATGCATGTGTGTCACTTGTGTTCTCCTTCCTCTATAAGGTGGTGCAGGTGAGTCAAGCCACAGGGGCCCCGGAAGGGTGTTGGTCACCCTGGCTCTGCTGTGTGCCTTCCCTTACCATCCACCCAAGGGCTGCAGCATTCCCAGGGAGTTCTGAGACTGAAACCCCAGGAAGTGGGATAGGGGGGCTCCAGCTGCCCTGTGTGTGGGCTTCTGTGGCCTTGTTTGCCCCCCACTGTCCTGGTGAGGGGAGGAAAGTGAACAGGAGAAGGTGGGGCTCAGAGCAGGGGTGTCCCCTGACCCTGGGAGGAGCAGGTATGCCCCCCAGCTGACTGTGGAAGGGTGGAGGTTGGCCAGCTGAGAGTCAGGTGTTGGGGAGGTGAGGTAACCAGGAAGAGGGCCGAGCCACGCTCTGCTCAGAATCTCCCAGGGGCTCTCAAAGCATTGGCCTGCTGGGGCATGCCGTGGAGAGAGCTCGCACACAGCAGGCCCAGGCTGGCAGCACGTGCAAAGGCCCTGGGGCAGGAGTACATGTGGTGTAGTCAGGGGACATGGGGCAGGCCAGTGTGCCCAGGACAGGGAGTGAGGGGCAGAGTGGGACAGCTCAGTAAGGTGGGTGAGACTGGACCACAGGTGGGGGTGTGGAGAGGCACGTGAGGCCTAGTGAGGAGTTCAGATTTTATTCCAAGTATAATGAGCAATGGTGGAGGGCTTTAAGCAGGAGACTGCCAAGACCTGATCTGAGTTAAGATAGTCTCTGGCTGCCGAGCAGAGAAAGAATACGAGGGCAGCAGGGAGGCCGGTGAGGCTGCTGAAGCTTCCAGAAGAGAAATGGAGGGCCTGGCTGAAGTGGAGGCTGTAAGGTTGACAAAAGTGGAAAATTGGACCGCGGAGGTCTGGAGTGGGCCCAGGAAAGCTTTCGTACCTGAGGAGCACCTGTGCTGAACCTTGGGGAGTGGGCTGTCTGGCAGAGGGTGTGCGGGGAGGAGAGCAGTACGTGAGCCTTCAGTGTGGAACGGCGGTGCTTTCCGAGGCAGGGCCTGGGAGCGGGGAAGTGGGAGGAGGAGGTTCTTCTCCCTGGAGTGTCTGGCAGCTCCTCGCTGCTTTGGTGCGCTTCCTTTGGTATCAGTGCTAATGAAACGTTTCTTCCTTGGCATGCCTTCCTTGAGCCGGTTGAAATGGGAAAGATGCGTCTGCCTGCACAGCTATACAGACGGGCAGCTCAGGGGGGCCGGCGAGTCTGAGAGACCACTTATCCTGTCCCCAGTGGCTCTTGCTCCTCACCCGAGTCGCTTCTGACTCAGGCCAAGGGTGACAGTTACCCTGGGGATTCAAGAGAAGCTGGGAAGGGGCCCAGGCCTGGGCGCGTCTGTCAGGGAGGGGAGGAGAGCAGGCCACAGGAATGGCGAGGCTTCTGACCAGGCCTCAGAGGACGCCTGCGCAGCCCCCAGCCTGGTTCCCAGGTCTCAGGCAGCCACACTGCTGCCCTCGTTGCCTGAAGTCAAAGGCCTAGTCCCTCCGTAGCAGTTGCCACACCTGGACATGGGCAGATGCAGCTTGTGGGCAAAAGGGCTGTTGTCTGTGGGCTGCGGGGTGAGAAGGGCAAATGGATTTGTGCAAGTGTTCACCCCTTGCCCCTCCTTCCTCGCCCCCGTCCGCCTGCCCCCGCCGCCAACCCCACAGGTGTTTTCAGAGTACTTCAAGGAGCTGGAGGAGGAGAGCATCCGCGACAACTTCGTCATCATCTATGAGCTGCTGGATGAGCTCATGGACTTCGGCTACCCCCAGACCACCGACAGCAAGATTCTGCAGGAGTGAGTGTGCAGGCTGGGGGCGCGGGGGCCATGGCAGTGGGCCATTTGGGATCCTTTCCCACACAGCTTCCCTGCGTGGCACGAGCACTTTCCTGTTACTAGGTCTTTATATTTCATCCATGAAGGCGCACGAAATGCCTGGTGGTTAGGAGTCACCTGCCTTTCTTTTTACTGTCACAAAGGAGGCTGTTATTTAAAAAAAATCTTCCTTCTCCGGAATCCTGCCCTTCAAAATAAAGGCCACCGTGGATTAAGCACTTCTTATGCCCTGGGCCCTCTGTGAGCCTCCTACAGTCACTTGAGTGACACTCTGAGTTGCTGTCTCCCGTTGTACAGGGGAGCAAAGGAACTCTCAGGGAAGCCATGGGACTTGCCCCTGTCTCATGCCTAGTGCTCCCCAAGTGGGAGCGGGGTCACCAAGTTACTTTCCAAGGGGGCCAGTCTCCTCTGCATGCCAACACTGGTTTTCCTCACTACCAGTGACCCCCGAAATGAATGCTCCATGCTCATTGTAACTTGAGTTTGTTGGGTTTTTGGAAATCGTAAGATGTCCTTGAATCACACAGCCCCAGGTGAAACCAGAGCCTGCCTTTTCTGGAGCCTTCTACAGTGTGGGGCTGTCTTCAGGAATGTCACTGTCTGAGCTCCTTAACTCTGAGCGTGGTCCCCCAGGTACATCACTCAGGAAGGCCACAAGCTGGAAACGGGGGCCCCACGGCCTCCAGCCACCGTCACCAATGCCGTTTCCTGGCGGTCCGAGGGCATCAAATACCGGAAGAATGAGGTCTTCTTAGACGTCATCGAGTCAGTCAACCTCTTGGTAGGTTCCCTTTTCTTTGTTTTTAAAAAATGTTGTCTTCTCCATGATTGTTGTAAAGGCAAGTAGACTTTTAAAAGTAGCAAAGCCCTGAGAACTATTCAGGTCCCGTGTGGTAGCACATCAGCAAGATTCAGTTTGGACCACTCACTGCAACGCGAGCTTGTTTTATCTTCATTAGCTTTTGTTCTTATTTAGAATCAACACATGCGCATTATTTTAAAAAGACAACAGTATATACAGTTAGAAAGTGAAGGGCTCCGCGATCAGAAAGACCACCACGCTGAGAATTCATTGTCGTCCTTTGGGACTTTATTCTATAGACACACAAACCTAACGTTTCTGTAAAACTGAGAGCATAAGATGTTCTCCTGCAACTTGGTTTTGTTTTGTTGTTGTTGCTTTGCTGTTTTGTATGTCTTCTTTTTTTTCCTTTACTTTTATTTTTTAAATTATGACCAGGTAAAATTGACCTATGAATTTTAGAGTATGTCCAGACTTGTGTACCCATTACATTCTCAGGATACTGAACGGCTCCATTACCTCACAGACTTCCCCTGTGCTGCCTCATGGCGGTCACACCTTCCCGCCTGTCCCCAAACCCTGGCAACCACAGATCTGCTCTCCGACAGTATAGTTTTGTTTTTTTGAGGTTGTCAAATGAGTGAAATCCTACCGATGTGACCTTTGGAGTCTGGTTTCTTGCTCTCAGCATATTGCCTTTGAGAGTCATCCATGTTGCTCCATTTTATCGAAAGTTGGTTCTTCATATATTTATTTATATTTTCTATTCTGAACCACAGTGTGTTTATCTGTTCACCCACCGAAGGACATTGGGTTGTTTTCCAGTGTTCAGCAATTGTGAATAGCGTTGCTATGAACATTTCGTGTACAAGTTAATGTGTGGACAGAAGTTTTCATTTTTCTAGGGCAAATACCCAGGGGGATTGCTGGGTCATATGGTTAAGTGTATATTTAACTTCATGCGACACTGCCAAGCTGGTTTCCATTGTGGCCACACCATGTTGCATCCCCACCGGTAACATCTGAGAGTTCTGGTTGCTCCACATCCGTGATGAGTATTTTTATTGTTGTCATTCTAATATGTATGTAGTGGTATCTCATCTTGGCTTTAATTTGCATTTCCCTAGTGGCTCATGACGTTTAACATCTTTTCATGTGCTTCTTTGTCACCCATAGGTCCTCTTTGGAGAAGTGTCTCTGTGTCTTTGGAGCATTTTTAAATTGGGTTGTTTGTTTTCTGATTGTTGAGTTTTGGAAGTTCTTTATATATTCTGTATGTAAGTCTTTTGTCAGGTATGTGATTTGAAAATATTTTCCCCCCATCTGTCATTTGTCTTTTCATTCTCTTGGCAGTGTCTTTCACAGAGCAAACATTTTTAATTTTGAGAACGTCCAATTGATTGTGTTTTGGTGCGATGGCTGAAAAATTCATTGCCAAACCCAAGGTCATATAGATTTTCTCCTAAATTTTCTTCTAAAACTTCTATAGTTTTACTTTTAGGTCTGTGATCAATTTCAAGTTAAATTTTACATAAGGTATGAGGTCTAGATCCATCTTTTGCATATGGAATAATATTTTGTAGTTGTTTTATTATCACTTTTTTGAAGACTGTCCTTTCTCCGTTGAATTATTTTTGCATTTTTGTCAAAAATCAATGGGCCATATTTGTGTGAGTCTATTTCTGGGCTCTCTATTGTGTTCCATTGACCTATGTACCTATTCCTTCGCTAATACTGCACTGTCTTGATAACTAACTTTGTAGTAAATCTGAAAATCAGATAATGTGATTCTCCCAACATTTTTCTCTTTCAAAATTGTTTTAACTATTCAGTTCCTTTGTGTAGAACTTGAGAATCAGCCTGTCTATATCTATAAAAAATTCCTCCAGGATTTTGATTGGTATTGTATTAAGTAACTATTAATCAATTTTGAGGGGAAATTGATATCTTTAGTATATTAAGACTCATAACCCATGAAACAGTATATCTTTTTATATTTAGGTCATCTTTTATTTCTTTCATAAGTGTTTTGTAGTTTTTACTATGTACATGTTTTGTTAGATTTATACTTAAGTATTTCATTTTTTTGAAGCTATTATAGATTATATATTTTAAATTTTATGTAGAATTCACCAGTGAAATTATCTGAGCCTGGAGATTTCTTTTTAAGAATATTTTTAACTACAAATTTCAATTCTTTAAGTTATAGGACTATTCAGGTTTTCTGTTTCATCTTGGGTGAGTTTTGGTAGTTTGCTGTTTTCTTAAGAAGTTGGTCCATTCATCTAAGACATTGAGTTTATATGCGTAGTATTGTTTATAGTATTCCCTTATTATCTTTTTAATGTCTGCCGGCTCTGTACTGATATCCTCTCTTTCATTCCTGATATTGGTAATTTATGTCATGTTTCTTATTTTTTGTCAGTCTTGTGAGAGTTTCATCTATTTTATTAACGTTTACAAAGAATCAGGTTTATATTTCATTGATGTTTCTCTATTTTTGTTTTTAATTTCATTGATTTCTGCTCTTTAGTATTTCCTTCTCCATGATTTGGTTTTATTTTGCTCTTTTTTTTCCTAGTTTCTTAAGGTAGAAACTGAAGATATTGATTTGAAACCTTGTTTTCTAATATAAACGTTTAATGCTATAAATTACTCTCTAAGCACTGCTTTAACTGCATCCCACAATTGGTATGTTGGGTTTTCATTTTTGTTCAACATATTTTCAAATTTGTCTTGAGACTTCCTTTTTGATCCATCGATTATTTAATAAAAGTGTATTTGTTAATTTGTAAATGTTTGCAAATTTTTTTTAACATTGATTTTTAATTCCGTTATTATTTGAGAATATACTTTGTATAATGTCAACTCTTAAAAGTTTGTTAAAGTTTGTTTTGTTGTTTACAGTGAAAAATTTTTAGTTTTGGAATTAGCCAGCTGGACTCAATGTAGATGCTCCCAATTTTGTTGGCAACATCCAAAGCACCATAATCAGGAGCCAGTCGAACATATGCCCTCTTCTCTCCATCAGGCCTGATCAGGATGTTGACCTTGGCCATGTCAATGTCATAGAGCCTCTTCACAGCCTGTTTGATCTGGTGCCTGTGGGCCTTGACATCCACAGTGAACACACGTGTGTTGTTGTCTTCTATCTTCTTCATGGCTAACTCGTAGTTAGGGGGAATTTGATGATGGCGTAGTGGTCAAGCTTGTTTCTCCCGGGGGTGCTCCTCTGAGAATATTTGGGCTGCCTTCGGAGCCGCAGTGCCTTGGGCCTTTGGAAGGGGGTGATGTGCAGATCTTCTCTTATTTTTCATTTATTTATTTATTTTTGTGTGGCTGTGGATGCCTTCAGGACTGCTTTCTTTGCCTTCAAAAGCCTTTGCTTTGGCTTCTGCTTTGGGAGGGGCAGGGGCTTCCTTCTTCGCTTGTGGCGCCATCTTTCTGGAAAAGTTGTTAAGGTTTGTTCTCATGGCCCAAAATATCTCTCTTGGTGAATGTTCCGTGTACACTTGAGTAAAAAAGTGTATATTCTGCTGTTGTTGGGTGGAGTGTTCTTTAAATGCCAGTTAAATCCATTTGGTTGAAGGGCATTATTCAATTCTAGCAAGTCTTGCTAATTTTCTGTCTACTAGTTTTGCCCATTACTGACAGAGGAGTGTTAAAATCTCTAACTGTCACTGTGAATTTGTCTGTCTTTGCCTCACATGTTTTGAAGCTCTGCTATTAAGTGCAGACACATTTAATATCCTTATGTTTTCTTGGTGAACTCAGCCTTTTTTCATTATGTAATGGCCCTCTTTATTCCTGGTATTTTTTTTGCTGTGAAGTCTATTTTGCTATTAATATTGTCACTCTAGAGTTCTTTTGATTAGTGTTTACACGGTATATGTCTTTCTACCCTTTTACTTCTCTTTTTTAAATCCTCTTACTTTTAACTTCCCTACATATTTGAAATGAGTTTCTTATTGATAACATATAATAGGGTCATTTTTTAAAATCCATTTTGACAGTCTCTGTCTTTTAATTGATATGTTTAAAACATTTATACTTACTGTCACTATAAATTTTTTGGATTAAAGTCTGCTATTTTATTTGTTTTCTGCTTGTTCCCTCTGTTTTTCATCCCTTTGTTTTCCTATCTTTCTGTGGGTTACTTGAACATTTTTAGTATTCTATTTTGCTTGTTGTGGTTTTTACTGTATTTCTTTGTATAGTTTTTTTAGTGGTTTCTATAAAATACTTACCTTCTCACAGTCGACTTAGGACAGCATTTTACCACTTCGATTAAAATTTAGAATCTTTACTACCCATTTATGTTACAGTTGTCCTATGTATTCATCTATAGGCATTGAAACTCCATCAGACAATGTTAAAGTTTTTTGCTTTCGGTTGTTAAACATACTTTAAAGAACTCATGAAGAGGAGAAGAATAGTCTACCTTATTTACCCAGATATTTACCATTTCTGTTGTTCTTCCTTCATTCCTGATTTTCCAGGTTCCCTTCTGGTATCATTTCTCTTCCATCTAAACCTTATTTTAGCAATTCTTCTAGAAGAGGTCTACTAGCTACACATTCCCTTAGTTTTCCTTCCTCTAAGAATGACTTTATTTCACCTTCATTCCTAAAGGAGATTTTCACTGGATGTGAAATTCTGGGTTGACAGTTTTCTCTAAGCACCTTAAAAATGTTCTACTTCCTTCTGGGCTCCATGGTTTGTAATGAGAAGTCTAGTCACTAGTCTAGTTAGGGGAAAATCCTTCTTCCCCTATTGGCAACTCATTGTCTCTGGCTGCTTTCCAGATATTTTTTTTTCTTTTTTCTTTTTTTTTTTTTTTTGCTTTAGTTTTCAGCAGTTAGATTATGATGTGTCTAGGTATGCATATATTTGTGTTTTTAACATTTGGAATTTGTTTGACTTTTTGAATCTATAGGCTTATGTCTTTCACCAAACTTGGGATATTTTCATTATCTCCTCAAATTTGTTCTAATCAGTTCTCTTTTTTTCCTTCTGGACTCCAGTGATGTGAATGTTAAACATTCTGTTATTGTCCCATGAGTCCCCGAGCTCTGTTCATTTTATTCCATCTTTTCTTCTCTCTGTTGTTTTAGATTGAATAGTTTCCATTGATCTGTCTTCAAGTTCACTGAGTCTTTGCCATTCTGCTACTGAGTCCCTCCAGCAAGTTTTTAATTTCAGTTACTGTATTTCTCAGTATAAAATTTCCATTTGGCTCTTTTTCCTGTCATGTTTCTTTATGAGATTTTTTATTTTAACATTTGTTGCAAGAGTGTTTGCAAGTTTTACCATAGCTATTTAAAGTCTTTGTCAGTTAATCCCAAATATCTATGTCATTGTTGGTGTCTGTTGATTGTATTTTCCATGTGAGCTGAATTTTCATTCTGTTTGTGCTGAATAAGTTTAGATTCTATCCTGGACTTTTTTTTAACATTACATTTTAAGATTCTAGGTCTTATATAAATTATATGGAGAATGTTGATATTTTTGTTTTAGCTGACGTTTGACTTGGTTTGGTTCAGGCCACAAGTTCCAATCCCCACTTTGGGCCGTGAGTGTCAGTTCAGTTTTCAAAGCCTTTGTGCCATTTGCAATTTGAATCTCCCCGAAGTATGCACTGCCTGGTGGTCAGTCAGGAACTGGGCAGTTTGTTTCTCAAAGTCTTTGGTATGCTAATTATGACCCTATCGCTGCATGCCCAGTTCTAGAGAGATCTAAAGACATAAGCAATGTCATGGGGCTGCTTTCCTGAACTCCTCACCCTCTGCTATCTGCCTGGTACTTTCCGGCTGCCTGGGGCTCCCCTTTGGTTCTGTGGCCAAGCACTGGGGACTCTAGATCCCCACTCTGTCATACTGGGCTACACTTGGGCCTGAACACTGGGCTTGCCCCATCCTCTCGGAACAGCGGTCAGATTGCCTGGGGCCTTGGGGAGCAGAGAAGGGGGAAAAAGAGGGATTTCTTTACTCCTCTGACTGGCAGGAGTTCCCCTTCTGGGCCTGGAGCCAGAGCTAGGTGCTTCTGAGAGCTCTGTCTGCACCCAGTACTCACTTCCGCTTCCAGGTTCCTCTGCGCTTTCGCATGGGGGAGAGGGTGCTGCTTATTCTTGGCTCCTCCTGGATTCGCTTGCTGTGCTTTTGAATCTTCCCATAGTTGCCTGTGCCTAAAGTCAGTGGCAGAGAAAGGATGTAAGCCAACCCCACGTCACCCATAGCTGGCCTGTCTCCACATCAGATATTGCCCCACCTCCACTGTGTGTGTGGCCCACGAGGACTAGGCCAGTGCCATCACGGGGCTCACTTAGGGACGCCCATCCTGACTGTGACACACAGTGCAGAAATGAGCATGCTCGTGCATCCTCAGACGTGTTTTGGGCATCTCGCTTACCTGGGCAGGATTTCTGGAGGCGGACTTCCCAGACGTGGCATTGTTGAGATGCTTCCCAGAGAGAGGCTCCTAATGGACTTCACGTAACTGAATTTGCCTTCTTACTTTTAAAGTCGAGGGGCGAGACGGTGGCTTCACTAGCTGCATTCCCCTCCTACCTGAGGACCTTGGTCTGAATTGTTTGTTGAGCCCAAAACATGGTCCATCTGGCTCTGGGGTGTCCTGGATGGAAAAGCAAATCCCAAGAGCAGGAAAACAGTTGTGTGGGAAAACACAGAGTTCAGGGGTTTGGGGGCGTCCCTGCATGAGGCTGTACCTAAAGGACTCTGTTCCTCCATACTTGAGGCACGTGAGGACATCCAGGCGTGTTGGGACGCCGCCTTCCTAAGGGTGTTTGCAGAGCCGGTGGCTGAGTCAACATCAGCCTTCAGAGCCCAGAAATCTGGATGGCGTAGTACACTTAAGCAGCCGATCCCTCGGCAGACATCTCCGTGCCTGCCCTGGGGGAAGCACCGGCTTTGGGCCTCTGGTCCCGCCTCAGCTGAGAAGGGCAACCCTGCTGCCTGCAGGGCCAAGATTCGCTTTGTGGGCTGTGTGGTTTTCTGTCTCCACTTCCTGGGCCTGCCTTCCCAGCATTCATGACCTCCCACGTTCAGTTACAGAAGACTGTGCAGTCCCGACTCCCCAAGGGGGAGACAGCCCCCAGAGAAGGGGACCGAGGGGCAGTCACAGTGCAGGGGGAAGCACGGAGGGCCCGTGGAGTAAGGCAGGTGGGAGTGGCAGCCAGCCAGAGCCCAAACAGGAGAACCCACGCCCGGTCTACCATTGCTGCTGACTTCCGCCTGCCTTCAGGCGTGTCCCTGTGCTGACCCAACGGCGAACAGCTTGGCACAACCCCCTCACTAGGAGGGAGACGAGACAGGCAGCCAGGCTGGGGAGGCAGAGCAGGCAGCAGCTGACGTGCGCCATGGGTCAGGGAGCTGCTTGCTGGGGTGAGGACAGCGAGAGGTCAGTGTGGCCAGAGTCTAGCGAGCGACGGAAGTGACAGAGCCAGAGCCTGCAGGGCCTTCTGTCCTGTTTTGTACCCACCTTGGGGTCATCGCCCACTCAGCGCCTCAGTTCTCCGCTCCCCTCAGAAGAAAAGGGCTTTCATGTGGACATGTGGACAGAATTTCCTGCTTCTTTGCATAAATTGGAAGTTCGGGCCCTCTACCATGTGTGTGGCTATGTGCCCGAGGAGTGGCCTGGGTGGTCCTAGTCTTGCTTGCTGGTGTGGATGTGGCCTCATACAGGGTGGCTCTCTGGGGTGGTGGTCAGGGTGGTGGCCCCAGCGCCTCTGTTATCTGCTCTGTGCCTTTGGAGGGTGGCTCCCCCCTCTGTACCTCAGTGTTCTTATCTCTAAAATGGACACAAGGAGAGTAGCTCCAGCAGTCTCTAAGACAGTTTCAGGGTTTGCCCATCAGCCAGTTGTGAGTTTTAATCGCACTCTCAGATGCCTCCAGTTGGCACATGAGATACAGGGTTGCCCAAGTCATAGCCCTGACCCACAGACTGTTGAGGGGTGCCGAGAGGGCCCCTGGCACAGAGGGATGTGTGCGCTGTGCCTGCATCTGTTTAAGTGCGTTGTTATTTTGTATCCGTGGTTATCAGACTCAGGGTAGCCCTGGGGAGCGAGGAGGGCTCAGGGCCAGGAAGCTCCATCTTTAACAGGCCCTCGGGGATGTGGGCCCGGTGGCCTCCCCAAACCCCACATGGAGAAACAGGAATCTGGAGAAAAGTAAGTGTGGCCTGCTCCGAGAGAGAGGTCTGGCACAGGGACGAGTCACCAGGTCTTCCCCCCGGCATTTAGGGCTCCTCAGAGGGCGCGACGGTTGAGAGAGCCCTCAGACAGGATTCCTGGCCCAGGTCACCAGGCCTGTCCCTGAGGGAGGAGCCTACAAGTACCTGCCTTGCTGGCTCTGGCAGGAAGGCTGAATGGGATGGGTGAGGCGCCCCCAGCTCGGGACAGTGAGAAGGGAGTTGAGAATGGGGGTGGCTGAGAGGGTCATGCAGCATGGCGGGGGACAGTGGCTGGCAAGCTGGGCCTCCCTTCATATCCCTCCCCTCCCCCCAGGTCAGTGCCAATGGCAACGTCCTACGCAGTGAGATCGTGGGCTCCATCAAGATGCGAGTCTTCCTGTCGGGCATGCCCGAGCTGCGCCTGGGCCTCAACGACAAGGTTCTCTTCGACAACACGGGCCGTGAGTACCCAGGCCTGGGGCCCTGTGCACACAGCAGGCCTTGCCCTTGAGGCAACTGCATCCTGAGCTCAGATTAGACCTGAGGGAACACTTAACTCAGTGAAAGAATGTTGATCTCAAGCACTTGGTTTAAGAACATTTTCATGTTGTTTACAAGACAACTGTGAAAACTAATACCTAGAAGTGATACCTAAAATTAACACCTGATAAATTAATAGAAGGGACCTGGCCTGGAGGTAGCACGTCCTGTTGTGGGCCAGGGCTAGAGCAGCCTCCGGGGTCCGGATTGCTGGGGCTCCGTGTTTACAAACTGGACCACCTGCCTCCCAGCCTGCCACAGGCCAAGCATGGCGGGCGCAGTGGCCAGCGTGGTCAGAGTCACCTCCGCAGTGGCAGCGCAGCTCCCTTCCTAGGGCTGGGTTCAACCCACACAGCCCCTCTGTGGGTGGGAAACCAAGACAGGACCCTAGGACTCAAGGGACGGTGGGGCCAGGGCCCTCGGGAGCCCCGAGCTAGCACCACAAACCCCCCAGCTGGCTTTGTTAGTCATTCAGCAAACGTGTCCCGAGCAGCCACCCTGCTTGGAGATTTGGCGTGAACCAAGCTGAGCATGAGCCCAGCGTCGGGAGGTGAAGGGGTCTTTAGGAGGCTGAGGAGGGCTGGGAGGGTGGAGTGTGGGGACCCAGGGTTATCTCAGAACCCGGCCCCTTTGGTGTTCGGGGCCCAAGATGCTGTCACAGATTTGGACGGCCCAGGCAGTGGAAACATTGCTGAGAGTGACCGGAGGCCTCGGGTCTGTCCCGCCCTCACCCCTACCTCCTCTTCAGGTGGCAAAAGCAAGTCAGTGGAACTGGAAGACGTGAAGTTCCACCAGTGCGTGCGGCTCTCCCGCTTCGAGAACGACCGCACCATCTCCTTTATCCCACCTGATGGCGAGTTCGAGCTTATGTCCTACCGTCTCAACACCCACGTGAGTGCGCCCAGGGCCCCCCACCCTGGGGCCAGCTCTCACCGCCAGGCAGCCATGGAGGCTCCGGGCGGGCTCCTGTCCCCTTCCCACGGGTGGGACAGTCCCCATCCAGGGTGAGGCTCATGTCTGTGACGTCACCCCCAGGGCGGGTACTGGGGCTGCCCCGGCTCCAAAGAGCCTGTGTTTGAAGACGTGGGGCTCTGAGCTTTGTGAGGGGCCAGGCCCCTTCCTGGGCAGCCCCAGCAGCAGCCCTGGTGATGTTGTCCGCGTTTTCATGGAGGCCCTTGGCAGCTCTCTGCTGCCGGGGCTCTGTGCTCGGGCCTTTCCTAGTGCAGCTGTGGACTCGTCCAAAAGCCCTGGGCTCATACCTGGACAAAGGGCCCCTCGCCCTGGGCCTTGGTCTCCCTCTGAAATGGGGCTTTGTGCTACGACCATGTGTGAGTGTCATCTCTACTCCCCCGGCAGGTCAAGCCCTTGATATGGATCGAGTCAGTGATTGAAAAGCATTCGCACAGCCGCATCGAGTATATGATCAAGGTGTGTGTCTGTCCTGGGGACAGCGTCAGCCTGGGGACAGGACGGCGAGGGTGTGCAGGGGACAGCACTTCCAGGGGAGGGGCTTCCTGTGGGGCTCTGTGACTCCCATCCTAGAGGGTGAGGCCTGTGGCTGTCATTCTTACGGCATCCCTATGAGCTCAGATTCGGGAGTGGGCCCGGGGCACAGAGGGGAGACACACCGCCCAGGGCCTGGGTGTGGCCATCATAGCAGTGGCCTCTGGCCACGCAGCCAGGAAGGTCGCTGCCTGTCAGGTAGAGCACTCCTGCTACTCAGTACACCCTGTCTAGCCTCGGCCAGCCTTGAGGACACAGACCTTGAAGTCCCAGGAGGCCAGGGCTGGACTGGAGGGAGGAGTGGGGAGGCCGGAAGGTCAAAGGATTGAATAGGAAGGAAGAGACGGAACTTTCAAAGTCAGGCGTAGGGGAGATCTCGGGGCGTGAGAGAGGGATGGGCTGTGCCTGAGAATGGGTGGGGTTCAGCTCGGTGGAGGGTCCCACAGGCCAAGCTGAGGGGCATGTGGTCAACGTGGGGACAGGCTGGCGGGGCTGGGCCATCTCGCCTTCACCCTTTACCGTGTGGGCCTCCTCTCCAGGCCAAGAGCCAGTTCAAGCGACGGTCGACGGCCAACAATGTGGAGATCCACATCCCGGTGCCCAATGACGCTGACTCGCCCAAGTTCAAGACGACGGTGGGGAGTGTCAAGTGGGTCCCGGAAAACAGCGAGATCGTGTGGTCCATCAAGTCCTTCCCGGTGAGCGCTGTTCTCGGCGGGCGCCCCCGCCAGACGTCCCCCGTGCCTGTCATGTGGCCGGTGCCTGCGGGCTCTCCCCGAGCCTCAGGATGGCACAGGGCCAGGATCCTCAGCTGGGACTTCCGGGAGGGCCAGGAGGAAGGGTGGATGGAGAGCTGAGGAGCTGGCAGGCAGGGAGGGAAAGCTGGAGCCTTCTGGGGGTGCAGAGGGTGACTCCGCCTTGTGGGCCCCTCCCACCTTCCTCCTCAGCGTCAGGGCAGCGTCCCCTCCCCCTTCCCTCCTTCCTTCTTTCCCTCTGTCTGACACCCTGGTTTAAACTCAGCTTCCCCGAGGGGAACAGATTGCCCTGAAGCCAGAGTAGCACGGGTTTTGGGAATCCTCCTCCAGCTCCGGGAACATGTACTTTGTGCCCCGTGCCAGCCCTGCCTGCTGGCCTGGCTGCCTGGCTTGTGTTCAGGACTCTGAGCACTTGAGTCTGGGTTTGCAGGAGTCGCTCCCGGAGCACCTGGAAGGCGGGTGTGTGCCCGAGCTGATTCCACTGTCCTCATCTTCTGTAAGGCAGGCTCTCAGCCAGTCGCTGCTTTCTCACGTTCTCCTTTCTGTCTGGACCCTGCAGAGCTTGGGAACAATCCCAACTGAGTTAAAGAAGCTGGACATGCAGCCATTCAAGTGCCTTGATTTTTTTTTTATGTTAGTCCTTTCCCTCAAAACCATGATATAATCACGTTACAGAAAATGTAGGAAATAGAGGAAGGAGAGAAAAAAAACTAATCCCACCACCATAGTGCAATTGCTATTAGACTTTTGATGTATTTCATTCTAATGTTTCTTTCTTTGTGTTTTTGTCTGACATTGTTCTGAACAGGAATAGAGCCGATCTGGTCTTGTTCACTTGCCTTGCTCCTATCAGGCATTTTCCAGGTCACTGACTGTCTTCTCGGTTTGGGCAGCAATAGAGTATTCCACAGAGGGGGTGACAACCATCCTGGATTGTCGACTCTTTCCACTGTTTAAAATAGCATTTATTTCTTTAAAAATAGAAAAATCAGAAGATAAATTGCATGGTTAGCTATAGGGGAGGAAGAGACATGGCCACAGGCTAGATCCATCCAACCAGTGTGGACTGTACCTTACTTTATATCCTGTGGTGTGTTTCAGTCTAATCTTTGAAATTTTCATTTGACTTTGAAACCATCAAAGTATTTTTCGTGAGCGTAAAACAAAAGTAAATCAAAATGGAAAAAAAACGAAAGGTAAGGATTTCTAAAAATCAAAAACCAAATGAATTGACCAGTGTATCAAGTTGAGACAACCACACAGAGACAAACTACAAATGATGTGCCCAGGAACAAAAACAACTGCAAAAAAACAATTACATACATACTTGTATACAAACCCTTCCCCCGTCTTAGATTTTCTCCACATCACTGATTCAGTGTACAGTTTGAGTTAGGGTTGGCCTTTTTTATTCCATTTTTAAATGTATAAATCCCTTATGTGGTTCAAAAGTCTATTTAAAAAAGAGAGACCCAGAAGTCTCACTTCCACCCCTGATCCCTGAATCCCTCTTTCCATTGTGTTCATTTGTGTCTTAACCTTCTGAAGTGTCTTGATAAAAAGAAACAAATGTAAGTGAGTATCTTACTATTGCTCCCCCTTTGTTACCAAAAGGAAGAGAAATGCTGGTCTGTCCTTTGCATTTTTCTCGTAACCATTTAGGAGAAATGGGTATATAAGGAGATCTCCTTGTTCTTTTTTCCCGCTACATAGTATTCCACTGTGTGGCATTTATTCCATCTTTGTTCAGCTACCCACCAGGGCATTTATGTTGTTTGTAATGTTTGGCTTTAGCGAGACCACTCTGGTGATTGACCTTGGGCCTATGTCATTCTGTTTACTTGGAGACGTAGCTTCAGAGTCGATGCCAGAAGTGGAATTGCTGGGTCAAAGGGACACATGGCTGAGATTTCGTTGGACTGTTTCCAATTCCCTATGTGGGGCTTGTGCTGTTTTATGTTCCACCAGCTCAATTTCCCAAGCTTCACCAGCAGAGTTGCCATGGAGCTTTCAGACTTCTGCCAACTTGATGGCGGAGACACGGCTTCTGTGCCATTTCTCATTATAAACAAGCTAGAGCCCTTTCCTTATGCCTGAGGGCCATTTGCATTTCTCTCTTTGGAAACTGTAGTAGCTGTCTCTTGCTCATTTTTCTGTCAAGTTTGGTCATTTTCTTCTTAGTTCCCAAGAGCTCTTTATATATGAGGTGTGATAAAAAAATATGGTGAATGTGTAAGTTTAAAAAAATTTATTACAATAAAAGACACATTGCTATTAATCCCCCTAAAAATACTCCCCCTCGCTTCGAACACACTTATCCCGTCATTCTTGCCACTTTCTGAAGCAGTTCTGGAAGTCCTTTCATGAGTATCTTTAGTTGTGCTGTCATGGCTGCCTCCATGTCCTGAATCAATTCAAAACATTTTCCTTTCATGGTCATTTTGATTTTAGGGAAGAGCCAGAAGTCTCACAGTGCCTGATATGGTGAATAAGTGGATAAAGACACACTGTAATGTTTTTATTTGACAGAAATTGCCATACCAAAAGCAGTGTGTGACAACGTGACACAGAGCGTTGGCATGATGGAGGATGATTTACAGCACACTTTAAAACACACCTTCTTTCACTGCACCAAATAAGTTGAAATTTGTTACACAGTGTTACTAAGGTTCCACACACTGCTTCCTGTATTGAAGATCCCTGCCTTTCCCTTGGATGGCATTCGGCAGCGGCATCCACCATACTTTTTTTATCACACCTCATAGGGGCAATATTAGTACTTTTTCTTTGATACAAGTTGCAAATGGTTTTCCCCAGTGTGATGTTTATCTTTGACTTTGCTTCTGGTGTTTTTTGCTCTGCAACCTTTTTGGATTGCTTCTTTGTTTCATTATTGTTGTTTAATGTACTCAGATTTCTCAGCCTTTTCATTTTATCATGTCTGGATTTTAAACCATGCTTTGAAAGGCTCCCCATTCCCAGTTATAAAGGAATTCACCCCTGTTTGCGTCTAGAGCCTACCCAGTGGCATTTTTAACCTTAGATTTGAGGTCCTTTCAGGGCATGGACTGGTAAATGGGGTGAAGTACAGATCCAATTTGATCTTTTTCCAAATGGCTATCCAGTTCCCAAACAGCATTTACTAGAAAGTTCATCGTTTCCCCAGTGGTTTGAAGCACCATCTTGGTCACATATCAAATTTTCAGGCAGCATTGTGTCTCTTTCTGAACATCTTGCGTGTCTATCCCTGCAGCAAGGCCACAGTTTAACCTGGAGCTGTATTCTGTGTTTCAGCATCCGATAGGGCCGCCCCACCCTAACTCCCTCACCCCCATCACTTGTCTGTTTCCTGGCAATTCTTGCTTGTTCCATTTTCCTTACGAATTTTAGAATCAGTTTGTTGTACTAAATTAATAAGTTAATTGGGAAGAATTAACACCTTTATGAGGCTGAGTTGTCCTGTCCAATGGCTTTGTCCCAGTGTCATCTTTATGCTTTTTGGGAATGTTTTAACGTTTACCTCATGTGGACTTTCCCATACTTAAAAAAAAAAATAACTTTTATTGAAGTACAGCATGCATAACAGTACACAAATGAATTGTGATGAATTTTCTCAGCGTGAACACATCCGCGTATCTGGAACCAGGTAACAGCCAGAAAACACTCCACCCAGGATCCCCAAGGCTCACCATCAGTTTTTTGTGCATTTCTCATTAAGATGATTTTTAAGCTGATGTTTTGGTAAATGGGGCCTTCTCTTCCATTCTCGCTTCCAACAGGTCATTACTGTTTGTATGGCAATTTTATATCCTGGTACCGTACTGGATTTTTTGTTTGCAGTAGTTTTTCTTTTGATTCTCATGGATTTTCAGATATTCTTTCATATCATTTGCAGCCAGGTCAATTTTCCCCTCCTTTTCTCTCCTATTCTTGGGCATTTGATGGCTTCTGGCATCTCATTGCTTCTGTCTCCAGGGCCCTCCCATGGTGGTGGAGAGAACAGCCTCTGGCATTGTCCTCGACTGGAGCCACCAGGGTTTCCCCTGCAAGTTCAATGCTGCTTTGACTGTGAACAAAATCCAGCCCTTCTTTGCTGTGTTTTTAGCACAAATGGGTAACAGACTTAGCTAACTGCTTCTTCAGTGCCCTTTTCAGTTTAGATCTAATAATGGGATGAGTCTCAAACCATCAGTGCATTCTGACAAGCTCCACCTGATCGCGGTGTATGTTCTTTCTAATGTGCCTTTGAATTCTGTTGGTGACACTGTTGTGTTTAGGATTTTTGCATTGCTATTCATAACTTTCTAGAACCAGAGAGAGATTGAGTTTTGTTGGTCCAGTCTCTATCGGATATCAGTGTTATACCCATTTCATAATTTTTTTGTCTCCCTTTTCCATGTGGCAGAACAGTTTAACCTTGAGATTGTCTGGTCTTGAGATGGTGGATAGAATTCAGCTGTGTAACCATCTAATCTCTGCTACTTTCTCTGTCTCTTGGAATGGAAATTGGGCCATTTAGAGTTTCTATTTCTGTTCGAGTCGTGTGAGTAAATTATCTTTTCCTACAAAATTATCCATCCTAAGCAGTTTTTCAACTTTGTCTACACAGTTATAGGAAGTGTTTTTCCCCCGTCTCTTACAAAAGTTACTTCTCTCGTATTTCTTATTTTGTATATTTGTGTCTTCTTTTTTCTTGATAAGGTTATCTAGTGGTTTGTCTGTTTTTTCATATTCACTTTTGATTTGTTGTAATATTTTCCCATTTTTTAAGTCTTTAATTTCTTAGTCTTTTTTTTGTTCTAATTCTAACTTTTTGAGTTAGATATTGTAGTTCGATTATTTTGTCGTTAAATTTGTGTGGAGTAAGTACTTACAACACAGATGTTCCTCTTGAGCCCTGTCTCAGGTGTAGGACCCAGAGTCTGACATGTAATGTTTGATATCATCACTAGCCAGAAATTCTGTGATCAAATAGAGAGTTGTGTTGTTTAGTTTTGTTTTTAATTTCCTGGTGGAAGGGCCTTTGTTCCCATTTTCTCCTCAATCTATAGATTTGGTACCTGAAAGTCAGAGAATGTTATTTGTATTTGTCTTACTACTTCTAGAATTTATTGAAGTGTTCATTGTGGGCCAACAGAAGGTCAGAGTTTGTCAATATCCCACATGACTTTGAGAAGAAGGTAAGGGCTCTGTTACTGGGGTAGAGAGTTTGACACACATGCCCATGAGGTTCACTGTGCTGTGATGACACCCGCCAGGCACAGCCGGGTCAGCGCTGCCTCCTCTGGTTCCCTTTGCATCTCTCGCAGCATCTGCTTTACAAAAGTTGCTGCCGTGTTACTTGGTGCAAAGATACTCATAACTGTTATATCTTCCCTGTGGCCTGTAGGACTGTGGCCTGTAATTCTTGCCCTGAACTCTCCCTGTGACAGCAGCCCCTGCTCTGTTTTGTTTGCCCTCACCTGTTCTCCTGCTGGTTTAGCCTTCCTCTGCTTTGGCAGCATAGAGTTGGGTTTTGGTCTGTGAGCCAACCTGTAATTCTTTCCCATTAATAGAAGAATTAAACCCACGTATGTCAACATGACTGATTTGAGGTGGGTGTGCAGACTCCCCCCACCCCAGAAGGGCTGCTGCTTTGCACATTCTTTTGCTTTCAGTTTTCCTTGTCTTTATTATAAGTCTCGGATTTTTGGTCCTGTTATTGTTTCCTACACAAGCTGATGGAGCTGATTTTATTTCTTTGCCACTTGCTTTGTCTGTTGCTGAGACCACATTATTCTCCCCTCATTGTCCCAGAGTCTTTACTCAGCATGTGTCAGAGTCAGGCAGAGTCCCTGTTCTGTCATCGGCCCTGGAGGCCATGAATAAAGAGTGACCACTCCATCCCAGCAAGGGAAGCATGAGCCCAGCGCTGGGAGCTACGGCTCTGCCCAGTGTGCGAGCACAGCCCCCACTCTGGGCAGAAGCAGCCCTGGTTGGCAGCCCCTCCTGCTGCGAGAGCCCTGGGGATCCAAGACAGCAGTGTCCCACGCGTGGCAGGACCTGTGCTCTGCCCTGCTCGCCCTGCTCTGGGCGAGACGCACTGGGAGCTTGGACAGCCAGGCCAAGAGAGCTTACTCCTTGTGGCCAGGACTTGGCTTCCGGTCATTCCTGGCCCTGCTCCGAGACTCATTGCTTAGCTTCCGGGCCCAGAGCCACACCTTACTCCCCCTCAGGTGCGGGACCTGGGGCCAGCTTCTCAGTCAGCCCCCAGCCTCAGCCTCTTTTGTCACCGCTCCCCATTCCGTTCCGCATTTTGACAGTAGCCTGTTGCTCTCACATGTCGCCAGGACTGGGCATGTGGGGGTTCTCTCAGACTTTTCTGCTGTTCTCCCTCTCTTCTTCCTTCCCAAGGCCTGTTGGTCTCATTTTCCTTGAAGCAATTAGTCTCTCTCTCTATGGGAGCTTGTGAGACTTTCACTTGATCCTTAGAATTCAACGATTTTCCCCAGTATGGCCTCCGATCTGCCCGTGGGGCAGGAGGGGGAAGTTTGTAAGGCCTGGAGGATACGTGTTAGAGGAGCTGGGGTGCTGGGTGACTGCTGGTCACACAGGAAAGGGCTCCGTGGCCGGGCTGACAGCCTGCAGTCTCCAGGGGCAGCTGTTGGCCAGGCTGGGCCAGGGCCTTGGCCTGACCATCCCCACTCTTGTCTGCTCCACCAGGGCGGCAAGGAGTACCTGATGCGGGCCCACTTCGGCCTGCCCAGCGTGGAGGCCGAGGACAAGGAGGGCAAGCCCCCAATCAGCGTCAAATTCGAGATCCCCTACTTCACTACCTCTGGCATCCAGGTACGTGCCAGGGCTGCTGGGCGCAGAGCAGCCATGGACAGGCCCCATGAGCCTCACAGGGACCCAGAGTCAGTCCAGGCCCAGAGGGTTGTAGGTGACACACAGCAATGCAGCCAGCTTAGAAAAGGGTTCTCGTCGGCTTGTCGCAGGCGCCGTGGTGCTGCCCCAGCTCTGCCTCTCCCCATGAGCAGCCTGCGCTCCAACAGAAAGAGGCCCACACTTGTCTGCTCAGACCCAACCCTGTGCTTCAGCTCCGAGCCCAGAGACATATTCAGCCCCCAAAACTTAGAGTTTGAGCCTCTAGTGTTCACACGCTTGTCTCATTGGGGCCTGTCTTCCTGGGTCCTTCCATGAAAAACCTGCTAGGGGAAGAAAACCCTGGACTTCTCTGGGAATCTGCTGGAGGCCGGGTCTGTGAGCACACACACATCCTGGCTCTTTGCTGCACCTAGAGGCAGCTCTGCCCTCCCACGGCCTTAGCGTGGTGCAGACAGGCCTCCATGGCCTGTGCTCACCCACTCATCACAGCGCCCCCCGCCCCAGGCCCTGGGGGGATGGTTAGGGCGGATGGGGGGGGCAGCGTGGCATGCTCAGGGCCCTGGTCCCTGTGCCCCAGGTGCGTTACCTGAAGATCATCGAGAAGAGTGGCTACCAGGCCCTGCCGTGGGTCCGTTACATCACTCAGAACGGAGGTGCGTGCAGCCTACTCGGGGGGCAGGGGGTGGGGGTCTTGCGGCTGCCCCCAGGGTGGCGCTCACAGATACCTCCCTCCTAGATTACCAGCTCCGGACCCAGTGAGAGGACAACGCCCCACCTCTGGTGTGGGGGCTCCTGCTGGAGGCTCTGGGAGGAAGGCCTGCCAAGCCCGCCTGAAGGAGGAGGGCACCCCAACACTGGCCACCCTGGGAGACTCCTCCTCCTCCAGGTGCACCTGCTCTGCCATCACCACTCACTTCCAAAGCCCCTTCTACCAGGAGAGGCTCATCTTCCAGACGTCCTGTCTGTTTGCCCCCCCTACCACCCCCCTGAGTCAGTCGGGGGGGAAGGAAGTGAAGCCTTTCCCCCCAGAAGTCACATGCTGTTCAACTCCCTGGCGCCCAGAAGATCGGGAAACAACTTGCCAGGCTGCAAGGCCGCGCTGTCTGTTCCCACGTTGTGGTTTGGGAGTGTCTGGGGTTTTGTCTTCTCCCTTCCTTGCCGCTTGGGAACCTTGTCTGCGCCCCCTGCTCCTCGTCCTGAGACTCATGGACAGCACTTAGTGAGGACAGGACACCCGTCCCCTGCCCTCCTCCCTCCCATGGTGGGTCTCCCTCCATGTAGGGCCCGAACCCAGCACTTTGGCCTCTGGTGGCTCCTGGCCTGGACCCACTGGCTTCAACGAGTCACCTCCCCAGGGCCAGCCTGTGCCACACGATGCTGTCATGCAGCCACATCAGTGTTTGTCCCATTCGGGGAGGTGGGTGTAGCAAGGGCCGCTGGCCTTGGCAGGTGGGGGGCACGGGTCATCCACAGCTGTGCTTGGTTACCTCCCCCATCTGTGTTTGTGTCATAATTACATTAAATTTCATTAATGAAACCTGCCTTTCCTTGGGTGCGGTGTGGTGCAGACTCCTCCTGGGCGACCTGGCAGGTGCAAGGCTCACGCCAACCTGTGTGTGGCCTGCATATGTCACCGGCCCCCAGAGCCTCTGCCCCCCAAGTGAAGTGGGAACAGGCAGAGCCACTGCACTGGCCCACCCAGACCACCCCTCCCGGGGGGCGCGCAGACTAATCCTTTCCCTCTCCTCCGGGGTAACTGGTAGCGCCCACGCCTCAGATGCCAGCAGCTTGCCCCCATCCTGACGGTCTTCCTCAGAGTGTGGGCCTTGCTCCAGCAGCAGCAGTGTCTCCTGCGAGCTCATAGAAATGCATGTTCATGGGCCCCCCCCACCTTCCAAGGCAGTGAGGATGGGGCCCGAGAGACCTGTTAGGCTGTGCACGTGATTTGTGGGCGCACTGGAGTCAGAACCACTGTCTGGTCCACAGAGGAGAACGCAGCAGGCACATGGAAGAAGTGCCTCGTCTTCCCACCCCAGGGACCTGCCCTCACGCTCGCTGCTCGCTGTCCTTCCACCTTTCCACTGCGGGTGGCCCCCCACTGCCTTCAAAGGCTGTGCTCCCTTCTCTCCCTATCCCATATCACCCAGCTCCCCTCCCCCTTGGAGGTGTAGTGGGTGTCAGCCCAAGTGGAATCTTGGCTTTCTTCACACATGGACTAAACGATGCTGTGCTAGCCCAGGGCTCAGGCCAAGCCCTTGGAGGCACCCATGGTGCCCCGCCCCTCACTGCCCACTCCCACTTTTGCCGCAAGCCTGATGGCCCCCTCCAGAGGCCTTGGGTCCAACCCCATTTTCCCTTCTCACTGCTGTTTCTGGAGGCCAAGCTGCAGCATGGAGTCCCTGAGGGACAGAGAGACGTCTCTGGTCATCCAGTCAGAGTGGTAGCCTTTGCTTAGAGATGTTTGGGACAGTGTTACAGTGGTACCTTGGTTTTCAAACTCTGTTGATGAACATTTCGGTTTACAAACTCCATAAATTTTATGTATCTATGGTATTAGATAGCAAAATTCATGCTAAATTTGCAGTTTTAGGGGTTGATTTTAAAGGTCTGGAACGGATTAATCTATTTTGCATTACTTTCTGTGGGGAAACTGCCTCGGTTTTCAAATGTTTCAGAACTCGGTCTTCTGGAACAGATTACTTTAGAAAAACCGAGGTACCACTGTACCTTGCAGGCCCACTATAAACACACAGAAATGCGTAAAATAAAGTGAACGTGCACAGCTGAGCCCACAGGAAAACGAAGGGCCTAAAACAAAGGAACCAGGCACCAAAGAAATAGGATGAGGTGGTGCTGGGCTGCTCTCAGGAGCCTAGGGCTTTGGGTTTAAGGCCAGGCAGTTGGTGGGACTTGTGGCCTGTGGAGGTTGGTGAAATGCCATGGAGACCCCTGCATGCAGCTGAGACCCTTGGAGGTCGTAGTTACAGTCGCAGTAGGAAGATAGACTGACTAGAGAAGCTGCGTGCCCTCTGGCCCTGGGAGTCAGGAAGCGCTATGGACCGTCGTGGCAGGAAAGCTGGTAGAGAAAAGGCCTCCCCTGAAGTCTTACAACCACCAGTTTGGAGCTGAAATGTACGCTGCCCGGATGGTCTGAAGACACCTAAGCCAGACTTGTATGAAACAGATGTCCCTGGAGGGGTGCGACGCCAAGGTGCTCACCCTACACAGAGTGCACATTCTGAAAATTACAAAATGTGTGCGAGTCGGTCGGCAGACTAAGCAGCTGGATCAAATCCTCAAGACCTTTGTAAGGATTATCAGACATGCAGTAAATACACTCTTAAGTGATTAAAGGCAAAAGGGCTCAAATTTAGAAAAGAACAGTGCAGGTAAGACTTGCAACATCTAACAAGATAAATAATCTGTTTACAAATGGTACAACTTCTACAAGTCAGACAAAAGGAAACCCAATAGAAAAATGGGCAAAATGTGTGCACAAACAATTCTGAAAAGACAAAACACAAATGGCAATCGTGAAAAGCTGTTCAACGTCATAATTAAGGAAATAAATGATCACAATTAGATGCTATTTCACACTGATCAGATTGGTGGGAAAAAACTAAAATGTCTGACAAAACTATTAGTGAACAAGTGGAGTGTCAGGACGTATAAATTGATAAATTCATTTTTTAAATTGGCAAGACCAGCAAAGTTAAAGTGCTCCTGCTTGTGTGCACGCAGTAGGTAACACGTGGAGCCGTACACTGAAGACGTGCACTTGATACACTTTATATGTGCGTGTTATCTCTGAGCTTTCAAAGCTTAAAGATTAAAAATACAGCTAAAAAAATAGAAACCATGTTAATGAAATGGGAAAATTGCAGGAGGATGTTGTCTCATTATTCTTTTTTTAAAAAACATATACTATGTGTTTATTTTTTAAGATTTTATTGGGGAAGGGGAACAGGACTTTATTGGGGAACAGTGTATACTTCCAAGATTTTTTCAAAGTCAAGTTGTTGAACTTTCAATCCTAGTTGTGGAGGGCGCAGCTCAGCTCCAGGCCCAGTTGCTGTTGTTAGTTGCAGGGGGCACAGCCCACCATCCCTTGCGGGACACGAGGAATTGAACCGGCAACCTTGTGGTTGAGGACTCGCTCCAACCAACTGAGCCATCCGGGAGGCAGCTCAGCTCAAGGTGCCATGTTCAATCTTAGTTGCAGGGGGCAGAGCCCACCATCCCTGCGGGAGTCGAGGAATCAGTTCTCAACCTTGTGGTTGTGAGCCCCCTGGCCCATGTGGGAATCGAACCAGCAACCCTTGGCATTAGGAGCACGGAGCTCCAACCGCCTGAGCCACCGGGCTGGCCCCTTGCCTTATTATTTATGCAAAGTTTAAAATCATACAAAACAACACTTTGTATTTTGTATGGCCACATAGTATGTCATAAAATATAAAATCACAGAAGAGAAAGACCAACTCCAAACCAGACAGTGGTGCCCTCTGAGCCAGGAGAGGATTGGGGCTGAGCCAGGAACTATGGGCTTCAGTTGCAGCTGGCAAGTCGTATGGTCTGTGATACATACTTGGACATTTGTTAAGTGATCACCAGTGTTTTCGTAAGGGCCTAAGACTGCTCTTAATTAAGATTGTAATTCAGGTCATGTCCCTCCCCTGTTCAAAATCCTACCATAGCTCCCCAGTGCCCTCAGAGTAAAACCTTCACTCCCTGCTCTGTAGTCTGACCCTGGCCCCTCTCTGGCCGCCGCTCTCACCCTTTCTCCCTCTGCTCCAGCCATTCTCACCTCTTTCCCCCCCCAAGCTGCATCTCACCTTGGAGACTTGGCACTTGCACGTCCCCCTGCCTGGTGCGACCTTCTCTTGGCTGCCTCCTTGACACCCACAGCTCAACTCAAATGTCACCTTCTCGTGGCCACTCCAGTTTGTCCCTACATGCATTGTCCTTTGTTCCACATTTTCATGTGCCCCATCTGCCTAGAAGCCTCAAGGGCAGGGTCCTTTGGTTTGTCAGTGCTATGTCCCCAGGGTCCAGGGCAGTGCCAGGCTGGGTCTGGGACCTGAGGATACACCCGTGTGGCTCTGCCAGTTGTGGCCACCAGGGGACGCCCACGGGTCAGAAATCAATGCTTGGGAGCCACTGGGCCAGGACCAAGACCACAGGGAGAAGTGGACCAGACAGGCCGTCTGGGGGGGAGGCTCGAGCCCTCTCTGAGCACAAGGGTGTCCCAGACCCCTGCTATCCCTCCTGGGGGTTCTCACTGCCACCTGACCTGACAGATGTGGAAACTGAGGCTTGAAAAGATCATAGGTCACAGGTTTTGAACGCTCCCTCAGCCCTCTCAGCCCCGTGGAAGAAGCTAAGGAAGCTACAGGCGGAGACACTGGGGTCCTGGTCTCAGGGTGTTGCCTGTGATCCCCACCAATTAGACTAAGGACCAAGTCAGGGCCAGCAAGGGGGCAGGCTGACCCTCCCAAACTCAGGGAAGCTTAGCTCATGGCAGGTTGCCCAGCCCCTGCCTGAGCCCCACAGCCCCCACATTGTACACACAGAGAAACTGAGGTCCAAAGACAGGCCAGAACAGTCCTCAGGGCACCAGGACCAGCAAGGCCCCGATGCCCAGCTGCCCTCGGAGGAGGGGGTGGGTGCCTAGTGAAGCAGATAGGCAGGGCACCCCTCACCCACTTCCTTCCAGCTCTCTATTCAACAGATGGAGAACGGGGTCAGGCCTCTTCCAGGCTCACAAGGGGACCCCTGTCCAAAGCTGAGCCCCACAGACAGGCTCTCCTTGCTGTGTGACCTTGTGCAGGCTCCTTAACCTCTCTGGGTCTATTTCTATGACCACATAGGGCTTCTGCATGCCATTTTGTTAGGAAAGAGTCTCTTGAAAAAGGAAGTTCTAGGTTGTTGTCAACCAGTTACCCTCTCTAGGGGCCAAGGATCCCTTTAGAAGATGCAAAGGCCCTTGTGCCAATTCACTGTTGTTTTTTTAATTGAAGTGAAATTCACATGACATATAGTTAACCTTTTTAACGCAAGCCAATCCATGGCATTTAGGGCATTCACAAAATTATGCAACCATCACCTCCATCTAATTCTAGAACACTTTATCACACAAAGAGGAAACCCATATGCATGAGCAATCACTCCCCACCCCGCAGCCCCTGGCAACCACCAGTCTGCTTTCTGTGTCTATGGATTTGCTAATTCTGGATACTTCATATAAATGGAATCACACACTGTGTGGTCTTTTGTGTCTGGCTTCTCTCACTCAGCATCGTGTTTTTGAGGTTCATCCATGTTGTAGCATGTGTCGATGCTTTATTCCTTTTCATGGCTGAGTAATATTCCATTGTGTGAAAGTATCATATTTTGTTTATCCATTCATCTATGGATGGACCTCTGGGCTGTTTCCACCTTTTGGCTGTTGTGAATGATGCTGCTGTGAACATCGGTGGGAAAATGTTTGTGCGAGTCCCTGCTTTCAGTTCTTTGGAGTTTATACCTAGGGGGAAATTGGTGGTTCATATGGTAATTCCATGTTTAACTTTTTGAGGAATTTCACTGATTTTTATAAGACTAAAAGACCATGGCTCCTGGCCAAATTGGGAATACCGTGCCCGGAAATTTCTGGCAAGTTCTTTTTGATGAGCACCTTCCTCTGTGCCAACCTGGCCCTCTCATCAGCCCTGCTCTATCCTGACCGACCACAGCCCCCTCCCCACAGAGACCCACAGAGACCCCAGCCGGCCCAGCCTCCCTGCCCTGCCACAGGCCAGAGAGCCTCTACACTCCATTTATACTCTCATCACCCACACTTTTTTTTTTTAAAGGAAGGGGAACAGGACTTTATTGGGGAACAGTGTGTACTTCCAGGACTTTTTCCAAGTCAAGTTGTCCTTTCAATCTTAGTTGTGGAGGGCGCTGCTCAGCTCCAGGTCCAGTTGCCGTTGTTAGTTGCAGGGGGTGCTGCCCACCATCCCTTGCGGGAGTCGAGGAATCGCAATGGCAACCTTGTGGTTGAGAGCCCACTGGCCCATGTGGGAATCGAACCGGCAGCCTTTGGCATTAGGAGCACGGAGCTCCAACCGCCTGAGCCGCCAGGCTGGCCCCAACCACACATATTTAATGCTGCCGATAGTTCATGTATTTAAAGTGTTACTCAATTTTGTTAGTTTGTTTGTTTTAGTAACTGCATAGATTCATTTTGGGGTTGAGATATAACATGCAACAGAATGTGCCAAGCACTCAGATCTGAAGTGTGTACCATGATGCATTTCTCCCTCTGTGTGCACTCAGATCAATACCTAATGCCCCTCCACCTCCTGGGCTGGCTCACTGGTGTTGCCTCCCAGAAGGAACCAGGATCCTGTCGGCTAACAGTATTGGTTTGTCTCCCCTGTTCTTGAACTTCAGATAAATAGAATCACAGTGGGCATTGTTTAGGATCTGGCTGCTTTTGCTCAGATCATGATCATGCCATTTAAGAGTCACCCATGGTTTTCATTCCTTTTCCTTGCTGTATACTATTCCACAGTGCGACTTGAATGCAATCCGTTTGCTCAGTTCTCCTGCTGATGGATGACTGTACTGTGTCCTGGGCTATTAGGAAGAAAGCTGCTCTGAGCATATATGGCCGCTGCATGTTTTCATCTCTCGGGTAAATGCTCAGGGGCAAGATGTCTGAGTTATAGGGGAAGGGAGACCTGTGTCTAGCTTTAGTACACACTGCCAAACAGTCTTCCAAAGTGGTGGTACCATCTTAGCTCCCACAGCAGCAGCGAGTGAGCGTTCCGTTTGCTCCACATCCTCACCAGCACTTGGTGTTACCAGAGTCTCATTTCAGCCCTGCTGGTGGGGCAATAGTTCATGCATGTCTCAGCCCTACTGTGGTCCAGACCCTGTGCCCACTGCCAGGCTCCCTTCCAGGGAAACTGCACCCTTCTGTGTTTTCCTCCCACCTGCTCCCTCTTCATCCCCTCAGCTGAATCCTCTTTCTCGTTTTGATCTTGAACCAAGGATGCCTCCAGGTCTTCCTGCCCCCCAGGTAATGACCACAGATTCCAGGGGTCCCAACAGAACCTGATACTCTGCTTCTCCTCCCCTGGGGTGGGGGTGGGGGGGCTCTCCTGCCTTGGTGAGCGTGGCCCAGCTGTTCCACAGCACAAAAGGTAAACCAAGGCTCTCCTCCCCTACATCGATCAACGAGACTCCTGCCCTTTCCACCTTTTTAATCTCACCTCCCCCTTCTCGCCTCCCTTCCTGCTTCCACCTAGTTTAAGCCACTGTGTCCACTGCACTGGATGGGCCCAGCTCCTGACAGGTCCCACCCCCCATTTGGCATGTGCCATCCAACTCACACCAAAGTGACGCTCCTAAGACCACGTGGTACCAGCTTATGGCTTTGGGTAACTTCCTAGCATTTGTGCCCTGACCAGGCCAGCAGGTAAGTCACTGCCCGGTCTGGCTCCTCTCACCTCTCCAGCCCCTGCCCCGCCCTCAATCATTCCCACATTCATTCATTTGGGTATTTATTGCACACCTACTGTGCAGAGGGCTCTGTTCTCATGCAGACAGGCAACTGAACCAAACAATCAAGCCCCTCCCCTGGGGGGCAGAGGGGTGAGGGCGATAGGTGATTTTTGGGCTTATGGCATGTGGGGGACTGGATGGAGGGAGGGATGGGCAGACAGAGCCAGCCCAGGGTGGCAGGGGAGGGTGAAGACCTGGGCCCCCAAAGGAATGGGGAGCCATGGAGGGTTTTGGGTTTTCACAGTTTCCTCTGGGGGCTGATGGGAGAGGGGTGAGCCAGGAAGGAGGGAAGTTCGGGGAAGGGTGGTGGGCTATGGAGAGAAGAGGCCGGATTTGGGGGGATGGCCAGAGAAAGCCGAGGAGGCTTGGAGACAGTGGGCTGTGGGTGGGAAGGTCACCGGGTGAGGGTGGTGTGGAGAGGCCTCCCACACCCTCTGGGCAACAAACACATCCGACCCCGGGACTCAGTTCCTCAAAAATGCCACACGCACACGTGCACACACATGGGTGCAACTTGCACACAGACACACACAAACCCACATATAGCACACAAACACAAGCTCCCTCTCAAGCCTGGCGTTTGAAGGGACAGTCTTTTCTGTCCCTCCCCCTTCTCCCCACAGGGCCCCCAATGCCCCCTCCCCACCCCCAGGCCCAGATCAGGTTCAGGCGTCATTGAGCCAGGGTCAGAAGTCCCTTCTGCCCCTTAGCTCATGCCCAGTCCTGACCACGTGATGATGTGTCCTGCTCTGTCCCCCACGCTGGGGACTCCTCACGGCACATGCAGGTGTGGGAGGAGGGGTCAGCAACACTTATGAGCAAAGGGGTCTTGGTCCCCTAAGCCTTCCTTCCCCTGCTGCTGCCCCCACTCTCCTCCCACCCTCAAAGCAGGACTCCCTACTACCCGACCCCTCATCCAGCTCAGCCTCACCCCTTGATGGAGCTGGGTACAGACACCCCAGCTCTGAGGGGTCAGGGATGAGCCAGAAGAAGGGCTAGGGGGCCCAATGGCAGAGCTACCATATTTCCCCGAAAATAAGCCCTAGCATGATTTTTCAGGATGACATCCCCTGAACATAAGCCCTAATGCATCTTTTGGAGCAAACATTAATATAAAACCTGGTCTTATTTTTGGGGAAACACAGTAGGATCTACCCTGGAAATCAAGGAGGGCTGCCTGAAGGAGAGGCATTAAAGCTGGGTTCTGTAGGGTGAGTTGGAGCTTGCCAGGCAGATGGGGTGGGAGAGTTCTCTAGTCAGAGGGACCCACCCAGTAAATCCCTCTAATGCAGTCTGAGTTCAAAACAGCTCCAATGGGAGGGATCATTGGATCATTTGCATTAAAAAAAAATTGTGGTAAAATACACATAACAAAATTCACCTTCTTAACCATTTTAAGTTGACAGTCCACAGTGGCATTAAGTACATTCACATGGCTGTGCAGCCATCCCCACCATCCATCTCCAGACTGAAACTCTGTCCTCAGTAAACACTAACTCCCATCCCTCCCCTAACCCCTAGCCCCCCCGGCACCGACCATCTACTTTCTGTCTCTATGCATCTGACTCCTCTAGGGACCTCACATAAGTGGAATCACACAGTATTTGTCCCTTTGTGTCTGGCTTATTTCACTCAGCATAATGTCCTCAAGGTTCATCCATGTTGTAGCAGGTGTCAGAGTTTCCTTCCTTTTTAAGGCTGAATAATATTCCGTTGTATGGATGGACCACATTTTGTTTATTCATTCACCTCTCATGATTCTGTTTTCAGTTTTTTAAGGAACTGCTGTACTGTTGGTTGTTTGCTTTTAACCCAGGGCGTTCTCAGTCGTCCCTCTAGGACGGGAACGGCGCTCCCTGTCGCCACTTCCATACGACAAGCAGGGCTCCCCCACGGCTGCAACTCAATTGTTCCATTCATCCCTCAGATCTGCTCTGAGAGGCAGTGACTGTTATAAAGCCCATTTCACAGAAGAAAACTGAGGTTGGAAAGCAGAAGAGACATGCCCAATGTCAGCCAGCATGTCCCAGCTCCCAAGACCACAGGCTGGGAGCCCTTCCTCACCCCATCCCCTGCCCAGAGTGTTCCCAGCCCCTCAGCAGTTCCTGCCCAGCCTGTCCGCTGCCCCACCTGCACTCAGACACTGAGAGCGTTTCCCATCCCACTCCTGGCTCTGCTCCCTTCCAAGAGAAACAGGTTGCACCTGGAACTGCTTCCCAGAAGGCCACGGGTGGCAGGAGCCCAGCCACGTGAGTGGGTGTGTGTGGGAGCCTGCAGTCACATGGCAGCCCCCACCATGCTACCCCTCAGGATGGGAGGGCCACGGGTTCCAGACCTAAGAGAGCTGGTCTGGGAGGTGCTGAGCACACAGCGCTGGAGCCAGCCAGACCTGAGTGCCGCCTGGGCTTGGCTGATTGGGTGCCTGCTGGGTGACCAGGACATCTGAGCTCCCGTCCATCATCTGAAAAGTGAACTCACAATGACCCTGGCCTCTCAAGGAAGACTCGGGGAATGTGTGCAGGCTGGGAGAGCTGATGTCCGCTGAGCGTTGTCATTACAGCAGGGGCGGGACCCCTGCAGCTCCAGCCACGGGTCTTCCTATCGAGTGCAGAGTGTCTGAGGGGGAAGCCAATCCCTCCCACAGCCAAGAAAATCAGAAAACAGAGGGTGCAAAGGTCCATCATTTGAAAATTTAAAAACGATCTCCAGGAAACTGCCACACACACGTAAAAAATCGTATTTTTTTGATGGACGTGAAATTCACATATCATTAAAATGAACCATCTGAATGTGAACAAGTCAGGGGCATTTTGCACATTCACACATTTGGGCAACCACTCCCAATATCTAATTCTAGAATATTTCCATCCTCCTAAAAGGAGACCCTGTCCCCATGAGCAGTCACTCCCCGTCCCCCTCCCCACCCCTGGGACAACCATTAATCTGCTTTCTGTCTCTATGGATTTGCCTGTTCTGGACGTTTTATATCGATGTAATCATATACCCTGTGGGCTTTTGTGTCTGGCTTCTTTCACTCGTCATGATGTTCTTGAGGTTCATCTGTGTTGTGGCACGTGCCAGTGCTTCATTCTCTTTTACGGCTGAGTATTACTGCTCTGTGTGGATGGACCACGTTTTGTTCATCCTTCATCCATTGGTGGGCATTTGGGCTGTTTCCAGTTTTTGGCTACAATGAAGCACGCTGCTAGGAATATTGATAGACAGTATTTGTTTGAGTCCCTCTGCACACATTTTGTGTTCTATGAGCAGGAGATCCAAGTGGCTAAGGCCGGCTGGAAACAGCACTGATTTATTGAACAAAGTTCCACATTTTGCTCACATCCCTTGGAAAGCACTAATGAGATCATCTGTGTCCAGCTCTGTCTCCTCCAAACTTGGAGCTCCTTGAGGGCTAGGCTGGGGGGCTAGGGGTGGGGGTGTTGAAGAAAACAGATGCCGCCATCCCCACTTGATGGATGAAAGTGACTTGGAGAGGGTCACACAGCCATTTCACCGTAGAGCCACAACTCAACTCTGGGGCAGTTGGACTCCTAGTACAGTGCTCGTCCCCAAAACTCATGTGTTCACCAAATGACCAACCACCCACCTCGGGATGCCCGCCCTGTCCCTCTCCTGGATCCCTGCAGCCCCTGCCCGGGGCCAGAACAGCCTGTCCCCTGTGGGGGGGCAGGTGCTGTCCTCCCAGTGGCCCTGGGATCACAGATAAGGCCACTAGGACCGGCTATCGGGAGGAAACAGCTTGGCAGGACAGGAAGCCACAGCACTGGCCAGCCGCGCCCTCCTGTGCCTTAGCCTATCAGCGGTGAGATATTTTGGGAGCCACTATATAAACCCCAACTCAGCTCCAAGTTGTTCCCGGGGGAAGCCTGAGGCTTCACGCTCCCCAGCAGCCCCACAGGCCTTGAGGCTGCTGTGGCCGGGGCACCTGAGTGCTCTGAGTAAGGCAGAGCAGCAGGGGCACCAGCTTGGTATCAAGCTGACCCCCTTCAACCCTTGAGCACCCACTTGCTTGCTGAGTGACCCCGGGCAAAGTGTCTTCACCTCACTGTGCCTCAGTTTCCCCCTCCCCACAATCCTTCCCTGGTCCTGTCCCAGGAAAGACAGACTCAATTTCAAATACTCATATGTTCCAGAGCCTTTCCTGAAGTTTCTGGGCCTGATGTGGCACCTGCTGACATGTGTGGGCCCACTCGCCCCCTCCCCACACCCCGGGCTGAGCCCAGGAATCTCCATTTTAAATCAGCCTCATGATGAGATCATTATACAAGTTCAAGTTTCTCAAATTCAAGAATGTACAACTGGTCCAGGCCTCTCCAGGACTCCTCACCTCCCCCAGACTGACAAAGCCCCCTGGACCCGCACCCAGACAGACCCCACACAAGTGCTAGATCACAGAAACAATGTTACAAGAATGTGGTTGTGATTATTCCCAGTGTACAGTGGAGGTAATTGGGGCCCAGAGAGGGAGAGGGAATTGCCTCAGGCCACACAGCAGGCCAGAGGCAGGCTGCATTAGAACCTAGGCCCGGGGTCTCCTCCTGCACCCCCTGCACCTTTCACAGGGTTCAGAGGGGCCGAGTGTGGCTCCAGAGGTCACATGACTAGCCAGGGGCAAGATTGGGATTCAAACCAGTCCCGCCTGCTCCCCATGCCCCCCCATCCCCCCGGAGCTACCAAGGCCCAATAACTACAGCTTGGGGCCGGACTAACAGGCGCATTTCACCCAGCACCAGTAAAAGTGAAACGCAGAAGTGAAATAAAAATACTCAAGAGCTCACTGGGGCTCGGAGTCAGCTCCCGCTCTCAGCCCCTTGGCCTTTTCTTGGTGAGAGGTGAGGGGGCAGGACAGCAGGCCAAGCGGGGAGGCCAAGCGTGGTTATGTAAATGGCAGGCCCAGCACCTGCGGGCCGCTCGCCAGGGCGGGTGATGGAGCATGCCCTGCAGTCCCCACCCCGGGCAGCTGCAGCTGCCGAGAGGGAACGGCAGTGCCAGATATAACCAGACCTGAACTCCACCCAAAGCCAGAGCTCCCAACCAGGCCTGTGCCTGGAAAGCTGGTTTTGGCCAAATGACCCTGGGCCGGTCATTGTCCAGGTCTGGGTTTCCATCTCCCCATCAGTTCCATCTCAGCATGTCCACATGTCCCCTGTAGTCCTCTCTGCAAGGCTGGAGGGGGCTGAGAGGCTAGACCACTCAGCCCTGGTCATCCTGCAGTCCTGAGCTCCTACTCAGCTTGCTGTCAAGGGGGCATCAGGCTGGGATTGCTCTCCTGATGGGATTCTCACGACCATTCGAAGCAGTCAGTAGCTTAGAAACTGCCTGGTGAAAGTTGGTGCCTCTCTCAGGGCCCATCCTGCCCTGCTCTGCCATCTGGCCATCTGGAGCAGGTGACAAGGACCTGGGTCTGTCCTTCTCTAGGTTAAATGCCTTAAAGCCACCAGTACCTTCTCCCAGGGTACCACTCAAAAGTGTACACACCCACCTATCCACACACACATGCACACACACACACACACACACACAATGGTCTTCCCCAAACCTGTTGCCATCTGTCTGCTCCATTTCAAAGTGGCAGAGGCAGCTGCTTGCCTGCTCTGACCAACCCAGAATGGGGTTTGTCAGATGAGATATCACCGCTTCATCCTGGAATCTATACCTCTATTAATGCAACCCATGGTCCCATCAGCTTGGTGGGAAACTTTGTCACAGGCAGAGGGCCCCTCATATAATCATTAATCATCAATTCAAAATATTGAGTCCACATGCACGCTTTGGCAGGAGGTAGGCTGGGAATGTTCTGTTTCTTGATCTGGGTGCTGGTTACATGGGTATATTCACTTTATAAAAATTTATCAAGCTGTAGACTTAGGATTTAGGCACTTCTATGTCTATATGTTATGCTTGAATAAAATGCTCAAAAAGAAGAAAAGGAAAGGAGGCAGTTTGCCGGCAGGCTGAGGCTGACGGGTAAGTAGGCAGTAACTAGGTGAGGTTCGGAGGCATGGAGGGATCAGGAAGAGCATTCCAGGAAGGCACAGCAGGTGCAGACCTGGGGTCCTGAGGGAGCCTGATGTGTCTGAAGCCTGTGTGGCTGGGGTGGAGGACTGGACCTGGCCACATGGAATCTCAAAAGCGATGCCACCAAGTGGAGGCTGACATCGTGTGGACACATGCAAAGGCCACCAAAGCCACAGAGCCACAGACAGGGGTGTTTATTATGATTGAGTGAGTGAAGAGCCCTCAGCCCATTTGCCAGAGGGGAAAACTGAGGTCCAGCAAGGCCCAGTTGCTTGACCACAGGTAGAGGTGGAGGTGCCACATGAGCCTGGCCTGACTCTCTAGGCTTCTTTCTTTCCAGTCCGACACCCCATGAGCCTGGAGGGTGAGAAGGCTCCTTATACCCAAGAAGAAGCGCGGTGTCCTGGGTGAGAGTCCCAGACTGAACTCACTGGCCTCGGTGTCCTCATCTGTAAAATGGGGGCCTGGGAGGGCTGCAGGGAGTGCTTGACAGGTGGTGGTAAGTCCAGTGGTGTCCTCCCTGTGACTCTAGTCTGAGGGCACCTGGCCAGCCCAGGGGGCATTTCATAACTGGGAACCAGAGACATGGCTCTTCTGAGAAGCCCAAAGCTGAGGAGGAAATCTTTACCTGTGGGGGACCATGGGGTAAGCGTGCCCCACCCCCCACAGCCTGCACCAAAAGAGACCTTGCAGAGATGGCAGAAGGTGGGAGCTAAAAAGAAAAAGATGTCCCAGTAATGCAAATTCAAGCCCACAAGGTTGAAACTGAAGAAAGAGAGAGCGACGGAAGAAATGCCTGTCAAGGGACACCCATCTGGTGCCACGCAGGGGCCAGTCACCACTGAACTCCCTCACCCCACCTCCCTAGCTTGGCCCTTCATTGAAGATGAGACCCTGCCACCACCCCACCCTATCACCCTATTGAATTTCTGGCTCCCAGCCTGGCCCCTGGCACTGGGAGGGGCTCAGGAAGTGTTTTTTGCCTGAATAAACAATTGTAGGTGCCCCCCCCACCTTATCACAAGGGGAGCTTTATTAGCCTGGGTTCAAACCCCAGCCTGGGTTCAGTCTGGCCATCACATGAATCCCAGTGTTCTCGGCTGAACTACAGCTTTGGAGGCGCATGTCTTAGGGGAGTCCCAGGAGATAACCCGTGGCACATGGAAAGCCAGTGACACAGGAAGTTCTCGACAGTCACTCACTGCCGTCTCCCCCTTACCCCTATCCCTGCCTTGTACCCCTGAGATGGGGATCCAGTCTGCACCTCCCCTCCACAAGAGGCAGAGGCAGTCCCCAGGACTTGCCAGGGGCTGGCAGGCTCCCCTATCTCGGCTCTTTCTAAGAAGGCAGCTGAGATGCTATTCCTCTAAAAAGGGAACCAGCGGGTTGGGCCAGGTATTGCAGAACCCTCCTCCTGCCAGGCCGCCCCCAGTACGGCCTGGGCCTGACCCCTCGCCAGCTTCAGGGCCCCCTGGGCCTAGCTGGGAAAGATTTTTATGTAAAAGTGGCCAATGCAAATCCAGGGGCCCAGGGACCATGAAAGGCCCCACTTCCCCCTTTACTATCCTGGCCTGGGTGGCGGCCACATGTGGTGGCGAGCGGGAAGGCCAGTGGACACCCAGCTGTCCCAACTGGACTGGCTTCAAGCACCCACCCTGCTCTGAGCTGCTTTGAGGGTCTAGGCCCCCAGACCTGGGCCAGAGGGAGGGGGAGGGGAACCACAGAGGCTAGTTCTGATTTTTTTTTAACTGAGGTAAAATTAACATAACACAAACTTGACCATTTTAACCATTTTGAAGAGTGCAATTCAGTGGCATTTAGTACATTCACAATGTTGTGCAACCATCGCCTCTATCTAGTTCCGGAACATTTCTATCACCCCCAAAGGAAACCCGACCCTCATGAGCAATCACTCCCCATCCTCCCTCCCCCAGCCCCTGACAACCACGAATCTGCTTTCTGTCTATGGATTTGCCTGTTCTGGACATTTTATATAAATAGAATCACACACTATGTGGCCTTTTGCGTCTGGCTTCCTTCACTCCGCAGCATGTTTCTGGGGTTCACCCACGTTGCAGCAGGTGTCAGCGCTTCATTCCTTTTTATGGCTGAGTACTATTCCATTGTGCGGAAGGACCACGTTTTGTGTATCCTTCATCCGTGGATGGATGTTTGGTTTCCTCCACTTTTTGGTGACTGTGACTAGTGCTACGATGAACGTTGTGTACAGGTTTTTGTGTAGACGCTTATTCTCACTTCCTTGTGTCTTAGGAGTGGAGTTGCTGGGTCATATGGTCTTTTGAGGAACTGCCAAACTCTTTTCCACGGCAACTGAATCATTTTACGTTCTTACCGGCAATGTAGGCGGGTTCCAACTCCACATCCTCACCAACATTTGTCCATTTTTGTATTTTTGATGATAGCCATCCTTATAGGAAGGAAGTGGAAGCCCCTGTTTTACAGACAGGAAAACAGAGGCTCAGCGAGGGGGACCCACTTGCTAAGGGTGAAAACTCAGCTCCTCAGACTTGAAGGCAGAGAGGGACGTGGGTGGGTCACTGGGAGAATGGAGCAGACGAGCTCTAAGAAATTCTCCCCAAATGGGAATCAGAGACCTGGATGGAAAATTTTGGGTTAGAGAAGCATCCTGTCCAGCCTCCTGGTGCCGGCCGAGGCCCCCATGGAATCTCCTCTAGGAACCCAAACAGAACCTCCTTACATGCCCCCATAATGGGCTACTCAGTACCTACAGGGCAGTCTGTTGGGACCCTCGCCACAGACAGCTCTCAGGGTTAGGAGATCCTTTCTCAGATGGGACCTCACTTCTCTCCTGGACCCCCACCAGCTGACACTGACCTTGACCCTCTGCTCAGGAGCAGCTTCACAGAGGTCTACAGGTGCCACCCAGGCCCCACTCAAGCCTTCTCCGGCTTCACAGCCAGGTTTCTGATACATAAAATCTGTTACTAAAAAGAGCAAGTGAGCACATGCAATGTGGAACTCTGGAGCAGAAAAAGGACATCCGTGGAAAAGCGGGTGACGTGTGAATAAAGCCTGGCATTCAGTTAATAGTAACGTAAACACCAGTATTGGTTCCTTCAATTTGGCAAAGGTACTGTGAAAATGTACCTTCTTCAAAGCTAGGGGGGAGGGCATACGGGGCTTCCTGTACTGTCTGTGTGACTTGTTGGAAAGCCTAAAATTATTTCAAACGAAAACGTTTATTTAAAGAGTTAGCTGGACATAAACACACAGCTTCCCAAACCCCACGGTAGGGAACAGAAAAAGAATAATCTCAGAACACAGGACCCAAGCAAGGCCCGGGGACCCCGGTGACCTCCTCACCTTGAAGTTCCTGACAGTTCTGTCCCAGGCCAGGGCTGTGCCTGCTGGACTTTTCCAGGGAGCAAACTCTTCATGCCTCATCTTCATTGTCAGCTCAGGGGTCCCCCACAGACCTTAATCCAAATCAGCCCCCTCCCCACCACTCAACACTCACTAGACTCTACACGTAGATTCACAAGTATTTATTATGCAGCTGCTATGTGCTCAGCTGGAGGTACAGCAGTGAACAAGATAGACAAGAATTCCATCAATGAGGAGAGAACAATAAAAGTATAAATGTTCAAAATAACATCTTTGTGATACAGAAAAATGCATGGGACAAGGACAGTTGTTTTCAGCTGGGAAGGTCAAGAAAGGCCTCATTTGAGCAGAGACCTACAAGAGGTGAGGGAGCGAACCAATGGAACAGCATTCTTAGCAGAAGGAACAGTCAATGCAAAGGACCTGAGGCAAAACTGTGCCCAGTGTGATCATGGAATAGCAAGGAGCCTGATGGGTAAGGAATGGGAGGAGATGGGGTCAGAGGGTGGCCGGGGCTAGACCACAGGGCCTTGTGGGCAACAGCGAGGGGTTTGGATTTTATTCCAACCACACCTGTGGACATACCCGGGACAGGGCCCAGCATGCTACAGTTGTTCTGAAAATATTTGCTGAAAATGGAAAGGCATACTGCATACTCAGCCTTGCCTTTGGAGCTTCAGGGCCTTTGTACCTGCCCTTGGACCCCTAGGTGCAGGGAATTTGGGCCTGTGTATACCTTTCTGAGGAAGCTGGAACAGCAGGACTGAGCTGAGTTGGCCTTTCCAAGGCCTGAGCCCTTGGCCAACTCCTGCCTGAAGCCTGAACCCTGGAAGAATGAACAGAAAAGATCCCACGGCCCTGGACAGAGGAGCCTCGACAGCTAGCACTTCTTGCCAGTGCCCTAGCAATGCGCACATTTTCCCTAGACAGCTCCGGGATTGATGGTGACTTATTTCACTCGTCCCAAACCCTGTCTAGGAAGCAAAGGGTGTTTCAGACCCATCTGGCACCTATACCCCTTTGGCCAAGCCAGACCCAGGAAAGGGGGCACTAGGGCCCACAGGACCTCAGTTTTCCCATCTGTGAAATGGGTGGGAAAAGCCCCCAACCCAAGGCTACCATCAAGTACTAGAGGCCCACCTCACCCTCATCTCCCTGAGCACCCCACGTGCTGCCCTCCGCTCCTGACCACGGCTGGGCCCAGGTACTGTTTTGATCTCTCCCTGCTCGGTCGACCTGGCGCCACAAGTCTGATGGCTGCGAAAACCACAGCTCGGGGGCTGTTATCTGCTATCAGTGGCGGGCTGAAGGTGGTTTTGGGGCCTTTCCTTGCGTGGGCTTCTCAGAAGAGCCTGCCCATGTCATCACAGGGTAGCTGGCAGAAAACAGTCGGGTTATCAGGACTCCTCATCGCGATCCTGGCCGATTAGAGCTTTCCATGCACCTAGTGACTGTTTACAGGACTTATTTTTAAGATTTTCGGCCGGATGCCTCCTGGTCTCACAGCCAGGGGGTCAGGGCTGGGGAGAGGGGAGGCAGGGCTGAGCCAGGGGCTTCTGGAAGGCTTCCTGGAAGGGACTCCAGAAGAGGGCCTCGGGGGTGTGAGGGGTAGTTGCCGAATGTGGGGAGGGCACTCTAGGCAGAAGGACTTGTGGGCAAAGACTTGGAGGAGAGGACCACCTGGCAGGTTCAGGTTAATGAACTGGGGCATATCTCAAGGGCACTGGGGACATGACAGAGTTTAAGCCAGGGAGGGAAGGGGTTAAGAGCAAGGGTGAGGTTCCAACCCCAGCTCTCTGTCTGGGCCCTGTGACAGGACAGGCAACTTGCACTCTCTCTCAGTCTCAGTTTCCTCATCTGTGAAATGGGAAGGGTGGGAGCACTCACCCTGTGGGGTGGGGTAAGGATCAAATGAGACCACTTGGGATGGGTTAGAGGGAGAAGCCCCACGCGAGGATGAGCAGGAGGGGACTGAACTGGTGACACCATCAAGAAATAGGAAATCCATAGGGACGGAAAGTAGATTAGTGGAGGGAGGACAGGGAGGTGAGAGCTAAAGGGTACAGGGCTGTGCCCTGAGGTGATGAAAACATTCTAAAATTGACCCGGGTGATGGTTGCACAACTCTGTGAATATTCTCAAAACCATTGAATTGGGCAATATAAATGGGTGAATTATATGGTACGTGCATTCATATCTCAATAAAACTTAAAAACAAAAGAGGACTTTTCTTCCTTGGATCTGAAAAGCACAGGACGCAGCTCCAAACCTCCCAGTAGGAGGCGTTTTATTGGGTGCTGAAGGAGAAAGGTAGTGAGCTCCCTGTCACCCAAGCCAGGACCAAGCAACCTCCACCAGGAACCCCAACAGCCTCGGCTGTTCCTCCCCCTCCTCCAATATGATAGATGCCAGAGGCCGTCCCTCAGATGTGGCATCTGACACCGCGCCCCCAGCCTGCCGACGACGCCAGGCCTTGCTGGGGTTTCTGTGCATTTACTACCTGTCTACCTGCTAAGCCACTTCCTCTAGGCCGTTGCTTGCCTGCCTATCTGTCTATCTGGCTTCCCCAGTTCCTGGCACAGCCTGGCCCTACAGAGTCAGAGCAGCTTTGGTTTGCCCCCTGGGGGTCCTCCAGGATAGCGGAGCCTCAGTTTGTTCACCTGAGCAATGGGGCTCAAAGTGCTAACCACATGGGATGGCCGTGAGACACAGGGCCTTTTCACTGGCTGTTCCCTCTGCCGGGTGCACCGTTCCCACTGTCCTCTCTCACCCCTGGGTGAAGCCATCCGTGACTCCTGCACCCATATGCACAGGTTCACTCTCCCTTCCCCTCCCCTTACTTCATTCTCCTCCTGAGTACCTCAGTACCTGGAATTCTATTTTGTGTCTACAGGGACTCATCTCCCCCTGGCCTGAGAGACCTATAAGGGAAGTGGCTTTGACTGTCCCTGGCCCCAGCAAGGGCTCAGTGACTGTTCATCAATGATTAAATGGGCGAGTCTGGTAGAATTTTGCCCACAGATTCCAGGGGGAAAATGCATGTCATTTTGTAACAAAGTTAACAAGAAAATGTCAAGGAATTGAGGGAGAAATTCAGGTGAATTTTCACAATAAATCCTGAAACCTGAAAGAAAACTTTGTGCTTGGGGAGGTGCCAGGCTAGATCCAGCCCCACCTCCCACCTTCAGGAGGCAAAGTTTGAGCAATGGGACCCTGGGGACCCCCCCCCCCAAGGTCTGGCAGGGTCCTCCAGCCCCATCACCTATCACCTTCAGATAGTCCCAAAACCAGATGAAAAAATGAAATAAAACGCTTTTCTCCAGGCCAGGAGCTCTGTTCCCCTGAGCCATGATTCCCCTGAGCCATGATTTCCCGGAAGTGGGACGTTACCTCCTGAGAAATACACTCACTGCCTGATCAGAGAAATCACCTGCAAAGAGGGGGAGGAGGGCATATAAAAATGCTGGGCTTCTCAAGGCTGACCACAGCTCCAGGCCAGGGTGTGGTATACAGTGTTTAGCAAGACCTTTCCCAGTACGCTGCTTGAGAACAGGCCTTGGTTTGGACACCGCCTCTGAGAAGGCCTTCAGGATACCCATGTCCACCCTGGGCCGGGTGGGGGGTCCTGGGGTCCTTCCTCGTTCTTACACTCCCACACACCTGAAACCTGGGGGGAACCTGACATAATAGAAATCTCTGCCTCCCTCGCCCCCATCCCTGAGCATTTACAGCTGGTTCCCAGGCCAGTGACGATACTTGTGTTTTCCAATACACAGCTCCAAGAGGAGGAGGCGTGCAGGTATTTCTCCAGTCTAGGCTGCGAGAATGCGGGAGCCTGGCTGGGGCAAGGTCCCTGGAAAATGGGATGGAGGGGCAATCAAGAGCGAGAGCCACTTCAAAATATTGTTGTTGCGGCCACACCAGAGAAACTGCCTTGCACGTCTTAGACTTCAAACCTTTGGAATGTTATAAACAGGGCAAAATAACCTTTGGACTGGGCCTAAGCAAACTTGTGCCCCAAAAAACTGTTTGCCCAGGTAACAAGAAAGCAGATATGATGACTACAGCACTCTACTACTGGACTGAAAATTAAAAACATTAGTTAGAATTAATGTCACTATATTATTTGCATCAACAGAAACGCCTTTTTCTACTGATATAATTTTTCCCCTTCCCTTTCTCATAAATACCTATTGCCTTTGTTTCCTAAGAGGACATTATTTAGGCTTCTGCCTGAATCAGTGAGTCTTGGATAGCTATTTTTTTATTTCAAATAAATGTTTGCTGCCTTTCACTTTGAAAGGCCTTTTATTTTTAGGTTAGCAAAGGTCTCGGCTGATAGACAGGCCTGGGTTCAAATCCTGCCTCTGTTCCAAGATCATGCATTTGTGGTATTGGTATCACTATTGTTATTATTATCTGCTCGATGCTCTCTCTACAGAAGGAGGCCAGCTGGTAGGGGGGGGTGTGTGGGGGGCGTTCATTGGCACAAGACAGACAATGGGCTCCAAAAAGGCAGATGCTATGAGCAATTTTGTCTGGTATCCAAGTTAGGATGCTTTCCTTTGAACTGACCTCCTGGTTCCCCAAAGTTTCTGGCAAACTTCTGCCCACCTCCCTACCCCACTTCTTCCTACCATCCACCTTGACCTCTCTGCTTGGGCCACACGCTTTGCAGCCCTGTGGCTCCTTGGAATCCCTGCTTGTTCCCTACCCCAGGGCCTTTGCATGTGCTGTTCCCTCTGCTGGAAGGGCCTTGCTTTCAGATTCTCACACAGTGCATTCCCTCATTTCCTTTGGGCCTCAGCTCAAATGTCACCTCCTCAGTTAGGGGTCCTAAGCCCCTCATGACTAAAGTAGTCCCTTCTCTCGCTGCCCTGTTTATGCAATTCTCTGTCTCTATCCTGACTTGCAATCAAATTGTCAGGCTCTCTCCTCTGGAATGTCAGCTCCATAAATCAGGACTGGGTCTGTCCTGTTCACTGCTGTGTCCCCAGGGTGGGGGACTAAGCCTGACACATAGTAGATGCTCACTAAACTCAGAGAACCAAGGGACATTGGTTTTTTTGAAGCCCAAGTTCTTTAGGCAGAAAACAGGGCTGTCACCTCATGCCACAGACACAGCAACATAGCCAAGGACAGCAGGAGTGTGCCCAAGTCCTCTGTCCCTGCCCCACCCCCACCCCCACTGCCCCACTGACCCCACTGACCCTCTTCTTTCTCAATTTCCCCCCTTGAACCACTTCCCTTCCAGGGCACTTCATCCTGGGGGGAGGAGGTCAAAAACACCCTCCTGCCTGTGGGCTCCTTTCGGCCTCACCCCAACCCTGCAGAGGGAGGAGAGATTGTTATTATCCTCCCTGGCAGATGAGGAACAAAGTCAGGGGGCCCAGAGAAGGGAACTGGGGGGCCCAGGGTGCTCCAAAAAAACTCCATCTTTAAGAAAAACAATATGTAATGCAGTATTTGTAAAAATCAAAATGAGTGTAAAAACATCCATGATGAACAAAGTATCAACATTCTAAATAAGGACAGGTCAGACCCAGCTTGGGCAGGATTCCCATTCAGTCCTCACTCCGGTCCCAGAGGGGAACCCGGCTTCAGAGGGATGACTGTCCAGCCCCAAACGCAGCCCCCTGAGAAGTCATGGTTCCGGGTGGAGATCCTGGGAGACTGCCAACAGGACGTGATGAGGGGGGGTCCTTAACATGGCAGAGCCCCAAGACCCATTGGGTGTGTCAGCGAAGTCAGCCAAAGTGGACACACGCTAGAAAATCAACTCTGAGTCAGAGCGTGGGAGCAACACTGGGAGGGGAGACATCAGCAGCAAGATCCAGACTGGGGGAAAATGCAAGCGACCCAGTTTCTTAACAAATGAAAAGCAAGGGGGAAAAAGAAGGATAGAGGAGAAGCTGTAAGTTAAAGACATTTCAACCCAATGCCCCACTGGCCTAGAGCAGGATTCAAACAAACTAACTGCAAAAACAATATATATAGTATATATATAATGTATATTTTTAATTTATATATAATATAAATATACATATATACCAGGGGTGCCAAAAAAATGTAGACACGTGGACACTTTGGTCAACATTGCTCAAGCAGTAGTTCGCCATCATCAGCAGTGTCTGGACGCTGATGGTAACCACTTTGAGCACCTCTTGTAATTGCAGAAGTCAAACTTGACTTGCATTCATCTTTTGTTATTGGTATATATTGAGTATTACAATTTTAATACAGTTTTCCTTTCTTAAAATGTGTATACATTTTGTGGGGACAGAGCCAGGAGTGCAGTTTCCAGGCTCTCGGCCTCATGGGGAAAGGTGCTCACTCGGGTTGTAAATGGCCATCAGCTGGGGCTAGTTGGCCGTCAGCTGTAAACAGTGAGCCATTGGCCACTAATATAACTGCTGTGGCTATGCTAGCAGAAAATGGGGGGCTAGCAAGAAGATGGTGGCTGAGCTAGCAAGAGCGGATTGCAGAGAGGCAGATGCCGCCAGCGAGAATATAGTGGTATGACTCCCCTACTTATGGCTCCGTAGGTGTTCCTTTTTGGCCTCACCATGTCCTGCATTCCTATGTGGGGAGCGGAGCGGGACCAGAGACCCCGCACGACACATTTTTTTGGCACCCTCTGTATGTGTACATATATGAATTCACTGTATATATATGTGTGTGTGTGTATGTGTATATATATATATGTGTATATATATATATATGTATATATACAGTCAATTCTCATTGTTCACTGAAAACACTGAATTAGTGAATATTGGACTATTGTTCCTAGAGGAAATACAGGGTTAGGTTTCCTCAAGCCTCTGGTCACAACATTTTTATCAATTGGTCAATACATACTGTATTTTGCCATGTATAATGTACACTTTTTTACCCAAATTTGTGAGGAGAAAAATAAGGATGTGCATTATACATGGGTAATACTAATTCCGTATCTATATAAACGTTTTAAATTCTTTGATTTATGCTTATGAGTTAAAACTGTAACTCTAGAAATCAATAATGATATCCATATGCAAAATAATACTGTAGGGACAGAGCCATGAGTGCAGTTTCCAGGCTCTCGGCCTCACATGGAAAGGTGCTCATTCGGGTAGTAAATGGCCATCAACGGTGATTGGATGGCCATCAGCTGTGGCTAGTTGGCCGTCAGCTGTAACCAGTGAGCCATTGGCCACTAATATAACTGCTGTGGCTACGCTAGCAGCAAATGGGGACTAGCAGCGAATGGTGGCTGAGCTAGCAAGAGTGGACTGCAGTTAGCACGGCAGATTGCAGCCAGCAAGTGGGGTTGGTTGGTTGGCAGAGAAGCGGACAGCAGGTTGCGATCGTGTGGCTCCTGCTTCCTGTGTCTCCAACCCAGCCGCCAGCAAGAATACAGTGGTATGACTCCCCTATCTATGGCTCCGTGGGTGTTCCTTTTTGGCCTCACCATGTCCTGTGTTCTTATGTGGGGAGCAGGAGCTGAGACCCCACATGACACCCTGCATGACAAATACCCTGGAATATAATAATCGGCTTTGTTGAACTTACAACGAACTTGCAACAAGGAAGAGTTCTTGGCCTTCTGTGAAGGGTCAATATAGTAAATTTGTTACCGGTACAGGAGTACCTTGCATCTGTTCTTGTATATTGTAATTATTTGTTACATAAAATTTCTTGTACCATAATATGCTAAAAAATAAATGGTAAAATTCCTTTACAATACAAAAACAAGTACCTAAATATAAACAAATAAAAATTTGAATTAAAAAATTAAAACAAATATTTTCCCTGAAAGTTTGGGCCAAAAACATGAGTGCGTTATATACAGAAAAATACGGTAATCTTGTTTTGTGTGTTTCCGTTTAAAGACACCATATTTAGTATATATTGTTGATTTGTTCACATTAAACTCACATCCACCAGCGCTATAACTCACCCCTGAATGAACTCATCTAACATTTTCTCTATAAGGTACATGGCAGCCTTCTCGCACTTGGGGATACCAGATAGCCCTTCAGCACTATGGTTGGGGGTCATTTTAAACAGCGAAATCACCAACAAAGTACAAAAATGGGAGAAACGTGCCATAGATGGACAGTTGGATAGAAAGATACTTGTTTACAGTCTGAGAGCTGGAACAAGAGGGCACAGTATCCAGTGTCTGCAAACTGATTTTGGGGCTCCATGGACTGGATGAGGGGACATGGGAGAGGAAGAGGTTGGATGCCTGTCCCTCACGTCTCTGAGAGGCCAGACCCCTTTCCACAAAGCTGCTCTTCTCTCCGATCCATTTGGCCCCAAGTCTGGGGAACCAAGTAGCCTGACCAACTTTGACCACCCTGTGAACCGATACTATTATGTCATTTTACAGATAAGGAAACTGAGGCTCAGAGAGGTTAGTAGCTTGCCCCAGGTCACACAGCTGGTAGGTGGCAGAGCTGGGATGTAAATGCAGACAGCCCAGTTCTAGAGTTCACACCGCACTATTTCTCCTCAAAGGGATGGGCTTTCAAGTTTTCTCAGCCCTGCTAAACCCCTCCCCAAATCCCCACATTGTCCTTGACCCTCCTCCCCAGATTTGTGCCCAACACCTCAGCTGTGGTTTGGCCAGGGAACCCACCTCCCTCTATCTGGACACTATACCTCTGTTGATGTGGCAGAGACTCACCGCATCCCAGGCCCCGCCTCCCTGCCCCTGCTGAGTCATATCAACCCAACGGAACCTAAAGTTTTTCTCACAGGTGCTGCCAACCTGCCGTTATCTCCCCCACCTGCTTGTGGACACTTCCTTTCCTTGAACCCAAGAGCAGGGCTAAACTTTTTTTTAATTGCAGTGAAATTCACATAACATCAAATTTACCATTTTAAAGTAAACAATTCAGTGGCATTTAGTACATTTACAATGTTGTGCAACCATCACCTCTATCTAGTTCCAGAACATTTTCATCACCCAAAGGAGACCCCGCCCCCATCAGCCGTCACTCCCCAGTCCCTGTCTCTGTGGATTTGCCTAGACATTGCGTATAGATGAGACCATAGAATATGTGGCCTGTTGTGTCTGGCTTTGGTCACTCAGCATGATGTTTTCAGGGTTCATCCATGTTGTAGCGTGTGTCAGTGCTTCATTCCTTTTTACGGCTGAATAATACTCTGTTATGGGGAGGGACCACATTTTGTTTATCTGTTCATCCATTCATGGACATTTGGGTTGTTTCCACCATTTGGCAATTGTGAATAGTGCTGCTATGAATATGCGTGTACAAGTTTTTGTTTGAACACGTGTTTTCGATTTCGGGGGCTATATTCCTAGGAGTGGAATTGGTGGGTCATAAGGTAATTCTATGTTTAACTTTTTAAGGAACCGCCAAACTTCAGCAACTGCACCATTTTACATTTCTCCCAGCACAAGGACGTCGCATTTTTGAATCCTGTAACTTTCACCTAACTAGGACCCAAGTTCAAATCTTCGCTCAAGCACACGATCCTTTTCTTTCCCATCATCCATCCTGCTTTTTCTGGTATCAACAGCCAGTTCTCCTTCCAGGAATCATCGCATCCTGGCCATCAGGCCTACTGATCTCAGAGCCCCAGACTCCCCAGGCTGGGAGTAGAGAGATTTAGGGGGCCAGAGACAGCTCCTCCAGCTAAGAAAATCCCTGAGAACAGCACAGATGTGAGATCCACTTGGGGGGTTGCAGAGAGAAGAGGGCGGCCTTGGTGGCTGCCAGGGGATCCTGAGCCAGCAAGATTTTAAATCTGTTTTTGCACATAAATAGTCTGATAGACCTTAAAACAGGAATAAGAAAGAACCTGTGTTTAGAGTTGCGGGCCGAGTGTCTAGGCAGCTGGCAGCGTTTAGCCTGGCACAGACGATCTAAAGCAAGTGTGCGGTTAAGGTCGTGTTCAAAAATACGGCTTCGAAGCTGCAAGCTCGGGCTGGGCCATGTGCCCTGTAATTCTCTTTCCAAATAAAAGGCAGAACTATTCCTGGCTGGGCTTGGGGACTTCTGCGGCTGCTGGGGCTCCAAAGAGGCCGGCCTGGAATGTCAGGCGTGGCCCGCGCCCTGCCAGGCAGTTTACGTTTAGAGTCTGTAATTGTAAGACTTTTTAATTAAAATGTTATTCCCGTGGGGGCCGTCCAAGGCTGCCCGAGCCCGGGATCCCGTACACAGGAGACCCACGGGCTTGGGGCTGAGCACTGGGAGTGTGTGATGTTTGGCAGCTTGAGTCAATTTTGAGCTATTTGTGGAGGGGATAAAAAAAAATAAAACCAAGCATCGTTTGATGTTTGCCAAATATAGCATTTTGCTTTTCTATAAGCAAAGCTCTGATTTAAAAAAAAATAATATACTTGGTCAGCCATACAAAGGAATGAAACCCTGATTCATGCTATAACGCGGATGAACCTTGAAACTATTAAGCTGAGTGAGAGAAGCCAGACACAAAAGGTCTCATGTTGTGATTCTGTTTATATGAAATGTTCAGAACAGGCAAATCCATAGTCACAGAGAGCAGATAGGTAGGTACCAGGGCCTGGGGTTGGGGGAGTGGGGAGTAACTCCTAATGGGGACAGTTTTCTCTGTCCTCAGGCACATGCAGCAGACCTGTCACCTTCCATTTCTGCAAAATGGAGCCAACACTGCTCTCACACAGGGCAGGGCCGTGCTGAAGACCAGACAGTGAAATGGATGTGAGCTCGCCAAGATGGGGGAGGGGGTGAAGAAGGGGCAGCCTAGACGCTCTACCCAAGCTTGAACCCTATGCCCCCCACTCACGCTTCCATTGGCCCTGGGAAAGGACTCCTGCCCTGGTCCCCCTGCTGCAACTGTGGATGCTTCTACATTGCCTTGAACCCCCACTCTGGAGCTCCACCTCACACCCAGGAGACTGACTTAATTGGACTTGGTGGGGCCCAGGAACCAAGGCTCTGCTTTGTGTTTCGCAACGCTTTATTTTGAAAAATGTGCACCCTAATAGAAAAGTAGCTGAAATAAAGCCGTGAACATTCACATACCTTGCACCCAGACTCATACACACTGCCAACAATTTATGAAGATTTACCCACATTCTATCTATCTATCTATCTATCTATCTATCTATCTATCTATCTATCGGTGTATGTATGTGTATATACGTATACAATTGATAGAAATGATATATATACAGTACATAATTTATATATTTATATATTATATTAATCTGCTCAGGCTGTCAGAACAAAACACCACAGGCTGGGTGTTTTATACAACAGAAACTATTGTCTCACAGTTCTTGAGTCTGGAAGTCCAAGATGAGGGTTTCAGCAGGGTTAGTTTCTCCTAAGGCCTCTCTCCTGGGCTTGCAAATGGCCACCTGCTTGCTGCCCCTTCAAATGGTCTTTTCTCTGCGTTCATGTCCACTCCTTGTGTCTCTTTATGTCCAATTCTTCTTATAAGGACACCAGGCAGATTGGATCAGGGCCCAATCGATGGCCTCGTTTTAACTTAATGACCTCTTTGAAGGCCCTACCTCCAAATACAATCTTATTCTGAAGTACTGGGGGCTAGGATTTCAGCATATGAATTGGGGAGGAGGGGACACAAATCTTCAGTCCGTAGCAACATAATGTGATATTATTTTGAAGCATTGGCGAGTGCACTGCAGCCATCATAGCCCATGGCCCCTGCATCTCCTAAGAACTAGGAGGGTCTCCCACGTAGCCCCAGGACAAGGGTCACACTCCCCAAATTGCACATTGAGAAATGCCATCATTGAATCATTCTGTAGTCAAATTAACCCAACTGCCCCAATCAGATCTGCCATGGTCTGAATGTTTGTGTCCCCCTAAAATTCATATTGAAACCTAACCCCCAGTGTAATAGTGTTAGGAGGTGGGGGCCTTTGGGGGGGTGATGAGCTCCTGAGGGCGGAGTTCTCGTGAATGGGGTTCGTGCCTTACAAAAGGGACCCCCGAGCGCTTCCCTCACACCCGCTGCCGTGTGAAGACAGCAAGAAGGTACTGTCTATGAACCAGGAAGTGGGCCCTCACCAAACACTAAATCTGCTGGTACCTTGATCTTAAACTTCCAGCTTCCAGAACTGGAAATAAATTTATGTTTATAAGTCACCCCATCTGTGGTATTCTGTTACAGCAGCCTGAATGGACTAAGAGAATATCGTTTATGGCAACTTTTTCTTTTCTCATTTAGGATCTAATCCAGACTCACCCACTGTCTTTTGTTGTCATGTCGCTTTAGTCTCCTCTTAATCAGGAGCATTTCTCAGCCTTCCTGTGTCTTTCGCGGTATTGATTTGTGGAGAGTCCAGGCAGTTTTACAGAACGACCCATGGCGGGCTGGCCTGCTGGTTCTCTGTGACCAGGTTCAGGTTGTGCATCTTGGGGCGGGAGCCATGGACCGGGCTGGCTGGTCCTCCCCCAGTGTGTCATGTCAGGAGGCACCTGACGTCTCGCCTCATTGCTGGTAATGTTAAAACTGTGCAATCTTGGTTCGGGTGGTGGAATCATATATCTTAAAATCTCCCCCAGCCACCTGAAACTAAAAAAAGGAAAAAAAAATCTTCCCCAGGCAGTCAAATGTTCAGGCAGAGCTGGAAACAACTTTCTTCAATCACCTCGCTTTTCTGCAAATGCAGAAAAACTACATAGGTCTGCTAACCCCAGCTTACACGTCCATCTTGGGGCTCTCTCACACTGATAGCTGATCTGGACAGGTGGCAGGGAACCAACAGGATCCAGGGGTGACTCAGACCCTCCCCTGATTCTGAGGAGGTTCGTAAAGGGGACCATGTGAGGGTGGAAAGGATGTATTACTGGAAGCTTCCTGGAGGTGGTGACCTCCAAGACATGCCTGCAAATGGGCTGCACTTAGTGTCATCCCAGAGTCTAGGTTCTCACCAAAATATCTGTAGGAGCCTCCTTCTCAGCTCACCCAGCAGGATAGCCCAGCGGTTCATTGCCCCCCATTCAGGGGCTCATTTTGGTTCACCCCATCAGACACTTGTGGCAGTTTCCCTGTGCAGTGGGCAAACACACTCAGGCCCCCATCATCAGGGACCAAACCATTTTGCCTTCTTTGAAGTTTATGATCTCCAGGGGATGGAATTTGAATCTCTTATTTTATCCTTGCAGCTTTGGAGTCTGAACCACAGTCCAGTGTGTACAGTGGCTGCTTGGAGGGTCAGAAAAAGGGGAGCTATTTTGGGTTCTATGGGTTGTAATTTCTGCTGCTCAGAGAAAGCCTAAGGGGTGGGGAGCAGGAGGACGATTTCTGGCTTCCCTCACAGAGCCTCAGTTTACCCATCTGCTAAAGGGGTGAGTAATTCACACCTCGCAAAAGGGTGGTGGAGAGTGGGAGACATGCTGGGCATGAAACGTCCAACGCAAAGTTGGTGTTTTCTGTCCATGTGAAGCGGGGGGTGGGGTCTCTCACTCCCCTTATACCTCCCACCAACCAGGGCAGGTGGGAGGATGGTGATTTTATTTTCATTTTTTATTTATTTTGTTTGTTTGTTTTTAAATAATGGAACCAGGTAGGTGTTTTTTTTAAGATTTTATTGGGGAAGGGGAACAGGACTTTATTGGGGAACAGTGTGTACTTCCAGGACTTTTTTCCAAGTCAAGTTGTTGTCCTTTCAGTCTTAGTTGTGGAGGGCGCAGCTCAGCTCCAGGTCCAGTTGCCGTTGCTAGTTGCAGGAGGTGCAGCCCACAGGATGGTGATTTTAACCTTCAGGAGACACTGGGCAATGTCTGAAGACACTTGGGATTATCAGAACTAGGGGCTGGAGACCAGGGATGTTGCTCAGTCCCCTACAACGCAATAGGAGGCCCCTCCCCAGAGAGTGACCGGCCCTAATGTCAGCCGTGTTAAGGGTGAGAACCTACTGGAGAAAAATACTGTATCTGTCATCTAGCCATACGACTGTCACGTAGGTGACTTTGTGATTTAAAATACGGCTCAGGGTTACATGCAACGATATGTGTTACATTATTCCTAATAATGGTGAAAGTGGAGGCAGCTGAGGTATCTGTCAATAAACAGCTAACTACACACTGCACATATTCGTAACATTGACAATGAAACTGCTTTGATGAAAATGAAGGGGTTCTAGAGCAGTGGTTCTCACCCAGGGGCGATGTCGCTCCCAGGGGACCTTTGGTGATGAGGGAAGATTTTTTTATTGTCATATCTGGGAGTGGGAGGGTACCACTGGCATCTAGTGGGTGGGGAACAGGGTTGCTCCTTAGCAGCCTGCCGTGCACAAGACGCCCCACGACAGAAAATCATCCAGCCCCAGATGTCAGTGGTGAACAAAAATGAGAATTCCTGACCCCAGGGAGCCATCAGAGGGGGGACATTTGAGCTGAGATCTGAACCTGCCACCCTCAGTGATGTTTGTGGGCTCTGGCAGAGGGCATAGTTCCTGCTCAGATGCCAGGGCGCACCAATCAGCGAGAGAGGAAGCAGGAGGCCAGCACTGGTGTCCCTGGGCAAGATGGAGGCGGCTCTGCAACTACAGTGTCTGTCTCAGTGACTTAAGTCTGCCTTGTAACTCAAAAGCAGCCACAGACAAGGTGTGCATGTGTGGGTGGGGCTGTGTGCCCATAAAACTTTCACGTCACAAAATATTATTCTTCTTTTATTATGTTTTCAACAGTTTAAAAATGTAAACACCATTCTTATTGGGGCAGGGGTGATAGTTAAGGGGTGCGAGGTTTCTTTCTGGGGTAATGAAAATGTTCTAAAATTGGTTGTGGTAATGGATACACTGCTCTGTGAATATACTAAAAGTCATCGAATTGTATACTTTAAATGGGTGAAATTGTGTAATATGTGAATTATATCTTACTAAAGATGTTATAAAAGGAAAACATACAATAGCCAAGGTGGAAACAACTCAAATGTTCATTGACAAATGGATGGATAAGCAAAATATGGTCCATCCATACAATGTACAACGGAATATTCTCAGCCACAAAAAGGAAGGAAACTCTGACACCTGCTACAACCTGGATGAACCTTGAGGACATTATGCTGAGGGAAATAAGCCAGTCACAAAAGGACAAATACTGTGTGATTCCACTTACGTGAGGTCCCTAGAGGAGTCAGATGCATAGACATAAAAGTAGAGGGTGCCAGGGCCTGAGGGAGGGGAAATGGGGAGTTAGTGTTAGGTGGGGACAGAGTTTCAGTTTGGGAAGATGAACAGGTTCTGGAGATGGATGGTGTGATGGTTGCACAAAAGCGTGAATGTACTTCATGCCACTGAACTGTACGCTTAAAAATTGTTACGATGGTGAATTTTATGTTATGTGTATTTTATCACAATTTAAAAAAAGAAAAGAAACATTCTCAGCTCATGGGCTGTATAAAACCAAGCGGGGATCCAGATTTGGCCCCTGAGCTGTAGTTTGCAGACCACTGGCCCACCCTATACAGGCTCTAGGAATAAAAGTGTGTGAAGCCCAGATGGATTCCCACCCCCACCCCAGGAAAGGAGCCCACCCACGTGGGGGCTGGGGCTGTATCCCCACTCATCTTGTGCCTGTGAGACCCTGGGCCAGTCCCGTACCCTCTCCAACCCTCAGTTTCCCCATCTGCAAAAGGGAGGGCTCTCCTGTGCACAAAGTTCCCATGGATCCTGGGGGGTCAATGTCAGGGCACAAAGGGTTGGTTATGCACTCGAAGAAAACCAAAGGGCTTTGTGCATGGTCCCATGGCTGATAAGCAAAGGAGGCTGGGTCTGAACCAAGTTTTGGCTTTCCAACCCACCCCCTTGCCTCCCCAGGAGAAACAATCGCTGCCCACGGAGGACGCAGGAAGAATGACATGTCACACCAGAACGGAAGCATTGAGATGTCTTTGTCTCAAAGCGCCTTCCACCAAAGCGCAGACAGCATGGATGAATTGCTCTTTTGCAAACGGCCATTTTTCCCAGAGGAAAATGACACGGCATTGACAAAAATAATTTATTTCAACTCCAAGCCTTAAAATCATATTGAAACACAAAATCCATCCATCCACAGATGAGTGGATCAACAAAATCTAGTCCATCCGCACACAGAATATTATTCTGTCATGAAAAGGAATGAAGCATTGACCCACACCAGGCGGTGTGTGTATGTGAATGCTGAGTGAAAGAAGCTAGATACTAAAAGCTACTGGGTGAATGGTTTCATTTATATACACTATCCAGAAGAGGCAAATCCATAGAAACAGAAAGTAGATTAGTACTTGCCAGGAGCTGGGGGTTGGAGGATGGAAAGTGCAGCTAATGGGGACGGGATTTTATTTTGGAGTCATGAAAATGTTTTGGAGCTAGATAGAGGGGGTGGTTGCACAACACTGTGAATGTACCCAATGTCACCGCATTTTCCACTTTAAAACAGCTAATTTTATGTTATGTGAATTTCACCTCAATAAAAATACATGGATAAAAATAAAAAACAGAAGCATAAAAAATACACCAATGCAAACATTTGTCTATCCAGTTGGAGGGGGATGGGCACACACTTTTTTATCCACTTTGGGAAGGGACCATGGATTGGAGGTAGGGGGTGGCCTGGGGGCCCTGAGCATGGCCAATTTGTCAGCGCTATGGGGGACGTCCTCAGGCTGGCAGAAGTGCAGGGCTCTCAAAGGTTTTCTGTCAGGGCTTTGAAAGGCGGCCAGGTTTTTTCCCCCGGAGCCAAGCAGTCTTGGGCCTGTTGTTCTCAGCAATCTCGGGGCCGCGTGCTAGCAGGAAACACGGCCAAGTAGGGCTTCCTGCGCGTCGGAGAGAGGAAGCTCCGTAATGTTCTGGAAGGCCGGGTTAAAAATAACCCCGGTATATAAAGAGAGCGGAGGGTCTCCTCTCTCCCTCACTCTGGCGCAGGCCGGCTGGATGTCGGGCCGAGCAGGTGGTTTGGGACGTAAAGCAAGCCAATCCCCCGCCCCTGGGCCCCGGAACTGGGAAAAACAGCCAAGATGAGAATCGCAAGGCTGCCTCGCTTCCAGAACTTAAGCAGAATCAGGGCCACTGTGGGTGTTCCTGTTTTAAATCCTTTTTCTCCAGCAAAGAATTCAACCTCCAGCCGCTATCAGGGGAGACAGAGAGCTCAGCTGTGATTGCGGCTGTGAATGCGCATAGGCTCGGGGCTTGGCAGCCAGGGTTCCAGTCCCGGTTCTGCCACCTAACGCTGGGTCTGTTTCCCTGTCTGTACAAATGGGACTAACAATAGCTCCTATATTGTGGTAAGCACGAAACACTCAGGGGAGATGCGATAGTGGGGGCCATGTGGGGCTGAGCAATTACTATGAATTCTTACCATTATCTCCAGGGTCTTCACTTCCTCGGGCAAAGCACGCCCATGTCTTATCTCATTTAATCTGTGTGTCAGTTCTTGTATCATCCTGCCCCTTCACAGGTACAGCAAATGAGGACTGGATTCAGGTGCTGTCCCAGTGACTCAAGACCATGTGGCCAAGTTGTCTAAGGAGGGGGGTCTCCAAGCTTGCCTTCCAGAGCCATGAAGGGCCACCAGAGGCTTCACTGGCTCCACCCTCTCCTGGCCCCGATGAAAAGTAGCAGAGATTTGAGCCAGAATCGTCTTAACTTTGGAGCCCACATTCTTTCTGCTCTATCCTTAGAAGTTAAACTTTGGGAGTTAGGAGGGTGCCATGGGGAGGTGGATGGCCATCAGCCTTTAAGTAGGCGGGTTTTCCATGTTCTGACCTGGGCGGGATTGCCTTCCTGCAGGAGCTGTCATTGCAGTTGTGACAGTGAGAACGAAGCCTAGCCATTGCCCACATTTGGGCACCAGGGTTTGGGGTGTCTCATCCCGGGCTGAGCCACACAGATCAGGAAAATAAAAGAAGACACAAATGACCATTGTCAGGAAGGAGAGAGGTGACCCCATGACAGATCCTACACATCACAAGGGCACATTATAAACAATATGTTGCCAATTGATGGCTCTGATGGCATGGAGAAATTCCTTGAAACACACCAATTCCCAAAGCTCACCAATAGCCCTATGTCTATGAAAGAAATCTGTGGGATGGTTGAAATCTTCCCTCCAAGAAACCTCCAGGTCCAGATGACATCCCTGGTCAATTTCCCCACACATTTAGGGAAAAAATAATGCCAGTTCTACAGAGATGCTTTCATAAAACTGGAACAGAGAGCAGGCTTGGCAACCCATTCTAAACGGGGGGCTGCTGTGGGGTGTGCTGTTCAGTAGAGCACTGGGGCCCCCCACACCTCTTCTCCCCAAAAGAGATCCTGTTCTCTTCAAGGGGATGTTTTCTTCTGCAGTTAGGGCCGATCCCCGCCAGGCTCGGGGAAATGAAAGAAACGTTTGCTCTCCAGAAATCGGATCCAGACGTGCCAGTCTTCTGAACGGCGCCTTTGTAGCCTGAGTGCTGCCACAATTAGCGCCGTCCCTGGCTGCGGCCTGCAGATCGTGTCTGCCTGGGCTCTGAGGCCTCTTTCAGAAGTCACCGGCGTCCTCCACCAGCTATTTTTAACTAGCCAAAGGGGACTTGTTATGGGCTGGGGGGGACCCGGTCAGAGGGGCTGGGGGCACATCTGTGAGGCCGAGGGAGGTGGCAGGCCAGCCAGGGGGCTGCGCGTGGGGCAGTACCCATGGGCCTAGGTGATGGTAAACGGAGGTGCCCAGTCAAGCTCCGGGCCTCACTTTCCTCATCTGTCAAACGAAGGCCTGAATTTCATCAGGGGCTTTAATTCCAAAGTAGCATGAGGGCCAAATTCCACCATGAATCTCAGAGGCCTGCTCTCTCTGCCTCTCTGTCTCTGTGTTTCTCTCTCTCTCTTTCTCTCTGTCTGTCTCTTTCTAACTCTCTCGCTCTCAGCATCTCTTCCGTGGGATGTGTGCATTTCTGCACAGTTCTGCCTGTGCAGGGAACAGTACAAGAGGACCCGTTCTGCTGCCTCATTTTCTTTATTCAGAGAAAATATCACTGACTGATGGATCAATCGATTGTTCCTAAATCACTGGGCCAGAGCCTGTGTGCTTGTCCCCACATTCCAGAAGGGTAGACTGACTTTTGTCCCAAACATCTCAGAATGAGCCTGTGCCCTCTCTATGATTCAAGTTTCTCCATTAAACAAATAAGTTGTCCAGGCCCCTCCAGGAAGCGGGTTCCCGTTCCTGCCGAGCTGTCCTGCTGCACCGCGACCTCCCAGGGGACTGGGCTCAACTGCACACCAGCCGACGTGCAGCATCACCTTCTGCTAATACTCCACCTGCCCATCTGGGGGGCATGTGCAGAGGAGAGACTGAGGCTCGGAGAGGTGAAGGCCCTCCCCCAGCCCAATAGGGATGGCTGCCTGGCTCCAGGAACTAGATTATTCACCAAAGTGTCTCCTGATTGTTGAAATTTAAGCTTTTTTCTGGTCATCAGTCTGTGCTGGGGGCCGAGCCTGGGGGTAGGGGCCTGGGGTGGGTCACAGCCCATGAAGCTGCCTTCCCTAAGCCACCTCCTTCCCTAACGCCCCACCCCCAGGGGTTGGTCCCATAGTGGCTTTCTTGTGGACTCACCCCAGCTGTGACTCTAGCACCCTTGGCCTGTTGATGGCACTTCCCTGGAAGGACCTCCCCAGGCTCTGGGGTCACACAGACCCACATTGGAATCCCAGCCGGCCACACTGAGCCTCCGGACAAGCTCACTGACCTTGTGGGCCTCAGTTTCCACTTCTGTTAAAGGGGCACATCTATGGTCCTGGCTTCCCACAAATCAATGGGCCTGACAGCACAGCTCCTGGCAGCAGCTATCCAACCACAGAAGGTCCTTGATTCCTGCTTGAAACTCTCCAGGACTCTGGCCACAGGCCTGATGGAACCCCAAGCCCATGCATGATTTTTTAAAAAAATCGTGGTAAAATATACATAACATAAAGTTGGTGCCATTTTAACCATGTTCAAGTGTGCAATTCAAAAGCATTTAGTGCATTCACAGGGTTGTGCAACCATCACTTCTACCCAGTTCCAAAATGTTTTTATCACCCCAAAAGGAGACCCCGTCCCATGAGCAGTCACTCCCCATCCCCCTCCTCCAGCCCCTGGCAACCACTAATCTGCTTTCTGTCTCTGGATTTGCTTGTTCTAGACATTTCATAAAGATGTGATCATACAACATGTAGCCTTTTGTGCATGGCTTCTTTCACTCAGCAGAATGTTTTTAAGATTCATCCACATTGGGGCGTGTGTCAGTGCTTCATTCCTTTTTATGGCTGAGTAATATTCCACTGTGTGGATGGACCACATTTTGTTTATTCATTCATCCACTGAAGAGCATTTGGGTTGTTTCTACCTTTTGTCAATTGTGACCAGAGCTGTTATGCACATGCGTGTACAAGGGTTTGTTTGAACACCTGTTTTAAGTTCTTTTGGGCCGATATCCAGCAGTGGAATAGCTGTGTCACATGGTAATTCTATGTTTAACTTTTTGAGGAATCCTGCTCCATTTTGGTCCTGGCAGAATAAAGCCTGCATTCTCCATGCCCCTTTGGACACATCTGCTATTCATAGCACCTTGAGCTGTCCGCCAGGAAAGACCCTCACACTGCACCAGCTTCTCTCAACCCTCGTCTTCCTCATCTGTGCACTGGTCACGGTGATGATTTAAAGAGATGATGTGAAAAAGAGCCTCAGCAGTGACTTAGCACCCACTAGGACCTCAAGGAAGGATGGTTCCTCCCTCACCTCCACTCCTTGGGTTTTTTCTTCTCCTCTATGTGGTATTGCCAGATAAAACACAGGATACCCAGTTAAATATGAATTTCATATAAATAAGAGATTTTTTTCATTCTGTGCAAAATTTAGGTTACACTTATGCTAAAAAAAATTTTGTTGTTCATCTGAAATTCTAATTTAACTGGGCGTCCTGCCTTTTATTTGCTAAATCTGGCGAACAGCCTCTGTGACAATTGCTTCTCATAGTCAGGTAGAAATCCCAAAAGTTACAGAAATCACAGCCAGGCAGAAATCAAGGCAACTATGCATTTCTGGCCCCCGGCATCTGATACATCTAACTCACTTTAGCAAAATGCCTACTGGGGCCTGAGCCACCGAGATGTCCCCAATTCACCACAGGTTCTTGGAGAAAGGTCTGCTGACAAAGAATTTGTTAAGACCCTGGGAAATTTTTGAAGGTTTATTTCAGACAGATGACAAATGATCTAAATTTGTCCCCAACCCCAGGCTGCAGGAAGGCCAGTGAGCGAAGCGGTGAGTGCACAGTGTGGCCCCGTGAAAGGACACTTCACTGGAGCCTGCCTCCTGGGGCACAGAGGTCTGATTCATGCTTCCTCGTATTCAAATGGAGCCTGCCATGGCCGGAAGCATCTCTACAAGGGGCATATTGGCCTGAAAAGGCGACACTTCTCCCTCGATTTTTCCCAGAACCTGCTTCTGGGCCCTGCACACGCATGAGGCTTGGGAGGTGTCAGGCAGTGCCACATAAGGAAACCACTGTCATCGCCATCCTCCCCAAGACATGACCTTGAAGGAAGACCACCTTCTCCAGGGCCGGCTGATACAACAGGGACAGGTGGCCCAGGGCTCTAGGACTTTCAGGAGGCCACAGGAATTTCTTAATTTCTTTTAAAATCAGAAGAAAATAAAAAGAACATCTAAGGCAGAAAACTGGATTTTAATTTTTTGTCTTGCCTCCGGGGGGTAATACATGTGAGGTTTAAATCAATTAAATTATTTTAACTTTTTTAAAATGGAAGTAGCATATCCCATTCCATGCAATAGTTGGTCCATATTTGTGCTAAAAATAAAAAGTGTTGTTTACCTGAAATTCAAATTTAATTGGGCATGCCATGTTTTATTAGCTAAATCTGGTGACCTGGGCTTTCTGTGACCGTGGGCCCTCACGGCCAGTCAGAAACCTGAGGCAAAAGCAGATGTGTCTAGATGCTCTCCCTGCAAGCCCCCTCACGAAGTCCTGAGTCTCTCCCACAAAGACGAAGACAGCCTCGTTAAATATTTGAACTGTGAAGATGGGAAAAGGCCTCCTCTGGGCACATAAATATCTGATGGGCTCCACATTACGTGTTTAAATGTTGGAAGGTACCTAGAGATACAACCCATTTCTCAGATGACAAAACTGAAGTTCGGAAAAGAGAAGCATCTTGCCCAAGCTGTAGGCTGTGGTTCTCTAAACAACTTCCTCTGGGGCAATAGTTTTATATTTTTTTGACGTCCTGGGCCCCGTGTGATGAAAGTTGTAGAGACCTCATTGTAGAGAAATGTCCCAGCATCTCGCCTTCAGTTTCAGGGAATGCATAGACCCTCCGAGGCTCATCAGGGGAATAAGCCAGGTCAGGATCAGAGGCTTCCAAATCAGGCAGTCGGGCTCCTGGCTCAGCAGAATATCTGTTGTGCCTCAGTTTCCCTTCCCTCACTCTGAAGAGGTGGAAATATTACTCGTCCTCTAAATCCTGAGGATCAAGTGGGCTCCACGCAGGGACTGACACATAGGAGGTCTTCAAGCAATATTAGTTTTCTTCTCGTCCCTCAGCCCTGTGTACCCACCAACACACTCTCTCTCTCTCTCTCTCTCTCGCTCTCTCTCTCTCTTTCACACACACACACACACACACACACACACACACACACACACACACACTGGGTTGGGCATTTTAAATTCAAGACCTTCCCATCTACTCCTGGAAAAAAAAGAAAGGAAAACTCCCTCTACTATACATATTTTCAAAAACTGCCCTTTTGGTGGAAAAGTTTTTACATCTTAAGAAAACCCTGATTGTTTGACTCGTTTGCAATAAACATGCAGCTATTTTTAAGTGCCAGGGGACACATGCCTGCAACCCCGTGAAAAGAATCTGTGTGTCCTCCACGCACGTCTGGAGTTACCTAAGTGATGTGGTGAGGAGGGTGAGGGGCACAAGCTGTTAGCCTGCCAGGAGCACAAGGAGCCTTCTAGAATATTCCGGAACATTCTTTCTCAGGTCATCAGAAATCATATAGTCGGGGCCCTGCCTCAAAGTTCCAGCTCTGTGAACCGTTGTTTTCCGTTTCATTTTTCCACTTTATTTTTTTCTTTTTCTTTCTGAAATCACATTTGTTTTTCCATAATCGAAAGCGCTCACACAGATCTTGCCCTGGCCTTCAAACATGCTGTTCTGACCGAGACGTGTAAACAACCGCTCCCCCCACAGCTGGCTGTTTGGGTGACACTGGAAAATCTTCTGGAGGGAAAAAAAAGGGGAGGGAAGTTTTCCAAAATTCAACTCAGGACTTACGTAACATAGAGTTTATGCAATGGGCCCCTGGACACAGATCCAGCAGCTCGTCCAGCTGCTAAGGCTCTGAGCGCTGGGCGGAGAGCTATGCTGGCAGCAATGAGACACGAGAAGGGAAAGGAAAGTTCTGGCAGGGATCCCTGACTCCTCCACGAAAGTGATAAGGGGAATGTGGGCCGTGGCTGGGAGGCCACGTGCATATTTGAAATACGTTGGCAAGGCCGAGCTCTTGTAAACTGTCACAAATCTTCCATGGGAAAGGACTCCAACAGCCACAAACAGGGGAGACCCAGGCACATCTGTGGGTCTCCCACAGAGATCCAGGATTTTGTTGTTACTTCCTCTTTAATTCCTCCTAGCGCCCGCCCGTAGGGGTTCCACTGAGCCAAACACCCTTCCCATTTTATAGAAAACAAAACCCAAAGCACAGAGCAGGGAAGAGACTTGTCCTAGGAAAGTCACGTACAGCACAAGCAGCACGGGAAACTTAAAGCGAGATCTGACACCACATTCAATACTTTAAATATTTTCTTTAAAGACCACCCATCCCCCCTCCACGGGGTGGGGGGTGATTGTTGGAATCAGGACCTGAGAAATTTGTAAAGTGGGGGTGACAACAGTCGTCCAGCGCAGATGTGGCAGAGATGGCTCATTTCACAAAATTCAAACCTAAGCATTATCTGCTGGCCCGCTGCCCCTGACCCCATCTGGTCCCCAAAGGCAGTGGGGGGTGGGGGCTCTCAAATACGGCCAGGTTTTGTGTTCAGGGTTTGGGAGGGTTTTTCTGCAGACTATGTGGGCCATGCTCTGTGCTCTATCCTTGGGTGCTTGTCAGTATCTACTAAAGCCAAGACCCAGAAATCCCACCCCTAAAGAAATAAATATATATGTCCACACACACAAGAAATGTAGCCACATTATTCCTAATGGCCAAAAAAGGAAACCAAAATGTCTTCAACGAATGAACTACAGTGTATTCATTTAATGGAATACTACATGCCAGTGAAAAGAAACAAACTCCTGGGCCGGTGGCTCAGGCAGTTGGAGCTCCGCACTCCTAACTCCGAAGGCTGCCGGTTCGATTCCCACATGGGCCAGTGGGCTCTCAACCACAAGGTTGCCAGTTCAACTCCTCGACTCCCGCAAGGGATGGTGGGCTCCGCCCCCTGCAACCAGCAACAGCGATGGGATCTGGAGCTGAGCTGCACCCTCCACAACTAAGACTGAAAGGACAAAAACTTGAAGCTGAGCTGCGCCCTCCACAGCTAAGATTGAACGGACAACAACTTGAAGCTGAATGACACCCTCCACCTCTGGGATTGAAGGGACAACAACTTGACTTGGAAGGAAGGTCCTGGAAGTGCACACTGTTCCTCAATAAGGTCCTGTTCCCCTTCTCCAATAAAATCTTAAAAAAAAAAAAAAAAGAAAGAAAAAGAAACAAACACCTTCTACGTACATACAATGTGGAGGAACTCAGTGGGCGCAATGTTCAGCAAAGAGGCTAGACATGAAAGAGGGCACAATTGTGATTCCACATCAGTGAAATCAAAAGCGGGCAAAACTCATCTCCCATGACAGAGGTCTGAGGTACGGCTTCCCTCGCCAGCAGAGGGAGCCTTCAGGGGTGACAGATGTTCCCACGTTTTGATCTGGGTGATAGTCACATCAGCAAAACTCACTGAGCACGCACTTCAGATGTGCGCACTCAGCGGCATGCAAGTTTTCCCTTCGAACGAAAAGATCAGACAGGCATTTATTGAGCACCTAGTGCATGCATGAAGGGGCAGTGATGACGCAGACCCCACCCCTCCTGCCAGTTCAGGTGTCTTGCAGCCCCACAGGTGGAAGCACCAGGTGGAGGGTTGAGCAGGAGGGTTCCACCCACGACCAGCACAGGTGCTGGGAGGCCCGCCAGCCCCGTGGCCCAGCAGACTCCTGCTCTGTCTGGAAAGAAAAAGCAATTGGTTCTGACTGAATGGGCAGAGGGATTCCGCAGAGGAGGGACAAGCGTTGCAGGCCAAGGAGGGGTGGACGGTGGTAGAGAGAGAAGGTCTGAAAGAACCTGCGCTCACAGGGGCCACCTCGCTGTGCAGGATGAGCTGTCATCTACGGTGGTGGCTACTGTGAGTGAGCGATCCCTGTGCATGAGGCACGTTACAGCTTTTGTCTCGCCATCCCTCTCAATACCCCTAAGCTCAACTTGGCAAGTGTGCCCAAGGTCCCCAAATTGGGCCCAAAGGTGGCTGGGTCCCCAATGACTGCTGGCTTTCCTGGTGACTCAGCACGCTCCAGAACAAGGTGTGTCTGGGAGCTGTCCGAATGCATGCAGCCTCTCCTGAGGGCCACCACCCTTAGCATACAGCCTCTGGGTGGTGGAGACACAGTGAGTCACAGGGACATGGCCCTCAGGTTGCCTGCAATGAGACCCCTTGTCGCCACAAATCCATAAGCTTGGACAAAGGCCCTGGCAGGTGGCAGCCAGCCCCTCAGGAAAACTTTCCAAGTGATCCCCTTTGGACCTGATGAGGACAAAGGCAGTGGCCAGTCACCTCCAAAACTCCTCAAAAGTGAGCAAATGACTCTTCTGCATGGATGTGGCCCCTCCAGTCTTGTCTCAGGGAGCTTCTCTCATCCAGGGCATTGAGGCTCACAGCCCAGAGGACAAAGGACTTTTACCATTTGATGCACATTGTCTTTATTTGGAAAATAGGCATTGGACTGTGTTTATAACGGGGATAAGGGACTCCCCCACCCCAATTCCACCCATGGGCCACACCAGCAATCCTTTCATAACCATTCAGGGGTAATGGCAGGGAACGAGGTGGGGGCTTGTGCCATCCCACGGACCATAGTATGAGACCCTTGACCAAATGAATTCTTACCCATCACCCCCTCCAGGCAGTCCACCTGGATGCCCCTCATGGCCTTATGAAGCTACATGTACTCCCATTGTCCCAAGTGAAGAACCATCACCCTAAACTGAAAATTCTTCCAGGACAGAAGAAACCCCTCACCACCACCGCCAATACTTGGGACAGAGCCTGCACACAGCAAATGCTTAAAAATGGATGCAAATCAAACCCACTGGGTTGGCAAAAATAAAAGGGGGGGAGGAATAACAAGTGTTAGTGTGAAGAAATTGGAGCCCTTGTGCATTTCTGGTGGGAACGTAAAAATGATGTAGTTGCTATGGAAACCACTTTGGCAGTTCCTCAAAAGGTTAAACATAGAATTACCACATGACCCAGCAATTCCACTCCTAAGTATAGACTCAAAATAATTGAAAACAGGTGTCCAAACAAATATGTTCATAGCAACACTATTTATAATACCCAAATATATATATATATATATACACACATATACAATTATATATATATATATATATATATATATATATATATATATATATATACACACACACACTCATACACACACACATATCCATCAGTGGATGAGGGTAAACAAAATGTGGTCCATCCATACGGTGGAATATTACTCAGGCATAAAGAGGAATGAAGCACTGACACACGCTGCAACATAGATGAACCCTGAAAACATGATGCTGAATAAGGAAAGTCAGGCCCAAAAGGCCACATGGTGTATGATTCCATTTATATGAAATGCCCAGGACAGGCAAATCCACAGAGACTGAAAGTGGATTAGTGGTTGTCAGGGGCTGGGGCAGGGGAGACGGGGAGGTGTTGCTCAGGGGGACAGGGTTTTTTTGGGGGGCTGATGAAAATGTTCTGGAACTAGATGGTAGTAATGGTTGCACACACTGTGGATGTACTAAATGCTACTGAATTGTACACTTAAAAATGGTTAATGGTTATGTTATAGACCAAATGCTTGTGTCCCCCTCAAATTCATACCCCAAAGCGATGGTATTAGGGGGTGGGGCTTTTGGAAGGTGATTAGGTCATAAAGGTGCAGCCCTCATGAATGGCATTAGTTCCCTTATTAAAGAGACCTCAGAGAGCCCCCTTGCCCCTTCCACCATTTGAGGACACAGCTAGAACCAGGAAGCGGGCCCTCACCAGGAGCTCAATCCACCAGCACCTCGACCTTGGACTTCCAGCCTCCAGAACTTTGAGAAAGCAATCTCTGTGGTTTATAAGCCACCCTGTCTACGGTAGTCTATTATAGCAGCCCAAACAGACTAAAACAGGCTAATTTTATGTTATAAGAATTTCACCTCAATTATAAAGAGAAAAAGAACAACAATGAATGCACAGGACCAGAGGTGCATATCTGAAATTCCACTCCCTTCTTTCTCCAAGGGTCTCTGTCTGGCAGCACCCTCCACAGCTGACTCAGCCTCCCTTCTGCAAACAGCCAGGGGGGGCCCGAGTGTGTGAGGTCAACATGGTCCCACGCCCTTTCCCACCCTAGGTGTGCAAGCAAGCCCACAGCCGAGCCTGATAGCCATGGGTTTAGCCAATATTTTCTCAGAGGGGCGCTGTCTCTGGGCCACGGGCACAGGTGTGACATCGCAGGCTGTGAGTCAGGCCTTGGCTGAGCTCCCAGCACGACGACACATGAGTCAGGCTGGGAGCTGATTGCGCCTCTGGTTTTTCTTGCTTTGTACATTCCAGCGTATGACAGGCCTTCTTTCTGTGGTTCATAAGTCATTGTTTGGGGTAAACAGCACAGATCACTGAGTGCAAGGCTCCCCAGGGTCACGGGGGCTCTGACTTATTAAATTGCAAGTATCTAACATCTTCCATCATACTGGTCATTGGGTGACAGTAAGGGGAGGTTCCCTTCCTCCACCCAAGCCCCCAGCAGGGCCCCGGAGTTTGCAGGAAATGCAAATCACAGATCTAAGGAGCAGCCTGGTCTCCTACGCATGGTTAGACAGAGGGTCTCCCCGCTGTCCTCCCCCACAGGGAAAACTTGTACACATTGTTGGTTGTCACAACTGGAAGGGCTGCTACTGGCATCTGGCAGGTAGAAACCAGGGATACTTCTCAGCATCCTACCATGCACGCCACACAGAGAATGATCAGCCCCAGATGTCAGCAATACTGAAGGTGGAAAACCCCGCTTATGGGGCCCTGTAACCCAGTTCTCACCCTGGCCTGCCTTCCCCCTGCCTTTTAAGATCATATTCTGGGGGATACACCTTAACCACAGAGCCGTTTTCTTGCAATAGGGACTGGAGTTAGTGGATGTAAGCAGACCCGAGTTTCTGTGATCTTCAGTAGGTATCTCAGCCCCTCTGAGCCTCTGTTCTTCTCGGATAACTCAGATAACCTCATGGAGCTGTGGTGCAGATTAAATCAACTCTGAGCATTAAAATGCTCATGTTCTTTAGGCTGAAAGTCAGAGAAGCACGCTTCAGACACACCACTCAGAAGCACCTGCTTCTCACTGTGTGTTTGAGACTGTAAAGTGTCCACATTGGGAAACTGTGGGGGGAGAAGAGGACTTTTGGGGTTTCCAGGCTCTCCTGTTAACATTTTTCTTCCAGAGGAAGGCACCATGAAGAGGGCACATCCTGGCACTTGGCCCAGTGCCTGGTCCAGGCTATTGTCATATTCTGGTTTCAAGGAACCAAACCTCCCTTTGGCTCCTGAAGATGCTTGAGGAAGGTTCCTTCAGTGCCCCAGCCATAAAGCACAGGATTAGTTAACATCACAGTGAAAAGCCATGAGGACAGCAGGTAACCCTGGTATGACATGACATGGAGGACGCCCACCTCTGTGGTCCTCTCCCCCAAACCCCATACCTCCCAGACCCCCGTCTAATCACAATAAAACATCACACAAACCCATACTGGGGGACATGAAGATGTGTTGGGGGGATACTGGCCAGCTCGTCATGATTCTTCCAAGGTCATGAGAAAAACAAATAAGTCTGAGAAATCGTCACAGACCAGAGGAGACTGGGATGAATGTGGGATCCCAGAACCGAAAGAGGATATTCATGGAAAATCTGGGGACATCTGGACAAATTCGGGAGTTTCGGCAATCACATCATCCCAATGTCAGTTTCTCAGTTTCCACAAATGCACTGTGGTCCTGTAAGAAGTTAATTTCCAGGGGAACTGGGCGAAAAAAATACAGACATCCACATCTAATCTTTGTAGCTTTTCTGCAATTGGATTTGTCATTCCCAAATCAAAAGGTTATTTGTAAAAGCAACAAGGACTCTAAGCTAAGACAGGGAGGGGAAAACAGTTATAGGAGACATACTTAGGCGGAAACATCATTCCTGGTCTATCTGAAATTCAAATTTAACTGGGTGTCCTGTGTTTGATCGGGCGGCTTTAGTCTAGACGGAAGAAGGAGTTCCATTAACTGGGATGGGAGAGAGAGGGAAGGGCTGGAACTGGGGGGATAATGAGCCCCCATTTCATCGAGGCCAATAATGACTCAATAATGGTAATGATAACAACAACAATTGCGTCTCTCGGCATGTATCTTACTCCACCCTGGCTGGTTGTGGGTGCGCCTTCCTCCCTACCAGGCTCAGGGAACCTGCAGAGGGCATTCTCTGCCACAACCAGCTGCGGGCCCAGAGTGCAGAGCCCCCAGCTCTCCTTTCCAGCCAGCTCCTGACTCTATGCATACATTTCCTGGAGCTGCTGTAACAAATGATCAGAAACTGGGGGGCTTTACACAACAGAAATTTATTCTCTCACTGTCCCAGAGACCAGAAGTCTGAAATCAAGACTGGGCTACTTCTGGGGTCCTAAGGGAGAATCCATCCCAGGCCCTCTCTCCCTGCTCCTGGTGGCTGCCGGCCACACTTGGCGTTCCCTGGCTTGTAGTTGCATCACTCTAGTCTCTGCCTCCATTGTCACACGGCATTCCTTTCTGTTTCCCCTTCCCTTTCCTAGTGACAACTGACACTGGACTTAGGGTCGCCCTAAATCCAGGATGATCTTATCTCGAGATCTTTCATTTAACTACATCTGTAATGACCCAGTTTCCAAGGATTTCACATTTACAGATGTGAGAGATTAGGATGTGGGCATACCTTTTGGTGGTGGGGAGTGGGGGGCAGTGGGACACCGTGCACCCCACTATACTGCAGATATTTTTCTATCAGAGCCTGTCTCTCTTTAAGATTGTTTTCTACCCCAAATTCAACCAGAAAAGCATTCATCGTGTAGGGAACACATGCCAACCATTCGCCCAGGGTCAATGTGCAAAGCTACACAGATGCTGAAGAGCCAGGAATGGGGGTGGGGAGGGGGTGGGTAGGTCCCCCCTGAGCTTCAGTCTCCTCACCTGTAAAGGGGGCAGGTTTTGCCATCCAGGTGAGATGCATTCTGTCTGAGTTGCAAGGACAAGGGGATGGGGGTCTCCCCAATCCTTGGCTGGCCTATCGCTTGGCTCCCAGCAGAAGGTGGGAGAAGCCTGGTGTTCTCAGAACAAGGGGAGACAGAATGTGTGCAGGAGGGAGAGAGCTGTTGTGGGAGCTGGAAGGAGGAAATGAGATTGTGCATATAGAGGCTCCAAATAAATGTCAGAAGAAAAAGAAACATCCCTAGGGGTGGGGGGAACATAATTAGAAGACCCCGGCCCTCATTTCAGCCCAGTGGATCCTTTCAAAAATGGATCTGGTTAGATGGCTTCCCAAAAAATCAGATATAGAATTACCACATGACCCAGCAATTCCACTCCTAGATATGTATCCCAAAGAATTGAAAACACAGACTCAAAAGTTGTACGTGAAGTTCATAGCAGCATTACTCATAATAGCCAAAAAGTGGGACCAACCCAAATGTGTATCACGTGATGAATGGATAAGCAGAATGTGGTGTGGCTATACAGTGGAATACTATTCAGTCACGAAAAGGAACGAAGCGCTGACGCGTATGACACCACGGTGAATCTTGAAAACATTATACTGAGTGAAAGAAGCCAGACATAAAAAGGCCATATGTGTGAGTCCATTGACAGGACATGTCCATAAGAGGCAAATCCACAGAGACAGAAAGCAGATTACTGGTGGCCAGGGGCTGGGGGAGGGGAAATGGGGAGTGACTGGTAATGGGCACGGGGCTTCCTTTTGGGGAAATGAAAATGTTCTGGAATATTTATAGCATAAAGGTGATAGTTGTACAACAATGTGAATGTACTTCACGTCACTGACTTGTTCACTATCAAATGGTTAATTTTATGTTATGTGAATTTCACCTCAATAAAAAAAAAAATTGAAAGTGAAGAAAATGGACCCGAAAGATATTTACACTCCTTTGTCCTCCAAAGAAATTCTTCCAGGCACCCAGAAATCACCGGTTGCCTGTCTCAAAGATGTAGAACTTAACAAGTAAACTTTAATAACGTGAAACAGGGAGCTTACGCAATTCACGCCTCATAGAACGCAGGCTCGCCCATCGAGGTTGCGTCATTACTGATGATACGTGATGCCGACAGATGACATAATAACATCACTGTTACTATCCCCCACCCTGACGACGGCACTGCAAGTGAGCAGGCTAAAGCCACGCGCTCGAGGCCGTTCACCGTGGAAGGGGCAGAGCAGACAGATTTAACGCCAGCTCTTCTGGCTGACGACAGGGAACCAGGCGTCGCTCTTAGGGATTCTGTGCAGGCTGGTTATCTGGAGGAGCCAGGATCAAACATTCCTTGAAGTCAGAGGCTGGTCAGGGGGCTTTGCCAGGCTCCCAGAAAGAGGGGCCACCAAGTACCAAGAATGTGGGGCTCACACTCATCACTTAGCCCCCGGCCCCAGGCCTCCCCACCTCCCCCATCAGGTGGGATGCATGGCTCTGCGGGCACGTGAGCACAGAACACAGAGGCGACTGGGAGGACAGGACGTCCCCACCTGGCAAAGCACGTCAGGGAGCCCAACAGGTCCAATCAGCCGCCCAAACAAGGCAATAGTGCTGCAGCCCCAGGCCAACAAGAGGGAAAGAGGCCAGGGCATTTGAGGTGGGGGAGGATATCACTGCCCTTTTCTAAGCTATGAGTATGGGATCGTCACTAGGCTCCAAGAAGGGACAGGGATAACACAGAATTTATTGCAGGCTTAGAGGCAGCCTGCGGCCATAGACGGGTGAAAGGACAGACAAACCATGATTCAGCCACACAATGGAATACTATTCAGCCGTGAAAAGGAAGAAACACACAACAGCATGGCCGAACCTCAATCACGCTGAGTGAAAGAAGCCAAAGGACCCTACTGTATTATTGCCATTTATATGAAATTTCCAGAGAGGGCAAATCTACAGACTCCAAAAGCACATTAGTAGTTAGTTGCCTGGGACTAGGGGTGGGAGTGGGGTGGACTGCAAAGGGCAGGAGGGGGTCTCCTTGGGGTGATGGAAAGTTCTAAAGCTGGATTGTGTGAGGGTTGCACCACTTGGTATATTTTACAATATGTAGATGATACTGCAAAAATAGAAGTAAAATACAAAATGTTTAATATAAATTTTTTAATAAAAAATAAACAAAAACAAAAAATTTAAATCTAAACAACTAGCCAAATAATTAAAATAAATCTAAATAAATAAAAAATTTTAAGTCTAAATTTTAATCTAAATAAAATTTAAATTTTTAAATAAAATAAAAATAAATCTCAATAATTTAAATCTAAATAAAATTAAAATGTTCGATTAAAATAAATCTAAATAAAGTTTACAAATTTTAATCTAAATAACACTAAATTTTTTTAATAAAATGAAAGTGAAAATAAAACAGGTAACAAAATGGTCAACAGGTAACAAAAAAATCATTCGCATGTCGTCACTAAGAAACTGTACCTTTACATCCAGGTGCTTGAGACATGACTGATATTGATTGTGCAAACCACTGACCTAAAGGATGCCTTCAGATTCCTCCTCATCTTTACTTGGCAAGTTATTGATGTAACACCTGGGAGCTGCCTGAGGGCAGGGACCACCTTATTCCGGTTGAAGGCTCTCTCTGGCACCTGCCCAATAAGAAGTATTCCATAAACGTCTATTAAATGCAGACTGAGGTAGCAATGGTTTGGGAGGGCCACCTCAGACTCGAGTACAAAAGCAGCTGTCCTGGCTTTTCCCTGTGGAATCATCTTCAGGCCAGAGATACAATTTTCTGCTTGCAGGACGTACAGTCTCTTTCTATATATATAGTTTCGATGCATCTATGAATGGGCATGGCTGTGTGCCAATAAATTTATGGACACTGAAATTTGATTTTTATAGAATGCTTATGTATCACGAAATACTACTTTTCTTTCCATTTTTTTCAACCATTTGTAAATGTAAAAAATCTTGCTTAGCTATTGGACAAACAAAAGCTGCTATGGTCACATACTGTATGATTCCTTTTATCTGAAATGTCCAGAACAGGCAAATCCATAGATAGAAAGCAGATTGATGGTTGTCAAGGGGCTGGAGGAGGGGGGTGGGGAGTGACTGCTAATGGGGACGGGGTCTCCTTTTGGGTGATGAAAATGTTCTGGAACTAGATAGAGGTGAGGGTTGCATAACACCGTTAATGTCCTAAATGCCACTGTATTTTTCACTTTAAAATGGTTAATTTTATATGTGAATTTCACCTCGATAAGAATTATAAACACACATATACATGTATATAATTAACATTGGAATATACATGAAATGTAAAGAATAATACTATTGATGTTTTGATACATTTTTTAAAGCTTCAAGCCAGAGTGGGTCAGCCCTTGGTTTAGGTAAAAAAAAATGCTACCAGGAAGGAAGGGCCTCTTCTAGGAAAAGTCCTTTATAAGTGGTGTCTCCTATCTAATCAACATGTGACAAGGCAGGCATTCTCATGCCTCTTTGATGGGTGAAGGACTAAGGTCCGAAAGGAGAGGCCATTCATTCAAGGTCACTGGGTTGCAAAAGCCAGGGCCAGAATCTCACCTGGGGATCCTGGCCTAGCCCCCTCTTTTATGTCCATCACTTACTATGCTGAATTGACCTGCCATGAGGTTGAAATGAGAAAACACAGGCAGCTCTTCAATGCAGTGCTTGGCAAACAGCAGGTGCTTAATCATTGTTACTCCCTCCCCTTCGCCTGTCTTCTGTGTGACCTAGACTAAAGCAGTCATGGCTGGCTAGTGAGGAGATGAAGAGTTCTCATGGGAATCTAGCAGTCACGAACCAAGTAAGCCTTGCACCTTCCCCGCACAGCCACTATTTAATTGTTTATAAGCAATAAGAAAGCCCCAGAGACAGTGAGACAAACTGGAAAGAGCCCTTTCTCATTGAGCCTCAGCTCTGAGCATGGCAGTGGCAAGGTGATGACCTCGGTAAGAAGCCCACTGGCAGGGGCGTCCCTCTCCACATCCGTCATCCTCAAGAAATGCCGAGCTGCCAAATATCTTTGCAACTTGGGGAGCCCAGTTTGGCAAGACGCTGTGAAAGACTTGCGCAAACTTAAGCAGAAACACCCCATCCACCCAGCTGGGAGTCGTCGTCCAGTTGCTGCTGTCATGCGACTGTAATTCCTCTAGAGCATTCATAACTTGTCTTGGAAGCTCAGCTGCATTTTAAGTGACGTGTTTTCTGTAGAATTCCTGAGTGTTTTCTCTCGGAAGTTGAGCTAAGTGTACACAATAGCTATTTGGGGTGGAACAGCTGGTAAAGGGAGAGGCGGGCTAAACTCGAGAAGAAAAGTGGAAAGAAGTGAAGAAAACTAGAAATGACCAAGACTCAGTTCAAGGAGACTGTGGGGAGAAATGGGTCACGTACTTTTTCAGCTTCCTCTCCATGTCCAGCAGAGCATGGAGAGGGAGATCAATGTTTGTTGCTCAGACTGACAACTTCTGATTCGCAAGTTTCCTGAGCCCTTAAAGACAGCCTGGCGGGAGATGGTAAATGGGAATACATAAGGACCATTCACACAAGCCTCTGCCTGTAACAGACATCACCAGTCAATCGTGTACTGTTTTTGAGCACTGAGCCTGGATGCGCTCTCAGGGACGGTGCCAGCACAGGGCTCAAAACATTATCAATGGGTTAGAGGAAAATGATCTGCCTCCTTGGCTTAGACTATTAATGTTAGGTTGTTGGGTAACCTGGGGGAAGAGAGGAGAACAAGAGCATCACCATCAAGGGGCAAAAAGTTCCCAACTGGGAGGGGGGGCACCAAGGCACAGACATGAAGCCGGTCCCTACTCTCTCAGAACTTACCCATGACACTTAGCACCCACCTTGGGTTTCAGCATGGTCAGTTCACTTACTGACCATGTAACCCTTGGAGGTGTGACTTATCCCCACCCCGCCACCCTTAGCAGCTGAAAGGACAGGCTGCTCAGAGGCTGTGAAGCTTTGACAAGAGTAAGTCACCCACCTAGTAAGAGGCAGTGCTGGGAACCTGACTTCAAGTCTAGAGCTCTTTCTCCAAAAGCATCATCACCTGAGATGTCACCAGGACACACACACACACACACACACACACACACACACACACACACACACACACGTAGACAGAGCCTAGATAGCAGGGTGACAGGACCACAGCATGAGAGGCCCCATGTTTAAGCACCCCCAGCACTGAGCTTCTCCCATGGGTGCCTTGCTTGGGATCCCATCTGGCTCATTTGCTCATGCCCTTAATTGGGCAGCAAGCACTCTTGAGCATTTACCCATGCATCTCATATCTCACAATGAAACTGAGACTCAGAGAGGTTAAGTGACATGCCCAAGGTCACACAGCAAAAATGTAACTAAAGTCCACGCTCTTTCCATTCATTGGTGGCTCTGTGTTGTGTGTTCCATTCACCAGGCGCTCTGAAGTATCCACACTGCTGCCAGAGGTGCTGGTAGATAGCCAGCATCCTCGCATCATGTTTGTATCAACACTGGGTCCACAGCTGGGCCTGCTAAACACAGAGATGAATCCGGGGAGGTCCCTGCCTTGGGGGCCTCCCTGTCTGGAGAGGAGGCCAGGTAGGACAGCAGCTGGTTTATCAACTGGTATGAGCTTTCTGGGGTGGCCACCACAAACTGGGTGGCTTAAAACAACAAAAATGCATGCTCTTGTTGTTCGGGGGGGCCAGAAGTCTGAAATCAAATTGTTGACAGGGTTGGTTCCATCCGATGAGGCTCTGAGGGAGAATCCATTCCAGGCCTCTCTCCCAGCTTCCAGTGTTTCCAAGCAATCTTTGGTGTTCCTTGGCTGTAACTCCATTGGTCCAATCTCTGCCCCCATCTTCATATGATTGCCTTCTCTGTGCTTGTGTCTCTGTGACCTTTCTCTTATACAGATTCTTATCATTGGATTTAGGGCCCATCTTAGTCCAGAATGATCTCACTCGAGACCCTTAATTACACCTGCAAAGACCCTCTTTCCAAATAAGACCACATTCACAAGTACCAGAGGTTAGTACTTGGACGTCTCTTCTGGGGGACACATTCAACCTATTGCCCATGGCGACAGAAAAAAACAGTCTGCAGAAGGCTGGGCTGAGGAGGAGAAAGTGTGGACAATCCTGCACGACGAAGAGACACTCCCAGGTGTTCCTCTGAGAAGCGGTAAGAGATATATCCACTCGTTTGCTTGTCCATCCATCGGTGAATATTTATTGAGTGCCTACTGTGTGCTGGGCTTGGCTTGAAGAGCACAGTGGATCCAATTAAGATCTGGCTCCCACCCTCCCCGCAATTCACACGCTACTTGTTGGGGAGTCAGAAACAAGCAAAGGGGTAGATAAAAATAATGACCAATAGTGAAAAGTGCTGTAGAACAAACAAACAAAAAGAGGGGGCAGAAAGGAATTCTTCTTTCTTGAAGAAGAATGGGGCTGGTATGGGTGGGGCTGGGGGGAGCATGTGTTTCAGGACACTTATGCTGAAACACATAGAAGATGAGCTGAGGACAGCTTTTCACCAATGGTCCTGGAACCACCAGGTATTCACAAGCAAAAACAAACAAACAAAAAATTAACTCAAAATGGTGCATTCACTTAAATGTAAAAGGCAAACCTATAAATCTAGACAACAACATAGGGGAAAGTGGAAATTAACTTGGGTTTGGCAATGACTTTTTAGATATAAGACCAAAAGCACAATTTGTGAAAGGAAAAATTAATAATCTGGGCTTCATTAAAATGAAAGACTTCTGCTCTACAAAAGGCACTGTTATGAGATTCAAAAGACAAGCCACAGGGGAAGCCGGTTGGCTCAGTTGGTTAGAGCGCTGTGCTCATAACACCAAGGTCGCTGGTTTGATTCCCACATGGGCCAGTGAGCTGTGCCCTCCACAACTAGATTGAAAATGACTTGACTTGGAGCTGATGGGTCCTGGAAAAACACACTGTTCCCCAGTATTCCCCAATAAAAATTAAAAAAAAAAAAAAAGAAAAGACAAGACACAGAGTGAATATCTTTACAAAACACCTATTAGATAAAGGACTGGTGTCCAAAGTATACAACAAACTCTTAACACTGAATAAGAACACAAACAACCCAATTAAAAACTGAGCCAAAGATCTGAACAGATACCTCACCAAAGAAGATATGCAGATGGCAAATAAGCATATGAAAAGATGCTCTACATCAGACGCCATCAGGGGATTTCAAATTAAAACAGCAATGACATACGACCACATATCTATTAGAATGGCTAAAATATGAAAAACTGACAACACCAAATGCTGACGAGGTTGTGGAGCAACAGGAACTCTCATTTATTCATTGCTGGTGGGACTGCAAATGGTACAGCTCCTTTGGAAGATGGTTTGGCGGTCTCTTACAAACCTAAACATAGTTTTATCTTAACAATCCGCCAACTGCATCTAGGTACTTACCCAATTAATTTGAAAACTTATGTCCAGGCAAAAACCTGCACATGAATGTTTATAGCAGCCATATTCAATATATATTCAATATAGCAATTATATTGCCCCAAACTGGAAGCAACGAAGATGTCCTTCAGTGGGTGAATGGACAAACTGTGGTACATCCCACACCACAGAATCTTATTCAGCGATAAAAGGAAATGAGCTATCAAGCCACTAAAAGACATGGAGAAATCTGAAGTGCATATTGCTAAGGGCAAGAAGCCAGTCTGAAAATGCTACATCCTGCATGAGTCCAACTATGCGACATTCTGGAAAAGACAAATCTGTGGAACCCAACCAGGGGTTAGGGAGGAGAGAGGGATGGAGAGGTGGAGCACAGGTGACTCTCAGGACAGTGACATGATTCTGTATAATGGTGTAACCGTAGATACATAAACACTGTGCATTTGTCAAAACCCATAGAATGTACACTACCAAGAGTGAACCCTAAACTATGGACTTTAGTTAATAACAATGTATCAATAGAGGCTCTTCAATTGTAACAAATGCACAATAATGCAAGATGTTACCCATGGGGCAACCTGTATGTGGATGGGAGGGCACGTGGTCACTCTCTGTACTATCCACTAATTTTTTCTGTAAACCTAACACCACTCTAGAAAAAAAGACAGCTCATTAGTTAAGGAGGCGGGGGCAGATGAGCCAGAGCCAAGCAAGTGGAAAGCGAGAGGAAGGAATGCTTGGTGGAGGGCACAGCAAGTACAAAGACCTGGAGAGGGAAAGTACATGGCGAGTTTCAGGGCCCGAAGGGAAACTGAGAGAGTGGGAATGGAGTGGGATGGGCTGGAGAGAGGTGCAGGAGCTGTTGGAGGCTCAGGAGACGACAGAGGCCTGTAACTGCCCGAGAATCATACATCTTGGGGATCAGATTTGATTCCCTAAATCTTTCCCTCATTATCATATGGGGAAACTGAGGCCCAGAGAACAGCAATGAGAAAAGCACTTAAAGACCGCTCATGGGCTGTCATCAGCACTTCCACAGAAAAAGAGAGAGGATGCGTAACCCTCACAATATCCCTTTGGTAAGGTACTATTATTGCCTGCATTTCACAGATGAGGAAGCGAGCCCAGAGAGGCAAAGTCACTTGCTCCGGGTCACACAGTGAGGGGTCAGTGGCCAAGGCTGACTCTCACCCATCACGGTGGCAGCCACAGGGAACACATCTGAGCTCAACTTGAAGCCTCCAGCAGCCCCGGGAAGCTGCAGAGAGGATTCCTGCCCCCTCCAGCAACAGTGCCTGGCACTGAAGCACCTCTGGGTCCCCACTGCCTGGCAAATAGGGCTTATCAGCGAGTGTTTGTCGAATGCACAGTTGGATGAATCACGGTGAGGTGGTGCACCTCAGGCTCCTTCCAGCTGGGAGGGTCCAGGATTGTGGACCCAAAAGGGGTTCCTTGGCACCTGTATGGTACCAAGGCCACCCTCCTGCAGCGGTCCTGGTCTGTTTCACTCCAGCTGCTGTCAGTAGCAAAGCCCTTCTGGCCCCCAGGAAAGGATTCCAGGGCAGGGACTACCTGCACCCCATGCCACCTGGCTATGGGACTGCAGATCACCCTAGAGGCCTCCAGGCCTAGAACGTGGGTTCTGGGGTCAAGAGACCTCAAGCCTCTCCCAGTGCTCCCTGGGCCTCAGTTTCCCTGCTCTGAAGGGCTTCCTGGAGGGACAGCCTCTCAAAGACTGAACGTTTTTCTTGATGTCGCCATGCAAGTTTTTCTCAGGGAGATGGGCATAACAGTGGGTGAGGCTAGGTGGGCCCCCAGAAAATGAGGGGTGAAGTCTCACCATCTATCATGAGTCCTGGGAACCCCAATCTCCCCATCCATCAGGGTTCCGGGGGAACCCCACTGAGGTTGCGAGGCCAATCGCGCCACCCATCAGGGGTTCTGGGGACTCCTCTGAGTTGTTGGGGCCCATTCGCCCCATCCACCAGGGATCCCGGGAGGCCGCGGGGGCCCATGTTCCGCTCAGAGTCCCGGTCCCGGATGCCACCCCCGCTCCAGGTCCTCCCCGTCTACGCGCAGGCGGGAGCCCACGGGGCGCCCCGGGGATCCCTGGGTGTCCCGCGGCTGTTGTGGAGCGTGTGTTGATGCCGTCGCCAAGGAGACGCGCGGAGGCGGGCCGGGTCTGGGGGCGCGGCCTGGCGGCGCGAGAGGGGCCGGCCAGCGGCGCAGGGCCCTGGCCGCCACAGTGGCCAGGGCCGCCGCCGCCCGCCGGCTTATATACCGCGGCTAAATTTAGGCTGCGCCCGGAGCTCGTCCCCATCCGGGACGCGTTTCCGCTGCCGCCGCCTTGGCCCGGCCCCCGAGCGCGCCGCGTCTATAAGGCTTGGGCGGGCCCGGCCGCGGCCCGCAGAGCCGTCCCCGCCCGCCGCGCCCCATCAGCCGCTCACCGGTGTCCGAAATCGCGTCGGTCCCCGGTCCCGGCTATGGCGCTGAGCGAGCCCATCCTGCCGTCCTTCTCCACTTTCGCCAGCCCGTGTCGCGAGCGCGGCCTGCAGGAGGTGAGGGCGGCAGAGACTGCGGGGGCGGCCGGCTCAGGGTAGCAGAATGTGGGCTGCGGGGTAGTAGAACGCAGGCGGCGGGATCGGTGGGTTTAGGGTAGTAGAACGTAGGAGGCGGGAACGACGGGCTCAGCAAAGTAGAACGCAGATGGCGGGGATGCAGGCTCAGAGTAGTAGAACGCAGACGGCTGGAGGCGGTCCCCTGGCTCCGCCGTGCGCTCACGCCCGCTCCCCATTGCCCTGTCACCCGCAGCGCTGGCCGCGCGCAGAGCCTGAGGCCGGCGGCACCGACGACGACCTCAACAGTGTACTGGACTTCATCCTGTCCATGGGGCTGGACGGCCTCGGCGCTGAGTCCGCCCCGGAGCCGCCGCCGCCGCCCCCACCGCCTGCGTTCTACTACCCCGAGCCCGGCGCGCCGCCGCCCTACGGCGCCCCCGGGGGAAGCCTGGTGTCCGAGCTGCTGCGGCCCGAGCTGGACGTGCCGCCGGGGCCCGCGCTGCACGGCCGCTTCCTCCTGGCGCCGCCGAGTCGCCTGGTGAAGGCCGAGCCCCCCGAGGCGGACGGCGGCGGCTGCGGCTACGGCTGCGCGCCGGGTCTGGCCCGCGGGCCGCGGGGCCTCAAGCGTGAGGGTGCTCCGGGCCCGGCCGCTGCGTGCATGCGAGGACCCGGGGGCCGCCCCCCGCCGCCGCCCGACACGCCGCCGCTCAGCCCCGACGGCCCCGCTCGCCTGCCCGCGTCCGGCCCACGCACCCCCTTCCCGCCGCCCTTCAGCGGCCCCACCTTCAGCGCCCCTGGGCCCGGCCTGCACTACGCTCCGCCAGCGCCCGCCGCCTTCGGTCTCTTCGACGACGCTGCTGCAGCCGCAGCAGCAGCAGCTCTGGGTTTGGCGCCGCCCGCCGCCCGAGGCCTCCTCACGCCGCCCGCGTCCCCCCTGGAGCTGCTGGAGGCCAAACCCAAGCGCGGCCGCCGCTCCTGGCCGCGTAAGCGCACCGCCACTCACACCTGCAGCTACGCCGGCTGCGGCAAGACCTACACCAAAAGCTCACACCTCAAGGCGCACCTGCGCACTCACACAGGTGGGAGGCGAGCGCTGGAGGGGCGGAGGGGCGGGGGGGGCGCAGAAGGAGGGGCGAGCTGAGAAACCCCCCCAGAAGGCGTGATACAGGAGACTGGGGAGGGGGCGCGTGTTTAGGACTCCCCTAGGGACGTGGCCTGGGAAGACAAGCTCTTAGGAATCTGAAGGGAACTGTCTCAGAATATTGGGGATAGGGGGCGGGGCGCACGCTTAGGACCCTCCTGGGACCCCGGCTCAAGACTGGGGAGGGAGTGCGCGCTTTGGAACCTTATTGAGACTGTCTCAGAATGTTGGGGACAGTATGCAAGTTTAGGACCCCTTTGGGGGCGTGGCTCCAAACACGGGACTGGACACTGTACGCTTCGGTCCCCTGGGGGCGAGAATAAGGACGTCCACGATTGGGCGACACTTGCCTAGGACCGTTAAAGGTTCAAAACGTAGAGGGGAGTGCCTCAGGGAGCTGGTTAGGGGTAGGTTAAGCGCACGCCCGAGTAGGCACTATTGGGGTGAGTGTTCGCACAGGCGGACAGCAGAGATCCTGGGAGGAAAACTGAGGCCCGCTCTCGCCCCCTCTCTGCAGGCGAGAAGCCCTACCACTGCAACTGGGACGGCTGCGGCTGGAAGTTTGCGCGCTCAGACGAACTCACGCGCCACTACCGCAAGCACACGGGCCACCGGCCGTTCCAGTGCCACCTGTGCGACCGTGCCTTCTCGCGCTCTGACCACCTGGCGCTGCACATGAAGCGGCACATGTAGCCTGAACGACCCCCCACCCACTCGCGCATGGCCGTGGCGGGACCCACGCGCCCAGCGCGGCCCCCTCCGAAACTGTGACTGGTATTTATTGGGTCTAAAGAACCGGGCCGGGCACAGCGTGGCCACCGAGGGGGCTCCCCCGACGACGAAGACGATGATGCCCTGGTCCCCATCAGAGACTGAAGGTCCAGTGGGAGAAGACCACAATTCTCCTTGACGAGTTTTGTTTTCAAAATGGTGCAATAATTAAGTGTGGTCTTCCCTCCACCGGGTCTACACTAGAGGATCGAGGCTTGACGCCTTGTGAAATGTATGCAAATTTTTTTATAGTATTGTACATAGTGACTGTGGCAGATATTGTATTAATGTAAATAAGGAGACAGATGGGCATTTTGGCTGCCTGGTTCATTTTTATAAGACTCGTTGGTTTTTTTAATTAAATGTTTTCTCATCTTTTTGAAAAATCACAGCGCTCTTTTGGCTGCTTGGAAGCTAGGGGCACTTGGGAGAGGGTGGGGGAAATAGGCAGCTCTGATGGAGGGCAGCCTGTGGGGGGTGGGGGAGGGTGAAAGTGGGTCCTGCCCTGGCCAGCATGCAGGTTGCCAGCTGCAGCACCCAGCTGCCAGGAACCTGTGGGTTTTTCTATAAATTTAAACACTGCGTTTTAGGACTGAGGGAGAGCTATTTTAAGGTTGTTCCCTGAGCCATAAATTGCCTCCTTTTCCCCAGAGCTGGGGAAAGTGCTGGTCCCACTGACGTGGCCCCTCCGGGCTAAAAAAAGCCTTACCTACTTCTGAGGCTTCTGAGGTTTTAGCCAAACTTCTGGAGTATGCAGGCATTTTTTGAGGGGGGACAGACAAAAATGTTAAGTTTCTGACTAGTCTTGCCTTTAAGCAGGATTTTTTTTTTTTTTAAAGGAATGGGTTCCCTATCTTCTTAGAAAAAAAGGAAATCCATATTGAGGGCCACACATGGTGGGTGTTCTTTTCCAGGTGGGGAAACTGAGGCCCAAGGTGGTAGCTATGGAGTAGTGGTGTGGGGTGCTAGCCTGGTCTGGCTGCTTCCTGAGGATCCCCAAACCCCACTAGAGGTGATTAGGGGATTTCTGCAGCAAGCCACCTGTTGCTTCCATTGGAGGGACACGAACACCCTCCTGTTGGTGCCATTGTGAGAAGGAGTCACATCAGAGCCTTAGTGGATGGAGGTGGCCACTCCAGTAACCCACCTCATGAGCAAGGGCGACGCCTGCCTTCTACCCCAAATGTCTCGGTCAGGGGAGTAGGTTGCTTTGCCATCCCCTCATCTTCCCCCTTCTTGGGGCCCTGGGTGGGTAACCATGGCCACCAACAATTGCACAAGTGTTTTCCAGAAAGTGAAAATAGCTCATAAGCAGCGCCCATTTTAAAACTCTCTGGCCCGTTGCGACAGAGGCTGGGATTTCCTCCCTCCCTCCATCCTCCCCACCCCACCATGGCAGCCCTGGAAACAGCTGAGAGCGTTTGGTAATCCAGAAAAGCAGAAATGGGAGATGACAATCTGATTCATCCTTCTCGAGTAAATAGCTTGGCCCCACTTCCGCTGGTTGCAGAGTATGTGTGTGTATGTGTAAGAGGGAGAGGGAGGGAGAGAAAGAGAGAGAGAGAGAGAGAGAGAGAGAGAGAGAGAGAGAGAGAGAGAGAGAGAGAGAATGTGAGTGCCTCCTGTACCCTCTCTGCAGCTTTTGCCAAAACGTTTCCAGAGGGGAAGAGTGGCCCCTGGACCTGTGGAAATGCCCCCTCTTTGCTCAGAGCTGGTTTTGGAGGCCCTGGGGGCAAAAGAAAGATACAATAAATTTTCATTTTTGGTAGGGTCTCCAGTCTTTCCCATGAGTTTAAACTTATGGGGAAAGCCATTTTTCTGCTTACGTGAGAACTCCTCTCAGGTGCCCCCCACCCCAGGCCTCTGAGTCCAATGAGAGGCCAGTTATAATGGGACTGAAGCTGTTGAGTTTCTGTTTCCTGAGTGCCTCCAACTGATAGAGTGTCATGCTCCAACACAGCTGTAGGTTTCAGCAAGAGACACTCGGCAGGCAAAGGGGCTGCTCACACTGATTGATGCAGACACAGCCCTCTTCATTTTCTCTGCCCCTTTCAGAAACTCAAGTGTGGACTTCCATCTAATATCTTCTGGATGGGTGGTTTTCAACCAGGGGTGACCAGATCTGGAGGAATTTTTGGTTGTCACAACTGTGTGTGTGTGTGTGTGGGGGGGGGTGCTGCTGCTGACATCTAGTGGGTGGGGTCCAAGGATGCTGCAAAAACAATTCTAGAATGCACAGGGCGGTTCCCCACCACAGAGGATGAGCCGGCCCCAAATGTCAGCAGTGCTGAAGTTGAGAAACCTGCTCTGGTTCCTAACATCATCGTTCTTTGCTTTTATGAGCAAGGAGGTGGCTCCATCCCAAGAAGCAAATTTCCATGTCAAATGCAACCCACAGAAAAGTATTGATAAAACCTCACTGCTGGGCCCAGTCTTGGATCCCTGTGAGAATACACGGAACCTGGACACTTTGTGTTCCCATGAATGAAGCCCTGGTATCCATTTGAGAAAACATTAAATATCAAACAAGAAAAAAATATCACCCTGCATTCTACAATCCAATTCCAATCACAGGTTGTTGTCACAAGGCTATGATTATCAATGTATCCTTTTTTATTTTTTTTCCGGGCAAATTTATAACCATTTTTCCATGTTTTCTTCCTCCATGATATGTTTTTATTATCATTTCAAATGGCTGTACAATATTCCATTTAGGTGTGCCAGGATTTGCTTGTACAAACAAGCACTGAGCATATGTATATGCTTGGCCATGTTTCAGTTTTCCTTGGGAACGGAGGTGGGTAAAAGATTTGGAAGCGTTGAAGGTTTGTGGAGGTGGGCTTTGGACATCGCCAAAATGATCTCCCAAGAGTGACTCCGGTGATGAGGGAAGGATGCAGGAGCCGTTTTTCTGCTAGTTTCTTGCGTGTCAGGGAACCCTGAAATCCTGCAGGATGGTGTGGTGTGAAGTGGGGGAGGGAGAGCTGTGAGGGGGTAAGGTGAGTCTCAGTGCATGCTTGACTCAGCACCCTGCCCCATCTGCAAAGCTGAGCGAGCACCCAGGCCCACCAGCACCCTGGGGAGTTGAAAAACAACAGGCCAGAGATGGCTTGTGAAGGCACCAGTGCCAGCAGCTCCCTCCAATGGCCTGGACCCACACTGATTTGGGGATGGATCATTCTCTGTGGTGGGGACCACCAAGTCAATGCCAGCAGTACCCAACCCCCAAGTTGTGACAGCCAAAAATGTCTTCAGACATCGCAGGTTTCCTTGGGGGCAGGATCACCCCAGATTGAGAACCGCTGTGCTAGGGGTTCTGTGGACACCTAAGAGACTGTGCATCTGTAATTATCTGGCCTACTGAGTGCCTAGGATGTGGCACACAGTTAAATACACACACTGAGTGAAAGGGAGAGAGAGAGGAATTCACAGATGCTGGGGAATCACCCTGGTTTATACCATCTAACCCGTCAGGAGTTTATTCTAGGTACATAGTGGGAACTAGGGACCTAAATCAAAAATTTTTCCCCAAATAGCACAGCTTTTCTCACCCTTGGCACCACTGACCACTGGGGCTTATCACTCTATGGTGTGGAGGCCCATCCTGTGCACTGTAGGGCGTTAAGCGTGTCCCTCGCCTCCACCCACCATATGCCACTAGCTCCCCTTCCCCCAGTCAGGACAACCAAAATGTCTCCAGACACCATCAGATGTTCCCTGGAGGAGGAGGGGACAGAATTGCCCACAGTGATGACCAGTGCTTAGGCAAAAAACACTCTTCCCATGGAAGCCCTCAGGTCTGCTGTGTGGGCCTGTTTCCTTATCTGAAGGTAAAGGTGCTATAGCCAGAATACAATGACAGAATGGGGACCAGGGCCCAGCACTGAAGTGTGGCCAGCACAGTGGGTCTCCTGGGATGAGGTTGGTGTACTTGCATTTTAAGTCTCCCTGCCCCTCACCATCTGCCTCTATGTCTAGATGATAGATGATGATAGATAGATAGATAGATAGATAGATAGATAGATAGATAGATACACAGATAGATAGATGATAGATAGACAGACTGATGATCATCTTTCTCTCAATTTCCGTCTCTCCTTTCTGTATTTTTCATCTCTCAATCTCTCTCTCCTTCCCTCCCTCTTTCCTTCTGTTTGTCTCTGTCTCTCTCTCCCTTTCTGTCCCCTCCCATCCATCTCACTGTCTTCCCCACTTGCCCCTGCTCCTTTCTCTATCTCTCTCCTTCCCTCCCTCCTATTTATTTATTCATTCATGGTCCCGATGCCTCAGCCCCAAGCGGAGTCCTGGCGTCCTGGCATCCTGGCGTCCTGGCGTCCTGGCGTCCTGGTGAAGCAGAAGTGACTCAGAAGTGAGTCAGCTTCGGCCTTTCACCGAGAGCCAGTTAACAAGTGTTTGTTGAGTGACTAACCCAGTGCTAACTTGAATTGAACTGCAGGATTGGAGCAGGTGCTTTCATCTCAGCCATTTTCCACATATTCTCACTTTCAACCCTCCCCACTAAGCCAGGGCGTTGGGAGGACAACCCACTGTTGTTTTCCAGATGTGGGAAGTGGGGCTCAGAGAGGGGAAGGTGAGCCTGGGTGCTGGCGCTGATACAGGTGGTGGAGCCAGGGCTGGAACCCAGTTCAGCCTGGTCCTGATGTCACAGCTCCCCCGCCCCCCCCCAACCAATTTGAAATATCTACACACTGAACTGCATCAAGCTGGCCCTGTTATCCTCCACACACATGATCTTGGGGTTCCTGGATGCCCCAGTGAGTCCCCTCGAGGCCTCCTTCTGAGCACCTTGGAAAGCTCATTTTCCAGTAAAATCCCAGACAGTTGGGAACGGGGTCAGGTAAGGCAGGCGTTTGGGGGAGACTGGCTGGATGAATAGAGTTTCCTGAGATGCTGCGATAGGAAACAAAGGAGGCCTAGGAGGGCAGTTCCCCCAAAAAGCTGAACAGAGAGCTATCATGTGACCAACAATCCCCCTCCTTGGCGTAGAGCCCAAAGAATTGAAAACAGGGACTCAAACTGATGCTCGTACACGCGTGTCCACAGCAGCAGGATTCACAATCACCAAAAGGTGGAAACAACCCAAATGCCCATCAACAGGTGAATAAACAAAATGTGGTCTGTCTACGTAATGGAATAGTACTCAGCCATAAAGAGGAACCAAGCGCTGACACGCTACAACGTGGATGAACCTCAGAAACATGATGCTGAGTGACGGAAGCCAGACACAAAAGGCCACATAGTGTGTGATCCCACTGATATGAAATGTCCAGAACAGGCAAATCCATAGAGATGGAAAGCAGATTAGTGGCTGCCAGGGGCTGGGGGAGGGGAGTGGGGAGTTAGTATTTAATGGGATAGAGTTTCTGTTGGAGGCGATGAAAAACCTTTGGAAACAGATAATGGGGATGGTTGATAACAGTATGAATATTAATAACACTGAATTGAATACTTAAAAATGAGTAAAATGGTGAATTTTATGTTATATGTATCTTACATTAAAAAAAAAAAAAAGCTTGGGAGTCTCCATAGGCAGAGTCAGGGAGTGAGATTTCTGTGGATCTGACCCTGTGCTGAGTGTTTTCCAGATGTTTGTGCCCATTTTACAGGTGGGAAAATGGAGGTTTGAGGGGGCGAGGCTAGCATCCACATGATGGAGCCGAGCTTTGAGCCTGAATCTGCCTGAAATGAAAGCTTTTCCCATTGTTGTAGGGTGCAAGATGGGGACTGGACTTATCATGGGGATCACTTCATAGATTGTGTAGATGCTTGACCACTGCACTATATACCTGAAGCTGAAGTAGAATAGTATTGAATATCAGTGATAATTAAATATATGTGTGTGTGTATATGTATGTGTACACACACACACAACACACACACACACACACACACACACACACACACACGCGGTCTGACAATTAAGTTCGCAAACTTGTTGCAATGATGTTGCTAAAGTTTTTTGATATCAGAGGGATTATTCTTTATGAATTTGTACCAACTGGACAAACAGTTAACTAAGTTTACTATTTGGAAGTGCTGAAAAGGATGCGTGAAAAAGACAACCTGAACTTTTCTCCAACAATTCATGGCTCTTGCATCACGACAATGCACCAGCTCACACGGCACTATCTGTAAGGGAGTTTTTAGTCAGTAAACAAATAACTGTATTGGAACACCTTCCCTACACACCTGATCTGGCCCCAATGACTTCTTTCTTTACCCGAAGATAAAGGAAATATTGAAAGGAAGACATTTTGATGACATTCAGGACATCAAGGGTAATACGATGACAGCTCTGATGGCCATTCCAGGAAAAGAGTTCCAAAATTGCTTTGAAGGGTGGACTAGGCACTGGCGTCGGTGCATAGCTTCCCAAGGGGAGTGCTTCGGAGGTGACCATAGTGATATTCAGCAATGAGGTATGTAGCACTTTTTCTAGGATGAGTTCGTGAACTTAATTGTCCAAACTCATGTGTGTATATATATATATATATATATATTTATATATATATATATTTATATATATTTATATATATATTTATATATAAATATATTTAAAAGTTTATATCTATAAGTATATAAATATATATCTGTATCTATCTCTGTAGTCATGGGATGTAACGTACAGCACAGGGAATAGAGTCAATGGAATTGTAGCAGCTATATATGATGTCAGAGGGGGAGTAGACCTCGGGGGTTATCACTTGGTGAGGGGTGTAAATATCTAATCATTATGTTGTTTTGTAAACCTGAAACTAATATTTTTTTAAAAAGAAATACAATTTTAAAAATAATACATTTTTAGAAAAAGGCAGTTTCTCCCATTGAGATGCCTCAGCACTGGGCATTCACTGTGTCTCTCTAGGCCTCAGTTTCCCCATCTGAAAACAACAAGGGCATTGGACCTGACAGCTCCTCTACATGGACCTCATATCGGGGACAATTTTTTCTCCCAATTAAAATCAGATGGCATCCTCTAGCAGCCCCCCATCATTCTAAAATAAATCTAAAGATTTCATTGCCGTCAGTGGGGCCCCACCTCCTTCTGCCCGCCTCTCCTCTCACCCACCTGTGCTCACTCAGCAGCACCAGCCTCCTGGCTGCCCACCAACCATGCTCTCCTTCAGTCCTGCCTTGGAGCCTGTGCACTTGCTGTTCCCTGGGCCTGGAATGCTGTTCCCTGCATCCTTCCCATAGCCACTGGTAGCAGCCAAGCTGAGCTGTACTGAGGGTGTCTCTGCAGCCTCAAAGCCAGAAATCAGATCCTCAGGTGAGGACAGGAAGCTGCTAGACAAAGGGCTGGAAGAAGTTGGCCCTGGAGTCTCATTTTCCAGCACCTGTGCTTCCTGCTCTGTGCCTGAGGGCAAATGGACCCTACTTGACCCTCAGCACACCGTTCCTGCTGCAGACCTCGTCCTGGGGAAAGCCTCTCTGAGGTGTCATCTCCTCATCCTTGCAGAAGAGGAAACTGAGGCCCTGAGGTGTTTCCCAGAGCCAAACACTGGTGCTAGGACTCCCACTCTGCAGGTGGGGCTTTTCCCTCAGTGGGGTGACCGGAAAGGCCAGGGTTTCTCCTGTTTCATGGGGGAGGCAGAGGGAGGCCAAGCTCAAGGCCCCAAAACCTGTTCCCAGCCTGAGCACGGTCTCCCTCCTCTAGCTCCCCCATCATCCTGTTCTCTTCCCTCCCATTCTTGGTTTTCTTTCTTTTTACATTGTGGTAAAACACATACCGTGTTTCCCTGAAAAATAAGACCTAACCAGAAAATAAGCCCTAGCATGATTTTCCAGGATGACGTTCCCTGAACATAAGCCCTAATGTGTCTTTTGGAGCAAAACTTTATATAAGACCTGGTTTTATTTTCGGGGAAACACGGTATAACATAAAACTAACGATTTTAGCCATTTTTAAGTGCACAGTTTAGTGATATTAAGTACGTTCACATAGTTGTGCAACCGTCCTCACCATCCATCTCCAGAACTTGTTCATTTTCCCAAACCAAAACTCTGTCCCCATTAAACACTAACTCCCCATCCCCTTCCCCCAGCCCCTGGCGCCCACCATCTACTTTCTGTTTCTATGAATCTGACCCCTCTAGGGACCTCATGTAAGTGGAATCATACAGTATTTGTCCTTTTGTGTCTGGCTTATTTCACTCAGCATAATGTCCTCGCGGTTCATCCGTGTTGTAGCAGGTGCCAGACTTTCCTTCCTTTTTAAGGCTGAATAATATTCCATGTGTGCATGGACCTCAGTGTGTTTATCTACTCATTCTTCAGCGGACACTCCGGTGGCCTCCACCTTTTGGTGGTTGTGACTAACGCTGCAGTGAACATGGGTGTATAAGCATCTCTTCGAGATCCTGCTTTCAGTCCTTTTGGGAATCTACCCAGAAGCTGAACTGCGGGTTTTACTTTTTAAAGCATTATTCCCTGCTGCTCAGAAGCTCAGAAGTGTTTTTGTTTTCTGAGCAGCTCCCTCCGGAGCCACTGGCAGGGACCGAGCCCCTACAAATGTCCCAGAATGTTTGGTTCTCAGTCCTTCACCAGCTCGCTGCTGTGTCAGCTCCAGCCAGCCACACTCTGGGCCTCGGTTTCCTCCTGCATGAAATGGGGGCAACAGCAAAAATGTGAGGCGAGCACTGCCAATGCCATCTCAGGGTCATCCGGAAACTCGGGTTTTGCAGCAGCCGGGGCTGTGCAGAGAGGCAGAGCATCAGTGGGAGCTGGACAGGCCTGCGGTGGAGGTGCCACTCACACCCGGCACACCCACCGCCTGCTCTGCCTCCAGCTGCTCTGTGTGCAGTGAGCACCCTGCTTACCAGGCCCAGGTGTCCCAGGATGGCCTCCCCAAGAGGGGAAGCAGACGCCTGACCCCAGACCGGAGACCCTCCACCAGGCAGCGCTGGGGCTGAGCCAAGGCCCAGAAATCCAGGCTCTCGCACAGGCTAAGGCCATCGGCCCTCACTCCAAAGCAGCAGAGGCCACTCAGAGGGCCAGGCCAGCCCAGCCTCCAGAGCCACTGTGCTAACCCTCAGAAACTGGGCCTATCGGCAACGATACACTGCTTACCAGGACGAGACTCCGTTTTCACCTAGAGCAACTTGAACAGAATATTCTATGAATGAGCCTTTCCCCACTTTCCCCTCCCCACCTTGCTTTTTTTTTTTAAATATGGGGAGTCTATAAACCAACTCAATTGAACAGAATATCTGTAAGACCTGCCCACAGCAGCAGAAGACACATCTCTCTCAAGTGTGCAGGGAACATTCCCCAGGCTAGGCCACAAAACCAACCTCAGGCCATTGAAAAGGATCAAGATAATACTAAGTATGTTCTCCCCACCACATGGAATGAAGTTAGAAATCCAAAACAGAGGGAAATTTGGCAAGTGGAGAAATCCGTGGAAATAAAATAACAATAGTGCAGGAGACTGCTCCGAGACTTGACCAGCAAATCCTGGGAGTGAGAGATGCATGCGGGGGCCTGAGCTCCAGAGCTTGGGGTGGAGTGGAAAGCAGATCTGGCTTTAGATGGGGGGAGGGGGCTGGGTATACCTGGAACTCACCTGCAGAATTGGGGTGTCTGTGAGGTCTCTGGTGTCCCCCGGAGGTTTCCCGTGGCTCCTTGTAGCCTCCAGAATGGGAGCCTAGTCAGTTGCTGGGGCCCCCACGATCAGCTCCCCATGACTCCGAGGCTGGCAGTGGGGACCCCATGGGGATTTGGGCTTCTGAGAGCCTGTCCCAGCTGTCCAGACTCACTCCTCCCTTGCTCGTTTAGAACATGCTAGAACTCCTTCAGTCAGCATTCTAGCCCCTTATGGCCAGTAGTCCCCCTCCCTCTGAGCCTCTACTCCTGCCACGCCACCCCCATCCTAATCTGTGAGTCCCCCTTTCCCCACCTGACTCACCCTTACTTCTCCCTAAACTCACATCTTTGCATAGGCTGCTCCTGGTGCTGAAAAGCCTTTCTCACGTGTCCACGGGGAAAACCCTAGTCCACCCTTCGAGACTTAGCTTGTGTCACGTTCGACGGGAAGCCAGCCATGACTCCACCAACACAACCCTGCCCTCCACCATGTAACCCAACCTCACAAGGGTGGAGGCGTCGGGATGGGTATCTGGTGCCTCCGTGGGCCTGGGCCTGGGGGGTGCTGCATGAGTTGGGGGCCTGGTTGAGAAGGGTGAACACTATAAACTGGCAGAGTAGCTTTGCTCCCCAGTTCTCACAAGGAACCAAACCCAAATGCAGGGCTTCCTGGGTGACAGGGTTTCTTATCGACTCAAGAGGCCAAGACGATGCTGAGCAGTGTTGGTGTACAGTGTCCGGTGGCCCAGGTCTGCGCCAGCTCTGGTGCTCACCTCCTGGCCACAGCCCTGGGCAACTGCCGGGTCCTCTCTGAGCCAGAGCTTCACCCTGGGCTGGTCAGAAAAGAAACGTATTTTCTGCATCCATTCTTCCACCTATGGACATGTAGGTGGCTTCCATGTCTTGGCTATTGTAAACAATGCTACAATGAACACGGGGGTGCAGATATCTCTTAGAATGAGTGTTTTCATTTTCTTCAGATAAATACGCAGTCATAGAATTGCTGGATCATATGATAATTCTAGTCTTAATTTTTTGAGGAACCTCCATGCTGTTTTCCACAGTGGCTGCACCCACTTACAATCCCATCAACAGTGCACGAGGGTTCCCTTTTTCCCACATCCCCACCAACATATATCTCTTGTCCTTTTGATGATATCTATTCTAACAGGTATGAGGTGATCTCTCACTTTGGTTTTGATTTGCATCTTCCTGATAATTAGTAATGTTGAACATCTATTCATGTGGCGCGCGCGCACACACACACACACACACACACACAATAGAGTACTACTCAGCTGTAAAAAAGATGAAATGCTGCCATTTGCAACAGCACCGATGGACTTTGATGGTATCATGCTAAGTGAAATAAGTCAGAAGGAAAAGGACAAAAATTGCATGATTTCACTCATATGTGGGATATAAAACAAATGAACAAAACCGAAAGAAACAAACAGAGCAAAACCAAACTCACAGAATGACAACCGATTGGTAGTAACCAAGGGGGAGGACGGGTGGAGGGAGGGTGAAATGGGTAAAGGGGATCAAATACATGGTGCCGGATTAAAACTCGATTTTAGGGGGTGAGCACACGGCAGTGTATGCAGGTATTGAATTAGAATGTTGTCCACCTGACATTTATATAAGGTTATTAACCAATGTTAACTCAGTTAAACAAAAAGTAAATCAGAGAGTTGAGTTTCCACTCGGTGGGTGCTCAGCCGTGGCTGTCCCGTCCGCTCTGTCCTCCAGGGCAGGTGGAACCCCAAAGGCGGGCCTCAGGCAGGACCAGAAGTTGGTATGTGTGCCGCAGCCCAGGGACGCTGGCTCAGTCCTCTGCAGGCCACACTCTGAGACACTCAGCTCTAAATTGTCACAGTCATTCAGGAAATAGTTCTGTACCCGCCAAATGCCAGACGCTGTTGTAAAGGCAGCTGTCCTCGATTGTCAAGTGCATCCTCATTGCCCTCCACCTCAGTCACCTGTGATTTCAACCTTGACCCCAAGTTGGCCTTTTGGGGACTGTCCCAAGATGGAAAGACACACAAAACCCTAGTCTGCGCCTGCCCTCGGGGTTCTGTGGTATTCCAAAGCAAGGAGGAAAACCAGGAATCAGGAATCCAGTCGACCCCATCCCTCCGCTTTAAAACCTGCCCAGAGACGCCAATCCTGACTCTCCCGGGCAGAATTCTCTGCATTCCTGGTGTGTTTCCGTTGAACCCCAAACCTCAAACACATCCTGGTGTCTCACTTCCTCAACACAGCCCTAGTGACTGAGGCCAGCTTGTGGGGGCTCATCCGTTCGTTTTGAGTCATAGGAAGGTTTGTCGAAGGAAGAGTTTCTCATTTCAGAAGTTGGTGGCTGTTCCATTGAGCACGGTCGGTTCCCACCAACCCTCTGCCTTGCTTCTGTGGGGCTCACTGCAGGAGCCTGCGGCCGGCTTGCCCTGCCTGCCAGGAGCTGGGTGTTTGGTGACAAGGGCAGCCCTGGTGGTTGACATGACAGGGATTGGTGACATAGGACAGGTTTGAGCTCCTCCTGAGTTCACCACGGTGAACCTGGAGTCTCAGCCCCCATTTCCTCCTCTGCAAAAAGAGTTCATGAGTGGCTGTCTTGACGGGGCAGTCTCTGATGGATGGGTCTGCCCTATGCCTGGCACACAGTGGGCACTCACTGAATGAATGGTGGCCATTATTAAGAGAGAGATGGCACAGCTCTGAAGGAGTAAGCCTGCTCATTCTACTTAATTCCACTGGTCACTGAGAAATGGGACTGGGGGTGGGGGAGCTGCCACAACAATCCCAATGTCACCAGCAACTGTCTGCCTCGGAGGTGACTTCTGCTCAGAGACAGTGTCACTGTAGGACCTGACCTTGTATTGGGGTTTTTTCAAGTGTAAATGGGCATCACGTGGGTATCTTTTTTTTTTAATCTGTGCTACACACCACCTGTTTTTAAAATATTTATTAAAAAATTTTTTCTATTACAGTTGACATTCAATATTATTTTATATTAGTTTCAGGTGTACAGTATAGTGGTTAGACATTTATATAATTTATGTAGTGACCCCCTCATTAGTCTAATACCCACCCGCACTATACATAGTTATCACAATATTATTGACTATATTCCCTGTGCTGTACTTTACATCCCCGTGACTATTTGGTAACTACCAATCTGTACTTCTTAATCCCTTCCCCTTTTTCACGCAGCCTCTCTCATCCAACCCCTCTCTCATCCAGCAACCTTGAGTTTGTTCCCTGTATCTATGAGTCTATTTCTGTTATGTTTTTTGTTTGTTTTGTTCTTTAGATTCCACATATAAGTGAGATTATATGGTGTTTGTCTCTCTCTGTCTGACTTATTTCACTTAGCATAGTACCCTCTAGCTCATGGGTGCTTTTTAAGTGGGAGGGACCCTGAAAGATTTTTGCCTGGAGGAAAACTTTTCACAATTGCTTTATTACTGTTGCTGGCTTGTTTGGTTAAGAAGCAAATGGGATGTTCCTTGCAGCACTTTTCCTAATAGCCAGAAAGTAGACAGCACCCAACTGTCCATCAAAGAATGAATAAAACATGTGGTCCACCCACACAGTGGAATATTACTCAGCTGTAAAAAGGAATGAAGCACTGACATGCTGCAATGTGGATGAATCTTGAAAACATGATGCTGAGGGAGAGAAGCCAGACACAAAGGGCCACACGTTGTATGAGCCCATTGATATGAAATGTCCAGAACAGGCAAATCCAGAGACAGAAAGCTGATTAGTGGTTGTCAGGGGCTGGGGGAGGGGAGTGACTGCTCATGGGGACGGGGTCTCTTTTGGGGTGATGGAAATATTCTGGAAGTAGATAAATGTGATGGTTACACAATACTGTGAACGTACTAAACGCCACAGAGTTGTACACTTTAAATGGTTCATTTTATGTTATGTGAATTTCACCTCATAAAACAAAATGAATTTTTAAAAGAAGCAATGAGGAATAGGGGTTTCAATTGTAAAATTTTGCTATTTTTAATGAAATTCTTTTTGTGAATGTGATTGTAAAATAAAATTCATCTGAGGGAGGCATGGATAACAAAACATGGTATATACATATATGCAATGTATACAATGTATGTACATATATATATACATATATATGTATATATATATATATATATATATATATATGATAAAATATTATTCAGTCTTAAAAAAGGAAGGAAACTCTGACACCTGCTACAACATGGATGAACCTCGAGGACGTTATGCTGAGTGAAGTAAGCCAGACACAAAAGGACAGATACTGTGTGATTCCACTTATATAAGATCCCTAGAGGATCAGATTCATAGAGACAGAAAGTAGATGGTGGTGCCAGGGGCTGCGGGGAGGGGAAGGGAGTTAGTGTTTCACGGGGACAGAGTGTCAGTTTGGGAAGATAAAGGAGTTCTGGAGGTGGATGGTGGCGATGATTGCACAACAATGTGAATGTACTTAATTCCACTGAACTGTGGAAATGGTTAAGATGGTAAATTTAATCTTATGTGTATTTTACCACAATTTTATAAATAAATGGAAGAAAAGGAGGGAAGGAGGGAGGGAGGGAGGGAGGGAGGGAGGAAGGAAGGAAGGGTGGAAATTTTGAAAAATCAAACATAACAACAAAGAACGAATCTGCAGCCTCTCGGAATCCCAAACACTAATTTCACATTTGCTATGTTGTCAGTAACATTGGATCATTATATTACCACCAGCCACACAGAAAGAATGTAGTTCAAACACTTTCTTCCGTTGTTAGGTAACACCACAGAGAGCACACTAGCGATGTGTATACCTGGGTGCATGAGTGATTTTCAAGAAAACAACGGCTTTCCATTTTAGGGTTTAAAAAAATTCTTTTCAGCCCATGCATTTGTCAGCCTTGAGAAAAGATGGGAAAGATGGGCCCTGATATAGAGAGTGGGGGATCAAAAAAAATTCAATGGTGTTGACATTATCATTAGATTCACAGGAGAAGCTGCTTTTATTTCACATAATTTCCTCTTAAACACTTTGACTGTAAAATTATGGGGAAACAGGAAGGGAACCTCTGGTTTAATGGTGTTGAGAACAATATAGCAAATAATTTTTATGTTTCCAAGTAATACCGCCCGCACCCTAGAGAGAGATAGAAATCCAATCACACAGAAATCAGAAATTGTTCAGCCCTAATGAAGAAAATAAATTCAGCTGGAGTTCCTCGAGGGCAGAGAAAATGTCTGGCTCACAACCACCTCCCCAGTACCCAGCTCAGGCACTAGACCTGATGTGGCAAACTATGGCCTATGATCCCAAAACAATCCCCTAACTGTGCTTGTAAATAAAGTTTTATTGGTACACAGCCACAAGCATTCATTGGCATGTATTGTAAAGCTGCTTTTGTGCTACAATGGCAGACTTGAGTAATTCCTACAGAGACTGTCTGTGACGCCCTAACAGGAAATAATATTTAACATTATATAATATTAATATTAATATTTATTATTAATATTTAATATTAATCTTAATTAATATTAATATTAATCTCTGGCCCCTTAAAGAACGTTTGCTCTCCCCTGGTCCACAACAAAATGAGTGTCACTAAAAGTTTGCTGAATTAACTCAAATTCAAAGTAGAATTGGCTGCTGGCAGCGTCTCCTGTTTCTGGAAACACAACTGCATTTGAGGGCATCTGGTTCTGGAACAAATGTAGTGTAGCAGATCTACCTGGTACAGTTCCCTGAGGCTCTTAGGAGAAAGTTATAAATGACAAACCGTAGGAAGGAATGCCCCAGGCCCCAGGGCCTGGAGAGTCATCCAGCCTCTCAGGTAGACTGAGGGAGAGGCCTTGGCAAGAATGGCTCTGCTGTTGTTTAACCGACTTAGAGTGGAAAGAATTTGCTCGATCTGGTTTCACAGCCACCACAGTCGCTCTCTGAGGGCCAAATAGGGATAGCTTCCCCAGTCTCAGTGCCTTGCCAACGTCTCCCATCTGTCTGAGGTCTCCGCGTCCCCCAAGAAAGTGCACAGCAGCCCTGGGGGGGATTCGGTCTGTTTCATGGGGAGGTGACCCAGGCCACGACTGATGGAAAACACCTGCTCATTTGGTCAACCCCACATCTAAAGAATTTCAGCTTGGGGAATACACATGGTGCTAGCCCAGAAATTGGGGTTCACTGTCAGCAAGACAATGTGCACATAAACAGGGTTCAAAGGGGTCAGTATGGTTGTGAGAGAGGCAAAGAGAAAGAGTTGCTAGAAATATGGCCAGTGTCCAGAGGTCAGAATATCAAACAATGCCACACACAGGGTTTCCTCCAAGCTGGGACGTGGGGCTGGGGGATAGAGAGCTGTCTGCAAGGGGAGGGAAGTGCTCTATGTCTGAAAAGAAACCCCTGACCCACACAACTGAAAATCGGGTTTCTGTCACTGGGAACCTCCATCAACTGAACCATCGTCCTTGGCCTGGTCAATGGTTGACAGAGAGAGAGAGAGAGAGAGAGAGAAGCTGATACAACTCAAGTAAGTGGGATAGAAAATGAGAGAGTTCTCTCCCGCTGTTGGCCTTCCCTGGGGCGGGGTGGGGGGATTGGGTGGGGACCAGGCTGGTTGGGGAACCATGATACAGGACATGATAACTCTGTGGCCTCAAACAGATGTCCTAAGAGAACAGGTCCTCAGGGAGGCTGAGAGGCCCTGGAATTTTTCCTAGCTGGAAGGGATCTATTACCTACCTGGAAGGGCCAGAAGAGCTACCCATATCCCAGGCTCACAGACTCCAACTCCTCAAGTTTAAATGCAGGCAGTTTCTATGCCGGAATGCCAAGCCATTTCCAGTAAGTTTCATTGTCAGCTATAAAAATAATCACTGTGGAAGCAGTGACAAGCTCATGACACAGTCCAGCAGTGCCACAGAAGGGCAATGGCAACTGTCCCTCTCAAGTGGAAAGTCCCCTGGCCAAGCCTCTGAATTAAAGGCAATATCTTGATTTTGGACACAACTGCCGTTTTCCCAAATGGTGGCCAATCATTGACTTGGTCCATACAAGGTGCTCAGTACACATGAGCCCCCTTCCTCCCAAGACCTTTGTATGATCGCACAGAAAGTTAGTGGCTGGTATTGGCCTCCTGCCTCCCCTCTACCCTACGCCTGTTTCCTTTAGAATTAGACTCCCATAATGAGGACTAATGTAATCGCTTATTTAATATAGACAGAGCCATATCTCAGCATGTTCTTGGGTAGTAGAACTAGAATATATCAGCCTTACTATCAAAGCGTGAAGCACTCACTATCATAGCAGCCATCGCTTTAATAATAACCATCTGAATCAGTAACAACAAAAACCGCTACTACTGGCTGTGGGGAGGGGGAAATGGAGAGTTGAGATAGAGTTTCGGTTTTGCAAGGCAAAAAATTATAGAGAGCTATTGCACAACAATGTGAATATGCTTGCCATGACTGAAATACACACTTAAAAATGTTAAGATGGTAAATTTTATGTTATGTGTTTCTCGTAACCACAATTGGTAATTTAAAAAACTGCTACTACTGTTTTTAGTACCTGATTTGAGTGTTTAGAATGTGCCGGAATTGCTGTGGATCCACACAACTGCCCTGAGAAGTAGATGGGACTAAGTCCACTTGACAGATGAGGAAGAATGACTCTTAGACATGAAATGAACTGCACAAGGTCACCCACTATCAAAAAGGAAGCTGGATTTACTTACACTCAGTTTGACTCTAGGACTCGGCCGTTTCCAGCATCCTCACAGCCTCTTCATAACTCTGCGGCATCTCTGGTCGCCCAGGGGAGAAGGAAGCCCTTGGCCTCTTATCCCAGGACCTAGAACCAGAGTTCTGGTCTACCACATTGTTCTCTTAGAACCAGGATCCCCACTTCCTTTAAAAGTGTGTTTACGGTTCAACAATGGCTACTTCTTGCCTTGGGTCTTTTTTTTGGCTCTTGGAGTGGAAACTCTGCCCTTTGTCGTCAGTATAAAGGAACAATATTCATTGTAGACTATTATCTCTAAAAGTCCTCTGGCTCTCAGAGAGGGCGTTCACCCTTTGAAGGTTAGCATAGGAAAACCAAGGGAAAGTCACAGATTTGTTCATTTATTAAACTAGTGTTTCTTATAGCATACAAGTTTTTAAAGTTTATATAAATAATTATATTATTGTTGTATTACATAGTATTGATATTGATATAATATATATTATTGATTTATATTACTGATATATTTATTTAAACTAGTATTTTTCCTCTAGCTATCAAATGGTTATCAAGAATGGACAAAATAGTTTTTAATTGAAATATATTTGACATATAACATTGTGTAAATTTAAGGTGCAAAACAACGTTAATTATATATATAATTATATACTATAATCTATAATTTATAACCATATAATATATATATGGTTGCTATTGTAGTGATAATTATTACCTGTATCACGTATCATGTTACATAATGATCCTTTCTTTTTAGTGGTTGGAATTATTAAGTATCACTCTCTTAGCAAGTTGATTATAATAAAACAGTGCTGTCTATATGTGGACAAAATATGCTAAATAAAGACGAGGCTAGCACAGATGACATCCCCTCCATCTTCTTCTTTTATGGTACCCCAAATCCTAAACTATGTGCCTTTCTAGAGGCTTGAATAATAATAGTAAGGACTTTTAGAGTTAGAAGAGTCGTCACTGGTGATCTGGTCCAACCTCACTGGCAGAATGAGGATACTGAGCCCCGAGCGGTGAGGTAGCGTGCCCAAGGTCATGAAGCAGAGTGTGCACACAGCACAGTCACGAGAAAGCAAATCAAAGAGATATTTAAAGACCCACTAAACATAAACACGACTCAACCCATGCAAGCTCACATCACGTAATTTCTTTGGAATAAGCTTGCGATAAGGATCACATTTCCATTTCCCTTTATATTTTTCCAGCAACGGCCCATGACACAATTTGTACAGCTCCTGGTAACTTGGACTGGGGAAATTTGGGGGAAGAAAAAAAAAAAAGGACGGTGTTTCAAAGGAACCAGATCTGATAAGGGGGCAGAAATATTTACTCCATTATTTCAAGAGGCAGGTTCTTTGTTTTTCAGATGCTTCCTGTTTTAAAAATAGCTTTCCACAACTGTTCCAGGACTAGAGTGTCCTTTTAAATGAAATTGGCTTTGAAGAGATGATTTCGTTTACGTGGAGCCAGTTGCAGATAAGCAGTCATTCTTTTTCCAAAATGATGCGTAGACCAGGTATCCTGGGCCCATGGGTCAGGTCCCACTGCAGCTGGAGCTGGTCACTGGAGCCGGACAGGGTGAAGAGCCAGCTGCCACGGGTGAGAGCCGGGGGATGGCACCTCCTAAGGGGAGAAAGGCTTCCAACCATCAGGGCGGTAAATGAAATTACAAAATCAAAAGTTGCTGTTCATCTGAAGACATGACTGATGGAAAGAGGGTGTTACTTTTCATTTTGTTAGGTGTGATCATGGCATGGTGGTTTTAGGAGACGGTGTCCACATTTCTGAGTAACGAGTACTTAAACATTGACAAGGGAAATGACATCACAACTAAATTGCTTTAAGGTGCGTCTGCCAAGAGGCGAAAAGGAAAAAGGGATCGGTGAAGCAAAAGTGGCAAAATCGGGATGAGAGCTGATGCTGGGTAATGGATGAGGAGGGGTTTATTGACTCTTCTTGCTGCTATTATGGTTGGAGATTTTCATAACACATGTTTTTTCAAACTGGATACTCTGTTTTACAGGAAAGGGTGTGAGTGTTCTCTGCGAAGGAAGAGGCAGCAAGAGCCTGTGGGAGTGGGGAGGGATTAGTTGATTGGAGGGGGATTATGCATATAGCAGATCTGTGTGTGAGTGTCTGTGTGTAAGCATATGTATGGCTGAGGAAGAAAGAAACAAGATTTAAAAACTGGTAACCTTTTGCGGGGGAGTCTGAGAACCTCTAAGAATAAGATGAAAAAGTTACGGACAAAAACAAAGAAAGTATATAAACGTGCATTCAGGGGTTGGCAGATTAGCTGGAGTCCATCCCAACCTCCTGGGTAAGAACTCCTTCAATTCATTGTATGGTCTTCAATTCAATTCAATTCAACTCAATTTATTGCATGATCTTCAGTTCAATGTATGGTCTTCCATTTCTAAGACATAAACAGCCTCTTTCTGTGACTTTCCTGGGTACAATGGATATGTAAAGAAGCAGCAAGCAACAAGAAACATAGCTCTTCTAAGACCAGCCAAATGCTGAGCCACGGCTGCTGGCTGGCTTTGGGACTCTGGGCAAATGATTGTAGCCATTGAGCCTCAGTTTTCCCATCAGGAAAATGGGCTACCATTCCACCCTCCTCACCTACGAGGCTGCTCTGAGGTTAGAATAAAATGATGAAAGTTGAGTTGCTCTGAAAACTGTGAGGTTTTCACCAAATGGCCAAGTGTGGGTCTCATGTTCAAGTAGAAAGCTGTGACCACCTTGGAGAGAAGTGACGTTGTACCTTCCCCAAATGGCTGTGACGAGGGGCACATAGCACAGGGCTTTTGTATTTATTCTGGTGGTTCCCCCACAGGAGGAAGCCTTAGGAATCACTTCCAGTCACATTCTGGAAGCTGCTCACTCTTCCCAAGAGGATTAGGGCCACCTCACAGGTCAGGGACACCTCACAGATCAAGGACACCTCACACGTCAGGAAGCTCGTGAGCCTTGTACCAGGTCCCAGAACCCTATTACTGCACTGACATCTCAGGGGCACTGGGGAACCTCATCCCCTCCAGAACCTCAGAAGCCCTTTGTCCATAACCTGGAAAAGGGATTACCCAGGGCTCCGGCTGTCCTGTTGATCTCCACACCCCCTTCAATCTGTCGTAAACCTCAGTGTATGGTTTCCTTTCAATCTCACAGGTTATGGCTGAGACAAATCTGTGTAACAAAATACCTGGGTCTGAAATGCTGTCTTTCAAGAACAACTCTGTTTCCAGGTGATGGAGGTCGACACCAGCAGTGGTCAGTCGTGCAGAGGACATGCAGTCTTGATAAGATGGGACGAGAGGTTGTCCCAATAGTTAAGTCCAAAGTTCTGGGATGTTCTAGGGAAATTCAGCTGTGTCTTAGTGGAAAGCTCTCCCCGTCTCCTGATCCTGACTTCATACTGTGAAGACTGACTGCCCCCTGTGGCCTCACGCCTCATGGAGATCAGGCCTCAGTGAACTGTTTGCAGTCTCTTGAAACAGCAGTGATGTGACAAAGGGCTGCGCGCTGTGCATCCTGGGGGACAGGGTGACCTCTGAAAACTTCCAGATTGGCTTTCTCTGTGGCCCCGGAGTCTACTCAAATACTTAGGGTTTAAACAGAAACACTCAGCTTGGTTTTCCACGTCGCCATGGGGCTGGTCTGCGTCTGTGACACCATGTGTGACCATTAAGGCAAACGATGTTTAAATGAAAAAGAGATTCTTGTATTTTGTATTAAAATATTTTATATTAATCATTCAAACTTAATTTTTATACAACGAATGCATACATCGCCAGGGTGTGTAACTCAGAAGGGAGGTTGGGGAGGCAGCGGATGGTGCGTCCTGGGCGCCGGTGCTCTCGGTGACGGTGAGCAGGAGCCAGCCGGTCAGGAGACAGCCCACGCTTCCTCTGCGCGTTCCAGGTGGGGCACTGTCACCAGACAGGGATGTCACAGTGGAGAGGTGATTGAGGTGGCGTGGCCTGCGCCTTCCTGGGCCATTCTGCAGGGTGAGCCACACTGTCTCACCCGTGATGAGCTACCCAGAGGCTTCTGCCCAGCAAGTCCTTGACATGTCATGTGAAATGGGGACCACTGAGTGTGAGTGTGTGTGTGAGTGTGTGAGTGTGTGTGTGTGTGTGTGTGTGTGTGCGTGCAGACTTCAGAGTTTTGTCCTTACGGAAACCCGCCCCACAGCCGTCCTGCTCCATCCCACGCGCGGTCGGCGCCCGTCCTAGGCAGCGGGCATGTCAGCCTTGCTGAGCGCGATGGCCAGCTCCAGGTCCTCCTGCTCCTGCCGCCGCAGCCGTGCCAGTCTCTCCTGCTCCGCCTTCTCACTCTCCCGCTTGGCCCATGCCAGCTGCTGCTCCTCATTGCCAAACTGCAAAGGAAAAACAGAGGTTGGGTTACATGTCCTGGGAGCTGCAGCTGCTGAAGCCGGGGGCGCGGGGTGGTGATGGGAAAAGGGCCTTGCAGGTGGGCAGGGCGCCGGGAACCACAACGCTGGGATGCATGGGTGGGGTGTAAAGACCAGAAAAAGCCAAAGCCTGTGTCTTGGCTGGGGGGCGGGGAAAGGACACCCATGCCCCAGCCCTGACCTCCAGTCTGAAGGGGTCACATGCACGAGAAGCAAGGCTGAGTCTGACCTTATCCGCCACCTTGGACCTCAGAGAAACTAGTCACCCGTCCCCTGCAGGGAACCGAAGCAGGCAATGAGACACATCAATGTGGGGACATGGAGAGCGTTCCAACGATCCCCGAAGACTGAGTCTATGAGACTTCATGAGGGTGGGAGGGAAAGCCCCCACGGCCTCCTCTCGGGGTTGGCGGGGCACCTCTGAAAGCCGCCGAGAAGCAGAGGTCCGCTGAACCCCCGGAGCCAGGAGGGCGAGCCCACAAAGCCTGGGCCTCGATGGCAGGCCGCTGACGCTGGGCACAGGCGCTGGGACTGCAGTCTAGCTTCAACAGCTCTCTGATTTCCAAACGTGTAAAGGGGCCGGGAGGCCAAAAGTGCGGAGACAAGTGGCATCTGCCGCCACCCAGGCCGGCACCGGGACGCGCTAAGAGCCACCTTCGACTTGAACATTTACAGGTGCCCTGCCACTGACGCTGCCATTCAGTCCATGAGGTTTTCATTGTTGGGATCCTTGTCCAAAAGGTTCATTTTGACAAAAAATATCTTTTTTCAAACAAGGGAAGGAATGGTTTTGATCCCGAGATGGGTGATTTCAAACCATTCAAGGTCCCTTAGCTCTAAGGAAAGAAGAGTCAGATCTCACATGCTCTGCTCCCGGCATGAGTCCCCGACACCCCGAGTTCCCCCAGGGTCCCCAGTCACTCTGTTCCATCTCCTGGTGAGATGCCTCCTGCCTCGTGGGCCCCGACGAAGCTGTGGCCTGTTCAGGGCCTTGGCCTCCCTCAGCCAGCATCTCTGTTCTCTGCACCGACTGGGGCCAGCACTCTGCCAAGCACTGGGTGACACCAGAGATACAGAGGCAGGCTAGCCCTCTGACAGGTGCCCTCGGGAGCAGACAGACAGACAGACGATTCCAATCTGACACAGGCTCCCGTGCAGGCCCTGGCAGATCCCATGGGGCGCAGGGAAAGGAAGCCTGACAGGAATTCCCAGCTACCTCTTCACACACACACAGTCTGAATGACAGCCCCGGAGAGGGGCTCCTCCCATAGCTGGAGACACCAAGGCTGGACTGTCCCTGGGTCTGGGTGGGGGTGTGTGTCATCTGTAACTACAGGAAGAGTTGGGGTACAGCATGGTAACTGGGCCTCCAGGGCGCACCTGTGTGCGGCTCTGGGTATGAAAGTGCCAAACGTCAACCTTCGTGCAGCCAGGACAGAGTGGGGAGGAACTGGACCAACACGGGCTTATGGGCCCCAGAAAGGCGCTGAGACCTCCTCTCTGGGGGTCCCTGGGTCGGTGAGTGAGGTGATCAAATTGGCAATTTTTGAATGTTTCACAGCTTAATGGACGGTGTAGGGATGAGATGGGGCCAAATGGTGGGGAACCTGGGCAGGGGAATGGGGAGGAGTGGACGAAGGGAGCCTGGTCTGGAGCCAGAGGTGACCTGGAGGAAGAGGTGACACAGCCCAGGAGGCCTCTCCCCACCTGGCCCAGGGAGCCGGGCAGGGACAGGTGGTGGGTCAGCGTGAAGAAGCCTGGTCCAGGGAGGAAAGGCTGAGTGTTGATTTCTTAGAGAAACTGCCCAGAAAAATGCTCAGGGGTCAAATGGGTCTCCCTGAAAACTGGTCCCCACCCCTCATGTTTCCACCACAGGTCACAGATAAGCTCCGTCACCACTCTGTGGGGATTTTCCAATACCTCATTAGGAGAAAAACAAGGAAAAAACAACAAATGCTGGTGGAAATGACTGCAGGGTCCTGCTGACAGCAGCGGAGGGGACAGCTCAGCTGACAGAGACCCTGTCCCCCGCCACCCAAAGGAGGGGGGCCTAGAGGGGGTAAAGGATGCGCTGAGGCCACACCACGGTCTCTGCTCAGCCCGAGGGCTCGGAATGTCACTGCACAGCCGCCTGCTCAAGGGTCTGTGTTTTCAAATTAAGCACGCTGACAGGAACGTTCCGGAAACCTTCCGAGTGAACTGGTTCAAGGCCAGCTTAGGCCCCAGTGTGAAGACTGGCATCAAGCATTGGTCTGCACGCACTGAAGCAACATGGCGGACGGCGACGTCAAGAGAGAAAACTGGAGCACGGGGATCTTTGGGTCTCAGATCAGCCACCAATCCCTTCTGGTCCCTGGTAGAGACACCTCGACAGGGCCACTCTCTATCTAGTCTTCTGACCTGCAGGTGTCACCTGTGGGCAGCTCTGATCTCTGCATCACTCTTGCGCTGTCACGGGGCTGAGGCACAGTAGGGCACGGGGATGCTGTGCTTCCCAGACTCCTGCCGAGGGTCGCGGCTCAGGACAGATGCTGGGCGGTACTATTTATTGGTCAGCGTTCAGACGGCTCTGCACATGAGGCGCCTGGCACCTTTCCTCACTGGGGACTGACACCTGCGCCAAGACATCCAATGGCACCACTACCGCATCACCCAAGGGGACACTACTAACAACTTCCTGTTCACTCACTTATTCTGATGTTGACATTGCATCTAACTTGCTCCACGGCGCAAAACTTATCCCATCTGACATTTGCTCTGTGCTCAATGCAGACTTCCGGAAAAAAGGGCCATTTTGCTAACCCATAAATGCTACTTCCTAATAAACACATTTGCCCGAGACAGAAAGGCTGGTTTTTCAAGAAAGCTCAGAAAGGTTTGCCATGAACAAGCACAAGTAACCCATTGATGGAAACTTGGGGCTCGTAAATTAGAGGGTCCCAAGGCAGCAGAGCCAGGGCGCCAAAGGGGGGACTGTGTAGGTGTGTGTGACATCGGCATCCCTAACTCCAGCACAGACCAAGCTGCCTCTGCACATGGCACACGTCTTGGAGGCACTGAGAATATCTGATCTGAAAGTCACGTGGCCAGTGTGCTGAGCACTTCAACCCCTCAACGCTTACTGAGGGAGCTGAAATACACAAACCAGAGGAAGCAACTTTGGCCTTTTTTGAGTTAGCACACAGATCAAGGTCCAGTGAACCTCAAAACCACGGGCTGATGGGCTAACCCCCGGACACCATGAAGATACAAAGACATCCTGAGTCCCTGGAGGGGGGGGCAAGTGTTGACCATGTTTTTGGACGATGCTATGACCAAGGGTGACAAATCAACTCAGTCAGGTGTGTCTTGCCTCTCCTGAACCCCATCCCGTCAGAGGGAGCCAAATCTCACCGATTTACAGATTTCCTCTGGAAAAACTGGGGCATCTGAAGTGGGAAAGTTTATTTTAAACAGAAAACAGGGCTGCAAACTCAAGTGGGCAGAATCCGATTCTCTGCCTGGAAATGAGGGTGATTAAATATCGGGGCTGTTTTAAACTTGAAGTTAACAACTGTTCTGGAATGACCAGAAGCGTGGAGCTCAATGATAGCTTGAAACCTTGGGTGTTTTTGTTTTTTTTTTTAAATGTTTTCCAAAAACCAGCCATCAGGACGGGAAGGGGGGAGGGGCGGGGGGGGGCAGACCACAGGAAATAGAACTATACATTTCAGAAAGCGAACAGTCATTTCTACAAATTGCCGTTCAAATCCACTCACCCCTCTGCCCTGCCCAAAACAGATTACCTGAGTCGTGTGAATGGCTCTATTTTTTTCATCAGCATTTAATATTTTTTCCACCGAAAAACAAACACCATGCTATTCAAGAAACTGCAGATAAAGCGGGTTTTGTTTCTGGCTTTTATTAACAAGGTCTCCGTTTGTACACATCCACAGTGGGCACGGGCTGTCAACAAAACGGAGCTAACTGCAGCCGTTAAAATATTTACAGGTTGCCAACAGGCAGGACCGTGGCAGCGCCTTGGTGGCTTCAGGAAGCCCCAGGATAGCTGGGCACAAGGGGAATCTGAAATGGATCAGCGTTCACGGATATGGCAGAGCTTGTTTTAAGACGGATATTCTAGGAGTCGAAGCATCTATAAATAATGCATGTCACACCTAACCAGGAAACAAAGTACTTGGCAAATGTGAACTAAGAAAACTTTTTTTTTTTTTTTTTTTTTTTTAACATGGGCACACAACAGTGAAACCGATTCTGGGAAGACAAACTCTGAAGCTCTCTGAGAACAAGATGTTTGGGTACTGATGAGGGTGCTGAAAACACCCGAAAGTGACAGCGTTTTATAATCTGGAACTTTTTTTTAGCACCGAGAAAACAAAGCCAGACTTTCAAAATCCCAGGATTAGCTTATGAAAAGGCACTTGACTTTGCTAAATAGCTTTCTGAGGACTTTTTTTTTTTTTTTTTTTTTGGCAAAAGAGCAGAGCTTCAGAGCGGTTGTTCTAGGTTGGATTTCTCTTCTCATTCAAGCTGGTAACTGAAATAAAAGTTTTTACAAAACCAAACTGCTCTTCCTTCATGCACCCCGCCCAGTCCTTCAGTTCAGACTTGCTGCACAAAATGTACTGGGTTGGGACCATCAGAATTCTTGCACAGAGACCTTCCTGGGGACAGAGACCCTAATGTAACTTTTACAATCTTGTTTTCCTTCTTCGGAAGCAACTGACATCTCGGCTCCCAAAAATCAATGAACACAACAGCTTCTGGGCGAGAGAAACAAGACAGAGTCGACCAGGAAAGACAGACGGACAGATTCGGCCACTGCGCTGGAAGGACACATGCCCTTATCACAGAGTATCCAAACTGTAGCGCTTTTCTTTTTTTATTGAGAAATGGTGTTTTTTTTCTTACAGAAAGAAGCAGCACAGAATAAATAACATGGGTGATGGCATGAGGTACCAGGGGATATAAGCCAAAAAATAGCCCCAAAGAAGCTGCAAGCGGAGGGGGAGGGGGTGGCAGGTGGCGGCGGCGAACTCAACTTACAGAGGTGAAGTCTGCAAAGCCCAGGGAAGAGGCTTTAGAAGGCTTAGCTGAAGAGGAGGGAGCAAATGGATCTTTTCCACTAAACGGGTCCCCAAACCCCCTTTTATTTTGGAACGGGTCGCTGCTGTCAGCCCCCAGTGGCTGGAATGGGTCGGGGGAGTCGGAAAAGTCTGCAGAACCCAGCTGGCTTACGGGTGTACTTTTACCTGGAAAGTTTAGGAGAAAGAAAAAAAAGGGAGAAAAAAAGAAATACAAGTTACTGACCACGGACAGAACAGAGTCCTGACTGAGGAGGCTGGGGGGTCAGCGCCCACTGGGTCACCCGCTCCCCTCTTTGGAAAAACCTGGAATGCCGCTCACTCGTGGGACGGACTCCAGGGGGTAGGGGAATGGCTGGATCTCTTGCTTTATCCAGGTTTAGCAGTTTGTGGGTGATACCAGAAAACCACTTCAGATGACCCCCCTCTCTTCCCTGCTCACCACGGCTAAAATTTATAGTTGTCTTTAAAAAGTTTACATGCAGGCATATTTCAAAGCGACTCATTTCAGTGTGGTAACATTCACTATCACTGAGTAAAAACAAACAAAAATCATGGCTGAGCAGAAAAATACACAGCAAGTTTCCAACAACAACAAAAAAGGTGAGGGATATTTGCAATTAAAGGGGGGGACTCATTTCACACCTGGTGTAGAGTTAGCTGTGTTAGCTGTGAGGGTCTGGCGGCATCTCACTAGACAGACTCCCCTCTGCTGTCTTGGGGTGTAAATTCTTTCAGCTCCTGCTTCTGCCCCTTTGGTGCTGGTGGCTCCGAGGACAGGGTTTGGGCCTTTCTGGGCTCCTGCCAAGAGGGTGGCTCTAGGATGCCTGGGTCCCAGTAATGCCGATCTCAAAGGGGCCGAGGGAGAGAGGTGTTTAGAATTGGAGGGAAACGAGACTGTGAGACCATAATTGGGGGGTGTGGCCTGAGGACAGGTGGCTTCTGCCAACAAGTCCTGCCATCCTGCCAGAAAATTCCATAAGGAATCAGACGCCTCTTCAGGTCTGCTTAGCAACGGGAGGCCCCACTTGACAAGATTTGGGAATCTGCCGGATTTGCGGGCCAGGTTACTCCAATAGCAGGGCCACAATGAATGAAGCTTCTTCAACAGAGGGGCCCACGTGCCCCCTGCCCCCTGTGACGAATCCTGAAGGCCCCTACAGCCCACGGCAGATTCTGCCCAATCTCACATCCCAATAGCTCTCCAGGGCCTGAGCGGCACCTTTGTCCCTGAGCTCCCAAAGCCAGGGCTTCTTTCCTGCTGGTCCCTCCGCCCAGAATGCACTCCCCACTCATACGCCTTCATTTGGGGAAGCCCCTGTGACACCCCTGTACCCTGGTGCCTGTGTTCAGGACTTTCGGCCCAGCCCTGGGGCAGGGAGTGGGGCAGGCCCAGCTGTACCCCTGGAAGATGGTAAGAAGTACAGCAATCACTCTGCTGGGCCTTGCCTGCTCAGCCTCAGTTTCCCAATCCATGAAATGGGGTTGTTGTGGGATGAATTATTGTCCCCTCCCCCCCACTTATTATGGTGAGGTCCTTAACTCCAGGACCTCAGAATGTGACTGTATTTGGAGATGGGCCATTTAAAGAGGTGATTAACTTGGGATGAGGTCATACGGGTGGGCCCTGATACAGTGTGACTGGAGTCCTTCCAAGAGGAGATCAGGACACAGACACACAGGGAAGACCACGTGAGGGCACAGGGAGAAGGCAGCCGTCTACAGGCAAGGAGAGGCCTCAGGAGAAACTAACCCTGCCGCCACACTGACCTCTGACTTCCCGCCTCCATACCGCGAGACAATGTCTGTCGTGTGAGCCACCCGGTCTGCGGCACTTAGTCCTGGCAGCCCCTGCAGGCTCACACAGCGGTAATGAGAGGCGGCTGCTTTACTAAGTCATGTTTTAATGGTACGCCAATGCCAATAAGCTATGCCTTAATTCATTTATGGGTCTTCTGTGGCTGCTTTCATCCATGACAACAAAGCTGGGCACTGGGACGGAGAACATAAGGTGAGCAGGGCTGAAAATATTGATTATCTGGCTTTAAAAACACAAACTGTGCATCCCCCTGGCACGGAAAGGGCACATAACTCTGATGCGTGGCAGGCGGTCAGCACGCCACATGGACCAGGTCCTGAGAGGCTGCGGGAAGCTCCAGGCCCCTGGGAGTGGGAGCCAAGCCAGTGCGGCTCCACCTCCTGGAAGTCAGGCCAGAGGGGCACCCCATGGACCCCGAAGGAAATTGAGGACCCTGACTGCAGCTCTCCGTTCTGCCAGAGGTGCTCAGATACACTTGGGTACCCCCCCACCCTGGGCCTCTCCACAGGCTGCCTACCCAGAGTCTCAAGAGTTCCCTGCTCCAGCTCCCATCCAGTCTCCTCCAATCCTCTGCACCCCTTCCCCACTGCAGAGCAGGGGCATGTGTGAGGGTGACAGGTGTCACCCCCAGGAGAAAACATGCAGCAAGTCTTCTCGTGGGGTGGCTGGCTGGCTCAGAGACCCTAAAGTCCTGGAAGACTTGCCCTGAGGAAAGCGCCAAACCACAGGTGATGAAACTACCTGAGGTTTGCTTGTGAATACACACGTGTTCTCACGCAAAGACACTGTATGTGTGTGTGTGTGTGTGTCTCTCTCTCTTGGGAAACCCGCAACAACTTTTGGTCCCAGAGAGATGGGCCCTCATCTGCACACTGTGCCAATGTGAGAGGACTCCCAAAGCCACAGGCAGGGGTGCCCTGGGGGACAGTATCCAGAGGGATAGGGATGCAGGCTTGTGTCACACAGGGAAGAGATGCTGACCTCGTGATCTGGCCACCCCGGCCTCCTGTCCACAGCGACTTCCACCGTCCTGACTGCCCTGTACTGTCCAGCCAGCTAGTCTCTCTCACGCCTCTCCCTTCCCCCGGCACCCTCCGCAGGGCTCACTCCTCCCCTGCAGGCTCCCCCACTGCCTTGGTCACCTCCCATGGCACGACTGACTTCTATCCTGGTCTAACCTCCAGCTCACCTGAGGGTCCCTGAGGGCCAACTCCATGTGGGTGGTGGAGCTCAGCATACTGCAAGTGCCAGTAAATCCCACACCACCCCTGGTGCCGGCCAGCCCTCTGGGGTCCTCGTGGACTGGACCCTCCTGAGGGACTCAAAGCCCTTTGGGGGAACAGCTCTGGGAAGCTAGGAGGAAATAAAGGACATCGGGGCTTCCCTCCTTTGCAAGAAACAGCAATACTCACTGCTGCACTCTTGGGCTATTTTTGTTTTTTACTCAAAAATAAAATGATGATGCACCAAACAGCAGAATTCCAACATGGGAAAAAGTAAGAGCCGCTAGGACAGGCACAGCCCCTGGTTTTGGGAGCAAGTCCAGGGGGGCAGCTGATTTCTGGAGTATTCCTTGCAGGGTCTGGTCACAAAAGGCAGATATCTGAGAGGGATAAAGACGTTCGCTAACCCCAGCCAGGGGTCTGCGAGTTCAAATACATCACCCACTTCTGTGCTTTTTTCTTCTTTTCAATTATGAAGAATTTCCTCCCTTGGTTTGGAGGTTTTTCTTTTTAATTCCTTTTTTTTTTCTTGGAGGGGGGTGTTAAGAATCCAGCCGGCTGGGATTTGAAGCTGAGGTTTCTGACAAGCAAAGAGATGATGAAAAGGATCGTTCACATCAAGAACTGTCCATGCCTGGTTTTGCTGTTGCTGAAACCATTGTTATTTAGAAATCATGACTGTGTTAATATGAAACCAGGGCACATCAACTGCTCTTGTTTTCAGAGGGGAAAAAAAAAAAACAACAACGGTTTTTTCTCGGTTGTCTGTTTTTGTGCTTCGACATGAAGCTGAATTATTGGACCTGACACTTGCAAAATTGGGGGCGTTCCTGGTTCGGCTGGCACTCTGCTTTCTGCGGAGCACGGCTGCCAGGACGGCGCAAACTTCCCTTTGCATCCTCACTTATTTTTAGCAGCAGCACTTTTAAAACATTCTGGGTCTAGTTCCTACTTTTATGTAACCACTTCTGCTAATTCCTTCATTGTTTTTCCGATTTTTCTGAGATGTAGCTTATCTTAAACGTGACAGAGTAACTTTTTTGCCTCCGTGTCCCTGAGCAAACACACGGCCCAGTTTTATGCCTGTTCAGTCGGAGAAAGGAAGGCTCAGGACTGAGGCATGGTTCAGAGGAGGGAACAAAGATCTTGAGCAAATTGGTACAAGAGCTAATCAGGACGGTGCCTGGCACGCACGGCTTGGTGTCCCCTCCTTAGATTTCTGCTCAGGGAACCACCAATTCCTTAGGGTAGCAGAAGGCAATGACCTAAGTCAAAATAAACAGAGAGACCCCGCTGGGGGCTACCGCTGCTGACTTGGTACCCACAGTGATTCTCCAACACTCAGTTTTTCATGAACAGGAGGAGAGGGACGCAAGATTAAAGAAAAGGCAAAATAGGGCTTATTTCAAACCGCAGCAGTTTCAACAGTTACCCAAGCGGTGCACCGAAACCGCACACAGGACTGCCTTCAGCAAAAACAATATCAACCCGATGGTTTACCACAGTGTGTGCTGTTAAAAAAAAACTTGGTGGCCGGCTCCACCCTTGGTTAAATGTCTTTAATTCTCCTATTTCTTAACTTCTTGAGGCTCGAGAGACCCCAGGGCTGGGATCGGCGAAGTGGTCGGGGCCAAGGCAGTGACTCCAGAACGAGTTGCTAGGCAGCAAAACTCCCAATTCTGCTTTTCCCAACACGCTTTTCAGGAAACCCTGGCCAGGAAAGGTCCCCGAGAGCTGGCTCATGGGAAAAACAACGGAACACAAACACACACCCACCCCAAGTTTCAAAAAATGTGAACACTGAGAACTCTGAAAGAAGGCGGGTTCTCGCGTTCGAAATTTTTTACTTAGGAGGCGAGTGCGAGGTTTCGGGTGATTTAGGATCTCAATATTATCTGATTCACAAAAATATCAAAAATACATGTGAACGTGTATAGTAGTCATCCCAACCAAACACTTGCTGGGTTGTGCTTATAAAAATTCAGGGCTGCAGTTGGAAAACACAATTCTGTAGATGAGCGATCTATACAAAAACAACAAAACAAAAAAATAAAAAACAAAGGTTTGTGGTCAGGACAGCTGCCCCACCTCAGCTATTACCCTACACAACAGAGGACATTCTCACAACTGCCATTTATCCCAACGTGAGGTGTCCACACAACTGTCACTCATCCTACACAACACGGGTCGTACACACAACTGCCATTCATCCTCCAGAACCTGGGACTCCCACTCAACTGTCACCCATCCTACACAGCACAGGACCCCCACAAAAGCGTCACCTGTCCTACACAATAAGGGACGCCCACACAACCACTAGGCTTCTGCGAGTCACACCACACAGGAGAGCTGAGGCTGGGGAAGGGGCATTCCTCGTTCCCTTCGCTCCTCCCTTCCCACTTCCCACACCCCCAGCAAAAAAGCTGAACTGGGGGGGCTGTGGGAAGGAAGAGAGAATACAGGCTGTCCAGGGAACAACCCTTCACATTTATAATCATCTGGCAACTTTTTACTGTAAAAGCTACAGAACACGAAGCCATGTTTCCTCTGGCTCCCACGATGGTGGGCCGTGGGAGGCGAGGTCACCCAGGACCATCTCATGGGCCTGCAGGTGAGGAGTCCTGCAGACCCAGCCCTGCGCTCACTGCTGCACACCAAGAAGGTGAGCGGCAGATCAAAGCCGTGCCAAGTAGCACAGCCCCGCAGATAAAATCTGAGGTCCCACCATCAGAGCGTTGAGATTTTCCACTAAAAATATTTACCGAATTTTAAGAAAATCTGCTTAATGCATTGAAAGGAACAGGATGAGGTTTGGTTCTGAATTGTTGAGAAAAGCTGAACAAATATTTACTATTATCCACGAGGCTCCCCCACAACGGGAGTGTTTTCCACCCTTTGGGAGATGCCTGCGGGGCTCAGAGGTCATGGAAACCGCACCGGGTGATGAGGCCAGTGGATGTGGGGTCACCCATCATCAGACAGAAAAAGGGAAACAGCGGGGGGGGGGGGGGAAGTAGCCATAAATTTTGGGCCCTCTAAAGACAAATACTCGTAAGAGTGAGAAATAAAAGCTGCAAGGTTTCCACAAAAGGTTCCTATGACATTTATAAGAAACCTGGTGGGGGCTACGTTTAATTCTGTAGCTACGCCAGGGAGGGGGCTATGTGATTCACAAAGGAATCTACAAATCCCAAGTCAATCTTTGTAACTAAAAGAATACAGACTTTGGGGCTCACGGTTCCGCTTTTTGAAAAATCACACTTGTTCTCTGATTTGCACCTTCGACACACTCTGCTGGAGCAGCCCACGTGCGTGTGCCAGGCCGGCTGCCTGTGCGGGGCGAGGGGCCTTAGGGGCTGGGGAGCCAGAGCCACACAGCAGCCTACTGGGGGGGCCCAGCCTTTGTTCCTCCCGCAGAGCACCGACGCGCCACCTCTGCCCTGGCGGAGAGGCGCTGTGCCCACATTTAAGATCACCCAGGTGCCACACGGCGGGTCTGGAAGCGATTAGAAGGCAGGTGTGCACGGGGGTGCAAGGTGCAGAGGCCACCAGCGGCTCCCCTCTGCTGTGGGAGTCGCTCAGGAGTCAGGAGAACCTGCAGCAGAACTCAGGATCCCCACACACTCTGTTTATGGCCATCCCCCTCCCCATCGAATACACAAGCTGTTTTTCAGTTGACAATGGTGGAGGGAGGGGGGTTGACTCAGTGCTTTGAATGTGAGAAAAACAAGAAGAGATGACGGACCACGTTCACCTCATCAGAAAAGCAGGGGCCACACAGGAAGCCCCTTCTTGGGCCCCCTCCCTTGCTGTAGGTGGAACCAAGGGGCTAGGGGAGGCCTAGCGGCAGGTACACAAGACCCCCACGCTGTTTGGGGAGGGAGCTGGGGGCAGGGAGACGGCTCCTGTCTGTTCACACCCAGGCTCAGATGCAGGATGGGAGTCTGAGCTCCCAGGGCCTGCAGCCCCCTCCACGGCCGTTCAGAAGCCCAGCTGGTTGTGCCAGCTAAGCCCTGACTCCTGGGTTCCAGGACCCCAAGCCGGGGCATCTGCACACCCAATGAACAACAGATGACAACTGTGTCACTCAACTCCCACTCAATCTACCTTTCTGGGTGCAGGAGGGTGGGTGTGTGCTAAGATAGGCAAATGCTTCTATTTTCAAATTCAGTCGTCTTTGCAGAACAGAAATTCACCCGAAGAACAATCCATCTCCAGGCATTTCACTTGTAAGAGATTGAGAGGAAAATGACGTTTCTCCCCCTGCTGGGAGTAGGGGCCTGCGGCTCTGGAGCACTTGTGATCAGGGGGCACACCTAGCCTGGCACAGACCCTCCCAGTGGGCAGGAAAGGTGGGCTTCAATGGCTGGCCAGCAGTACCGGAATTTTCCAGGCTTCTTGAGCTGGCAGCGAACCACTTGTCCCATTCTAGAACTTCACATGTACCCACCAAATTATCTCTTTGAAATCATCGTGGGAACGGAATTAAAGTAGTTAAGTTCAAGGCTGAGGTGCTAACCGCACGGCTCAACTGGAGAAGCCATTTAAAAAGTGGATCTTGTGCAATAAACAGGTCGGGACCCACATTGGTGAAGGACGACCACCCTGGTTTTGCCCAGGCCGGGCCTTTCAGGACACGGGCAAAGCCAAGTGCACAGCAAGGCTGTCATCAGGCAGAAACTCAGGGCTTCCTCTGTGACCATGTCCCCTTTGGCAGCTCCCCCAGGACACTCAGGGTGACGGATGAGCAAGCAGGCTGGCCCTTGGGTGGGCGGCAACCAGAAAACCGCCCAAGAGAAAGAACCAGAAGCCAGTCATCCTGTGTGGAGTCCACAAACAGGTGGTAGGAGGGGACTTGTGTTCTAGGGGGAAAATGACTTTTTTCTTTTTCTTTTTTTTGATAATCGTTTGAATCATACAGGACACGGGTTGAATAGTATCTCGTTTGCCTGGGTGCATCAGAGGGATTATAGGAAGGGGGGAAAGGGGCAAAAAGACCTCATAAGTGTGTGCTTGGCTTTATTCTGGGGGTGAAAAGGTCATTAGCAGTAATAAAAGGACAATTAAATTGGGGAGAGGTTAAAGGTGACTGGCTGGTTAGTGGTGAAGGCGTGCTAGCTGGTGTCACCCGGGCGCAGCAGGAACCGCAATGCAGGGCTGCTCTTGCAGGAAGTGGCAAGGGTGGGGCCGGGCGCAGGGTCCCGCTATCTGTCGCACGAGGCCCAATCACTGACACCCACACAGCCATTTCCTGCACTTGAAAAAAAATCTGTTTCTCCCTTTGCAAATCAACAACTTTTACCTAGAAACTCTTCAGCGGTGAGTTCTGACTGATCTCCATCTCTGCCCGTTGCAGAAAATACACACTGTTTACCTGGGGAGGTGTGCACGCGCAGACTCTAACTGACAGGTTTCGGCAGCTCCTGATTTGCATCTGCCAGGAAGAAACCAATTCTCTCGACCCCAAACAGACACCTGCTGATTACTGAGTACCTTGATAGACCTTTCTAGAAAAGACCTGCAGGCACAGAGAATTGAGTGACCAAAGCCCATGAATACCCCAGTGGGTGATTCCATCGTCCCCGAGGGCACGCTTTCTGGCTGGGGTCAAGAGAACGGAGCAGATGACCAGCCATGGGCTGCTCCAGTTACATGAGCATGACAGCAGAACTCTCTCCTGGGGAACCTCAGCAAGGTTCACAGGGAGAGGGTCCCCCACTGTGACTGCACAGGCTGACACTTAAATACGTGTGTTTATCGCATATCAATTAAAGCTCAAGCAGGCTAAAAAAAGCAAACAAAAAGTAATTCCCCTGGAATGTGAAAACTGCAGCCTCTAGTGCATGCAAAACACCACGTGTGACTCCAAACCAAATGTGCATTTGATCCTGCACAAGCGACATCGCTAAGCTTTGCCAGAGAGGCCCCTGGAGCCCTCTTTGTAGTTCAACTGCCCACGCTCTGACTTGACTCAACTGCGAAGATTTTTGCTAAACTGCAGTCTGGTGGGGAGAAAGGATCCCTGATAAACCCTGCATGCATACAGCCCAGCCTCCGTCTGTCCCGGGAAAGGAGCCTGAGGAAGGGGGACCCCGGGTCCTGCGCCAGCACCCCGGGGCGGGTTGGGTGATGCACGGCACGCGTGTCACATCATGGGTAATCACTGTGCAGGGACTCTACCCACATGGGCACCTGCTAGGCCAGCACTGGTCCTGTGCTCAGGCGGGGAAGCTGAGGCTCAATGAGGTTAAGATGCTTCCCTGAGCCTCTCAGGGAGACGGTGGCAGGAGCAGCACGTGAGCCCCGGCCCTCGCTCCAATATCCGGAAATCAGCCTGATCTAGCAAATGCCCTGGGTCCTAGCAGCACGGGCAGCGCAGCAGCTGCAGAGAACAACATCACATTCACCTGCCCTGGCCTCACACGTGGTGCCAACACTACACACAGAGACCTGGCAGGTTCTAGAAACTTCTGGGCCCCTTGGAGTGGACAAGCCTCAGGTGAGAAAGTGGCAACCTCAGACCTACATCACATGCAGGGTGGCAAGATGTCGGAAAAGCCCATTCTATCACCTTGGTTCCTGTGAGTGCACGTATGAAGCTGCATGTTTGGTTTGTAAGAAAAACCGCCATCAATGGGCAGTCTGGATAGTCCACTCTGTTCCACAGGGTCACAGCTCAAACACCAGGGCCCTAGGCCCTCTTTCCCACTCAGCCACACTGGGACCGCTGCCCCGCCATGTGTCAGGAAGGCCCCTGAGTGCAATCACGTGGTGCTGCCAGGTGAAGGTGGCCGCGTCCGAGTGCTGGCCACATGGCCTCTCCAAGCAGGAAAAGGCCGGGTCAGTGAGAGGAGAAAAGCACATTCCATGCCCTCACTTTCAAATTGTTGGACTTTATGTTTTCTTAAAAACAAAAACAAAAAAATAAACAAACAAGAAAACCCCAACACTCGGACATGCTGTTGGCTGCCTCCCATCTTAAGCAGCCAAGAGAACACGAGGCATGCCTGGTGTTTTCATAACCAACACTTTGAGCAGGACTTCCCCTTCACTCGTCTGCCAACCTGTCCTAATAACCAGGCAACCTCCGGGATGCTCCCGGTTTAAGAGCCTCGCTCCGTGCGGTATAGATGGGAAGAGGGGCTTCAATTCCCTCGACCCGGGAAGCAGCATGGGTCAGGTACCTTCCTCTGCATCCCCAAATTGCCGAATGCTTGCCCTCAAATGCAACTCATAAAAGCGTCAACTGTTGGGCTGACATCGAGTGTGCCTGCATCGCACGGCTTGCGGTTTCCACGGCTAGTGTTAGAAGTTAGTACGAATCACAGCAAAACGCCACTGGAAGCGCTCAGCTGACAACCTCCACAGTGTGTACCTACCACCCAGCGGCGTGTACAGTGCAGAGCTTTTCTGTTCAGCCTTCGCGTCTAGGTAAGAGAATCAGATGAAAGACATTTAGGCCTCTCTGCAGATACATCCTAGCTGCTCACAGATGAAACAGTGCGCACGCGTTGACAGTTTTCCACAGCACCCTGAACCTCATAGCCTAATTCTCATGATAGCTGTCTTATGGGGGTGGGAGGCCCAGGCGGGGGCAGGTCACCAAATCCAGAGCTGGCCCCGCTACCACCTTGATGCATGACCTTGGGTGGCCCATGTGACCTTTCACTTCCCTTCTTCCGGTAAAAAAAAGGGGGCCTCACATTGCCTATCCTGACTGCCCTGAGGGTCTCGGAAAATACCAGTCCTGTGACTGGATGTGAACAGGACCCGGGCTCCTTGCAGCCAGTGGCAGACGATGGACGCAGCAGCCCAGGGTCATGAGCAAAGGCAGCCTCAGGCCCCGGGGACAGGCCCAAACCTCCCCAAGTGTGGAGAGCTCTCTAAAAAGCCCGAGCTCTGAAACCAGCTCCCAGGAGGTTACCCGTCCCATACTATCTAAGTGCATGGCACACTGAAAAAAGAAGCCAAAATGGGGAGGGTAGGCTCGCAGAGAGAGACCCGAGGGAAAGGACATTGAGGGCAAGTTCAAAGCAGAGCCAGCAGTGGTGCAGGTAAGGGGAGGAGGCCGAGGTGGGTCTCCAAGGAAACTGTAGAATGAAGCTCTGCCCCTGCTAGCCAGTGAGGGGAGCAGCTCTTCCGCGAGGCCCAACAAGTGCTGCCCTGCTCTGCGGGTGTGTGCATGTGTGTTGCATGTACATCCACATGGGAGCCTGTGCAGTGTGCATGCAGGTGCATGCAAGCACTGTGAGAATGTGTGCATGTGAGGGTGCATGCACGTAGGCATGTGTGAACTATGCATGTATGTGTGTGTGCACGCACACATGTGTGCTCTGGCTCTCATCCTCAGGCAAAGTGAGGGGGCCTGATGCCATTCCATCAGGAGACAGTCACAGGTCTTCTGAGAGCCACTACCTGTGTCTACGGTACACGCAACCTCTCACAGATGGAAGGGAATTCCTCTGTTGTTTTTGCTTTTCTCCCCCGTTTTATGGTAAATGCCTTTGATGTGTGGCTGACAGAGTGATCTCTACGCATCTGTTTCTACTCACAGTTCACTGAAACCCTGTTATAGATCCACCCAGCCCATGGTCGGACTTTCTCTCATGACTCATCCAGAAGGAGGCCAAATTGGGCTCTGCAGGTGGGGCGCCTGTCCTCCTGAGAGAAAGCCCTGGACTGGGTGACAGGAGCGGAGAGGCAGCATTTTTTAAATAACTTGCCCTCTGTTTGTCTCTGCTGACAGGTGGAAGTCGTGCCTTGCACCTGTAACTAGAAAGCTCGGGGACCAGCAATGGTGATGCAAAGTGGAGCCCTTGGGGAGATTGAAAGGAAGGAGCAGGCTCGGGCAGGAAGAAGGAACAGAAGGCAGGACCGAGGGAGCACTCACAGTCTAGGGACAGTGTAGGTGAGACTCTGCCTGGAGACCAGTGAATGAGAGATGCACTAGCCAGGGTTCCGAGCATAAGGAGGGGGATGGGCAAAGGGGCTGGGAAATTGCACCGAGTCCCTCTGCTGCTTTTGAGGCTGATAACCTGGCTATGGGCCCAACACTATCACATAAGAGAGATCCCACACGTGACTTAAAAGTGCCCAGAATCCTCAGGAGGACCCAGGCCGCGGCTGAACGAAATTGCAGCACCATCAAAAGCCAGGTGAGGCAGAGCCTGCAGGAAATCCCTTGCTCAGAGCCATCTGCTGAGAAGGCTGGGACGGAAGCAGAGTAACAGGGAGACCGAGCCATCCTGCCTCCTCTCATGTCAAACACAGCCAAGGAAGACCCCCACGTCGACCCCCACCCCGAGTCCTTAACCAGTCTGGAGGCACTGGATCGAGGGGGCCGCCTCAGCTGCCGTCCTCACCCCTGGGCCACCCTGAGTCAACTTGGGAGAAGCTTGCTGGGGTAGAGAGGACGGAGGGGCTGCACAACCTTGAGCACATCTCAGCCAGGGGCCATGCGGCACCTTTCCTGGCACCCAGGAGGGCCCTGAGCCCTGGGCCTTCCAGAGACCATCCCAGGCCCCACATAGCCCGGCCCACAGGACAGGGCAGGACACATGCTCCTGGCACACACCATGAGTAGACTGAGGCAACTGGGCAGAGGGGAGACCCTCTTGCTCTGTGTGCAGACCTCATAGAAAAGCTCTACTCTGGGCTGGTGAACGAAGTGGGGCCCTCAGTCCCCCGCCGTCCTGTGACAGTGGGCAGGTGGGCGGCGGTGAGAGAAGAAAGCGTACTGACCGCTGGGCGGTTTAGGCCGTGGCGGAGCAGGTTTCTTCGGAGGCAGAGCAGGAGTGTCCTGTTTACTTTTAAAGGGGTCATCGGAGAATCCTGCCCCTCCAAAGGAGGAGGTGAAAGGGCCAGAAGGTGGGGGCTGTAAAAGAGGACACGAAAGAGAGGCAAAAATAACTGTTAACACGGAGCAGCGGACGTCCACCAAGCTGACGCTCACGTACCAAGAGCCTGGCGAGGCCCCACCCTCTGGGCTGCGTAGTTCAGCCCCTGCTCAGAGCCGGGGTCTCTCACAAACTCCCACTTTCCTCCACCCTCAACAGCCAGGGTCCCCTGGCCTGTGCAGGACGAGCTGGCAAGCACACAGAGCACACAGGGCAGGTGAGAGCAGCCCCGTATCATGAAGGTCTCGTGTCGTGGGAGGGTGCTCCCGCCACACATGCTTTTTTCACCTGCACGGGATGTGTTTCATGACCCCAGGGTCCCCTGGCCTCTGCTCATGCTTCAGAGATATGTCCCACCCTCACTCCCTTCACAGTGACAAGCACCTCCAGATGAGGGTCAGAAAAGCAATAGACCCTCTCTGTGCCCCCAGGGGCCATTGCCCAACTAGTGACTCAGGTCAGAGCCCACCTTTGAATACCGGGCCCACCCCCACAGCTGTCGCCAGGGCAATGGCTGCCTCTGAGGGTTCTTACAACCTCTGGCCCAGACCATCTCCCCACCTCTGCCACCTCTGTTCCTGCCACCAAATCATCCCACTGTCTCAAACCCAAATCGGACCACATCACCCCAGCAACAGACATGCATGGAAGATGGGTGGGTGGGTGGACAGATGGCAGACGGAGATGACAGGTAGGTAGGAGGTAGGTAAATGTAAGTCAAGATTACAGGTAGGTGGGTAGGTAGGTAGATGGAAGGTAGAGATGACAGGTAGGTAAGAAGGTAGGTAGATGGGTAAGTAGAGATGACAGGTAGGGAGGGAGGCAGGGACGGAGGGAGGGTGGGAGGCAGAAGATGACAGGTAGGTGGGTAGGTAGGTAGATGGGAAGGCAGGTAGCACTGCATAGCCCATGATCCCATAGGTAACCTCCAAACACTTCAAAACACGAAGGGCCTTCATCACAACCCCACTGCCTAATTCTTTGGCCTTACCTCTGCTGTCTCCCCCGTTCCCTCCTGAGACTCCCTGGTCCCTGGGACCCCTTGGACCCCCATCTCCAGGCCCCTGTGCACATGGAATCTCCAGCTGGGGAGCTCAGCCTGCACCATCCACTGGAGTAGGGTTTCCAGGCGGGAATTCCCACCCGTTTTCAGGAATTTTTTTTTGCTTTCCCGTTCCTGAATCCTGAGAAAAGTTGATCGGGAAATTCGGCTCCTTGAACCCAGTAATACCCACAATGGGAAATAAACATACTACTCACAATGTATTCCGTAGACATTTTTCCTATTTATCGCTAGGGTTTTTTGGTGGGAATTCCTGCCCATTCTCGGGAATTTTTTTTGCTTTTCTGTTCCCGAATCCCGAGAAAAGTTGGCCGGGAAATCGGGAAGATCGGTTCCTTGAACCCAGGTGTTTGGTAGCATCGGCCGTCACTTTGTGGAAACAGAAAACAGTTTATATCTCAGGATTCGGGAACGGGAAAGCGAAAAACATTCCTGAGAGCGGGCGGGAATTCCGCCTGGCAACCCTACACCAGAGTCCCTCTTCTTCTTCAAAAACTGGCTGGACCTCAGTGCCACAACCAGAGCTCTCGTGGACACCCCTTCCTGCCAGCTGTGCCTGTGGATGTCCCAACAGCACCCGCGTCATAATGACACACTAACGGGTTTCCAGGCCCAGCCCACCTAACTGGGCAGCCGGGAGGGCAAGCACAAGCCCCCCTCCTCTTCTCCGTGGCCACTGAGAACAAGCGCAGGTGACGGGGCAGCATGGCTGCTGGCCGAGCCTACAGAAGCAGTCACTACCCGCGTGCAACCCCACCGCAAGCCCCTGCGTGGCATCGGGCACAACACACCCTCACTGACGGGCAGATGAGCCATAGACAGGCCAGCTCATCTCACACGATGAAGGGGCCTCGGGCACCTTCTACAGGCGTAGGGGACCACTTTTACTAAAACAAAATAACTAGGAAAACGTAGAGCAAGGGGATACATAGCGACAGCAGTGCCCCCTTAGCCACGGTTTCAGTTACCCCTGGTCAGCCGCAGTCTGACAATATTAAATGGAAAATTCCAGAAATAAATAATTTGTAAGTTTTAAATTGCACACCGTTCTGAGTAGTGTGAATCATCTCTTTGTCCAGCGTCTCCACCCTGTAGACGCTCCCCGTCCGTTAGTCACTTGGTAGCTGTCTCAAGTGATTAGATTGACTGTCGTGGAATTGCAGGGCTCATGTAACTCTCATTTCACTTAATAATGGCCCCAAAGCACAAGAGCAGTGATGCTGGCAATTCGGATACACCAGAGAGAAGCTGTAAGGTGCTTCCTTTACGTGAAAAGGTATGCATGCACAGGAATAAACACAGTATATGTAGGATTCGGTACTATCTGTGGTTTCAGGCATCTACTGGGGTCTCGGAGAGTGTCCCCCATGGTCAGGGGGGACTACTGTAGTAGAAACAAAAGGAACTGGTGGAAACCGGTAAAAACACTAACACTAGTTCCTCACAGAGCGCGGTGAGATGTGTGGCAGGGTGGGGTGGGCTACACACAGCAGGAGATGGAGAAAGGGGCAAGGAGGGGCACTTTTAATTCTGCCCCCTGTGGGGCCAGCCTAGGGACACACAAAGCAGGAACACAAAGTCCACGTGTGGGACTTGCTCAGACAAGCAGGACGAGAAGTGGGGAGAAGAGCCTGCCTCCCGTCGGCCTGTGCGGCGCTCCAGGATCCATCACTGGGGTGGGGCGCAGCCTCCTCTGCCTCTGGTATCTAGTCAGAGACACTAGTCTCGGGTGGGGACAGGCGGCCAGCCCACGGGGAGGAGGGGCCTGCACGCTCAGCTGACCCCACAGGCCCGGGGCCGCCTGAGTAGGAGATGCGAACTCTGCTGCTCTTCTCACCACAGCGTCCCAATGGCCTTGGGAGGGAGTCCTACTGTCACCACTTCCGTTTTTTATACACAGGGAAACTGAGGCACAGAGAGGCGATGAGCCAGCCAGTCACACAGCACCTCAGTGGTGGAGTCAGGGTGGGAAGCCACGTCGTCCGCCTCCTGGGCCAGGGCTCCTGGGCCCTGCCCTCGGCTGCTGGCAGCCTGCCCCCCAGGGTGGGTCTTGGGCCACATTCTGGGCAGAGCGTCCCTGTCCTCAGGCCTGTGAAGGAGACACATGTGGATGTAGACAAGAGGCAGAGCAGGCCGAGGGGTCAGTAGGCAGAAGGCCCCCGGGAAGACGGGGACCTGCAGCTCCCCCAAACTCATTTCTCTGCCAAGACCACCCTAGCTCTGAGTGAGCGGGGCTACTGGGCAAGGAGGTACCAGTTTCCACAGCTGCTGCTCCCCTCTCCCAGGCTCTATGGTCACTTGTCCCCTTTTAGGTACAGAAGCTGGGGAGTCGCTTTGCAAAATCTGCCGCTCAAGTTTCTGGAACACCTGCCAAGTCAGGCTGCAGGGCACGGTGTCAGGGCTGGGATCTGGAGACCCTGCCCGGCCACCTACTAACAGCCTCGGTGCCTCAGTCTCATCAGAGAAGTGACAATAATGACAGGCCCTAGCTCAGGGTTGTGGCCAGAACACAAGAAGGTCACATGTGGCTCCCGGGCAAAGTCAGCACAAGGACAGTGTGGTCATTATCATGCCAAGGATGTGAATGTGATTAGAATTCTTTCAGACGCCAGACGCTGCAAGAATCTGCAAATATCCCATCGGCTCCAGCACTTGAACTCTGCTGCTCCTTGTTACCCGCAGAGCCTTTCCCGGGAAGGGGCAGCATGAGAGCTGGGGTGCGGTGACACCCTGCAGCTTAGCTTTCAAATGGTGATTTAAGGTGTTGTCTGGGAAAGAAGAATGGGGTGGGGGCAAAGGAGATGCAGAGGGAGGGAACTTCTGCTTCTGCCGTTCACAGAACACGCCCTGGACCTGGGGCTCCTGTGATATCACCACAGCCTGAGACAGGCAGGCAGGAGGCAAGACCATTTTCCTAGCAGAGGCAGTGTGACTGGCCCTGAGGCCCCCTCGTGGAGCCCAAGGTGACAGCTCTGGGGAAGGGGCACAAAGGGATGCCAGGAGCCCTCTTGATCCCGCCCCTCCAAGACCACCTGATCCACGTGCTGCTGGGGCCCTCCCGGCTGGCTGGGGACACCATGGGCCAAGCTGACTCTGCCCCCTCTTCTGTTTAAACGCACTGAGCCAGGTGGCCACTCCGACATGAAAGGCTTCCAACCGTAAATGCCTGGTATGCCTACACCAGCAAATTATATCACTTCTAACACCAAAAAGCCAGCATCATTTCCGAATCCCAATTTTCACAACTTCAAGTTTCCCAAGAAGTCTCCTCTGGGACCTGATTCATTCCTCCTCAGGCTGTGGCTTCAGGGAAAGTCACTATTTTTAGAAGGTTTTCAGTAAAGCCAGTAGGGGCTCTCTGGGCCGGCCCAGAGTGAAGTGTGCTCAAAAAAAAAATAAAAAGAAGAAGAAGACAGAAAAGTTACTATGAAAAAGCAGCCCTAAGAGAAATGTGTTTGGGGTTCAAAAATAGCCCTAAATAGAAATGCATAGCTTTAAAGGATGATTGAAAAATGACTGAGAACGGACTAACAACCAGCCCAGTTTCATAGATGGCCTTCTTTCAGGGGAGAGGGGTGAAATAATTAAGCTGGGCTCTTGCTTTTCTTCTCAGATGCTCTCTGAAATCTATTTGGGGGAAAATTTGTTTTGAAACCAAGGTAACATAGGCTTGAATCTGTCTAGAAAAATCTCTTTGGGTCTGGGGGACACCTCCGCTAGAACTGCAAGTCTGAAGAAGCTCCCAAAGGAATCAATGGAAGTCACATCACTGGCTGTCACTTTCCTTCAGCCAAGCAGTGGGTGGACAGCCCTGCTCAGATGGGGAAAAGCTGGAGATGTAAAAAAACAAAACAAAACAAAACAAAACAAACCAAGATGCCAAAAAAAAAAAAAAGAAAAAAGCACCTTTTTGCCACTTTACTTTCGTTTCCCTCAGCATTTTATTTATACACACGATGTTGTTCTTGAAAAACAGAAAGGGAACCAAAAGGGAAATGCAGACCTACAGAGTTAGGGCTTGGTATTTAGCGGGACCAGTGGCACAAGATCAGAACGGATGGGATCGTGGAAACAAAACAATGGGTACTGGAGACAGATTTTCCACAGCCCTGTCCAGCTCCATTCCCTCCCAGCATTGCCAACAGGAAGGGGCGCTGGCTCTAAAGTCACAAGTGCACGTGTGTGTACGGCCTGATGGGGACAAGGAAAGGGAAACTAGAATTACAAGAAGGAAGCGCAACTTTAGGTTAGAATGGGCAGAAAGACAGGAGAGCCCAGGCTCAGAGCTGCCTGGCTCTGGGGTCTCTACAGAGTCGGCCTGCAGGAGGGAGGGGGGCCATTCCGGCCGTCAGGGCCCCCCGGCTGGCCGTCCTGCCTTGGCCTTCAGAGCCCACGCAGTCTTTACTTGGACACCTCTTGAAAGGGGGGCTTCGCTCATGCCCCCGTCCTTGTCCTAGATGGGCCACTGCAAGCTCATACTCCCTCTGACTCTGACCTCCTACAAGGAGAGGACACACTGAGAGTTTGAGAATCCAAAGTAAATCCTTCCTTGGGGATTGCTGCCACCGTGTGGCAGAAGTTTTATGATTTAAGGAGATGGTTTTCCGCCCACTAAGCAGGGATGGAAGCAGAGGACACACAGCTCCACTCAAGGAGCCCAGGCATGTGTCAGAGCCACTAAGGGACAGGCGATCTCATACCCAGGTGCTTTCTGGCCAATCCCAGACAAGATCCCAACCATCAGGGTGACGGTGTTTCCATCTGCGGGATGGAGGCTCTTTCCACCTGCAGCTTCCTGCCTGATACTGGCAGGAGCGAGGCCACAGAAGCACTGCTGGGCCCCTCCCTGCAGCGGCCAATGGGCACACAAATGCTCTGCCTCTCCCAGAAACTATGTGCTACCTCGCCAGTTATGCTCATGGGCTTCTTTGAAAACCTAAACAGAATTTCAAGTCTTTCTCGGAAGCCACGTGCCACAATCACACATGCTAACCACAAGCGTTCGGTGCCCAGACAATTGTGTGCTCCTGGCGATGAGCGAGCATGGAGCAAGCAGGCAGGGCACCCCGAGGAGCTGGCATGGCAGGGGCACTGGCAGGGATGAGGAGGGTGCTCCTTGCTGCAGGTGCTCAGCTCTCACATATTCCGGGGGCCCCCGTCCCCAGCCCCTTCTGCACCATCTGGCTGTGAGCCTCACCCACTAGGATATAAGATAGGGGGTGAGGGCTATATTCTACCTGTAGCCACCCCCACAGGTGGTGGTTCAATGGCAGAACGAATAAAGAAAGCAGGGTCCTACTGCTTTGTGGCCATCGCAAGTCTCCTTATCTATGAGGGATCTCCCCTCACCTGCCTGGGGGGCTGCCAAGGAGGAGAACACATGGTGCCGGAAACTGGGGCCTTAAGGCTAAGATGGGGCACATCTAATGATGCTTTCCTTAATTCTTATCAAAGAAACATATGCTCATAGTTAAAACCAAGGGACCCTAAAGTTTATAAGAACAGAAGACCCTCGGCCCATTACCTTTCCCATTCGCCAAGGCCAACGTTTTTTATTTCTTAGTTTCTTTCTTCTGGAATTTACCTCAGTATCATGGGCTTCTACTGTTAGTTCTTAATCTGTCCATTTCAGACATGATCTACTGACTTCTCGCTACATTAAAGATTCAGCTCTAACCACACCGTACCCACCGAGCCCCTCTCGACAGCGGTCTGACACCATCGGGGGCTATATTCACAGTCCGTTAACGTAACCAGACCCACACAGATACAATGTCCAGCCAGTGTGAGTGTGGTCTGTCTTGAACAGTTTACTTTTCACCTGCAGCTTTCTTCATTGAGCCCTGTTTCCAAATCCTTCCGGGGTTCTGTCCCAGGGCAGCTCCAGACACTTGGGGTACTTTCTCCAGACACCCTCCACCTGCCAGCCTGTGGCCCACGGTTCTCGCCTCAGCTGGCTGCACACCAGGCCCTGCTGCCTGCCTCCCTCCCAAGCCCTCTGTGCCTAACACCTTCTCAGGTTTGTTCACTACAGCAATGACTTTATCTCCTGAGATCTGACATCAGACGCCAGGAGGAGCAGGGCGGGTAGCCCGTGGCACTTATGCATGGGGAGGGATTGGGGGCTCAGGAAGCTTCATTCGGAGGGAGGGAGATGGGTCTGATCATAGCTATGGGCACTTTCCAGACCCTGTTCGCTTCCTCACAACCTTGTGTGAGGGTACATTGCAGAGTTTGACAGGTACAGAGGAAACATATATGTGGCGTTAACAACTACGCCTGGCAGCCACGACAAGACCACAAGAGGCACACGGACTCGGGCAGAGGCGCAGATCTCCACGGGAGGGGCTTTACCTTGGACATCTGGCTGAAGTCGGCAAAGCCCTCAGCACTACTGAAGGACCCACTTCCGAAGGGGTCTAAGGTTCCAAAGGGACCTGCAAGCAGCAGCAACAGAGGGAGAGTTACAGGGTATCCTGGGACACCTCCTGGGGTCAGGGGGAAGTGTCACCTCTCAGTACTCAACAGCCCTAGAAGCAGGAGATCCAAGGCAGTTGTGTTTCTTTGCTGGGGTCATTTCTTTGACGGGGTGATGGCTGCTGACCCGCTGGGTCAGGAAGGGAGGTGAGAGGGAGGAGAGGGGCTATTCGACAGTGACCCGCCATCCACACGATTGATGTGGGGTGGTCACCTGCAGGTAGAGACTTTTACTGAGCTTTCTCTTTGGTGAGGTGACTTGCCTCGAGTAACGCCCCCATGCCCACCTATGATATCAAACTCTATAACCAATGAGCGAAATGCCCGGCAAGGCAACAGGACCAGGCAGGGCCTGTTCCCAAAAGCAACGGGGAGTCTGCAAATGCTCCCCTTCCTTGATATACAAGCCAGTACCCTTGGTAAAACTTTGGATTCTTTTAGGAAAAAAAAAACCAAGGTACGAACCAAAGATTTACATGGAGGAATGAGTTAAGAGTACCTAATAATGCTGGGGTTAATCACTGAATTAATTCCTACTGCTGAGCTTCCTTTCCAGAAAGATGCTAGAGCTTGCTTAGGAAGATGAGTAGCTAGCAGGAGCTCTGGCCGAACTGCTTCAGGGGAGGGTCTGGGTGCCACTGACTAATGACATAAACACTGAGAACACACCCGTTTTGGAAATGAAAGCATTAACTGTGTGGGCTCCACTGCCTGAGGAAGAGTCAGAAGGAGAACAGCCATCAGTCTCACCTGATCCTTTTGAGGAGACACTGGAGGTTGAGAAAGGGTCACTGGATTCAAAGGGGTCGAGCTGAGTGAAAGGAGAGAGGAAAGAGTGAAAAGCAGTTCATTTGTTGCACTGTCCATTCATTCAACCACAAATTTTCTTGACATCTACGTGCACTGTATCTGGTGCTGGGCCTTGGGGAGGACAAATGACTAAAACTAAACCCCAGCAGAGTAAAATCCCAATAGACTGACCCCTCCTATAGATAAACTCTAGACAAAATCCAAAAACAACCAACTGCCTGAAGGCTCAGAAGTGAACCAAAGCAAGAAGGCTTTGGAGGAGAATTAAAACTTGGCAGAAAAAACACTACAGTTGACCTTTGAACAACACAAGTGTTAGGGGTGCTGACCACCCCCTACCCCGCTGCGCAGTTGAAAATTCACATATGACTATAGTCAGCTCTCCACATACACCGATTCCCAACCAGATCAAAATTACAGTTGACCCTTGAACAACTTATAAATGGAATAAGCGGACCCACGCAGTTCAATCCCATGTTGTTCAAGGGTTGACTGTACAAGGTTGATTTTTCCACTTTGAAAGCCACAGTCTAAGGGTACAGGGACTCCAATAAAAAATGCCATGTTTCTGGCCTGAAGAACAGAGGATGGAGGTCTCAGACAACCACAGCCATGGGAAAGAGACAGGGATCCAGAGAGGAGAGGAAGAGTATATGTGCTGCCGAAGCGAGCACAGAGAGGAGAGGAAGAGAATGAGAGCCCCAAATTCCATGATCAGCTCTGCCCAAGTCTCAGACTTACCCCTTGCAGACTGAGAGCAGCTTACAGCTAAGGCCACAGTAATGAAACTGCAGGCGAGAGAGGGAGACTTTGCAGCGTGAATCTCACCAAGGTAATGGCCTGCTGAAACGAAACCTCCCACACTCTTTGGAGGAATGTAACAGAATCCAGACTCCACAACAGAGCACTCATAATGCACAGGCTACTGACTCAACATACAAAGAATCAGAAAAATGTGGCCAATCTTCAAGGAAAAAGACAATCAATGGAACCAATCCCAAAAGGACCCAGATGTTATAATTCTCAGAGAACGACAACTTTAAAGCAGCAACAACTGTGCTCAGTGAGGAAAAGATGCTTGGGTGAAAAGACAGGAGATCTCAGCAGAGAAACAGAAACTATCCAAAAGAAACAAATGGAAATTCTAAAACTAAAAAGTTTATCTGGAATAAAAACTTTACTAGGTTAGCTAAACAACAGATGATAGAGAAAAAGGTAAGGGAAGACAGATCAGTAGAAATTACCCAATCTGAAGAAAAAAGAGAAAAAAAGCGTGAAAACAGAGCTCCAAGGACTTGTGGGGACGTGTAATCATAATCCCAAAAAGAGAAGAGAGAAAGACAATAGGGTAGAAAAAGAAAATATTCAAAGAAATAATGGCTGTAAACTTACCAAATTTGATGAAAGACATAATTTATAGATTTAAACCTCAGAAAACCCCAAATATCATACATACAAGAAAACCACATCCAGACACTTCACAACCACACTACACAAAAGAAAAGATAAAGAGACACTCTTTAAAGCAGCCAGAGAAAACAACATGTTACAGATGGGGGAACAATTATCAGAAAGACTGATGACAACCCATCAAGGACAATGAAGGCCAGAAGGCAGTGAAACAACACCCTAAAAGTGCTGAAAGGAAAGAAAATACTACTAGCTCAGGCACAAAGACTCTTCCAGAATGACAACAAAGTAGATCAGTATTATAAGAAGTGCCAAGTGAGTTCTTCAGGCTGAGGGAAAACGATAATGGAGAGAAAATCAGATCTTGAGAAATGAACGAAGAGTGTTAGAAACAGTAAATCTATGGGTAAAAATAAAAGGCCACTTTTTCCTCTGAAATTTCTTTAAAATATATACAATGGATTAACGCAAACTGTCTTATGGGGTTTATAATATATTTAGATGTTTTACATTCATAAGACAGCTATAACATAAGGGACACTGCTAGTTGTGGGAAAGTGGATAAATGGACCTATATGATTGCAAGTTTTCTATATTTTACATTAAGTGATATAACATTAACTACAAGTAGCCTATGAAGAGTTAAGAGTATATATGGTAATTCCTAAAGCAACCTCTAAAAAATAACGAGAAGAGGTATAGTTAAAAGGCCAACATATACATGAAAATGAAATTCTAGAAAAATACTCAAATAATCCAAAAGAAGGCAGGAAATGGGGAACAGAAGAACAAAACACACAGGTGATAAAAAGCAAGCAAATAATAAAATACTAGACTTAAATCCAACCATATCAATAATAACATTAAATGTTAATGGACTAGAAACCCCAGTTAGAAGGCAGAGATTTCCAGACTGGATAGAAAAGTAAGCCCCGACTACATGCTCGACACAAAACACATCCTTCATATATAAATACAAGATACGTTGAAAGTAAATGGATGAAAAAATATATTTGATGCAAACAGTAAGCAAAAGGAAGATAAAATGGCTACTTTAAATGTATGATAAAATAGATTGCAAGACAAAGATATCACCAGAGGAAAACAAGAAACTCTTTATAATGATAAAAAGGTCACTGCATCAGAAAGATACCAATAACCATACATGTGTAGGCAGGCACCTAACAGCTTCAAAATATATGAAGCAAAACTTGACAGAATTAAGGGGGATACAAAGGATAGAAACAATTCCACAATCAGATTTTAACACCCCCCTTTCAGCAACTGGAAGACCGAAAAAACACACACAGTAAACACATAGGTGACCTGAACAATACTATCAACCACTTTCACCTAATTGGCATTTATAGACCATGACACCTAATAACTGCAGACAGGCATTCTTCCCAATTGTATGCGCTATGTTTAACCACACAGACCATAAAACAAGTCTCAATAAATTTAAAGAGATTGAAAACATACAAAATATATTCTCTAATAACAACAGATTTTAATTAGAAATCAGTATTATAAGATACCTAGAGAAAAAACGCAAATATCTGGAAATGAAACAATATATGGTTCAACAGAGAAATCACAAGGGAAACTAGAAATTATCTAATTGAAAAACAATGAGGGTACAACATATCAAAATGTGTGGAATGCAGCTAAAGCAGTGCTTAGAGAAAAATGTGTAGCTTTAAACACATATTATAAAAGGTCTAGGCCGGCCCAGTGGCTTACATGGTGGGAACGCCGTGCTCCTAACACTGAGGTCACTGGTTCGATTCCCACACGGGCCAGTGAGCTGTGCCCTCTACAGCTAAGATTGTGAACAACAGCTCTCCCTGGAGCTGGGCTGCCGCAGACTGCTGTGTGCTGCCATGAGTGGCTGGCAGCCGCTGTGAGCCGCTGTGAGCAGCCAATTACTGACCGGCGACCGACTAGGCTCGTAACACCAGCGTGGGCCAGGGAGCTGTGTCCTATACAACTAGACTGAGAAATAACTGGCTTGAACCAGAGTGAGAGGGGGAGGAGGAAGAAAGGGGGGGGGGAAATGAAGGTATAAATCAATTACCGAAGGTTGAATCTTAAGATATTATAAATGGAAAAGCAAAGTACTATAACCCAAAATAAGTAGAGGAAGGAAATAATAAAGAGCAAACATCAGTGAAATAGAAAACAAACAGAAGAGAAAATTAACACAGCCAAAAGTTGGTTCATGGAAGATAACAGAATTGATAGAGAGAGAATCGATCATCAATACCAGGAATGGAAAGCGGATCCCACAACAGGTCTTATAGACAGAAACGTTACAAATGAACCCCTGCCGTTGAGGAGCTCTGGGCCGGTGCTGCAGACGGACAGAGCCATAGAGAAGAGGAAAACCAGCGAAGCATAAGGTGGGGACAGAGATGCAGCCTAGAACACCAAAGGAGGCGGCTACAAACCACTCTCACATAGTCACACAAATTCTCTATTCAGTCACAAAAAGACACTTTTGCTTTTTAAATCCTAGTCGACACCAATGTAACCCAGTCTACTGGAGCTAACGTGCACAACACCTGGTTTGACAGATGCGGAGTGTGGGGCACACAATTGCCTTGCACACTAAGTGCGGCTACGCTGCACGCCTGGACTTCCTCCTGCAGTGATGGGGACCCACTGAGGCAGTGTGACTCCAATGTCACCATCCATGCTGTGCGTCAGGTAGACAGCACAGATGTCGTGTGGAGGCTGGGGCAGTGTGTGGGAGCGTGTGGTGCTTTGTTTTGTTTCATCAGGAGACAGAGCGTCAGGGAAAGCAGGCGACAGAGCAGAGAACACACCAGACAGGCCTGTGCTGAAGTAAAGGAGCACAGCAAGGGACAGAGGAATGAGAACTATTTAGGTCACAGCCCCCCGACTTGGGCTCACTGGACCACTGGATGTGACACCCTGCTTCACGGGACAAGCCCAGCAGGGACCCGCAGTACAGTCGTCCTGCCATCCAGTAATGAGACTCGCTTGGCCCATGACCCAGAAGCTGCTAGAGAATCGCCTGGCCTCGCACAGCCCACATGGTCAGGCTTAGCAAGCACAGTGTGAACGGCGGAGTCCTGACTCGGCCACTCAGAGGGTAAGGACAAGCTGCCTTCACACAGGCCGTGCTCACACATGTAGCACCGTCACCTTCCCGCGTCACTCACCTTTGAAGGTAAGGAAGGGTTTTTCGTGAATGGGTCTGAGGTAAATGGGTCATTCTTCGTCTGTTTCTTGAAGAAGTCGTCAGGGGCAGAGCCACGAAACGGGTCGCTTTCTTTGAAAGGATCTCCTCCGAAGGGATCTAGAAAGTGTTTTGGAAAGTGAGGAAAAGACTGCCCCATGAATGAACATTATGTTTAATGAAAGAACCAAAATATGAAAGAATACGTAACTGATGCCATTTATATGAAATTCTAGGAAAGGTAAACCCATAGTGACAGAGAGTAAGTACGTCAGTGGTTGCCAGGGCCCTGGGGACTTGCAGGTAGGTGGCACAGGGGAACCTTTTAGGATGATGGAAATGTTCTCTATCCCATGTGACTGTACACATTTGTCAAAACTCATCTCACTATATACTTAAAACTGTGAATTTTGTTGTGTGTAAATTATACCTCTCAATAATGCTGATTTTAAAAATAATAAACAACATTGGCAAATCCGTAGAAACGGAAAAGCAGATTATTGGTCGCTGGGGCCTGGGGGAGAGAGATGGGCAGTGATTGCTAATATGGATGGGTCTCCTTTGGGGTGAGAGAAATCTTCTAGAACTAGGAAAACAGGTGGTAGTTGCAGAATGTTGGGAATGTACTAAATGCCAGTGAATTGTTCACTTCAAAACTGTTAATTATGTGTTATATGAATTTCACCCCAGTAAAAAAAATAAATAAATAAATAGATAAATAAACAGGCAGAGTGAGCCCAACACCACGCCCACGGTGTGTTCATTCCCCTCAAATGTGGGATGTGGGTGGCTGGAGAAGGCGGGAAGCCACCTTCACCAGGAGGGAACAGGACACTAGGCTTTCGTGCAATGTAGATGGCCATCGTCCCCAATACACACTGCCGCCACCCCTGGGATGTGTGGACAGCAAGCACTACACAGGACCCCTGGAAGCTGCCACAGGTGATACAAGCAGGCACAAGTGACCGAGTTGCTGTGGGCGTGTCCAATCGCCGGGCTACTAGGAGCTCCTTTTCTAGGCACCAGACTGTGAGGTGGGGGACAGCATCGCTGCCAGACTCCTTCAGAAATGAACCGCCCTGCTGCCAGGTGGGGGAGGGGGGGGCCTGGCAGAGGAGGCTGAAAGGTGCTTCCAGTACCCTCGACTCGAACGAGGAACAGGACTATATGAAGACCAATCCACGAAACGTGTCTTTTAATAAAGGCTTTTGTTTTTACCTGTGGAAGCTGTCTGTTGTTCTGCAAAGGGGTCATTCTGGAATGGGTCACCTAGATTAGAAGAGAGAGGAACACTTAGCTCTACAGTAGAAATGACCCTGGCATGTCGAAGCGGGAGAACAGGGGAGGCCACTGGCTGAGGTTTTCCGTGGCGAGGACGTTTCAGATGAAATGAAAGGTATTGTTGGCTGCTCAACACGGGCCAGAGTTGCAGCAAATGTACAATGAGCCAGGAATTCATTCTTCTCTTTCTATGGCACATGTCACTCCTGTATCTCACCTCCCTCTCATGTCCCTCAGCTACAAGCACACGGGCCGGGGGCTGCCCAGTCCTCAGCCACAGTGCCAAACCTGGAGCCAGGATGAGCTCGGTACATCTGAGCCTCAGCAGCTGCCTGGTGCACCCTGGACCTAAGGTCCTTCACTCCAAATCTGAAACTGGAAAGGCTCCCGTTGCCGCACCCTGCCTTGGCATTTTTCTCAGAAACATACAGATAGCCTTCCTGGAAATAATGTTTTGCTCTGAAAAACATGGAGAAACTTAGGAAATCTTGTTTCTAGAAATTCTTATTCTTGATTCACATGTGGCTCTGGGTAAACTTGCCAGTTAAGACCTTAGATTTACGTGGGGCTCTGTCATTCATTAGGCAGTTTCATAATCATTACTACATCTGATTGTCTTACCAATCCTGCGAGGGGTGCGAGGAAGAATCTGCCACCCCACTGGTGGGAGGGAACTCAAGTGTGCAGTCTCAGGGCCAGGCCGTGAGCTCTTCCCACCTCAGCCCAGCGCCTCGGCTCTTTACTTAACTGGGTGAGGTGACAACTCAAGAGGCCCATGAGGCTCAAAGAATTCCTTTCCTCTTCCATTTCAGAGGGTAGTATCTCCCAATTATTCCAGATAACCCTAAATGGCACAAATTACACAGCCTTTCAGTGAGAGAGTGGATGCCAAGTGAGATACCTTTGAAGGGATCGGCTCCTTTAAATGGGTCGGATTTGAAGGGATCTTCTGCCTGGAAAGGATCCGGATGCAATTCTTGGGTGTTGTTGCTAAATAACAAGGCTTTATTTTTGAAAGGATCGTCCTAAAATTTTGTGAAGAGACAGGACAGGGATTTTGTTATTTCAGAATTAAAGAAAAGTACAGAATTCCAATACCTAACTTGTATATTTCCCCTTTAAGTGGTGTGATCCTAATGAGAATGACTTTTAGAAAAAATCATTGAAGATGGACTTTAGTTAATATTGTGTTGACAGTGATTCATTAGTCGTGATAAATGTACTGTATGCTAACAACAGGGGAAGCTGGGTGTGAGGTATATGGAAACCCTCTTTACCATCTTGGCAATTATTCTCTAAGTCTAACACTTCTTTTTTTTTTTTCCTTAACAATAACCCACACCCTTCGGACCAACTATAACACTTCTAAAATAAAAAGTTTATTTAAAAATCACTGAGTGGAAGCAACCCAAGCATCCATTGACAAATGAATGGAAAAACAAAACGTGGTACCATGTTTCCCCGAAAATAAGACCTAGCCGGACAATCAGCTCTAATGCGTCATTTGGAGCAAAAATTAATATAAGACCCGGTACTATATTATTATACTATATTATATCATATTATATTATATTATACTATACTATACTATATTATGTTATATTACATTATATTATAAGACCTGGTCTTATATTACAGTAAAATAGACCGGGTCTTATATTAATTTTTGTTCCAAAAGACACACTAGAGCTGACTGTCCGGCTAGGTCTTATTTTCAGGGAAACATGGTATATACATGCTATAGAATATCATTCAGCCTTAAAAAGGAAGGAAATTCTGACACCTGCTACAACGTGGATGAACCGTAAGGATATTATACTGAGTGAAATAAGCCAGACACAAAAGAACAAATACTGTGTGATTCCACTTACATGAGGTCCCTAGAGGATCAGATTCATAGAGACAGAAAGTAGATGGTGGGTGCCAGGGCCTGAGGGAGTTAATGTTTAATGGGGACAGAGTTTCAGTTTGAGAAGATGAAAAGTTCTGGAGATGGATGGTGGTGATGGCTGCACAACCTGAATGTACTTAATGTCACTGAACCCTTAAAGTGGTTAAGATGGTAAATGTTATGTTATGCATATCTGACCACAATTAGAAATTTTTTAAAATCATTCAGTCTGGAAAAAAGTCATATTTTTGGAAATGTCAAGAAGAAAATGTAACGAGCCACCCAACTGCAGCATGGGCCTCTTCAAAGGTGTGACCTCCCTTGGTCATCTTTTCTCAGAGAGTGTGTGGGCATTTTAGAAAATGCTGTTTCCACACCAGGGAGCACGCTGGCTATTTACATCCTGGGAGGAAGTGAGTGCTTATGCAGTTAGAATTACTAGAGCATACAATACTTTGCATTTTTTTTAAAAAGTACTTATTTCTAGAAACAAACAAGCATATTTAAATCAAAAGAAAAAGATCTGCTTTTGAAGAGCACATTTTTATAGTGGAAAATGGCCTGAAAAGGGGCGGAACAATATACGCGGGAACAATGCACTTGGTTTAGCAATACTGCGTGTATTTTGGTTAATAAAGACACATCCTCAGTGAAAACATGAAGGTTTCACTGTGATAGTAAAAAGCACAGTGTGCTCCCTGACTCTGGTGAATGTGTGGGCATCTGTGTGGCTGGCACACGAATCCATTATTCCTACTGACCAAAAGCAAATAAAAGAGCTGGGGCTTCTGTCAAAAAACAGACAGTGTTAACAGGGGAATGACATCAAAGGTACCAAAGGAAGATTCCTGATAAGGCTCCCACCATGTGGGCCAGTCTACCTGCAGCGGCAGGGCGGAGGGCGAGAAGGTGGGGGGCAGGATGGGTTTTCAGAGGCACCGGGCTAACAGGAAGCCACGGACTTTGGAAGAGCAAACCCACACCCCTGGTCTCTGATGAATAGAGAGTGATTTTTCTTACCTGGGAAAGGTTATCTGGAGCCTCCAGCCATAGGGCTTCCCAAGGTGGGGAAACCACGCCAGATTCTTAGGCAAGTAAGTACAGAGGTCTGCAAGCACCGCGTCTGGCAGCAGAGCGCAGTTCTGTACGGACGTCGTGGTGCCAATGACCACAAGATGGGTACCCAAGGAGCACCTAACGAGGCTCTCAGAAAACATGATGGAGAGGTCCTAATCTAAGGAAGCCTGGGGGCCAAGGGGAAATAAGCTTCTCACACTGCATGATGGGGCAAGGTGTCTGCTCCAGAAAGATCAAGAGGGATGACGATCTGGATGAAGCAGGGAGTTAAGAATGACAGCTTGGCCTCAGAACGGAAGCTTCTAGTTCGTTTTTAATTGGCACTGATTTACTAATTGGTTGGGTTTCTTTGTTTGGATTTGGTTTTTTAAATGTTTTCCATCGTTACTTGGAAGGCTGCCAAATACCAGTGGAGAATGGCAGAGAGAGATTGACTTTAGGGGCTCCAGCTGCGAGCCCCCTGAAATGAAAGTCATGTCTGCAATCTCTCTCTCAGGAGCAATGATGTGCCTGAGGCAGCTATTGCTTCCTCCCCTTCAAAGGAGAAGCCTCAGAAGACCCCAGCAACATTCATGTGGTTAGGGGAACCACCGGGGGTTTGGATTCCATTTCACACAGATTCAGAGCAGAAAACTACACGCCCCCTAGATCAGACACCATAACCTCCCCCATCCACTGACCACCTACCAACGAGCATTGAGCCATCTGCCAACTCGGGAGATGCAAGTGCAGCAGACCAGCACGGGGTGAGGGTTACATCCCTTGGCAGAGGTAAAATACCTTCGACAACGAGTTCAGTGACCAGTCTCAAGTTCTGCACTTCGTAGGAAATAGACTGTGAAACAGACAACTGTGAAAGGGCATTCAAGGGATTTCTGTGACATTCCTTCCTTTTTAAAGGGGGCTGGGCAGTGGGATGCTGGCGAACCAGCTCTCTCAAAGAGTCCTGATGGGCAGCGTCTGCCAATTTCTGGGGTGTAAATACACCATGGCTGATTTCAAGTTACAGGTTGAACAACCAGCTTACAAAATTCTTATTTAATAATCAGCGCTGGAGCTTCAGTAACACGGGCTCCCGCGGGCTGCTGGGGGCTGGATGCAACAGACAACCCAGGTTCTCAGGATGAGTTCTCAGCAAGGTTTAAGTCCGGATGACTTATTACCTACTTTCTACTAGAGACTGATTGAGTACCAACAACAAGGGCAAGAGGCCAGTATACTCTTGATCTAATGAGAGAAGCCATAACTATGGCCTTAAGAATCCTGTGCCTTTTGGAGAAAGTATCATGGAGTGAGAGTAACACTAACTCAGTAACTCTAGAAGCGCCCAGGCTTAGAAAGCTGTAGCTGCACCTCTTTGGTTAGACTATTCTCAGGGAACTAAACCCCTCACTTTCACCCCCCTTTGAAGAGAACTAAGAGCTCTCTCTCCTCTGGAGCAGTCTTAAAATGTTCAGGAGTAAATAAAAAGCCCTCTTCAAAGTGTTCATTAAGAAATGGAAACAAACCAAAAAAAATGCTTTAAAAACTGTATTTGTACAACAAGATAAATATAGTTTTTCTTTCAGACACTGGTTGCAAGTTTCTATGTAACATCTGACGTCAATGTTCCAAGATGAATCGACTATCATGTAAACATGGCCCTGCTTAGAAGACGAACAAAAATAAAAGATAAAAAAATCTGGGGGGGAGGGGAAGAAATCACTGGCCACTTGTAAACTGCCACGTCATTGCCAACTTTTATCCAAGGAAACCAATCTTATCAAAACCTGCCAAAGGATTTAAGAGTGAGGTGTTCCCTGAACTAGGACAGAACCAAACAAGCTGAAAGCCATGCGAGGGGACCAGTGACAAAGAGGGAAAGTAAGAGCAGGGCTGCGAAGCGGACAGACACACACCGAGGGAGCCAGACGCCAAGTGGGAAATTCTGCCCCACGCAGTTCATGAAGAATGGATGTTCGTAATCTATAGGCAAGCCGATACGGGCCCAAGAGCGGACAGAGAAGTGTCACCTGTTTACAGGTCCACAAGAATGTGGACTCTAAATGGCAGAGGGAAGCAGTGACAGCCAGAGATAGGAGACACATGAGAACATCACCAGTGTCTTCTAAGCAATGTGGGGAAGGAGGCTAAGTTTCCCCATAAACTCTTGGGACTGAGTACTTGGCTACTGAGAAAAGAAACATGTCAAGGAATGAACATAAAGAGCTAGTCTTGCAAGTGAGAGAGAGAGAGAGAGAGAGGCTGTATTATTACAGAGAGGAAAGGAATCCAGGAAGCAAACAGGGCCGGGAGCAGGAAGGCTCAGAGGGGGAGCCCTGGAAGAGAGAGGCGCAGTGCAGGGTGAGCTGCTCAAAGCTCTGGGAGCGAAGCACAACACATCCATTGAGATCAACCGCATCCCACTGGCGCCCTCAAGAGCACAGAGACACTCTCCTGGGCCAGACTCAATTGGAAACAGCACGTGCCAGGTCTCAGGGCTACAATGGCAGACTCTGGTGGGAACAGGGGGACATGACAATCTGAGGAAAAAGTAACACTTGCTGGATGCCAGCACCCTGAGAGCCCACAGCAACCAGAGAGGCCGAGAGTCAGGATGTTTGAACTAAAGTGCTGAGGTTTCAAATGTAACCAGAATGTCAGGACACAGGCCAATTCAGAGGTGAGACAGCAATGTCCCAGGAGGGCTGGCATTTTTTTGATCTTTATCAATACATTTGATTTTCAAGGTGCTCCTTGTGGAAACAGACACACACACACAACACACATCCCTTCCCCCAATAGTGGGATGTGGGTTGCACAACATGTGAGATCGATCCAAGTCTGGTTAGGTTTGGGAAGCCATCCACATTTGGGTGGTTGGCCCACAGAGATGGAAGTCTTTAAAAAGTGGTTTTACAAAGGAAGCAGGCCTATCCCAGGCTTTGTCCCAGATGCCAGGATGGAGCGTGGCCACGTACTCAGGGCTGCAGGGCTGGTGGGGACTCTCAAAACAGCAGTGAAAACGAGAAGCACCCTGCACTTGGATAGAACAAGGCTGGCAAGTGCTGGACCAAGTGGGCAGGGCATTCTCAGATCCCAACGTGGGCCCTAATCCCAGGACTGGAATACATTTATTCAACCTTTACCATGGCTCCAAAACCGCCCCTCTCTGTCAGGGAGACGCCCTCGCTCAGGTCGGCTAAGTTGGTCAGGCTGGCGCCGTGGGCCCCATCGAGCACCTCGTCGTACTGTTCCAGGCTCCTGTGGGCTTCCTGCTGGCTCTCGTGCAGCTGGGCGAGCTTGCTTCTTGCCTGCACAACAAAGACATCACCAGCATCAAGTGGAGTTCAGCAGGGAAGTCGCAGGTGAGACCTTCTTTTCTCTGACCATCCAACCCCGAGCAATTCACGTGGGTAACTGAATTAGCCATCTAAGAAGTAGATGACCCCAGTTGCCACATTTACAAGAAGTGAGACAGCTCATAAACCAAGACAATGCCCTTCTCACAGCCCCAGGAGGCCTCTTTGTATCCCCAGCCCCTGAGGGAGGCGCCTGTTCAAACAAACATTTGTTGATTCTGAACGAACTGAAATTGGACAAAACCCAGATTTACAAGCTGTTCAAAGTGATATGAGACAGTCACTCTCTTTTATGGGATGTTTATTACCCCATTTGCTCCTCCTTGTCCTGGAGAAGGCACATGAGGCCCGGGAAAGGAAGACAATCTATCAAGTCACACAGACCCAAGTGTGTACCTTAAATGTCTCATACACACTGTGTGATCTCAGGCTGGTGACCTAACCTCTCTGTTTCCTCCTCTCCAAAGTGGACCATTGGAAATGATGGGTAAGACACCCAGGGTCTGGCAGGGTGGGCAGCAGCTACTGTTATTATCATCATTGTTACTATTACTACATACACTCACATGTTGGCTCCTATCTAGATTTTACAAATTCTAAGGGCTGGGGGGCAGGTAGAATTTGATTAAGATAATCCTATTGATGTTAATTAACAAGCATAATTTGGGTGTTAAATCCCTAATATGTGTTTGTGATTAACTTTTGTCCATAAACTGGCAAAAAAGAGCAAAGAGGTCTCTTTAGTCAAGAAAGGAAGCACGAATAGCCATTCTGGTATTGCCGAGGGCATATGTCACCCCCACTCTGTAGGTGGGAGACCCAAGGACCAGCAGAGAATCCTACAGCCGTCACATACAGGGGAGCAGGAAAAGAGCCCTCCCTCTGCTGGCGAGCAGCACTGCAGGCCACGTGGCGTTTGCACCGGAGCAGGACCGGGAGGGGGTGGATGAGGGCCCCAAATCTGGTGACGCTCATTCCAGGGTGCAGCTTCCTTGATGTGACGGTCTTCCAATTGCGCTGGGACGGAGGCGCTGGACCATGTCTCTGACCCTGACTCTTCCGCTGGGGCGAGGACCAGGCTGTTAATTCGATGTCCCCACCCAGCCCCTGCCCACTCCCCGAAAAGGAGGTGTGCTCAGGCGGGGAAGGGGAAAGACGTGAGGCCCAAGTCAACGTGGTGCTGGGACATATGCTTGGGGTTCTCACCGTTTAACCTCCAGGCCTGTTTCCAAGAGAACATAATGCAAGTGAGGACACACGGGGCCTCAGCACAGGCAGTTGGCCCTGCCAGTCACATACACCGACATGACATGACATGACAGCTCACGGCATCTACTCTGCTTGGCAGAAGCCCCCAGAAGACGTCAGGCCACAGCTGGCCTTGGCAGAACCCCCCTCCCCAGGGAGATACCTGGTTGATTTCGTCTTGCGTGGACTTCAGGGACTTGATGATGGTTTCCAGCTGAACCTTCCCGGCCTGAATGCTCTGCTCCAGCTGGGTCTCTTCCTGCTGCAGCCGGTTCAGCTCCGATTTGGCCCGGTTCAGGTCATCCTCCTGGGACTTCAGGTCAGATTCCTGAGACTGGATCTGCGTCTTCAATGAGGAAATCTGAAACAAGATGAAATGTGGCTCTGGGAGAGAATTCTCAGTCCTCAGCCCTGGGTGGAGCTACCCCAAGGGAGGCTAGACACCTGGCTTCCTCACAGGCCCTTTCTCCACACCCAAAACAAAGACAGAAACAACAAGGCAGACATGCTCGCCCCATGTGACTGGCAGGAAGTTGCTTTGGGATAAGGAGGAAATGCAACTGGGACAAGCACAGGCAATCTGTCTGTCCCGAGGGGCTAAACACCCCATTCCAGGTCTCAGAGGGTCTTACAGTCTGCTGAGGCTGCAGCCTCCGTGGTTTGTAACGAGCACTGAAGACAGCAGAGGAGGGAGACAAGCACGCTGGGACCCCCGGGCTGGGGGCCACGGGCCATGGTGGGGTGTCCACACACACAGGTTTGTGGGGATCGAGGCCATTCACTGCTGCCACTTGGCGGCTAAGACTGAGGTCAGGGCCCAAATATGTGGACGGTTTTCTAAATGGTATGTCCAACTACTCTCTTAAACCAGTAGGATGTCTCCATAGTGTGCTTCCAGGTCACCATGAGCTCCCAGGAGCCCTTGGGAAGCGCCCTCCCCATGCTGGGCATGGACGGGACTCACCATCTGAGTCTCATCCTGGCACTTCTGCCTCACGTCGCTCAGCATGTCTCTGAGCTTGGCCTTCTGCTGATCCATTTCGTCCAGGCGGTCCTGGGCGTCCTGTTTCTGAGCTTCCAGCTCTTGTAAACTGCTTGTTTCCCGGTCTAAGTCATTTTGTAATTCCTAGGGAAGGAGAGTTGTGTGGATTTCCTTGAGACTGGTGAACGCAGGCCAAGCTGAGGCAACGGTCACAGCGTGAGCTAGAGCCCCCTGGACGTCCACACTCGGGGTGGCGCCCTGCACACACCCACTGTAAATATGTGCATCTCAGCTGGGTGGCCAGGCTCGGTCTCTCCTTGAGTCCCTCAGCAGGTATTTACTGATGGCCTAAAAGAGGCCAGGTGCTAGTAGCGGGGCTGGGTAAGAACAGCTCTTCAGTGACCTGCGGCCGGGGCAGGGGGTGGGGTAGAGGCGTCACCTGAGCACAGAGGAGCTGTGATGAAAGCAAAAGAGACAGCATGAGCACTGTGAGAGTCACGGGGGCACGGAGAGACCCGGACCGCCGCTGCACAGGTAGAGAAGGCCACGGAAATGCCACTTAGGGCGGGCCCGAAGGGCAAGCTGGCAGCAGCAGGAAAAAGCAGCAGGGACGCGGCTGTTACCTCCGACGTGCCTGTGTTTGCCAGTCTCAAGCAAATCCAAAGACCCACCAGAGAGGCCTGGTGGAGGGGGCCCCGGAGAGGGGCAAAGGGGTGCTCTGCTCCAGCGGGAGCAAAGGGCAGCAGGGTGAGGGAGGCAGAGGCTGCACGCGATGCTGCAGCAGGAGGCCCCTGCAGGTCGTTCAAGTGTGGGAGTGGGACCTGCTGCTTCTCCATTGCTAAAGCCCTTCCAAGTCGGCTGTATCTACAGAGCTGGCCAGTGCAGGAATCCTTGGCCCTCACTACAACACTTCTAGGAAAAGCATCACAGATGTGTATGAAGCGTGGGAAAACATGCAACATCTGTGACAGCAAAACTGTCAACAATGCAAATTCCACCAGGCACGGGCCAACTGATAATTTCCATGGAACTTGATAACCACCTCAAACTCCGAGTTCCATTGTGAAATGAACAATGCATGTGGCACATGTGTGTTGCACGCTGGTATCTGTGCAAACAGGAAGGGGAGAATATACATAGATGTCTCTCCTTAAACATGCACAGGACCTTTCTGGAAGGCCTCCTGGGAGCTAACTGACTGCGCCTCTGGGGACTAAGGGGAGGGCAGGAGGCTTCTCGTCTTTGATTTTCAACCAGGCAAATGTCTTGTGGAATGTCTTATCTGTCTGTAAGATAACTAAAGCTGGAATAGAATGGCAGAGGAGAGCGTGGCCTAAGGGGCTGACAGAGGGAGCCAGGTGGGGAGGGGGTCAGGCTGGGCTCAGGGAGAGGTGACAGTGATCTGGGCCAAGTGGTGGCTGTGGAATCAAAGGAAGAGATGGACATGAGGGTTCCTGTGGGGCACGGGGAGGACGGGGTGGTGAGGCCCATCCCCAGGGCTTGCCTGGGCAGCAGGTGGCTGGGGCCTTTTTCAGGTGAAAACCTGAAGGAGGTGCAGGGTCTCCCTCTCCCTGCTTTGAGGACAACCACCTCACGTCTCTTTCTTCTCTTGAAAGCCAAAACACACCTCTGAGTTATTTGGGGGAGCTAGATTCTCTGCTCCCCACTCTCCCTGACACTGACCTTCAATTCGAGGAATAGCTCTCGAGCCTCACAAGTTTGGGACATAACACAGAATGTCTGAAAGGGAGTTGGTGGAGGACAGTCTAGATATGTATTTCCCACATCTGAGGAAAGGACAGGTGATGGGGGAGGGAGAAACGAAGGAGGAAGAAGGTCAGGCCCGGTGTGGCAGCCTAGGGGAACAGGTGGCCGGCAGCCTAGGCCATCAGGAATTGCCCTCATCCTGTAATGGAGAAGGAGCCATTGAAGAGCCCTGCGGGGACGAAGACCCACCAGCTGGTGGTTAGGAAGGGTGCTGGGGTCAGAGTGTCTGAGCAAAGAGAAGACAGAAATAACCCAAACGACCCACAGACTCAATGCAATCCACGCCAGAACCCCAGCTGGCTTCTGAGTAGACACTGACAAGCAGATTCCAAAATTCATAAGGAAATGCAAGGGATCCAGACTAGCCAACACCGTCTTGAAAAAGAAGAACAAAGTTGACAGACTCTTAGATTTCAAAACTTACTACGAAGCTACAGTCACCAAGACAGTGTGGTACTGGAATAAGGAGAGACATACAGGTCAGTGGGATAGAACTGAGAGCACAGAAATAAACCCACACATCTACGGCCAACTGAATTTTTGACAATACTGCCCAGACCATTCAGCAGGGGAAAGAATAATTTCTTCAACTCACGGTGCTGAGACAACTAGATCTCCACATGCAAAAGAGTGAAATTGGACCCTTACCTCACATCATATACAAAAATTAACTCAAAATAAATCAAAGACATCACTCTAAGAGCTAAAACTATAAAATTCTTAGAAGAAAACACGGAATAAATCTTAGTGACCTTGGACTTGGCAATGGCTTCTTAGATATGACACCAAAAGAAAGAACGAAAAAAAAGGAATCAATGAATTGGGCTTCAGCAAAATTTAAAACTTTTGGGTTTCAAAGGACACCATCAAGAAAGTGAATAGACAACCCATAGATGGAACACAATATTTGCAAATCATATGTCTTATAAAGGACTTTTATCTGAAAAACATGAAGAACTCTTACAGCTTAGCTATAAAAAGACAAATACCCAACTAAAAAAATGGGCAAAGGATCTTAATTGACTTTTCTCAAAAGACATAGAAGTGGCCAATAAGCACAGGAAAAGATGCTCGCTGTCAGTGGGGAAAGTATTCGGGGCTCTGAAATACTGCTCCACACCCAGCAGGAACGCTATAATAAAAATGGGAAATAAGCGTTGGCGAGGACGTGGAGAAACTGGAATCCTTATGCATTCCTGGTGGGAATGTGAAGTGGTACAGCCACTTTGGAAAACAGTCTGGCGGTCCTTCCAAAGGTTAAACATAGAGTTATCATATGACCCAGTAATTTCACTCTTAGGTGTAGACCCAAGAGAAATGAAATCCTACGTCCACACAAAAATGTGCACATTAATGTTTATAGCAGCTTATTCACAATAACCAAAAAGTGGGAAAACGCAAATATCCATCAACTGACGAATGAATGAAACGTGGCCCAGCCACACAATGGAATATTACTCAGCCATAAAAAGGAATAACCCTGACACGCTACAACATGAATATACCTTGAAAACATCATGCTGAGCGAAAGAAGCCAGACAAAAAAAGCCACATGGTGTTATGATCCCATTGGTGTGAAATGTCTAGAATGGGCAAACCCAGAGACAGAAAGCAGATTCGTGGTTGCCAGGGGCTGCAGGGAGGGGGATGGGGAGTGACTGCTAATCGTTATGAGGTTTGTTTTGGGGGTGATGGAATTGTTCTGGAACTAGATAGAAGTGATGGTTAAGCACCATATTGAATATGCTAAAAACCACTGAACTGTATGCTCCAAAAGAGTAAAATTACATTATGCGCATTACATATACGTGTATCTCAATAAAGAAAAAAAAAGCCCCTGCCTATGATTATAGGGAACATAACAAAATTCACCTGGACGCCCCCACTGAGCTCTGGTTCCCAGTGAGTGCAGGGCGACCTTCCGTTCCCCCTCCTGCCACCACTGATATCCTGTCGTCTGTGATGGAAACTCCCTGCACTGCATTTGACACAGGTCGACCTGACCAGAAGGAATACCGTGCTTACCTGCACCTCGTTCGTTTTCTGTCTGATGGCCTCTTCCTTTTCTCTAATGTCTTGTTCCAGTGAGTATTTCTCCCTGAGTGTTTAAAAATATTTCATGAGACCACAGACAGAGTCAATAAGTCAACTGTCACCACAGTGCAGACTCTCCCCTCCACGTCTCAAGACCCAATTCCATCCATCACCAGCTGCCCCTACTTGGTGAGGGCGGAAGTCTAGGAAACACCCCAGGGATCATTCCCCTACGTGTGATCCCCTCCCCTGGGAGCATAGGTGGAAAGTGTGGATGCGATGACGCAAGGCTCCCAACGTGGCCACAGGAGCCCTTGAAAGCAGAGTGTTTTCAGAGTGAGTCAGAGTGATGCCCACGGTGAGAAGGACTGTCCAGACTGAGGGCCACGAATAAAGGAGCGTGCTCGGCCTCTCGGAGCAGAAGCAGCCCCTGGCCACATCCAGTGGGAAGAGAGATTGCAGACCCATCGCTGTGAGGAAGTGGATTCGGATTCTTCCCCACCCACACACGCCTGCTTCGGCTGACACCTGACCTCGGCCCTGTGAGACCCTGAGGAGCTGTGTGCTAACAAATGTATGATGTTAAGCTGCTACATTTGTGGCAATTTGTTACACAGCAAGAGCAAAGTAACATTCCAAATCCTATCTTCACTTGCTTACTGAATGAGGAGGGCCCACTGCTCTGAAGCACCAAGTGCTGAGGCCACGGGGACACACCACGAGCAGCCCCTACCCTCATGGAGCCCCCAGGCCAGTGGGGCAGACAGGTGACAAATCAATGCACAAATGAATACAACCTAAGGGCCACAAAGGGAAATCAAACAGGGTAAGGAAAGGGAAGGGCTCTCCAGGGAGGTATCCTGTGAATGGGAGATGTGGTGGAAGAACGTACTAGATCACAAGAACAGGAAGGCAAAGCTCAGCTGGGGGAGCCATAGTGCGAAGTCTGGAGTGATGCAAAGTGGGGTGGGGCAGCAACAAGTGGCAGTGAGGGTCTCTGGCCCCAGGGCTACCCCAGCCAACCCCGAGGGAGGCTGTGGCTGGCTGCTGTGCACACAGGCGCTCGCTCGGTGGGGCCTTGCCTGACTCCTCAGCTGCACCCAGCATCTCCTCCTTATGGACTAAACGCTTGTGTCCCCGCTCAAGCTCCTATGTTAAACCCTAATCCCCAGTATGATGGTATTAGGAAGTGGGGCCTCTGGGAGGTGATGAGGTGATGAGGTGATGAGGGCGGAGCCCTCATGAATAGGACCAGTGCCCTTATAAAAATGACCCCCGAGCGCTCCCTCAGCCCTGCTGCCATGTTGAGAATACAGCGAGAAGACAGCTGTCTATGAACCAGGAGGCACCCTCAGCAAACACCAAATCCGCTAGCACCTTGATCGTGGACTTACAGCCTCCAAAACCGTAAGAAGTGGATGTGTGTTGTTTAAGCCTCCCAATCTACGACACTTGTTAATGCAGTCCGAACACACTGAGACACCCCAAAGGGGCTGCCTCAGCAGCAGGGACATCGCTGTCCCACACACCCTGCCTCCTCCACCACCACCCAGCATTTGCACAACAAAAAGGCCTTCTTTGGGACACTTGCCAGAAATGAAACAACTGTGACCATCTGAATATCCATTTCCACAAGCCTAAGAACTACCTAACAACACAATATCCTCTTTAGACCCAACCCATTATGACTGGATCACACTGCAAGGGGAGAGGCGTGTCTCCACGCCTCCATCAGTAACAGCCTCCTGGGTCCCTCGCAAAGCTGCCAGCTGGGGGCTGCTCCAGGCCCGGCCTCCTGCACACACCTGCCTCTCACCTTCGCAGGGAAAACACTCCCTGCTGCCAGAGGCTGCACATCTGCAGATGCTCCCCTGGCCTGACTTGGACACTGGTGCCCTGTGTCCCTGCGTCATAGGCCCCTTTCCTCCTCCACCTGCAGTCCTGTCTAACAGCCCTCGCGGGCTCTAGGACACTGGCCTCCATCTTCACAGACACTCTTGGCCTTGCCAGGCTGCCCGTGCTGACCTCTGCTTTGGAAGACATGGCCCCCGGAGCCAGCAACAGATTGGAGGCCATCCTCTGGGCTGACCGTGAAGGGGGCCGCTTGGCTTCCACAGGCAGCCAAGGCTGAGGCTTTGTAACCCACCTAACTGCTCCCACCAGACGTCTGACCTGCCCTTGCTTTTCAGGGCCCTGCTGCACTGAGGGTGCCCAGCTGTGAGCGCTCTGGCAAAGTACTGCTATTTTCATTTTCAAGCAAATAAGTGCTCTTTCCCACGGAGGGCAAAGCGCCTCTGGCCCTTCTGCTCAGTGCCCCAAAGTAAGGAGAGTGCGCCCGCCCCCCAGAATTAACTGGAAAGGGGATGCTACTCTGGTAAGGATCACAGGGGCACACAGGAAGTGGACACTTTTTCTAAGCCTGACTCCGAGAGTGCAGACACCCTTCCAAAGCCCTCGTTCACACGTGGGGAAACCGAGGCAGTGAGTACAGGGAGTGGAGCTGGAGAGCTGGACGAGAGGCCCCTCTCACAGTTCAGCTGTTGGTCCTAAGCTGTTAACTGACCCCCTGAAACTCTGCTGCTTTGTGTCAGAGATAACAAAGCCTTTGGGGCGGGGGAGGTGTTGGTGCTGCCTGAGACCCCGCACACCACACCGGCTCTGAGGACTTACAGACTCAAGCTTGGTAAGCCACTTTGGGAACTCAGGGGAATCAGTGTCCCTTCGCTTTTGCTGAACAAACTTGTGACGGTCAACTTTCCAGGTGTTTCCAAAGCCTCCAACACTGCCAATAGCACCTGGAGTAGGGTTTGTGTGAGAGTCAGAAGGGAGAGCGCTGCCCTATTCACGCACCTTTGTAGCTGGGCGATCTCTTGACTGATATCATCGAGTTCCTTCACACCAGTGAACTCCCCAGATCCAAGAGAACTTGAGCTGTCCTGAAACCAAATTCAGACACAGCATCATGAGTTATTATACCACACTGACTTTACTACACAGCATGGACTAGTAGGTCTTAGAACGAGAGGTAAAATCATCCATCGATCCCCCACCCTGAGAACTATCTGGGCGTCCAGACAACCCAGGGCCCCTGCGGAAGGCTCACGGAATGCCAGCGCCACCTGGTGGCGGACTGTGGCAACGACATGAACACAACGGGGGTGCACCAGTGGCTACTCACCGGAACCGGGGTGCCTCTCTCTGAGGGTGGGACCATGTCCGGTGAGAGGACCTGAGGAGGGTCGATGCCTTTACTGACCTTCTGCTGAATGAAATACATAGCTAACGCGAATTGGTCTTTGCTTAACTTCCCCGTTTGCCTCGTATCGGCCAGAGCCCTGGGAGAAACGTGGGGATGCTAATTACATATCACAGACATCGGATTCAGGATTCAGCCCGAGCAATGAGTACCAGTCATGGAACCCATTCTTGTAAAAATGGACGATAAAAACAACTGGCCACAATGCAATGCCTTTTCTACTGAACATCCAGCTCTGGGGAACAGTCTTGGCCCCCACCTGAGCATCGTGCCCAGAGGCTGGCCAAGGAGGGGCTGTCGGGGGCTCCCTCCTGGCTCTACCACGTGTGGGTGGTAGACACAATGGTCTAGGACAGAGCAGCAATCTCCATGGAAATGGAAGCTGGGCCAAGTGCACACGCAGATCTCTAGCTGGTTCCTGCAGCCGGCGTCAGCGGAAAGCTTGGGCTGCTGGTTTTCAAGGGATGATGGCAGCAGCATTTAGGGTTGTCATCATGAGGGGATGGCGGTACTGCCCAGGACAAACCCTCCCTGCAGGGGTGTAGCTGCCCAAGTGGCCTTGTGACGTCCTGGCAGACAAGCAAGGCAGCAACTCGACACCCTTGGGAACTGGGAGTCGGCCGCTACGGGAAGGGAAGCCTCGTATGATAAAGACTCAGCCTCCACGTCCGCGAGAAACATCTTCCCTCCACTCACTGCCCATTCAACAGTTTTTCCCACTGCGCAGTCACCTGCAGAAACAGCGAGACCATCTCCTAATGCGCAGCAAAGAGAGCTGGAAACGCTGAACACTCAGGCCTAAGAACAGTGTCAGTGAACAGGGCTGCGGGGGGAGTGGAGACCTGCCAGAAGTCATGGATAAAACCTGGTTTAAAAACGGCTTTGTTCTTGTCACAGTTCAGGGGCACAATTTCACACTGTGATTACTTCTCGTGGCTCTGCCCACGAGGGCCAGTCCTGCCACACACCCAGCGCACCCACAGCAGCTCCGGCTGCTGCCTCTTCTCTCTAGCCCCTCCCCTGCCTCCGAGTCTCTCAAGGATCTTGGGCTCCAAGGCCACGTGCAGACGCTCTGTCAGCGTCCACACCCATCTTGACACCACGCTGCCTGGGCAGGTGCCAGATGCTACTTGGGGAAAGGCCTAGGCCCCATTTCCCCCTGCGACCCCTCTTGTCCTGTTCTCTCCCCTTCAGTTATGTTCCCTTTCCCTGGGCCACCTGCACACAAATCTAGACTGTCTGTCGTTTCACTTTCTAGTGGTGACTCTAGAGCTCGCTCTGTCTGCCTTTCCCCCCACTCCCTGTACGCAATCCTCTGCGCTCCTTCTGTGATCCAAGCATGTTCATGATTTCAGTGTCATTTACATGTAGTTATGCCACTTACAGGTTGAGGTGTATGTTATAAATTACTTCCCTTGCACTGTTGCTTCATTTGAAGATCGGGGCATCATGTCGCTACCTTTGAATTCCACGTTTGTCCATTTCAGGTGATAAAGGGGACTGTTTTACTGGTTTCTTAAAGGGGGAACTAGATCTGAAGGGGCTGTGGGCGGGCGTCCCCCAGCTGCCTTGGTGACTGACTTAGGGCGTCATGCACTCCCTCAGCCCACTTTCGGGGGCAGGGCTTCACCTCACAACATGGACATCTGTGAATTACTGCTCAGTACAGTACTAACTCACTGCTCTACTTGGAGGGCTCGCCTTTCCAGAATTACATGGGAATTCTCTTCTTACAACGCCCTAGTGAAAGCCCAGGGCTCCGAGGACAAAACTAGGAAGTGACTTCCACCACTGGCCAGTGACAAAAGGAGCCACTCCAGTGAGTGAAGATGGGTCTGCCTAGCCCCCAAGGGAAGTGGGGGTGGAGCCTGCTCCTTGACCCGGCCCTCCCCCAGGAGCCGAGCCACTGACCTGCCTAGGGCCGTACCCCCACTGTCCAGGGGCACACTCCCCCAGAGAGGGCACGGCTGAGTGCCTCCACCCCAACTGTCTGTGGCCAAGGCTGGACCTCCTGCTCGAGTCAGCATTACCACCAGTAAGAACGGGTCCGGCCGTTCAAGCAGGTCACCCCAGAGCTCTCTAGAGGGTCCAGACAGATCTTCCTGTTGAAGAAGAGTGAACTGACATGCACGGAACACGAGGTATGGGCTTTTACACGTGTGCGTCGCTCAGCTCCTATCTCCCTGGCAAGAATAAAGTACGGGGCAGGCAAGGCAGCCAGTGCAGGGCTGGGGAGGTGGCCTGACCCCCAGGTCCCTAATGACACCCCTCCGGCCCTTCACACAGCACAGCCTCATTTCCACATGGCCCCTGTGAGCCACTCACAGCCATCATTACACACACAGCGAGGCCCGAATACCAAGGAGCAGACGTCCGTCTACCCGCCCTTACCATATGTGTGCTAGAAGGTTCTGAGTGAGGCCAGAGTGCATGAAGATCTCCTTCACCTCCAGGCCGCTGACATAGCCATCCAGGTCCAGGTCGGTCTTCAGGAATATCTCGTCAAAGCGCATCTTGTCTGCTACTGGCACCACCCAGTTCACCGTTGGCTGAAAGGGAGTTTTAAAACGGTTCATCCTCAAGCTTTTCATCACCTACAAATATGCACGACGAAAGTGCTTTCACGTGCATGTTAGCAGAAAACTGTCCTCAGGACTCCAGGAGCCGGGGGAAGACAGGATCCCGGCTCTGTAAGCAGGGACACTGAGGCTGAGAAAAGTGAATGCTGATCGGTCCATCTCGCCCAGCGGCCAGCCTGCACCTCTTTGCACTGCAGCGCAGCACCCAGTCTGCTGGTGCTGAAAGGGACATAAAGACCCAGCAGGTCCATGTGCCAATGGCCCTTCCACCCCCCACCGCCTGGGACATGCTGGCGACCTTCCAGGAGGGGCTTCGAGTGTGCTGAGCAAAACCCTGCTCACCGCCCATTTTGGAAGACCCAGCTCCTGAGAACCAGCCCGGCTCCCACTCCAGCCTTCCTGGTCTGTTGTCTTCCGTCTATAAATGCTTTCCGGTAGCTGCCAGGGGAGTCTCAGTGCCCACAATACCAGGATTCTGCACTCCATCCTTCTTTGTCCCTGCCCCAATTCCCTGTGACACAGTAGCCTCCTATGAGGTGCTGGCGTGCACACAGCACTGATGGGGAGCCTCCGATGAGCACCCCAACACCCTCAAAGAAGGGTGCTACTCTGGCAGACGGAGCTTGGCCTCTCACACCACCTGTTCAAGTTTACTTAAGAAGGGCAAATGCCACAGAGGGTCCACCAGGGCCCATGTACCTTCTAATTCGGGGTCTACAAGGTCCCTTGGGCTAATTGATTGCTAACTCTGGATGTGTCAAATTTGACCTTCGGTGCTCTCATGGCGCCAGGTTCCATAGCATCAATGCCCCTTTTTCTAGAGACGTTTCTCCTCATCTGCTTTTCCTGAATGATCTCCCTCATTATCCAAGTCGAGCGGGATCCTGACCTGAGCACCAGGAATCCAGAAAGCGAGGTTGAGAAGCTAGGGTGCCACGTTACCCAGAATGTTTCAGTTTGGTGTTTCAGGCAGGAAATAGAACGACTGAGTACAGCAAGGAATTGATCAGAAAACTAATCATAATCTATGGACCAATGTGAAAGGCAAGGGCTCTGGCAGCAAGAATTCAGGCAGCAAGCGAGAACTGAGTTCTACTTGTCACATTACTCTTCCCGTCTGCTGTAGAAGCGTCAGAGACATACATACAGGAGCTCTAATGAAAAAGAGGCTTGCTGTCGTAAGTCAAATGGCTGGAGCGAGTTAAACCTCAGATGCTAAGAAACCAAGGAAGAAGTAACAGCAGGTCAGACAGGCTGAGCTGAGGGAGAGAATGCTTTCTGTGTCCCATGAGTCCCAAGAAATTACAACAAGAGTCCTAACATTTGCTGTGCAAACAGAATGACCTTGCTGCCTGATTTCTGGGGTACTGGTGTCCGTCAGCAGCAAAACCCCAATGCCTGCTTGGCTACAAATCTACATGAGACAGACCTCCCCTTGGAGCTGGGTCTCCCAGAACAGACTGGCTTTAAGGCTGACACAGTTGCTGCAGGCCCCCAGTGAACAGGAACAGACCTTGGTGGTTAGAAGGGGCTTTACCCCACACCTGGCCACGAGACCAGGACCAGGCAGCCCTTGACCTTGAGGCAGCAGGTGGGGGCAGACAGGACATTGCTGGCCTGGAGATGAAAAAAGTGGAGGAGAGGGAGCAAGTCAATTGTAGGTCCCCGTTCTCACGTCTGTGATTCTATGAGCTGCCCCTATTCATGGTGAAGGCGGCACACCCTCCCACCCCACCTCTGACCCCAATAGTGGCCACTGCTAACATCAGTCTAGTTGGGGGTGGGGGGCGGCAGCATACTCCTGGGGTCTGGATGAGGCTGGTCAACCTGAGGCCATCAGCAACTTCAGCCCCACTTGCTTCCTTGAAGGAAAACACATCACCACTAACCTAGCCTACGGTGCTTACTAAGAGCTCTTAACAAGAATTCTGCAGACTCAAGGGGGCGCTGGGTCGTCTTGGAAAGCAACAGCTCATGCAGACCTCAGTGCCTGGCCTCTCCCTCTCTCTCGGTCCCCACCCTGCTGTCCCCTGGCTCACCCTGCCCCAGCCTTCTCCCTGTTTCTCCCACACACCAACCACTCCCACTTCAGAGCCCTGGCACAGCTTGGTGGCCATCAGTGGCCGTCCAGCTGGCCTCGTCTGCAGGACCATGCAGCCTCCTCACCCAGACACTTCCAGGCCAGGCCCTGTCCTGCTTTCTCATGGCTGTCAGACCTACCTTAGTTTATTGATTTACTTATTGTCTGCCTCCCCCACGGAGGGCAGGAGCCTATCGCAGGGTCACTGTGGCAGCCCCTAGGACCCCCAGGACATGCTGGGCATAGCTGGAGAGCTGCTGAAGATGCCGAGGCTGGGCTGTCTAGACACGGGGCTTCTTAGCAGACAGCCAAGGAAATCAGGTTAACGCCAATCAGAGAGAACACCTGGGGCCACGCCCTCCACCTGGCCAAGGCACTGACAGGAGCTGTGCTAGCTTTGTGGTCAAATCACCTGCTCTATTTTTGTTTCCTCTAGGGTGTGATGTGTTCTCTGAGCTCCTTGAAAATGAGCCTCCTGAGTCAGATGGTTAACTTTACAAATATCACAAGCAAGAGAAATCAATGTCTGATTGTGCACTGCTCATTTTCACTTTTATCATATTCTGAAGTTGCGTGGTGGTGCCAGCTCGCCTTCTTGTCACATTCATTGCTTTGCGTTTGAAGCCGCAGATGAGGCAGAAAACGAAACGTGATTCCAGATGTCACTCACATTCGTGTTCTTGTGTGTTTTAGACAATCTCACAGATGCCCTTTTATAAAGATGCTGCATTTGCCAGAACAAGAGCCATCTTTTTGATATATAAGATGCTACTGTGCGGAAACTCTGAACCCCCACATGTCCTCCTAACATGAGATGGATGCCTCTCTCACTCACCTGATCATTCAATACACATTCGCTGAGCAAAGTACCAGAAATTATTCTAGATGGTGAGGTTATAACCAAGAACTAACTCTGCTCTCCTGAAGCTGGTGTGTGTGTGCGTGCGTGTGCGTGTGTGTGTAAACTTCGGGATAGATGGAGGAGAAGGGCTGGGTAGGCAGGACATGGGCTGTGCTGGGTAATGGTGTGGTCACACCAGGCCCCCCGATGGGGTGCCCCATGAGTGGAGGCTCATGATGCGAGGTGTCACGGTGAGGTCTGGGGATGCCCCTCTGACAGGAGGGCCAGAGGCGAGAGGAGAGGGGATTTGCTACGTGTCTGAGGAAGGGTGGTATTTCTGCACAAGTGAATGAGAAAGTTAATTCTGAACCCCTGCTGCTATGGACTGCATGTATGTGCCCCCCAAATTCACGTGTTGAAATCCTACCCCCGCCATGTGACGGTATTAGGAATGGGGCCTTTGGGAGGAGGAGGCCATGAGGGTGGAGCCCTCACGAATGGGATTAGTGCCCTTATAAGAGAACCCAGGGAGTGCCCTTGCCCCTTCCGCCAAGTGAGGACATAGCTAGAAGACGGCTGCCTGTGAACCAGGAAGCCCTCACCAGGTGCGCAAGCTGCCCATGCCTTGATCTTGAACTTCCAGCCGCCCAAACTGTGAGACATAATTGTCTGTTGTTTATAAGCCCCCCCAGTCTACAGTATTCTGTTACGATAGCCCAAATGGACTAAAATGCCTGTCACAGATATTTTTAATTTAATCACAAACGTTGCCTTTTTGGGGTAACAAATTACTTGCTCCCAAGAAACATCAAGCTGGGGCTCTACACCCGAAAACAGCTGCTCCAAGAAGGGACCCCACACACAGAGGGCACTGTACCTGTGTTTGCTTGATGCTGTGCTTGGGAGACAAGCTTCCTGTGCTGTTCAAGCTGCTGACGCTGCCGTGGGAAGGCGTGGAGCGGAGGCTGTCCTTGGGTGGGGGGCTGGCGGGCAGGACGGGCACAGCGCCCGGGAACACTGTCTTCTTTCTCTTGGAGGGTGGGATGAGGGCTGGGGGCAGGATGGAGGGCACTGGCTCCTTCTCGAGGGCGCGGTACACCAAGTGCATTGCCTGTAACAACAAAAAGGAATCGTGTTCAGGTAGCCAGGCCAAGTCGCGGATGGGCAGGGGGCAGCTCTAGCAGGGGCTATAGTGATGAGACAAAGAACGCTCTTTCAGAGGTTGCTTCCAAGCGGAACGAGTACAAATAAACCTCTTCTGATGAGCTATGCTTCCAAAGCAGGATTTTGCAAGACATTTGTTTAACCACATGAGGCTGAATGAGTACAAAAGGAATTCAATCATGCCAGACTCCATACATGTCCCGTCACAGGAGGGACACTGGCTCCAGGGCTGACAACTTCCAAAGCACTGGAATTTGGAAATCTAAAGACACTCGCGAGCTGTGTGGCTTCAAGATATTCCAGAGATACAGAAAACTACAGAAAAACGTGTGCTGTGCTGAGGACGCTCCCCTGTTTGAGGCAGGTAGAGAAAAGAAACTTTGTCTAAAACAAGGATTTAAAAGTTTGTTTTAAACTGTAACAAAACCAAACCATAATTACAATCCTCACCACTTCAAACTACCCTGGTTCACCGAAAATAAGCCCTAGCCGGACCATCCGCTCGAATGCGTCTTTTGGAGCAAAAATTAATATCAGACCCGGTCTTATTTTACTATAATATAAAACCAGGTCTTACATAACATAACATAACATAACATAACATAACATAACATAACATAACATAACATAACATAACATAACATAACATAACATAACATAACATAAAACATAACATAACATAACATAACATAACATAACATAACATAACACCAGGTCTTTTATTAACTTTTGCTCCAAAAGACACATGAGAGCTGATGGTCCGGCTAGGGCTTATTTTCGGGGAAACACGGTATTCTTTAAGTTGCTGTCTGCATAGACAACAGACCGTTAACACCAGCAGCTTACTAAAAATCTCTACAAAATGTTACACCCAGTTAGTGCTGAAAAGAAACACAAAAACGACATGATTCTAAGACCCATTTATAAAAGAGCATAAATCTTGGCCGACGGGACGAGAAATGATAAAACACAAAAGGGGAAACAGGGCTCGTGAGGCCGTGAGGAGAGGCCCCTTCCAGTTTCACGCTGGAACGATCACCCTGGTCCTGGGACCACCCTCAGAGCAGATCAATGATATGAACACCTTAAGTCAAGTGCAGTCAACAGGAATATAACAAATAAATAATGAAGGGCTGGGAGACGGGGAGTTAGTGTTTCATGTGGACAGCGCTTCAGCTTTGCAAAATGGAGAGAGCTGTGGATGGTGGTGACGGCTGCACAACAATGTGATCACACTTAATGCCACTGATCTGGACACTTAAAACAGTTAAGATGGTAAATTTTATGCTATGTATATTTTACCACAAAAAGAAACGGACAACCAGTAAAAACAACAGGATGATGGAGAAACACGGAAAACGCTCCAAGTGAAAAGGCAGAACAGAGTTGATAGGTGGGGAAAAACACAATCGAGTACTGTTGGGTGTCAGTTTATGGAGGGAATGGTAAGAGAAATTTATAATTCCCTTGGAAAATGGTTTAGATTTAACCTAGAAGTTTAAAATCTCAAAGGTTTTACACACATAGGAAAGATAATAAGAAACCTAAATTCATGTACATGTTGCAAAAATCACATTTTAAAGATGTTCAAAATTCCAGAACAGAAGATGTATCACGAATACAGTTGTTTCATCATTTTTTTATTGCTTGGGTATTCCCACATAATTCACAGTTGGGGTTTTTATTTTTGTTTTTGTTTGGTTGAACTTAATTACTATTTATTAGTGTTGTCCTTAACTACAGGGGCTACTTCATTCCATTTGTTTTTGTTTTTGTTTGTTTGAGATTTCATGGAACAAGAAGTAAATCCCATGAAAGGGAGAGAAAGGTCCAACATGGACATGAGGTGGGGGGGCAGGAGGAAGAGGAGGGACAGACTGACAGTGGCCCAGGATGAGGAGGGCATGCACGGGGGGAGGTCAGCCCAACCCCCTGGGCAGCTGAAAAGGTGGGTGGGTTGGGCAGCTCCATGGGAAGGTGGCCCATAGGACGGAAGAGCCCTGATCTACACACAGCTAGCTGCACTGCTGTCACTAAAAGAATAGGGTGCGAGGACTTGGGCTCGGGCATGGGGAGCAGATGTTGGTGTGCTAGGGTACCTGGGGGGCACATGTACACACACACCTACTTCCCAGCTCTATCTGCTGGGAAGGCTGGGGAGCAGGCGGTACCCCAGGGGCCAGATTCTGGTTTCCAACGCCATTCTCCACTACAAGGCCCAGGGCTCCCTGGAGAAAGGGCTGATACAGGGCTGGGCAGGGAACCTATGGGGCAGCTAGGAGTGCCACAAGGAAGTAACTGGTCAGAGAATGATAGGATGTGACCAAAGGACAAAGGAGCCAGCTGGAGGAGCTCCCACTGGGCAAAATAAGTCACACCAGTGAAGGATTATAGACAGTGGAGCAGAGGACGCATCCATGAGTGCGCTCTGAAACAAACAAATTCCTGACGGTAGAAGGCCAGCTAGAGAATGTGCAAGGAATGACAGAATTACAGATCACCACCTGAAACCACCAGAATCCCAATATGCAGGCGAGACTCCCAGGAGAAGCAGCGGGTAAGAATCAGACAGGCAACAGCGTGCCCAGTCTCCACGTGCCTCCCACAAGAGACTGAGCACAAAGGGGACGAGTAGCAGCAGGAGAAACCCCAGCCTCCACCCTGATGGCGATCAAGGCTGCCACCGTGGTAATGACGTATAAGACCTCAAGTGTCCTATGGATGCTGTGTGCCCCAGGAGAACTCCTGTCACCTCCATGAGGTCCTGCCACCACAACAGTGCACAGCTTGGATCATCAGAGGAAAACAGCAGACAGGCCCACACCAAGGAACACTACACAATGCACTCTTCAAATGGCCATGACACACACAGAGCGTCCCCAGATTAGAGGACACAAAAGAGACAGGGCTATGGAACGTAACAAACCAGGCTGGAGTCTCTTAACTACAAGGGACGTTTTGGGGACAACTGGAAAAATCTGAATGATATCCTTAGATTAGATAATAGATGACATAATAGATATAATAATATATACAATGTAAGCTATAACCTATAATAGATTACCATAATAAATTAAACAATGTCAATGTTAATTTCCTGATTTTTGAATTGGACAGTGGTTATGGAAGAGAATTCCCTCGTTTCAGGAAACACACATTGAAGTATTTTGGGATTAAAAGCTATCACAGCTACAACTTACTCCAAAATGGTTCAAAGGAAAAGTTCACTGGTGCATACACAGACATACTCTCATAGAGAGGGAGGGAGGGAGTTAAGCAATGTACTAAAATAGTAACACTGGGGAATCTGAGCGAAAGTTATTCAGAAAAATTCTCTGTATTATTGCAATTTTTCTTTAAATTCAAATTATGTCTAAACAAACACTTTTTAAAAATTAAAGGAGAAAAAACGAGTCCAGAATCCCCCCTCCCCGCACCCTCCCCTTCCTTAGCAGAACGGGGAGAGAGACACAGCGGGGACCTACCACAGCGGGGACCTACCACAGCAAACTCATCTCTGTCCAGGTGTCCGTCCTTGTCAATGTCACTGAGGTCCCAGACCTGCAAGGGAAAGAGCAGCAGGGCTTACTGGGGGGAAGTACCAAGGCTTACTGGAGTGGGGGAGATACCAAGACTTAAGGGGGTAGAATCAAAGCTTACTTGGGGAGGTACCAAAGCTTAGTGGAGGGTGGGGAGTACCGAAGCTTACTGGGGGAGGTACTGAGGCTTACTGAGAGAAGTACTGAGGCTTACTGGTATGAGGAACTGAGGCTTACTGGGGGAGGTACTGAGGCTTACTGGGGGAGGTACTGAGGCTTACTGGGGGAGGTACTGAGGCTTACTGGGGGAGGTACTGAGGCTTACTGGGGGAGGTACTGAGGCTTACTGGTAGGAGGTACTGAGGCTTACTGGGGGAGGTACTGAGGCTTACTGAGAGAAGTACTGAGGCTTACTGGGGGAAGTACTGAGGCTTACTGGTAGGAGGTACTGAGGCTTACTGGGGGAGGTACTGAGGCTTACTGGGGGAGGTACTGAGGCTTACTGGGGGAGGTACTGAGGCTTACTGGGGGAGGTACTGAGGCTTACTGGGGGAGGTACTGAGGCTTACTGAGAGAAGTACTGAGGCTTACTGGGGGAAGTACTGAGGCTTACTGGGGGAGGTACTGAGGCTTACTGGTAGGAGGTACTGAGGCTTACTGGGGGAGGTACTGAGGCTTACTGGGGGAGGTACTGAGGCTTACTGGTAGGAGGTACTGAGGCTTACTGGGGGAGGTACTGAGGCTTACTGGGGGAGGTACTGAGGCTTACTGGTAGGAGGAACTGAGGCTTATCGGTAGGAGGTACTGAGGCTTACTGGGGGAGGTACTGAGGCTTACTGGGGAGGTACTGAGGCTTACTGGGGGAGGTACTGAGGCTTACTTGGGGAGGTACTGAGGCTTACTGGTAGGAGGTACTGAGGCTTATGAGGGAGGGGGGGAGAGAACCAAGGCTTACTGGGAGAGTTACCAAGGAATAATGGGGGGAGTACTGAGGCTTACGAGGGGGGGTATCATTCATGGCTTACTGGGAGGGAAGTACCAAGAATTATGGGTGAGTGGGAGGTACTGAGGCTTAAGGGGGGGGTACCAAAGGGCAGGGAGTACCAAGGCTTACTGGGGGAGGTACCAAGGAATACTGGGGGGCAGCGAGTACTGAGGCTTCCTAGGGGGGAGGTACCATGCATGGCTTACTGAGGGTGAAGTACCAAGAATTATGGGTGGGGGGGAGGTCCCAAGCCTTACTGAGGGGTAAGAGCCCGTGTGCAGCAAGTGAGCCCACCTGAATTCAGATTCTGAGTGCATGCCCGAGGTAAAATGAGGCAATCAAAAATGCATTAAGAACCAGTCTGTGGGTTCTCTGAAAAAAAAATCCCCCAATGAAGTACTGTCAGTTCCAAGATCCTTTCTGACACATTATGGCCATTTTCTCTAACAAATGTTCACGACTATGATCACATCCACCCCGACTTTTTCTTCATCGTCTCACAAAGAAATCCTAGTGAAGATGGTTTGGTTTTGGCACAGGTGTTGCTCTGGACACAAGACACCCCAACACACTCACACATACCCATTAGCCCCCGCCCCATTCTTCATGCACAAGGCCATGGGCATGTGACTGAGCAGGTCTGTGGTGTCTCATTTCTCCCGTCATTGGGTCGTGAAGCAGGTACCGTGGACTGTGCTAGACCCACCGAGCACCGGAAGACCAGGCAGGCAGGCATGGGATCCTAGAAAAAGGCTGCGTGCCAAGTTTTCTAAAGCACAATCAAGGCACCAGCTTTCTGACCCAAGTCAGCTCCCCAGACAAGCCAGCCAGCCTGACGAGGCCAATACTGGGCACGGCACCAGTGCCCAAGCTACGCGTCACCCAGGGGTCTACCTGAGATGCTTCACATGCTGGTTTCCCTTCCCACCATCATCAATCACCAGGGACTTCAGCCCAGGGACATTTCTCGTGTGAGTCCTCCTCTCCACCATGCCATGTCCTTGACTCAGGTCTCTCGAACACTCCAGAGCCTCCAACTGGCCTCCCTGCCTCTAGGCCTGTCCCCAGGGTTACCAAAGGGACTGGTCTAGAATGAACTCTGAGCCCACCCTGTCCTGCTAGCAGCATCCAGTCCCTGCCCCTCCTCCTGGCACAGAGCCTCTAGTGCCCTTAGCAGGCCCTGCACCCCAGCCCAGCCTCCTGGGACTCCACCTTGACCTCTAGGGACACCAAACTGTCCCCAGCCCCCTCAAGGTATGGAAGGCCCTTTTAAAGGTGCTCGGTACCCGGCTGTGCTTTATGTCTCTTTTCCATTTAGGAAGCAAAGGCTCTGGAGAGTCACTTTCCCAAAGATATAGCATATGTGTGGGGGAAGGTGGAGGGGGGTGTCGCTGGACAGGAACAGGCCTTCCTGCCTCCACTCTTCCCCATGCCCAGGGCTTCCCCACTGACATGGGGCCGGACCAGTGCCCAAGGTTCTTTGTGGGGTGTCCTGGGCGCTGGGGACTAGCCAGGACCTCATTCCCTTCTCTGTGCAACCCTGGGTGACTTACCAGACACTCTGAAGACCCCCGTTTCCTCATCTGGAAAACGGGGGAGACACCATGCGGAACAGGTGGTTGCAAATAAATATTCAATGACTTCATTCATGCAAAGCCATAGAACAGGGCCTGGCACATACTAAGTCCTCGAAAAATAATTATGAGGATCTTAACCATCACTTATTTATTCGACCTCCTGGACTGTCTCTAACTTCATCCTCATCTTCCCAGAGCTCAGCACAAGGCCCGTCCCACTGGCAGTGCCCGCAGGGGCCGGGGGCAGCAAGGGCCACTCTCGGTCCTCCTGCTCTAGGCTGGCATCTGCCGAGTCACGGCGATCCCACCCACACACACATAACAACCATCCCGAGTCTGGAGCAGGGAACTCAGCACAGAGACAGCCATGTGGAACCAGGCTTTGCGCACAGAGCAAACACCAGGGCCCTACCACAAACCTCAGTAAAGGGAAAACAGTCGGGGATAGAAAACTGGGTCAAAAAATCTTGTATTTTTACTTGGACCAAAACTGAGACTTTTTGGTTTTTAAAGGAAACACATAAAATTTTTTCTGAACTTGCAGGATTGAAAGTACCTTTACCTTAAGGCAGAAAAAAATTAAAAACTGAAAAGAAAAAAAAAGCTATAACATAAGCTACCATACCTCTCCCTGGAAACACAATGGAGAGGGGGAGATTCCCAGGTCTGGGTTCAAGTCCCACCTCTGCCCATCCCTGGGCCCCAGGCAGTGAGTTCACTTCTGAGGCTGCCCCGCCACGTGTGCGATGGGCCATACAGCACCTTCCCACAAGTGGGGAGCATCCATGAGCCGTACCCGTGAGGCCGAGCCAGCCTGGCTGCAGCAATTGCTCCAACCACGTTGGCTCCCCTGTTGGAGCGCGGTTGGGCGTAAAGCCTAGTGAGTGTCTGTGGAGAGCGGGCACAGGGCCGGCAGAATTCAGTGGCCTTGCAGGAGGGGAGGGAACCACTTACCCTGCCCAGGACATCAAGAGGCAGCTTTGAGTTCATGAGGACGGGCTTGACTTTGTCCCCAGAAAGCAAGCCATTGATGGGTAACAGGCTTTCAAAAATTCCATCGAATTTCGCCTTTTCTTCCACCTAGTTAGAAACAGTCTGAGTGAGTACAAACGTGGGCCTGTGGGAGAGTTCCAAGTGAGCTGTGACTGGAAGCAGGCGAGGGCCCCCCCACCCCACCCCCAGCCTTTCCTAAATGCACAGGATGGTCTTACAGCTGCTCGAGGGAACTGATGCCCTAAAGGAAACTGCTCTCCGGCCCACGGATCTGGCAGCCAAGGTCAACAGGAAAGACAGGACCTGGCCATAGGGGCTGCCTGGGAGACAAAGGTTACTCCACCTACCTGCTACAGCAAAAGTTCTTTAAGACAAAGAACTAAAACTGGGGATCATGCTACAGAACTAAAGAATCAAATGTAAAAATAAACCAAAGACTGAGCAACTAATTATCCAAATCAGCTTCAAGCTACTAAGTCCTCTGTGTATACCAGTAAAAGAATAAATAATAAAAGTGCCTCATGAACAGAGTGAAAGTCTGGGCAGGACTTACAGAGCAGCGGCTGTGAGATATGACATGTGGGCAGCGTGCAAAGGGGGCTGTTGGTGAGGAGGGTCTGGGCTGGGGGCCTGCAATCTGCCACCTACGGATACAGAGCCCGAGGCGAGGGGAACTAGGGGCTGGCAGACACCTCACCACCCACGCTAACCACATGATGGAGCCACTGGGCGCCCTAGTTAAACACCCTCAACAAGCGGCCATCCACGGAAGAACAAAGAAGCAAAACGTGCTCTATCCATACATGGGAATTATCAAAGATTCTGACATATGCCACAGCATGGGCGAGCTTGGAGGACACCATGCTGAGGGAAATAAGCCAGAATCCATGAACTGTCTGACTCCACTAATAATGAGGTCCCTAGAGAGATCCAACTCACAGAGACAGGAAGTAGATGGTGGGCGCCAGGGGCTGGGGGAGGAGGATGGGAGTTAGTGTTTACTGGGGACAAAGTTTCAGTCTGGAGGTGGATGGTGTGATGGCTGCACAACAATGTGAATGTACTTAATGCCACTGAATTGGACACTTAAAAATGGTTAAGATGGTGAGCTTTATGTGACAAACAAACAAACAGAAACAAGAAGCCCAGTCACTACACACAGGAGTCGCTGTGAGCGCTAAGAACCCCAACACCCTACGGCTGCTTGGAGCGTCTGGGCTTCTCCTGCTCATCTGTCAGGCTCGCTGACAGGGAGCTCTGAGGAGTCCAGGAACTTTCACAACAGAGAAAAAGACTTGGCACCTCAGGTGTGTCACTGGTTCTCTGAATGGCATCTCCCCTGAAAACAGCCGACCCATCCCAGCGCCATGCCTGCCCTGACTCCCCTCGGCAAGGGAGGCCTCCACGAGGCCCCCGCCCGAAAGGGGCCAGAACGGTTTAAGGAATAAGATCTCTTTGGTGCCGTTTTCCACAACAAAGCAGCCCTTTTTCAAAGTAGGCACTGTGCAACTGGACGATGGACAAAGAAAACAAGCCCTTTGCTACTGTGATCACGACTGGCAAACTGCTCCATCGCTCACGGAGGCGACTTCACCACTCCTTGGTCACATGAGTGGCCTCCTGCTCTGTCCCCACACAGACGCCCCCATCATAACCCTTCCAAGGAGGGAACAGACCAACTGCGTAAAAACAGGCCAGAAGCACTTGGCGGGGAGTGTGGTCTTTATTTTGTGGCAAGACTGTTATTAACGGCGACATTTAAGCCAAATAAAAGTGAGGAATGCAACAATCCCCGTAGAGTGGGTGGGAGGGAAGAGGGCTCCCCATCTGGGGCTCCCTTAGGAGAAATGCTACACTTACTAGAAGACAACACTCATTTTTTTTTTCTTTCTCGAAGCAGTAACACTGCCTTCTAGTCCTAACATCTCTTTCTTAAAAAGTTTATGCGCCGAGAGAAGCTTTTCAAAAAGCAACAAGAGCATCAGAAAGGGAAGGATACCACGTGAACTAGCCGAAAATGAGAGAAGGAGCCAAAGCACGCTGGAGCTCTTGTGAATTCTCACAATATCTCCTCTATTCTGATTAACCAACTCAAGCAGCACAAACCACAGAACATGACTAGAAATGCAAGATTTCAACTGTAAAACTTTCAGAATACAATGCCTGAAATTTAGCTGACTGCCTTCGTAGGCAACACCCAGCTATAGTATAAGGCCACAGCTATTTCAAAGACTTTCATTTGAAAAAGTATTTCATCCCAATGCTGTGGTACACTCACTCGGAGACAGCAGGTAATATAACCGGTCTGTGAAATCTTTGGAGTAGCATTGTAATGGCCAAAAACAACTGCACGTGAAGGACAGCCGAGGGGTACCACCCCTGTCACTTACCCTCACAGCCCAATGGGCCTCTGCAGAAGGCGGCGTGACCATCAAAGGGCTGCTGGTGTCGTGCTGGGAAAAAGAGAGAAACATTCTGCTGTGGCTCACACAGAATTAAATTACAGGAGGACGTGTTTCAAGAAAGGATACACATTTCAAAGTGTTTTCAAAACTGGGGACGACCTCAAAAAGTTACACCCAGAATGAACGTAGGAGCCAGCAACTCTTCTCGTAGGTATGCACCCCAAAGAAGTGAAAAGAGGTGTGCAAACAAATCCGTGCACATCAATTATTATGTCCACTGGCAGATGAACAGATTAAACACAATGGGCTGGGCTACACAACGCAACCTTCTTCAGCCGTGAAAAGGAATGAAGCGCTGCCACGCGCCGCAGCTGGACAATCCCTTACATTATGCTGAGTGAAAGAAGCCAGATGTATGGTTCCATGAAATGTTCAGAACGGGCAAATCCAGAGACAGAAAGCAGAGCAGTGGCTGCGAGGGGCGGGAGATGAGGGAAACGGGGAGTGATTACTTAATGGGTACAGGGTTTCCTTTTGGGGTGATGAAAATGTTCTAGAACTAGACAGAGGTGATGTTTGCACAATACTGTGAATGCACGAAATGTCACAGAATTCTTCATTTTAAAATTGCTAACTTTAGGTTATATGAATTTGATCTCAATAAAAAAAGGGAAAGAGAAAACATGGAGAGAGAAAGAGAGTGTGAGCTAAACAGATGGGTGGGATTAGAAGGTGAACTTGAAGGATTTTGACACTTACAAATTTAGGTGGCGGCATGTTCAAATTCAGATTGCTCAAGGTGACTTCGTGGCCACTCTGTGCACAGGCCACTAGTCTCAGTGCAACATAGAAACCCTGCAAATCCAAAACAGGGGGAAGTGTAAATCCTACCTGCCATCTGCAGCAGAGAAGAGAGGTTGTGGCAACAAGCTTCAGGGAAAGAGGGACTTCAGCTCACTTCACCAGGAAGACTGTGTGAAAGTCACAGCGTCACGTGGAACTGGTCTCACCCTGGGAATACTGTTTAAATGAATACTGTGTTTCCCCGAAAATAAGCCCTAGCCGGACCATCAGCTCTAACGCGTCTTTGGGAGCAAAAATGAATATAAGACCTGGTATATTATATTATATTATATTATATTATATTATATTATCCCCGGTCTTATATTATAGTAAAATAAATTATATAAGACCAGGTCTTACATTAATTTTTGCTCCAAAAGACACATTAGAGCTGATGGTCCGGCTAGGTCTTACTTTCGGGGAAACACGGTATGCTAAAACGGACTTAGCCCATTGCATTCTGAATGCTGTACAATTTCAAATAAATGTGTTTTCAAAAATAATGAGCTGCCAAAACTTAGGAAATGCTAGACTCTCTAAGTAGCAGGCTTAATATGTTTAAGATTATGAATTATGGTTCATATACGTGACTTTTTAAATATGGTTTGGAACAGACACCGCTCTTTAGGAACTTACACCCGGATTCACTGTGATCCCCTTGGTCTCGATGGACAGAGCATCCTCCACCCTCCCATCCCACCCCCCCGTGACCCCACGTGGACGTCACCTCCCACGCAGGGACCAAGGACCTGAACGACGCCATCAGTGACTGTGGCTCCCCCCGCCTTCCTTCTACCCCTGAAATGGCCACACCACAGGCTTAGTGGACTCATGCAGCATCGCCTAATTTAATTGCTCAACTGACCCAAGAATATAGAATGCTTCAAAGCGATAACCACAATTACGGTTTTAAAAAGGTCACCAAAGAGATAAACAGCCTTCCTCAAGCTGATGTCGAAAAAACACTCATGTAAAGTGTAGAGAAAAGGGGATATAAGTAAGTTTAGGGGGACTGCATTAGGCAAAATGACCAGGTTTCTTTCCCCCGAGGCTGCTCAGAACCTGATACAGGCAGACACACAGCGTGAATCTCAGGAAGGGCGGAGCAGCGGCTCACGGCTGTGGGTCACCAGGAAAAACATCCCCTGGAATGTTGTTTGGGGAGAACTACACTGACCTAAATTAAAATATGGCCATTTAAAATCATTTGTAAGTTCTATAAATTTCCCTTTATAGAACATTCTTGAAATGACACAATGACGGAGAAGGACCCAGCGATTGCCAGGGGCTCCAGTGTGACTCCAAGGGCAGTGGGAGGGGATTCTCCAGGGTGCTGGGCCAGATGTGTGTCCTGTCTGTGGGGGTGCTTACATGAATCTATGCAAGTGATAAAATTATACAGAACTACACACCCCAAAAACACCCAAAGAAGTGCATGGAAAACCCGTCAGCTCCGAGTAAGGCCTCTGGTTGGGTGTTGCTTCTGGCTCTGAGCACGGTGCCATATTGACGTAAGCTACTCTCACTGGGGGAGCTGAGGAAGGAGACATGGGAACTCGGAACTACTTATGCAACCCTATGAGAGTCTCAAGTTATTCCAAAATAAAATGTTTTGAAAACATTTCAATCAATTGTAAGCACACAAAATAGGAAAAGATACGCTAACCATGAAAGATGGCTCCAAGTATTCAAATAAAAAACCTTTATTTCAAAAGGAAACCTTCCCATTTTAACAATTTGATGGCCGCACTCCTGTCTAATTGTACGTGTCAGTGGCATGAACAGGAAGGAAGCGCAGAGGTGGCCAGCCTGGGGGCTCTGGCCCGGCCCCTCCACTTGCTCTGAGCATACGTGTATATACCTGTTTGTCCAAGAACCCTTTACCTTCTGGGTCAGCCAAGTCCCATATCTGCAGAAACACAAAAACGCTTGTGAGTGCGACCGCTGACTGATCACTACCCATTTATTCACAAAACAGGAGCTGCCACTGCTGTAAACGGGCCATAATGGTAGGCCAGAGCAACCCCAAACTCAGAACAGGTGAATGACCTGTGCCCTCCCTCCCCCCAGGGCACACAGGCAGTTGGTGGCAGAGCCCCGAGAACACCCAGGCCGACAAAACGACATAAATCCATAAGCTGTCAAGACCCCTTAAGCACTCAGGCCTCTTGTCTGCTACCCAAGCAGCGGGTGATAGCTGCCATCAGAGCATGTGGGCCCACCAATCAGAGCCCTGAGAGGCTGTCAGTGGCCCGCCCACTCCCCAGAAGGCCCATCCTTAGGAAGAGGGGTCTGCACAGGACAGCCTTCACCTGCCAGGGGGACCCCAAGGGCAGCCGCAGAAATCACCCTCGGTCTTGATGTACCTTCCCAAGGATAATGTCTGAAAGTCCAGACTTCTTTAGAAAAAGTGCAGCTTCACTGGCCCCGACTCGCCCTGTGTACGCTGGGTCTACCTGCAATGGAAGAGGGACACTGAGCTGGGGCTTCAGGAAACGGAACTGCAGGTAAGGTAGCACCCACCACACTGACTGGGGCTGATACTCCAGAGAACAGAAGCGACCAGAGGCTGGGCGGGGCTTCCAGGCTGGGCTTTCCGGGTCCCTTACTCCCTAGTTCCATCCAAAAAGATACCGGTGAAACTTACCTGCTTGTAGTAAGACTCGTATAATGGATTTCCAGTGGGAATCTGTAAAGCAAAACCACAGATATTGGTCAAAAGTGGACACACTCCCTCTTAAAAAAACCACATTGTCCCCTCAATTTTGTCATTACCAAAATATACGATAGTGAAAAAACAAAAGTTAGGCACTGAAGCATCCTCTATACTCAGACTGCTGTTGAGTTTCAGACACAGGTACTGTACTTACTGGATTTAGAAAAAGGAAATGCTAATGCTCAGTGAGCCAGTCCCAGGTCCTGCGCCAGCAACGTGGTTGCTCAGGCAGCAGTGCAGTCCCGAGGTGATTTCCATGAGCTGAACGATGGATTCAACGTGTCTGGGAGCTCAGAGGAGAAAGACACCCTTATCCTGTGAGATTGTTCTCTGGCTCCAGAATCAGAACAGGAATCTCTGACATCCTCATGAATCACCAGATACACAAGCTTCAGACCGGTTTCCCCACCCCAGGTGTCACCCCACCTGCTACGGCAGGGACTGTGCAGAAATGCACACTGACTGGCCAGCAACCACTCCTATGATGGTAAGCAAGACGTTCAAAGTCCTCAGCTCAAGACACTCCACATTCGGGCCATCAGATCCCTGAGACACTGCTTTTAACAACCTCATCCAGTGTCATGTGGTAAATCGAGGGCCACCCCTGGACCCAGCCTGGCTGGCAGCCGAGCCCTCGCACTTCCCACCACGTCCAGCGCCTCTTTTCCCGCAAGCCGTCCCCAGTGGTGAGGAGGGGGCACCCAGGGGAAGTGGCAGCGGGGAAGGAATTAAGCAGCCACAAAGATGGGGGCTATAAAGCTTGACACACGTTGGTGTTTTACTGGGTGAAGAGAGGAAAGCAGTACATCAACCTGCTGCTGATTTTATGAGCAAAGGAAAGTGCAGACGACACCATTACGTGTATGGTCATATAGAAGAACAAGTGTGAACACAGCTAAAGAGAAAAAAGAGGGAAAAACGAGGACTGGATGAGGGATAGGATTACAGTGCTTATTAAAATGTCTTTGAATGCTGTCATGTGATTTTTTTTGTAATGAATAAGCCTGGGGGGAGGTACATTCCTGTTACAGTCACTGAATTTGAATCCGCCCAACACTTGCATACACTATGCCGTAAAGAGTCATTTCAGGGTAAAAATAACGCGCGATTACGGTCAGCTTCTCTAGAGGACCTCAGCACCTGCCAACGTATAAAGAAGTGAAAGTACCGAAAACAATACCCAGACAAAATGAAAATAGAAGAGCATAAAGATCTGAAAGGGGAGACAGGAAAATCAAAACAAAGAAAAGGGGGAAGAGAGAAGAGGAGATTCTGAAAAGGCAGGAAACGCTAAACAAACAAAAACTAAGCAAGAAAGGCTGGAAGGTGAGACGTAATGGTTTGAGAAAAGAAAAAGGGACGACACCGGTGAGGATGAAGAGGTAGCGGGCGGCCCAGCTCCCTGGCCAGCGTCAGCCTCCTGCCCAGAGCCCCTACTTGACACGGTGGTTGCGGGAGGCTGTCACCCTTAGCTCCTTACGACCTTAGGTGGCAGCGTCGACCATCGCACCTTGCGTGACATCGTGAGTTTAAAACTCCAAATGCTTTCAAAACACCTGTCCCCAGAAGAGTAAGGCCGACACAGGAAGCAAAGTCAGGCAAGCCGTTTGTCATGTCAGTCAGGGTGACAGTGGCCGGGCCCAGACAGCACAGTACATGCCACTGACTTACTGGAGTGGAATGCACAGACCCCAGAGGCCCCCACTCTGAAGACAAAGGTCCCCTTCCTACCAACAATCAGGGTGGCGCAGGTCTGAAGTGCATTTCCCCTAGGCGTTTTTTAAAAATCTCATGGCAGGCAAGCAAGGTTTCCAAGTTTCTGTGAGTCCAGTGAAAAAAGTGACAGTATTTGGGGCAAATAAATAACAACCGTCTCAAATTTCCCAAGTGCTTCTGAGCTACAAGATCCACAAGAGAAACAAGACCCTGAAGAGTCGGACACTGGAAGCCCCAGGCCCCAAGCTCCGCCCATCTGTGCTGAGGGTTCACCTCATCGACAGGCTCGGGCCAGATATTGATCCCAAATGATCTCAATTGATGGGACAGCGCGGGCCTCAGCCACTCCTCTGTGACTACAGGAATCAACTGGCGTGGGCTGGGACAATGAAGCAGGATTTAATTACACATACTTCAGCTACTGCAAAAGCAGAAGGGGAAAAAGAAGGGAAAGCACCAGGGCTAACTGGCACTTCCTCTTACTACACTGCTTCCTCACAGGGACGGTGGAGTCACACCTGCAAGCTGCCCGAAACGTCAATGCAACAGAGCTGAGACACGCGGCAATGCCACGAATCCCCAATGACGGGCAGTGTGTGTGGCCCAGCTCCTGCGAGACCTTGGTCACAACCAGCTGGCTGGTGTGGGCAACGTCTCCTAGAGGGAGTGTTACAGCTGCTGGCACAAAGCCCTGGGAGATGCCCGCCCACGTCTGACCCCAAAGCGAGCCCAGGGCCCAGGCAGAAAGGGAGCAGGCCAGGGAACAAGGCTGTCAGTGTGAGCGACTGCAGAGGGCTAGCTGATGGCTTCAAGAATGGAAGCGAGCGAGGCAGAGCTGGCCCGGGGTAGCATTCTCTAACACCAGCTGTATCACTACAGTGCCACCTTCGGCTTGGCGGCATCTGAATTGTTGGGGTTCAATAACTTTTGATTTGACCTTTTAGTTGCTCTTCATGTCTTAAAATACTGAGATAACATGAAAAGTTCCTGTGGCCTCTTCCTTCTATCCTCCTGCAATTTACAAGTATGGGGACAGGGAGGGGGCACATCGGAGAACAAGTTCCCATCCTTCTGTTGGGAGGGCTTTAAAACCCCACAGTCAGGGGAGAGCCTGCAAGTTTAACACCAGAGAAAACCAGCTTGAGAGGAGGCACAGCAGAACCACTTTGGGGGGAGACTCTCTGAGGATTGGGGTCCTAGCCACTCCTAATTCCCCCAGGATTGAGTCCACCTAGCTCTGAGTCCTGCTTTCATCCAGGGCAGGACTCCTAAATCTTTATGCCTGGAACCAGGAGAATTCCCAGTCTGCTGGAAGTATGTTTCCTCATGCAAAACAAGGCAAGGATCGCTGACCTCACTCAGTTACAAATGGCATTTTTAAAGCAAATTTGTCTTCATTGTAAAACTTTTCTTTAGAAGAGTGTCCATAATTCCTCATTCTGACACACAGTGGATCACACTGATTGAGCTCCGTTACTCCTCCCAGCAACGCCATGAGCAGGTGGTATTGTAACCCCAACTTGCATATGGGGAGGCTGAGGTTACCCAGGATCACACAGCCAATGAGTGGCGGAGCCACAGGGTGCCCAGGTCACGTGGCCCTAAGCCACTGTGTCCCTTGCAAAAACAGCCCAGGCATGACAGAGCTGGGCGCGAGGCCACAGCACTGCCCCCCATGCATGTTCACCTGGGAAAGTGCACACACGTAGTCACGTGCTGGTGTATTATTCAACAGATGAGGTCAAAGTGCAAGACTCAAGACAGACTTGAGGATATACACTGACTGGAAACGCAGCCTGCCATCACCCCAGGAAAACCGAGACCCCGTAAGGGCTGTTTTTCCATGCGGTTGCCAAGTTTTGCAGGAAGTTAGGAATCTAACACCAAAAGACATGCCGGGTCTGAGTCCCCATGAGGAAAACCAGATGCTGACGCGAAAACAGGGCCTGGAGAAGTGCTCACTTGATAATCCTTGCATTGCCTTCCACTTAGAGTTCCTTAGTTCCCCTTGCTGCCTGCAGAACCAGCATCTCAGCTGTGTGCACGGCCACGTTCTGCAGGTGAGGAAACTGGGACTTAACTCATTATTACTCAAAAATCATCAGGAAACGAACCTTCCCAGAACTGAGTGCTCTCTCCAATTGCCCGACTAGAGGTTCCTAACCCACAGCTACGGTAAACACGACCGAGAGATGGAGAATAACTGGACGCGAGAAAGAGCTTTTATAAAGCGGAAGGAAAACGACAGACATCCCAATTTTAAAATGAGCAAAGGGTGGGCCGGCCCGGTGGCTCAGGCGGTTAGAGCTCCGTGCTCCTAACTCCGAAGGCTGCCGGTTCGATTCCCACATGGGCCAGTGGGCTCTCAACCACAAGGTTGCCGGTTCAACTCCTCGAGTCCCGCAAGGGATGGTGGGCAGTGCCCCGTGCAACTAGCAACAGCAACTGGACCTGGAGCTGAGCTGCGCCCTCCACAACTAAGACTAAGACTGAAAGGACAACATTGACTTGGAAAAAAGTCCTGGAAGTACACACTGTTCCCCAGTAAAGTCCTGTTCCCCTTTCCCAATAAAAAAAATCTTTAAAAAAAAAAAAAATGAGCAAAGGATAAGGGAAAGGCAATTCAGAAAGAAGAGATGCAGAAAATGGGGGGAAATGTTCAATGTGTGTATTGCAAAAACAGAACAAAATGCCAGTGTTTGCCATCAGGTTGGCGAAGTCAAAGAGAGGGTCTCTGCAGGGCTGGCCAAGGTGGAAATACACGCCAGGCCCTGCTGATGGAAAGATAAACCAATCGGCAACTCTGGAGGTCAACACAACAACGTGCAGACAACGCGGATGCCTCCAATATGCAGGTTTAACTCAATTCCTACCAAACTCCAGCAAGAGTCTCTGTAGACACTGGTAAGATTATTCTAAAATGTAAATAGAAAGGCAAAGAAACTAAAATAGATAAAACAATTTTGGGAAAAAAAAAGAATAAAGAGGACTCAGTCTACCTGGTTGCAAGGCTTTGCTATACAACTACAAAAATCAAGCCAGTGAGGTAATGAGGAACAGACCACAGAGCCATGGAACAGAACAGAGAGCCCAGAAACAGACCCACACTGATGTGGCCAACTGACTTCTGACAAAGACGCAAAAGCCACTCAGGAGGAAAGAGGCCTGCCTGTGTGACAAATGGTGCTGGGACACCTGGACATCCAGAGGAAGAAAATGAGTCTCACACTTTACACAACTCCAAATGGGTCACAGACTGAAATGTAAAACTATAAAAACTTTAGGAAGAAATATAGACAATATTCAGAATTAGGGGCTGGGCAGAGAATTCTTAGACTTGACACCAAAAGCCTGATTCATAAGAGGAAAAAAAGATCAATAAACTGGGTCTCATCCAAATTAAAAACATCTGCTCTGCAAAGGCCTTGATAAGAGGATGAAAAGACAAGCTACAGACCGGGAGAAAATACTTGCAAATCACATATCCAACAAAGGACTAGTCTCCAGAATATATAAAGAACTCTCAAAACTCAACGGCAAAAATGCAAACAGTGCAATGAGAACATGGGAAAAAGACATGAAGGGACTTTCACCAGAGGATATGTAGATGGCAAATAAGCACATGAAAAGATGGCCAGCTTTTTGTTAGCCATCAGGGAAATGCCACCCCACACCTATCAGAATGGCTAAGATAGTGACACTGGTGAGTGACAAACAAATCAGACAGCTCGTACATTGCTGAAGGGAATGGAAAAAGGTCTAGTTACTCTGTGAAACAACGTGGCAGTTTCTAAAGAAAAATAAAAAAAAAAAAGAACAAAACATACGACAATCACTCCACCCAGGAAATGTCTTGGGTAATTCTTCCAGAGAAATGAAGACGTGGGTTCACAGACCATCCTGCACGCAGATGTGTACCGCAGCTTTCCTCATCATCACCCAAAACTGGAAACAGCCCAGTCCGCCTTCAGCGGGTGACTGGTCCCATGGAACATACATGGCAATGAAAAGGAGTGAACTGCTCATACAAGCAGCAACCCGCGGGCATCTCCAGAGCTTAAGCTGAGTGATAGGGCCGATCTCCAAAGGTTGCGTACTGTAGGATTCCATTATGCAACATTATTAAAATGCTGGAATCATAGAAATAAACAGGTGAGTGGTCGCCAGAGGTTAAGGAAGGGGTGAGGTGGGAGGGAAGTGGGAGTGCCTATAGAAGGGCAGTGGCGGACCCCTGTGCAGACAGAACTGTTTGTTCTGCCCCAGACTGCAGCACTGTCAGTGTTTTGGTTGCGACCCTGTACCACAGATGTCACCACTGGCAGCAGCAATGGACACGCTTTGGTTGATTGGTGTACTACGGATGTGTAAGACATTCCTACTGGAGGCAAGTGGGGAACGAATACACAGGATGTTTCCGCATTATTTTTTACAATTGTAGGTGAATCTACAATTATCTCAAAATTTTTAAATTAAAAAAGAAAGACTTAAAAGACCTCACAACCAAATGCAAGGTGACATTTTTAGACAATCAGAGAAATTTGACTCTGGATGGGTATCGGACAGTACTAAGGAATTACTGTGTAAGGTGTGACGTGGCACTGAGATTATGTAAAGAAAAACAGCCTTGCTGTTTGAGATGCACATTACAATATGATTTCTAAGATTAAAAAAGCCTCAGAAATAAAAATGAATACGGGGAGATCTGGAGAATGGTAGACAGGCGCAAAGAGGTTTACAAAACGTGGGTCTCCATTGTAAATGGGTGGGGAGTACCTGGGAGCTCATTAAACTCTTCCTGAGACTTTCAGTGTGTTTAAACTTTTACATAATTAAAGGCCCACATCTGATGTGTTGCTGCCCTGGCAAAGATCCTAAGGCACAAGCCGCTTCAGGGTCAAGTGGGGTCAACAAAGAGCAGCTTTACTGAGTCACGCCTTCTGTCAAACAGTAAAAACTAACATTTCTTTAAAACACACAGGCAGGGCACACACATGCATGCCCTCCACTACCGTAAGGTCTCCTCCTGAAAGGGATCAGCTTTGCCGGACGGGAAAGGAGAGGGGTCCATCAGTTTGCCCAGCTGGAGGGCGGGGCTACAGGTGACAGTGAAGGGCTGAAAACCATTGAGGACCAGTGAAGCCAGCAAGGAACTGCTGTGTCTCCACTGAATGGAAAAGCACACGGCAGGCAGTAAGACCAGAACGGGCAGAATGTTTATGAGTGGGGTACGAGCGTCAGGTATTTGCCAAGTGAAAGGGAGGGCCCAAGCCAGCTCCCGCAGGTATGACCTGGCTGGTAAGCATGAGGTGATCAAATCCATGTGGATCGAAATGAGGCGGGAGGGACACCACGTGCTAACAGGGATTCCAATTGGCGAACCAGCTTCCTCCTCGTGGCTTTCTGAGCTCTCCAGGGTTCTACACTAGTGCGCGCCGCCTTTGTAAATAGGACAGAAAAGGGGAAGAGAGAAGCACAAGAAGAGGGATCTCAAGGAAGACACAGAGTTCTGCCCAGGGACCCAAAGGACCACCACACTGAGGGACCCGCGGAGACGTGGTCCACCTTTCCGCACAGGACCCTGTCCGACCTACTCAGGGCCTGCATGGCGACATGACACGGGGTAGTTCTCACGCCCTCCAGAACCAAAGAGCAAGAGACCCACAGCTGCAAGTTCAGACATGCAATGAAACGTCACCATGAACAAGACCGCTGAAGGGAGTTCAGGGCCAGGAGCCATGAGGAGCGGATGGAAAGGCTGGGAAGGGGACAAGAACACAGAATCGAGGTGTGAAAGCTGCAATGCTCCCAGGAGACCCTCCCTCTCAGCCCCGGCTACCAGAAATGCAAGTGAGGGAGAAACAGAGGCCACCCGACACACTGCCCTGTGCAGGATGCAGCACCGCCATACAAATGTGGACTCGAGTCCTACCCCACAACTGGAATGCTGTGCAACCTTGGGGAGTGTGAGCAGCCTCTCTGTGCCTTGATTTCTTCATCTGGAAAAATGAAGGTGAGCATCCCCACCATCGGAGAATGACACAGGATGAGCGATGGTCAAACACTGGCTGTCTCGAGTCCTGTCCTCTCCCTGGTCACTCTCCTTCCACCCCAGCTCCGTGTGAAAACATGTGCTATTCCCAGAAATACACTCCCCAACCCCAGTTCCACTTCAAGCTACTGCCTCCCCCTACCTTTCACAGAAACTTCCTGAAAGGGTGGTCAGCCCTTGGATTCACCAGTTCTCAACTCGTGGACTTGCGAATTCATTCGTTCTCTCATTCAGCAAACACACTGAGTTCACACTGCGGGGACATGTGGAAGACACAAATGTGTGTGGGAAGGCGCTCTGGGGCTCAGCAAGGGGCGGCAGCGTGAGCCCACAGCTACAGAGCAAGGGGGCTCCAGTGCGGGGTGCCGAGGGGTATGACAGCGGGAGGCCAGGGTCCCCAGAGCCTGGGCGAGGGTCGGGGTGGGCAAGGTGGGTTCCATGGCAGAGGGGCAGGCAGGGACTCGGGGTCACTCAGCATGGTGTCAGCCAGGCAGGAAGGGTGGACACAGTAAGATGACAGTGTCTGTCACGCCTCGCTGAGAAGCCAGGAACGTCATCTTGAAGGCAACCTGAGCAAACGTACACGTGAGGAGGTGACCTGAACATGCACTCAGCTGGCAGAAGGGGTGACAGGAGGGCAGACAGCGCCAGGTGGGAGGGATCAGGGAGAGATGGGGGCAGCCCTCCAGGAGAACGAGGCCTAAGGAACGCAGTGATTCGCTGTGTGGAAACACATGGAGGGTGGGGGGAGAAACAGTTGACCTTTAAACTTGTTTCTCTGAGGTGCCCCACTGGGGCATGGAGGTGGAAACCTCACTGCCATTCCAGCTGTATATACTGAGCGCCTGCCTGGTCCCAGGAACAGGCCTTGGGGAAGGTGCAGTAGCAAATAAGGGGGACCCACCCCCAGACTGAGGTGCTCCTGCTCTTCCAGGAGAACGGCATTAGAAATGACAACACACACAAAGAACCGCCACCTGCTGTAACGAGAAGACAGGACACACACCTGTGAGGGCAGAGGGGCAGCCACCACCCCAGCTGAGGCTGCCCAGGGCACAGGGCGCAGAGGCTGCGCAGCAGCGCGGGAGCTGGACAGGCCCCCAGTGCGAGGGACGGAGGGACACTGGCAGGAAAACACCGAGGAAGGGGGGTCCGGGACAGATGGACAGGCGTGTGCGCTGGGGCGCAGGGTCAAGTGCAGCCCCGTGGAGGGAGCTGGTGGATGGGGCTGGAAGGGTCTGGGTGAGCAGGAGAGCCCCGACCTCTCCCAGGCAGCCTGGATGGAGCAGGAAGCAGATACCAGCCCTTCCTCCTGAAAATGCTACTTTAAGATCCCAAATGGCGCGGACATCCCCACAGTCCAGCCTGGCTCCTGCAGGCGTCTCAGAGAACAGCCCTGCTCCATCCTGTCTTCCCTTCCTCTACATGAAGGGCCAGGTGCTAAGCAAGGCCCTGGAGAGACGCATGGGGGTGATGGCTCAGCACTAAGGGCCCCTACACAGCAGGGCACCCACCACACACAGCGCTCCCAACTTCCCCCAAATATGCCCTGAACCTTCCCGAAATTCCTTTCCTTCATCAGCCACCCCAGGGTTCCAAGGTCCCTGCCACCTTCTGAGCCCTGGCCCAACATGATACCACCCCTTAACAGAGAACACTGCCCAGAACTCAGGTAGGTCCCTACCAAGAACTCTCAGACCTCCCAAGCCAGGTCATGTCAGCTCGCTCCTCCCCACCGTGCCCTCTGTGTGCGGCATCGCCAGCCTCCCAGTGCCCACTGTTCTTCTGGAGCCTGGGGGGCCTCTAGGCTCCAGATTCCCAGGTGAGAAAAACCCCGGCCCTGCTGCCAGAGCTGAATGTCTGGTCAGGGAGAAACAACGCACACAAAAGAGCAAGCTCTCTGGTGGGGACAGGGAGAGGAATGGAGCTTCGTCCTGCCACGGACAGGGGAGGAGGGAGGAATTAGGTGGGCAGAGCAGAGAGGACTGGCCTGCCCACCCGCCTCACTCTGCACACACCTTGGCCCAGACCTGGCCCCAGCCTCCCAGCTCAACCCTGCCTTCGCCACTTCCCTCTCTCCATTCCATTCCTTCCAGCACATGGTCACTCCTTGCTCAAAAAGATCGTCCACAATGGCTGAAGGACTGTGACGTCCTGCCCTTCAGCCCAGCCCTCAATGTATCCCACAGCCACCTCCTGCCCCTGCCGGGCTTACTTCACTCTACACACTCACATTCACCCATATACACATATACTCAGACACTTTCACACACTCACACACACTCACACATACACAGCCCTCAATCCCCACCTTCCTTCCCACTCTACTGAACACACTGTGCACTTTTCACCCCTTATCTTGGCACAAATTATTCCCTATGCTGGGGGGGGGCAGGGAGTGGGGGGTCTGCCTGCTGAAGGCCAATTACCTTCCAGCATTCCTGCTCTAAAAAGCCTCCAAATTCCCCCCAATTAAAACAAGTCTCGGGGGGCCGGCCCGGTGGTTCAGGTGGTTAGAGCTCCATGCTCCTGACTCCGAAGGCAGCCAGTTCGATTCCCACATGGGCCAGTGGGCTCTCAACCACAAGGTTGCCAGTTCAATTCCTCGAGTCCCGCAAGGGATGGTGGGCTCCGCCCCCTGCAACTAAAATTGAACACGGCATCTTGAGCTGAGCTGCCTCCCGAATGGCTCAGTTGGTTGGAGCGCGTCCTCTCAACCACAAGGTTGCTGGTTCAATTCCCTCAAGGGATGGTGGGCTGCGCCCCCTGCAACTAGCAACGGCAACTGGACCTGGAGCTGAGCTGCGCCCTCCACAACTAAGACTGAAAGGACAACAACTTGACTTGGAAAAAAGGCCTGGAAGTACACACTGTTCCCCAATAAAGTCCTGTTCCCCTTCCCCAATAAAAAAATCTTTAAAAAACAAAACAAAACAAAACAAAAACAAGTCTCTCCTCACACTCCCATAGCCCCAAACTTGCAAAAGGGGCTGTAATGATCACCTCCCCCTACCTTTTCAATTCCTGCAGGGGGCAGATTTCACATTAATTCTACCTTGTGCACTGCTGGGCCCATACACAACAGGTTCAGTAAATGTTTGTTCACGGAATGGATAAGATTTAGGTGAAGCCTGAGGAGGGAGAGGGTGAGAGGGGAGCAGAGAGGCCAGAGCCCAGGCATATACAGCTCACCACTCAGCAGCAAAGGGAAGACAGGCCACGAAGCCTCACTGAGCCTCAGTTTCCCCACCTGTAACGTGGGAAGACAGTAGTCCCCCTTCATCTGCGGTTTCACTTTCTGTGGTTTCAGTTACCCACAGTCAACTGTGGTCCGAAAATGTTATACGGAAAATTCCAGAAATAAGTAATTCGTAAGTTTTCAATTTTGCACTGTTCTGAGTAGCAAGATGAAGTCTTGAGCCATCCCCACGTCGTCCCGCCGGGGACATGAATCGTCCCTTTGTCCAGCATCTCCATGCGGTACACACTACCCGCCCGTTAGTCACTTAGCCGTCTCAGCTATCAGACTGACTGACCCAGTATTGTAGAAAGTCACCTCATTTTAATAATGGCCCCAAAGCACAAGAGCAGTGATGCTGGCAATTCGGATATGCCACAGAGAAGCCGTAAGGTGCTTCCTTTAAGAGAAAAGGTACATGTCTCTCACATATAGCTATACCTCACATATAGGGCTTGGTGTCATGTGCCGTTTCAGGCACCCCCTGGGGGCCCTGCAAAATATCCCCCGGGATCAGGAGGGCCTACTGTAATGTCGTGCCGCGCTGAGCATTACTGTAAGCATCAAATGAGGCTACTAGGTAAAGCACATGCTACACGCTACACGCCACACCAGGAAGCCATTACACATCTATCATTATGGTGATTCTTATTGTTACTACTGAGCCAGAGGAGCCCGCTTTATTTACAAAGAATCAAGGGGGTGGGGAGGGAAGGCAGGCAAGGCGACCCATCAATCAGGGCTGTGCTGCAGTGTCAAATCACGGTCCTTACAACCTGCCACACCAAACGGTCGCTGCCAAATGATGAACTCGTCCCCCAAACGCCGGCTATAGTTTTCTCTCCTAACTAGTTGGCGGAGCTGCACCCAACAACCAGGACAGAACAATCTGTTACCAGTTCTCGGTCTCAGTCACCAATTATTTAAAACATACAATTTCACACACAGTAGGTTAAGTACGAGTAGATACCTATAAAAAAAAACCACTTATGTGGCTGCGAATTAAAGGATATTTTCTAGTGGCTAAAAGTCAACCAAAAAAATTAAATCCATGGGCAGCCGGGTGGCTCAGTTGGTTAGAGGGCGAGCTCTGAACAACAGGGTTGCTGGTTCGATTCCCACATGGGCCAGTGAGCTGCGCCCTCCACAGCTAGATTGAAGACAACAAGCTGCCGCTGAGCTGCTGGAGGGGCGGCCGGATGGCTCAGCTGGTTAGAGCGTGAGCTCTCAACAAGGTTGCTGGTTCAATTCCCGCATGAGACGGTGGGCTGCACACCCTGCAACTAAAGATTGAAAACGGCTCCTGGAGCTGAGCTGCACCTTGCACAACTAGACTGAAGGACAACTTGGAGCTGATGGGCCCTGGAGAAACACACTGTTCCCCCATAAAATTTAAAAAATAAAAAAAATAAATAAAAACAGCCTACTGGAAGATGAAAACTAAAAAGAAATTGCCAAATTATTTGGGGGAAAAAAATGAAATCCACAAAGTCAAATGCCAACACTAAGAGCTTGGCCTGAAAGGAAATGCTGCTTCCATCGGCCTGGTGTGTGAGCAAGCGAAGTAACAGCACAGGCTCGCACCGCAGCAAGCCGCAGGCTCCCCTGACCCACTCAGCCGCCATGGTGGCGGCTGAGCCCCTCTGAGCCCCTCTGGAATCCTCTTCTCCACGGAGAAAGTGTCCAGATGGAGGTAGGGGTACCCCGCAGGCCCAGAGGCCGCTCTGATCTCTATCCAGGAAAACACCCACAGGGAGAAACGTTTGCGATTCCACTTGGGTCTATGGGGTTCTGGGACCCCCACTACAAACTGTGCCTTTTCCATGGTGGGGGGATGGAGGTTAGCCCACCCCCAGAATTTTACAGTCCCAGTTAAGCAGTCTCCATATGAGGGCCTCATCATCAACAGTTTTTGTCCCGTTTAACCTTTCCCCTTTACAAACAGTCTGAAAAGGCATTTTCTTATTGCACTGGAAACTGTAAAATTGAAAAGCACATCCTATGTGGATTAAGAAAAGCCAATTTGCAATGGATCCATGTAATGACTGACAGGAACATTTATTACTGTCACCAGTAAATCACTGGTAGAAAGAGAATCCCTTCCCACGCCCTCCTAGAGCAGGAGAAGAGTAAACGGGAGCCGCAGGGGAGGGCTGGGAGCTTGGCACCAGGACACTGGTCAGTCACCAGGGGAGTGGGTCTAGGCAGGCAACACTCTGCCATGAGCCTGTTTCTTCCCCAAGAGAGAAAACACCCTGCAGATCAACTGCCATCAAAGGCAGCCAGAGAGACAGGCTGCAGCCGGCTGCTATTCAGAGTGTGCAGTAGTCAATCAAGATGGTTATCATCTGCCTGCCTCAGGGGCTGGGGACACAGCAGGGACAGAGCTGCCCCTGCCCTCCCAGGGGCCCACTGTGTGGCACCCACAGGAGAGAATCATCCAGGCACCCCACCTCCCTGGGAGGCCTAAAAGCCGTCATTTCACCTCTTGCCTTCTTAGTTTCCTGGTTCAGAAACGAGCATAGGGCCGACGATAGTGAGGGCTCCCTGATGACAAAGTGGGTATCCAACCACACTCCCTTACTTCCCTGTGAGACCTGCGCCCCAAGTCTCTCCCAACACCGTTCTGGAGGCCCCTGGGTTACCAGAATCAGGGAAGGAGAGGAAGGTGTATGGATGGAGGGAGGTCTGACAGGCCGCCTCCTGTAGTGAGTGCATCAGTCCTGCGGGAACAGAAGAGGGAGATGCAGGAGCCTCCGCCTCCTCTCCAGCCCAGTGAAGGGCTTCCACCCGCGCGGCGGGCATTTGCCATGCTGTGTCTGTGCCCAGCTACAGAAGAGCCCATCTCAAGGGCAGGGCTCAGCAAACAGAATGCGGGCTGCTTCCCAACTGTGCCTGAACGTAGGGTGTCACCTGGCGCAGAGGGCCTGCTGCAAGGTGGTGGGTCTCGTCTCAGCTGACACAGCCGCCCACCTGGCACCCCCCCCCCCCTCCCCGCAGGCTTGTCTTGTCCTGCTGGCTACACACACCACACCAGCTTCTTTACCCTGCTTCCTCCCCTACTCGGAGGGCCCCTAGCCAAACAGCCAGCCCCCTCTGCTCTTCCAGGAAGACTCTCAGGCCAGGGCGCTCTTTGTCACCTCCTGCCCATGTCACAGCCAGGCCTGGGCATTCCCTGCACAAGCAGTCAGACAATCGAAACTTGTCACCTGACTCCTCAAGAACCTGCTAGCTGCTCGCTGCCTCCCACCTTGTGGACCCGCCCTCCCACTCAGCCATTCATTCAACAAATGAGCAGAGACCTGGGGTACAAGGACGTGAGAACAGGCACAGGCACAGTCCCTGCCTGTGTGGGCCGCACACAGGTGGCGGGGGAGGGACACCGTCAGTCAAACGATCCCAAAACAAAGTTACCCACTGGCATTTGTAAAAGCAAAGGGCATCCCCACCAGCAGGAACAGCGAGCCTGGGAGACAGTCTGTCGGGGAGGCTTCACCTGAGGAGCCGATGTGCCAGCTGAGACATAAGAATACGTACGGATGAACCCAGAGATGAAAGGGAAAGAACATTCCAGACAGAGGCAATAAGTAGTATGTGTGGAGGCCCTGAAGCAAGAAGGAATGTCACCTGAAAGAAGGGCCCAGGGGCTCGAGGCAGAGCGAACGGGGAGGGCAGATGTGGACGCTGCAGGACACAGTGTGCCGCGTGCTGGACGGGCCACAGGCCTGGCCCAGTCCACAGACAGTGGCGGCCCGGCTTCCTGGCGCCACCTCTGCCTGCTTCCAACCAGTGTATACGCAAGAGCTGGCTTCATATCAGCCAGTGCGAAATATAATCAGTAAATCAATTCTGCTATCGAGAATCACACCCAGCAGGCAGAGCCAGACAGAAATTAGGAGACGGCTGTGTGTTGGTCATCTGTGCCCTCCATTTCCCTCCAACGGCTTATGGCACTAAGAGCTGGCGCGACCATGGCAGGCAAAGCACCTATGCAGGAGCAGACTTTTGGGCCACACAGCGGGCAGGTCTCCTTTCCTCCCCCACGTCTGTCACCAGGCACTCTCTGGGCAAGCAGACACCATCCATGCCTTTTGTCACAGGCCAATTTGTAGGCCAGGCATAGACTCGAGTGCCCCATTTACCAAACCCTTCATCCTAAGTCACCCAAATGAAAAAGAGGAATGTGGACCCCAAAGGCCCAGCCCCAGCCTCGCACTTGGCCCTTTGAGCTGGAATTCTGGCTTCTATGCTTCTGCTTATTCCGTGTAGCCTCTAAGAGGCCACTCCTCCCTCCCTTTCAGTGTCCCCACAGCCAGGTCCAAACGCCCCCTTCTCCCTCACGCAGCAAGTCATCACCCCTCCCCCCAGCTCCGGCCACCCCTGGCCTGAGTCCCTTCTGGGACCGGGGCCCAGTCGACCCTCTTTGTGGGTACGGCCCGCTCATTCTGCATCAGCCGGGAAGCATGGGGCACCTGCTCCCGCAGGGAGACCTGCTGATCCCGCGTAAAGACGATGAGGGAGTCTTTCCATGTCTCCCACCTCCACCTTCCAATGAGATTAAAACAATAAAATAAAAATGTAAACAAGTGATCTGCTCTCCACCAGACTCCGCAGTATCTGGTGATTAGGTAGCACAACCAGTGTTTACAACAAATGAGCTCTCACACCCTTGTAATGCTTGGTAGCAAAGAAAAAAATCCAAAAACATTTCCAAAACAGGCAACTACAGAGCAATGTAGAGCCCAGACCTGGGTCAGAAGAGCCATGTTTGGCTCAGCGCTTGCTGGACACAACCTTTCTCAAGCGCCGTAACACCTCTTGGCCTTAGTTTACCTTTTATAAAGCGAGGATGAGACCAGCGGGGGGGGGGGGGGAACTGAGCAATCAAAAACGCATTTTCTGCTCAGTCCACGGCACTGCGTGGTGAGGCCTTCCTGGACCTCACGTATGGGATCGTAACCTCCTCGCATCACAGTTCTCACAGCACAATTGCATCGCCATGGGCCAGACCTTCTAAGTGCCTGCTCATTTCCTTAAATCTGTGCCCCCTCCTTAGAAACTCAGTTTCACAGGGCAGGGCTGTCCTCAGGTTCACTGCCACCTCCCCCTGCTCAGAAGCGCCCAACAAAGAGAACATACCCAGTAAATATTTGCTGAACAACCGGAGCGATACACAAATGAGCACAATGACAGCCCACCCAGCACCCCGCTCCACTGCCGAAAGGCAGTTATATACAGTTGTTCCCAATCTGCAGATGGAGAAACTGAGGTGCAGAAAATACCACATAGCTGAGGGCACTGAAAGAATATCTGGGGATCCTAGCACTGAAATACAGGAATCCTGACATACAAGCACTCTCAAATGGTCATGGGGCCCAGAGTCTTCTCCGAGGAAGACTACGCAGCAGCTTTCTGGGCAGACATTGGCTGCTCAGGTCAGGTCAAGGTGGGGAGAACTTGAGAGCACCCCAAGGAGTAGGGCTGATGAGGTGCCTCTCACTGGGGCGGTGGCAGTGTGTCCGTCTGTCGGCACAACAATGTGGCACAGCCTGAGGCATCGGAGAGTGGACATTCAGTTCTCGGGTGCCATTTGATTGAAGACAGTCACTCCACTTCCCAGGTCAGCGGATTGGGGTTAAGAAGCAAGAGTAGGAAAGTTGCTTTAAAGTTCGATATTGGGGTAGAGGGGGCAAACCTTACATGTTCTTGCTTGACCAGGAGCTACTCAGGCACAAAAACCGGGCTGATGCATCTGGTCCATCAGACAGAAGGACAGCCAAGGACTCCTGCATCTTATGGGTGGGGCCCACCTCGACTCGAAAAGCCAGCTCTCTGCCCACCACTTTAGACCGCACCACCATCAGCGTTCCAATAAGGTAGAGAGACGAGCAATTATTGTAGAGGAAAAAAAACCCAAGGGACGAAAGGACAAACAAGTGTCCCAAAGGCTCGGCATTCATTCCAGACACACTGGCCGGGTGTCATCTGGGCGGGGTGCCCAGCAGGCTGCCTGGAAGAGGGGAAAGAGCAGGGCTCTGCAGGCAGGCGGATGTGGGTCAACTCCAGCTCTGCACCCACCAGCTATAGGGCTTTAGCAAGTTACTGCAATTCCTCTGCGCCGGTGTCCCGTGTGCAAAACGGAAATAAAAACCTGCGAGAACCGCAGCACATATTAAGGAGATGCACATGTAGTGCCTGGGTGTGGGGAGCACATGCCAAGGTGGGGAGGCCCCCAGTGGCCTGGGGTGGGGGCAGAGGGAACTCCTTGAGCACAGGGCAGACTCTCCACACCAATGAGCCCACTGCTGTCCTGCAGTTCCCGCGTGCTTCCTAGGTCCAGGGACCACACAAGGAACCCATGGGAGGGATGGGAGAGAGGAGCTCCTGCTCAGGTAGGGCTGCGGGAAGAAGACACCACCAAAGAGGCCTCTGGGAGCCGCCTTAGGGCAGGCAAGGTGCAGCAGGTCCCGGCCTGACGTTCCAGCAAGAGCCAAGGTGGGGTGGAGGGGAGCAGTGGGAAGAGCGAGGGGGTGGGTGGAGATGGCGGGAGAGTGGGAGTGAGCCCCCAAGGTCAAACAGAGCACGAGCAGGGGTGTGGGAATGCGGGGCCAGGAGCAGTCAAGCTGGACATACTGGGGGGAGGGGAGTGGGAGCAGCTAGAAGTTTCTGGAGCAGGCAGGTGGGTGAGGATGTGGTTGAGATGAATCCCACAGTGGTGTGGGATGAACTTGGAGGGAGAGGTTCAGCACCAGAGGACAGCGCCCGCCCGTGAACGTTGTGGGTGTGGTAAGGAGGTGACTGGTTCCAGAGTCCGGAAGGCTGGCAGGGGCAAAGGAGAAACAGGAGACTGGACTCCAGGGCACTGGGGAGGGAGGCAGGCTTAGAGTGTGGTGCACAGACTTGCCAGAGACAGAGCACATCGAGAGAAAGGATACAGGCAGGAGAGGCTAAAGTGTGGGGCAGAAGACAGAACGTGAAGGCCCACAGGTAGGCTACAGTGACAAGTGTTTCTGGGCTCAGGGAGGACCAGCCCCAACGACGGCCACTCGTGTTAAGGATAGCAAAGTGACCAGTACCCTGTGAGAGCGCGTGGTACTAAAGGGTAATGGGCACACGTTTCTGGGGTGCGCAAAGCAAAGGGAAGCTGTGCCGGGGGAAACATAAATCAACGAGACGCTGATGGAGGGTAAAAAAACAAAACAACAAAGTAAAAATACTCCTACAGCAGGAACTACACAGATGTCATAGGTAGCGGAGAGCAGGGAGCAGACCAGGAAAGCTGCTGATGGGAAAAGCACCGGCAGACCTGGGGGCAGAGGGTAAACACCCCACTCCGGCCCCTCTGCAAAGCCACTAGCTAACCCCGTTACTCACCGTCAGCCGGTCACTCACACACCTCAATCCAACCAGAGCACAGACTCCTGCTCCAGGGGGCTCCCCACTGCCCCAACCAGAAAGTATCCTGGAATCATATCCACGCTTCCCCTGGAATTATCTGTGAACCATATGATCCCCTCAGCCAGGCTGGAAGCACCTGGAAGAACTGTGCCTCACACCTGAGTCGACAGAAACACCTGGTATAGAGCTTCAGTTAAGAACAGGTATAGAGAAGTGTTGACATAATGACACGAAGGAAGAAAACCTGGCCACGCCTTTGTTCAACAAACATAAAGGAAAAGGAACAGACGTCAGCGACCTGAACTTGTCACAGGATCCAGGCTGTCAGTCTCTTAAAATTCTTCATTCAATTTTGCTCCTACCCCAGCCCCCAAACCACATGTAGAGAAGAAAAAAACACCTGAGAATGGTGCCGGGTGGGGCGAGTCGCTGGTCCCTGCTTCATGGGTTTACCTGACACTTCCTGGGTGCTGGGCAGCGAGTCAAGAGGCCTGTGCCTGCTCTCACTGGGCGCCCAGTATACTGGGAGAGAGACAGCAAACAGACCGACAGCCATCTGTGGACTATGCCTGATGCTGAGGGGTGACGTGAGGAGACACACTGCTGGGGGGAGAGTCGACTCATGACAGGGGACCAGCAAAGGCCTCTGGGAAGAATGACATTTGAGCTGCCACCTAAAGGACAGAAAGGAGCCAGACATTGGAAGATCAAGGGAGAAGCAGGGAAGAGCACTTCCGGCAGAAGGAACAGCCTCTGGGGATACTCTGAGGACAGAGAGCCTGGACTACAGGGGGAACAGAAAAGTAGCAAGTATGACTGCACTTTGGGTGCCAGAAAGAGCAGGAACAGAAGCTGGCAGATGCTGGAGCCAGACCAGCAGGGCTTCCTGGGGAGGAATTGGAATCGAAAAGGTTCTAAGCAGGTGAATCACATGACCTGATTCAGGTTTTCATACTCAACCTCACAGCCTTCCTCTAAAGCAGCGGTATCCAAACTGCGGCCCGCATCCATTTTTAATTGGCCCGCAGCAAATTCCAAAAATATATTTAGTTTACTTAAATAAACCAGGTGAGGCAATACGTACTTTACCTCGAGTGAGTGGCCCAGCTGTTTGTGTATTTTACCGCATACGGCCCTTGGTGAAAAACGTTGAAAAAAGTTTGGACACCCCTGCTCTAAAGCCAATCCTTCCTCAGTAAAATAAGAATCCCCTCCAATCCTTCATTAGTAAAATAAGAATCCCCCCTCTTTGTTGTGTGGATAAATGCCAACATGTTAGAAAGCACTTGAACTTTAAAGCATTCAATAAACATTAGCTATTGTCATCCAAGTTCAAATTAAGGCTAATGTCAAAATTTGACAGAAAGTTGAAAAAGATTCACCCCAGAACCCAGAAACACTTTCACATTAAATGAGCCTAAGAGTTTCACACCCTACACCCTAAACTTAAGCAATTGGCTATTAATAATACCACCCAACATCTGTAGGACACTTAGTATACAGAGAACTTTCACATTAGAAGAACTTGTTAATTAGTAACCACTTGCCTTTAATGCTTTTAACGTACTGTTACAAATTGGCTAGTTCTTGCAAGATTTAGCAGGTAGGCACTTCTCTCTCCTTGGATCAGCTGAGCAGTCATGTCAACCTGCCTATAAGCTCTCCTAGGGTTTGGAATTCTTATTCCTGTTGTCTCTATTCCCACATGTCCAAATCTGCCAGAGAATTAAATGATGATTATATTTTAGTATCACTGAGTGCTTCTGAAGTGCTAGACACTGTTCTAAGGGCTTTACATGCTTATTTCTACATTAGCTCAATACTTTTTCATATTCCCATTTTCCAAATGAGGCGTGGAGAGGCTAAGAGCTTCATCCAAGGACACTCAGAGGAATAAGTGCTGGAGCCAAGAACTGAACACAAAATAATCTGACCCTGTGTCCTCACTCTGAATCCTGATGCTGAGCTAGGTAATTCTGGCATAGTGCTAATACAGTATTACAGCAAATACGACACAGGTATTTAATAAATAAAGGCAGCTGTTATTAGCGGGACACAGGTAGTTTTCTAGTTCCCACAAAAGTGTCACCTCCAGGAGAGCAGCGACCTTGTCTGTCTGGGTGACTGCTGCGCTCCCAGCACCTGGGCCAACACACATCTGAAGGATGGATAAATGAATGAAGGTCCCTCCCAGAAAGCAGGGCTGCTTGCGCATGGCTCTTTTTTTTGCACGTCTGTGTCGCGCCAGTTATTGCCCCCTTAGAAAGAACATTAGGCGGATTTGAGAACACAGAAAGGTGCCGGGAGACCTGTGATCCCCCCTTTTACCGCTCAAGGGTGGCAGGAGCAGCTCCCAAGGGAGGGAGCGAAGAGTCCGGGATCCCGCTGCTGACGGGTCCTGGCTCCAGCGGGGTTCTGCCCTCCACCCCGACGGGGACACTGTCCACCCCGGCGCTGGGATCCGGCAGGAGACAAAGACTCGCGGGGCTGCAGCACCGGCACATATGCTCGCTCCCCATCGCCCACCTCCCCGGGAGGAAGCCCGAAATCACCGTGCCTCGCCCGGCCTGGGATCTGCGGTGGAGGGCGGCCGGGCCCGTGGCCGAGCAGATAGGAGCCGCGGCCCCGCTTGGTGGCCCCCCGCCGAGGGTCGCTCGGGCACGAGAGGCCGCGGGCCGGGGCGGCCTGTCACCTTCAGGACCGCCCGCCCACTCGCGCGCCCTCCGCCGGGGCCCCTCAGCGCGAGCCACCACGGCTCGGCCGGGCCTCCCCGCGCCTCCGCCTTCCAGCGGCGCCCACCTCGCGCCCCGGCGCCGCGCCCCCGCCCGTCCACCCGGCCCGTACCTGCTGAGAAAGCGGGAGGAGCGGTGCCGCCATCTTCCCGCGGACTCGGGCTCCGAGTGCCGGGGTAGGGGGCGGGGCCGCGCGTGCGTGTAGATGCGAGGGGCGGTGCGCGCGCAGCTGGATCTAGGAGGGGGCGGGGCCAAAGCAAGGCCGCGCACGCGCAGCCAAGCCTAGCCCAGGCCGAGAAGGGGTGGGGCGGGGGAAGCTCGGGGAGGGTATCCGCGTGTCCGCTGAACTTCGCAGACCCTGTCCCGCTGTCCGACTTTGTCACAGGTCCTTGCCGATGCCGGGCCATCTTCTGGGAATGCCGTTCCCCTCCCCGTGCGCCTGGGAAATGCGGTATGAGGAGGCCGTTGCCTACCCTGCAGAGGGAGGGTCGGGATCCTCTCCCTGCCCCACACCACAGCGTCCTGTTCCTAGGATAGCTCTGTGTGTCTGTGTTCGAATTTGTGTCGTCCCCTTAGGGCTTCGGCTAAACTCGGTTACGAGACAACCTCTTCTGTGTTGCAGGACCACGCACAACGCCTAGGGTCATTTCCCAGCCGCCACTTTATAGCTGTGTGACAGTATCTCTGCACCCCCCCCCCCTCCTCTTCTGCAGAGGGAATGGTGCTATGTGTTTACTGCTGTTCCGTCTCTATGCCTCACACTGTGCCCTGCACAGAACAGGCACCTGATATTTGCTGGAGCACCATTCCTGGAGGGGCATTTATTTATTCAGACATTGATAAGAGAGAAATTCTGAGATGTTCTAAATTAAATTACCGGGGCTGGAGTGAGAGACAGAACTGGGGGCTAGCTAACAAGACTGCTCACACTCCTGAGTGTACGTTGGAATTTTGCATTAACTTCCAAGTGGCTATTTCTGCAATTATCGAAAAGAATAGCCAAATGCTATTGAACCCCAGCATCTCCGCTTCTTGTTTACACATGAACTTTCCAGACTTGCCCACCACCTACAGACTCTGCACCTATCCCAGAACTCACCATGCTTCACCTTCTCCTTTATCTATAGCCAACGTAAAATTCTTTCAAAACAACGTACATCTCTGCCCCCACGACTTGATGTGAAAGAAACGCTCGCCAACTCTAAGACAGCAGACATGTTGCCTTTTCCACCTGGCACTCACGCTGGGGGTTTAGATTTCATGCACCAGGAACTGCCCTTTTTTTTTCTTGCTAGCAATGGCCCAATAAACCTTTTCTTTTAAAAAGACTTCCAGCTGTGGGAGTTAAAAAGTTTTGTGAACAACACATGTTGCTGTCCTTTGGCTATGGACACCCACTCATCTGTGGCAAGTCACCACTAACAGGGTGAGGAAGGAAGGACCAGCCAGGCAGCTGATGGTAGTGGCCCAAGGTTTCTTCAGGGCAGGTCGACCTCCCCTTACCTGGTCCCCTATGATGATGGCTGCTAGAAGGCCATGCAATCTCAGGGGTGGGGCACAGCTTCCTGTCTACCTGCTCTTTCTGGAGTCTCAAGAACTGCTGCTCCAGTGTCTTCAGTGACTGGGTGCCTCATGCCATTCAGATGAGCACAGAGTGCTTTGTGACTCATTCAACAACCATTCACCCACCAAATGCTCCTTGAGCACCTCAGCACAGGTGCTCCAACGTTGGACCAAGCAGACACATGCTGTACCCCTGCTGACAGCCTAGAGCAGGGATAGGGAGTAGGGGGTGAGGGGGGGTCTTGCCCTGGAACCACCCACATCACTTGTCAAACACAGACTGGATTTCTGATTCTGATTTATAGAGCTGGGTAGGGGCCTGAGATGTTTGCATTTCTACCAAATCTCCAGGAGATGCTATAGAGGCTGCTCCCAGGCCCCCATTGTGAGAACCACTGATCTATGGTCTAGAGCAGGGGTGTTCAAACTGCGGCCCGCGGGCCAACTGCGGCCCATAATCCATTGTTAATTGGCCCACAGCAAATTCCAAAAATATATTTAGTTTACTTAAATAAACCAGGTGAGGCAATACGTACTTCACCTAGAGTGAGTGGCCCGGCTGTTTGTGTACTTTACCACATATGGCCCTTGGTGAAAAAATGTTGAAAAAAGTTTGGACACCCCTGGTCTAGAGGAAGAAAAAAGACAACAATTAATCAATCACATGAGGAAAGAGACCATTATAAAGAGTGACAGGTTCTACAGAGTACTCCAAGGGTGTGACACTTGAAGGTGGAGCATGCATGCAGTGACGGTGGGGGCTGGGGGCCATGGCAGACAGAGGCAGCTGAAGACCTAAGAAGCATGGTGAGATTGGGCTCTGAAGCTCAGAAAGCAAGACAGTGTCAAATGAGGCCAAGAACACACATGGTCTTATGGGACACCCCTGTGTGAACGAGCAATCAATGAAGACCATGTGTGATCCAGCCTTGTCTTTAAATTGTGTTGCTCTCTGTGCTCCAAGTTCTCAGTCTCACCGTGCTCCTTCATACCTCAGCTGCCTGTGCGAAGAGCAACAGGAAGCTTCCAGAGGTTCTGAGCATGATCAGATCTATGTTCTAGAACAGTGACTCTGGATGCAGCTGGCAAAGTGGACTGAGACAGGATGGATGGAAGCCAGTGGGCCATCTGGAAAGATGTAGCCGTGGTCCAGATGGGGTAATGGAGGTTTTCAGCTGTCTTGAGCACGTGATCAGTTCGTGTTGCATAAGGAAAAGAGAAGTTATTCTAGATATTTCCAACAGAGACAGTTGATACAGATGATTGAGTATAAAAGTATTGGGAAAACAGAAGGGTTATGTGAGGTTACCTAAGATTAGTAACTATAAGAAGCTGCTAACCCCTTTAGGGCTGGAAAAAGATGTTACCTGAAACCAATAATCACTGGGCCCTCACCAGCTACCGCTGTTTCCGCCATTGTTGTTAAAGTCACTGCTATTGTCACTGCTGAACGTGTTGGCAGAAGCCTGAAAAAAACGGCTTCTCTCCACCTGCCTTACAACTTCCTCTGACAGAACATGATGGGCAAGAGTGTCTGGGAAATGCGTGTGGGCTTCCAGCCTGGGTGTCAGAGGCTGTCGGGGCGATACCAACAGACCCTCCAGTATCTTCCTGACTTGGCGGTGTGAGTGCCCCCTGGCTCGCCTGAGTGGCCTGGGGTTCCCCTACTGTGGCTGCCACATTTGCCAGCAATCAACTGACCTGGGGCCTCTCTCATCAGAGTCCGGGGCTGCGCTGCCCAACATGGCAGCCATTCTCCACACGGGGCTACATAAGTTTAAATTAATTACAATGCAATAAGGTTACCTCCATAGAATGTACACCGGGAGTGAACCCAGGGCAAACTATGGACTCTGGGTGATGACGATGTGGCAGTGTAGGTACATCTATTGTGATAAGTGTACCACTGTGGTGGGGGATGTCATTGGTAGGGGAGGTTGTGCGGGTGTGGGGACAGGGGTACATGGGAACTCTCTCTCCTTTTCGCTCAGTTTTGCTGTGAACTGCAAATTTCCCTAAAAAGCATTTATTAATTTTTTAAAAATTCATTCCTCAGTCCCACCAGCCACAGCTCAACGCCTCACATGCAGCCAGTGGCTACTGTTTTGGCCAGCACAGGTGGGGACGGTTTCTGTCTTCACAGAAAGTTCTCCAGGATGAGCTGCTGCAGAAGATGAGCTCTGAGGGTCTGAGCTAATCTGACACATCTTCGTATAATTGTTTCTGGCATTTTCTCCATAGGCCTGGTTCTCATACTTCCCTCACTAACTTCTCATCCTATTTAGTGATGAAAGAGGTGGGTAGTGTTTGAATCCCACCCCTGCACAGCGAGAGAGTGAGTCTTTAGTTTCTGAGACTGATAATCAACTCCTGATAACCCATGAAGACCAATGCAGCCATCAGCTGAAAAAGTCCACATTTGAAGGTCTGCCAACTTCCGCTACAGCGAGACCAAAACTTGACAGATTTTCACTTCCTGACCTGACTTTTCATACTGATCATCTAGCAATATGCATATATAATTTCCAATTTATTCAGCTTATTTGTAAGTTCACTAAATTTCAAATTTCTGGTGTACTGAATTTGATTATTTCCAACACAAGTTTCTGCATGAAAACAGGTCTCTCAAAACAGAAGATTGCTATGTGTGACTTTAGAAAAAAAAAAAGAAAATTATTTGATTTGAAAGAAAAACATTAAACTGAGAAGTAATATTTTCACTTGAGAAAATAAATTTCATTCCTCTGTTTTACAGAGAACTAATAGCCACTGAAGTGGGTCACAGGGGTAGGGGCAGGGAGCATTAGCTTCTTTATAGCACTTCAAATGTCTGTGCACGAAATCTGGGTTCTCCAAAATAACCAGTGTACCAGCGGAGCACGCAAAACCTTTCCACACGAAGGATATTGCATCAAGATTTCATGTTGGGAAAGCCTCATATGTTACTGGTAATTTACAAACTGAAGAAATGAGGCATCATTTCCCCTTTTTCAAAGTAAACTTACCAACTTTTATTTATAAAACATTTTGGGGGTTAAGAAAAGAGCATCAGGATTTTTGGCCGGACTCGCACCGGCCTCTGGCTTCCAGCCTTCAGCTTTGTCCAGAGGAAACGTCTTGTGCTCAGGGGCGGGGACTGGGGGAAACCACCAAGAAGCATTGGAACATTTCTCAAGGAAAATTGAACAAACGACCACATACATAGATGTCTGAGCTTTTATATGCAGGTGAAAGTAAAGCAAGGTTTTACCAGTCATCTTTAGCTGGGGTGGTGATGACTAAAGTTCATTCCTCCTATGAAATCTCTTGAAGACGTTTTCTTTCCCATCCAACTTGTCCATCAGCAGCATTTCCTCCTCATCTTCCTCACGGGCCCTCTTCAGTTCCTCCTTGGCCTGGATGTCGTCCATCTCCCTTTCTGGGCCCTGCAGAAAGAAGCAAACATCCAGCCAAGGATTACGTGACCAAGTGTGCCTGCAAGCTGTGCCTGCCTCTGGAAGCCTCCACTCCAGCTAGAGGCGGCTAAAGAGCCCCCAAGCCTATCAAGGTCCTAATCCCTGGACCTTGTCAATGTGACCTTATTGAGGAAAAGGTCTTTGCAAATGAGATTAAATTGTGCTGAGATGGGGAGATTATGCTGGACTATCAGGTGGAACCTAAATTCTGTCATAAGTGTCCTCGTAAGAGAGAGGCAAAGAGACTTCACACACACACACACACACACACACACACACACATGAGAAGGCCATGTGAAGATGGAGGCAGAGATTAGAATGATGTAGCCACAACCCAAGGAACACCTGAAGCCACCAGAAGCTGGAGGAAGCAAAAGAAGGATCTTCTCCTGGAGCCTTTAGAGGGAGCGTAACCCTACTGATGTCTTGATTTCAGCCCACTCTCACTCTCCAGAACTGTGAGAGTATACATTTGTGTTGCTTTCAGCCAGCCAGTTTGTGGTGATTTGTTATGACCGCCCTAGGAAATGAATATACCCCCTTCTTTCTGTTCCCAGAGCGTGTGGGTCCCTGTCGTTCTACCAGCCGACCAGTGAATGGGCAATGAAAGGAGGCCTCAGAGCCTAAATGAGAAAAGCCAGGGAACATAAAACAGGACAACATATTGAAAGCTGTTTGGCTGTGAGGGCTCCTGTGACCCAGCCTGTCTACTCCTGGGCTTGTGTCCACTGAAAGACATGTACAGGAATGATTATAACAACTTTATGCCTCAGGCCGCAGCTGGAAGCCACCACCTAAAGCTGCATTGACAGAGAATGGGTACACACTTCTTGAAATATTCTCACAGGAAGAATGAGCTACGGCTGCATCTGATAATCTGAATGCATCTCCCAACAATGCTGGAACAAGTAAGTGTTGGATGGCTCCATTTATGTGAATTTCAAAAGGAGGTCAAATTGATCTATGGTGATGAAATAGTGGTGTCTTTGGGGGCAGGTGCGGGATGGGAGGGGGTGTGAAGAGGCACCTGGGGCCCTGGTAGCTTTCTGGATCTTCATCTGGGTGGGATATTCATTAGTGAAAATTCATCAAGCCCTTTCCTATATGTTAGACTCAAGGACAGAAGCAAATGAATAACGAAAGCAAAGTTCATTGCAACCATCATACCTTGGTCTCACCCCAGGTGGCCTTGGCAAAATTCTCAGCATACTCTTCATCATCTGTGATCAGAAAGTTATCGAAGATGGTTCCAGATCTCACCTGTGCATGAAAATAAAGCCTTCCTTACTGATGTGAGAAATGTAACAACTTTCCACCAAGAAACAGCTGCATTTTGCTCAGTACTGTGACAGTGATTAGCTCTCAAGGGTAGCACATGCTTAAAACCCATTTCTAGAATGTTCATTCCCTCCAGGGCACTGCTTCTCAAAACGTGATTCCTATTGGGATCACCAAGAACATTTCAGAAACTCCTGATGCCTGGTCCCAGCCTTAGGGATACTGATTTAATTGGTCTGGGTGCTACCTGGGCATTGAGACTCTGCACAGCACCCTGGCACCTCAGGCGCTCAGCAGTGTCCGAGAACCATAGCTCGAGAGCCTTACTGTGCACCATGTGGGCTGTGGACAGGCCGCGGCAGAACCACCTGGGAGCTTGGTGGAAACACAGAATCTCAGGCTCCACCCCGGACCCACTGCATCAAAATCTGCAATGTTGTCCTAAAGCTGATGGATCCATAGGTCAGCTCTGAGCAGAGGCGTGACCAATTCCCAAGAGGCCGGGAGGCGAACAGGAAGTGCCCAGAGGGTGGGAAGGGCATCTGTTTTGGCCACGGCTGTATGTCTTGGGTCCAGGTATGGGTGCCAGGCACACAGCCGGAGCTCAAGGAATAAACAGCTATGTGAATTACGGAGGTTAAGCTAAAGTTCAGTTATGAAATTCAAGCAAATTAAAAACCCAGTGACCTGCCAAAGCTCCAGCCCGATGGCACCAATGTTCTCAAATTCAGAGAGGTCATATTCTGTCAAATAGTTGGTGTTTTTCATCTTCTGATGGAGCCAAACGTCCTTCTCTATACCCTCTGGTTTCAGGCCATCCTGCAATAACAAACCATATGTGCTGTTCCCGAGTGAGGCGGGCAGGGGAGGGGGCAGCCCGAGGGTGTCCCAGGGGGAAGACAGCATGCACCTGGTATGGAGGCTTCTGCAGCATCACAGCCGGCCAGTCCCCATCCAGCTCGCTGTTCCAGTCACTCGGCTTGCTGGCACCAGCATCCAGAAAATGCTTCTCCCAGTCCTTTACATACATGTAAGGAAAACAAGAGATTCTCAGGTTTGAGAAAGGAAGTTCTTAGCTACGAGGGGGAAGGGACAGGCCCGTGACCCTGGTCGCTGTTTCTCCGTCTCTTTCTCAATTTGCTTGTTGAAGGGCCAAGTGCTCAGGGTCGCCCATCACACTGGGGGCCTCAGGGCCACACATTGCCGGGTTCTCTCCTTAACCCGCCATGTGACTGCAGCACTTTCCCCAGGCTGTTGAGAGGAACAGCAGTGTGGAAAACTTGAAATAATGGCTGAAGGTAAAATGATGGGAAAAAAGTGATGGTGGGAGACAGGGCCACACATTCACTGATGGTTAGGTAAAGTCTATCCTACGTCACAGTCACACATGGACTGTTCAAGAAAGAGGCTGCAACATCCGAAGATTTATACTTGCGGACTGCTGGGTAACATGAGAAAAGCAATTATCATTTAGTTCATATATATGTATATGTGCATATATATATTCGTACACATATACACATATAACACAACACAAAATGTGATCAAACAATACGGCGAATGTTCAAATAAAAAGTTTATTACAGTAAAAGACACATTGCCATTAATCCCACTCAATATACTCCCCCTTGCTTCGAACACACTTATCCCACCGTTCTTGCCACTTTCTGAAGCAGTTCTGGAAGTCCTCTTTCGTGTCTTTAGTTGCTCTGTCATGGCTGCCTCGATGTCTTGAATCATTTTTACGTTGGGAAGAGCCAGAAGTTGCACGGTGCCAGATCCAGTGAATACAGTGGATGAGGACACACTGTAATGTTTTTATTTGACAGAATGTGCCGTACACTGGAAGCGACGTGTGACAGAGAGCGTTGTCCTGATGGAGGATGATTTAGGGCACACTTTAAAACACACCTTCTCTCAACCGTAGCTCACACCCAACTGACTGCACCGAACAAGCTGAAACTTGTCACACACTGTTACTAAGGTTAGACGCGTCACTTCCCATATTGAAGATCTCTGCCTTTCCGTTGGATGGCACTGGGCAGCAGCATTAACCGTATTTTTTTTTTTCACAATGGAAAGGTTCTGTGTCACACATCGCTTCTGGTACGGCAATTTCTGTCAAATAAAAACATTACGTTGTGTCCTCATCCACCTCATTCACCGGATCTGGCACCGTGAGACTTCTGGCTCTTCCCCAAAGTCAAACTGATCATGAAAGGTAAATGTTTTGAATCCATTCAGGACATCGAGGCGGCCACGACAGAGCAACTAAAGACACTCATGAAAGAGGACGTCCAGAACTGCTTCAGAAAGTGGCAAGAACGATGGGATAAGTGTGTTCGAAGCGAGGGGGAGTATATTGAGTGGGATTAATGGCAATGTGTCTTTTACTGTAATATGTTTTTTAAATTTAAACATTCAATGTATATTTTGATTATACCTCATTCACATGTATGTGTATATACACATTTATATACATACATATATACACATATATACATATATACACACATATACACACACCTATATATATTAAAAAGTACATAGATATACACATTTATACACACACAGATATACATACATATATACACATGTCAATATATGTATATATGTATTAGGTTGGTGCAAAAGTAATTGCAATTTAAAAGGTTAGAAATAATTGCAAAAACCACAATTACTTTTGCACCAACCTAATGTATGGCTTAGTAGGTACTGAATAAATAGTTGATGAATAAATGAATGGATGAGAAAAGTTGTTACCGATTAATATTCAGATAAACACATATAAAAGCATAAAAGTCATGCACAATGGTATTTTCTCTTCTAGCACTGAGAAATTATAAACATTTTTCACTCAGGGGGCTGCTCTTCCATGATACTCTGTAACTTCTCCACAATGAATACATGGGAGTTACTGGCCTCTCCTACAGCTTTTTACCCAAACCCCAACTGGCTAACCATGAGCCCCTGCTGTGTTGGGATCCAGACAATGGTTACAATTCAATCCCAGCAGCCGGGCTCCTTAGAATTGTGGGTTATCAGATCTTAACCCCACAAGGAACTAATTTGTTTAGGAGCTCACACGGATGGACGTGAACACAGGGACAAAACACAGCCAGTTTGGAAAAGAGCTTCTGAAAGGACGATTTGGTCCCCACCTGCTCTGCCGGCCACTTCTTCACAGCCCAGAGGAGGCTAGGATTCCAGTCCCAAGACCTGCGTCTCCTACTGTGCAGCCTGGGGGCTGCAGGGTCAGTTTCTTTGCCATTCTGTGTCTTGTTGAAAGTAAATGCTCTTTCTGGGTGAAAACTCCCTTCTTGGTTTGCTTTAAAGGTAAAAAAAGGAGGGGGAAACTTTGCCTTTTTTTTTTTCCTTCCTTGAGAAATGATGGAAAAACCTTATATGATTGGGGTTTTACCCTAATCTGAAAGCATTCTAATGGATTGGACACCATGGATTCCAAATTCATGGAACTTAACTTTCGATTAAGAAAAAAAAGGGTTGCCAAAAAAAATTTAGTAGTGTAAACAAGATGTCATTTTGATTTAGTAATTCCACTCGGTCTATGATGAAGTATTTGATTATTACTAGATGAAATATTTGATTATTAGATAGCAATGCCTCTAATAAGTTACAAATTGTCAGAAATTAATTGTAAGCATCAGCCCAGTACTCTTAGTGATGGCAGACGACTGTTTTCAGATAAACGGCTCATAGTTTGGTACAGTGTTTGATGTTCAAAACAAAATGTCCCAACAATAAACAAACATAAACTGGAAAAATAAAAGGTAGCTGTAGTGGGTAGTTCTCAGAAAGATTTGTCCACATCCTAAATCTGGGAACCTGGGAGTGTGAGCTTATTTGGAAAAACCGGGGGTCTTTGCGGATGTAATTAAGGTAAAGATCTCGAGGCAGATCATTCTGGATTATTCAGGTGGCCCTAAATCCAATGACAAATGTCTTTAAGAGACAGAAGAGACACAAGAGGAGGAGAAGGCCATGTGGCGATGGAGGCAGAGATTGCAGTGATGTGTCTACCAGCCAAGGAACACCTAGAGGCAATGGATGGGGAAAAAGCAAGGAAGGACCCTCCCCTCCAGGCTTCAGAGACAGTGAGACTCTGCTGACATTGATTTCTAACTTCTGGCTTCAAGAAATATAAGAGAATACGTTTCTGTCCTTTAAACCACCCACAGTAGCCCTAGGAAACTACCATAGCGTTATGTCAACTGATTCTTGGTCGTCAGGAACAAGGGTGAGGCAAAAACAACCACTTCATGTTCAAATGCAAAACAGCAAAAAAGTCACTTTTAGGGCCGCCCGGTTGGAGCTCTGTTCTCCTAACTCCGAAGGCTGCCGGTTCGATTCCCACATGGGCCAGTGGGCTCTCAACCACAAGGTTGCCAGTTCGATTCCTCGAGTCCCGCAAGGGATGGTGGGCTGTGCCCCCTGCAACTAGCAACGGCAACTGGACCTGGAGCTGAGCTGTGCCCTCCACAACTAAGACTGAAAGGACAACAACTTGACTTGGAAAAAAGTCATGGAAGTTCACACTGTTCCCCAATAAAGTCCTGTTCCCCTTCCCCAATTAAAAAAAAAATCTTTAAAAAAAAAAGTCACTTTTAAGAAGATTGCTGCTGCATTTAACATTGGTTGAAAAGAACAACTCTTACTTGCTTTGATCACAAATATTATAAAACTCACAGTACCTTGAAGCGTGCAGCTCTGAGACTGGTTTCAGCGCATAGACTGGGGAGGGCATTTTGATCATTATACTGCTGTCATCATGATTCCCCGCCACACGGCAATCATACAGGACCTGGTACTTCCACACTTCACTTGTGCACTTTCTGGAGTTGTTCGGGAAAAATCCTCACCTGGGGTTTGTCTTCTCTCTTCTGTTCCCGGTCCTCAGACTCTGCCGAAGGCTTCTCCATCTTCTTCAGGGATGTTAAGTTCCAGTCATACTCAATGCTGCCGGATTCAATTGCTTGGCCGTCAATTTTCACTTCGTAAGTGAGATCTGGTCTTAAGATCAGCGTGTAGAGGTGTGTAAAGCCATCAACCTGCACGTGTTAGGGGAGAAAAGGATGACAATGAGATGTCCTCAGGCAAAACCTTGTCATAAACAAGCAAGAAGAGAGGTTCTAGGACTAGGGGTTGGCGTGAGCCTGTAACAGGGTGTCCTGTGGAAGAACGCCCCTTCGCAGACCCCGCTACCTACTGGCAGCCTTCTTGTGAGTGGCTGATTCCCTTTTGTACAAAGACACCGGCTCCCACTATAATCCCACCGGCAGTTACACAGGGTGGTCAGTGTAAACCACGGGACCACCTCGCTGTTTCTAAAAAGTTCTGTGGAAAATGACTTCCTGTTCTATATTCTGAAAGATTCCAAATGAAGCTCTCTCTAACGCAGGGGAGAACTTTCTGGTGATCTGAGCTGTCCAACAATTGCAGCTCGGCGAGGGCAGGCCCGGTGCCCTCTGAGTCACGTTAGAGCCCTAGGCCGGACACAAGGAGAGCATTCAACAAACATGCAATTGGGGGGGAGGGTCTGGGGGAGCCAAGGGCGCCCAGAACGTGCCTGCCTGCCAGCAGCGGAGGGATTCCTGCACCCCACTCCAGCAGGGGTTCTCGAAGTGCGGCCCCCCAGCGTCAGCATGCTCCCAGGTGGCAACCTGGTGGACCCACCAGTCACTTTCACAGGCCCTCCAGGGACACACACACCGCTCAGGTTTGGGAGCCGCTGCCCAGCCTCTTAAAGGGTCTGTGTCAGGAGGATTCTCTCCCTGCCAAGCGGCGAGGCTAAAGGCCTCTTCAGTTCCCGTCTGCTCAGCTCTGCTAGACAGGCCACTGCTGTCCGCCCCGTGGCCAGTGACTCTGTCCAGAAGCAATACTACAGTCTACTTGGTGTGACAGCCACGTACTGCTTCTCCCAACGCTCTCCCCTGCTGTCCGCGGGCCTGCCTCTCAAACCCCTTTCCTAATTTATACTTTTGGCTCCCTGGCCCCATTGCTGGTGCCCTCCCTCCAGGATTTGGCCACCAGAGCAAAGCCTGCTGGGGAATCACATCTACTCCCACACATGTGCAATGGCTCCAAAAGGCATCTTTAATTCCAACCATCAGTCTGAGCTTCAGACCCTAGTTTCCAACACCTTACTGACACCTCTATCTATATGTCTGCCAGGATTTCACACCTCACGGTTCTAAACACGACTCCCGAGTCTGCTGTGGCCCCCTCCTTGGCTTTTATTTCCCCTCCTGAGTAACAGCAAAGCCACTGAGAGACATCCGCCCATACCCTTAGGAACCACATACCAAACATCACAAAGTCCTCTGAACCCCAGCCCGGAATTATCTGTCAGAACGCTCCCAGGCGCTGCACCCTGCCAGAGCCTTGGCGTGACAACCTCACCCTTCTCCCTCACCTTGGCCCTCTCCCGCTCTCCCCAAAACATCTGAGCTATTTTACTAACATGCAGAGCAGACTCCCCTGAGGGCTGACCACTATCTGCAGGGGAAGGGTCTCCCCTTTCCTTTCCAGCATCCCAGAATGAATCAGAGCCCAGTGAAGAGAACGGTGCTCCTACTGGCAAGACCAGAATGCGACCAGCTGCTGGGAATGAATGTTCCCTCAGCACACGTGTCGTATTTTTCTAACAGGTTGCAGAAACAGCAGCATGCATCTGAGGACGCCATCAGCCTGTGGGTGCCTCTCCGGGCCCTGGAGGCTTGCTGACCGCAGGTGGTCACGCTTTGGGCTCCCAGCCAGGGTCCGAGCTGCACCTCGCAGCCTCCCACACACCTGATGTGCAACTGAGGAGTCTCCTGAGACTCGATCATAAAGACCTGCCCTTTGGTCCCAACGCTACGTGGAGGAGGAAGACTTGGATTGTGAGCTCCCCTTCGCTCCATGGGAGGGGTGTCAGGAAGAGCTGTGTGTGGGGAACGCTGATCTCTTAGAACCACCACATCGGTGGGTAGGACCCCACGAGGGACTATGCTGACGGTGGAGACTCACGGGGCTTTGGGAAGAGGCCTGCTGTCTGGCTGCTGGGGTTGGGTCTGAATAAGGGACAGTAATATGGAGATGCTTCCCCTCCACACTGTCAAGGATTCTGAACCAGCTTGGGCCTCCTTCCCAGATTCCCAGGAGCTCTGGGCCTGGGGGATCTCTCAGGGGACAGGTCCTTGCTTCCTGGCACTTACATTCAAATGAGCTGGGTGGACATTGGGGGCATACTTCCCTTCCATAGGCCCTTCCACACGCCAGGGATTTAATACAAGCTGCCTCTTTGGAGAAGCCCCAGGCTGGGCCACTGAATTCTAAAGTGGGCCCTAAGACCTAAAGAGTCATTTTCACAGATGCCCTAGGTAAAAAGATAAGAGTGCATGCTTTCATTTTAGAAATTTCTCCAGATTAATTTCTCCAGATTAATTTTCAGGAATAAAGAAATAAAATCAGGACTACTTCATTCTTCAATGATAAGTATAGTTGCAAGGTGCCCATCCTGTTGTAACCCTGATGGGACAAATTATAAACCAATGTCCTAGGTCACAGTAAAAAAGGAGTGTGCCCTCCTGATGGGGAAAATCTTTAGAAACCAAACCAAAGTAGTGGACACGTGTCTTTAATGGGCCTGCTAAACTGGCAAGCAGGGAGGGGGGTGGTGTTTGCAAAGACCCATCCCTGGTTCATTTAAATACTTCAAGATCAAAACTATTTTCTCTAAACTTACATTATCATCCAGCATCCAGCAGGAGTTAACACAAGTACTGATTTGAATACAAAAGCATTTACCTTACATCTGATAGGTTTCTTGTTTGAGTGATACTGATTCTTGAAATGCAAAATAACATGAACTTGCTTGATATCAAATCCACAAATATCGGGTCCTACAAAAAAACACACACCACACATTAGCTGCTCTCAATTGCCTTCCATACGTAGCACTACAGGACACCCCCAACCATTCTGAATCCTGAAATAGTATCTGAGGCACAGGAAGCTTACATGTCCAGGAATAATCAGATATGCATGTGGAGCTTTTTAAATGGATGGTGACACCATTCCCAGTTCAGGTCACTTTTCTGTTCCCCACAGCCACTTTGGACTCCAGCTAAACCAGCACTTGAGTACGAAAAGGACAGTTTAACAGGAAGTGTCCCCAGCTTGCTGCCTGAGTCTGGGGTCCTCCCTCTGAGTCTCTGACCTGTGCACCTGTGCCCAGGTGAGGGCTTTGGAGCTGGACAGACTGGCTGCGACCTCAGCTCTCATTCACTCTCTTGAGACATATTCGCCACGATGCAGCCTCCCCGTACCTCCGTGTGAATCGTGACTTCACAAAGCGATTTTGTCAGTTAAATGGGTAATGTATTTAAAGCTCAATACTTGTTGCTGATAGTATTATGATGCCCCAAGACAACACGTGCACGGGCATGTTCTTAATAACCCCAAATTGTAAGCAAAAGAGAGACTGCCATCAGATAGATTCTGACGAATTGTAAACTCTAGAGTGTCCCGTTCAAAAGTTATCGATTTTTAAATTGGCACAGGGTTCAGTTTCATTCAGGACATGGAATGTTGTCGGACATTCTATTTCCTGCTCAGAGACTAGGGAGTTTTGAATATACTAAACAAGGTTTTCAGGAGGGATCTGGAAAATTCGTCAAATCTTCTGAGGGAATTACTTCACTGCAGCTTTATTGACCTTAAGCCTCAGGGAGGTACTAAAGCATCCGAAGATCTGTCTCAGATCAAATTCCACCAGATCCACTGACGCAGGCCTGCACCTGCCCCTGGGGATTCTGGCAAACATGGCGTAAACACAGGCAGATCACTGCGATCTCTTCTAGAACTTGAGTGATGACCTCTCGAATAGATGAAAGAGATCAAGGCCACATGTAATGACTCAAAGAATGTTATCAATGTGCCAGAGTAGATGTGACATTGAACTTGGAAGTGGCGTCCTGAGGGACTGACAAACACCACCTCCTCTATCTCCTGGCTGAGTTCTCATGTGTTTACATCATTTCCTGTTTTGGTTTTCGCTGGAAAACATTCCTGTTCCATTTTGAAACAAAAGCCACGCCAACAACTTGTATGAAAGTTCTGCTACCTCAAGATTGAAACATGAAATTTGTTTTTCCTTCAAAATTCCCTCTCATTCCTAAGCATCTACATGCTTTTAATATTAAATTAAGCTTCAGAACATGCCCAGACCTGACCGGAAAATCTGGACATTTTCTGTTAACAGCAATCATAAAATATTTACACACATAATGGATTTTTGTGAGGAACTAGGGTAGACAGATGCAAGTAGTTTAATCTTTCTGAGTCTGTTTCCTTATTTGCAAAGTGGGAGCTGTGTTCCCTATTTCCTAGGGTTTTATACGTAATCCAAGATTGCATGTGTAAGGCCCCTGGCAAGGGGCCCCCAAAATGTACTTCTCTCTTCCCCTTCAACACCCTGAGCCTCCGCAAGCTGCTCACACCAAAAGCTAGAGCTGAGATCACACGGAAGTGTTCTATCAGTGACACAGGGGTCTGAATAAAATGAAAGTGATTTTGAGTTAAAAGCAAAATTACAGAAAATTTCTTTTTTTTTTTTAACACCAAGGTATGCTGTCTCACAATTCAGACGTAGCAGACGTGATATATATATATCTATATATATAGATAGATATATAGTAGTTTTACTGGATATTTATGGTTATTTTGTTTACCAAACCTAACTAAATCAAACATTTGTGAAATCAACTCTAATAGGTAATATTTTTTGCCAGCTATCCTGCATCCTGTTTTAAGAGAATAAAAAAACCAAGACATTTTAATTACTTTTTCATCAAAATAAAGACTATTTCCACTCCAGATTTTAAATTCAAGGGTAAATGCAAGGTATGGCAGAGCAGAGAGAATTCTGAGTGGGGAGTTGGACACTGTAGCGTCTGGGCAAACTTTGAATCTATCTAATGCTGTGGGCTTGAAGAAGTTACCACGCTCTCCACAACGACAGAGCAGGGTTATATTGAAATCTAATAATAACCCAATACCTAACACAATAGAAAGAACATACAACATTCGTCCTGCTTCTACATACAATGATACCATGACCAGCTGCATGTATAAGACCAGCATAAATGGGTGTCTGCAGCCCGATACTGAGCATGATAAATTCACAGATAAGCATGGAAAACTATGAGGGAGAAAAGTTCTAAAAGACAAAAATGTCAGATGAGGGGAAAGAATTTTAAAGAATAAGTTCCTAAATTTGGATTGTGGAGGGTTATTTTAAAAATGCACTTTAATTTTTAAAAATTTTTCACTTTTTTTTTTATTGTGGTAAAACACACGTAAGATTTACCACTTGAACCATTTTCAAGTGTTCAGTTCAGTGGCATTAAATACATTCACACTGTTGTGCAGCCACCACCACCATCCATCTCCAGAACTCTTTTCATCTTGCAAAACTGAAACTCTGTCCCCATTAAACGCTAACTCCCCACCCCTTCACCCTTTTCTCCCCCAGACCCTAGCAACTGTTATTCTACATTCTGTCTCTATGTCTACCCTAAGGACTTTATATAAGTGGAATCACACAGTATGTGGTCTTTTGTGACTGGCTTATTTCACTTAATGTCCTTAAGGCTCATCCATGTTGTAGCATGGATGTACCAGAACGTAGTACAACCACCAGAGTCGGGGGGTAGGCAGAAGAATGGAGGGGGGGGGTTAGAAAAAACAACAACGTAGTATGAGAATTTCCTTCCTTTTTTTTAAGGCTGAATAATATTCTGTTGTATGGATAAACTACATTTTGTTTATCCATTCATCCTTCCATAGACATAGGCTGAATGCTCCAGTTTTGTTCTTTTTCAAGATTTCTTTTGTTATTCAGGGTCCCTTCAGATTCCATATGAATTTTAGGATGAGTTTTTTTCTTTCCGCAAAAAAAAAAAAGTCACTGGAGTTTTGATAGGGATTAGATTGAATCTGTAGATCACTTAGGGTAGTACTGACATTTTAACAATATTAAGTCTTCCAACCCATAAATGTGGGATGTGTTTCCATTTGTTTGTCTTTAATGTCCTTCAGCAATATTTTGTAGTTTTCATTGTACAGTCATTCGCCTCCTTGCTTAATTTCTAAGTATTTTACTCTCTTTGATGCTATTGTAAATGTAATTTCCTTTTCAGATTGTTCACTGCATATAGAAATGCAACTTTTTGTTTTGTTTTGTTTTGCATGTTGACTTTGTATCCTGCTATTTCGTTGAATTCATTCATTTGTTATAATAGTGTTTTCTTTTTTGGTGCAACTTTTAGGGTTTTCTACGTATAAAATTATATCATCTCCAAACAAAGATAATTGTACTTCTTTCTTTTCAGTGTGGGTGGCTTTTATTTCGTTTTCTTGCCCAAACGTTCTGACTCAAACTGCCAGCACTATGCTGAATAAAAGTGGTGAAAGAGAACTTCCTTGCCTTGCTCCTGATCGTAGAGGAAAAACTTTCAGTCTTTCACCCTTCAGTATGACGTCCACTGTGGGTTTATCACATATGGCTTTTTATTATGTTAGTTTCCTACTACTCCTAGTTTGTTGAGTGTTTTTATCATGGGTGTTGAATTTTGTCAAATGCTTTTTCTGCATCAATCGTGGTATATAACATTTGATGAATTTTTGTATGTCAAACCATCCTTGCAGTTCAAGAATAAATGCTGGTTGGTCATGGTGTATAATCTTTTTAATATGCTGTCGAATTCTGTTTATTAGTGTTTTACTGCATTAATGTACAAAGGCTATTGATCTACATCGTTCTTATAGTGTCTTTGTTGGGTTTAGTATCAGGGTAGTGCTGGCTTTATAGAATGAGTTAGGAAGTCTTCCCTCCACTTCAGTTTTTTGGAAAAGTTTGAGAAGCATTGGTTACTGTCCAATGTCCTTTCATGTCACCTTGCAGGACTCCCTTGAGTATTACTTGCAAGGCAAGTCTAGTGGTCATGAGCTCCCTCAACTTTTGCATATCTGGGACTGTCTTATTTCCTCCCACACTTTTGAAGGACAGTTCTATTAGACAATGATTCTTGGTTGACAGTTTTTTTATTTTAGCAATTAGAATATACTGTCCCTACTGTCTTCTGGCCTCCAAAGGTCCTGTTGAGAAATCTGCTGATAATCTTATTGAGAATCCCTTATAAATGATGGTTCACTTCTCTATCTTCCAAAAATATGATTATAATGTGTCTTGATGTGGGTTTCTTCAAGTTGACCTTACTTAGAGTTCACTCAACTTCTTAGATGCTTATATTCATGTATTTAATCAAATTTGGGTTGTTTTCAGCCAACAATTTTTTTTTCTCAAATATTCTCTCTCTCTGCCCCCTTTCCTGTTTCTCCTGTAAGGGGACAGACAGTAAATATTTCTGGCTTTGGGGGTCTCTGTTACAATGACTCACCTCTGCCATTATTGCTTGAAGGCAGCCCTAGACAAAATGCAAATGAACTGAGTGAGGCTGCATTCCAGTAAGACTTCATTTGTGGACACTGACATTTGAGTTTCACATCATTTTCATGTGTCAAAAATATTATCCTTCTTTTGATTTTTTTCAGTCATTCAAAAATGTTAAAACCCATTCTCAGGTCATGGGCCATAACAGACACAGGCTGTGGGACTGATTTGGCCCATGGGCAAGATTTGCTGACTCCTGATATATTCAAAATACTTGGGTATACATTAATGTTAAATAACTTTCTCAAAAGCACCCTAGAATGATACAGTTGCCTTTTTATAATATTAAATAGGTTTAACAGTACTAAAAACCTTTGGTCAGATATACTCAATACTACTATTTTAGCAAAATCTTAGTCTAAGGTTGCTACTACAGCATGGAAGCGTTTTCAAAGTCTCTAGAAATGGTTGCATTGTACTACCTGAACTCACCAAACATAACATAGTACTGGGACTTTCCATTCAGGTTCTTCTGATCCACATCTGCAGGGAAGACCTTAATGTAGCCCCCTCCACAGTCCATTTTCTGCTCGTGTTTCACTGTGTACTGAATGACCAGAGTCTTCCCTTTATTGCTAAATGGTTTGAACCGTGCAGAGATGGCATAGAATCGGCCATTTTGAGTGGTTTGCAGACCTTCAGACAAAAAGCATTCATGAAGGATTAGGCATGACACGCTACTCAGTGATACAGGAAATTAAATAGTTGTTACAGGAAATTAAATAGTTGTCTTTCCCCTTCCCTAAATAATAAACCTCCTAACCACTTACATCTATCCAGCGCCTGTAGCTTTGTTATACAATATACTATGGACATCCCACTAACAGGCTCTCTGCTGCCACGGAACTTCTATTTGACAAACTCAGAAGGTGTTTTTGTACTTAATACACCAATGTTATGTCTTATGTTATAAAAACATTGCAGTCTGAATGACAAATATGCAATCTAACTGTGGATAAAAGGTTAATTTTGCTTCCATTCATCTTCCAAGGGGGTGGGAACATACAAGGAAGCTTGTGTAGCAACTGAATTAAAAAACAAAGCATTCTACTTCTTTTCCTTAATTCTCATCTTAAAACAGTGACTTAAGACACAAAACAACAAATGGAGGATAGAGTGCAGATCTGTAAAAAAAGTGTTTCATTGCACTGAGGGCACTGGTTGGGTGTCATCTGTATGGTGGCTCTTTTTATAGAGATACCATCCTTTCGTCATGTGAATCATCTCATATTTGTTTTACAAGTTTGTGTTCACTTCAAGAACAAAACTCCTGGACCGACCCGGTGGCTCAGGCGTTTGGAGCTCTGTGCTCCTAATGCCGAAGCCTGCTGGTTCAACTCCCACATGGGCCAGTGGGCTCTCAACCACAGCGTTGCCAGTTCAACTCCTCGACTCCCACAAGGGATGGTGGGCTGTGTCCCCTGCAACTAACAACAGCAACTGGACCTGGAGCTGAGCTGCACCCTCCACAACTACGATTGAAAGGACAACAACTTGACTTGGAAAAAATCCTGGACGTACACACTGTTCCCCAATAAAGTACACACTGTTCACCTTCCCCAATAAAATCTTTAAAAAACTAAAAAATAAAAAAAATAAGAAAATAACAAAACTCCCCTTTTCAATAGACACTAGGCTCTGTACCAAATCTTTATCTCATGCTGGAATTCATCGGACAAACCTAAAAACAGAGCCAGTCTTATTATAACCTAGTCTTCCTCGCTCCAGACTCTGGCCCTCATAGCTGCCTATGCAGAGAGTTATCATATGAATGAACTTGGCATTTCGTATCAATAGGTCCACGCCTGAACTCACACTGATTCCCTACTACCACACCTCTCTTTTCTGTGTTCCCCATTCTTTCCTCACCCTTGCCTTTCTCAGGGGATTTGTAACCCCTCCCCCTCTCTTGGCCCCTACCATCCAGGCAATTCCTAAGGCCACGTGATTCACCACCTTCGTGTCTTATTACCCTTCTCAGCCACCCCCATGGTTTCTTACCACCTCCCATCTCTGCCTGACTAAACTCTATCTGTACATCCATGGCTTCTATGTCATGGTCCCAGGAGACCATAACATAAGGGGCCAAACTAACTGCTATCCTCAGTGCCTGGCCCGCGTTGCGTCTGCATTTAGCAGCCATGTGCTGGAGTGAATGAAACGCACAGAATCTCAGGATTCCAGACTGGAGGAAGGAAAAACATTGTGGAGAAAAAAGCAAGTGGGAACTTCTGCCCTTGGACAAACTTCATGGAATAACCTGTTTGTTTTCATTCCATTTAGTCTGAATTCCACATAGCCTGATTTTTGACCAACTCTTTGGGCCAACATGTAACTTACAAAACAATGGATATACAATAGAAAACCAGAGGCTGCTGGATAGGGCAACATTGGGCCAAGATAAAGGTTGAATAGAAGGTGGTAAAGAGGAAAATTTTTCATCTACATAAGGGTCAGCAAATTTTTTATGTAAGGCGAGACAGTAAATGTTTTAGACTTTGTCAGCCTTTTGGTCTTTGTCCCAACTACTCCATTCTGTCTTTGCAGTATGAAAGCAGCCATAGACTGTATGTAAACAAATGAGCATAGTTGTGTTCCCCTAAAACTTCATGTATGAGCCCTGCAATTTCATATATTTCATTGAATTTTTGTATAATTTCTGCATATCACAAAATAATAATACCCTTTCAGTGTTCCCCCAACAATTAAAAAATGTAAAAATCATTCTCAGCTTGCTGGCTGTACACAAAAACAGGAGGTAGACAAGCTGTAGTTTGTTCCCTTTGATCATCAGGAATGAGAAGAAGCCAGAATAGAGGTTATCCTGGGTTGGCACCAGGAGGCTACTGACTGAAAGGGTGGGGGAAAGGGAGGCCTCTAGGAAGGAGGGGCTGAAAACGTTCCCTAGTTTGACCTGTGTGTACAGATGTAAACAGTCCTCCTGTTGTATCCCCTGAGATTTGAACACTTGACAACATCTAACTTTTACCTTGTTTTACTTCTGAAAGTGAATATAAGAAGTATTTTTTCCTCTGCAGGGCAAGGCCCTGGGGTCTCTGCAGTGACTACAAAGCAGGGTGATCTTGGGCAAGAAAGGAGAAAACAAAAAATAATGCCAAACCCTACCTGTGCCTTAGTTTCCCCAGCTGTGAATGGGTGTAAGAGGTGTTCGCGGTGAGCCACACCTACCTTGAAGGACTGTTATGGAGGGTTTACCATTTAGCTAGACTTTTCTCACGATTCCTACACTAACCTTTGTCTTTCTCTTTATGGCCATAAAATTTCCCCGACGAGAGTCTAAAATGCCCCAATTGGGAGTCATTAGTAGATTGCACCCATCGGTTCCTCCAGCGCTCTGTGGGGTGAAACAACAATGGTTAGGGCTGAAAACTGTTAATTTGGGTCATGGTGAGGGGGCCCATGGTGAGGGGGCCCCTCGAAGCTTCGAAGCTTCGAGGCTTAGCCTCATTCATTCCACTGCGACGCGCCAGGGCCAAAGGAGACTCGGGCCATCCCTTGAGCAGCAGGGAACGGGGGAGCTTACGACCCCTGCACCCCAGGCGTCGCCCCTTCACCTCCGTCTAGAAATTCCTCCTGAAAGTAGACGGTTGCCAGCGCCACTCGCAGCACGCAGACGGCCCAGGCCAGCACGTGAGCCGCTGCCATGAAGGGCGAACTGCACTTTTGTAACAGCTTCTGCTCCCGGCGGTCTCCGCTGCGTGCCGGCCCCGTCCTGGGACTACAACTCCCGTCACACCTCGCGATTGTGACCTGAGGCATGATTGATCCCTGATGCGCGGCGTAAGCCGATGCCGTACTACCACTCCCATGATGCCCCACAATTGTGACCTGTGGCGCTATTGGTCTTTGGGGCGCGGTACCCGCTGGGAAATGTAGTCACTTCCGCGCTGGCGCTGTTGCCGGGGCAACGGACCTTCGGGCTGAGTGCCCCGCCGAGATCCTAGGCGGCCTTCGCGGATGGACGCCATGGGAGGAGGTTGGAAGGACTAGCTGGGCGGCGGCTGGGCTTGGGAGAGGAGTTGCGGGGAAACGGGGCTCGTCCGAGACTGAGCTGGGAGGGCTGCCCCCACCTCCCGCCCTGCGCCTCATGCCTCAGTTTCCCTGTCTGGGCCCACTTGGGAGCGTGATCCGGTGTGAGTCGTTTCAGATGTGGGGAAAGACCCCGGTGGTCCGAGGCACGTCACTGTTTTCAAAGTTTTTATTTATTTTTAACAACTTTATTGAGGATGCATTTACATACCATACAGTTCACCCCTTTTAAGTGTCCAACTCCGTTAATTTTAGTAAACTTACCAAGTGGTGCAGTCATCACCACGATCCAGCTTTAGAACTTTCCATCACTGGAAGAAAATCCCTCTTACCCCTTTGCAGTCCATCCCCGCTACCACCCCCAGCCCCAAGCAACCACTGATGTACATTTGGACTCTGTTGATTTGCCTTTTCTGGGCAGTCCTTACGAATGGAATCGTACAGTGTGTGGTATTTTGCATCTGGCTACTTTCACTTATTGTAATGTGTTTGAGATGTATGCCTGTTGTTGTGTGTATTGGTATTTGTTCTTATTGCTGAATAGTGTTTCATTGCATGGATAGACTGCAGTTCTCACCCACTCTCTAGTTAATAGGTATTTGGATTGTTTCCACTTTTTGCTTATTGTAAATAATAACTATTATGACTATTTGCATACATTTCAATTATCTTGGGCCACATGGAGTAGAATTGCTGGATCATTTGGTAACTATGGTTACTCTTTTGAGGACCCACCAGACTGCACTGGTGACTGCATCATTTTACTATCCACGCCCCCAGCAGGGTATGAGGGTTCCACTTTTTTCACATCTTTCCCAGTGCTTGTTATTATCTGTTTTTGGTTATAGCCATACTGGTGGGTGTGGTGTGGGATCTCCTGGTGGTTTTGACTGGCATTTCCCTAATGGCTTTTAATGTTGAACATCTTTCCATGGGCTTGTTGGCCATTTGTGTATATTCTTTGGGGAGATGCCTGTTCACATCCTTTGCCTACTGATTTATTTTCAATTGTATGTATTTTAAATAGATCTATTTTACTCATGGTAATATGTACCTAACATAAAATTTGCCATTTTAACCATTTTTTCCATTGTTTTATTTTAAAACCTAGGGAAATTTTCAGAAGAACTAAATGCCAGAAAACCTGGCCTGATGGTGGGGCCTCCCCTCTGACCCACAGAAAGTTCTGGACTGACTCGTCTCCTGGGCCTCAGCTAAAAAATATTAACGAAGATAGCTGTTGATGTTTCAGAGCAGTATGGAAATGAGGTACGATTCTGCATCTTGTCTCTTTTGTCTCACACATTATTATTATTATTATTTCTTAAAGATTTTATTGGGGAAGGGGAACAGGACTTCATTGGGGAACAGTGTGTACTTCCAGGACCTTTTCCAAGTCAAGTTGTTGTCCTTTGAATCTTAGTTGTGGACGGTGCAGCTCAGCTCCAGGTCCAGTTGCCATTGTTAGTTGCAGGGGGCGCTGCCCACCATCCCTTGCGGGAGTCGAGGAGTCAAACCGGCAACCTTGTGGTTGAGAGGACGCGCTCCAACAAACTGAGCCACCCGGGAGCTGAGCGGCAGCTCATTGACTTCTAGTTGCAGAGGGCGTAGCTTGCTGACCTATGTGGGAATCGAACCGGCAGCCCTGCTACCCAGAGCTCACGCTCTCTAACCAACTGAGACACCCGTCTGCCCCGCCTTACATATTATTTTGTGGGAGACATTATGCGCACAGATCTCCCTCATTCCTTTTAATCGCTGCATCGTGTTCCATCATCTGAGTGTGGTCTCCTGGATTTTACCAGGTCTCTATTGAGAGGTTCAGGTTTTTGATGAGTACAAACAACACTGCCCTGACATTTCTTAAATATACATCTCGGTGCATTTGAGGATGTAACTATAGGTAAATTCCCAGATGTGAAATTGCCAGGTCATGGGGTCTGTGCAGTTCACATTTTCATTGCTGTTGCTGAGTTTCGCACTAAAGGGCTGCAGCAAATACATACCCATCCATGCCGTATTTCTCCATCTTTTTACATCTTTAAAGCCTTTTGAAACCTTTGTATATCTTGCAGTGGGTCATTCCTATTCTCTCAGGGGCACACAGGAACTTTGAGAATATGATGAAAGCTCTGGTCCTTCTTCCAGAACAATGTACACCAGCATGCACACTCGACATGTGGCCGACAGTTGGTGGGGGGGTGCTGTGTCTGTCCATAGCTTTCCCCTCCTTCCAGGGCAGTGGTTCTCACACTTTAAGTGAAATAAAATTTTGCAAGGAGCTCATGAAATACACAGACTGTGCTTCAACAGCTTTTTGTGAGAGAGCTGAGGACACTTGGATAAAAAAGGAGCCTCGACTTGGGGTACGACTGGGGAGCAGGACTCACTCAGAAGACAGGGAAAGTAACTGGGGAGGTAGTGAAGCCCAGTGGGGGACAGTGGGGTCTTTGGAATCAGACCTGAACTTTGAATTTGGCTCAGCTACTCATCTGCCAGGTGACCTAACCTGTGGGGGCTTTCATTTCCTCCACCTCCTGTATGAAGGGGTGATAATAACCAACTCACCGGGTTGTGTGAGGGTTAGATGAGGTAATGTGCCTCTGAGCAGAGGGGTGGGCACACTGCTGGAGCCTGAGAACTGCTGACTCTCATGTTTCATATGTAACAGGTCTCATTTAAGACCAGGTGTTGAATGGTCATTCATTAAGTGGTACCAACTGTCTAACCATTTTCCTTGTCAGCATCAGGCTTGAAGGGGAGGCTCTGGCCAGACTGCGAAAGAGGATTTGCTCTCTTCTGGGGTGGTGGGAGCCATTGAGAGATTTGAATGCACAGTACAAACATCAGGTGTTCTTACTATAAGTTTTCTTTCTTTCCTCGCTAGAATGGCTTCAACAAGGAAAACCAGCCATCCCATGCATGATATCTTGGGTGATTTCAGTGATATTTCCTTAGAAGATTCCAAGGGGGAAGAAATCAGCAACTTGAACCTCAGTAAGAATCTCACCAAAAGAGCTACCAGTCATAGCAGATTTCTAAAAAGAAGCCAGACTCTGGGTGAAAAACACTTGTTCCTGAAAGAGGATGCTGGCCTGGGGAGTGGGCCCCGGCTGTCCTCAGGTAGACCCCTGACCACGGCCTCGAAGCTCAGGACCAGTGCCGCCCTCAGGAAGCTGGCCCAGATTGAATCCAAGATCATGAACCGGAAGGTGCAGCTGGACTTGTCTGACGTGGAATCCAACCCAAAGACCTGCAAGGACAGTCTTCCTAGGAGAGCAGACGAAATTCCTCCGAGGAATACGGTTGAACCTTCTTCACAGAATACAGTCAAAACCTCCCAGAAGCAGGCCTGTGCAAATCCTGTCACCGAGAGTGACACGCTGAGAGGAAAGGCCAGTAGGTTTCTAAAGAAGAGAGAGCCATCCATTGAAAAGGTATCCCCTAAAGCCCATTTTGGGAAAGAGCGGAATTTTCCAACACCCAAAGAAAAAGAACCTACTAGAAAATTGGATTCTCCAGACAGTGATGAAGAGGAAATGAAAGAGTTGCTGGGAAGCTTGATGGAATCTTCTAGAGAAAAAGAAATACGCACAAAACAGGGTTTAACCAGAGTCAATGAGAAAGGACAAATAGAACTATTCTTGGTAAGGTTCGCATGTGTTTCTTTTCAACAAAGCCTTTGCATTTGTACCTTTCTGTCATAGAGCTAGAGACTTGATAGCAGCCGTCACCCATCTACCTGAGAAAAGGGATTGACGAGGAATATTTGGGTTTCAGACAGTCACAGCTACTATTGTGGGCGTGCTCTGTAGGGGACGGAATTATTGGGGGCACATTAGGCAGTTTTGCCATACTAACTAATTTGTAACTGTGTACACCGCAGGACAGCACTTTGTCAGACTGATCAAACACCAGCAGTGATTAATGCCTTCAGTGAGCCACACCTACTTGTCACTTGTACCACACAGAAATCGTTCACTTGGGAAGACTGTATTTCCATTTCTTAATTGGGATGAAAGTCACAAAAAATTAACCATTTTTAAATGAACAATCCGGTGGCATTTGGTACATTTACAGTATGGTGCAACCACCACCTCTGTGTACTTCCAGACATTTTTATCACCCCCAAAGGAGACCCATTAAATAACCACTCCTATTTCCCCCTCCCCCAGCCCCTGGCAACCACCCATCTATTTTCTGTCTCTGGATTTGCCCATATCAATAGCATCATAACGCCATGTGGTCTTTTGTGTCTGGCTTCTGTCACTCAGCATCATGTTTTCAAGGTTCATCCACGTTGTAGCGTGTGTCAGCGCTTCATTCCTTTTATGGCCAAATAACAGCCCACTGTGTGGATGGACCACGTCTTATTTATTCATTTATCCACCGATGGGCATTTGGATCACTTCCATCTTTTGGGCGTTGTGAGTCCTGCTGCTATGAGCATATGTATATAAGTATCTGAGTTTCTGTTTTCAATTCTTTGGGGTAGATACCTCGGAGTGGAATTACTGGGTCCTATAGTAATTCTATATGTAATTTATTGAAAACCAAACAAATTGTTTTCCACAGTGGCTGCACCATTTTACATTCCCACCAGCAGGGTATGAGGGTTCCAATTTCTCCACATCCTCGCCAATACTTGTTATTTTCTGTTTTTGTTTATTTTAATTTTTATTTTGTTTATTTTAATTTTTATTTATTTAAGTGTGTTTGTCCAGGACCCATCAGCTCCAAGTCAAGTAGTTGTTTGAATCTAGCTGTGGAGGGTACAGCTCACAGTGGCCCATGTGGGGATCGAACCGGCAACCTTGTTGTTAAGAGCACTGCGCTCTAACCAACTGAGCTAACCGGCCACCCCCATATTTTCTGTTCTTTGATTATGGCTATCCTAGTGGATGTTAAGTGATAGGAAAGCTGTGTCTTAAGGGGAAACAATCCACATATTTTGCTTTTGCTGAAGGCTGTCATAGATCAGGTACTCAGGGGCCTTTATTTAGAAAATATATAATTAACCATATGTATTTGAAAGCAAAGTGGTATTTCTGATTATTTGAGGAGTATTTCTAATCCTAACATTATCTTGTCTAAATATTGTACCTTGACTTTCAGAGATGAGGAGAGAGGAGAGAAAGGGCCACCGAGGGATAAATATCTGACCTCGGAAGCCGTGGTCTCATGCACCCCAGTAGCCATGATAAGGCCATGTTTATCACACATTTGGTCATTTTGTTTCTTTTATTTCCGCCAAGGTAGGCTCAGATTCCAACTCAACTGAAACTCCTTTCGCTACCCGATGAGGAACTTTCCAGCCCAAAGCCACTTGGGACACCACATCTGCCAACCTCCTGGTCAGCAGACAGGACCCTTCACGGCCTGCGCTCAAGAGCTTGCTCCCCACCAACTCACACTCCAGGGGACAAGGCCTCTCCTGCGGTGTCACCTTCCATTACCAGCACTGGGTCGAAGTCAGCGCCCTTGATGATGGCGCATGGCGGGCTCTTGTCCCCTGCTGGAAGGAGGGAGGCTGGGCGTGGGGAGGAGTTGCTGTCAGAAGCCTCCGACAGCCTAGCCGGTAATCCGCAGCCCTGGGCAGTCATCACCCCGGGCAGGAAGGGCGCGGCTGCCTTTAGGGTCCCCAGTGTGGTGGTCACAGGCTGTTGTCACAGGAACTGCATGCTAGACCTCGTGATGCCCCCCACTCTCTGACATCCTTTCCTGGTGGAGGGGCCATGTCAGAATTTTGTTCTGTCTTTAAAAACATCCAGCAACCCTGACCAATTACAGAGCAATGACCCGAAATCTTTCTAGAAATCCTTCTAGAGCCACAAGCAATAGAAAGGCCACTCAGTTTTCCTTTTAGTGGAAGAGAAATTTGCCTCCTTTCCTTTTTAATTTCAGAGAAGGAAACACGTCTCTATCACCAGTCACCATTAGACATTTCTATTATTTCCATATTAATGTTTTTATTTCAATATTATATGTATTTAGGAAAGAGGAGAAAGGAAAAAGATGTGGTACCAACGTGTCACCTTCTGGGAAGCTTTATACTCATATCTAAGCTACATAACTGTGTCTTGAGTGCCTGCTGTGTCTGAAGGACAACAAATGCCAGCCGTGCCCCCAGGGCCTGGGCGACCATTACCTATGAATCAATTGTAGCTGAGGAAAAGTGCTTTTTCCTTTTCCTTCTAGGTTCTCAGCTGGGGCTCTGTAACAAAAGACAGATGAACGGGAGAACAGCATGCAGATAGTAAATAAATATTTAATGTACCTTTTACATGCTGGGAGCCCTCCTAAGGAACTGAAGACCTGAAGGAATGGGTCAAGCCTGAGTGTGTTTGTGCTAGGTTTGATGAGGAGTGGAAAGGCCTGGAAAAACGTGACGGGATGAAAGAAATGAGCTAAGGGCCGTCAACGTGATGGTAAACATTGATGGAGTAAATAAATGAGTAAATATTGTCATGTTACATTTTTAATTACAGATTTTCGAATAAATATTTTATCCCTTGATGATCTGGTTCCAGTTGTCAGTGAGAAATCAGAACAGAAAGTAAGTACAACTAATTTTTCATTGTAGCTCCTTACATAGAAAGGCTTGTAACCATTATGCTTCATTTAGGTTAGCGGTTCTTGGGGTGGGGGGCAGGAGGGCGGGGATTGTGCTCCCAGAGCACACTTGGTAATGTCTGGAGACGTGTTTTGATTGTCATGACTGGGGTTGGGGGGTGCTACTGGCATTGAATGGTGGCAGCTGGGGATGCTTCTCAGGTTCTTGGAATGCACAGGACGGCCCCCCACTGCAAAGAATGTTCGGCCCTCAAATGTCCATAGTGCATAATACATAATGACACCTTAACATTTCATCCACGTGCCCCTTACACAGACTCACACCGTCAGTGTTCAGTGCAGTAGCCCGCGCCGAAGGGTTTCACGAATCCTGTTCAAATACTCGGCCTATTCAAATCTAACGAAGGGCCAGGGGGACCCTGGCCTGCTGGGCCCCCCAGGAGAGCCCTACACCTCATTCTAAGAGCATTGTTGATCACTCAAAAGCACTGTCCAGTTACCTTTGCCTTCATTTTAGAAAGGAGGTCAGAGGGAAAAGGCATCCAGCCAAAGCCCCTGGGCCAGGGGCCCCCCAACTGAAAGTGAGGTGTCGGAGCACCTGAGTGAGCCGTCAGCCTCCTCTGCGGGGCCCCAGCGCACTGCCAGCCCGAGGCCTACCTCTGGGGAACCTCCAGCCAGCACAGTGAGCTCGGCTTACTCGGAAGATTTCGACAAATCCCCAAGTCTGACAGCGTCAGAGCCGATCGCCCATTCTGAGGAGTCTCCAGACAGGACAGTATCCACTTCGTCGGAACTGTCTGCAAGCCGGAAGACAGAGCATCCCCCACCAACACGTACCTCTCGGGAAAAACGGGCCAGGGCTGTGACAAGAGTCGTGGTGAAGGAGACGGCCGTGCAGACCCTCGATCCCGCCTTTACCTACCAGTGGACGAAGGGTAAGCCTGTGGCCTCAGGGCCCAAGGAGGGAGGCGCCAGCCATGGCAGCAGTGATGGGCGCTCAGGCTGTGCTCTGCGGGCGCCCCGGAAGTGTGATGAGCCCCAGGCTCCGGAGATCTGGGCGGTTGTCATTACACAGCTGGGAGGGACCCCAGGCGTCCCAGTTTCCTTCTCCACAGACGACGGTGTTGCCCACTGTCTTCCGAGCTCTCAGACATTCTGAAAGGTTCCAGAATCAAAGACTAAGGCCGTGGTTCTCAACTGGGGTAATTCTGGCCCTGGGGGACATGGGCAAGGTCTGGAGCCATTTTGGGCTGTGACAGCCGGGTGACAGTCTAGTGGGTGGGAGCCAGGGATGCTGCTCAACATCCTGCTCCCTCTTCTCGTTTAGATGACACCCAAGAACAAGACAGAGCTTGGTCTTGGACTGTGCAAAGGGCTCTAATTCTCCCCACTGGGTTCATTTGGATTGGGGACCTTAGCCATACATCAGCCATTGCCCCAAATCCTGCCACTCACCTCCATCCCCTTTGTTCTGGGGACAGCGGCCGGCGTGGCGGCCATCGGACCGGCCTTGGGAGGCGCCTACGTGGACCCTGAGCCCATCGCCAGTCACGTCATCAGCGCGGACGCTATGGAAGGTAACAGCCCAGCTCCGGGGTCCTTGCAGTGAAGTGGATGCATTTCATCTACTAATTCACACCCACCCTTGGAAGTGTGGCACCCCCTTTAGCACTGGAATCGGGAAATCCATTGGTGGGGACTGTCACAGCCACGGGCAGCTGCCATAGGTCCTAGGATCCCAGACTTGAGTGTCTGAGAACCTTCTGTCTGTCTCGCCAAAGGATACCAAGGTCAGACAGAAGAGGATGGTTACAAGTAACACACCCCTAAGTCCTCCACCCCAACGGAGCTATTTTTACTTTTTGTGTCCCCTTTGAGTGTTTTTGTCCGTAATCCGTATGTGTTTCTCCCCAGTAGATACTCAGCGAGTACTGCGAGGCAGCCAGCTAGGTGGACAGGGCCGTGGCCTCCTAGCTGAGTCGGGGTTGTCATGGGTCCTGGAGAGGAAGGCACCCAACAGCCACCCAAAAGCCACCTTAGGGAGCCCAGACTCTGCTAGATCCCCATGGGGCCACTGGTGGCTCACATGACACCAGCAAGGGCCCATCCAGTACCTGCTCTTTTATTTTTCCATTTTAATTTTCATGACATTTTAAAAAGATAAAAGATATTAAAATATACTGGTTGTAACAAATCAAATGTTTGTATCTTTAAAAAAACATCATTTTTAAAGACATAACATTAACCTCAAAGATTTTTCTATGTAGTTTTAATAATGATCATTTTTTAACACTTGTGCAATTTTTATTTTTATTTAAAATTTTTATTTTTAATTGTACTTTTAATTATTTTAATTCTGTTTAAAAATGCATAACATTAAATTTACCCTCTTTCCCACTTTTAAGTGTACAGTTCAGTGGTGTTAAGTAGATTCTCGCTGTGCAGCTGCAATTTGGGTGTCAGTTTACTAACCTTCTTGCTCTATGTTGGACGTGGAGGTGAACTTCCGCTTCCGCCTGGGAGCAAGCTTTCTAGACATGTAGTTTTGAGGTTCACACGCGTCAGTGGAAGGCAGTGGAAGTTCATTTACTAGAGACAGACCTGGAATAGGCGAGGCCTTCACTCCTTCCCAAGGTGGCAGCACTTCTAGAAAGTCTCCCGACATAGCCGAGGGGTTGGGGGCTGCAGCGCCCGTGGGCCCACAGCAGTGTCGACGGGGTGAGGGTCCTGGAGGGTGATGGGCACGGGCCGCCCAGTGATGCAGCTGTGCTGGGCAGCCCTGACAGCGTACAGCCCCGCCGTGCTGGTGCTCAACGACATGCTGAAGCAGCAGCTGAGCCTGACGCAGCAGTTCATCGAGGCCGGCCGGCACCTGCACAGGTCCCTCCTGCAGGCCCTGGACGCAGACTCCTACCACTACCACACCCTGGAGGAAACCAAAGAGGTGAGCACAGCACAGCTACTCCTTCCCTCCCGGGACAGGCCGGGCAGGCAGGCCTCTGGCTGTGGGCACAACTCTCAGCCCAGGGCAGCAGGGACGCGAGGCCCAGTCCCCTTCTGTCCTAGAGGAAGGAGCCAGTGTTGGGAGGCAGGGACACCAACAACCAGGCTGGCCTGGGGTGAAGCTGGTGTGGCACTGAGTGACCTCAGTCCACAGGTGACCTCCTTGGTGAGGAGTGGTGGCCCTCCATGGACCCTTCCGCAGCACTGGCCTGCGGGGGCCTCTCTTCTCAGTCCCATGGGCCGAAGCTCTCAACACCCCTCTTTTTCCCTCTAAAAATTTCATTTTTCTCTGACACAAAATGTTATTTTGTAAAAAAACTTGGTTAGAGATATGTAACTATTTATAAAGTCCTCTGTGAACTATGTGTACAATATATAAAGTATATTACAATGTAATAGGTACGTTATAGATATGTATTATGTATATTTCTTTATAGAAATAGCATAATACTCTATGAACTTTTCTGCATGCTTTTTACCTACCAATATTTCAGTATATATTTCTAAAAAATAAGGACTTTTAAAAATTAGTCATATCATACCAAAACCCAATTAACTTTTCTTTGTATCATTGGACAGTCCAGTATGCAGATTTCCACTCGTCTCGTAAAAGTTGGACATTTTGTTCCCATTTTTTTCATCACGATCCAGACACAGTTCGTACATCGAGATTATCTGCTGTCTTTTTAGCTTTGTCACCTGGAGCAGTGGTTCAGCCCTGAGCAGTGTCCGGCCGCCGAGGCTGTGACTGCCAGATCCTGTTGGCAGCAGGGCAGCCCACGGGGGTCCCACTGAGAAACCTGCTCTATGGGTCTCCCTCACGCCCATCTCGTTTTCTTGCAGTTTATTTGTTCAACAGGTTGTGTGAGGCTCCCCCATTCTGGGCTTTGCTGTGTTCCCTGTGGGGTCCTTTAACTTGTTCCTCTGTTGGACGCCCATCAGTGGACTGAACGCAGGAGGAGGTGATCTGTCGCCTGCCCACAGCCAGCCCGCCGTGGCTTGTCTGCTCTGGGCCCACATTCTGAGTGGTGGCACCCAGGCCCTCGTCCCTGACTGATCACTCATCGTTTCAGACCAGCTGGGGCTCACGCGTCATTCCCACAGCAGTCACGTGGCATCCTGCCCCTTCCCTTTCGTTAGCCTGACCAGGAGTGCGGTTCATAGGCACCGCCCTTAGCGGCCGAAGCTCAGTGGGCTGCGGCGGGGTGGTGACACGTGTCCTCTGCCCCACAGTACATCAGGCAGCACAGGCCCACCCCGCTGACCCTGCAGGAGGCTCTGGAAGAGGTGAAGGAGGAGCTGTGAGCGCCAGGTGAGGCTCGACTTGTGGGGCTCTAACGAGCTGGTCCAGTACACTGGCTGAGACATGTCAGTGTCCAGGGGACATTCAGTGGGGGGCGGGGGGGGCAGCTGGTACCCAGGAATCACCTGGGTGGAATCCTGCTCCAGCCTTTGCTGAGTAGTTGATCTCTCCCAGCCCTCACTTCCTCAGACACACCACAGACCAGTGGAAACGGGATGCAGGTGGCGCTCCATTACCACGCCTGGCAGGACAGGAGATGCCAGCTTGTGAGGGGCCCTGCAGGGTGGCTCCACCCAGCCAAGCACTGGCTTCCCAACGAGCCGAGGTAGATGGGGGTACGAGAAACCCCATTTACTAACGAGGACCAGGGCCAGGGCTCCATGCTGGGGACTCCTATGTGACATCAGGCAGCTGGTGAGCCAACCCAACCACTCGAGCGGCACTCAGACACCCCTCCCTACTGCACCTGAGCACATTTCTGACAGCAACGCACAGAAAAAACGGTCTTTAAAAAAAGTCTTTATTTGAAGGCAAAACAGTAAAATCCACAAATTGTTAACAGCACGTTTATGCTTTATCCTGAAACAGATGCATTTAAACAATTCACAGCTACAGGAAACCCGGAACAAAATCAAATATTTTATCACATCAGGCTGAAAAGTTGGAGGATTTTGTATCTTATCTAAAAGAATTTTTCAAAAATGTTTCTGTACAAATAAATGGCACCGCACCCTGCTGCCCGCGGATGCCAAGTGCGGCCGATCCCGGCACGGTCACCCCGCGGCTCCCTCCAGGACTCACCTCCCCTTGTGGTGGTTGTGGGGGGACTAGGAACAGGAAGTGACAGAGCAGGAGGTATGGTCGGTGGCTGCTCCCCATGGTGTGGGTCTAAAGGGGCTGTCGCACGCAAGTGCTGGTGTTGGGGGTTCCTCTAAGTGAAAAATACAAGTAGGTGCTAAGGGTACAGATCCTCCAGGGACGTCGTGATGTCACGCTGTGACCTGAAGATGCCTCAGATCCATCTCCTTAGATCCTTCTGTTTCTGCAGACAATAGTAAATGGCTAACGTTCCAAAAAAAAAAAAAAAAAAAAAATTCAACTAAAGTAACTGAACTAAGGGACCAGTACGTCTTGGAGGCATTGTTTCAAATTATCTCACTGGGGCTCATTTTAGATCAATCTTCGTTTTTTTAAAAACTTAAGAATTTGGAGTAAAAATGAAAACCCTGTTTAAGTTTGCAAATCAAGGTTCTGTGTGTCTGTTTGTAAAGAGTGAGCAGTACTGGCACCCGGCCTGAGCTGTCACGACACATCCGGTGGGTGCAGGCGGCAGAGCCAGCCCGCTGCACCGCTCGTCTGGATGGCAGCGGTGCCCACCCAGGGCTGCCTCCACACACGCCTGCTGGTTGAAGCGGAGGCTCACGTCTGACTGGGGGGACGTGAAACAGCTGTTCCTTCAGGTGTCAAGGGTTCTTGTCTGGGGTTGAGGGGTTCGTGTTTCTCGCTTCACTGTCCAGGCGTTGAGCTCAGGGTGTCTCGTCTCCTCAACCTTCCTTCTACATTAGAGCTGGTTTGCAGGTGGGGCCTGGGCCGCCCACGTGGTCGAGCATGGCACTGGTCACTATGCATGCTGTGGCTGTCCTCCTCTTCTGTCGCTCCCCCAAGATGGAGGCTGTGTGAGAACCGAGCTGTCCCTACCATTTTCCACGGCCACTACCAGGCGGGTCCCGACGGCCACGCTGCCGGCGGCTGGCATGGCTCCTGGCCGCACTTACTTGCACTCTTCCCTGGCCTTCATGCGGGCGATGAAGGAGTAGCTCTTGTTCCTGCGGTAGTTCTCGTAGGGGTCGTCCAGGGCCACACCCACGCCCTTGTACTGGTCCCACTTATCCCGCACGTCCCCGCCCTTGATGGGGTCCTGGATCCCTTGCTCTTTCACGCCGAGGCCGCCAGATCCACTCCAGCCTTAGGAAGGAAGAGGGGCGAGCGGTTACAACCCACAAAAGCGGAAATCTGGTAACTTTCCCGACATCAAGTTAAACAGAAATGCATATGGGGGGTGAGTAACGTGCAGACATGCGGTTTATAAACGCGAGGCTGATAAAGGAAAAAAGAATGCCCAGCAGAAGCCTGCAGGCTTGTCCTTTTTCAAAGATCCCATGGGGAGCTGGGACTTCCTGTGACTCCATCACGCCCGACCCCGAATGCCCACAGTAGGTCATTCATCTTCCCTGGCACCTTACCCATTTTCACCAGCATCTGATGTCCTTTGTTCTCTTCCCCAAGCCTGGAGTCAGGTATAGGAGGTGCTGAATTAGAACCCAGACCAGCCGAGGAACTAAAATTGAGACAGGTAACTTCTTTTACAAAAGAGCTGGTACATTTATTAGAATGAAAGCTCTTAGAATATTACAGCGTGTGGCTTGTGTGAACGGTCACAGTGTAGGATGGACACACATACACTTGTCTACCATGCTTCGTCATCCTCTTCGCCAGCCAGATAAGGGGGTTCCCTAAGTGATGGTCCCTGTCCCACACTGCACAGCGAGGACAGGTCACAACAAACCCCTAAAATGGTTAGAAACACAGAGCCCAGCCACTGCCTCAGGCTTTACGATGTGACCATAAAAAGGTAAGACCATGGAGTGAGACGAGGAGATGCCATTGTCACCGCGCTAGTACCCGGGATGCCTGAGGCGCCGACCCAGCACGTCTTCTAATGAAAAGTTGCAACATTCACAGCAAAGCCTCAGAGCTTCCAGTGCTACCAGCGGGTGGGTCAGTGGACAGTTAAGACAGAAATCTTACGGCGGGGTGGGGCTCCTGGACCGTGACCGACGTCTCCTCCCTGGGGAGTACGACTTGGACCTGGAGCGGGAGCGGGACCGGGAGCGGCTTCGTGAGGAGCGGGATCGGCTGCGGCTCCTGCGGGAGTGAATGGGAGAGGAGAGCCCGCGGGTCAGCCCGCAGCCGGTGAAGCCTCAGGCCCGAATCCCCGCGAGGCCGCGCCTGCCTACCTGGAGCGCGAGCGGGAGTAGGAGCGGGAGCATGAGCGTGACCGTGACCTCGAGTACGAGCCAGATGACTTGGAGGACCTCGAGTTGGAGCGAGAGGAGGAACGCCCTCTGCTTTTGGATCTGCTCCGAGACCGGGAGGGTCCACTGCAGGGAGAGGCTGGTGAGTTGGAGCTGGCACCTCCTGGCTCCCCCACAGGCCAAGCCCGCCACCCCTACTCCGGGTGTTGGGAAGACCTCAGGGATGAGGGGTAGGGAAATGCCATTCACACCGGGTGTTGTGCCTAAACAGCTTGGTGAATACAGATGGCTTGGTGAATACTCTTGTGCCGGGGTTTTTCCGTTTAAATTTGGGCTTGTGGGAACAGCTCCCAGCGCCTTTATCTTTGGCACAGACCTAAGACCCAGGCAGAGGCTACACATGACTTCCTCTGCCTGCGTTGGGGCATGATGTGACGTGTTAGGGCGTCACAGGACAGTGTCTGGTTCCCTCTAAGCCACTTCAAGAGCAGATGTGGCCAGAGAGGCATGGAGACTCCACACAAGACGGCGGGGATGCCCTCACCTGTTCCTCTTTTCCTGGCCTTTCCTCCGTCGGGCCCGCATTTTTGCTCGGAAGAACTCATAGAGGCCGTTCTGCTCCCAGCCTTCACTGTAAGACAGGGCCAAGCCCCACGTGACCACGTCAGCCTCCCCCCTGCAGGGCACTGGGGAAAGCTTATCAGGACGAAGTGCCACCAACAAGCCCTCAGAGGCGTGCAGCCTCCCCTTCCTCATTCACTCAGGGTGTGGAGCCCTGGCCACCAGGTGACACTCAGGCGGTCATTTCAACAGGGCCACCCTTTCTCAGGTGAGGAAGTGGACTGAGGCCAGGCCACTCGCTGGGCAGTGGAGAGGCAGGGATGTGTTCCAGCTCCACCAGGCGGCCAGGCCTTTCCACACTGCTGTTCTGAGAAATGGATGAGGAGGGTCGTAGGGCCTGTGGTCACCATAACTGGGGACCAGGAGCTCTGGCTCACAGGCAGGCACACCCGCTCCCAGCACAGGAGGCCATTTTAGCCGGGCTGGTGATGAGGCCATTGGGGGAGAGGATCCTGGGGAGGACCCGTGACAAAGCCTGGGTGTGCGCAGCCAGCAGCTCCTGAAATGGGCCACATCTAAGTTCCTGCTCTAATGTGTCCCGACTATTAACAGAAAAGTCCTTCATCGAGGGCCACTACGTGTGACACACATCACCCACAGCCAGGGGAGAGATGGACCCTCTAGCTCGGACTAGACAGTTCTCCTGGAGATGCCACGTCCTCACCTGGGCCTCACACCACTCTGGGCAGAAGGTATGGCTGGGAGGAGTCTTTCTCATGAAGCGAACTCGGGAAGACAAGGCGCTAAAGGGGACAGACTGTCCTCCCCTCACCTGCCCCGTGCCCGGTCTCCCTGAGCCCAGTACCCACCTGTTCCTGGGTCTGTCATGGGAGGGCGGGCTGTAAAAGGCCTCCACAGCCGCCAGCAGCCTCTCGCTGGGTGGCATGGGGGGTGGAAGGCGGATGTCTTTAGGGTCCAAAGGCTTGTACTCGTGGTCTTCCAGCTGCAGTGGAGAACAGCTGTTACTACACCTTGCTGGGGCCCGGCAGGCCCACCCAGGGTGCTGTGGAGGCAGGAGACAGGGCCGTCCCTGGTGTGGTGTTTGGGTTGCCCTGGGCTCCAGAGCTCATCCTGGAAGGCCCACCGTCTTGTAGGGCTTCAGCCACATCCTAAATGGGGTGGTCGAGGGCTCCTCTGAAGCTCATGAAAGCCACCAAGTTCTCCAGAAACACACACAGAAGATGTGGCCTCCCAGCTTAGGTGATGGAAAGAGCCCCTGGTTTATTCCGACACCGCAGATCCCACACGACCTATCTGCAGAAGCCGCCCCGTGCCCCTGAATCCTACCTGGGGCTGTGTCATCTCCCCTGTGGGCCCTCCAGTCACACAGCAACCTTGGCCCAACCCAGGAACCCCTTCCCAGGAACCAGCTCTCCCTGCCACCCTAGCAGACCCATCTCCACTTCCAGTGTGTGGTGGCTCAGAGGGCACGGGAAGGGGCAGTGACCAGCGGGGCGGGGACCCTGGAGCCCCAGGCCTGACTCCTTGTTCACCTTGCCCCTCACGTGCCCCTCTTCCTGCGCCTGCAGATTTCCGTGTTCCCCACAGGCACAGCTCGGAGGCTGCCCCTTTGCTGAGAAATCCCCTTGCTGCTAGTCCCTGGAGGTGGCTTCCAAGGGCTGGTACTGAGAAGACCCATGCCTCATGCCCAGCCCAGCCGGCCCCAAGTAGCACCAAATGCGCAGCACCAGGAGGGCAGGGTGGATGGGACACAGGTCTCACTTGCTGCCATTTCAGAAGGTTTAAGCACGTGTCTGAGGAAGGGACGCTGGCCTAGGCGCACTCTCACTGACTAGCTTGGTCAAGTTCACTGAGGGGTGGGAACCGAGATGGGCAGGGGCCTGAGGCAGCGGCACTTTATAGCCTATGGGAAATGGTTTCCAGCCGTGAACTTCACATGGAGACAAAGGCACACCGAGCTCACTGCGGACCTTACCTTCACGAGGGGGGCCATCAACCCAGCAGGGAGATCAAAGTAGGGCACGTTGGGGACCAAACTGGGGTCATCGTGGTTGATGTGGGGAGGGCCCTGTCGCCGCATGTGTGGGGGCTGCCCATTGAAGCCATGGGGAGGAGGGCCGAAGTCAGGGTGCTGTGGGCCCCCCCAGGGCGGGTGCTCATTGATCCCAGGATGTGGCATGCGGTGGCCAGGGTGGTGGTGAGGGGGTCCCATTTCTGCAAAACAAGAACTTGTCTCAGGCCTGCAGGGAAGTCGTGAGCAGGGCAGCGTCAGGGGTCAGGCATGCTCTTCAAGGTGACAGGTGATAGCAGAAAGGTGCTCAGAGAGGAGGAAGTACATCAACACCCACTTCCTGGGCAGCCCCGCCTGGCAGCTTCTCTCCCTGCTCAGGCGGTGCAGTCAGGAAGGAGGAGCTCAGGCTTAGAGGGGCCTGTCCTGCACCCCCAGAGGCAGCTGACAGACCTCGTGGGTGAAAGAACCACAGGGAAATCAGAACATCCCCGAAAAGCAATGTTATAGGCTGAACTGCTGACCCCCACGAATTCACCCCCAGTCCTAATCCCCAGGACCTCAGAATGTGACTGTATTTGGACATAGGCCCTTTAAAGAGGTGATTGACTTGTGATGAGGTCATACAGGTGGGCCCTGATCCAGTGTGACTGGAGTCCTTCCAAGAGGAGATCAGGACACAGACACACACGGAAGACCACGTGAGGGCACAGGGAGAAGGCAGCCGTCTACAGGCAAGGAGAGGCCTCAGGAGAAACTAACCCTGCCGCCACGCTGACCTCTGACTTCCCGCCTCCAGACCGCAAGATAATAAATGCCTGTTATTAAAGCCACCCAGTCTGTGGCACTCTGTCACAGCCACCCCAGGACACTAACACAAGCAATAAATGTGCTACGTGGTCTCTGAGCTGAATTTATAGCCAAAGGAGAATTCAAAAATAATGGTAGAAGCAGTAATAGTGTAGGAATGAAATTTTTAAAAAAAAGAAAACTAAAGATTCTTTGAAAAAACAAACAAACAATCAAGTAGAGAAGCTGATGAAAACTGCAAGACGCGGAACAGGGAACCCATGATGGGCCCTGCACTCAGCACCAACTGACTGCCAGCCCCTCTGGGCACCTGAGGGTCACTTCTGCTTTCGGAATCTGTCTTCCCTTCCCTGTAGGACAGACACTGCCCTACTCCTGGGTGTGTGGGAAGAGGGACAGGGTGTCACACCTCTACAGCCTGGTTCGTGGTTGGTGCTGACACCTGAGTTACCAGCCTGTTTGCAAGTCTCCCCTCTTTCCTGAGGACCCAGGATGGGCTTCTCCACCATTCCGTGACTCTGCCTGTGACTTAGACTCAGGGCACATCAGACACACACCAAGGATGGCCAGCAAAGCCATCAGCCTACTCAGAAGGCCGATATGTCAGGTGCCTCCTCCAAGAACCAGGGGCAGGAGAGGACTGTACATACTGTCTTCTCCAAGGACACTGCATACTCACCAGCAGGGAAGTCCCCCTGGGGGTAGTCGAAGCGGTGAGGATAGGGTGGCCGCTCGAAGGGGTGCCTCGGGGGGAAGTCATCCTGCATGAAGCGCGGCGGGAAGCGGTTGAAGTTGTGGGGGTGCGGCGGCTGGTTGAACTGTGGGTGCTGCTGGTGGGGCGGGAAGGGCCCTCGGAAGTGCGGTGGCCGCTGCATGCGGAAGGGCGGCTCACGCTGGCCACCACCCCAGGGCGGCTGCTCGTGCTGGCTGTTCCAGGGGCCCTCGAACTGGCTGTTCCAGTTGGGGTCGGGCTGGCTGTTCCAGGGTGCATCGCGCTGGCCATTCCAGCCAGGGTCCCCGCGCTGCTCACCCCACATGCCCTCGTGGCTGTTGTTCCAGGGTGGGCAGTGGGGAGGTCCGCCTTGGTGGTGCGGGTAGGGGGGCTGTTCTGGAGGCTGCGAAAGAGCAGACATGAGCTACTCAGGAGGCCCACCTAGCACCCTGCAAACATGTGGCCTCTGCACTACCCAGGGCTGCAGATGACGGTGCACTGGGCACTCCCCTGGGCAGGCCATGGTACCTGGTTTATGCTGATGTGTGCAGTGGATGCTGCAGTGCCCACCCCACCACAGGCCCCTCACATCTGTGCAGATGACCCGACTCCCAAACGCAACACTTGCACCTTGGCCGACGGCTTCCTCTGGGTCAGCACGCAGAAGACAGCACAAGCTGGGGATCTGAGCACCCCTTGGCCCCTCGGCCCTCAGTGGATGGTGCAGAGGTGCCTCCCCTACCGCTTCCAGAGTGTGCGCAGTGACTGAGCCCCAGGGGCCCATGGTGGCCACCCACCCTGGTGGTGCTCCCTTCCCCATCACGCACTGTCTCCTGGGTCATCTCCCACATAAACTCCTTGCCCTCAAATGCTGTCTCAGGGTCTGCTCCTGGCCCCATCCCAGGAAACGTGGTTTTCTGTAGGCTGAAGACCCTACAAGCTCTGATCTTACCCAGCTGCTGCTTTGAAGACTTAAAGCTCGGATTGCAACCGAAACTCTAGGGCCGGGGAGGGATGTGCTCAGATCAGGCAAACCAGAGGGGGCCCATCTCCAGGGTCATGGTTGGCTAGCTTTGTTGACCGTTACCACTGGGAGGCCAGCCTTGGCCACCACACCCTCAGCTCTTCCAAGAGAAGCCAGGAAGCCAGATCTTAAACATGGCAACTATGTCAAAACGTGTTAAGACACTGCGTGGGCCGACCAGGCCAAGTTCATCGCCAGGCCAGGGCTTCCGACAGTGGACTGCCAACCCAGAGCAGACCCTTGGTGTGGGGGCCCCGTTGCTGCGAGCCTTCCAATCATGCTATGCCAGATGAGATGACCCCTGCCCTGGCCTAGAAGTTTCTGACCCCAAGGAAACAGGAGGAAGTGACCAGTCTCTCAGCCCCAGAAAACACTGCCAACTTGACATTCTGACCTCCCCCTTCCTTATGAAAGCACCATGTTTCAGGGTGACAAGGGGTTGATACTCTGCTAGTTGATTCAGTCAAAAAAGGGAAGGAAAGGGAATACCCTGTTGCACTTAATCACATAGAATTTCCCAGAACTCACATGAAAATGGGGATCTGTTACTGAGAAACCCAGGCGATCAAAGAGCCAGGAAAGAAAGTAAAGGCTTGCCTGTTTTGCTCCACCCCACCCCTGCACCTTTGGAAGACGAGGCTAACACCCTCTCCCCGAGGCCTGACCCCACGGCAGAGCCTCAAGTCTCCCAGCAAGCCGCTAAAATCCCCCGTAACCCGCAGAGGCTGCCGCCCACCTGCCTCCTGTCCCATTAGGCCCAAGTGTGCCCTCCCTGTCCCTTTAAGAAATACCTGCTGTTGGCCCCAAGGAGCAACAGGGTGAGGTTGGTCAAACCATGGGGGCTTGTTAGGTGGGATCTGGTCGTGGGGCCCAGGGCCCCGGGGGCCGGCAGCAGCAGGGTCCTGGACCCCTCCCGAGGCATCGTACTCGGAGGAGCCAGGCATCTGGATGGGAGGCTTGTTGTCATCTGGAACCAGGCAAGAGGGCGGTTAGCAGAGGCCCTGGCAGCAGGACGCAGCACCCAACACGGTCTTTAGCAAACACCCGGGCAGCCCAGGCGGGGCTTTATTTCCCCATAAATCCTTGCTTCATGACCCCACTGAAAACTGATTGCTGCTGGGAAGACAGAGGGAAGAGGGGAGACTGCCTTCGCACAGGACACACACTTTTCTGAAAGCTTTGCAGTAAGTATCTCACTTCTGCCATGTTGGTTTTAGTTTGCAGAAGAATTTTTATTGCTGAATTTCATTAAATACCTTTACTGTTTCCAGTCGAACGATCACTTGTTCTCACCTGATCTTATTTTATTACATTTTTTAGTGTTACTTTATTCGATTTTTAAGTGTTGAACCATCTTATATATTCCTAGGACGTGTCCTTTTTGGTCATGATGTATTTAAAAATACTTGGCGCATTTCATTTGTTAAGAGTTTGTTTAGTATTTCTGCATCTTTGTTCTGAAGTGACACTGGATTATTATTTTTAAATCTTTCCCTAATTATAGTTTTAATCCTTACCCACCTGGAGGGACAGTTACCAGGTGTACAAAAATGATTTGGGCAGCTTTCCCCTCCCCCTATTCTCTGGGATGGTTTGTACAGGAGAAGAACTGTCAAGAGTTGTAAGGGTTTCATTACATTTTGCTGTGAAGTCCCCTGGGTCTGGTGCTTTAAACCGATTAGAATCTGGCCTGGGACTACGGGACCAGAACCCTTTCTGGAGGGAGGCTGCTTTCTAGGGCTGCTTCCCAAGGGCGGGTGCTGAGGGGACCACGTACCAGGCTGGGTGGTTGGCGGGATGGCCGGGGCAGGCGTGGGGGCCGGTGGCGGGGCTGGCGGTGGTGGCGTGGCCTTGACTTCAGCTTCCATTTGTGGCATCTGGATCTGCTGCTGTTGCTGCTGCTGCTGCTGCTGGGCCAGGCTGTTGACGAACTCCTCGTGCTGCGTCTTGAGGGTCTGGATCTGCTGCTGGAAGGCCAGCTGCACTGGCTGGACCACTGAGGAGTACTCGTTGATGAGAGTTGCCTGGCAGAGAGAGAAAGGCAGCCGCATTCAGCGTGAGCCCCTCAGGTCCCACCCCCTCTGAAGCAGCATGGGGACAAATGCTGGGAAAGCACCAAGAAGTTGGGGTGCTGCCATGGACAGTGAGGCCCAGGGGCCTGGAGCAGGCAGGCGACTGTCATGTAAAATAATCAACTTGGTCTTGACAACCTGAGCATGTGAATCTACTGAGAGTTGGTGACGTGCGGTAGTTTGGAATTCTCTGGTAATGGAATCAGGCGATGATAGCCATGCCCTGAACAGCCACTTAGACAAACCCATCGCTGATGAACGTTCTGGGACATGCTCAAGGCTGTGCTTACTTGCTGCTTGGCATTGAGCACCACTGAGTCACCACCTCCCTGAGCCTCAATTTTCTCATCTACAAAAATGGGACAACACTGGGACTGGTCTCTGAGGATTTCAGAGAGAAATCAGTGAAATAATGGAAAAAAGAGGGTAAAATTTAGAAAAAGTCTGAAATGCATGTTCTGTTTGTTTCTAAGCATGTCCCTGTCCCTGTGGGAAGGATGGCGTTTAGGACCATCACTGAGGGAAGCAGTCTGCGCGTGCCTACTATTCAGCCAGGCCTTCTGGCCTGAGAAGGGCTGTGAGCTGTGCCTTTTATTCCAACAGCTGTGCGTGGGGCAGTGATGCTCGTGTCCTGGCACAGGGGACCAACGGGACCCTCCCTGCCCTGTGGCCCTACTGACTGCATAAGATGATGGCCACAGAAATCTAGACGACATCGGGGTCTCCTCACGCTCCCGTCACGTGACTGTGTGCCTGGAGGACCAGAGCAAACAGGCCAAGGGTACCCCTAGAGCAGGGCTTAAATTGGGCACCAGGTCACAAGAGCACCAAGCAGAGTCTCACTTGGGAGAGCTCACCCCTCACTGCGTGCATGGTATGAGGGCCCTGAGGCTGCTGCTCGGACCCTGGCCGCCAACACTCGCCACTATCCCAGAGGCACCACCGGAAGCCCAGTTTAGGAAATGCCACCTGGGCTCTGAGGGCACCATGCCACTGCCCACTCCCAGACTGGGCGGCGGTGGTGGACCTCCAGACTTCCGGGCACTGGTGAAGCGGCACCTGCCCTGGTACCGGGAGCCGTGTGGGAGATGGCAGTACTCACCTGGTACTGGCCGAGCCCCAGGGCCGGGCTCTGCAACTGCTGAATGATGGAGTCATCGAAGTAGCCATTCTTCTCCCACAGCTGCAGGAGCTGGACGTGGGGAGGACAAGGCCATGTCAGGGGGAAACAGCGCCCCCAGCCCCTGCCCACTCCCCTCACACCCTCTCAGCAGCACCCCTACCCGGGCGATCTTTTGCTGCTTGTCCTCCTCCACGGCCAAGAAGCTGGTGCAGTAGATGGGCACCACGACCTTCTGCAGGGCGGCCAGCAGCTCCCTGGCCTGCTTGCGCTGGCTGTGAGGGAGAGACCTTCCGCGCGTCAGGGCCCTGGGGCGGGACCCGGCCACGCGCCCGTTACCATCGCGGCTCCAGCCACAGCACCCTCTGCCTTCTCGGGGAATGGGCCCCCAACCCGGCTGGGACGAAGGCTAGGTTCCCCATGAGACCTGTGCTGGCACTTGGGCCCGAGGGACAGGCGGGCAGCAGTGGGAGAAGGGAAAGAATATAGGCCGGGGCCCTTCAGAGCAAGGCCTGTAACACACCCTGGTCTCCTGGTCAGTAAAATAACCCTTCCCTCCGGGATGGTGTGCGGATGGATGGACAGGGGGCCTGGGAGAGCCCTGTTGTCCACAAAGGACAGGCCAGGGCTGCTGTGGGTTCAGGCCCTTGTCCAAGTGACCTTGCAGCACTGTCACCCACTGCACACAAAAACACTCTGGCTTGGGCCCCAAGTTTCAGGAGGCAGAACGAGTGTGCCTGGCATTGGGGACCTGAGGCTGGCAGGGCAAGGCAGTCTACCCCCGTCCCTATCCTCCCAGGGGCACTCTGAGCATAAATGGGTGTGGAGGCCCCTGCGGCTGTGCATGGAGGTGGCATGGAGCCCCCTGTGTGGCACTGGCAGAGTCTGCATGGCTGTCTCCTGGGGAAGGACATGGGACAGAAGGCAAGTGGCTGGAACCCCTCCCAGCACCAAGCTCACCAGAGGGAGCTCAGGGACAGGAGCGAGTGCCCAGGGCCAGGAAACAGGCCAGGGGAAGGAGAGCAGTCCAGGCAGGAGGACAGGGCAGGTGGCTGGAGGGCTGGCAGGACAGGGCTATCTCGGCAGAGCTGCCCTGGAGTCAGCAGAGCAGCAGGTGAAGCAGGAGGGCACAGAAGGTTCCAAGAGGCTGCTTATTTCCCGACAGCAGAGAAATAAGGGGACGATGATGCAGGGATTGGCTGCGTGTGGCACGGGGTGGGGAGTGCAGGGACCTAGGATTCACGAGTGGCAGAAGACGGGGCAAGGCAAAGGACTGATGGGGGCAGGCCAGTTTCTGCTGCCCTCGTGGGTGCAGGCCTTCAGCTGGCCAAGCTCAGAGCCAAACGTGGCGGCTACACACCAGCCTCACTAGCTGTGTGTGTGCTTCCCCTGCATCCTCCCCGGGCCTGCCTCGGCCCAGGCACTTGGTTCTGTAAGTTAACCTTTCTCATAAGGCACCAAAGAAGCCATGCAGAAGGAAACACCGGCCTGGCCTGGAGAGGGCAGGGGGCGTGGGGGCTGGGGCAGAGGGTCAACAAAGGGAACCCTACAGGAGGGACCCTGAAGCAGGGCAGTCAGGTGACAGGGGACATGTATGTGGATCAGTGAGGGGGAGCTGGCAACCGACAGAGAGACACCAAAAGATACCAGAAGCTACCCCAAGGGAGCAGAGCAAGGAGCAAGGAATGGTGGCCCCAGGGGTGAAAGGGCGGAGGCACGGGAAGGTGGTGTGTGAGTGCGCACGTGGTGTCCTCCCAGTGGAGGGCTTGTGGCTCGGACCGACCCTCCCTCAGGGAATTGGGACAAGGGACCCGGTCCCAGGACAGGCCAAGCTCCTAAGCGCAGTGAGGCCCAGGAGGAGCGGGCTGGGTGGGGGTGGGGGGGGCCCGAGGAGCCCTCACCAGTGGTGGAGCACGTCATTGATCAGGTAGATGAGGTGCAGCCGAAGCTCGAAGTGCGCGCCGTCCGCGGTGATGCGGTTGCGGAGGTGGCCGGCCATCAGCTCGCAGTGCGGCGGCGACTTGGCGTTGCTGAACATCCAGTTCTTCCCAGCCTGTGACAGCCAGGGCGACAGGTGAGCGGGGCTGGCTCCCCCAGCCAGAGCACGGGCAGGTGTGCGGGGAGGCGGTGGTGTCCCAGGTCGGGGCCGCCCGCTGCAGCTCTCCCTGCCTTCCCGCTTCTTCTCGCAGGTGCTCAAGAGAGAAGGGCAGGGGCCGCCGAGGCGCCCCTCGAGCAGCCCTCACCCAGGCAGACTGCAGCAGGCTCCCACCTGTCAGGAGCACCGGGTTCTGGGTGCACCCCGCCCGCCCTCACCGAGATGGCATCTTTGGTGCACGTGTCAATGATGGGCTGCAGCAAGTTGTCAAACTCGTTCATGTCCAGCTGGGTCTCCTCCAGGAGCTTCTGCATCTGCTGCTCCACTGCATGGGCCAAGGCCGCCGTCACCTGCTCCTGGGAGGCCAGGTGGGACCGAAACTGCCCGTCAGTGCCCCGCCCCTGGCACCAGGAGGTCTGTCCCTCACCCGCAGCCCAAGAACTGCATCTGGGGCGGTCATGGCCATGGCCGGCAGAGCAGGTAGAGAACAGAGCGAGCTAAGACACAGGAAGAGACAATGCCCCCACCCGTGACACACAAAAATTAAGACCTAGAGGAATAAAACTCTACAAACGAATTCAACACAAAAGAAAAGTGAGCAGCGATGTGAATAGAAAGGACAAAGAGAACTCAGAAATGGTGACTGGTCAGGAGAAAGGGGAGCAACCTCACTACAACCAAGAAATCAGAAATTAAAACAGGACACCAGGGTTTCGCCCATTAGATTGGCAAACTGAGAGCTGGCTGCGATCCAGCTCTGCTGTAGGGACAGGTGGTCAGCTCAGGCTGGCCGAGGCCAGACCAGCCAGCCTATGACCAGCTCCGTTCGGGAACTGAGAGTGAGCGATTTAGCATGTTTTGTTGTCAGCAATATGACAGCATTTTATGTCTTCAATCTAGTAATAAAACTAGGGTTGGTGTTTCAGATGTCTTATTCTTTATTCATCTCATTTTCCTGGCGATCCATCCTATTGTATTTGGCCAAATTATCAGACTGTGACAGATCAGGACAGAAGGGTCCTTTCCCACAACAGCTTGGGGAGGCCTAGCTAGCAGGAGCTGGTGCCAACGGCACCCAAGACCACCTGGCATTCTCTGTTACACAATTTCTAACGTGCAGCCCCACTTGTAAGCGTCCACCCCAGCAAAGAACTTGTGGGATGATTTCACTGGAATGAGAAGCAACCTCTGTCCAGTGTCAGGGGTCAGGCTAAACACGTCATGGGCAGTGGCAGCAGTGGCTGCCATGCACGGAGCTCTGGGCAGCCCTGTCTTCAGCGCTGACATTTGGTAACGAGTCCTTCTGACTTGTTACTCACCTACTGCAAGTCCCAATATGCAGATGTAAAAACTGACACACAAGGTGAGGTCTAGGAACCCACCTTCGGACCAAGAAGGGAAGGGGAAGGGCCCTGGGCCTGATCAGGGCACCTGTCCAGGGCCAGTGGGTTGAGAGGGAAGAGGAGCAGCAGGCCCCGTACCTGTCTGAGGGCCAGCAGGTGCTGTTCCTGCTGCTGCAGGTTCCACTGGCTCTGCTGAATGAGCTCGTCCATGGACGGGGCTCCCTGGGCCGGCGGGATGGGTGCAGCAGGGGCCAGTGGGGGCTGTGGCAGGGCTGGCAGGGCAGCGGCTGGCTCCAGCTCTGGTGCCTGCTGCTTGCAGATAACTGGCAGGAGAGGAGAAAAGGTGGCCCCGTGAGAAGGTGGCCGGGGTCTAGGTGTCCCCTCAGCCTCTTGGGCAGCTCTAGGCCATAGGGGCTCCACTCCCTACACTCTCCATCCACAAAAGGACCTCCGTGCTGTGCTGCAGCCACCCCCACCGGAGTCTGCCTGGCTCCCTTTACTCAGGCTGGCCCTCCCACCCTGCCCCCATCCTCCCAGGGCCCGGCCCCAGCTCCCTTCTCCAGATCTACCTAAGGCTCTTTCCTCCGCCTGAACACTTCTCTCGGCGGTTTCCATCTGGCTAACTGACAAACTCATTATTCCCAGCTAGATATTGTTACTTCCAGAAAGTATTTCACGAGCCCCCATCTTCGCCTGCTAGAAGCACAATATCCTTCCCTGGTTACAGCCCCAAGTCCCAAGCACCTTGGGTTTCTGACCCTGCTGGGTGGGAAGGGTGAGGGGGCTCGTCTTGCAAGGGAAGCAGCTCTCGCGTCACGGTCACTCCAACCAAAGCACTGTCCTTCTCTGCCTGGTTACGCCATCAATCTCCACCCGGTGCCTCAGTTTACGAATTCAGCCCCTTAACCCCATGGCCCACTCCATCAGACTCCAACCCACTGACCGAATTCAGACCTTACAATCAAATGCCCCGTTCATTCCCGTGTGGGCCTCACGCTCCCAGCCTCCACTCCTGCTCCCTCCAGCCTGGCTACACAAACCTGACTTGTCACTCCTTTGTTTTAAACTCTCTGAAAGCTGGCTTTACACCACTTGTAGCAGTTTTAAACGTCGTGTGCTGGGGCTAAGGAATGATGGCTCCAGACACATAAGCGCGTATAATATTTTGCCTACAATTTCAGGCAACTGAAATTTCCTCCCTACCCCCATCTCAAATCTAAATAAGCACAAGAATCCCTGGACCTAGGAAGAAAACACAAACATTTCCCCTGGCATTTCTACTCTAGATTAAACCATTCCCTCCTCTACACACATTCTAGGCTCCAGCCACGCAGGGCCTCTCATGCCTTCTGGCGTCTCTCATGGGTATCTACCTACACACACCAGGCTTGTCCAAGCCACTGCACCTTCGCTGTTTCCTACAAACTTTTTATTGAACATCTACTGCGCATGGTGCATTAAGACACAATGACCCAAAACAAGGTCTGGTGGCTTCAGGGAGCTGGTAGTTCAGGACATAGTCACCTTTCAATGCCCATAAACTGGGCAATCCTCTACTCGTTAACAACACAGTTAGAGGTTAGGATTAGGATTCTAAAGGAGACAGATGTAGGTCCTGCCCTCAAGGACCTACCACCTGGTGGTTATTTATCTATTATCCAAAGGTCAGCTGGGATTCCTAACCCCATCTTGAAGCGTTTGAGGGCAGGGCCAAAATCCTGATGGCCCAACTCAGTGAACACTGACAAACATCTGCCAAGAACTAAAACCTAGAGGGACAATTCTTTTTGATCTGGGCTGCAAGCAGCTGAAATGCACAAAAACCTTGCTGGACCCACGGAGAGCCCACAAAGGGCCTCTATCACTTCCTCCTTGGAAAACACTGAAGCGGTCACTCTATTTCAGCTGACCTGTCATCACATCTGCAAAACAATAGAGAAATCCCTGATCCCAAGCCCAGGAGGAGGATCGATAACCTCGTCCTCCATTGCACTGGGACCCAGCAACTGCTGCTGCAGGGCCCCGGGAAGAGCGGAAGGGATCAGGAATTCCCAGCTGCCCCAGAAAAGAGCAAACGACTCAAAAGGTGGTTTGTGGCGGAGAACGCACTGGAATCAGAGAAAGGAATCGCTCGATGGGGGCGGCCTGAAAGCTGGAGAGGACTCACGCTGCTGCTGTTCCAGCGCCAGCTTGCACTTGTAGTAACTGTAAAACTCGCCTCCAAACAGAAACGAGAATTTCGGGTTGTCCTTCTGCTTCTCCATCGTCATCTTCTCAAACTCGGGCCCGTTGCGAGCCACGAACTGGGCCAGCTTGTCGATGACATTTCGAAGCTCCTGGTCTGGAGGACGGAGAAAAGGCCACGCGGAGCGTCAGCAAGGACCGCCTATATCCGTGGGCCCTGGCGCCCCAGACCCCGTCCGCCGGGCCGGGGTCCCTAGCGGTGGGCCCCGCAGATGCCGCCCTTGTACGGGTCCCGATAGGGGCCACAAGCGCGCCGGGAATACGGGGACCCGCGGGAGAGGCCGCAGGCGAACCCGGGAGGCCGAGCCCCGCCCCCTCCTAGGCCCGGAGACCCTTGGAGGCGGGGTGGGCCAACAGGGGGTTCCGGGGAGAGAAAAACCGTCACTAAACCCGGGCTGGGCCTCACCATCGGGCGGCAGCGGCATCTCCATGGCTCCGGCCGCCGGGAACGACCTCCGGCACCTCACGATCCCCCACCAGCGCCGTCTGCGGAAGCCGGCCGGAAGTGGCGCGAGGGAGCCGTTTACGGCGGGCTTCACAGGCTACTTCCGCCCGCCACTTACGGCCGTCGCCCAGAAACCCCGGAAATGAGGGCAGGAGGCGGGCTGGAAGAAGCCGCGCGAGGCCGAGTGCGCGGGAGGGGCTTTCATGCGCTCACGCAGGAGTTTTTCGCGCATGCGCTGAATGGGTCCTTGTCGCGCGCCGCCCCAGAACGGCTTGGAGAACGTGGACCGTTCTTATGTGTGGCTTGGTCTCGTAGGCTCACGTTGCAGCCCCAAGGCCTGGCGGGCTATATTCTCCACCGGGCCAGGGCCCTAGGGAGTTCTTGCCCGGGTCGGGGCCTGTGTTTCCTCCTCGGGGGGCTGCAGTGAGGAGACTGCCACGTGAGGCGCGTCTTGGGAGGCTCCCTGCTTGGCGAAGATGGAACTCGGCCTAGTGATGGTCAAAAGATCCCCCTCCGCCCCCCGCTTGGTTTCTTTCACTCAACCCACCGCTTTGGTAAGGCAGACTTTGGGGCCGGTATCACCTACTCCTGCCAGCCTCAGACTGTGCCCTTTGGGGCTTGCGGAGCTTTCCTGCAGTCCGAGCTGCTTGGCAGGAACGCCCACAACCTTTCGTGCCAGGCCTGCTAGACGACGCACCTTCCTGAAAGGGGCAATGAGGTTGCTTCCGTAACGAGTGTCGATGTAAGAAACGTCCAAACCTGTAGATAACGTTTTAATTTATTTGAGCCAAACTGGCGACAATTGCCAGGAAGCAAAGTCTCAAAGGATTGAGAAAGTGCTCTAGACAATGGCAGTTTTGTAGCTTATTTTATACATTAGCATCAAAGGAGACATGGTTACATGGAATCTGTTGATGGTAGGTTAAGGGGGTGGGAGAAAGCAAAGTGGGGAAATCTCTGGTTGGATAAAAAGGCAAACTAGAGAAACACATTTACATTGGTGATTACAGAATAGTTAACATTTACAGCACATAAAGATTGTAAACCAGGAACAAAATAACAATGAGGGGTTCTGTGGTCTCTTGCTGTGGTGTGGTGGTTGTGCCCTGAGAGATCTGGGAAAGATTACTCTGACATTTCAAATGTATGTTACCTCGATGCAGAAAGACTATGATAGGCTCGCTTAAGGTAAAGATTGACCTTTGTCAAGGAAGCTGCAGGCCTAGGACAGGACTATTCACCAGACCCACTTTTAGCCTGGAATTTTTATGTTCAGAACATCCTATGTGGTTACTTTCAGTCTCAGTTTGTAAGGCCTGCCACGTAAGCCTCCCCTGATCTTGTCAGGTGTACTATGTGCCCCTTTTTTCATCGCCACAAACATGAAGTTAATGCATGCTAATTGTGGGGAAATATAACAAGGAGCAAATGATAGAGAAATACAGACTGGATGTCCCACGTAATCAGAAGGGTGCCATAGTTGACACTTGTCTTGGCCATACCTCCCTATTTTTTTATGCAAATCAATGTATTTTAGATCAACTTATTTTTCACTGTTAGAAAATTTCTCCTTCTGACTCTTAGGGATTGCCTCCTGTATGCCAGATACTGCTCTAGGCCAGGGGCTGGCAAACTTCTATAAAGGGCCAGATAGCAAATATTTTAGGTTCTGTGGTCCAAGAGGCAAAATCGAGGATATTGTGTAGGTACCTACATAACTCGAGAATGGAAATCAAAATGTAATCATTGTGTACAATTTTAAAAATATAGGTCTAATGAGAAGAATGGAATGCTTTGGAGAGGGTTCCAAGTTAGTCTTTTCCTGCTATCAATTGATTGCAAATGTTCACCTGTAAAGACTGTTTTTGGTTTATGAAAATGGGGGCTGGTTGTGGCTTCCGGATGCAACGATGAACAAGTCAGACCTAAGCTCTGCTCTCATGAACCCAGCCTATGGGGTGGGAAGAGACCCATAAATCAGTAAACGTGTCATGACAAAGGTATTATTAAGGAAAACAAACAAAGTGCTGAGACCTTGATAAGGGAAGAGGGTGGGGCCTACACGTTAGGGTTACTAGGAAGGAGGGAAAGGTGAGGTTTGCACTGAGATCCCAGTCAGGAGCTATCTAGGCAGAGGGCACATTTGGGATTGTTGTGTTTAGTATGATGTACAGTAATCTGGGCAGTGTGGGCATTTTTCCATCCCAGTAAAGAGCTGTATCAGGAAGTCTTAACTTTTGATCTGCCATGGGTGGACTTAGAGATAGCACAGTGTCAGACACAGATGCATTTTTGTGAGTTGAAGATACACAGCATTTATCAGCTTCTTAACAGAACCTGTGAACCAAAACAGGTTAATAAATTTATATTGTCCTTTTCAATGACTACATGATTCTGTGGTGTGGATTTACTGTACTTTATTGAAGCCAGACACTGTGGAGTCTCTAGGGTTGGTTCCACTAACACTTGGGTTTTGACCACTATTAAGTGTCTTAGTATATATAGATCTTGTGCTGACTAAAGGGTGTGCACATTTAATACTTTTATTGCTCAACTGCCCCCAGAAAGATTGTAGATCCATGACTACTACTTGCACATGTTCATTTCATAGTGTGTTTATCTGAGACTGAAAATTCAAGCATCACAGGGCCTCACCCAGCTCATTTCAGTGGACCAATCAGAATCTACTGGTCAAAAGAAAGCAGTCAAATTGCTAGAAGTAACTGCTGTTGCAGAGATGGTGCCAAGGACCTGGAAACAAGACTTAACAACTAAACTGCACACCTCTGGGTGAGATGAATTTGCTGAAGGAACCCACCTAAGAAGCAAAATAGTTTACGATCACATGCACACCCCCTTTGATCCTGCAAATGTGCTGTGAAGAATGTATCCTAAGAAGTGTGTGCTACATTGTGCACTGCAAACAGCCCATAAAATGGTATTTAAACACGCAGCAATATGGGTCGTTTCACTGTAGTACATCCATGTAATGGAACATTACAATACCATGTACACAGGCACAAAATCAAGGGAGAATAATAACATGGGGAAATGTTCCTAGCATACTTTTTAAAAGCAATTACAAAATAATATGCACAATATGTCATTTAATAACAATGTGTATACATCCTCCCCAAATGCAACTGCTGTGTTCAGTTTCTTAAGTATCTTTTCAGAGATAAACTATTCACAAACATTTATATATCTCAATGTATTTTGGAACTTGTTCCCTTTATACATAGATCTTTCGACATTTTCTCTTTAATAATTTTTTTGAAACTTAAAAAATATAGACAATAAACATTATTTAAAAAGTAGGGACTGGGGCCGGCCCAGTGGCTCAGGTGGTTGGAGCGCTGGGCTCCTAACACCCAGGTTGCCGGTTCGATTCCCACATGGGCCAGTGAGCTGTGCCCTCTACAGCTAAGATTGTGAACAACGGGTCTCCCTGGAGCTGGGCTGCCGTGAGCAGCCGGAGGTCGGGGTGAGCTGCCTCGAGCTGCTGAGTGCAGCTGCAGGGCTGCTGAGTGCAGCCATGAGCGGCCGGTGGTGGCCAGCGGGAGTGGCCGGCAGCTGGCGGGAGCGGCCATGAACTGCTGTAAGCAGCTGACCGACAACTGGCGAACGACTGCTGCATGCGCGTGGGGGGGGGGGGTTGGTGGGGGAGGCAGAAGAAGGGGGGGGGGAAGGGACTCGGGAAATCTAGGCCCCTCCAGATCTACAGTCTCAAAAAAGCCAGAACTTGGTGTGACTGTCACCTCATCTCCCATAGTAACTGAACCATGTATGGTCAACTAGTTGAAGCCACAGCAGGAGGAAAGGGAACAGAAGGTCCGGTCCTGTGCTGGAGCACAGAGTATTCCTTGGGCCTAATGAGTCACCAGGCAAACCTCTGGTCACACGGGAATTGCCCTGAGACAAATAGGAGTATTCCAGTCTGGGAGAGGACATTCCTGAGTAGGAGTTCAGACTCTAGCGTCTGAACAATGGGGTCATCCCTAAACTTGGCCCTGACAAGGTGACGACCCTCTGAAGGACTTAGGAAAGAACGAAGCACTTAGGAAAACTTATACCCGTTATCTAGACCATGGGACTTCTGGAAGATTGCCATCACAGACCAGTCCAGAGACTCAACACAGCACTGATGCTTTTCAAGAATGTACTTTCTACTATGAGAACTGTTTCCCATTCTTTGGAACACTCTGGGTATTGCCTAGTTGTGTTTCCGATTTGCAAATCCTAAGACCCTTGAACAGATCTTTGTCATTTATTTCTAACCAAAGCCTCCTGACTCTTTTGTGCTTGGTCGACACATTCAACTGGGATTGAAGGAAATTGTCGGGAATGATTTCTGAGTAATATGGGGGAACTAGGCTTTGGAGGCAGATAAGTAGCTGTGTGATCCAAGACAAGTGACTTAACCCCTTTGGGCCTCATTTTCATCTGTAAAATAAGTAATAAAACTTAACAAAGATGATAAGGATTGTGCATGAAAACCCACCACTGCATCAGGCACATATTAGCTATGACTCCTCCAAAAACAATCACCATAAGCACAGCTGCCACAACATTCTTGGGTTTTCCATGTTATTCTGTTCAATAAAGGCATGTCATTAACTCTTTAAGCTGTGATTCTATAGTTTTATTCTCCCATCTCATAGATTCACAAATTACAGGTCCTAAACTTGGCTCAGTTAAAAAAAAAAAAAGTTGCAATACACTGGGATATGAGAACCAGGTCAGTTTCTCTACCTCTTGTTTGTCTTGTTGCTGGGCACACTAAAGACAGGGTCACTCAGAGACCCTCACTGACAAACTGGGACCAGTCTCAATTCCCTGGAGACCATCATTTATTTTTGGTAAATGCCATCAATGAATATACAGTGTAATTCCCACAGAACAGTCTATAGCATTTAGGTCTTGGAAACAGGTGACAATGGAAAAAAAAAGGCTTCACAATTTTCAGATCCTTTAATAATTTAATGTCCTATGCCCTTAAGGCGGTTAGACCCTTAACGTATCAGGTCTGGTTACGTCCCAGTGACAGTAAAGGGCCTATTGAACGATGTATACCAAATACACAGCAAAACGCAGAAATTCCAAGTGCTGCTTCACTGGAACGTATTTTGGCTTCTCTCCTTTGTAATGGGGGTTTGATTTTCCCTACAATTAATGACTTAAAGTAAGTGCTTAAAAATTCCACACCGGGGTGGCTGGTCAGCTCAGTTGGTTAGAGCACGGCGCTAATAGCACCAAGGTTGCCAGTTTGATCCCTGCTGCGCCCTCAAAAAAATTCCACACCAAATCTCAACACAAAATATTCAAAAATGCCCTCAGCCTCAGTTTCCCCTTCTGTAAAATGAAGGAGTTAGGTCAGAGTGTCACAGGCCAGACCGCATCACGGATGGGTAAACTGAACTCGCTGTCACAACTGCAAGCAGTTAGGAGTGAGAGGAATAGAGATGCAAAAATGAATGCGGGAGTGGGGTGGGCGTGGCGGGCCAGGGAGGTAGGTGGCTGGAAATCAGGCCTTCAAGAAGTCAATGTCAGCTCTGAAATATCAAGTCTCAAAAGTATGTCTTTGTCCTTTGATTTGATGATTTGGTCTAATATGATTGTCTCATTAATTCCAGTGTATGTACTTACTGTAAATTTATGTTATATACAGAATTAAATATCCCATTTATTAATTTATAAATCATAATAAAACCAGTCAGTTATTTCCCCTCACCAGCAGATCTTGCATTGGAAAAGGAAAACTAATATACAAATTTCAGCAACATTGGAAATTTCATTAAAGCTGAATGGAGGCATAATTCATTTTGGAGTTCAATTATATGTTCAAGGAGTCAGTTACTGTAATCATAAAGACAACCATCATAATATCTTGGCAGACTTGCAAAAATTATCCCCACTTGTTATTCACCAGTGAGAAAAATTGAACTGCCTCTGGTGAAAGCACTCAGCGAGCGCCTGTCACCAACAATACCCTTCAGGATTGCCTTTTCAGGTTTCACACAGCAATCATCTTGAAACTTGGAGCCAAAGTAATGATTAGCAAGTGAACAACAGACAACAAACAGGGACTCCGGAGGCTGGTGGTTCATCAACTCACAGGTCAGAGGGCTTCTCTGAACTCTCCAGGAGCGGCCCACTTGTGAGCTGACAAAGCGGAACCTCTTCAATACAAAATTCCAATGATCAAAAACCAACCGACCAGGAGTCAAGCATAAGCTACAACACGTCTTTGAATGGGGGAACGTCTCACTCACCAGCAGGTAAAGGGTGACCCCGGACAATGCTGGAGGAAGAAAGCAGCCATCACCATAGACCCCACCCACCCAGCCAGTGGTCCTCTCAGGGAGGCAGGACAGTCCTTCGTGATGCCAAGAAAGGTGGAGACCCCGACCTGGACCTTGGCACACAGAGGTACCTGCTGGGCTCACATAATCTTTCTGAAGATTTGAACCTGCCAGAACCCAAACTTTTCCTTGACCAAAGCAGCAGATTTGGCAAACCAGCTCCTCGCTTGGTGCTCGCCCTGCTCCCCTTCACCAGGACAAGATTCAGATCCCAGCGTAAACACGAGCACAGGCCATGGAATCCAAGCACTGGGCTCTCGTCTGTCACACTAATCATCGAGATGATATTCTGGATTCATTCTGCTTTCAGCGATTGTGGTCATTCGGGAGGCGCTCCTCAGCACCTCACTGCTTCCCACAGAATGCCGAGATGTGTCAAGACAGGCATCGCCAGTGGGAACTTTTCTTATTTTTAAACGTTTAAAAACAAAAGGGTTTTCAACCCATAAGCCAGTCTTAATGCGTCCCCTCCTGGGACCAAGGCATAAATATACATACCACTATAAAATATCCCCTAGAAAAATGCAAGATTCTCATAAAATCAGTATCTCCGCAACATCCTGCAAAGTCATCACAGCAGTGAAGACCCACCAGAAAAGACAAAACGACTATTATGGAAATAGAGCTTGAAACACTGAACATGATTTCCTAATGAGCCCTGCCCCAGCTCTGTAGTCACCTCCTCACTGCCCTGGGAGGGGCAGTGCCCTGCACGCACCAATTCTGACTTGCAGGTCAAAGAATCAGCCTCCAGGAATCCCATGCTAACTGCAATAGCTGTTCACTTGGGCGTGCTTGCTAGTAACTGCAAACGGCCATGGGGCTGATGGGGAAACTGAGTCCATCCCCTTGCCTGCTCCGGGGTCTGTATCCACAGTGATCCCACCTTTCCAGAGGGTTATCTGGAAATGTTATCTGGGAAGCAGAACAAAAACTCTGAAATACATGACATAGGGGAAAAGTCCACGCAGAAAGGTAACACCTGGCCAAGATCTCTGTAGCAAAATCGCCCTCAGATGACAGACTCCAGGAAGGAAGGGCAGGAAACACAGGAGCTCGAGGGTGGTGGTCCTCACGGCAGGGAGGGCGTCCTGCTGCTCCGGGCGCTGGGAGCCCAGGGTCCTCTGATGGTTGTATACCACTCCTGTGTACCATCCCCTTGGGTGGGTTTACATTCACTGGTTGTCAGAAGTGGTGCTGCTGGGGGTGGGGCAGGAGTCACAGAAAAGCCCACCCTGTGCATGAGGCTCTACACGTCATAGCGGTTCAAATTGTACGAGTTCGGGTAGCTCTGCCGGCTGTACTGGAAGTGGTCTGTTAAGGTGTTGTTGCGGCCGTACTGATAGTCCCCGTGCTGGGGGAAGAGGACGCCATTACGGGGCTTCTCCAGGGGGCTCCGATGGTGTTCTTTACTGCTCAGGTCCCCTGTCGAGACGGGGAGGAGGTGCTTCCTTGCTTGCTGATTTGCATCGTACTTGGTCTGCAGGATCAAGAGAGCAGTGGGACACTTGGCTCCTTCCCCAGGACACGCGCATAGGACAGAAGGGAGCTCAAGATACACAGGCAGACACAAGTGTCGACCCAAGCAGGGCTCAGACATGGCCAGTGAATGGTTAATGGACCAGCCCTCCCTGTTAGCCATCCGTGTCCTTACAGTGGACTAAACAGATCCTACGTGAGGAGAGCGTGAAATCCTGACAAAGCCGCAGTAGACCTGAGAACCACAGCTGGAGCGAGGCAAGGGCCGGAGTCATCTATGTGGGAAAAGGAAGGCCAGGGCGGGTGGGGTTGTGCCAAGACCATAAACCTGTCAGTGGCACAGCTAGGAGCTGGAACCTGGGCCTTTTAGCTCCTGGCGAGGCCCCTTCTTTTCCTCCCTCCACCAACTCTTGGCGCCTCCCTGGGCGTGGAGGGGACAGCCTCCCCCACCCCAAACTTACCTTGTTGTACAGGAAGACCCCTAGGATGGCCGTCATCATGCCCAGGACATTGGTGCTGGTGACTGGGTTCCGCAGCATGATCAGGGACACCGTGATGACCATGATTCTCTTGGTGGCATTGGCCACTGAATAGCTCAGAGGGCTGATGAGGTTGAGGATGCTGAAGGCGATGACATTCTGGGCGAAGTTACAGAAGCCACTGACAGCCAGGAGCAGGAGCGTCCAGGGCCACTGGGACATATATGTCTATAGACAGGGGAGCAAGACAGCACCGCGGTCACATGCCTGCCCTGGTGGGGGGCGGGGGGGTGCACAGTGGCTTATTAGAGTAACAGTGGGGAGCAGACCCAGACTGTCGCGTGCTATCAGGGGCTCTGTATGCACAGCCTGTAACCCTCACCACCAGCACCATCAGCACCTCCCTCTCCTGCCGAGGAAGTGGAGGCTTGGATAGGGGAAGTCAGGTGCCTATAGAGGGCACAGAGCAGGACGGGAACCAAAGTCTCCCCTCATCCCTGGACAGTGAGGGCCAGGGCTTTGGGCTCAGCAGAGAGAGAGACCTGCTTCCTGGACCTGGTCTCGTCTGATCGGGCGGCTGAAACAGACACCGCAGGCTGGGGGCTTATAAACAACATTTATTTCTTAGTTCTGGACGCTGGAAGGCCAAGATCAAGGAGATTCCATATCTGGCATGGGCTTCCTGTTTCATAGATGGTATTTTTTTGGGGTGTCTTCAAGTGGTGGGAAGGGTGAGAGAGCTCTCTGGGGGTCCCTGTAAGGGTACTGATCCCACTGATGAGGGCTCCACCCCCCATGACCTCATCACCCCCCAAAGGCCCCACTTCCTAATACTGTAACATTGGGGGTTGGGTTGCAAAATGTGAACTTTTAGGGGACACAAACATTAAGACCAGAGCAGACATAATGCATCCTATAAGACGGGGAGGTCCTGGGAAGGCAGCCCCTGAGTGTGTGAAGAACCTCCCAGGTGGGAAGCCAGAGGCCCTGGGTCTGCCCATCGCTGGAAGCCCTGGGCAGCTGCTTGACCTCTCTGGTTGTAATGTCTTATCTGTGCCACGGGGGCTGAGCCCTGTTGAGCCCATACAATGCCACTGCTGCGGGGATCAAACACGGTCATGGCTCCTAAAGTGCCACACAAACATAAGAAGGTGCTATTATCATCAAAACTGCAGTTACTGTCTGATCCTCCCCGGAATGAGGCACTCTGATGAAGGGGTCCAGAAATCAAGAACCCAGTGCAGACATCTGGACCACAGAATCCCCCAAAGAGCCTGGGCTGACCCCAGGACAAGCAGATGGGGAGAAGCAGGTAGGCCCCACCCTGGCCAGGCAGCTGGGAACGCTCAGCACTCAATATTTCTGTATACGTATTTACAGCTGGACGCCAGAAGACACAGCACAGCTCCCACACTTCCCGGCCCTCTGCAGCCCCACCTTGGTACCTTCAGAATGGGGAACCAAGAGGCTGTATAGACAGGCTGCCAGGCCAGCGAATGACCTTGGAGATAGCACACCAGCCACAGACAGCCCCAGGATGTCCGTCTCTCTAGTATCTGTGACCCAGACAGCAGTGCTGGGACATCCCTGTGTCCCAATGCTCTGAGGACAGAGAGGTCTCTGCAGGCCAATTGCTGGATCACAATGGCCTTGGCTCTGGGAGGATACAGCTGGCTCCTCTAGGACGGTGGCCCTGCGAGGACGGGAGCTGGAGCAATCTTAGGATGATTGCCTGATTCCATCTCTACCACCTCTCGGGGAGGGATCACACGGTCCCCTCAAAGGTGAGCAAGATACACTGAGGTGACCTGCTCAAGGTCACCCAGACTTTTGCCCCTCATTGGGATAATGGCCTCTGTAGGGCACTGTTGAATACAGTGTGTTCCTATAGGGCTGCCATTAGAATGGATAAGGGACCCATAATGTTAAATACACACACACACACACACACACACACACACACACACACACACACGGTGCCAAAAATATGTATATACATTTTAAGAAAGGAAAAAACTGTATTAAAATTATGCTGACGGTAACCACTTTGAGCACCTCTTATAATTGCAGAAGTCAAATGTGACTTGCATTCATTCATCTTTTGTTATCGGTATATAGCGAGTATTATAGTTTTTTCCTTTCTTAAAATGTGTATACATTTTTTGGCACCGTGTGTGTGTGCGCGCGCGCGCGTGTGTCCTCAAAAAGAAAAAGAGGATACTAAAATAAAAAACAACAAAAAAAATCGTGATCAATAGAAGAAAACTGAAAAAATATCAATACAAGAAAAACCAAAGAAGAGACCAGAGCAAAGTCTGTCTACACACGTTTGTGCGTGTGTATGCAGACACCAAAGAGCTGTAACATAGGACAGTAAAAGAGAACTGACAACAAACTTATTGACAATATAATACAGCCAATGAAAGGAATGAGAAAGACCTAAATATGTCAACATGGAGTGATCTCCAGGACATATTGAGTGAAAAGAGCAAATTGCTCTTTTCTAAATATCTAAAAAGTCATTTTTTGTGTAAGGAGGAGGGAAGGTGCGAATATATACAAGTTTGTTTACATCTGTGAAAAGAAACCCTGAGAGGGTAAACCAAGTGCACAAAAATGGCTTCCTATAGGGGGAGGGGGAGAGTGGGAGAAGGCGAAAGGGACTGAAGCCAGGCTTCTTTGAATAAAACTTGTCATATCCTTTGACTTTGGAAATAAAAGATTTGACGTACTCAGTAGGGGCATAAAAAGAAGGCAATGCCTAAAAATTGAAAACAAACCCAAGGAACCCAACCACACAAGTCAGTGACACAGGCACGTTGTGAAAACAATTATTTCAAGTGCCCTTAGAACACAGTATTTCAAATGAATAGTAAGTCCTCATTTAACAGCGTCGATAGGTTCTGCAACTTTAATCAAAACAACCTATAATGAAACCAGTTTTACCACTGGCTAATTGATAGAAACAAGAGTTAAGGTTCTACGGCATCTCATCAGAGCTCTAACGAAACACCATTATTCGAGGACCTGTTGTACAGTTTTAATGGGACGTGTTTTAAGGACAAATAGAGCTGCACAGAAACCTTAAATTTCTCTCAGGGCTCAACCCGCTGTTGTCCTGCAGGATTCTCATTCTGGAGTGACTCTCTGTGTGTACAGGAGGGTCATGTACGTGAATAACTGGAGTAGGACGTGAACAGGAAATGTTGCGAGGAATCAAGCATTCCAGAAAAAATATAAACAAAAAATTAAAGCAGTAATAAATCCCGTGGCATTAAAAGGGAATTGGAACAATCAATATGAACTCTCCCTTCTGCCCCAAACACGTCTTGCCCAGTATTTCACTGCATAGGCTTAAAAGTAATGCTAGTCCAACAGCAGTGAGCACACATAGCGTTCAGATTGTGTCTCTCAACACCACTCTCCACTAAAAACAACCTGGGTTCCCCAAAGAGTGGCTGATGGCAGGTCTGGGATGGGAGGTGCACAGATAAAGGAGCACATTTTGCTGGACCAAAAGCCACCAAGGCTGACGTGTTGTCAGAAGGGCAGGGAGCCAAAAGGAAGGACTCCATCTGCCAAGACAGGATAAATTGAATATGAAAAGACTAACAGGTACAACTGACAAACACGAATTCACAATGAGACTAAAAAACCAAAAGAATCCTCCTCCATCCCCCCCAAAAGGAAAAAAAAAACCCTCAACTTACTGGTTAACATTTGAAGTCAGCTCTTAACTCTTTACTCTGAAAATTGGTAATTAAAAGAGAAACCCTGAACTGCCTTCTTGTGGACTGTAGCTCAAGGTTAACAGACTAGTCCTGGTTGACTGGAAAGTTCTTCACAGGAAAATCACAGCAAATCAGTGTAGAAGGGAAGTTAGAACCTGGAGCCACCGTTGGCTCATCTGGTAACTGAAGATAATTTCCACAGCATCCACAGGTGGTACTAAGGATTAAGGACCAAGGTCAAGCATCCAGTCAGACCCCAGTAAGCCCTAATCAGTATTAAATCTTTCTCCCTAACTGAGGCCTGAAAGAACCACGCCCACCTCCTTCTCACTGTCACCTGCATTAGCACTCTCTGGAGGCTGGCCTGGTGGGTGGTGGGAAGAAGCTATTTCCGGTACTCAGAGAGCTACACCTATGACTGGAGTAAATGGAAATATGTATAGCGATGAGGTCAAAAAAGGAATCGAGCACAGTTTTAAAAAGTCAGACTGAGATCTGAACCAGACCGTTAGGACAGGAAAAGTCCCCCATGCTGGGAGTTTTTTCTTCCTTCATGCCACTGGCAGAAATGTGACCACTATCAGCAGCTGGGATCTAGCACGCTGGAGAGGAAATGCAAAGGAAGCTGACTTCCTCGACTGCACATAACGTGAATCATGACAAAGAGCTGAGTGTTCAAAGGCGCAGGCTGTCAGAGGCCCCAAATGCTCCAAAGTCAACACAGAGGCATAATTCCCCAACAAAACACCCACTTTGGAACCAGTCAAGAAAAGGGTGTGTTTTCGGCACCGGCCAACTCACCAGGTCATTGCTGACCAGGAAAGCTGAGAGGTCCACCAGGACCCACGTGGGGATCATGAAGAAGATGGCATGGCAGCCCAAGATGTTCAGCAGCCGGAGATGGTGGATCCGCGAGTCTCTCAATACCTGAAGAGAGAAAACTCCTTTAAAGGCTGATTGACACTGTAAGTGGCAAAAAGGGCTGTGACCCAGGCCCCAAACACAGTGACTGTACATGAACCCCGACATCTGACCCTGACCAACAAACCTGCAAGTGCACCTATGATGAGACACACAGCCCATGCCCAAAACAAGCATAATGCTTCATGCACAAAGGACCGAGAACAGAAAAAAAAAAAACCAACATCAACACTTGGGGCCAGTCAGGTGGTTGGAGCGCTGTGCTCCTAACAACGAGGTCACCGGTTCGATTCCCACATGGGCCAGTGAGCTGCGCCCTCTATAGCTAAGATTGTGAACAATGGCTCTCCCTGGAGCTGGGCTGCCGTGAGAGCGGAAGGTCAGGGTGAGCTGTTGTGGGCTGCCCAGGGCTGCCGTGGGCTACCACGAGCAGCCGATGGCCAGCGTGAGTGGCCGGAAGCGGGTGAGAGCTGCCATGAGCTGCTGTGAGCGGCCGACCGGAGACCGACTGCCTCAGCCAGGGGGAGCGCAAGGCTCAACACCAGCATGGGCCAGGGAGCTGTGTCCTACACAAATAGACTGAGAAACAATGGCTTGAACTGAGAGTGGGGTGGGGGGAAGGCGGAAAAAGGGGGAAAAAAATTAAACAACAAGTAGAAAACCAGCAGAAGGGCAACATGAATCGTTTTTTTCTGCTCCAACACCGAAGAAATCCCTACTCGGCCACTTTTTCAAATGCCACCCGTGCACCCCCAAAACACCATGCACATCCCAGATGGTGCCCAAATACCTTTTTGGAGAAAATATTCTGAAGTGAGAAGCACAGTGTGGCAGCAAGAGCACTGATGAGCCCCCACATGTCAAATGACAATTCAGTGACAGTGGCCAGCAGGACCCCGCTGATGATGGGGATGAGTGATAAGTATACCTGTGGGAAGAAGGCAGGAGGGGCTGCTGGGCCGGCGTCCAGCTGGGCTGCCCAACAGACGCCTGGGAGAAAGCCTGAGCTACGCTCTCTCCCTCACCGAAGGGATACCACCTACCCCTTTGGACAATGGTGTTAGCTGACAGTGATATGCTGAGGAGTTGGGGGCGAGGCAGATGGTTATCAGGGTACCTGGGGCAGGGCTGTGTCACTGTGGGCAGCACTATTCCCTATCCCAACACCCCCCAGTAAGAGCCATTGCTCAGAGCCACAAACCTGGGCTGGTCCTGACAGATCTATCCACTGCCACCACCAACACACCAGCGTCTGAAACCCCAATCCTCTAAGAGGTTGGCAGGGTCCCTCTTCCAACATGCACTTACCCCTGGCGGGGACACTCCCCCCCCCCACACACACCTTCTCCAACAGGAGACCTCTTCTCCCCTCAGGTCTCAGTTCACACGCCATTCACAAGACCTTTCCCCAACCCCCCTCTCCCCGTCAGGTTCCTCGGATGCGTGCTCCCAAGCACAGAGCTTTCCACCCCGTATAAGTGTCCCTTACATCGTCTGTGCTGCTGCAACTGCTTTAGGGCAGGTCCTCGTTCACTGCTCTATCCTGGTGCCCAGCACACAGCAGGCATCCAGTAACACGCCATGACAGGAGGCCTTCCAGAACGTTTGAGCTTTCCAGAGCCTGGTGCATGGAATGGCTCCTGAGCTCTGCTGGCTAAACAGCTCCCAAATTCTGGGGAAATGGGATCCATTCCTGACATCTAGCTTTTCTGACTCCCCGCTCATCTGTCTCCTACAAAGGACATTCTTAAAGCACTGTGGACATTTTTAGGAGGGGGTGGTGAGGCCCTCCCACTCTCCCCCACACCACCCATTCAGAGCAAGGGCTCTGAATTCCAGCTCCCCTACTGCTGGCTGTGGCCCGTAAGCACAAGACTCTCTCCTTACAAGTCCCATTGCTTCCCGAGATCTGGAATGACCTGCCTTATCTGCCTTACGGGTGGGTCCATACTTATTCTGTCATTATCATTAGTCTCCTGCCCAGGCCATTCCCCACTGTTTCCTCACTGGGTGAAGTTTCCAGCTCCTTGCCCCAGCTGGGTCCAATGTCCCGTACAACGGGGAAACCTGATAAACGTGCTGTGATATCGAGTGATGCAGTCGCACAGCTCCCAGGCAACTCCGACTCAGGAGACAAGTCACACCTGACATCACCCAGGGGGCAAGCAGCAGAGCACACCCAGGGCTTTCAGGGAAAAGGATGGGCTGAAATGAAAAAACCAGCTACAGGCGGCCCAATTTCTATAAGCTAATCCAGGGCACTGCCGCTTTGTTACATCAAATACAGGATGCCAGAAACTGACCATGTAGAAAGAGGTACTCTGTCCAACATGAAATGGATTCCAGCTGGGACAACGGGAGCCCCACTTCCACTTAAGGACACAGGCAAGGCTGTCTCTGGCTGAAGCCACAGCTTCTCTCACCCTAAGCCAGAAAATACCCTGGACTGGCATCTTGAACAGACCCTGGATTGTGCCCAAAGCATCTTCCTTATGCAGCCCTGGGTTCTGTGTGTTGCTTTCACTTCCATTCTCAGACATTTCCTATTCCTGGCTGTTTTTATGTCAAAGACTTTGCTGAATTTTGCCAAAACCAGACTCCTTTGACTATCCTCTCACTCTGACCCCAGCAACCCTGACCCTGACTGACCCGTCTCTTGCAAAGAAGTGAAACTCTGTCAGATTTCCATTCCAGCAAGAAGTTGGATGCCCCACCCCAGATCCCACTGGAGGGGCACAGGGTGCCTGGCCAAGATGGGACCAAGTCATTGCCTACCTGCAAACCCAGGTAGGGAATCAAAGCAGGGAGGAAGTGAGACCTGAGAGAGCCGGCAGAGTCCACGAGACCAAACAGCTGAGACAACTCAGGGACACACAACCTTCACATCACAGTGGCCCCCAGGGTGAGTTGAGAAAATTAGCAGCAAAAGGGCCACCAGAGGCATCTAAGCCGACTTCCTTATTTGCCAGGAAGCCTGGCAGCCCGCAGGCCAGGAGCCTGGACCACGTCACCAGCCAGGCAACAGCGGAGACGCCCTGGGAGCCCCCACCTGCCCAGAGCCCGCCTGGGTTACCTTGGTGCTCTGCTTCTCTTTCATGATGATCCGAGACAGAAGGACCACCCAGATGGGCATGGTGGCCTTGACTGCGAAAAGAAGCAAGGGGTGCTCAGGGAGCAGTGCTAGACCCAGGGCGCACCCTGGGAGCCTGTCCCAACGCCACCGCGGGTTGGGATAGCTTGGCAGCCCCTCAAACCTCGTCAGTCCTTCTCTTTCTGTGGGGCTGCCCCCCATCCCAACAGTTGTGGTCCGCCCTGCTCGGCTCCCCAGCTCCCCTAGACCCTCGTGCGTGTCTCTCCCCTGCTAACAGCCTTGGCGGCCCCAGCCCGGCATTCAAGGCTGGACATTAATCGTCCGTCGGCCGCGGCACCCACCGGTGTGCGCGTAGGACACCGGCACCTTCCAGATGCTGACGTGCGCTGACACGGACGCGAAGTACTTGCCGAAGGCGAGCGGCAGCACATAGCGCGGATAGAAGCGCGGCGGCAGCAGAGGGCCGGGCGACGGGTGCGGGGTGGGCCCAGAGCCCGAGACTGGCGGCGCAGGGGGCACGCGCCAGGCGCGCAGCAGCGGTGGGAGTCCGGCGCACAGAGCTAGAATGTGGCACAGCGACACGGTCACGGGGAACGGGAAGGCGCTCAGGATCACCTTGTTAACCACGTTGCCGCCTGCGCTCAGAGCGTACCACAGCAGGCACAGCGCCGCCACCCGCGCGCCCTCGCGCGCCCCGCCGCCGCCGCCCGCCGCGCCCGGGCCCCCCGCGCCGGCAGCCACCGCCGCCATCCTGCCCCAGCGGCCACCCCTTCCCGCCCGTCCGACGGCCAGACGCGGGGCGGGAACGGGGCCGGGATGGGCGGGAGCGCCAGCCAATATCGCTCCCCATTGGCCGCCGCGGTCTAGTGTCACCGCCGCGCGCCGCTGACGCGCCCGCCACCACGTAGCGAGCGCAGGCCCCGCCTCCCGCGGTGGGCTTCCGGTGGGGGCGGGGCCTATCTAGGAAGCGGAAGGAGATGCGGCTGAGAGTTGAACGGGTCTGCAGAGTGGTGGGCTGGCCGGGGGTCGGGGGCCGGGAGCCGGGGCCCCGACGCGCCGGCGTTAATGAGCCGGCCATCGAGCTCGCAGGCCATGCCGCGACGTCCGCGCTACACGGGCGCCCTCAACCAGATTCCTGAAGGGCAGGCGGCAGCGGAGGTGAAAGATATTTCACCGAGGGTGAAAGACCAAATTGTGAAAAGCTAAATTCTTTCTGAAACCGGGAGCGGACTCCCGTGGTCGGTTATCGGGAGCGCGTCCTGGGAACCGCCACGACGTGCTCTGTGCGGTAAGACCCTGTCCATTTCACAGACGGACAGACCGAAGCTCAGACATAGCAGCCTCCTCGGGTACTGTCAACAGGGCTCTGCGGGAGGGGAGATGCCGTCTCCGACTGCTGGTGCCCCAGGACCAGCCTGGTTGGAGCAGTCCCAGGCCCCAGCGGAGAAACCAAGCGGTGTTTTCAGCAAGATGGTCTTTCATGTGCTCCAAGTCATGTACTAACAACCTTTGGGAGGGAAGAGGGTTTTAGAATTCTTTTACAGTGGCAAATTATACAGTGGCCACCATTGATCTGCAAAATGTTGGAGGGAAACCTTAGCTTAAACTTGACTTCTTAAAGGTAGGCAGTATCTACCCTGGAACTTACTGGGTACTCAGGAGAGGTGGTCCCTGCAGGTGGGGCACGGAGCAGAGACCTGTCCCAAAACCCAGGTCTGAGGAAAGGAGGTATTCATAGGACACCAACCTGCACGCTAAATCTCCCAGCTGTGCCAAGCACCCTTTGTCACCGACTAATGTCACTTTCTCGGACACCGCACAGCAGCAGGGCTGGCCACATTAAGGGGGAGAAAACAGGCAGGTGGAGTTAGGAAAAGAACTAGATACTCCACAGCACAGATGGTTCCACTGACTTGTTTTTAAACTCTGATCTTTTAATTTAGTCCTCACAACTCTGGAGTAAGCATCTGCATGTCCCAAATGGGGACACGTACTCAGGAGTGAAGTGATTAGCCACACAGCTGGTAGATGGCAAGGCCAATGTTCAAACTGACAGCCCTCTTCTTCGGGTGGGTGTCCTGCTCAAGGCTATGTCAGATCCCCACTGGCTCTGGCATGACTGAAGGTCCCTGGACGGGGCTGCTCCTCTTCAGGGGCAGCTGCTTCCTCATCTGTGAAATTAAGTAGGTATGTCCAAGCGGACACATTCCGGAGTGAAAAAATCTAGAAAATCAAAGTCAGCTTATGGTTCCAGAGACAAGGGGGGAGAATGAAACAATGACCACTTTATAGTCAAGGGAGAAGTTATTTTTTTGCTCCCTTCTGCATGGGAAGCTGGCAGCCTGGGGCCAGAGCCAAGGGGTATGCTGCGAGACAGGGCTCTGCGCCATGCCATGTAAAAACTACAAACATCTTAGGGGGCAACACGAGGTCACCAAGACCTAGGCCACTGAGCCTGCTTGGGAGGGCCCCTCTCTCTGGGGCAGGTGAGGCCTGGAGACAGGATAAGATTCCTTAATGTGGACCCTTGGTCTCTTGTCACCCAAAGCTAGCAGGTGACCTTGGAGGTGGGAGAGGCAACATATGGCCCTGAAAGGATGAAAGGCAAGTAGAGGTCCGTGCCCACGCAGAATGCTAACAGGCTGACTTGGTCACTTTGCCTGCCTGCCTTCCTGCAGTCTGGATAGGGGGTGCAGGTCTTTCTGGCTCACCCAGAAATCAGAAAGAGTTGATTTGGCTGTCAAGGACCAAATTAGAAACGATTCTCAGACTGGTTTGTGCAAATGGTTTTTTTTTTTTATTTCCACATTTATATCACAAGGTGTCCACTTATTGGACCAAATAGCAAAGTTGCTCCCTTCTGCATCCTGAGAACACAGAAGTCTAGGTACTGTACATTCACTAAGGCTCCTTGTTTTTGCAAATCGCGTTATGACAATAACCATAAGGCAAACGAATCTAAAGGAATGGTCATGAGTGTTTCCAGCGCACAGACAGGTCTCCTCGCCAACAGTACAGCGGACAAACCAGTAGCACCTGTGGGAACCGTGTTTTGGGGATGGGACTCTAGAAAGGTGAAGTTTTCTAGGTATGTGCAGGAAGGGGAAATGGAAAGGGAGAAAGGAAAATTATTTGGCTGGTGGTGAGATGGAAGAGGGGAATAAAATAAACTCTAGAAAACTTAAGTTTTTGCAGCATTTCTTTAAAAACTGGGTCTGAACTGAAACCAGATACGAATGTGTGGATGCCCATGGAGTGTGGGTCAAACTAGCTGGCCAGGTGGCCTGCCGAACGCCAACAGCTTACTACAGCCGAGAAGCTTCTGGCACCGTGACAGAAACACTGACCTGGTGGGGTGCAAACACAGGCTGTGGTGGTGCCCACAGCCTCAGACACTCGGGGCCAAATGAAAGAACAGAAAACACCGATGAGATGCGTGCTTCTGTTAAAGGTAACCTCTCCCACAGGTTTTCTGTGCCTGCCTGCAACTGAGGTCCCAGCACACCGGTGCTGGGAAGTGTCCGCACCGCTTCCAGGGTGGGGGACTGACGCTTTTTATAGCTGGTCTGCTATAGAGTTCTGAACTCACTTTGCCGGCCTTCCTTCCACACGGTCCTTCCTTTGTAATTTTGTTAGTAAACTGGTAGCAGCATTTCACAAAAGAAGGAGAATTTTGAGGGAAGAGCATGGAGTGACCGAGACTCCCGCCCCCGCCCCCCACCCTGGCCGTGCTCCCCACCACTGGAGGCTCCCAGGCCCCGGCCACCCCCCGCCCGCTAACTGCGAGGTGGGAATGCACTTAGAGGCCGAGGGCCCGTCAGTCCAAGCAGACATAAGGCAGAATGTTCAACCGCCCGTCGTCGCCGTGCGGGTCGAGCGATATGCACTGCGTCCAGTCATACCAGTTACCCTGTGTGTCCTGACACCCGTTCACCCCTGGCCACTGGTGGGCCTGGATTCTGTCCAGATCGTCCTGCGTGACCTGGCGGCTCAGCCCCGGGAGGTCAGTGGGCGGCCCCGGAGGCAGCAGCACGTGTGGCGTCCTGGCCCCACGCCGGGTGCTCTCCTCCTGCTTCAGGTACTCGGACATGAAGTGGTGAGCCCCCGGGGTCTGCGCGCCCGACGACGACAGCAGGCTGCTCTGCCGGCTCAGGTAGGACTGGATGATCTCATTGCGCGACAGCTCCTTCCAGTTCGTCTGCTCAAAGGGGCTCTGCAGGCTGGCCTTGGCCTCGGGCTTGTCCAGCTCTGTCCTCGGCTGCTCTGTGTGCACGGGGCTGTCGGCCCGTACTGGCTCTTTCTGGGTCAGAGGTTTGATCTGTCTTGTCATGGGGTCAAAGGTGAGCTTCCGCTCTTTTAACCGGACAGGCTTGACACCTGCCTCGGCCCCCTGGCCGTCCAAGTTCACCGTGTAGTCACGCGGTCGGTACCTCTTCTTCTTTTTGCTGTCCGAGCCACCAGATGAGGCTGCGTCACTGTCAGCCCTGGAGGAGTCCGGGGAGAAGCCAGCCCTGGGCAGGAGGGGCTCAGCCTGGGGTGGCCCTGCCTTGCAGCCTGGCCCCACCAGCCGCTGGTGGCCCTCGGGCTGCTCTAGCCAGCACACTGGGCTATCAGCACTGGGCAGCAGGTCCAGCCTCCGCACAGGAGGGGTGGATGGCTGGGCCAGCGGCAGTGGTGATGGCACCTGCGTGGCATCGAGCGACTGGGGCCGTGGTGAGGGGCTGGGCACAGAGCCCTTGGGTGTGTATGGACTCCGCTGCCGTGCAAAAGAGCCCTCGTGCCGTGAGTTCCGGGGGCTAAAGGAGCAGCGAGGAGGCCCCTTGGGGTGGGGGGGCCCTGGGGTCTCGTCCGCCCTGTCCAGCTGCTGCAGCATCACGGCCTTGCTCTGTAAGCAGGGCCCAGGGGGCTTGCCCAGGCCCGGAGAGCTGGTGTGTGGCCTCACGGCATTGACAGGGATCTTGCCACTGTGCTTGTCATTTTCACCATGATCTAGGCGGCCACCCTCGGGGCCCACGTGCCCACTACTGTCCAGGGAGCCTGGGAAGCTCTCGGGGCTCCCGCCAATCCCGTTGGTTGGGAAGGGTGATGAGTTGGGGACCAGAGAGTCATGGCTTGCTTTGGAGACCTTGGGAGGTGGCCCAGGGTGGCCGAGATCACGCTGGTCCCCCCGGCGCTTGCGGCTGCCCAGCCTGTCCAGCCGCTGCCCAGGCAGCCTCTGGATGTCATTGCGGTTCTTTAGGTCGTGGATGCTTTTGGGTGCGCCGGCCACCCCCGCCTCCGGCCGGCAGTTATGGGCACCCCCATTGGCAGAGCCAGGGGCCCCCGCCAGCCCCCGCAGCGCCGCTTCATTCTGGTGCACGGGCTCGATGAGCTTCTGCCAGCTCCGCAGCAGCTTCTTGGCCCGCTTGGCGAGCTCCTCGTTCTTGGTCTTCTTGCGGACGTCGTTGATGAGCTTCCCGAGTCTAGTTTCCTACAACAAGAGAAAGACCATGACACACTGTTGGGGGAGAGAGTCCCCTGTGACCCCTAAAGTACTGGCTCTCCAGACACAAAACCTACATGGGTTTTGGGTCCTTTGTGACATCTGAGTTCTCAAATCGAGTACTCAGACTCTCAGGTCCTGGAGCCAGAGAGAGCATGCTCAGAAGTACCATCCTGCAGGCCGCTGGCGCCACGACCATGACAAGGGCGCTTTGCCAGGGAAGAGCACATTGTGGCAAAGGCAACAGTGAACGAAGGCCCAGGGCCAGCGTCACCCATGCGGCCTCCCCTGGACAGCCCCTCCTCGGCCCTGAGGGTGCAGGGCATCCTGTGGAGGAAGGAGCCCAGCTCTGAGACGGAACCCTCCCACTCCTGCAGTGCCTGCCCTGTGCGTGGGCCAGGGACGCTCACCTCCAGCGCCTCTTTGGTAATGGGGTACTTCTCCAGGCTGGAGATGACTTCCAGCACCGCCACCATGTTCCGGATCTGCAAGACAGGAGCTGCTCGTCATGCCCGGCCCTTCTCCCTACCACACGGACAGCCAAGAGAGCCCCCACCCATGCAGCCTCCTACCTGCTCCAGGGGCCAACATGGCACCCAGCGCTCACCCTCCCTTCCACGTACACATCCACCCGCCCGCGTGGCTGTCACTCAACCGAAACTCATGACGTTTGTGAAACGAGATCTGCTCTTGATCCGGGAGACACACTCTATTCTGCCATCTGATGGGGTGGGAGGCTCAAGTATTTATTAAATAAAACGCATCAAGGTTAAAAGAAAAGATCAATACATAATAATCCAATTGATTTGGCTACATTCGTAAGACCTTTGCATCCGGAGACACCATAGAGAGCACAAAGTCACAAGGTGGGAGAAGACAGATGCCACAGGGCCCCAAGGATCCCCATCTGGAATATACAGAGACCCTGGGCAACACACCTGTGCTTATCTCCTAGTAATCAGGAAATGCAAACTGAACCCTCCGGCGGACACACAGTACACGCCCACCTGGCAGAAATGGTACCTGCCAACACCAAAGAGTTCTGGGCACAGCAGACTGGGGAGCGGGGGCTTTGGTACAGAGAAACGTGGCTAATCCTGCGATCAAGCAATTATGTCCCTTTAAGATACACGCTGCGAGCCAGGCCCAGTGCTACTGCTCATGTTTCCATATGTCACCACCTTGTTTAATTGTCACAACCACCCTGGAGTAGGTACTGTTATCACATTTTACAGATAGGAGATGGCACAGGAAGGTACAGGTCATGTGGCCAAATGTTATGATGATACCAGGGTCCTCCAAGAGTTGAAGGAACAGAGTGAGAAAAAGAAAGCGCCATAGAAAGAAGCAAACCAGAGCTTCTGTGACCAACAAGACAGCTCAAACCACGGGGAGTGAAGTGTCACAAACTACATACGATCAATTCTGCTTACACCAAGCAACACAGCATACTCAAAATTAATTCAAAATGAACCACAGACCTAAACGTCAGAGCAAAAACTCTCAGGCTTCTGGAAGAAACAGAAAATCTTTGCTACTTTGGGACAAAAATTTCTCAGGAGCCCCAAAGCACTAACCATCCAAGAAAAAAATACGGACCAACTGGGCTTCATCAAAATGAAGCACTGGGGCTTATTAAAAGACACTCTTAATGAAGAGGCAAGCCTCAGTCTGGGGGGACGTGTTGACAACACATTCCCACTGAAGGACCTGGGTCCAGACTATGTAAAGAACTCCGGTAGCTTCACAACCCAAACAGTTGCAGGTTTCCAGTGGCTGGCTGGCGGGGGGAGCCCACGCCCCGAAGAAGACCCCTCTCCCCTCCAAGATCACAGTGAGCGCGCGCGCACACACACTAGCACCGAGTTACCCAGGCCCGATACAGCAAGGAAAGGTACACCTCCCACCCAGCCATTGCAACGTCTCCTTGCAGCTTTTCCATAAATATTCTTTGTATATACAAGCCTGTATATACACTTATCACATTTAAACAAACAAAACATAGTTCTCTGCCTTTACTCTTTCTCATTAACATGTGACACGTCCAGCAGCACAGACCCTCCCTTTGCTTAGCCTTCCAGTGGGGGGAGGCCCCAGTGAGCAGCGCGCGTTGCGGGGACACGTAGGTGTTTCCAAGCTGTTACAGACAAGGCTGCAATCACCACCTTTACCAGATGTGACTCTGGGCTAACAACAAACAAGCAGCCAGAGGGGCTGCTGGCTCCAAGGCCAGGAACAACTGTAATTAGCCCAGGGCGGCTGTTCCCATTGGAAGGTGGGGAAGCCTGTTTCCCACGTCTCTGCCAGCCCTTTGCTGTATCAATTTCCTGTTGCTGCCCAAATGATCACACACGATCACAGACTGAGCGGCCCAAACGCACCACACGCATCATCTCACATCTCAGTCCAGCGGGCAGGAGTGTGCTCAGGTCTCTGGGCTGCGATCCAGGTGTTGGCAGGCTGCCCTCCTTTTGGGGGGTTCTCAAGAGCCCGTTTCCTGCTTCTTCAGGTGTTGGCAGAATTCAGTTCCTCATTGCCGCAGGACTGAGCTCCCTGTTCTCTTGGTGGCTGTCACCTGAAAGCCATCCCCAGCTTTTGGAAGGAACTGCGTTCCCCAGCTCGCCCCCGCCCCCATCTTCAAAGTCAGCCTCACATCTCATCTCTGACCCCCCAGGAAAGGGTCTCCTTTCTAAGAACTCCGTCAGGCTGGTCTACAGCCTTCGTCACATCTGCAAATTCCCTTCTTCCCTGGAAGGTACCCCATGCCCAGGTTCTGGGGACCAGGATGTGGACATCCTTGGGGTCCATCACTCTGCGGGCCACATTCAGCTTTTCTTTCTTACCGGCCCCATTTCCAGCTGCAGGAAGCCGGGCTGTAAACTGCAGTGACCACAGAGCAACGACAGTGGCCCTCGCGATGCCTGACACCTCGCGCAAAGCTGTCCCTCTGCCAGGGGACCAACCAGCATCCTGGCCACAAAGACCTTCCCGCATGATGCTTCTGTCCAAGGCTGTGGCCCATGCAGATGGCCCTAAAAACCTACGCTCCAAGCCGTGCCAAGGGAGAGGGTCTGAGAACCCAAACCCCCCGTACCTCTAACGTGCCGAGGGCAGGCATGCAGAGCAAGAGGAGACTGGGCGGTCCCACAGGGACAGCAAGGCCACCCGCTCCCTGTCCCCAGCCCTGGGTATCTGGCCCTGACAGGGTCCCAGGCTTGCCACATGGCCTATCTCCACTCCAGTGACCTCATCCTGGTATATTTAGAGCCCTGGGTCCCCACACACCCCTGAACCAGCAGTCCCGCAGAGCAAGACGGGCAGCACAAAGTGTCCTTGTCCTTGGGCAGACATTGTCCCACTGCCAGGCAGGAGGGGGAGGCAGAACACCTGGGCAGCCCGGGGCTGGCCATGAGCTGCGGCCGTGGGTGCCACAGACACCCCACAGCCAGGACCCTCCTGGGGAGCTGCACAGGAGCTGGGACTGGTCAGGCCTGGGGGCCCTGCTGTCACTCAGGCAACGTGCAGAGGCGCTCGGCCTTGTGGAAAATGCTCTCCCCTTGCCCTCCTCCTCCTGCCAGGGATGCATGGACGCTTGGGACCACCCTGGGGGCTCAGCCCTCTGGCTCTGCCCGCCTCTCAGGCCATGATGGCAAGGACACTGAGCACCTATAGGAAGCAGCGGCCCGGCATTCTCGGTATATCAGTCAGCAGATCCTGAGAAGTGCCACAAGGAGTCCTGCCTCGAGCCCTGGCCCTCAACACACCTGACGGCAGGAAGGAGCCCTGGGGTCTGTGCAGCGCCAGGCTGGGCCTCTGGCCTCACACCCATTAGGCAGTGTCACCCTGGCCAGCCTGGCCCCCACCCCACACAGGAGAAGGCTCCTGAACTTGCCTTTCCCACCGCTCCACCCACTCAGGAGCAGCAGGCCTCCCCGCCGTGATGAGAGGCTGGTGGGTAGCGCAGACGCCAAGGCTCAGATGTGGCCAAGGGGCAGCTCCCATCCAGGCTCCAGGCCTGAAAAGCCCAGCACAGGGCCCTGGGGCAAGGCAGTGGGGTGTCAGCTAGAAGGTGGCAAGCGGGCATGTCTATGGCGAGGGCAACGCCTGCGTGGGGCCTCCCGGGATGGAGAGCAGAGGCCCCAGCACCTTGGCGACAGTGAGACGGCACCACAGCCCTGGAGAGGGGACCAGAGCCAAGATTCCAAGAGAACACAGCCCGCCTTCTACGAACTCCAGCCACCCCCTGGAGCTGACGCTGCCACCACTGCAACAGGCCACCTGTTTGTATGAAAAGACACGCGCTCCTCGCAACGGCGCACACGCTGCTCCTGCCTGCACTGTGGGGCCGGGCCCCTGCAGCCCCCTGCTGTCAGGAGCAGCCCCGTGCATCCGGGGCCCTCTCCCCTTTGGAGGTTTCCCTTGGGATTCTTCCCAGTAAAAAAACACCTCTTCAAACCACCCACTAATCGGCTTTCCCAAAGGGGGCAGAATCCACCCATCAGGGAGTCACAGCTCCTACAGCCTCTCATTTCCTCATTGGGGCTCCCTCAATAGATGCAGATGCATTTGTATTTCCTGAACAATTCGTGAACCTAGTATCACCTCCCCTTTACCAATAATGACTTCCTGTGTCAACTGCTCAGGGCTCCAGCTACTCATGCGGCCCATTTGTTTTCGGTCTTTGGCCTCGGGAGGGAAGTGTTGGCAAGAGGGGTAGGTCCTTGGCTTCAAATGTGACAGCCGACCACAAGCCCAGCAAGGCCCCAGCCTGTCTGTGGATACCCGTGTGCACTCACACGTGAGGCCGGAGGCCAGGTGGGGGCATCAGGGCCTGGGGCGTCTCACAGAGGGGCCTGGGCCAGGCTACCCTGCCTGGGGAGGGGGGACACAGGGTCAAGGGAAGTCGGTGCCCCATGGCCTACCCACATCTGATCAGCTCCTGGCCGACACTCATACACGTGTGGCCGTGATCCTATGGCCACAGCTAAGCCCCATGACCTGGTACTCAGGCCCTTTCTTTCCAGCTGCTGCCAAAGGCCATCCAGCCACACTGCCCCCGGCCCCCTCTGACACCCTGTCACAGCACTGGCTCCTCCAGAGTCCAGGAGACCAGACTACCTTCAGAAAGCCTGCCTACACAGAAGGCATGGAATCATCTTTAAAACCAGACCCCGCCGGAGGAAAGACTTGAACGCCCTCATCATGTCTGAAAGTTGCTCTGTGAATCGCATCACTGGCCTGGCCTTCGATTGTGTGCAGAGCTGGGCCAAGCGCAGGGGGCACACCGCCACTGAGCAGCTTCCTCCGTACCCTATTTCAGAGGATTCGTAGGTGAACCCCAAGGCCTGAGTAATTACCACCCAGGGGGATTTCCACTCCGGTGTGAAACAAGGAACTGAGACACTGAGCGAGCTGTGGTGCTTGTAAGTCCCCTGGTTCATGACTCTTCTCCATGCATCAAGGCGTCCCATGCCACCCAAAATCCCCAACCTCTAGGTAACGAAGCTGGACATGTGCAGTCATGGTGGCAAAGGGGAAACCCTGCGCTCCTGAAAGCCCAAGCACTGGTGGGACCACCCTGGCCCAACTCTCATAGGACCCCCACTTGTTGGGTTCCTCCAGAGGCCAAACTCTGTAGCTTTTCATCTTCGAAGCCCCATTTTACAGATAAGGAAACTGAGGGTCCAGGGCTCACCATGCAGCTAGAAGGTGGCAGTGAGGCTTTACACTAGCGTGGCACAGGCTCTGCCCACCCCACACAGACCAGCTGGTGTTTTACTAAGTGGAGGGAGGGAGGCGACCAGACACCACCAGACTGGTGACACTGGCATCCCGCCCACTCTCCCCAACCTGCCACAGCAGGGACATGCACAGGTGACAAAGAGCTCCTGGAAGCCACACAAGGCCAGCAGCTAGCTTCACACCCAGTAACACCTTCGGACGGCCTCCAGGTTACTTCTAGCTCCCCCCATACCAGGGTCATAGAGCCAGGGAGACTCACATACCCTCCCACCAGAGCAGGGGTGTGGCCCACTCCCAACGCTCAGCCTGAGCCACGAGCCACTCAGTAAAGGAAGGGCTGGAGCCGGCTCCCTTCCAGGCCCTGAACAACGTACACCCAGGGCGGGCTCACCCCGTCTCACTGCCTGGCCCGTTCCCCGGCCACCCTGTGGGCCCACAGCTCTGCAGGCAGCCCACACCAGCTCACTCAGTGGGCTCAAAGCAGGCCAGGGCAGCAGTCAAAACACAGTTCAGTTTAAAACCAACGATGTGTAAGTTGTCTTTTTTTTTAATGCAGAATGGTCTAGACAAGAATTTACAAAAACCACTTAACTCAAAAGACTTTGGAAGTGTTCAGCAGCAAGCAGGCTGTCCTCCCAAACCCAAACATGCCACAGATGGTCCCCAGCAGCAAGCAGACTTGGAGCCTTTCAATGTGCTGAGCATTCTAATGTCCCCGGCTGAGTCACCACCCCCGCCAGCCACATAGCGGGTATCAGGCATGCCTGCTGAGGGCGGGGGCACAGGCTGAATGAAACGGCGCTTTGCCGGACCACGCCATGTCTGTCATTTCATCCCGGCTGCACCATTTTCAGCCACGGCAAGTCTTCCTGCTTCTGATCACCACACGTTCCCAGGCCGATGCTGTTCTGTAACTCAAACTGCCCCTGTCACAAGTTGGTGCAAGAGGTGGCACCGGCATCCCCCCGAGTGCCTGGCAGAGCCTGGCCCCTGCCCCACCCAGTTTCCAGGAGTGAGGAAAAGAAGTTAGTACAGTCTGACCCTCCTCGGCTCTGGAAGGAGGCTGCCTGGTCCCACAGTTAAGCAGGAGCAAGGGGAACTTCCCTTGGGGGTGCCATGCCAGCGCTGTGCCCTGCCTGGCGAAGGCGCCATCCTCCACCAGGACCCCGTGGAAGCCTCACGGCCTCAGGGGCAAAGCCTGTCTCAGAGGATGAACGACACCGGGGCAGCAGATGGGGGCTGTCCGGGTTCAGCTGCCAAGCTCACCACTTGCAAATGCACTTCCTCATCAGTGGGGCCCATCTGCTCCCTAGACGCACCCACAGCTGGACCATGACCACGGCCTGCATGGCCGGATTGGCAGGCACTCACAGCCCGCAGCGCACCCATGGCCAAAGCCCAGCACTGCAGCTACAGTTCTGCCCGGGCCGAGGGGCCTGCCCTCCACAAGCAGCCCAGTCAGAGGCAGCCCATGGCCCAGGGCTGCCGTGGGGGCTCCCCATCAGAACTCCAGCGGGGTGGGGTGGCTGTCATCCCGGGACCTGTGTGAACGAGGCCTGCAGATGAGGAGGGGAGCGGAGGGGAGGGGAGGCAGCACTCCTCTCCACAGCCCTGGCTCCCAAATGGTCCCTCACTCCCTCCTTTATATCTCAGCAGCTCTTCCCAACAAAACTACCAACTTAAACTCTCCTGACCCCTGAATCAGGTCAACAGGATGTACAATTCTGGTTGTAACCCGACCCTTTCTGAGAGCACAGGGTCTCTCAAGATGTCATCCGTGAGGTGGTTCATTCCTGCACGGACACAATTGGAAAGCCAAGCAGAGCGCTGAGGCTGCCGCCATGCCCCAGCACGGGCGGCTGGCAGTGCACCTGACGACAGCGTACAAGTTGTAAAAGACAGAATGACCTCCTGCCCATGGAAGGGATGCACGTACCCAGTGCTCGACCCACATGCACGGGGAAATGGTCGATCCACAATGAGAATGAGCCAGCTTTTCAGGAACTGAAGGGAACCAACCTCAAAGAGACTAAGTGAAACAGCGAAGTGACAATGCACTCCTGCACTGCCAGCTGAAAATGCCCGGCGGTGGAGCTGGGCAGACACAGCAGGGCCCAACCTGGCCTCCAACCTGGACGTAAGCAAGGTCAGCCACCAACCTGAGACAGAATGTTGGGAAAAGCTCGGATCGTGCCTGGAGGTCCTGAATGGCACACTGACCCCCGTCCTCGAAGACTGTGCCCTCCGGGGCCAGGCCAGGCGGCTCCGTGGCCCCACTGCGATGCCAGGAGGCCACTCCTCCCCGCTCCCTACTGTCCCGTGGCTCCTGAGCTGTGTGTGGAGCTGCAGGAATGGCAGTGGACACAGGGACCTTCTCAGTGGGCATTCCTGCACCAGGGGTCACCATGGGGAGAACCAAGGACAGTGCCACTCGTGGCACAGGAGAGCGAGCCTGGGCATTCTGTGTCGGACAGCACGTAAGGGTGGACTCTCATACCCTACGACCCAGCAAGTCCACTGCGGGGCACGTACAAATAGAAATGCGAGCACATGCGCACCGAGAATGGCGGGCGCAGTCGCATTCAGAACAGTCCAAACTGAAAACCACCGCATGGCCAGAGTGTAAGCGACTGAAGTGGGGTCCAGACAGTCAACATCGAACAAAGCAACTACTGCTACACACAACACCAAAGATGAATCTTGACACTGTCAAGTGAAAAGCCAGGTATAAGAGAACATCCTCTGCGCGGGAATGCCAGACTTCTCAATAGGGAAGCGGGGCTGGAAGTGGCCAGGAGATGGAACAAGAGTGGCTTCTGGGGAAACACTCTATTCCTTGACCATGGAGCGGGTTCAATTTGGGTGTGTTCCCTTCATAAACATTCACTAAATGTGAAACTTAGGACTCGAGCACTTGGCTGGATGCTGTACTTTAAGAAGTTGACCTTAGAGGCCATCTCATCCTAAAAACAGAAGCTAGAGCTGCTGGGGTTGAGAGAAGGGGGAGGCACTGGCGAGCCAAGCCCCCCTCCTCGCTCCCTTCCCACACAGTGGCACAGCCCTTCCGACGGTCCCACATAACAAGGTCAGAGAGCCCCTGCACCCCGAGCCCAGGCGACCCTGAGACACGTGGCGTGCGCTGCTTCACAGCTCACAGAGCAACATGCCCACACGCTCCTGCCCTGGGCAGGGGTCTCTCTGGGGAGGACAAGGGCACTCTGAAGGGTCCAGGGAAGAAGCCCTCCGCAGCTTGATGTCCCCACGAGGAGACAAGGTTACTGGAGCAAGGCAGGCAGCACCCATTGCCGGCACTGCCTGCCATACTGCGCTGGGCGTCTGTCCCTTGTCACTCGGGGGTCTCCTGAGACCACAGACCTTCACAGCAGGTATTGTGCCACTGCCCCCACGAGGAACCAAGGGGTTTGTCCTATAACTGGCCTCAGGCTTGTGGCTGACCTAACATGCTGCCCTAAGTCGTGCAGTCAGGCCCGGCTTGCCTCCATGCAACAGGCCATTAGCCAGTGGTACTGGTGACCTGGATAGAAATGGACAGCTGGCTCAAGGGAGGGAAACGGGACAGGGAGGATGAGGAGTGTGCATGCCTGTCCCAGCAAAGACACAGAAAAGAAGGGAGACTAGGAATTAAAGTGGGCAGGCGAATCACACTTGAAAACCAATTTGCCGTAATAAAAGGTCAAAAATGAAAAAGCCTTATGATCATTCCGATCAGCGTAGAAAACAAACATTCGACAAAACTGGACAACTGTTCCTGATATAAACTCTCAGCAAACCAGGAATAGAACTTACTCTGCCGGATAAAGTGCTTCTACAGAGCCCACAGCTAACGTCATACCTAACGGTGAACCGCTGAATGTTTTCCCCCTAAGAAGGGGTACAAGGCTGTGAACTCACCACTCCCACTCAGTCTTGTCAGGAGGTCCCAGCCAGTGTAAAGGCGAGGGGGGAAAAGACATCCAGCTTGGGAAACAAGTAAAACAGTCACAAGTAACACAAATGACATATAGAGAAAATCTTACAGAACCTACAAGTACAAAACACAGCTGAGAAGTTAAAAGAGGCCTCAATGAATGGAGAGCCACACAGAGCAAGTCAAAGGATTGGAAGAGTCAATATGATTAAGATGTCAATTCTCCCCCCAACTGATCCCTAGATTCAACGCAACCCAATCAAAATTCCATCAGGGTCTTTGGAAGAAATTGACAAGCTGATTCTAAAATTTATACGGAAACACAAAGGTCCTAAAAAAGCCAACAAACTTTGAAGAAAAGAAAATTGGAAGACTTATAGTATCTGATTTTAAGACATTAGATAATCAAGACAGTGTGGTATTGGAGCAAATACAAACAGATCAATGAAACAGAATAGAATCCATTAACAGAACCATACATGCGTGGTCAATTGATTTTTAACAAAAATGTTAATAAGGCAATTCAACAGGGAACAAATCATTTTTCAACAAATAGTGCTGGAATAACTGGACAGTCATATGCAAACAACAACAACACAACCCCAACTCCTACATCACAACATTAACACAAAGTGAGTTATAAACCCAAATACAAAAGTTAAAACTATAGGACATCTAGGAGGAAAATCTTAATGATCTTGAGTTTGGCAAAGACTTTAAAAACATGACACAAAATGCACACATTATAGAGAAAACATAAATTGGATTTCACCAAACTTGAAAATCTTTGCTCTTCAAAAGTTGACACTGTTAGCAAAATGAAAACGCAAGACACAGACTGGGAAAAAATACATACAAATCATCTTAACTATAAGAGGACTTGTGTTTAAAATATGTAAAAACTCTCAACTCAATAATCAGGCAAAGCACCCAAGGGGAAAGATGGGAAAACGATCTTTCACCAAGGAAGAGACGCATGGCAAACAGACACCTGCAGAGATGCTCAGCATTGTTAGACATCAGGGACACACAAAGTAAAATCACCATGAGCTACCACTACCTATCGATTAGAAAGACTAAACTGAAAAAAACTGCCCACACCCAGTACTGGCCAAGACAGAGCAACTGGAACTCATACACCGCTGGTGGATGTGTAACACTTGGCAGATGCTTAACCCCAAATTCTAACAACATGTGAATGGATACATGAATTGTAGCATATCCATAAAATGAAATACTACTCAGCAACACTATTGATATAAACAATACGCATGAATCTCAAAATAGATACGCTAAATGAAAGAAAAGCCCAGACCAAAATAAAACCCAAAAGAGTACATATTGCACGATTTCACCAAATTCTAATCTACAGTGACAGAAAGGAGGTCAGCAGTTGCCTGGGGACAGGGGTGGGCTGGAAGGAAGATTACAAAGGGTCAAGAGGACTTCGGGAAATGATAGATGTGTTTATTACCTTGAGTGTGATGATGGTTTTTTGTGAAAGTCTGACAATTAAGTTCACAAACTTGTTGCAATGATGTTGCTAATCTTTTTCAGTATCAGAGGGATTATTCATTATGAATTTGTACCAACTGGACAGACAGTAACCAAGTTTACTATTTGGAAGTGCTGAAAAGGCTGCGTGAAAACGTAAGACAACCTGAACTTTTCACCAACAATTAATGGCTCTTGCATCACGACAATGCACCAGCTCACACGCACAGTCTGTGAGGGAGTTTTTAGCCAGTAAACAAATAACTGTATTGGAACACCCTCCCTACTCACCTGATCTGGCCCCCAATGACTTCTTTCTTTACCTGAAGATAAAGGAAATATTGAAAGGACACATTTTGATGACATTCAGGACATCAAGCGTAATACGATGACAGCTCTGATGGTCATTCCAGAAAAAGAGTTCCAAAATTTCTCTAAAGGGTGGACTAGGCACTGACGTCAGTGCATAGCTTCCCAAGGGGAGTACTTCAATGGTGACCGTAGTGATATTCAGCGATGAGGTAGGTAGCACTTTTCCTAGGATGAGTTCTCAAACTTAATTGTCCAATCTGATGTATCTGTAGGTCAAAATGTAGCAAATTGTACACTTTATGTGTACAGTTTATTGTATGTCAATTATACCTTAATAAAGCTGTAAGATACCTATGCAGGCAGATAATAGGTGCAACAAGGTCCTAGAAAAAGTGGGTGGTGGTAGGCAGAGAAGGAAAGCTCTTTGTTGAAGGTGAGGCATCAGACCCCCACAGTGGTGACTCAGCCCTCTCTGGAGGTGGAGGGTGGGGCAGAAAGTTCCTTCTCCGTTCAGTAAAATGCAGAGCGCTGTCTGTCCTGCCAGGGGTATCTGCCAGGGGTATCGCAGGACTAAACACCTGCCGTACTGCATGTAAGGCACTCCTCATAGCAGACAGGGCTCTGGCAGGCAGCAGTAAACACCAGTTTTTCCTTCTGGGACATTCTGCATGCCCCCAAAACACCTGTGCAGCCAACAGACTGCGCAGTCTAACTCTGGGTTTGGAAAGGTGATTCTAGGCTTAGAGCCAGGCCCAGTCCTAAGGCGACGCTGCCAGGTGGCCGGAGCTGGGTAACAGTGACTTATAGGTTGTGAAAGAAAAGGCTCAGCGGCAACCGAGGGCTGAACTTAAGGACATGAGCCCTCCTTAGCCTGCCTGAGGGGTTTCATCAGACTTCGACTGGAGACCCTGGAGAGGCAGCCAACTTCCGTGCTCACAGGGGAAAGGCCAGCAGCCGGCAAATATCTGCACCAAGTCTTAGGCAAAGGACAGTCTGCGTGATACCCTGTATCTATCCTCTGGACACGGAAATAGCCTGAGAGCCTCTTTCCCCTGAGCTCTGCATGGTTTTCTCCAATGGGAATTACGCTCCTGTGACTAAATCTGTCTGAAATTCCAACTTTCCCCCCAGTCAACTGAGGTAGACCCTTATTACTCTCAAGCAGGGCTCAGCCATCCCCGGGAGCCACTTTGTGTCCCCAGGAGCCACTCTGACTCACAATCTCAGTTCCAGCCCAGACCTCTCGATCAGAAGCCGCATGTGAACAAGCCCACTGGGAGATTTCAGAGCGAGAGCGCACAGGACCCCTCGCCCCAAAGCAGTGGGTTCCGCTTGGTACCTCGTGCTTGGCCAGTCTGGATTCTCCCCAGCAGCAGTGCCGCCAGCACCACCTGCACCCTGCTTTCCAGAGCACAGCCCCCCCCCCCCCCAGGGGATGAGGTTGCTCTCATACAATCTCGATGACAACCCTAAGTCCAGACAAGGGTGTGACGTGCCCAAGCTCAAACACCTGCAGGCCAGACGGGTCCGCGCGCTACCCTGCCAGGGGTGGCTGCAGAGGCCCCCAGCAACTCCTCTGCCAGCCCAGGAGAAGGCCATGTCCAGAGGTGGTGCGCTGGGTCCAGACAAACCACCACAGGATGGAAGAAGAGTTCATGGCTGGGCTGGTGGAAGACGTGCTGTCAGACGATGGCACCTGGCAATGTCACTGCAGGACCCTCAGCCCTGCACACTCAGCAGCCCCTCCTGGGGATGTCAGCAAACTGTGCCACATGCGTTCCTTCCAAATAGGAGTCACACTCACCCGCTTGCCTCCCATGACACCTGGGGCCTGTCACCACCCCCCACAGCAGCTCTACAAGCTGGGCTGCCAAGGGCCCCGGCCTCATCCACCCGCAGAGCTCCTGCCCTAAAAGGCACCTCCCCTCTTTGAAAGCCCAAAGCCAGAGCTTCTAAGAGAATTCGGTTTTACCTCCAACAAGGACCAAATCGATGACCGTGACGACGTTGGTCACATTTTCTAAGGGTAGACCACGCTTTCCTGGTTCCAGCCAAAAACCTACACAGCTCACTGCCATGGAAACAACTGTTAAACGGTGGCGCCTGGCCGGGCATCACTCACCCCTCAGTTTTGAGAACATAAGTCAACTAAAATAAAAACTCACACATATACCCCGCGTGCACAGGACTTGGCCAAGGCTGGCCTGGCCTGGCTAGAGCTGCCTCTGCCGGATTCCTACCCACCCAGACTCCATGTTGAGGCTCCTGCAGGGCCACCAGCACGGGGCCTGCAAGGACAGCCCAAGTCCCCAAACGGGAGGACGGCAACAGCCCTCAGCAACCCTCACAGGTCAAGAACCTGGCCCCAAGGAACCCATCTGGAAGCCATGGCCAATCTCGCTGGCACCCCTCCTCCGGCTGTGCGGAAAGCAAGACCAGGCTGCCGCCTTACACTGCCCAGTTTTGGGGAGCACGCCCTCTCTAGAAAGAGAACAGCCCCTGCACCTGCCCTGCCTTTCCTTGCTTGCACCACATGTGACATTCCTCTCAGCTCTCACTGTCGTCCGGCCCTCCCCCTGCAGGTAGGTGCCACGAGAGCAGCACCCTCAGTCACGTTCACTGTCCCCTCCGTGGTGCCCGGGACAGTGAGTGCCGGCACAGAGCGGGGACTTGATATGTGCTAATAAATGAATGAACGAACACACAGCCTAACAGATGCATGGGGTCCCATTGTGTTTACTCCACGTCAAGGTCTGCAACCACCAAATAACTGGTGTCTGGAGAGCAAACATGCCTTGTCCTGTTTTCCACCTGTTACTGGCACTGGCCACCCACTGCGGGTCATGGGAACAGGGAGGTGACGTTCAGTGGTCCTCATACCACCCCTCCCCCCCACGAAAGACAAGGCAAAGGGCTCCATGTCTGGGCGACCAGGCAGGGGGGAAGCTGCGCCAGGGCAGGCGGAGGCCGCGGCTGGGGTGGCACAGGCTCTGTTACTCATCCAGGCAAACATGTTTGCTCAGCAGGGTCCAGTGGCTTTAGGGAGAGTCTTCTATTTTCAATGCAGTGGTCCAGGAAGTTACCACAAATATTTTCTCCAATTTACCTTCTTGGCAACCCTGAAATTATTCCAGAGGGTTACATAAGGAGGGAGAAGGGGAGCCAGGGGGGTTTGCAAAGTCAGGCAGAAAAGCAAGATGGAAAGCAAACTTCACAATCCACATGGTAACTTGGTGAGAGGATTATCCGTAAGGTGACAGGTGGCACTGCTGGGTATGGCGGATGAGTGGCAGGTGCTGGCAGAGGATCATTGCAAAGGCACAATGGAGGATCACCACAGCTCCTGAGGCCACCTGCCACCAAAAGCCAACTCAACCACCTCTTCCCAACCTTCCGTGCTGGGCACCTGGGGGAGAGGAGCCTGACCACCCAATAGTAGCCATTTCCCTGCTCGCCAGACTCGCCTGCATCCCACGAGGGGATGGGGCAGCAAAACAGACCTGAGGCCAGGATCCTGCCCCACTGGTAAATGTCCAAGGAAGCTCAAGGTCCCGTCATCACACGGGTTCCAGAAACACCACAGCAGCTTCTCCGTGTTTGAAGTGCATGCTGGTACCAGCAAAAAGACTGGGAACCGGGAACAGAGGGGGTTGTGCTTTTCATTGTATTTCCTTCTGTATGTCATTTGCTAACATGACTTCCTCGGTATGTTAAACCTACTTTTCCAAATGTGTTTGAGTCGGTGTTTTCCCCTTCTCGTCCTCACCGTACACACGATACCAAACAAGAGAAAAACAGCCGTGTAACAAGGTTCGGGAGGGAACGCAAGGATGTGTGTTCTACACCTGCATCGGCGTGACGGAGGTTCCGCCGGCTGCGACCTCCACCTGTCACCCCACCCACAGGGCTGGGCCTGGGCCTCCTCTCAGAGCCGCTCCTGAGACGCAGGGCTACTCACTCCTCCTGGAGCCCTAACCCCAGATCGCTCCTTCTCTCCCTCCATTTCCCGGTCCCTCAGGCAGCGCCACATCTGCACCGCAGGCCCCAGTGTGGCCTCTGGACCCCACAGCCCACCTGGTGGCTCTTCTTCCACATCTCAAAGGGGCTCGGGGTGTCCTGGAACAATGGTCTCCCCCCATGACCTGCTCCTATGAGCCTCCTGCCTCGGGAGGAACAGCACCCCAGGAGCAAGCAAGCCTGAGCCCAAGGGAGCCCCCTTTTCTCTCACCTCCCACAGGCACGGCACCTCCAAAGAAACCAACCCCATTAGGTAGGTCTTCTTTGGACCCTGATACTGTGGGCCTCAGCCCGTCACTTACCCAAGTGCTCAGACAGTGGCGCTGTCTCTGCATCTGCCAGTAGCCCCAACACTTTGGACGCACTGTGATGATGTCTGAGCTACCATGGCATGGACTGGGCACCGAGGGGGGCCCAGGGCTTGCTGGTGCCCGTGCTCCCCTCCCCTCCTCTGAGAGCATCTACGGAGGCACTACTGTTGGCACGTGTCCTCCTGAACCCCACTAACCCCAGGAGGCCTGCCAATGGGAACACCACCATTCAAGTGTGACCTCAAGGCCCCGCTCTGCAGCACTGTCCCCCTCTAAGACCCTCACACCCCCACTGGCCTGAGCCATGGCAACGTTTCTCTGGGTGACTTTCCCACCCTGTCCACAGCATGTGACAATGACTTAGCTGAAACCGCATCACTGACACTATTTTCTTTTTCACTGAACACTTCTCTTCCTGCTACATGACCTTCACCACGATCACGGTTAACAGCTCCAAGTTCCATTAACACATCAGAATGTCCGTGCCCTCCGACTGCTGGACATTCCGTTTCCTTCCGAGTTCTCCTACGGCAACCGATGCTGCCATGAGCACCTTCAAATATACAACTTACTCTTTCTTTCCTTGGGGACAAATTCCCAGGGGTCAAACTTTGCTCTAAGGGTCCAAACCCTTTCATGGCCTCAACTGTTTTCACCTCCCGACCTGCACAAAGCAGTGGCCCTGTTACCGAGGGAGGAAGAAAGCAACAGGTCCCCGAGAGGTGGGCCCACCTTTCTGGGAAAAGCGCACACGAGAGCAGGGCTGTTACCATCTGCCCTGGTCATCTATCCCCCAACTCGGCATGGGCCTGGCAGGGTGTCTCCAAATGATCGCCAGAGGGGAAGGGCGAGAGGGCCCTCGCGGACTGGCACGCTGCTCAGAGCCTCAGAGAAGAAGGAAGTGTCTGCGGCCAGACCAGGGGAAGCAGGAGCTGAAGGCACACGTGCTGACTCCACATCTAAGGCGCTGCCACATTATACACTGGCTCCTGCAATAACAAAGTCTCCAACATCCCCACTTTCGGAGTCTATTTTGGCAGCACCTCTTGGTGGCAGGAAGCCGGCTTCCCACTGTTATTTAATGTCCATAACACCTAAGATTAGAATCAAAACAAGACAATTGCGCGTGGGCAAGCATTAGGACAAGCTCATTTTCAAAAATCGACACTGGAAAACCTTAGAGAGAGCACACTCACTGCCACCCGGAATATGCCCACTCCTGTCCCGGTCCCCGCAGACACACGCAGCTGCTCCCGACGGTGTGGGCTGCTTGGTGGCTCTCGGCCATCGTCTGTCCTGCTTTCCCACGGCACCGCCGCACAGCCACCTCCTAAAGCTGCATGCAGGCTGTCTCATTGCTGCTCCCAGCGCCCAGTTCCGTCCCATCCCCAGCTCGATCAAAACACGGACTATTTCTTTAGCCTACGTGGCTTCTGGGGACATGATGGTGATGGCCTGGCCTGCCTCCTACACACGCTTTAGCGTCCTCGTCAACCCAGCACAGCGCTTGCTGGAAGCACACATGAGCTGTCCAAGGGTCCAGAACCCTGTTTTTCTCTCTCTCTAACACAGCAAGTAAAATCCACAAAACTTGTTACCATCAAGAAGTCACATCAACGATTAACATCCCCCGCACACCCTCCAACAGCTGCTGAGCTGTGCAAGTTGCACGGCGTTGGCCAGGAGTCCCAGGCTCCTGGGCGGCTCCAGAGCTGAGCACCTAGCTTGCTGCCCTGCTGCCCTGCCACCCCGTAAGTCCACAGCCCGGGGGCAGGCGCAACACTAACAAAGACAAGCTCCTTCTGACACTGGCACATCAGGCCGTTCCGTGCCCATCATCTGTTAACAGGCGTTAGGACGAACTGGGAGGGAGAAAATGTGCTAAGATGACAAACAAATCCAATATAATGAATTCACCAGCGGCTGAAAACTGGGCTAATGCTACTGAATGTACATCTAACAGCTACAATAAATCAAAGTAAAAAATGTAGCACACTGACTGGGAAAAGAACTTATACCAAACCCTAAATGCTACTCCAAGCTCCCGAGCTCCCCCCCGCCCCCCACAAGGGACACATCCCCACGCTCACCTGGATCTTGAGGACAGAAGATCCCTTGAGGAGACACTAGTCAGGGCACGGCTCCAAATGCCACCTGAACGTTAGCTGGCCCTTTACATCTTTCCACTTTACTCTGATCCTAAGCAATAGTGCCTGGGCTTGGGGAGCAGGTTCAATTTTTTCTAGTGCCATTAAAACAACTGCAGAGCTATCAAAATAAAACGGGGTCCCCTCCCTCCAAGTCTGGAAAGCCTTTCTGCCCCCCCACCCCAGCCTACAGTCAGTGGGCAGCACTGACCACCCCCCGCCCCCAGCCTTCACACCACGTACTGACTGGCAGCCTCCTCGACTCACAGCTGAGCTCGAGTGTCTGCCCCTTGGAACAGATGCCACGCTCCTCTCGTAAATAAATGCGTGCTGTCTCCAGGCCTGCAGGAAGCAGATGTGTGGGGCCACAGCCACAACTGGAGGGAAAAACAGGACCACACTGCCCTAAATACTATTTTTTCTGACCCAGAACCCCACATTAAAGTAAGGGGCAGAGAACCCCTCAGACACTGCTGCAGTTCTGCCTCTGCCAAGCTCCTGAACAGGGGATCTTCTCACTCCTGTTTCTTCAGGACTTTGGTTGGGGCCTCCTCAGGGTGGGGGTGAAGGGGAGGCAGGCATTCCTCCAACCACATTCAGAGCCTGCTATGGCCAGACTCCACACAAGGTGGGGGGCAGAGCCCCATCCTGGGGGTGGAGACAGGTGAGAGTCCCAGCACGGGGCCCCTGAGGGAAGAACAGCAATCAGAACTACAGACACAGAACAGGGGGCGGGAAAGGGTTTGTGAGGCGAGGAGGGAGAGACGGGCAGAGGCCCCCTGTGCCAGCGACATGGGTTTGGGAGTTCTGCTTGTCTAGTGGAATCGGGGCGCCTGGGGGTTTGCCGTGGACGGCTGAGTTGGGCTGCAGTTCCTATCGTCCCTGAGGAGCGTCCTGAGCTCATTTCACTCCCTTGGTGGAAGCGTGTGTGTCCAGACCCCTCCATGTGTTGCTGGCACTGCTTCCCTGCCTCCACCAGCCTCAGGCTGGAACTGGGTACTGGTTCAGGTTCACCGGTGGCACCCTGTAGTGGGCAGGGCGAGTCACTTCCCTTCCTCTGAGCCTCAGGCCTCATCTGCTCCCGGGGCGGCAGGGAGGGAGGGCAACAGTACCATCCAGCCCCCAGATGCTTAAGGACTAGACAGTGTATGCAAAGCTCGCGGCCACCAAAGGGTGATAACCAGCGCTTGTCACAGAGGCACTGGCTCTGCTTCTGCCCCTTCCTGGCATAGCCCTGGGGTCCCACCAGGCTGAGTGAAGGGACAGCAGATACCACGCCCCCTCCATGCCCACTCCCCTCCCAGTGGTAAGCCTACAGGTCCTGCCTGTTACAGGAGCTTTGCTGGAAGATGCGCTAAGAAGAGAGTTGGGTTCTTTACAGCCTCAGTAAGGCCGATAAAGTTATGACTTTATTTGTTAAGCAGTTTTTACATGGAGCTCTACAATTATCATCCAGACGCTCCAGCATCTATCAACTGCCTTTTACAGACAAGAAGGTTAAGGCACAGAAAGGTCACCTAATCTGTCAGAAGTCACACAGCTGGGTCTGGGGCCCTGGTGGCTGGCTCCCAAGCACCAGTTCTTCACCACATGCTCGGGTGCCTCTGACAGAAATACAGAGCTAAGGCCCGGCCTTGGCCTTGAAGGCGTTCCTGGACTGCCTGGGGGGGGGGCAGACCATGAACAGGGAGCTTCGAACAGTGCAGGCTGGGAGGCTGTGGGACATTAAGTGTTACGAGGCCTCCAAGGAGGGGGACAGTAACAGGAGTCTGCAGGCCAGACCAGGAAGGTGACGACACGCCAGGTGGGGGTCCAGCAGGAGCAAAGGGCCAGGGGCATACAGCAGCAAGTACAGACACCACGGATGAGAGAGGGAGGGGGCCGCAGGCAGGCCACGGAATGAATCCCAGGCCACGCTCAGCGCAGGGAGTGACACGGTCAGACTGCAGTTTTAAATAGCTGGCTCCATCTGCCTGGCGGAGAACTCCGAGCTCAGCAAGGAGACAAACCTACTGGTACCGGCCAGCTCCAGGGAGAAAGACGGGGCAGGACAGGGTGGGTGTGAGATGAAGGGGACACTGAGGCAGCAAGAACCCAGGGGCTCAGGGCAGTAGGCTGTGGAGCCTACTGTGTTTCACCCGCTCTACATGTGCTGGTATGTCATCGACCACTAAGACAGACAAATGTGCCAACTGGAAGACATGCCTACCTAACCCCCACTTGCTCTTCTCACAGCAACCCCAAGAGCTCAGAGGTGAGAAGCACAGTCTTCCTCACACCCCGAACACCATCTGGGACCAGATGCCATCCCCAACTGTCCCCTCCCCTCAACCAACACTCAACGGATCCTAAGGCTAGTATCCCCAGCTTCTCCCCTCCCAGCAGCCGTCACAGCTGAATGCCACACATCCCGGGCCCAACCCCACCCCAGCTCCGGCAGCAGCCTTTCCAAGCTCAGTAAGCAACAGGGGCCCTAGTGGAAGAGGCCTCGGCGTGTCCGAGCTCCTAGACGTCCTTCTGCCTGGACGGCCCTCCCTCAAGCGGCACCACCCACTGCATCCACCAGCGTTCCTCCCCTCCTCTCCTGCACGGGGCCCTTACGCCCGTCACTGTGTCATCATGTCGCTGTGCTTGTGCCCACCCAGCACTGCAGCTCACAGGCACCACCTGTGCCAATGGGCTGGGCATGGAACCCAGAACCTCCTGCTCGAAGGTTGTAAGCAAGTCACCACGAGTCACTCGTGTCTCTAAGCTACGGACAGCAGGCACTCCCCCGTGGGACCGTGTGAGAAACTGCCTAGCACGTGGTCAAGTGTTGGCCAGATGGGGGTCCCAATCTGTGCAACAGGAATCACCGCACTCGTCACCTGTCAGGGCGACTGCTAAAGCAGGCACGATCCGGGGGGCTCGGGGCTTTTCTGAACGCTAAGGCGACATCTGATGGGAGCTCCAGGAGCCAGGGCGATGCACTTCAGCAGTCTCCCCGCACCGTCAGCAGCAGGGCCCCAACACTGGCGGCCTGTGTGTGTCTGGGACAGATGTGTCCTCAGCTGTCCCGAGGCTCTGCCCCCATGCTCAGCCCGGCAGGCCTCCTGTAGCCAATGCCAGCTCCACCTGCACCTGCCCTCACATACCTACCCTCAGCTTTCCAGAAAGGGAGTGGGGGGTGGGGTGCTGCGGCTTCAGGGAAGGTCTGTGGCCCGGTGAGGCCCCAAGTAGAGCCGGCAGGTCAGAGCATGACGCTGACCTTTGAGCTCCAGTTCTGAGCAGAGCTGTGGAGGCGCAGGAGGCGCCCACGGAAGTGCCCCTCCACGTCTGCTGCTGTGGAAACCACCACCCCACACTTTCACTGACACACCTACTCGGGCCGAGACTCAGGGCACACATACACAATATTCAAAAAGCATCCTTTTAGTAGCTGAATTCTGGAAGGCAGTTCCACAATAATGAAACAGCTCCTGTCATGGAATATTATGCTGCAGTTAAAGGCTTGTCACAAGGATAGAAAGCCAGGACGCGCTGAGGGAAATGAGCTGGCTGCAAAGTGACAGACGTGCGTGCCAGAATTTATTTAAAAACCACGCACAGTATTCTGGGATGTATCTCTACATGAGCAGGAGATGTACTCCAGACCCAAGACGGTGGTTTTCTCCAGAGGGACAGAAGAAACTGCATTAACAAGAGGCCAAAGGGGCCTTAGCTGTAAGTCAAACAAATATGTAAAGTTTTAAAGAAGGAAGGTGCGTTTATTGCTTGTGTACTGACAAATCAGTGAGAACAAAAAGAAAGAAAATGCAACATTTCAGGTAGAGGACAGGACAAGGGAAAGCCCAGAGTGTCGGCCACACCTGGACGTGCAGGCTCGGGTAGCCCCAGGACGTGGGGGACCTGGGGGGACTGTGAGCCGCTGGAGTTCTGAGGCAGGGACTGAGGACCTACGTACGGGGTTCGCACATAAGGACACTGGCTTTCAGAGACCCGGGGTATGGAAGGTGACCCTAGGTCTCACCTGCCAGATCACACGTTTCCACATGTCAGGGTAACTTTAACAGTGCCTTGTTCACTCTATGCGTCCTGGTCTGGAGGAGAAGACATCCAGTCACCCTGGCTACAAGGACAGGGAAAGAATCACAGCTATGCCTCCTGACATGGCCCACACCTCTGCCGCCCATGTGTACGACAGGCCACACGCTATGCCTCTGCTATAAGGACACTGTCCTGTAGAGTCCTAGAGCGACACTGGGGTGGCGCATTTCACAAATTCAGAAGCCAAGACTCAGAAATCAGATTCTGCCCCAGGTGACACAGCTCAGAGTCTGAGATCTCAGTGTGGGAAGGGCTAAGATGAGGCCCTAGGTCCTCAGACTGAGATGCGGGCCGAAGGCCATCATGCCCAGGTGAACGAGAAGAAGAAATGGACGTAACACAGACATGAGATCAGGAGCCCACCTCCCTGGGGAGCAGACGCAGGAAACTCCACTGGCACCCACTGCACCCATCTGCAGCCCATGGCAGCTGTTGCCCCCACACACTGACAGGAGCAGCAGAAGGGACTGGCATAGGGCATCCTGCCAGGATGCAGCACCTCCATTTGCCGAGGCCAGGAGTGGAGTCTCCAGGCTGGTGCTGGTTGGCATAAATGGAGAGGAGGTGAGAGGCTTGGATGAACGGTGGGTGGGAGACAGGTGTGATAAGCCAGAGGGGCGGAAGGGGCAGGTGGAAGATGCCCAGAGAAGGGCACCAGTGCCAGACCCCACAGCGCTGGAAGGGAAGACGCCAAGGGCTCCTTCTGCAAACGGGAGCCCCTCACAAAGGAAGGGCTGAAGGCTGCATAGAGCCCTTAGTAACCAAGTGCCTTTCACGTCTGCTTATTGTATCGGACTCGTGGGAAATCTTGCCATTCAGTCACGCCAGCTTTCCTCCTTCCTTCCTCACCTCACTCACACATTTCCTCACTTCTGCCTCCCGCAAACGGAGGGGTGTCGGGTCACTAGTCTACCAGGCAGCTCGTCAGGTCAAAGCAAACCTGTGGCTCCACCTGGCTCCACAGGCCGGGGCCCGCCTGGGTGAGACGCATCGGGATACAGCAGCGTCGGCCTCGGCGGGACTGCTCTTACTCTGCTCCCTCCAAGATCATGACGTGATGGCTTTTGCGCTGGGTCCCCCAAAGCACACACGCCTTCATCTAATCAGGAATGCAACAAGTCTGCACGCTCAGGGGGTCCTTCCATCTCATGGCCTAGCAGCGTGGTGCTAGTCAGTAAAGCGGGGGTGCTGGGCCCCGGGGCAGGGAGAGAGGCTGCTGGGACTCTGGACTCTCTGAAGACTGTCTGGCCCCCGTAAATGAGGCTTGCACAGTCAGTACAACGCAGCCTCAAGATGCAATGGTATGAGTTGAAACAAATATGACATTAGGCATGCTGAGATCCAAAGCAGTTTTTATAGCCCAGCGGTGAGGTGAGCAACAGTGGAGAACACAGCTAGAAGATGGAGCTGGTCAAATTTTCTTTTTGGGGGGGCGGGGGTGGTACGCACACACCAAGAGGCAACACTTCTCTAACATGAAGATCTTGGACATGGGAGCCCAAACCCATCTAAACTGCACCCTGTAACTGCTGCATCCAGCAGAGAACAGACACGAGAGTTCATTTAGCAGCTATTTACTTGCTGGGAAAATAAAAATGTATTGCGCATGTGCTGAGGGGGAAGTCAGAGAGACAAGAGAGCAGGACGAGTGATTGTCCTGAAAGCTTCAAAGAAAACAAGCAGTGCAGCATGTTAGAGAAAGGATTCCTCCCAACCACTGGCTCAGAAGAGGTGTCACCTCAGCCCTGGAGCCCCAGAGAGAACAGGCAGCAAAGGACCTGGAGCTTAGTGGCCCTGCCCCCCCCTTCCAGGCAGCTGGCTCATTGTGTCCTCTTGAGGGACTGTGAGCACGGCCCCCAAAACACTTGAACAGAGAACCTTCCGGCAGCCAGCGGCAAAGGCACAAGGAGCCCGTGGCCTGCAGCCCAGATCTCCATCTGCGCACACACCCTGCGCCAGGGTCTGCGCGGGCCACATCTGTCCTGGGCCCCGCCCAGGAGTGTGCTGGAGCCAGGTCACAGCAGACCAGGAGAGCCTGAAACTTGCAGTAACATTGGGAGCCAGCTGCTAAACACAGCCAGTTAATGCAATGACAGAAACTTACAGTGAGTTATAGTGAAAACACAGGTGACGAAATACTCAGAACTCATCACTTCCTACTTATTTCCCCACATTCACTGTTATCTAGGTTTCTGATTATTCATGACTATTGTATTCGCACACGGGAATGATGCCCTACTACTGGGCGTCTCCTCCCAACTCCACATTCATGACATCATGTTAATAGCTTGAAATTAGCCTCACTGGAAGTATTTAGACCGAGGAGATTGGCAAAACACTACAAATCTGGGCGTGATTTATTGTCAGGTCAGTGGGATCTAGATCAGAAGTCTGAAAACTATCCAGCCCAATGCCTGTTTTTCGTAAATAAAGGATTTTTCCCTCATTTTATTTTTATCGAGGTAAAATTCACGTGCAAATAAAGTTTTATTGGAACACAGCCACATCCATTCATTTTCATATTGTCTATGGATGCTTCTGCATTATAAATAAAGGTAGAATTGTTACAGACTCTGTATGGCCCAGAACATTTACTATCGGGCTAACAAACAGTTAGCCAACCCCTTGGGGTTTAGATCTAAGAAAGTGATGGAGAAAATGCTAATAATGCAGATGAAACTTAACAGCGTATCATGTCTGTAGCCATTATATTAGGAATTGCACAAACAATCGGGGAAATATTCTACTATTTGAAAACTATTATCTGATTCAGCAAAGACATCACACGACTCATTAATATAAACAAAAATATCAATCAACATTCATGTCCGAATTACACTCAAAAGTTGACTGTAATACAGAAAGTTCAGCAAAAATCAATGAAAGCAGTCTATGGGAAAGAACTGGCTGCACAGAATTGACAATAGAGTGTCGTGTATTTCGTTATTTGTAAACTGTATGCTACCCATCCTTTATAAACTTCTGTGTATATGTATATGCGTACTTTTTACCCTAGAGAACCCACCGTCAAACATTTACGGGCACACCATACAAAGTAAATCAAAGTTCTTCATTATTTCAAAGTACTTGAAAGAGCATTTGAATTAAACTAGAATCCATTTGTATTACTGTATTTCAACGTTACATATAAATGAAAAGAGGGAGGAACCTGGCTTCTTTAGAAATGCCAATGACTGTAAATTACTAAATGTTAACTAAAAAACCGGTTCTACGTTTTATTGTCTCCATACACAAACAGGATTTCTCCATAGTGATGATCAAAGTCTAGCAAAATCTAACCTAATCTGAGGTTTGTTCATGGACACAGTGCCCCCTTTTATGTTTCCAAATCAATGTTATTTGGAAAGTCAATACAAGTTCAATATTTAATACATTCCCTACCACTTTATACTTTGCTTTTCTTATCATTATACTAAAGAAATGCAATGCTCCTGCCTTTCCCTCCAGTTGACGTAAGGGGTGGCGATGTCTATTCTCAGCACACAGCGTCCTAAGTGACAGTGGTGTGACACTGGTTTGGAAGGGGCAGAGGGAAGTTTTCCAAGAAAGAGATGGTCAGGCTTAGCCTAGAGCTGGAGGAAAAGAGGACGAATGGAGAACTGACATTTTGGCGGTTGAGCCGCTAGGACTTCCAGGGGGAAAGCAGGAAGCACGAGTGACTCAGGAGTTTGAAGGAGCCACAGGTACAGCTTCATCATCTAGGATGCAAACCTGGAGCCCACGCACGTCCTCTGTCTTGCTGGGCTGGACCCCAGTCCCCCGAGAGCATGGAGAATGTGGGTCCATGACTGGTGGACGTGGCTGGAGTCAAGCATTGAGCATCCCTGCTCTGAACCTCTCAGAAACACGAGAGAGGAAACACTCTCCTCTCCACCGCAGCACACGGAGGCCCCGTGACCCACTCCACACCTGATTGCTCTAAATAGCTCCTGAGTGCTCTTCAGGCTAAAGTAGTCTACTTCTGTTTTCATTTTTTTACTGTTTAATTGAAAAGACAACAGAGTATAAGAAAAACAAAACCGAAAACTGTTCCTACTGCCCCCATACAAGTGCTTCCCATTTTCCCCAAAGTGCTAGTTTTTGTGCCCCTCCCAGTGTGCGCAGCTGACAACGCTCCCGCTTCATCAGGTCAGGCCTGGCCATTTCACCACAGAGCCTCCGGATTGTTCTTCACGCGTCTGTGCTGTGGGACCCAGTGGGTGCGCCAGGCTTCCTAAGCTTCTCCCATGCCGTTTCATTCATGACATTAATGATTATTACATGAATATATCCATCAACACTGCTATTAAAAATCATCATACATCTGTAAATAATTTCCAAGAGTAAAATGACTAGATCAAAGGACATGAACATGGCTATGCCTCTTGCTACAGACCGTGTTGCCCCAAAAATAAGACCTTGCTGGACACTCAGCTCTGTAAGACCCGGTCTTATAAAATAAGTAATATAAGACCGGGCCTTATGGAATATAATATAATATAATACAATATACGACTGGGTCTTATATTAATTTTTGCTCCAAAAGACACACTAGAGCTGATTGTCCAGTTAGGTCTTATTTTCAGGGAAATATGGTAAATAGTTTCCAAAAGGGAGAAGTATGAAGTAGCTCCTGGGTCCTGCCAGCAGAGTGGTGTGGGTTGAGGGGAGTGGGGTGGGAGATGGGCCCAGTCTTGATTACCTGCCAATGCCATTTCTTCCCACATTTCTGAGTACAACATGTATTTTCTGATTATTAATGACAACATTTCTCTGTCCGGTGATATCTGAGCTCTTGCGATTGTTAATTCTGAGTACATTCTCCATTAAGAAAGGACACTGCTTCCTAAAGACAATTTTGCACAAATTTATTCTGATCACCCCCATTTGCAACCACAGTACAGAGGGACTCAGAATAGTTCAGGGGAGTTCCACCCCAAGCACCTCTTCCAAAGAAGCGCGCCTTTCCTTCCGCAAGTCTGGGATTTTGTTCTACAACCAATTTCTTCCTGTTTCTCCCCCAGGGAGCTTTTTAGAATGTGTAAAGTTATACAGTGCTGTCTGGTAACTGCTCACTGCTCACACTAAAGGGAAGAATATCTTTGAGAAAACACTGGCATCTGTGAAAACCTAAGTTAAATATACAAACTCCTCCAAGGAGAATAACCTTCCCCACCCCCAGAAACGTGGAGAGGTACCTACTATGTCCCCAGCAATTTCCCTTCAGGCATTATTTACCCTTCAGTAGGGTAGGGCTTGTCCTCACTTAATAAAGGACAGCAAATGTGACAGACTGACAGCAAGTAACTGATGTGATTTGTCCAAGGATAAATACCTCAGAGACAGATGTAGAGATTTGAACCCAGATCTAACTCAAAACCCTTGCATATTAAATACTTTTCTTTCGTTCGCTCCTTCTGTCTGTCTGTCTGTCCGTCACTGTCTTTTATGTGCGGTGGGGGGTGCTCAGGATTTCTAGTTGGTTGTTAACCTCATTCACCAAGCTACACTAGTGAAGGCTTTCTTCTCCACTCGTGCATGGAGCTGACATGGCTCAGAGGCTTGAGAGCCACGGGAGAAACTAAGACCAACTTGCCAGGGAGAGGTTGGGACCCAGAGGGTGACTGGGAGGGGACAGGAGCCCCATCCTGCATCCCCATGCCAGCCCAGGCACAACCTCCTCCCCCACGTCCCATGTGGAAAAAGACAACACAGCCCAAAGCTCTCACCCAAAGCACAGTGATCCAAAGCCCTCAAAGTGCACTATTCAGTTCAGGTGAGCATTAAAATTAAACAGAAATTGAGGGGTTGGCCAGGTAGCTCAGGTGGTTGGAGCGCCAAGGTCGCGGGTTCGATTCCCACATGGGCCAGTGAGCTGCGCCCTCTACAGCTAAGATTGTGAATAACAGCTCTCCCATGAGCTGGGCTGCTGTGAGCAGCCTGAGGTTGGGGTGAGCTGCTGTGAACTGCTGTGAGCTGCCATAGGCTACTGTGTGCTGCCAGGAGTGGCCGGTGGCCATCATGAGCGGCCAGCAGCCATCGTGAGCGGCCAGCAGCCATCGTGAGGGGCCAGCAGCCATCGTGAGTGGCCGGCAGCCGATGTGAGCTGCCATGAGCCATTGTGAGCAGCCGAACAACGACCGGCAACCGACTCCCTCAGCCAGGGAAGCACAAAGCTCACAATACCAGCAAGGGCCAGGGAGCTGTGTCCTACACAACTAGACTGCGAAACAACGGCTTGAATCGGAGTGGGGGTTGGGGAGTGAGGCGGAAAGGGGGAAAAATAAACAGAAATTGAAGTCAGTTCCTCATTCTCACCAGCCCTGTGAGGTGGCTCACCGTGCACATGTGACTGCGGCTCCACACTGGACGGCGCACAGAGGACTGATGCTCTGGGAGCAGGAAAGGGCGCCACAGGCTTCTGGCACACCCCTCCCGTGTGCAGTGGGTGCAGTGCTGCCTCAGAAGGAAAGCAAAGGCTCTGAGCTCGGCTCAGCAGCTTCTGAACCTCGCTCAGCCCCGGGCTCACCTACAAAAGGGGTGATACCTAACAGAGCACAGTGAGCGTTGATGCTGTGCTCCGCCACGCTGTTTGCCGTTATAGCTCAAAGGTGCAGTCCCTGTGGAGACAGCCCTTGTGAAGACGACACTAGAAGGCCCTGAGCAGTTGATCTGAGTAGGCTCGTTAGGGGACTGCATGAGGTCCAGGCTGAACGTCAGCTGCAGGTCTCTTACCCGCGGACGCACGAATGCCCCCTCTGCTCCATCCAGCTCCATGGCCCCGGGCAAGGACAGCCTCCCGCACTTTCCCCTCACATGTAACACACAGTACCAGCTCCCTCAGGGTCGTCTCGGTGACTACACAGACGCTGGGCACTGTACCAAGCCCATCCGCAGGCTCAGCCTCTCAGGATGACAGCACAGGTGATGGCACCGACAGCCCCACGGCACCGATAAATAGAGCAAAGCCTGGAAACATTAAGTGATTCGCCCTAAGGCCATAGCACAGCTGGGGTTCAGGTTTCAGAACCCTCTGCTGTGGGGAGTCCTGGCTCAGGCTTGGCCTGAGGGAGGGAGGAGGCTGGTGCTCTCCTGTGGGACTAGGCTGTAGGGGTTCCCCATGCCACTGAAGGGAGCTGGGTAAGTACTGCAACACCCACAGCTGCCCACCTCCTTCCCTGGGTCCTATCGCCAGCATCCAGAATCTCGACTCCCCAGAACTGAGCACCACACTCAGGACAGGCTCAGTGTCAGAGTGCTGACTGCGCCACTACGGCTCCAAGAGAACCCACAAACGATAGAGGGACCCCGATGGGCTGAGGTCTGGAGAGGGCCAAGCAGCCATCAAAGGCAGGAGGGCAACCTCCAGGGAAGCAGCCACCCCAACCCCAATACTCCTTTGCAAAGCAGCTACCCTGCCGCGGCCCCAGCAAACCTGACTCTTACCCGAACCCAGCGTGGTCCTCCCAGGTGACCACTCCTGTGCTCATATGGAGCCGGAAATCACAGAGGGACCACAGCCATTCGGACACTGGTCACTGGCCCTAATAGAACGCACAAACTCATTATGCACCAGCAGGAAAAGAACCAAGTGGTGCACGGGACACACGCATGTCACACAGGTTAAAGGTGCTGCAAGAAAAATCGGACCAAGATGCCAGGAACAGCCAACAGACAGTGCTCCTGGGACAGCTGGCACTGGCCTTGCTGGGCCCAGACCCTGGAGGCAGGTAGGAAGGGAAGGAGAGAGGGAGAAATGAGGGAGGGTGGGCCACCCAGATGGGAGCACACAGCAGGTCAGAGAGGACTGATCAGCAGCTGAGCATGGGTGGGGAGAGGGGGCACGAGGGATGGCTGAGCCCAAGTCTGGGGTACAATGTGCTGTGCTGATTCTGTCTAAAGCCTTTTGGTTACAACTGACAGAAAAGCCAGCTCAAATGGGCTTCATCAAGAAAAGAAACCACTGGGGCTGGCGCGTTAGCTCAGTTGCTTGGAGCGTGGCGATAATAACACCAAGATTGCCGGTTCAATCCCCGCATAAGCCACTGTGAGCTGTGTCCTCACTAAAAAAATAAAAAGAAACCACTGGCTCCCCTAGCTGAAAAGTTCAGAGCAGGGCTCACCTTGGGCCATGGTGACTTAGTCCCCCTCTCTAGACTGGTCTCACTACTGAGCAGGCAGCAGATCCCAAAAGTGACCTACTCCCATTCTCGCCCATTCAAGCCTCCTCAACTAAGGCAGCAGAGGGCTAAAACTTTCATGGGCTTTGATTGGCTTAGAGGCTCATCCTTGAACCAATCACCAACCAGGAAGACGCAGCCCCATGATTGGCTAGTTCCCAGTCACTGACCTTCCTTTGGACATGGACCAGAGGGAGGAAGGGTGGGGACAGGAAGGGAATGACAGCTGGATGCTCAAGCCTATTAGTAGCTGCCACGCATGTCAGCACCCAGGATAAGTCAGGCCTGGGGCCATGTCCCCTCCTCAACAGCCTTCCTAAGCATCTATGTACAGCCTCCTGAGAAAACTAAGGCTGCAAACTTACCCTCGTCCAAGGCTGCAGGGGGAACAGCAGTGTCAAGATTCCAACTCAGTTCTGCCCAACGACAAAGCCCAAGTTTCCCACCCCGAATGTCTTCACTCTATGCCCCTAAAGAACTCCGACTTTCTCCAGTCAGCCACACGGCCCTAAGAGAGGGGATGAAACATCGCAGTCTGTTTTCACGCCCTCCCTCTGCAGCTGGTACGGAGGGGAGAGCAGGAGGCAGGGAACCTGTAAGCGGCTGCACGACACATCCCTGGAGATCCTATTTGCAGGAAGGGGGCCACCAAGGGGAGAGGACCCCAGGGTGGCTCTGAAGTGGCCTGAAGAGCGATGGCACCACCAGCTGACAGAGCGCCGTACACCGGAGGCAGGAGGGAAGCAGGTGTATCGGCTTTGGAATGGGCTGCTTGCACATCCAGGACAGCAGGGGGCTGGGGCCGTGGCTCTCAGAGCACCTGGGGAAAGTCTCAAATGCCAGACAGGGGCCCAAGCAGTGCAGGGCGGAGCTAAAATGCTCAGGGGGAAAGAGGCACTGTGGGCAAGGGGTTTGGAGAGACCAGAAAGGCCAACACAGCAAGGTGCAAGGGGGCCACGGATGAAGGGTACCGCTCAGTGCTAGGCCTCAGGCCTCGTTCATTCCACGGAGGTACATTCAGCACTGATTGCAGCAGGCACTAAGGATGGCACGGTGACCCAGGAAGACCGTCTGGAGTGACAAACACAAGCACATCCTCATGCCCAAGGTTGGCTCACCTTACGAAGCAGATGCCACTTCCTACTTCCCAATGTGTGGGGGCACAGCACCCAGCAGATAGCAAACTATGTCCACCCTGTTCCTAACACAGGCGTGTCAGCCCCGGGTGCAGGCAGGTGCCCTGTCCCCAGACGGAGCAGGCGCTGACAGGCCGGGCCAGGAGAAACCCGAAGACAGCCCAACTTCCACCCCCTTTCTGTCCGGCCACAGGGAAGGGGTACTGCAGCTGGGGGCACCTATTGCTTTCGCCTGCACAGCAGACCCTGCTTCTTTTGCTAGCTCCTCCCTGACTTCCTGTGGGTACTGCCACTTTCCTACAAGGCTCCCTTCACCCCACCCCCAGGCCAAGCCAGGCTGATTCTCCAGTTTTCAAACTGGAAGCAAGCAAGTGAATCCGTTCCTGAAGGGATGAGCCTTCAAGAGATCAAACCGAGAAGCTGCTGTGTTTCTCACCTCATGGAAGAAGTACGTCCAGAAGACAGCGACAGGCGTGCGCGCCCACGCACACACTCGCGCGCGCGCACATACACACACACACTCACACACGCTGCCAAGGACAAAAAAAAACCAGAAATACTGTTTCCCTCTCAGTTCCCCCACCCCAATTTCAATCCCAAATGGCACTTTGACTCAGTGATGCGAGGAGGGGAGAGGTTACAAGCAAAGGCAGGATGACCTCGCAGAACACCTGGCAGTGGGGTGGGGTGGGGGGTGATGCTTCTGCCCTTTGGTGAGAAGTTAGGCTCCTGCAATCGATGGCAACACTGGCTTATCCACCGACCTTCAAAGTGAGAACTCTAAATGCTTGAAAAGTTCCTTTAAAATAGAAATGAAAGTGAAATATTCATCTACAAACCTTTTCCCCAGTCGCACGTAAAACGGAACATGTGACCCACTTCTGTCACTGCCAGGCTGTCAGTATCCAGCAGAGGAGCAGACATCACCCACTTCAGGTGCTTGCTGAGAGTCCACCAGAAACGCAGGGAGGGAAAAATGGAGAAGGCCATGAAAATCACCTGACCCTACCTAGCCCTCAGTTACCTAAGGGGAAGAAGCCAGGCCCGGAAATGCAGGCACCAGCTTCCGGTTACGCAGGTAAACCAGGGGAGGGGACAGACAAGAGGAAATGGGCAGGACAGTAAGATCCCACCAGACCTCCCAGACCCAGACTGGGGCCAGTCCATGCCTATGAGCTGAGAGGACATAAGTCCAAAGAGCTTGACTCTTGCCTGGGTCGTGGGCACCGCCTTCTCATGACTATAGGAGCCTGTGTGTTCTGCGCCTCCTGCACTGCGTCACCTCCCCGGCCAAGCCTGGCCCAGGCAGCTCCTGCAACACCAGGAGAGCTCATGGGGACAGGGGCACAAGCAGCCCTGTGGCCAGCTCTCTGGGACTCCTGAGTGCTCCCCAGCCCAGGATGGGGTCGGAAGCTGTAACCTGCACCTGTGCACATACAAGGTAACAGCAAGGTGCCCAAGTGGGACCACAGGCAAGTCAGACTGCAGGACCCATCAGAAGGAATGGTTATTCAGACCCTGTGCTGTGACCTCCCTGCAGCCAAACCACCCCATCAGACTCTGGATCTTACATTTCATTTACACCCATTTGGCCATCTGGACCCCAGTCGCCCAGGCCCAGCATTTCGCCCCACTATGTGATGGCGCTATCATCAAAGAGGTGATTAGACCAGCAAGCTCCCGGGAGACCAGGCCAGCTTGCTCCGCGCCCCACTACCCACTTCTCCCACGAACAGACCCTAGACCCTTGATGTCTCTCTCCTGGGGCATCCCCTCTATTCTGGGTCTGTCCGGGTAGAACTAACACCATGCCCAGATTTAGGGGTGAACCAACCAACATAGCCTGCTAATTCCAGCAAAGCCTAAGGGCACCAAAAAAATTCTGCTGGTGCTTCTGGAAAAAAAAATCACCTGCTGTCTCTTCCCGGGACGACATGGGTGAATCCTGAAGGGGCAGGGGCTGGGGAGAAGACACAATACTGTGTGAAGGCAACACTATAAAAGATGGAACAGAGAGATGGTCTTTGAGTGACATGAGCACACCAGCACCTTTACTTCTTAAGCTCCTGTCATGAGCACAGGGCTACCCACCCCACCCACCCCCACCGGGAGGAGGCCCGCTAACTGAATTAGGAAAGGAAGTAGAAAACAGGTGTTCTGCCAGCAACTACCTAACTCAACACTGGAGGCAAACAATGAAACAATCAGCGGAAAGGGTCAACTGTTCCTATATTACATATCTACACACTAGTATCACTCACTCCGACAGGCAGCACGAGAAAGCCAGCTTGCCAACTGCTTGCCCAGCACAGGCAAGAGGCACCGAGCAGGGTAAATAAAGTTGGGAAGTGGCTTCTAGCAAGGTTGGCCTTAACAAGAGGAGGGGATCAGCCGGAGAAAAGATGTGGACACCACAGCCGAACCCGAGCTGGGCCATGGACCTGATGGCAAGAGGGGTCAAGAGAGCTAATTTGGGATGGAGGATATCAAAGTAAGCCATCAGGGAGAAGAACCACCCAGCTCCCAGTGTGTGCAGGCAGAGCTGCAGCCAGCCTGGCAGGTCAGGAGGCTGCCCAGAGAGCCAAGTCTCACCAGGGATGTGGGTAGGGGACGGAGCTGGAGGTACCAGCAGGGCAGAAGGGCCACCTACGGGGCCCAGTGCGAGCTGTGGTCACACGTGCTTGAGCCCTCCATCAGTAACTCACCTGACTGCTCTCATCTATACCGACCGTGTTTCCCCGAAAGTAAGACCTGACCGGAAAATAAGCCCCAGCATGACTTTTCAGGGGAACATCCCCTGAACAGAAGCCCCAATGCGTCTTTTGGAGCAAAAAATGAATATAAGACCTGGTCTTGTTTTTGGGGAAACACGGTAGAATCCCCCACCACTGCCACGGCCAGCCACCGACATCACCACTGTGCACACAGCGACGAGCAACTGGGGTCTCCGCAGCAGCCACTTTCTGATCCTGACAAATGAAACCCAGGGGGAAGGAGTGTCCAGGAAGGGTCTGGTTTGTCACATGACCGAAAAGGGCCAAAAGGGCCCAAAGTGGCATGTGAGCAGTGTCTCCTGGGAACAGCGCAGGCTGGGATCTAAGATCACAAGCCCTCTTTCCGTCGGGGTAAAAAATGCCGCCGAAAACCAAAAAGCAACAACCGCCTCACACCTCTCCCTCGGCCAATTCAAGAGCAGCACAAAGCATTTCCTCCTGGCCCAGAATAAAAACCGCCTGTAGAATCTCGCATAAGGATCCTGAGACCGGGCAGGAGAGTTGAGTACCTGCCTTGTAGCCACTGCGCTCCCATGGTGACAGGAGACACCGCGGCAGGTGGGTGCGGAATGCGGGATGGGCTCCAATCCAGAGGGACCCTTTCTAGCTGTGTGCCCGCTTAGCCTTTTTCCACACCAGCACAGCACCTGCCTCCCTGGGTTGTTGTACAGATCAAATGAGTTTTGAACCTGTGAGAAGGGCTGAAAATTACAGCACCTCATACCTGCTCAAGGTTGACAGCCAGTTCCCAAGATCAGCCCTTTTCACATGAAGATCAACAAGCATCTGAGCACCCAGTGGCTGGGAAGTTCTAGGTACCTGGGAAAGAACTCATGGTCCTCGACCAGGGAGCTTGTGATCCAAGAAAAATGTGATTAACAAGACCTCTTATCAGCAGGAATGTAGGTTTTAAGTTATGTGCAGCGCCGGAGGGAGACTCTCTTAGATTGAAGCAGGAAAGGTTTCTGGAAAAGGGAGAGCACTTGGGATGGGGTGGGGGCGGGGCAACAGACCACAACAAACAGGAGGTGCAAGGTTCCCATCAGAGGTGTCACACAGACACGGGCAGCTCGCAGGTTTAAGTAAATGCTGTTTGGATGACAAGATACAACTTCATTTCAAAGCACAGCTAGATTAGCTTCTGTCCTTGAATTTTCTCAAAAAAAAAAAAAAAAAAGAAAGTAAAACAAACCAGCTACTCAAAGTACACCTGTTGTTATGTGGAAGTTCCTGAATGTTTCTGATCATAAAAATGGATCCTGACAGACAAAAGGTTAGTCATAAGCCACAGGCTAGAAGATTTTAAGGGGGAAAAGTTGTAGGAACTGGGCAGGAAATGGAAATGGCAAAACTTAACATTTAAAAACACTTCATGTTTGTGAGGTTAAAACTCAGAAGATGCACTCGAGTTCAATTTCCATGCTGGGCACTGCTTGTTGGGGGCAGGGGGAGACTGTGCTCAGTAAGCCAGCTGGCTTCTGAGCCATCCAGCACTGGGTTTAGGCCCAAAGCTGCCAACAGCCTGCTCTGCGACACGAGACAGATTACTTATCTCTGCTCGCCTCTAAAATGAAGTTCAGAGAAGCAACCAGGAGGCGAAGCGCTCCACACTGTTCCTGGCCCACAGCACGTGCTCACTTCAGAGCCTCCAATGGATGAAGACAGGAAACTTCACTGGAGTCCTAGGAGCACACTCCAAAGCTCCGAACCCCATCTGCCCCGCAGTGGCACCTCACCTGACGTGACCCTTCTCCTTTTTAGCAGGCTCCACACACACACTCAGAATCTCCAGGAACTCATGGATCAGGAGTCTGGGAGTCCAGACAGAGGGCCCAGGTGTGTCTGCACCCCCCACCTGGCATGGTGGCCCTGGACTGTTTCCAGTCAGCTCCAGCGATAATCAAGAGCTCCCCAAAATACAGCAGGCCTTCCCCCCGCAAAGAACTCCTGCCGCCCGCTCCTGGGTTTGCCTCCAAAAGCCACACAGAGCACACCTAACACCAGGATACAACAGCACTTCAAATACTTGAAACCAGCCTCCAGGCCCTTCACAAAACCTGACACCTGCCCCTTTCCCATCCAGCTGCTGAGAGAGCAAACCATTCAAGACTTGCCAGCTATTCCTCCAAACTCTCCGTTCCTCTGGGGTCAGAGATGAACCAAGAACTGACCTCCTATACCTGACCGTAAAATGTTTCATTCTGAAAACTCACATGATGAAGGATTCTAGAAAGCCCTTTTACGATCTTAAGAATTCTAAATCATCTTTCAGTGAGATGCACGAAGAACTGTTTCATTTGGACCTGAGAGCTGCAGCCCTGTATGGCTGCCCTGAGCCGATTCCCTCCACCAAACAGCGCATGTGCACACTCTATGCCTGCCCTCCTCCCTGCAAGGGAGGCTCCAGGGCCCCCGAGGATAGGGCCACGCGTGTCCAGGTCTGCACCCTGCGTACTCAGCACATAAGCACTTGCTAGAAATGTTTATTCAACGGCTGAGCCACTTTCTTCAGTTTTACCGTATTTCTCTATAAACGGCATGTATCAATTGGTAATTGAGATGTAAGTGTATTGCCTCCCAAGACCTGGAGTTCATTCCGAGTATTTTTAAACGAACGCAGCATGCAGAATATTGGTCGGCCTTCCTTATGCAGGAAATGCTCCCCAGTTCGTGGAGTCCTTACGTCAATTCTTGCTCCATTCTACACGTGTGCCCCGAGAGTGGAAAGGAGCTACTTCAGAAGGGGGCTCTGAGCGCGGGCACGCACACCGAGGCCTGACTGAAAACGCGCTGCCTACGCTGCCACCTGCTGAACCAACCGCCAGCTCAGTCACCCCTTCTGCCGACCGGCTAGTGGGCCCCCAGAGGAACACGTAGCCCCAGGACAGCCCACCACCAGGCAGAAAAAGGAAAAGCACAACTTCTACGGACAGAGACAAAGCCCACAGCTTCCAGAAGGCAATGTACAGCGGGGGGTTGGACCGGAGACCCACCCGCTGGGCTACCAGAGATCAGGCTGGGGCCTGGTTCTGGTTAAACTGAGAAGACCCACAAGCAAGGCACCGGCGAGGACGGCTCCCCTCCGTCACCCAACCCCAAGCCTGGCACCCTTGAGGTATGTGTCTGGCCACACACAGCGGCATCTCGAGCCCAGGAGCCCAGGTGACTATGGCGTCTTTTTAAAACTGTATCAGGACAAAAGTCCCTGCCCACAGGCTGATCTTGGACAGTCCTCCAGGCCTCTGTGACCTCCGGCCGGGACAACATACTGAGCTTAAAGCCACCCCTGAGGACTGCCCGGACAGCTCCGTGAAGACGGAATGTGAAGTCCACCTTCTAGGGGAGAAAGAGAGTCACAACACGGGCACACACCTGCTTCACTACAGACACTGTTACCTGCCGCTCTCCCACCGTCATAAAACGCCACACTGCTGCCCTCATAGAGCCTGCTCACAGTATAAAGAGCAAAAACAGGAATATGACTGCATTTGGGCAACAGAGTCATCAGGCAGAGACATGTTCAGATTTCACATCCTCTAATACATTGGAGAGAATCAGAGCCAACAGCCTTCCATTTCACAATTTAGCAGAGTCCTCTTTCCTGTAGACCCAATGGCGTTTTGAGTTCACATCAGAAGTGCTACAATCTGGAAGCAGAAAACAAAGCTGGAACAGACTCATGAAAAGGTCCATGTCTGCGGGCAGTTGCCACACCAGTGTGGTCTGGCCCAGGACTCTCTCCGTCCCTGACAGAAACCTTAAGATGTTTCTGGAACAAGCTGCCTGATATTATCAACCCATGCGATCTATCACAGGTAAATCTAACTGAACTGGGAATCACATATAAATTTGTGCAGGAGAGAAGAGGCTCCCCCAGGTTTTCTTACCAGCTCACAGATGCTGTCCTCTTGAGCCACCTCAGAAGCCATCTCTCCACTTTTGAGAGCAGAGTGGTGGCGTTTAGAGTTGGAAGCACGTCACTTAATAACTTTGGGTAAGTCCCTAACATTAGGGCGGTCACCTCACATGAAGTCAGAAAGAAACAAAAGCATCTTGTCCTCTCTCAGCCATAGGAGACACTAAGCAGCACGTGTCACTGTGCAAAAAGGGGGGACCAGTCACTCGGCCCACTTCCCTGACAGGCTGCGGGAGAGGCAGGCGACGCTGCCGCACCGCGCCGCGTGAGGTGTGCATCTCTGGGGAGCATTTTGTTCGAATTGTGTTCTTTTACCAAGTTCACACCATGCACGTGGCATTCAAATAAAAACGTTCTACAACAATTCACGTTCGTCTCGGCTGCCCCTTTCACACCCTGAACCCCAGATCCAGAAGGAGCTTGGCGGGACATGTCCTCCAGTTTCCAGTCCCACTTTGCAGGTGAGGAACCTGCAGCGCAGCGAAGCTAAGCGGCACCTCAGCCTTCAAATTCCTAGGTGGGAAAATTATCCTTCTTGCATGTGTCTCTGCAAAGGTCACCTCCCCTTGGTACCTGGTGTCTGCAGAACGGCGAGAAAGAACATGGTTCCTAAGGTTTCTCGCTGGAGAGCGTGCCCACTGGGAGGCATTTACACAGCTGTCCAGGGCAAGTTCAAGTTCCTCTTCCCACAGTGGCTTCTCGGGGCTCTCCCTGCTCTGAATACAGCGACGCTCACCTGCCTTGAGCAAGGCCTGCCTTGTGCTGTTATTCCGCTTGTCGTGGGGACAGACTTTTCTCAGATGACAGACGAACATCCGTTCCTTGTGGCTCTACAGAGTTCTGCATTACAATATTCCCTGACTGAACTCTGGGGCCTACAGCAGTCACAAGGGCTTTGTGGTGACAAGGGTTCAAACGTAGCTCCTCAGTCATAGGTTCAAGAAAGATTCTACGAGTCAATTTAACCAGCACTTAGAAGGTCCACCTAATGCTTCTGCTCTGAGGGAGAAGATAAACGAACCGTGCTCATGAAGACTGACTCTGGTCAGGAAGACAAAGCCCGAACTTGCGTGAATCAGTGAGTGTCCCATACAAACAGGAACCTAATCACCTGCTGAGAAGACTGAGCTGCAGGGGAGTGACTCTGATTTCTGGGCAGGAGAAGACACTGCCCTCAACTTTATCCACAACCAAGCAAGATTAAGCTGGAACAAATGCGCACACTGCACTTCAGATTTTCAACACTCTGGGCTGACGTACCATGAGAGAATAAGATTTCAACTATTCTGAAAAACTGTTAGTTGCTTTCTGAAAAGGAGTGTAAAGGATTTACTTCAGTACTGAGTTGGCAGAAATTAACTCAGAACCTGCTGCTATAGAAATTCAAATACTCCAGAGGCTAGAATTTAGAGCAAAAAACAACTTTGCTCTTAAGAACTCCTTTGTCAAGGAGATGCTCAGTAAATGTGACTTTGTTACTTCCCTAACTTTTCAGATACTTGTGGATATTAGGTCAGTGGCTTGACATTAATTTTTCAAGCAAAAGCTGTTTGTTAACCATAATTGCATGTCCATAAAGGTAAGTTTTATATGACACAATTCTCTGTATTTTCTCTCAGAAGAGGTTTAATTTTAGTGTTGGCTCTTCAACTCTGTCCCCATTTTTTTCATGAGCATCTTAAATATGTGTCAACCAACTATCCAGAAGTGTTCATAATTGGGCAAAGCAGAGAAGAGCGCCCGTGCGGCAGCAATGCCTTGTTGGAGCTACCTCACTCTCACCTGGGCCCAGGTCAATCGTTAAGAAACTGCAGCGCTGTGGCTGCGCCTTCTCCATCAGTAACCTACTCTGCCACATCTCTAAGTCTCTATACACGGTTTGAACCAAGCCACACTCCTGTCAAATGACTAGTAACAATGCTCACGGACACTAACAATGGCAGCATTTAAAGGAGGCACTTTCCTCATCGCTCATATTCAAAGAGACAATTTCCCAATTCTATCAACTTATGTTACTAGGGCTCTAGCACACCTATCGCTAGAGTTGCCCAAAGTAAGCCCCACGAAACATGAATTCCATGCTATGTAATACAGCCATGGGCTCATCTGAGTGTAATGTTTCTGCACACACCAGGGTACACGAAGCTGAGATTTGTTCCCTCCTCCTACTTCTGGCTAGCCCCTCTTCCTCCTCCACTTCTAGGAACCCTCTAGATTAGAGCCTTGGACAACACTACAACCCCTGAGGTCACTGCCCACCTAATCTGTAACATCGTGACCACCTGTCAAAGCACCTTCTGATGTCAAAGCGCCTTCTGATCCCAAAGCTCTCCTAGGTGGCATTAGGATCAGTGCTAATAGGTCAGCCACTCTCAGATACTCCAGAAGGCAAGCAAGCACATGGAATTCAAGAATTGCACTCTGACTCGACAAAAGATGCAAAAGTCACCAAGGCTATATTTTTCATGTCACTTGCTTTATCCTCTAATATTTCAGTGTTGGGAATTGCAGCGGCACCAGTTCCTGCAAAAATTCTAGGAGGTTTTATATAGCTTGTGCCTACTCCACCCCCAAAGTCCTAACAAAAATGTATACATTTGTTAAAGGCAATTTCCACCCAGCCAATCTTAATGGGGCCCGAAGACCAGGAATAAGAGAATTACTTATGATAGAGAAATCAGAGCCTTACAATTATCACAACCCCTCCAAAATTACCCAAGACAATTTTTTCTTGCATCTGCAGTATGTTAAAGTGGTTTCAGTGGCCACTTCCTGGTCTCCCAGCAAATGCAGGGGCTCACTTCATACCTGGATGTCATCCTCCTACTGCTTAACCTGCTCCTGCCACAGGGGAAAATGATGACCCCTATCACCAACAACCCCTTGGAGAATATGTGAGAACACAATGAGTCTTCCCCTACACACACGGAGGGGGGACAGGGGAGATCCCTCTGCAAACAGCAGCCTCCATGGAGGGTCATCTGACAAAGCGACACCCTGGGGTTAACCCTGTCATCTAGGTCAAAAACCACCTGGCTAGAACCTTCAGATGGGGGGAAGGGACAGCCGAAATAGGGTTCTTGAGCGAACCGGAGAGAAAACAATCACCTTTAATTCCCTACCCAAAAGTGGGGCTCTGGCTTGGTCAGAGACGCAATGGGCAGTTAGGCCCAGAAAAGCAGCATGAAGGATCCCACCCTCCCCAAGATCATCCTCCGTTGGCAGCGACTCGAAGAGGGACCCAGCAAAGACATGTCCATTCGCAGACCCGAAGGGACCTCTCCACGCGCGCCCTGGGGACCCGGCTAGGGGCAAAGCAGGCCGGGGGTTTCCTTCCGAAGCCAAGGTGCTTCCAGCAGGGAGAAGAGGGAAGGAGGACTTCCCTGATCACCCAGAAGGCCGAGACACCGGAGGCACGGGCTACCGGAGTCATACTCCAGCCACCAGTTGCTCCACAGTCTTTCTCCCTCCCCTCCCCCAGTCGAGAGGGCTTCCCGGGGGGTCTCAGGTCTCCGGAGAAGGGGAGGCGGGCAAGCTCCGACAGAAGCAGCAAGGGTCGTAGAACTCAAGCAGGAGGGAAGGAACAGCTCTGGCCTCAGCTCCCGTCTGTATCCTCCGCCCAGGCCGCACGTAAGCCTCGGCCTCACGTACCGAGCGCCGCCGGGCTGCCCGACCTGCCCCGGGCCCCGGCCCGGGGGACGAGAGGCCGGGATGGCAGCGGCCCTCGGGGGAAGGTGGGCCTCGGGCGGGTACCCGGGAACCCCGAGGGTGAGGGGCACTGGGGAGGAGGAGGGTCCCGGGCCCACGAGGCCTCGGTCCTGGCCCGCGCGGCGGGTACTTACGTTGCTCTGGGGGTCGATGGCCTGCAGCAGCCGGTCCCTGATCTGCTGCGGAGACGCCGGAGCCGCTGTCATTGCCTGGGCGAGGCGGGGGGGGAGCGGCCGGGCCAGCGGGCGGGCGGGCTGAAGCGGGGGACGGGGGTCACTCACTCGCCGGCCTCCGGGAACGGAGCTTCATGTTCCCCGCGGCGCCGGGGGATGAGGGGGCGCGCGGGGTGGCGGAGAGGGGAGCCGGAGCCGGGGCTCGGGCCCGGGGCGCCGCCGCCACCGCAGGAGGAGGAGCCGCCGGAGCCGCCGCCGCTGCTGCCGCCGCCTCGAGAACCAAACTCCAGTGAGCTGCTCCTGCGCGGAGCACTCTGGGTAACCCGCGCCGCACGCAGCGTCGGCGCCACGCTGAGGAGGTTGGGAGATGGGGCGGGCGGAGACGCCGGGCTTGGGCGGGGCCACGCCTGGGTCACACCCCGCTCCTTTTACGCATGCGCGCACAGGCGCACTCGCCCACCGCGCAGTCCCCATCCCCTGCTCCGCCCGGGGAGCCGTTGGGAAACGGTTGGGCGGGGCAACGGTCGCCGCCTGGAGGCCCCGCCCCCACCCGGGCTGGGGATGCTGAAGTTCCCGACCCAAACGCGAGGTGCGCGCGGAGTCCTTGAACTCGGCGCTGCGGGTGCCCCCTCAGCTGTGCAGGGCGGGGAGGGCGGCGACAGCACCCCTCTTCGGGAAGAAAAGCCTTCCTTGCGCTGACAGAGGTGATAAGGGTCGCGGGCGGGAGAAGCTGCCAAGTTTTCCAAGCCTGGGGGGGTCCTTCCCACCCCCTCGATCTGCGTTCCTGGGGGCGAGGAAGATGGATGTCCACGTTGTGATGCTGCGCGCGTCTGGGTCTGACCGAGGGGTGCCAAGCGACGTTCCGGCTCTGGTTCACTCCAGAGGGCGGGGGTCTGCAGCGCCTCGCTGGCCCAGGTCCCGAAAACATGAGACAGAGAAGCACCTCTCCGAAGAGCCGCCATCCCAGCTGGGAATGCCCCCAAACCAGCCCCGTGATCCAACCCCGTGGTTGCACACCTGTGCCCCGGTGACATTTGGGGCTGGATCACTGTTGTAGGGCCTTCCTGGTAGGATGTTGAGTAGCATCCTTGGCGTCTACCCACTAAATGCCAGTAGCACCGTCTCCTCCAGTGGCGACAACCAAAAATGTCTCCAGTCATTGTCTGATGTCCCCTGGCAGGCAGAATCGCCCCCTATTGACATCCACTGCTTTAAAAGACCCTTCTACCTTGCTTGGCGTGGAGAGGCTGGAAAATTGAAACCCTCATTCTCTGAACCAAACATTTCTCAAAGGAGAAAACTGAGGCCCAAAGTCACCCAGAGTTACAGGTTAAACCCAGAACTTCTAATGTCAATTCTAAGGGTACCCCCATCCTCTGCCCCGCCCCCTTAATGCCTTCTTTCATTGCTGTCTCCTCTCTCTGGAAGCTCTATTAGAAATACTGTTATGAGACAAGGGGTGGAAAGGCAGGCTGAGTGGATTATTAGTGGCAGCCTCAGGAGAAATAACTTTTCCTTGTTACAGGAAGACCTAGATTTAAAACAGAAGAGAGGCAGCTGATGAGAACCGCATGTGCGCCTTGGATCTGTCCTACACCTGTTAGTCTTGCATTTGTCATGCTTCTGCGAAGCATTTTTATTTGCAAAAACGGCTGTTTCCGCATGTGGTTGTGGCTGCTTGCTTTTGCACATGTGAAAAGTTTCACATCACACTTGTAGAAGAAAATAAACACGGGCAAAATACTTCATTCAGTTACTCTCTTTAGCATGAGGTGCTTTGTGTACATGCTCCAAGTTGGAAATCTGCCCACTTAGAGATATTCTTACTCACTTCAGATAAGCAAAATAAACAAGCTTCTCCCCCAAGTATAATCCGGTCCTGCCTCTCTCTTAAATTTCTAACTAGATGTACAATATCTTATTTTTTTTAAATCAGGGAATAAGCCATTTGTTTTGCATGGGTCAGGTTACTTAAGAAAACTCTGGAAAGCACTCAACTTACCTGCTTTTTTTAAACTAAGAAGAAACATTAAGATGACTATGAGCTCCACAAGGGCACCGACTCAACTCCGTGTCCCCAGTAGATAGAAAAGTGCTATTAAATATTTGTGAAGTAAGTGAATGTCTCATCAGATACACAGCAGCTGGATACACATACCCAAACATGCGGTTCAGTTCCACAGACCTGGCACACAGTGGGGGCTCAATAAATAACGAAAAATGTATTTTATTAAATATAATTCTTTCTACACATGAGGATGCACATGGACACAGTTTCATTCCATATTTAGCATACAGCCTGTCCTCGAATAATGTAACAAAATGACATTTTCATTATAACGATGAGATGCCATAGGAACTTAACTCGTTTCTTATCAATTAGCCTATGTTAAAACTGGTCTCATTATATGTTATTTTGCTTAAAGTCACAGAACTTATTGACAATATTGAGGACTTAGTGTATATACAAAGTATGCTTGTCATGGTAAAGACAGATCGCCACTGAACAGTTTTGAAAATTAGCTTCTCTTACGTCCATGGTAGATACTGAAGTTCATCTAGCTGACTTTCTGCTTTCAAGATACTTAAAATGTTATGCAAAGATGGGGCTCAACGTAAATCCTCGTGCTGTAATCGTTCTTCCCCATGATATGTCCCTTAACTTAGATACAGAGACCATTGGCTCCACCAATCTGAGAGGACAAGATCTTTTGTGCCTGAAATGTCCTTGGGAAAGCTGCCTCATCTCTAAGTGAGGCAGCCCCCAAAGATTAGGGAGAGGAAGTGGCTCTGAGTCCATGGCTTGCTCTTGCCATGGAAGTGGGAGGGAATGTAGTTTCAGGACCTGAGTGCAGGGCATGCCCAGGCACTCTTGGCAGTGAGAGAGTGGACTCCTCCTCCGTTGGCAGCCTAGCAAGGGCTCCCACAACTGCACAAGACAAGTGTTCAACAGCGACACCATGTGACGGCAAGGAGCAACAGCAGCAACGCACTAGGCAGACTCATTGCTGAAGGGAAAAGCAGCTGTACCCCTTCAACACAAACCCCTGGGAGGTGGGCAATTTAAAGGAGAGGAAATTACTGGACTTATCCCAATGATGTATGTAAGCGGTCCAGTGATTGATAGGCAAAACAAACGTGAGCAAATCCACCACCTCACTTTGACCCATATGTTTGCTCTGAGTTTAACAGTCTGGTGGAAATTTTTAAAAACCACTTTCTCCTATTAACTCATTCATCCATATCACTGATCTCAGAAGTACCTAGAGAGAGGTTTCAGGGTTCTGCTTGGCTTTGCAGCAAGTCCTGTTTACTTTAAAAGTGAAACCAATTTCAACAGTTTTGAAAAGCCCCTAAAAAATGTCACTGCTTTTAGGAAGACTTTCAAAGACAGACGGGACAATTTTTAACGTGCTTTCGAATGGGATATAAACATGAACAAAGCCTTCTCCTGAGGATCTAGTTTTGAAGCCAAGCACTGGAATCAAGTTGGGGTCCCAGTAATACAATATTTTAATTGTACTGTCCGAGCGAAGTGCAGCAGGAGCCCTAAGGTGGGGAAAGCCCTTCTGGACAGGTGGACCAGGAAAAATGTTTGACAAGAAGGCAGCACTTCAACTGAGAGTGTTCCAATATGCTCATACCCTCTGACCCAATGTCTCACAACTTCTAGATATTTTTCCAAAGGAACCAATCAGATGCAGATAAATGTGTACGTATGTACAAGGGAGGTCACAGCATCATTTATAAGAGCAAAAGAGTGGAAGCAACTGAAGTATCCAGTAATAGAGAAGTACATGAATAAACGGGGGGTCAATTCATGAAAATGGGAAGGTTATGGACTGAGAGAGACCAAAGGAATCGATAACTCCAATGGGGGTAGCGGTCTTATGGGTGGTTACACATGTAGAAATTTACCAAGCTGTATATTACTGTAGATTACACTTTGAGAATAAATAAAAAGACATATAGCTAGATAACAGATAGCTAGAGAGATGATAAAGACATTAAAAACCAGTACTGAAAACATGGAAAAATGCTCCCAACTTAATACTAAGTGATAAAATGCAACATATATATACATTATGATCTTAATTTTACTTTTATTAATATATATACTTATGTACATGATGCATAGAAAAACTACTGGAAGGGAAGAAACCAAAATACCTACAGTGGTTGTCTCTGACGGGTAGGACAGGTGATGCTTCTTCCGATACTTCTGCCTGCACTTCCACATTGTTTAGCATGAACCTGTGGTGCCTTCGGGTCATCATCCAGTGCCGGGTTATCCTGACCTCTAGTAGCCTCAGGTTCTCATCTTCTGACTCAGGTAACGCTAATCTCAAGTGTGCCCATAATCTCCCAAATCCGGAAGATGGATTTGCTGTCAGGCTGAGTGATGGATGGCGATCTAAGTCCTAACAGTTTGTGTTTTCCCTATTGCCCCAGTTTTGTATTATTCTTAGTAATAATAATTACAGAGAATAACATTTATTGAGTACCTACTACATGTCAGGTTCCCCACTAAGGGCTTCACATGAGGACCCTGAGGAACCCTCTGGACAGTCAGGCCCTATGTCAGTCCCTCCCCTTGACTCTGGGTGGGGCCCGCAACTCACTTCAGCCTATAGGATGCAGTGGAAGCCACGCCCTGCCCAGTCCAGACTAAAGTTTAAAGAAGGCCTGGCAGTTACCACACCACCCAAAATTCCACTCCAAGAAAACTGACACACAGGCTTGTCCAGGTAACTGTCCACAGCAGCACTATTCATAATAGGTGAAGGTGCAAACACCAAATGCCCATCAATAAATGAGTGGATAAACGAAATGTACATCTATACAATAGAATATTCTGCAGCCATAAAAAGGATTGAAGCACTGACACAAGCTACCATGTGGATGAAAACATCATGCTAAGTGAAAGAAGCCAAATACTAAAGGCCACATCTTATATGACTCCATTTAGATGAAATGTCAGGATCAGGCAAATTCATAAAGACAGAAAGTAGATTGGTAGTTGAAAGGGGTGGGTGGAAGAGGAGAACTCAAATCGGCTGCTAATGGGTACAGGGTTTCTTTTAGGGGTCATAAAAATGTTCTGGAACTAGATTGTGGTGACGGCTGCATAACACTAAATATACCGAAAACCAATCATACACTTTAAAAAGGCGAGCTGTATGTGAATTGTATCTCAATAAAACTGTTTAAAAAAAGAAAAAAAAGTGGCAGCCCAACAGCATATGCCTTTGCAGTCCTGGGAGCATGGAGCTGCCATGTCAGAATCTGGTGACTGTCCTGGAGGGACACATGACAAGAGGGAGAGGCCCAGGGCCTCCACGGAGGAGAATGAGAAACCCAGAAACAGAACGCTGAGCCCCACTCGCCTAATCCCAGCCATCCGGGCCATCCGTGCTGAGGTACCAAGTACATGCCTTGTCCAATTTCCTGCCCACAGAACTATAAGTAAATAATAGATGTTTTAAGCTATTTAGTATTGGGGTCATTTGTTAAGCAGCACTAGCTAACTGAGACACAGTTGTTACTGTGATCCTCAAATGACACACGAGGAGCCTTAGGTTGAAGAGTGAAGATTCACCCACAGCCTCTAACCCCAGTAGGGCAGCTGGGATTCCAGGCCAGATCAGCTTCTGCACTCTTCTCTCTGCACTTCATGACTACTTAACTCCTGTGCCCCTCCTGCCTCATGTTTGTTTTTGGCCATGTGTCTCCTGTGTTCCTTGTCCTCTTGAACTGAGCCCCAATCCTCTCACCTGCCGACTATTCTCTCCTCCAATCTGCTATACACACGCACCCAGACAGCAATTTTTTATTTTTGACTTTATCTTTTCTATTATAATGATCTTAATTCAGTTAAGCACAGGATAAAGAATAATCACATATAAAAACAACACAGCACATATAACCTTCACACACACACACACACACACACAAAGAAATAAAAGATCAACTTTCTTTTGATTCCATGTTTCCACTGCTGTCCATGCTTTTTCTAGAAGCTACAGGAATGCTTGTATTCATCTCCTTTCATATTTAATTCTTCAAAAGACAAGCCAGGTAATATACTTTGGAAACTATAAAATTCATTTTGTGTTTTTGGTTTGTAGTCACAAAATTATTCTTGTTTTATTTCTCTTTTTAAGACCTCAAAAAATTTGCTAAAATATTGTCATCTATTTGAAATGTTCAAATAATCTAATCACTTGATTGGGACGTTCAGGTGATTAGATTATTTCACTGTAATCGTCTGATTATTAGATTAGAGGCTATTATTTTGCTTAGTGCAGTTTTATATTCCCTCAATTACTCTCATGAAGCAAAGAACCAAAATCAGTAACTGTTCTAATTCTCTAGTGAATGGTTTTGATAAAACATTTCATTTAAGTGTCTACAGAAATAAAATAAAGTCATCATTTGTTTTCTTAGTAAAGGAACTGCAGGATAAACTACAAATTTGTTATAGCTTTTACCCAAGATTGGCCTTTTCTGCTCCAGGCGGCTCTTTCTGACACGGGGTTTGAAATCTTCTTGTCCCCCACTCTAAAGACTCGGTAGTCGCCCACTTCATCTCGCCTAAGCCCTTGGTCTGCCAAGGTCCTCATCACACACCACATCACACTTTTCACATGCTGATACACGCCATACGCATGCACTGCGCATGTTCCTGGTGAGCCTTATTTCTCACCACCCCTAAGTAAGTTTCCTCCATGCCTATCACACCGGTCACCTAACTATCCAACTAGGTGACCTGGTTCTTGCTCTTTAGAGGTGTAACCTCGCCAAACTCATGTGGCTGGATTTTTGGCAGGAGACAACTCCAGCCCAGAGCTCAGGGTTCCCAGATTTGCAGGGAAACACATGAACCAAATCGGATATGAGCTATTTCCCCAAGGAACAGACAAAGGCCAAAGGGCAGGTGTCAAGAAACAAGGAGATGAAGCACATAGAAGCCACAATAAAAGACTTCAAACGAGCCAATGGGACTTCTCAGGAACACAGGTATGGTGTTGTAACCTACAAGAAGCAAACATGCTCCAGAAAGTATTTCCTACAAACACATGGTAGGCTACAGAGAGACGAGGGAGAATCAAGTCCTGGTGAGTACCTGGTCTCAAGCCGTCCCTGTCACAGATGGAGAAACTGATGCCTAACGAGGAGGGGCAACTCCCCAATGAGTCAGGACAGGGACGCAGAGCACAGGCCCGCAATCCTGCCCCACCATTCATTCCAGAACCCCCAAATTCTGAAAGCGACATCTTCTCTTAATTTTGCAGCAAACCCGTTTGTTGGCAAAGCTTGTCTGTTTAGTCTTTGCTTGTCAAACTTTGAGTGAATGTTGGGTGTTTTGCAACAGAAATATCACTCTGATGAGTGTGCGCCAGCCCAGATGCCTTGGCGGTATCCTGTCACATGCAGGACGTGCAGCTGGCAAGTGGGGTAAGTTCTGAATTTGGAACTGGCTCTGGTGCCCGGGTTTCAGGACAGGCCTTAGCAGTGAGAACCTACTGTGTGCTGGGCATGCACCACCTGGCTTGGACCAAGGAGGAAGGGGCCATGAATCAAGGATGAGGGCAGCCTCTAAAAGCTGGAAAAGGCAAGGAAACAGATTCTCCCCTAGAGTCTCCAGAAAGAACCACCTCTGCCAACACCTTGATTGTAGCTCAGTGACACCTATTTTGGACTTGTGGCCTGCAGATCTATGTAAGATAATAAATTCGTGCTGTTTTAAGCTGTGAAGTTCGTGGCCATTTGTTATAGCTGCCCCAGGGAAACTCATGAAGGCCCTTGACTAAAAAAGCTTACACCCTCTCCTTTCCGTGCAGTGCTGCCCAGTTAGAGCTTTCTGCAATGAAATGTACTTGAAATGTAGCTACTTTGAGGGATTGGGGTTTTCATTTTAGTTAATTGAGATGGAAACTGAAATAGCCACTTGTGACTAGTTGTTATTATTTACTTATTTATTTTTGGCTGAGCTTTCTGCGCTGTTGCTTTGGCGGGGGAGGTGCTCAGGAGCTCTTGGTGGAGCGAGCCCACTTGCTCATCAGCGTCACGGGCTTCTGGCTGCGCAGGATGGCGCTGGCCATGCGCAGGTCCGGGCGGTACTTGTTCTTGCAGATCATGTGCTGGATGCTGCTGAGGGTGGCCCGGGCGTTCTTGTTGATGGTGGCCCGCACACAGGAGGTGGCCGGCTTTGGCTGGCCGGACCTCCGCTTCATGCCAACCACCACACCTCAGCCGGGGGCCGCTGGCTCCACGCCCACCGTCTTCCAGTGAATGAGCCCGGTGTAGCGGGAGGAGTTGCGGGCCTTCACATTACTGGGCTTGGTGCTGTACGTCTGCTTGTTCCTTTTGATCAGGGAGCTGGAGCAGTTGTGCACGACCATCCATTGCAGATGCGCGGACATGGTGACAGCTCCTCCCGTTGCAGCAGCCAGAGACGGCGCTAGTTGTTATTTAATGAACAGCATAGGCCATCACTACTGAAAGTGTGGTCTAGGGACCAGCAGCATAGGCAATCCCTGGGTGCTGGCTAGAAATGCACAATTGCAGCCTGCGTTCCCACTCTAAGTTAAATCCATACTTCGCCAAGACCCCCAGGGGATTCATGGGGCTGTCAAAGTCTGAAACTGAGATGCTGGGGTGGAAGCCACCATCCACTTCCAAATACTTTACTGTGGAACCTCAGGAGGCAAAGTCCCTTTGAAGCAGTTCTCAGGGTCAGCCTTCCTAGACTACATGAAGTTTTAAATTTTTTTAATATCTCAAGGGAAACTATTAGCCAAGGAGATGAACTAACAGCTATTGAACAGCTACTGTGGGCCAGACCCTTGACCATCTGTTATGGACTGAATGGCATCATCTCAAAATTCCTATGTTGGAGTTCTAACCCCCTGGTGTGACTGTATTTGGAGACAAGGTCTTTAAAGAAGTAACTACGGGTGGACCCATCGTATCCTCATTAGTAAAAGGCGGACACCAGGAATGCAGAGGAAAGGCCACATGAGGACCTTGAGCAAAGCCACATGAGCAAGGTGGCCGTCTACAAGCCAAGGAGAGAGGCCTCACCTCAACCCTTCCAGACCGTGATCTTGGACTGCCAGCCTCCAGAAGAGTGAGAAAACAAATGTCTGTTGTTTAAGCCACCTAGTCTGTCACACTTTGTTATGGCAACCCAAGCCAACACACCGTCTCATGGAAGCCTCATAAAACCCTGCTGAGGGTGTCGTTTAATAAAAGTAATAACAGTGAAGAAAACACCACCATGTGTTGCCTGCCCCAGGCCAGGCAGGTTATAGGCACGTGTCAGGGCTCTCTCCTTCACTGTCCCCATGTCACAGCTGAGGACAGGGAGGTGCGGAGGGCTCCACGTTGTACTCTGTACACAACAGAGCCCAGGACATCGTCCTTTCTGCCATCATCCTCTTTGCCACTTTTCGCCAATTCACACAATAAACTCTAAGAATCAACTGAAGATTTATTCCCCCAAAATAACTTCTACGACTCCCCCAGCACTGTCAACACTCTGGTGGCCCCCATGTAACACCAACGGGCACGACAGTGATGTGAACCAAACACAGATGAACAGGATTCACATGTCTTTCTTTTTTCTTTTCTCCAAATTGTCTAGTCCAGGAGTCGGCAAAGGGTCAGACAGTAAATATGTCCAGTTTTACAGGCCAGATGGTCTCTGTCACAAGAACACAAGTCTGTCCTTGAAGCTCAAAAGCAGCCATTGATGATACATAAACGATTGGGTATAAAAGCGTTCCAATAAAACTTTATTTATGAACAAAGAAACTTGAATTTTTCATTTTCCTCTTGATTTCTTTTCCCCCCAACCATTTAAAAAGGTAAAAGCCCTCTCTCTCGTGGGCTGTGAAAAGTTAAGCGGTGGGCCGGACGTGGGCAGTAGCTTGCCAATCCCTGGTCTATTTCAAAACAAAAAGCAAGCCATGGAGCCACACACTGAACTAATTCTTGGCATTTTCTTGTTGAAATTCTGATTTGCTACAGTCTCTTTTGCCCAATTTCTCATCCAGGAACTCTTGCTAGTCCCAAACTCTCACTTCCAGGAACGCTCAAGTGCCAAAGAGAGGCTTGAAGCAAATCAAGTGCTTTCCTCTGCATAATGAGAATCAAGGGAATGGTGAAAACAAGTCGAATTTCCATCTTTTTTTAAAAAAAATAGCATGCCTTTTGCTTTAAGCACAAATGACATAAATCTTTCATCAACACCAGAAAACATCAGGAGGTTTCTCAACATTTCATAAACTCAAATTTGGTAAAGGAGATAATGAAACGGTTGAAATGGAAAGAAAATGCTTCGCTAATGACAGTCTCGCTGGCTTTTCAGATCTACGCACTTCAGCGGAAAGCCGATCTCATTATCACATCACGCTGCTGCTCAGAGAAATCAGAGTCCAGGAGGGACCTCGCCCCTAACTATCAAGAGACAACATCAGGTTTTGGTCTATTAACCACATCACCTGAAAATGGCTGGCTCAGCAAGTTTGAAAAACATGTTTGCAAATGTCTTTATTAAAATCCAGACCACAACGCATGCAAATAATTCCACCAGCTTTGGGGGGAAGGGGCACCTTGAGATTCACCATTATCCCCTAGTTCAGGGGCCAGCAAATTGGTCCTAAAATGGGCCAGATAGGCAATATTTTCAGCTCTGTGGGCCAAACGGTCTGTCAGCAACTCTCCCATAGTAGCAGGAAAGCAAACAAAGCAGCTCTAGACAACATGTTCTCAAAGAGGCATGGCTGGATGCCAATAAAACTTTATTTACAAAAACAGGTGGCAGACCAAGGTCTGTGGTTTCCAACTTCTGCTCTAAAGCAGCTGGAACTGAAGTGCAATGAGAAACTCACAAAGAAGGGACGTGTTCTGTTCTCAAGATGGCAAGGGTGGAGGAAGCAAAAGGAGGTTTCTGATGTGAACCCCAGTGGGGATGACTGACATGAACCTCAAAGTTTGTAGCCAGGGCAGGTGCTGCAAACAGAGGATTTCTCTTTGTTTGCCATGTGTGGCCTCTCCCCTCAGCAACAATTCCATGTAACACACTCCAGGGCGAGCAGTAGTGGGCATTTACTACTTAGGGGGTGGTTAAGATCCTTCTAGGCCAAGGTGGAAAACCAGCTGGTATGATGTCAATTGCTCTTGCTTGCACAAAGAAACAGTTATCGGAGTGGAGCTGAAAATCTCGTCCTGATTCACTGCTTACATCAACTGAAGCTGCTTACCACCATTCCTGGTCAGAGGTGACAGGAATCTAGAAGCAAGTTTTTTGGTATGTATGTTTGTATGTACAAACGAATGAACAAAAAATAAACAAACACAAGGATGTCAGTTGTCCAAGGCGCATTTTTCTTTGGGTTTTTTTAGCCTCAAGCTGTCAAGATGGGTCTCTAAGTGACCCCAAAAAGTCACTAGGAATGATCCACTGAGACGTCTACCACAGTTATTTATAACAGACCAAACTGGAAACAACCCAAGACTCCATCAGTTGAGGACTAACTTAATATATCCTTACACTGGCTTATTTGCAGTTATTAAGAATGGTATAGTAGGAAAATATATAGAAACGTGACCATATTATCAGATGAGAAAAACAGGCTAGAAGATACCATTTGTGTAAAGAAAACGCATGCCCCCACACCCGATGCACATTCACAGAGAAAGAGCCAGAAGAATGTGTACCTTGGGTGATATTCTCTGGAGGAACAGGATCATGGAAGGCCTTTACCCTTAGAGCAAAGCTGTATTTTATAATTTTTCTACAATGAATGTGCACTGGTAGTAAGAAACGAAAACAAAATAAAACCGAAAGCCACCAAAGCCGTAACGGTGACACATAATAAGGAAGCCTTCCTGAGCGCTCCCAGAAGCACCAGTGAGGGAAGTCAGCAAAGGTCGTAACACCGGTGACATTTGTAACAGTGGACGGAGTACAAATCGAGTCAAGTGAGAGGACCTCGATTAACGAGGGATTTATTGACTCTGCACAGTATAACTAAAAATGAGAACCACGAAGCCTTTCTGGCAGCCCAGAAAATATAAAGGAAGAGACACTGAAATGAAAACAGCAGAACTGGAACTACCTTACCCACTATTGGGACTACGTGGTATATCTCAACAGGCATAAGGAAAACGCTAGAAAGGGAATGGGAAGATGGGAAAAGGTTGTTCATGCTGGAAATTGTTTCCAATTTTTAAAAATGTTGTGATCATCCTTTCACGGCAGAGGTGTGGATTGAATAAATGAATCAAGGCAAGAAAAGAGAAGCAGGGAGTGAGGACACCCACAAATATCGAGCAATTACCGGATGCCCAGGTGTCCAGTTAAGCACCCAGACCAAATTTAAGTTCCCCGAACCTTACAACAACCCCAGGCAGGTGTAACTTTCAAGCCCATTTTAGAGATGCAGAAACTAAGGCTTAGAGAGGGGAAGCAATAAGCCAAGGCTCCCCCCAGCAAGGAACGGAGATGGGATTTGAACCCATCTCTAAATGACCCTGAAGATGAGCACTTAGATGCTGGGGGACCCTATGCACCCAAAATTCAAACTCTGATAAGCTTTGGTGCCAGTGAGGGTTCTTGAAAAGCTTCCTAGAGATCCATGAGAAGCAATTTTTCAAATGTATAGCAGCCTCTGATACGCATCCCCCAAAGCTACACTGCTTATAAGAACTTAACAATGAGATAATGGTTCTCTGGAGAAAAATACAATTATTGAAACAAAATCTCAATGACACCATTCTCTTCTCCGAGAACAATTCATCTCCATAACGCACAAATGCCTCATCTCATTGAAACCTCAGTGTGGGTCTGAATGAAGCAGAGGTTTCCTCGCACCATTCACACGGACTGAAGAATGACCAGCCAAGAGCCTGGCATGTCCGTTCTTGCGATAAGAACACAGGCCTGGGCGAAGCTGGATTCAGAAGCTATGTGCCTTGCTATTTACGAACCATGAAATGATGCTTGGCTTGGATTTGACAAGGGAATAAACTATAGAAGCAATGAAGCAGAATAACATTAGCTGAGCAGGAGTACAAGTGGACTTGACTCTGACCTAGTGAGACCCCACCGTTATCTATGGCTCTTTCAATTCTTCCAGGAGCAGCTGACTGACTCGAAATTGTATTTGCCCAATCCCTGCCCAACATTTATTGAGCAAAATCCAAAAGGGAACATCGTTTCTGACTGACAAGTCTCCAAAATGAATCCTAGGTGTTTCCCACAGTGTAATTCGAAACAACTCAAGTTGGAAGTCAACTCGTTGGCTAAAAAATGTATAAACAAAAGGTCCTTTTTGGAAATGAGCTTTATTTTCAATGCTATTTCGTTCTCAAAGCCTGCATGTTTACTTTTTCTCCCACCAGGTTCACCTACAAGTCAGGATTTCAAAACCACAACAAATAAATCAAACACCAGGTGCCAACCACCAGCCTTTCATTTTGGCAATTAAGCCAGGACTCTCCTTCAAAGAAGCTTCTGCGCAAAACACTCGAATGAGGCTCATTGTTTTTCAACCTTGAAATCACCCACTTGAAAAGCAGACCCAAAAACCCAAGCTTTCAGAACTGGACCCCAATTATCACCACACAAATCACTCTCACTCTAAAAATTGTACAATTAATGGCCCCAAGCTACTTTAACAGGGGACCTTCAAGGCAAGGCAAAATTTATTGAAAGACCCCTGTGTGGCCCTGATGGTTGTCCTGCACCTCTCTTCTGTGGGAACCAGTAATACTTCACCCTTAAAGTCCTGGGGAATGACCGAGCAAAGCCCATTGGGATGGGGAAGGAAGTTGGCTGCAGACCTAGTAACAATGAACTTCGTTATTCACAAACAAATCCAATAAAGAGGCTGCATCCAACTTAAAGCCAACCTTTCTGCTTCAGATCCCAGGATATAAACGATTTCTAAAAATCTGTATAATTTGAACCAAAAGGGATGGTTATTAAAGATAAACAAAGAAATATGCAGAAACGTATTTCTAGTGAAAGCTAGGCGGAAGATGGATTCCAATCCAATAAAACAACCTAGAAATGTTCTCTTTTCCACAAATGCATTGTTATCATAATCCCTTACATAAACCCTTCTGAAACTTCCTAAGTAGACAGCATTTCAATGCAGAGACCAACGTGAAAATATCTCTGAAAAGGAAACAGTGATGCGGCCGGGAAATTATGCACATCTTGGCGAACATTTCTTTCCACCCACCACGAGCCTGGGGTTTCCGGGGAAGGTCACGGGTTTTCCGGTCAAAAACATTCTTGAAGTCATCATGGAAGAAGGGAGACTCCGCATCTGGGAAGGTGTGTTCTTGGTTCCGAATCTGGGGCTCAGGAGCCAAACAGCCTGGAAAAGTTAGAGGGCAAAAATGTCTGTGAAGATGGGAAGCTGTCACTCTGAAAACCCTTTTTAGAAAATATTTTCAGTTGCTTTTATAAGTAATTTTTATTATACAACACTGTGAATATACTTAACACTACCAAACTTTAAACTTAAAAAAATGTAACTCTTTCAAAAATTATCTATTTCATATGAATCTGTAACATTTTATTTTCACCCATTTTCTGCAAGTCAGTGGTGACTTTCATATCAGAAAGACCTTTGAGTAAACAAATGATTACAGGTAACTCTGTTCACTGAGGAACATCTGAAATAGGAAAGGCCTGGAAATTGTATAAATGTCCATGAAGTTTAGGAATGGGTACGGACACAAGCCGACTGGGGAAAACTACATTGCTGTTAAAAAGTTACAGATGAGAATTATCTGCATTACCTTTGCAACATTTTTTTTTCTTTTTAATTTTATTGGGGAATATTGGGGGACAGCGCGTTTCTCCAGGACCCATCAGCTGCAAGTCGTTGCCCTACAATCTAGTTGTGGAGGGCGCACCTCAGCTCCAAGTCCAGTCACCGTTTAGTTGCAGGGGGCACAGCCCACCATCCCATGCGGGAATTGAACCAGCAACCTTGTTGTTGAGAGCTCACTATAAACCACTGAGCCATCTGGCCGACACTTTGCAACATTTAATAAACCTAAATTCTTTCCAAAATAAAAAGGTTATTTAAAAAAATAACAGCTGGCACAGGAACAACTGGATTGCCACATGCAAAAGAATGAAGCTTAGATCTCTACCTCACGCTATATATAAAAATTATCTCAAAATGGCTCATAGACCTATTACAACTATAAAATTCTTAGAAGAAAATCCAAGGTCACAAAAATTTATGCCTATGTTAAGTAATGATTTCTTAGCTATAACATAAAAAGCACAATGATGAAAGAAAAAATTGATAGACTTCATCAAAAATTTTAAAATTTTGTGCTTTAAATTTAATTGATACCAACAAGAAAGTGAAAAGACAACCCACAAATGGGAGAAAATACTGGTAAATCATACATCTGATAAAGGATTGTTATCCAGAATATAAAAAGAACTCTTACAACTCAGTAATAATCCAATTAAAAAAATAGGCAAAGGATCTGAATAGACATTTCTCCAAAGAAGATATATAAACGGCCAATAAGCACATAAAAATATGCTCAATGTCATTAACATCAGGGAAATGCAAATCAACCTTCACATCCTCTAGAGTGGTGATAATAAAAAAAAGACTGATAATAACAAGTGTTGGCAAGGATGTGAAGAAATTGCTGGTGGGAATGTAAACTGCTGCAGCTACTTTATAAAATATTCTGGTGCCTCCTCAAGAGGATAAATACAGAGTTACCATATGACCCAGAAATTTCACTCCTGGGTATATACAGAAAAGAACTAAAAACTTAAGTCTGCACAAAAAAGTGTACAGGAATGTTTATATCAGCATTATTCATAATAACCAAAAAATGGAAACATCCCAAACATTCATCAACTGATGAGTGGATACGCAAACTGTGGCATGTCCATACAATGGGCTAGTATTTAGCCATAGAGGGGAATGAAGTCCTGATTCATCTACAACATGGAAGAAATGAGAAGACATTATGCTGAGTGAAGAAGCCAGACCCAAAAGACTACATGTTGCATGATCCCATTTATAGGAAGCGTCTACAACAGACAAAATCCATAGAGACAGAAAGCAGATCAGCGGTTGCCAGAAGCTGAGGGGAGACAGGAACAGGGAGCGAGTGACCGCTTACTGGGCATGGGGTTTCGCTTTGGGTGATGAAAATATTCTAGCATCATATTGTGATGACAGTTGCACAACCCTGTGAATATACGAAATACTGAATTTAGTTGGTGAAGACCAACTTCTACTTTATACTTATTAATCCTTCTCTGTGGTTTGACACCCTTATTTTCTCCCTATTCTTCCCCCTAATATTTTGTTATGAAGGTTTCAACATATAGAAGAGTTAAAAGAACAGTCCAGTGAATGCCCACATGCACACCATCTACATTCTGCAATTAACACTTGGCTTTCCTGTGCACCTGTCCATTTATCCATCTACCTTACTGTTGATGTGTTTCAAAGTAAGCTGCTGGTATCAGTACCCTTGGTCCCTAAACATTAAGGCACATTTCTCCTGCATTTCAAGTTTTTCACGCCTTTTGAAAATTTCCAAAGTAGCCCAGAAGTGGGTGCAGGGAATAGCGAACCATCCTTTAGGCCCTGCTGCAGTCACTTCCATGGACAATCTGGAGTCGATGCTTCCAACTCCCTCACCGGGAGTGTTTCCCTCAGACTCCAGGCACTTCCTCAGCATTTATTCACTGCTGACTGTGTGCAAGTCACACCTGAAGCCGAGCGTGCTACAGGTGACATCGGCCTTTACTGTCAAAACATTCCCCAGTGTCGACATAACCTTCTGGCATATCAGCCCTGATGGCATCATGATGGTTGGTCATACAGGCGTCCTTTAAGTTACCTGACTCTTCCCATTTTTCAACATTTAGGTGATTTCCAGTGTTTTAACATCATTGCCTCCCTGACAGCCCTCTGTGGAGCGAATCTTCCCTCACTCATGGCCCCTACAGGAAGAGGTGGCCTAGGTCAGGGGGTGGCACACTCATTCCGCAAAAGGCACACAGTAAGCAGTTCAGGATATGTGGGCCAGGCAGACTCTGTTGCAATGCCCCAACTGCGGCCATGCTAAAGCAGTCAGAGACCTGGATATGGCTGTGTGACAACAAAACTTCCTTCATGAAAACAGGTAGTGGGTAGATATGGCCCAGGGGCTGTGGTTTGCTGACCCCCGGCCTCAGTGGTTAGTCTGGAATCAGAACCTCCCCACCATCCACTTCAGGGCGGCCAGTTAGCTCCATTGGTTAGAGCATGATGCTCATTAACGCCAGGGTTGCCAGTTCGATTCCCAAATGGGCCAGAGTGAGCTGCGCCCTCCACAACTAGATTGAAACAACTACTTGATTTGGAGTTGATGGGTCCTGGGAAAACACACTTAAAATAAGTTTAAAAAAAAACCGAGAAGAAAAGAAATCCCCAATCCAACCAGAACTGGGTGACACCTGGCTAAGTCAAGCAGACTTTGATCCCACGAAACAAAATCAGGACACTGGGCTATTGACTAAGGTAGCCCCGGGCTAAGCTGGAAAATCACAGAGCCTGAGGCTACCATCCTGGTCACAAACCAGCAGATGTGCAGTGAAGGAAGCTAGTCAGGTAACAGAAAACAATAAGCCAATGAACAGAACAAAATAAAAGACAAACAAACACCGAGTTCTTCCCTGCCTCAGGACCTTGCTGCCTCTCACCAGCTCTGCAAATCAGGCTTCCTGTTCTTGATTTAAATGGTACTTTCTCAGAGAGCCTCTCCCTGAATATCTCCTAGACTGGGAGACCCCCTCCCTTTTGCTACCTCTCAATTGATTTCTTCCCATGTGTTGTTTTCTGTCTGTGTTCCACCTGTTGTACTGTGCGTTCGCTGAAGGCAGGGACTACAGTCTCAGCTGTAACCCAAGAGCACAACCCATGATAGACAGCTGTGAAGGAATAGATGAATAAATAGATGGGTAGGAACCTAGAGAAACAAAGGCTGGAGGAGGCCCCCAATCCTGTTCTACTTCTCGTCGAGTCCTAGTTACACTTCCTGTACTCTTCTGCAAATTCCTGGATCTCTTCAAGAGCCCTCTTTGTACCTCAGCAGGCCTCATCCGAGCTCCCAAAAAGAGCCTCTCTGCACGTCCATCATGGTCCTCACTCTGGGCTCTAAGACACTTCCAGTGGCGCAGTGAACTTCCTCCTTCCTTGATCTCCTAAGTCCTGAAAACACTTCCTCCTCAGCCAGCACTGGGCTGGCACAAGGACCACCCAGCAATCCCGAATTCAGTGCCTCAACTACTCAGGGTAGCCAACTTTTCATTTTCTTCCTTTGTGGGAGAAGCACACAGGATGGGCCCAGCATGGCTGAGAACCCCAGGTTCTCCTAATGTTTTAACCCTAAGTCTGTCTACTCTCCAAGTCTCATGATTCATTAACAGAAGTATAGGAATGATGGTCCCAATGCTGGAAGAAAAACCAACCCAACTGCATTTTATTAGCCTCATAAGAAAATGAAAAAGAGCATGAAAACAGAAAGTCTGAATACACGTCTGCTGGCTTCCAGCAGGGAAGCAGCTGGACCAGGCAGCACACTGGCTGTTCAAGCCACATTTTTCACCTTGACAGATGCCAAGTATACACTAAGCACAGCAGAGCTGGCGAGAGGTAACCGGGGAAGGCATCTCTTGGCAGCCCCTGGCGACATACCAGGCACAGCCAGGACTTGGGAGAATGCTGTGTTCCAATCGAAGCTCCAGTCTGGACTGCGGTGACATTGCTTAACCCCTGTAAACCCCAGTTTCCTCTCTAGTTTGGCGAGTGCTGATTTTGAAAGCAGAAAGTGTGACACCAAAGTGCAGACTGAGAAAACAGAGAATGGGGCAGCCTGATGGCTCAGCTGGTTAGAGCGCGAGCTCTCAACAACAGGGTTGCTGGTTCAATTCCCACATGGGCCAGTGAGCTGCGCCCTCCACAACTAGAATGAAGACAACGAGTTGCCGCTGAGCTTCCAGAGGGGCTGCTGGATGGCCCAGCTGGTTAGAGCGTGAGCTCTCAGCAACAAGGTGGCCGGTTCAATACCCGCATGGGATGGTGGGCTGCGTCCCCTGAAACTAAAGATTGAAAACAGCAACTGGACTTGGAGCTGAGTTGCACCCTCCACAACTAGATTGTAGGGCAATGACTTGGAGCCGATGCGCCCTGGAGAAACACACTGTCCCCCAATATTCCCCAATAAAATTTATAAGAAAAAAATCAGAGTGGCCATGAGGTGGGTCATTCTGGAGAACTCAGAAGTTAATGACAATGAAGGGGACAGGCAGGCCTGACTTACACAATCATGCAGAACATCATGAAGACGTTCCACAGAGCGATGAAGATTCTGAAGTACCTGAGGCTCAGTAAGAACTCCCGGATGTTGTCACCTGAAAAGTCAGAAAGTATGTTTATAAGTACTAACATTTCTGCTGTCACAGCTGCAGGTGCTTCTGTGGTGTCTGCCCACCCATACCTACTGCCCCCACATTCCAGTGGCAGCGCAGCTGTTCCTTTGGGTCTCCTCTGCTTCCCCACCCCCAGCATTCAGACTTGGCTGCTCCTGACCAGTCTTGGGAAAGCACCAAGCTCCCAGCCTCTGATTGGCTCAGAGAGGGGCACATGACCCAAGTTTGCCCAATGAGAGTCAGCCTTAGGACTTTTGTTCCAACAACCGTTTTCTGCCAGGCTGGCTGGGCTGGACAAATGTAAGCCAAGTCCTCTAGGGCAGGGTTTGGTAAACTATGGCCTGGTGGCTAAAAATGGCCCCTGCCATCTGTTTCTGTATGGCTGGGAGCTAAGAACCTTTTTTCATATTTCTTAATGGTTAAAAAAAAAAATCAACAGAGTATTTGGTGAAATGCAAAAATTACATGAAATTCAAATTTCAGTGTCCATAAATAAAGTTTTATTGGAACACAGCCATGTCCATTCATTTACATATTGCCCAGGGCTGCTTTCGAGCTACAATGGCAGAGCTGAATTGTTGTGCCAGAGATAGCATGGCCCGCAAAGCTGAAAATATTTATAATCTGGCCCTTTACATAAAAATGTGCCGAGCCCTGCTCTAGGGTGGTCTTTGACTGACAGTAAAACCAACGGGGGGAAAGGGGGGAAGCTGGATACAGTCACATGCTAGAGGGCAGCTTTGAGCCTTGAATCCAGGTGTGCCTGAAGACAATTATGTGCTTGGATGTTTCCATTTGCTTTAACCACTTTGAGCTGGGTTTTTAGTGTTTGCAACTAAAAGCATACTATTCAGGCAAGTAAACAGGAGTTCTCCTTTGGTGACAACTTACTCTAGTTCTCTCTGCTGCCGAGGAACAGAAATCACTCCAAGAGGAGCCAATTTGGTACCTTAAGACTCCAGAGACCTAGGTTCCAGAACCCTTCTCTGGGATTTTGAGTAGATCACAGCCCCCCTCCAAGGCCTCCAGAATGAAATGAACTGGTCCAGGTTAGGTGACCTCCAAGGGTGCTACCCAAAGTATCATCCAGAGACCACAGCTGTCCAGTCAGTATGGAATACTGGGCAGGAGCTCAGAAATTTTCACAGCAACCCAACATGACAGCTACCTGGTACTGCTGCACCATCCTAGCGTGTGATTAGCATACGGTCTTGCTGAACACGGTTTAGATGAATCCGGGTTTGTCCACCCCATGGGGTTAGCCAGGTGTGGCACAGCATATGTAAGTGTTGGCCCAGCACGGACTGCAAATGTCAGAGACGGGTCTGTCCCCAGGATGTCCAAGAGGCACTGTTTGGCAAGGCCCTGCTCTGACCCAGGGTCACATAAACAGGCCCTCCTGCCATCAACTGAGGCTCACTGAAGGCCACTACTTCCAGGTAGGAGCTGAGTGTGTGGGACACAGACAGGAACAAGACAGAAATCCCTGCCCTAAGGAGCTCACGGGGAGGACAAATACTAAATAAGCAATCTCACAGCAAGATGGAGCCAAAACGAGCTGGAGCCTCTTCTCTGGAGCTTAAGGTCAAGTGTGAAAGGTAAATAGCCAGATGACAGCACACATAAAGGAAAATTATAACTGTAGGAAGTGATGAGTGCTGACCTATGAGGGGAGGTCTGGCAGGATAAAGAAGTGGGTGACAAGTGGGCAGAAAGAACAGCACATCCTCAGGCCCTTCTCTCTCTCTCTCTCTCTCTCTCTCTCTCACACACACACACACACACACACACAATAAAAACTTGGTGACAAAGAACTGTCCTCTCTGAAATGGACCCACTGCAGAGTCCAGAAAGGCCTTACCTGTGCTAGGCTCCCTGGACTCCTCCCCAAAGCCCTGCGTGTCCTTCTTTTTCCTACAAAGAGAAGCAGTCAGTGTCTACTTTCGATGGGACACAAGGACCGCTCAGTCCCCTGCCCTCAATGAGCCACGGACACTGAGCTTCAGCTCTAGCCCTACTTGCTGTGTGACCGCGGGCGGTTCAATGACCCTCTCTGGGCTCCCATCTGCCCCACCAATCACAGCCACTGACACGGTAGAAAGGGTGGTTCAGGGTTACAGGTCAGGGCTAAGAGTTTCTTGGAGGACGGGCCTGAGGCCCTTCGGGGTGAGAGCAGAGGGACACCCGGGTAACGAAGAGTCAGGATCTTAAGTCACAGTGGCACCGAGACTCCCAAAGGCTGGAGGCGGGGCCAGAGGGCCGGCTAGGACTTGGGAGCTGGGCCAGCGACGTGGGGCGGGCTCACGCTCACGGGGGCGGGGCTACAGGTTCCCGGGTGGAGCCCCGGTCCGACGCGGCCTACTCACAGTTTAAAGTTGAGCACCGCCCCGGCGTTCATAAGCAGCGTCCTGTGGGGGGAGAATGCGGTTACCTAGACCGCTCCCTCCCGGTTGAGCTCTCTCGCCCACTCTCTAATCCCCCAATTACCCGAACAGCAGGATGTCTCCGATCATCGTTACGGCCGAAGCGTCCGTCAGAACCGGAAGCGGAAGCTCAGGGGAGGGAGGGGAGAGGAGCACAAGCCGACCAATCGCTAAGCAGTGCTAGCGAGAGCTGAGCCAATCGAAAGCCAAGGCAGGCAGGGTGTCGCCCTCTGCAGGTCCGGCCCCCTTAGGAAAGAGCGAGAGCCCTTCCTCGCTGGGAAGTACCGGAGTTTAGCGAAGAGAAGGCGAGCGTGTGATGTCACCCAGGAGCGGTGTCATCTGGAGATGGGATTAGGTCCCTCAGTGGGGGCATACCGCGCATGCGTGAGGGACCCGCGCGCTAGAGAATTTGCTCAGATGCTTTTCCTTCAAGAATCGGAGTCTCGGGTGGGGCTTCTGGAGAAACGGGGCCCCCTGACCACTGAGATTCACATGGATGACGCATGGGCTCTCCGGGGCATGGACGCCGTTCCTGGCCACCATGGGAGGCGGGGACCTCCACTATCCGGGAAGGGGGTTCCCTACCGAGTGGTCCCTTCCGAGGACCGAGGTCCCCGTGGGAGTCGGGGGTCATCACTTACGGAGCTACACGGAGGAATGGGGTCATGACGGCTACATACAGGCTGGGGTCCTGAACGAAGGGACCCCCTGGGGTACTGGAGGATGGGGTTCACCACTGATCGGGCCCCACGGCGGATGGAGGTCCCGATCCGAGGGCTCCACAGAGGACGTGGGTCCTCATCGAGCCCCACTTGGACGAGACTTGACTGAACCGTTCCTCCTGGGTGGGCTCTGTGAGGGACCCCTCCCCCCCAATGGACAGCTCCTCTGTCCAACTCAGTCCACATGGCCAGCACCTCGCTTCGCTGGGCTGAATGGGGTCGTGATGGCCCAAAAGAGAGCTAGAGTAGGGGACAACAGACCGGCCGGGCTCCGTGGGACAGTACGGCTCCGCGACAGCTGTCGCCCCTCCTCTCCCGCGGGGCCGGGTTGGGGGCGGTGCCTGGAGGGCGAGGGCGGGTCCAGCTGCGGGGGCGCAGTTGCTGGGCCGCGGGCGGCGGGACGCACCCGGCAGGGGGCTGGGGTGGGACCCGGCGCGCGCCATGGAGCTGCTGACCGCGCTCAGCCTGGGCGAGCTAGCGCTCAGTTTCTCGCGGGTGCCGCTTTTCCCCGTCTTCGACCTCAGCTACTTCATCGTCTCCATCCTCTACCTCAAGTATGAGCCAGGTGAGCTAGGGCGGGCGGCGAGGAGAAGGGAGCCCTGGATCATGGGGAGGACTGTCCCAGAGACGGGTTCGGGGGAGCAGACAGATTATGGGATTATGGGTTCTCCTACACGGGGCGGGTAGTGGGGAGACGCGAGGGAGGGCAAGGAGAGAAGCCCTCCGAGATAGTGGGACTGGGGGAGGGGAAGCGGATGAGGGCTGGAAGGAAGGAGAGGAACGTGATAGTTCAGAGCAGGGGGAACAGGTGCTGGGGAGGGGACAAGGAGAGAAGGTCAGGGGTCCTGGGAAGGGAGGGTCGCATGAACTTGGGCAAGAGGCATATGTCTTAGTGAGGGTGCAGGCGGGGGTCGGCGCGGCGGGCATGGCCAGCTGTCCTGGCTGCCCGCAGCCGTGACCTCCCGCCTTGCCCTTGGCGTACGGAGCGGGAGCGGCAGCTGAGTGTCTATATAAGGGCTGGTCGTGCTGGGGTCAGGTTCAGAGAAAGTGACACCGGTGCCCCCTCCCCGGTGCGACCGTGAAGTGGCTGTGCTGGATCTCCACTCCCTGCCGGAATTCTTCCAGCCCTGGCCCGTGTCCTGTCCACTTACTGAGCATAACCTGCTCTAGGGCAGGGTTGTTTAGGGTCAGCCTTCTCCCACCATCTCCAGACCCCCATAGAGAATCACAGAGGGGAAGACCCAGCTTCTAGGATTTAAAAAAAAAAAAAAATAGGGTAAGTGGCCTCCAAAGAATGTGTTCTATTTTTATACAATGTTCACTGAATATTCTTGTTCATCGCCTAGTATTTTAATTACTCTAGCACACAAGCAAACTAAACGGACAGTAGAATTTAGCTTTAGGAGAACGATTAATCACCCCAAAACTTTGTGACCCTTTCTCCCTCTTAGATGTAAATCACCCCCTATAGTCTCAGAATGGAAATAGCTTTTTTTAGATGATAAAAATAGTGGTTCGTGTATATTTAAAAATCCAGCCAAAAAAGCACAAAGGAAAAAAGAGAATTACAGTTCTCTGGCCACTCTTCCAGACCTCTCTTTGCATTTATACCCCCATAGTTACAGATGTAAATCTACGATCTTATGCAAATAGGATTATACTCTGCTTGCCAAGTTTTTTTGTTATGTTTTATTTTTGCCAGTCCACAGGTCAGAACCCTTTTATTTTTAAATCTTTTCTGAGAGCAGTTACTTTATAAAGCAAAATAAGCTTTGTATTGTAGCATGACCAAGGGGCTGTATTTCCTGTCTGGGGACGAATTCTTGGTGGCTCGGCCAGTTCCAGGGCGAATATGGAACCCAGCACACCTTGGGAAATCTCAAACGGTGGAGCAACATTGTCCCGTAGGATATAGGACACAAGTGTCTGGAGGAAGGGGTCTCCGGGCTGACTGGGGGGACACAGGTGGGGTCCACACATTCCTACTACAGCCCTACTACAGTCCCAGTAAGTCATCCGAACTCGAAGTACCAGAGCCGGAAGGTCCCTGAAGGTTGAGAGGGTTCAGCGGTTCTCAACTCTAGCTGCACGTTAGAGGCTCCTGGGGGCTCTTATCACCTCCCCCCCCCAACATGATTCAGAATGTCTGGGGTGGGGCTCTGGCATGCTCTTGTTGGAAATCTCCTCTCCCAGGGATTGCTGTCTGTTGTCAAGATTGAGAACCCACTGCCCAGTTCAACCCCCTCCTTTCGTAACTGGGAAAATAGGAAGCAGAGGCTAAGCTAATTTATGCAGGCACTGCGGTCGGTCGGTCGTATGGGTGGTAGATGCTGGCCTTGGGATTCCAACCCAGGTCTGCCTAACCCCAAGAATCACTGGGATTACTCTGGGGTACTTGCTTCCCCTTAGGAAAGGGAGGCATTGGACTTAGCTGTTAGCCCTCTGCTGTAGTGTTCCTGCTTAGCCTCTGTAAAGGTTTCTTTTCAGAATCCATGTACTGATTGCAGGAGCAGCTCCAGGATTTGCAGAAACCCTTGTTCAGAAATTAAGAATTTCCAGACAGTGACTGCAGAACATCAAACTGAGTGTGGGGCCCATCTGAGCGCGGGGTCCTGGGTGACTGCACAGGTAGCACACTTGCAGCTGAGAGCAAAGTTGGCTTTCAGGGAAAATCTTCTAATTGACAGTGGTTCTCCCCTTAGCACTGAGTCAGTACCAGGCTGGTTACTGCACCTCCATGAGCTTTAGTTTACTCATCTGTGAAATGGGCTCTTGGTAAAAATAACCCTGGACTTCCTTTCGTGGCTGTTGTGAAGCTCTGTTGAGAAGTTTGTCAGTGGTAGTGTCTAAGGCACTCAGGAGAGGTACTTAGACTTATTTGTAAGGCGGTGGAAGATTGTGTTGCCTGGGATGCAGGCATTTTCTGGGTCAGGCTTTCCTGCTGGGAGTGGTCCTCAGGTGAACAGCATCTTTGTATCCCCTGGGAGCTGGCTAAGAAATGCAGAATGCCAGTCCCCTCCCCCCCCAACCCAGACCTGCTGAATCAGAATCTGCATTGGAATAAAATCCCTATAAGCACATGTTTGAGAAGTGATGGACTGAAAAAGGCTGGAGCTCCTTATTAAATCGGGAGCTCCTTCTGGGGCAGGAGGGTTGGGTCTGGCTCACCTCCAAGACCCCTAGCTCTATGCAAGAAGAGACGAGGAAGCAGTGGATGCTGGCTGGCTGCATGATTGAAGGAATGATGGAATGAATGAATGACAATCCTGGTTACCGTAAGGCTGACCCATCCAAAGAACTTTCCAGACTAGCAATCCTCAAATTAGACCTACCAAGGGAGTTTTGAAAAATCCTGTTGTCCAGGCAGCACCCCTCCATCATTTAAATCAGAATCGCTGGGGTAGCACCAGCATCAGTATTATTTTTTTGTGTGTGGGGGGGCGGTGACTGGGAAAATTGAAATATTGTTTATTTCTTATACTTTTGCCAATACAATATATTTTATAAAATGCTTTTATCTTACACCATTTAAACATTTTTTTGGAAACATTTTTCAGTTATAGTTGACATATGATATTATATTAGTTTCAGGTGTCTTCAAGTTCCCCAGATGAGGCCCAGGTCTCTGCACCAGGGTTTCCCAACCTCAGCACTAGTGACAGTTAGGGCCAGATCATTCTCTGTGGTGGGGGCCATCCTGTGCATTTCAGGATGTTTCACAGCATCCCTGGCTTCCACCCACTAGATGCTGGTAACACACTCCATGTGACAACCTAAAATGTCCCCAGACGTTGCCAGTGTCACAGACAGTTGCCTCCAGTTGAGAACCATTGATGTAGACTGAATCTCCAACTCCACTGCTTCCAAGGGCCAGGCAGGTGATATATGGGAAGCAATAAGCCAGCCAGGTGGGGACCGTCCCCAGGTGAGATCCAGCCATGCTCATCTCCACCTGGTTAGGGTTGGAACAACCAGAACTGGTTTTTCAAGGGAAGCTGGAAACATGATTTGGCTGTTGGAACACTTTCTTTTTCTCTTTTTAAATTAACAGACTTTATTTTTTAGAGCCATTTTAGATCCACAGCAAAATTAAGCTGAAAGTACAGTTTCACTGACCCCCCACACACACACGCACAGCCTTCCCTACCATCAACATTCTTACCAGAGAAGTACATTTGTTACAGTCAATGAACCAATATTATTATCATCATCGTTATTATCATGTAATCATTATTATCATAGATTGTCACCATCATTATCAACCAACCTATAGTTTACTTTAGGAATCTTTGCTGTTGTACATTTATGGATTTTGACAAATCTACAATGACGTGCACCCACCATTATGCTATCATGCAGGATGGTTTCACTGCCCTAAAAATCCCCTGTGCTCTGCCTAGTCATTACTCTCCCCACCCCCCACCCTGAACCGGCACCAGCCCCTGATCTTTTTTCTGTCTCCATAGTTCTGTCTTTTCCAGAATGTCATAGAATTGGACTCATACAGTCTAGAGCCTTTTCAGACTGGCTTCTTCCTTTCACTCAGCAATAAAGTTCCCCCGTGTTTTTTTGTGGCTTGATAGCTCATTTCTTTTTGGTGCTGAGTAATGTTCCAGGGTATGGATGTACCACTGTTTAGTTGTTCACCTATTTATTGAAGGGCTCCAGCCTATCTTGGCTAAAGTTTGAATTTTTAAAATGCTGTGGGAGCCGAGAGAACATTTCCTTGATCTCTGGTTTGAACTGTAAGCTTTTTGAGGGTAGGAGGCTGCTCGTCCTCCAACCTTGAGAGGCAGGGGCTACCAACACCTTCTACAGGGAAGGAAACTGAGGCAGAGATCGTTACTTGAAGGCTCAATGAGAGACTCTGTCAATACACCTCCCATGTTTAGACCTCTGACTAAATAGCACAGAATGAGGGGCAGTGCTGAAAATGCCCTGGGGAACCTTCTAGCACTGTCCTGCCATCCACAGACAGACCCCTGGAGAGGGAATGTCATGGAGCCCATCACAGGCTAGAACTCGGGACGATCAGGGTTTTCTCCTCCTTCCTCAGGCAGAGCAGATTTTTATAAATTCATCCACTAGAATTTCCACCCACAGGTACTTTCCATTTCAGTTCAATTCCAGAAATAACTCGTATAATTGCTAAGCACTAAGCAATTTCTTTTCATCCTCACAGGCATCCTTTGAAATGAATAATAGCACTGGGGTTACGAACTCACCCAGGTTTGCCCAAGACAAGAACCCAAACAAAGTTCCATGTCTCAGGAACCCTTCCATCCCAGGCAAACTGGGTCAGTCCCTCTAGACAGCACCCCGTTATACACATGAGCAAATAGAAGCTGGGAGAAGGGAGAGCTTTGGTGGCAAACCACATCCTGCTGCATCCAGGTACTGCCCCCACACCAAGGAGTGTGATAAAGGGAAGGAGCCAGGGGGACAGTTTCTCAGCCACTGCCTTGCTGTGGGTCCTCAGGGCAGGCTGCCCCATCAGCCTTAGTTTTACCAGCGGTGGCCATGGGGAGACTCACCCTGTCCTTCCAGGACTGCGGGAGGGTATTGAGAATGAGAAGCAGCATGATGATGACGACGCACCCTGCATTAAGTCATCAGTACAACTCAGTCGGTACAACTCAGTGCTCTCATTCTCTTGTGACAGCAGAGGAAACAGGCTGGAGGTTGGGAAGGCGGCAGTCATTTGCCCAAGGCCTGCTGGAGTGAGCAGCAGAGCCAAAACCCAGGCGTGTTACTTTTCTACCAGGACTCCTCCATGATGCCAACACAGAGCCTGCTTTACTCCTGCAAAACCCAGGCTCTCACCCCCACTCTCGGTCCCTGGGATAGCCCCCGAGGGCACAAGAGAGACCCTGGAAAGAATTCAACCCCTGGGGGTTATTTTTAGATGCAGAGGTATCCATTTCTGCAAAACATGGGTGCCTCACTTGACCCGGTCCTGCAGGACCCACCAGCTGCTCCGAAGGATTAACTCTCAGCTGGCAGTGTTTTAAATAGACAACCCACCCATGAGAAGAGAGCACTCTGCCTTCTTCAATTCTGTAGGACCTTGGTAAATGCTGAGACTTCAAGACAACCCGAGGGCAGGGAGAAGGCGCAGAGCGCTTGTAACCCCAGGGTGAGATGGAGGAAGGAACATTCGATTCCAGTCATTGTTAGGAGTTGGGCAAAGAAGAGTGTAAGGATTTGCATCTGACAGAAGGAAAGGGCTGCAGGGAGAAAAATAGTTCAAGATCACATGCTTAGTTGGTGGGGGTGACGAAGAAAATGGGGAGTGTGTTGATGACGTACTCTAAAACAACTTGTATTAGGCCTGCTTTTTTCTTACCAGGTTCTGTTTGTTTAAGGAGTTGATACAGATTACTATGAGGGAAGAGAAAACCAGATTTTAAAAAAGTTTCAATTACAGTTGACAGTCAATATTATATTAGTTTCAAGTGTACAGCATAGTGGTTAGACATTTATATAATTTAAGAAGCGATCCCCCTGACTAGTATCCACCTGGCACTATACAGTTATTACAATATTATTGACTATATTCCCTATGCTGTTCTTTACATCCCCGTGACTATTTTATAACTGTTTAGGCCAGTTTTCTGATTGTAAAATATAGTGTATGCAAGAGAATGGGTAAATAACTTGTGATCTATTTCTGTGACGGAATAGTATACAACAGTGAAATGAATATTACTCTTGAAAATATGCTCAGTGAAAGAGACAGATGCAAAAGGCTACATTATATGATTTCACCTATGTGTAATACATAAGTTCTAGAACATTTTCATCACTCCAAAAGGAAACCCCATCCCTCTGAACAGTCACTCCCCATATCCTCTCTCCCAGCCCTTGGCTACCATGAATCTATTTGCTCTTTCTATGGATTTACCTGTTCTGGACATTTCATATAAATGGAATCATACAATGTAGCCTTTTGTGTCTTGCTTCTTTCAGTTAGCATGTGTTCAAGATGTATCCCTGATGTATCAAGACTTTATTCCTTTTCAAAATTAATTTAGTTTCCAATTACCATCGACACATAATATATGAAGTTCAGCTGTACAATATAGTGAGTAGACATTTATATACCTTATGAAGTGCTCATCCTGATAAGGACTTCAATCCTTTCTAAGGCTGAATAATGTCCCACTGTATGGATGTATCCCATTTTGCATCCATTCATCATTTGATGGACACTTGGGAATTGTGAATAGTGCTGCTGTGAACGTGGACTTTTAAGAGTCTTCTGGGACCTCTTGGTGGGTTCTTGTGGGTGAAACAGCCTGGAGCGCCCACTGCTCACCCAACGCAGTGAGACCTCTTGTTCCTGGACCACGGCCATCAGAGATGGGACAGGGGGTAGACCCTGACAAGGGGACTCGACACAGACTGTGGAGCCGAAGGCAATGAGGCGCGAGAGCGTTCCATGTCCCCCCTGCTTACCAGCTTTTTTTTGGGGAGGGAGCTCTTGTTTTTCTAGTTTTGATGATTAAATATTTCGAAAACACCAATATCACAGACACCTCTGCCCCCTCCACTCAGACTTAACAGTTGTGAACATAGATTTGCTTCAGACTTATTTTTTAAGAAATAGAGTGACAGACAGCCAGCGCCGCCCCTTCCCCTCCTTCCCTCTCTAGATGTGACCACCACCTAACAGCAGTGTGCACTGTGCCCATGCCTGTATTTCTGCCTTCACCACTGCACACATATCTATGAACTACAGCAGTCCCCCCGCCCCCATAGCTGTGGTTTCAATTATCCGCGGCCAAACAAATGTATTCTCTCGTGGTTCCAGGGGCCCAAAGTCAAAGTGTCAGCAGGGTGGTTCCTTCTGGAGGCTCTGGGGGAGGATCCTTCCAGGCCTTTCAACCCTGGCTTCTGGCGTGGGTGGCTCGTAGTCCTTGGCATTCCTTGGCTTACAGACAATCAATCTCTGCCCCCATCTTCACATGGCCTCTGTATGAATTTCTTGTGGTTCCTGTAGCAACATACCACAAATTGAGTGGCTTGAAACAGCAGAAATGTATTATCTCACAATGCTGGAGGCCAGAAGTCCAAAGTCAAGGTGTTAGTGGGGCCATGCTCTCTCCAGTGGTTCTACGAAGGAATCTTTCATGCCTCTTCCTAGTTTCTGGAGGTGGCTAGCGTCTTTGGTGTTCCATGGTTTATAGCTGCGTCACTCCTGTCTGCCTCCATATTTACACACCTTCCCTGTGTCTCATCTCCTCTGTTTATAAGGACACAAGGCATTGGCTTAGAGCCCACCCTAATGACCTCATCTTCATTACATCTACAAAGACTCTATTTCCAAAAGAGGTCACATTGAGAGGTACCAGGGGTTAGGACATCAATATATCTTTGTGAGGGCCTCTGTTCAACTCACAACACCTTCTCTGTGTCTGCTGGAATATCATTCAGCCTTAAAATGGAAGGGACTTCTGACACCTGCTACAACATGGATGAACCTTCAGGACATGATGCTCAGTGAAAGAAGCCAGTCGCAAAAGACAAATACCATGTGATTCCACCCTCTTCCCCCCGCCAGGAGCAGTGGAGCTGTCCCGGCGCCACCCCGTGGCGTCCTGGCTCTGTGCCATGCTGCACTGTTTCGGGAGTTACATCCTGGCTGATCTGCTCCTCGGGGAGCCCCTGATTGACTACTTCAGCAACAACTCCAGCATCTTGCTGGCCTCAGCCGTCTGGTAAGCATTGCCAGGTTGGCAGGGCATGGGAGAGCAGAGCGGCAGGAGGTGGGGATGGGCAGGGGCGACCCGGCCACCAGGGAGATGGGAGATGGAGGAACTGGGATCCACCAGCACAACCTCCATCGAGGCCCCAAACGCACTGCTCTCCGTTGCCCAGCCCTGTCCTGAGCCAGGCATGTGGGGGGTGGACCCAGCCTCGCCTCCCCGCGGCCCTCACAGTCTGTCTCCCCCTGATGCTTGGCATTCTCTCCCCGAAGGTACCTGATTTTCTTCTGCCCCCTGGACCTCTTTTACAAATGCATCTGCTTCCTGCCTGTGAAGCTCATCTTCGTCGCCATGAAGGAGGTGGTGCGGGTCCGCAAGATTGCTGTGGGCATCCACCACGCGCACCACCACTACCACCACGGCTGGTTCGTCATGATCGCCACCGGCTGGGTCAAAGGTAAGCAGGACAATGGACATTCACCCCCATTGAGAACCCCTGCTCCGTGGTACATCCTGGGCTCCCTGGCTGGCACATCCATTGTTCCTAAGGGACTTCGGGGTGTCAGGACTGCTGCAGGAGTACAGGTTCCCCATTAGCCCATGTCTTTAGGGCAAATGAGAAGATTCTTCCAGAATTGTAACTGTCAAAAGAAAATAGGACAACGATGAAACGATGACCGCTGATATCTCGAGCAGGTTCCTCAGCTGTGGCACGACTGACGTTTGGGGCTGCCTCATTCTCGGCAGTTGGGGCTGCCCTGTGCATGGTCGGGCGTTTAGCAGCATCTCTGGCCTCCCACCACCAGCAGCATGCCCCCTCCCCAGTGGTGACAACCAAAAATGTCCCCAGACATTGCCAAATCGATCCATGGGAGGCAAAGTCACCCCAGTTGTGAACCCCTGGTGCAGTGGTACATATCAGGGACCCAGTTACACAGCTGCTCCTGGAGGGGGGCGTCCAAGCCTCTTTGGCAAATATATTTGGGGTAAATGGGAAGATGCTTTCTTGAAATGTAACCATTATACTATCATCACATGGGTTTCCTTATTCTCTCTCCAGGAAGCCTGTACTACAGAGCAAATTCCTCAGGGGTATAGCATGTCTCCCAGAGGGCAAGTGGCTTGAGAAAGATTGAGAGCTCAGGACCCTAAGGAAGGAGGCTGGAGGTTGGGGGCACTCCGGAATCCTCATTCACAGCTCAGGGTCCTGGATTGGGGGCAACAGAGCAGACAGCCCAGATTTGTCCAAGCCTCGCAGGTGGGATATTAGCTCGACTCCTTCCTGCTGGTTTTGCGCCAAATGTGCTGTGTGACCCTCAGCAGGACTCTGCCCACTCTGAGCCTGTTTCCCCACCTACAGCTGATCATCACACACCCCAAGCCCACTGTCCCTCTGGAGAACACTCCAGGATCGGAGAGTCTACTTTCTTGGGTATTCAGCCAAGAAGGACAGGAAGCTTGGGGGGCAGGCTCATTAAGCAGCCCCCTGTTCTGTAGGCTCCGGCGTCGCCCTCATGTCCAACTTTGAGCAGCTGCTCCGAGGGGTCTGGAAGCCAGAGACCAATGAGATCTTGCACATGTCCTTGTGAGTAACCCTGTCCTCCCCATCTGTCCCTCCTATGCCCCCTGGACTTGACCCTGGGTTGGATACTTCTGATAACTTAGGGCCTCAGCCCTGATACTGCCTTCTAGAAGCTTCCGGAGGACATGACTTGGGGAACCCAGAGAGGGAACCAAAGCTCTGCCTAGGGAGCAGGGGCAGGCAGCGATACAGGGAAGTGAGACACTTGATTTGGGTTTTGAAGAGTGAGTAGGAGTTTTCCGACAAAGAAGGAGCCTCCGGACAGAGGCCAGCACCTCTGCCAACTGCCAAGTCAGAAAAGAACAATGATTCTACCTAGTTCTGCAGGGTAGGGGTACGAAGTGTGGGTGGGACGCACGGGGCCCGGAATGTGGGTGGGGAGTGTGGCTGGAGTTAAGTGGGGGAACGGTGGGAAGGGTCAGATGGCATCATCCAGGACCCAACCCAGAATCCCACGCTGCCTTTAGCCTAATACATTTTTAAAAGACCTTACAGGTTAGGGCTAGTTACATTTTCTCCTGATCTATAATAAGTAAAACTATCACCATTAAATACAAAATTAAAAGGCTTACCTATATACCAATGAAAATTACCTCTTGTTTTACACTTAAGAAAACATAGCTTTATCTCTGTTCATTTCCATGAGAAGCCTGTCCCCACCCTCCGTTTACTAACAGGGAATTAGGGCCCAGAGGGTTGCATCGCCTGCTACTAAGTGGGAAAATGGCTTCCCCTGTTAGATTCTATTTCTGCCTCATCACCCGAGGGTGAGGGTTCCAAGGAATCACAGACATAAACCTCCTGGCCCTGGTACTTGGTGAGTGTTTTGGAACTATCAGGTAGAATTATTGTTAGGTGCATGCGATGAGCGACAGACGTCAGTAACAGAAGTCATGGGTCTGTCTTCTACAGCGAGCTAAAATCTTAGACACCTATTCTACAAGGAAGAAAAGGAAAGTTAAGGAGAACTGTGTGTTATAATCCCACCTCCTGGGGGAGTGTGCTGTCCAGAGGTCCCCAAGACCACCCTCAGGTTTGAGGATGCACTAGGACTCAGAACTCAGCAAAGCCCTTTTACTCAGGGTTATGTTTATTACAGGGAAAGGATACAGACTAAACTGAGCAAAAGTGAGACTCGCATGGGGTAGCATCCAGAAGAGACCAGGCCGGAGCTTCTGGTTGTCCCTTCTCAGTGGAGCTGTGTGAATGGCGCCTTTCTCCCAGCATCCATGTGTGACAATATGCATTGACGATAGCCAATCAGCAAACTCACCCAAGCCCTGGTGTCCAGGGTTTTTATTGGGGCTCAGTCACACAGACATAACTGACTGCCTGCCTGGCTGACCTCAGCCTCTGACCCTGCCAGAGGTCAAGCTGATACCACATGGCCCAAGATCCTTACCCTAAATCACACTGTTACTGTCTGGTGTGGCCCAAAGTCCCCAAGGAAGCAAAGACACTCCTATCAGGCAGGGCATTCCCAGGGCTTAGAGGGCGGCTCCCAGGAGCCAGAGACAAAGGCCAGATGTCTCTTTGGGCCAAGCTAACCCTTTACTGCATAAAGAGACACCACCTCCTCTGTACCATGTGGGCATTTTCCCACTTCCCACTCAGAAGCTGGATGGGAGCTAGGGCTGGCTGGGGGCACGTGGAGAAGGAGAAGGGGTTCTGGGACCCCCAGGTACACAGGCCTGAGCTATGCAGTGCCTCCCAGTAACCATGGCTGCCCCTTCCAGCCCTACCAAGGCCAGCCTCTACGGAGCCATACTGTTTACCCTCCAGCAGACCCGCTGGCTCCCAGTGTCCAAAGCCACTCTCATCTTTATCTTCACCATGTTCATGGTGTCCTGTAAGGTAAGCTTTCCTGTCCTGATCCATGCCCACCCCCACCTCCCCGGCTAGGGGACTTGGACTCACAGCCTTGGGTGTCCGGGAAAGGACAGCCCTAAGTGGGGTTGGGGGTGGGCGCTTGCCAGTAGGTCATGCATGGAGGAGGGTCTGAGAAGGGCAGTGTACAGCAGGTGGGGATGGGAGTGAGGGAACAAGTCCTTCTGGACAGAGGCCGAGAAGTGGGCAGGGGTGTGTGGGGTCTGTTTGGGGCTTTGTGGCGGGACAACATACAGGGAAGGCACTCTCAGGATGGTGGGGACTCGGGCTGGACCAGACATGGGGCTGGTCTGACCATCAGTCCTTGAGTTGGGGTCACCCCAACCCCAGGAGGGGTCTTGAAGAGCTGTGCTGTCCTCCCTCCCTGTGAGGCTGGGGAGCTCCACTGCTGGCTCTGGGAGGGGACCACAGGCCATCGAAAGGGAGTGAGCGACTCCAGGCCAAGCACAGCTCCTCCCTGAGCCCAGGTGTGGGAGCACTTCTGGGGAGAGGGTGACCACACTTCCTGGTGAGCCCGGCACTGCCTGGGCTTTAGCACCAAAAGTCCTGCATCCTGGGAAACCCGGGATAATTGGTCACCTTCTGGGGATGTGAGGCTGGGTCTCGGCTGCCTCTGATCCTGACCTGGCTGACTTTCTCTCCCCTTTTCTCCTCTCCCCTTGTTTTCTGCCTCGGTCTCCCTCTGACTCTCACTGTCTACCTGTCCCCCCGCCACCCCACCTCAGGTGTTCCTGACGGCCACTCACTCCCACAGCTCCCCTTTTGATGTTGTGGAGAGCTATGTCTGCCCTGTCCTGTTTGGGACAGGTTTGGGGGGTGACCATCACCACAATAACCATGGTGGGGCCCACGGAGGGGCCCATGGTGGCAGTGGACCTGGCTCCCCACACTCAGCTATGGCTGCCAAGTCCAAAGAAGAGCTGAGCGAGGGCTCCAGGAAGAAGAAGACCAAGAAGGCGGATTAGGGGGCAGCCTGAGGGGCCTGAGGGTGCTGGGGAGAGGACCCGGACCCAGAACCCTCAGAGCCAGGGGTGGGGGAGTTGTCCTGGGCTCATCTCTCCTCTCGCTAGGCCTCAACTTTCCTGTCTGCAAACTGGGGCCATCAGCCCACCCTCCAGGGCTGATGTGAGGGGTTAGATGAGATATGGGGGTGAAGGACATTTGTAGGAATGGGGATCCCTCTCTGCCAGGCCCATGTAGAGTTACAGATTTGGGGAGGGTAGGCCCCAGAATCCTGGCAGTGGCTCCAGCGAGAAACCCTGGCAGTTAGATCCTTGGTTCTATTATTTCCTCTCTGAAATTAAGTTTTGACTCCAAAAGAATTTCAAGCTGCATTGAGACTCATTCACTTGAGGGATGATTCCTAATTACCTCCTGCGAGGCAGCTGCTCTGATTTCCACGTCTTCCTGCCGACTCCTCCTGGGAGTCCCTAGGCAAGGTGCCTCCTTCTCTGAGTCTTGCGTTTCCCGTCCTTATAGTGGGGACCCCAGGCCTCCTCTGTACACAAGGGCTGATCTGAGGCTGGACGTGAACCAGCCTTATAAGCTCAGAAGCACCGTGCGGTCGGGAGGAGAGGCCATGACAGGTGTTCACTATGCTTGAAAACAGCTTTGCATTTTAGATCCTATGTGTTTGTGGCTCGGAGAACCCCACAAGTTACCTGGCACAGAAGAGGCCTTCGGGAGACATGTCTAGGCCAGACTGGAGAGCGGGGAGTGTGGGAAAGGCCTGTACTGATCCTTGCCTTCGGGCTGCCCCCAAACCAAAGGAATGTAGCTGGCTGGCTGGGGGTTCCAACGTCCAGCTCTGTGCAGGGGCTCTAAGCACTTGCTTTTTGGTCCCTGAAAGCATCAGGCCTTCCTCAGGCTGCCAGCCTTCATTGCCGTTCACTCAGTCACTCAACAAACATGCTGCTGCCTACTCTGTACTGAGCTTTGTGCTGCTGCTGGGTGGGCTGGGCACTTGCTTCAGGGTGAGCTAGGGGAATGGTAGCTGAGGGCCCCTTCCAGCCACCTTCATCTCATTCTAGGTCATCAGGACATCCGAGAGGGGTGGGTGGGTTGCAAATGGCCAGTGTCAGGTAGGGCTTGGGCCCCGATCAGGCTGGCTGGAGGCTGCCCTTTGCACACGAGTGCTCGGCGCGAGCTCAGGGCATCAGTGTGCGGGTACATTGAGATCAGTGTGGGGTTGGTGGGGTCCCAGGTGTCACCCAGCTGTAGGGAAAGTGCCTTGATCTGGTGATGCCTGGGCGTTGGGTGGATCCTGAGGCTGTAAGGCCCCGAGTTCATCCTCTTGCATGTTCATCAAAGCTCGGCATGAAGGTTCAGCAAATAAATGTTGTGAGAGAACCCTGCTGGCTTGTCTGATTTATTCCTGCTTTTTTGGCCTCAGGGCACAGTGAGGGTCTGTGTCATTAGAGACGCTCAGAGGTTCCAGGGGAGTGAGGCTCGTGGCAGCCCCTGATCACCCGTGGGAGATGGTGGCTGTAGGTGAGATCTGTGGGGTTTGGGGTTAAGCAGACCTGGGTTTGAATCTTCCCTCTGCCACCAATAAATCGTGGGGACTCTCCTTTTCCAGGCCTGTTTTGGGGAAAAGGAGGGGGATGATTATTACTGCCCTTCAAAGTTGGAGGCAGGATTAATGGGGCAGCTGGGATTTGCAGCTAAGACTCTGTGCAGGATCCTGTTAATAGAATGAAAGCCAAGCCACACACTGGGAGAAAATCTTAGAAAATCGCACATCTGATAAAAGATTATATCCAGAATATATAAAGCATTCTCAAAACTCAATAATATAACAGGGCTGGCCCGGTGGCTCACATGGTTAGAGCTCCATGCTCCTAACTCCGAAGGCTGCCAGTTCGATTCCCACATGGGCCAGTGGGCGCTCAACCACAAGGTTGCCAGTTCAACTCCTCGAGTCCTGCAAGGGATGGTGGGCAGCGCCCCCTGCAACTAGCAACGGCAACTGGACCTGGAGTTGAGCTGCGCCCTCCACAACTAAGATCGAAAGGACAACAACTTGAAGCTGAACAGCACCCTCCACAACTAAGATTGAAAGGACAACTTGACTGGGAAAAAAGTCCTGGAAATACAAACTGTTCCCCAATAAAGTCCTGTTCCCCTTCCCCAATAAAAATCTTTTAAAAAAATAAATAAAACAGCCCAATTTTAAAATGAACAAAGGATTTGAATGGACACTTTGTCATAGAGAATATACCAATGGCATAGAAATAGGCACACAAAAAGACACTCAGCATCCTTGGCCATCAGGGAAATGGGTGGGAAGGTACTACACATCCATGAGGGTGGCTAAAATTAAGACCGACTATACTAAGTGCGGACGAGGATGTGGAGCAGCTGGAACTCATGCACTGCGGGCAGGAATATAAAATGGTGCAGCCACTTTGGAAGACAGTATGGCCATTTCTTAAAGAGTTAAACATGCGCTCACCATATGACCCAGCCATTCCACTCTTGGGTATTTGGCCAAAAGAAATGAAAGTATGTGTCCACACAAAGACATGCACAGGAATGTTTGTAGCAGCTTTATAATAGCCCCCATCTGGAAACACACAAAGTCCCATCAAAAGTGAAAGCATGAATGAATAACTGCCCTACCCTTGGAATACTGCTCAGCAATCAAAAGGAACTAATTGCAACAGCATGAATGACCCTCGGATGCATCATGACGGGTGAAAAAAGCCACACAAAAGACAATGCATACTCTCTGATTCCCATTATGTAAAATTCTAGAAAAGGCAAATTCACCTCTAGTAATAGAAAGCTGAGCAATGGGTGCTTGAGGAGAGGGGCCAGGGGGAGGGATAGCAAAAAAGCACAAGGGGACTGGAGGTGGGTGTCTTCACCACCCTCACTGTGATGATAGCTTCACAGTCTATATAAAAGTCTGACAATTAAGTTTGTGAACTTGTTGCAACGATGTTGCTAACCTTTTTTTGATATCAGAGGGATTAGTCATTATGAATTTGTACCAACTGGACAGTTAACCAAGTTTACTGTTAGGAAGTGCTAAAAAGGCTGCGTGAGGGCCGGCCCGGTGGCTCAGGTGGTTAGAGATCCGTGCTCCTAACTCTGAAGGCTGCCGGTTCGATTCCCACATGAGCCAGTGGGCTCTCAACCACAAGGTTGCCAGTTCAATTCCTCGAGTCCCGCAAGGGATGGTGGGCTCTGCCCCCTGCAACTAAGATTGAACATGGCACCTTGAGCTGAGCTGCCGCTGAGCTCCCGGATGGCTCAGTTGGTTGGAGCGTGTCCTCTCAACCACAAGGTTGCCGGTTCGACTCCCGCAAGGGATGGTGGGCTGTGCCCCCTGCAACTACCAACAGCAACTGGACCTGGAGCTGAGCTGCGCCCTCCACAACTAAGACTGAAAGAACAACAACTTGAAGCTGAACAGAACCCTCCACAACTAAGATTGAAAGGACAACAACTTGACTTGGAGAAAAGTCCTGGAAGTGCACACTGTTCCCCAATAAAGTCCTGTTCTCCTTCCCCAATAAAATCTTAAAAAAAAAAAAAGGCTGCGTGAAAAAGACGACCTGAACTTTTCACCAACAATTCATGGCTCTTGCATCATGACAATGCACCAGCTCACACGGAACTGTCTGTGAGGGAGTTTTTAGCCAGTAAACAAATAACTGTATTGGAACATCCTCCCTACTCACGTGATCTGGCCCCCAGTGACTTTTTTCTTTACCCTAAGATAAAGGAAAATTTGAAAGGAAGACATTTTGATGACATTCAGGACAGCAAGGGTAATATGATGACAGCTCTGATGGCCATTCCAGAAAAAGAGTTCCAAAATCACTTTGAAGGGTGGACTAGGCACTGGCATCGGTGCATAGCTTCCCAGGGGAGTCCTTCGAAGGTGACTATAGTGCTATTCAGCAGTGAGGTATGTAGCACTTTTTCTAGGATAAGTTCAGGAACTTATTTGTCTATGTCACAATGTTTCAAATTGTATATTTTAATATACATACTTTACTGTATATCTGTGGTACATCAATAAAGCTGTAATAAAACTTAAGTAAGGAAAGAAAAAGAAAAAGACGAGGCAAAAGATTTGAACTGACAGTTCACCAAAGAAAGTATATGGGTGGCAAGTAATCACAGGTAATACACATTAAAAGCACAACGAAATGCCACTGCATGTCTGTCATGGGCTGAATTGTGTTACCCTCAAAATTTACATGTTGACGTTCTAATCCCTAGGACCTCAGAATGTAACCATATTTGGGGATAGGGTCTTTAAAGAAAGGATTAGGTTAAAAGGAGGTCTTTAGGATGGCCCCTAATTCAATGATTAGTGTCCTTATAAGAAGAGGAGATGAGGGAAGACCTTTGGAGGACCCAGAGAGAGAGGCCTCAGAAAAAAAACAACCCTGCGAACACTTTGGTCTCAGACTGCTAACCACCAGAAAGGTAAGAAAGTAAATTTTTGTTGTTTAAGCCACCCAGTGTTTAGTTGTGGCAGCCCTCGCAAATGAATACAGTACTGCTCAGAGTGGATAAAATAAAAATAACTAACAATGTCAGATGCTGGTAAGGATTTGGAGCAACTGGAACACTCATGTAACGCTGGCGGAAAAACAGTTGGGCAGTTTCTTATAAAATTAAACATCACCATAAAACCATACAACAAATACAGTCCCATTCCCAAGTGAAACACAGACTCATATTCACACAAGAAATGTTTAAAGCAAGCTGATTTTGTTAATTGCCAAAAACTGGAAACATCCCAAAAGTCCATTAGCTAGTGAGTGAATGAACATTGTACGATAGATTAATACCCAGCAATGACAAGGAACAAACCTCTGAGACTGCAACATGGATGAATCTCATATGCATTTGCTAAGGGAAAGAAGGCAGACTCATGAGGTCCTGTGGGCTCCTATTATGGGATGTTTTAGGAAAGGAAAAGTTAGAGGTACAGAGAACAAATCAGTGAGGGCCAGGAGGTCGGGGGTGGGAGGAGAGATTGTCTGCAAAGGGACCAGGGGAATTTGGAAAGGGTAACAGAACTGTATCTTAATTGTGGTGGGGAATCCACAATTCTATGTCTTTATCAAAACTCACAGAACTGTATGCTGAGAATTCTACCAGAATCTACAAAGAAAAGGAAAACAGATTAGGTTTCAAAGCTTCTTACACCTATTCACATCCTAACTTTTCACCTGCATCCATGTGTGTGGCATCCAGCAGGTCGCTCGTCTTCTCCAGAGCCTCAGTTTCCTCCAAGGACCACCAGCGGGAGAGTCTGGAAAGCCTTGGCCCCAGGCGGGAAGCCTGGATTGGGTTACAAAAGCCAGCTCTGTGAGTGCCCGAAGGGATTCTGCCTGGGCTCGTCTAGCACCTGGTGGGTGCTGGCGGTATCCGGCTCCCTGCCTTCCAGCACAAATGTTCTGAGATCTCATTCGATGAGGGAACAGACTGTACCAAAATAACCTCCCGCACTATTTTGGGAAGGGGGTGGGCAAGCCACTGGCGGGCTGGTTGGGGATGATTGGCAGGGCAGGCCGACATTGCCATCCCTGTAGGTGTGAGAACTCTGAAGGCGGGCTCTCAAGTTCCGCCTAATTTTAGCTGCAGGAGTCACACTCAGTAGCTTCTTTGGTCGTGGGCTGAGAGAAAAGTTCTTTTTTTATTATTATTATTATTATTATTATCACTATTATTACTATTAAATAAGCAACATAAAATTCACCATCTTAACCATTTCTAAGTGTCCAGTGGCATTAAGTACATTCACACTGTTGCACAACCATCCCCACCATCCATGTCCAGAACTCTTTTTATCTGGCAAACAAAAACTCCATACAACACACACTAGCGCCCCCTTCCCCTCGCCCAGCCCCCAGCGCCCACCATCTACTTTCTGTCTCTATGAATCTGCCTCCTTTGGGGACCTCATGTAAGTGGGATCACACAGTATTTCTCCTGTTGTGTCTGCTTATTTCACTCAGCATCACGTCCTCGACGTTCATCCATGTTACAGCTCGTGTCAGAATTTCTTTCCTTTCTAAGCCTGAATAATATTCCATGTTGTGGATGGACCACATTTTGCTTATTCTTCACCTGTCGATGGACACCTGGGTTGCTTTCACTTTTCAGCTGTTGTGAATATAATGCTAATAAATAAATATGGCCACACAAGTATCTCTTCAAGACCCCACTTACACTTCTTTTGGATATGTTCCAAGAAGTGAAATTCTGGATCATGTGGCAATTCTTTGTTTGAGGACGCACATCCCATCACTTCTGTTGTAGTTTATTTGTTAGAAGCAAATCCTAGGTCCCCTACACCCAAGGGTAGGATTACACACAGGTCTGGTTACCAGGGGCCGGGACCCACAGGGGCCGCTGTAGAAGGTGCCCACGGTGCCTCATAAGCAAATCCCCACCACAATTGCACCTAGAAATTTCTATTAAGCGCCTGCAACATGCCAAGCACATAAGCAGGTACTTTACAAACAGCATGTCTTTGGAGGTGGATTATTTTATGGAAAAAAAATTTTGGCTCAGTGGCGAAGCAACTTAGAGAGCTAATGGTGGGGCAGAATTAAAATCCAGGCCTATCTTATTCCAAAGCCCATGCTTTTTCCTTGCCACTTCACTTCTCTGAGTCTCTTTAGGGAAGCATAAGACACACAGGTGGGGAGAGGTTGGCTGAGTCTCTGACGCTGAGCAGGTGCTCAGGAAAGGTGAGGCCACCGTTCAACAGTTACTGCAGACGTGGGTGGTTGTAACTACTTTTAAACTGCTTTTTGCCTTGCACTTTCTGGTTAGTACCTGCCTGGAGGCATCTGGATAAAGTCCCAGTTCAATTAGTGGAGGAAATAAACACCTAATTGAGCCCATAGAAGCCAGCGAGAGATCAAAGTGAGGGCGCAAAGGCAGGATGTTGGCAGGCCTGAGAGGGAGGTCTGGTTTTGCTCCTAACTTGCTCTGTGACCCTGGGTGAACCCCTCCTTGTTAAATGAAAATGTTGGACGAGGGTCAACGGTAGGTAAACTATGGCCCAAGGGCCAAATCTGGCCCACTGCCTGTGTTTGTAAATAAAGTTTTAGTGGCACACAGCCATACTCATATGTTTACTGCCCACGGCTGTTTACATATTGCCTATGGCCTCTCGACTACAATAACAGAGCTGAGTCACCAAAACAGAGACTGTCTTACTTGCCAGCTAAAAACATTGACTGGCTTTTTGTAGAAAAAGTTTGCCGACCCCTGGACTGGATGGTTTTTAAGACTCTAACTCTAATACCTGATAATTTATAGAAGAAATGAACAGTACACTTTACTAGGTAAAGCAGAGAGAGCTGTGCCACGTTACAAACGGGCATCTCATCACCCCTCAAGTGTCCTTTATAAAAGCAGACCACAATCAGGTGTCTTAGTCGGTTCAGGCTGCTATAAAAAATTACTATAGATTGGATGGCTTAAACAGTCATTTCTCATAGTTCTGGAGGCTGGGAAATTCAAAATCAAAGCACCAGTAGATCTGGTATCTGGTGAGGGTTCTCTTCCTGGTTTGTGAATGGCTGTCTTCTCTTTGTAACCTCACATGGCTGAGAGCAGAGGGAAAGATCCCTCATTGTCTCCTCGTTTTATAAGGGCACCCATCTTGAGGGCCCTACTCTCACTATCTAACCTAATACCAATCACCTCCCAAAGACCCAACCTCCAAATACCATCACTTTGGGAGTTAGGATTGCAACATATGAATTTTGGGGGGGACACAAATATTGAGTCTATACTATCAGAGTAGACGTGAATTTATTCAACAAATACTTGCTGAAGTTTAGGGTATCTGTCTCTGACCTGTGCCCTGGGGGCACAGAGATGCAAAAGCCTATCCCTTGCCCTTAAGGAGCTTCCTGAAAGAGGGAAAGTAGTGCCCTGGGGACTCAGAGGGGTCGTGGAGAGTCACAGAGGGCTTCCCCAAGGAGAGAGATTTGTCTGGAGCCTTGAAATACCCAGGGAGGAGTAGAAGATATCTTGGAGTGTGTTCTAGATGAAGACCGCAGCAAGGATATGAGCTTGGAGGTGTGAATATATGGAAAACAGGAAGTGGAGATCATCAGGGCCATCTTAGAGGCTGCCTACCACACCCCATATATACTGTGTGGCTGTGGGTATCACCTAACCACTCTCAGCCTCAATTTCCCCATTTGTGCTCCCATCTGAGCCACAATCCACTGGGGAGCCACAATCCACTGCTTCTTGTTATAACTAAGGACTGCCTGACAAATAGCTGGGGTGGGAAGGTGGTCCCTTTTTTAATCCATCAGTCTGACCATCTCCAAATTTGGCTTCAAATCCCTCCAAAATGTTTCAGAATGTTCTAGTGAAAAAGTGTTAGAAACAATGCAAATGCTTATCGACGGTAGGATGAACAAATTGCTCTATAGTCATATGATAGGATACTACACAGCATTGAAAATGAAAAAACTATAGCACGGACAAATCTCAAAAACACCTTGAGTGTAAAAAGCAAGTTGCATCAGAATACCTACAGAGTGGTTCCCCTTTATATAAAAGCCCGAAACATATAAACCTAACAATATATTGTTTTGGGCTACATATTTATACAGCAAAAACTATCACACAAACCAAAAGAATGATGAACACAAAAATGCAAGATCATGGCTGCCCTTTGTGGGGAGAGGAAGAGAGATGTAACTGGGTGGGGTGCAGGGAGCTTTCAAATATTGGAAATGTTCGAATTCCTTAAGCTAGATCAGAGTCACCTGCTTTTCCATGACCCAAGAGCTAAGAATAGATTTCACATTTTTTTAATGGTTGGGGGGGAAAAAATCAGAAGAGGAAGCCTGTTTCATGATGCATGAAAATTATATGAAATTCAAATGTCAGTGTCCTGAAATAAAGTGTTACTGGCGCACATTCATGCCCATTCACTTATGTATAATCTATGGCTGTGTTTGAGCTGCAATGGGAAAGCTAAATAATTGGGTCAGATGCTGTCTACTCTCCAACGCTGAAAATATTTACTTTCTGGTCCCTTATAGAAAAAGTTTGATAGATGGTGGGTGATAGGTGTCCATTTTGTTCTTTCTTATAGCTTATGTCTCCATTTTATATTTTTATCTAATATCAAGCCTCTCCAAACGATTTGCAGTCCCTAGAATACACAGTGTTCTCTCTCATCCTCAAACATCTGCATATACCATCCTGACTAGGGGAGGACGCTTCCCGCCTCTTCCAGCTTCCGGTGGGTCCAGTGGATCCTCAGCTGGTGGTCACATCACTCAATCTCTGCCTTTATTGTCACATAGCCTTCTCCTCTTCTGTGTTCGTTTCTTTTCCTCCCCTCTCTTATAAAGACTCATCTTTTAGGGCCCATCTGGGTCATCCAGCATGATTTCATGTTGAGATCTCTAAGCTAATTGCATCTGCAAAGATTCTTTTTCCAAATAAAGTCACATTCACAGGTTCCGGGTGTTAGGACACGGATGTATCATTTTAGTAACCCCATTCAACTTGGTTACATTAAAATGTATTGGTCTGTCTTGCATCCTGAATGAACCCCCTATGATGATGGTAACATCGTGCATTGGTCATTTGGAAAATATTAGTTCACTCAGTTATGCAGAGGTTGTCACATTTCATTATTCAATATTAGAGAGGCACATTCTTTAATGTCACCACCCATCTAATCAGACAAATCTTTAAGGATCAGAAAGCAATCAAACTCACAGTGGCAGACACAGGTTTTCCAAAATTCTGATTTTCCCTTGAAAGCTTGAATTTTATCCTCCGCAATACTAAACGACAGTTGTTTTCATTGCAGTGATAGTCTCATTTTACTCATTTTTAATAAAATGGTCTGCCAAATGGCCAAATCTGAACCACAGTTTTTCAAATGTTGTAAGAAAAATGGTGTTCCTTGAAAAAAAGGCCAGTTAGACTCCAGCATTTGTTCAAGTACTTTTCCTAGAGACGGCCATTAAATTTAACGCTCAGTAGGAGGGCTTTATATGTACTATTTTGTTATGAAAAATATTAAAAAGACATGGGGTCACCTGTTATGGAGTGAATTGTGTCTCCCCAAAAGATATGTTGAAGTCCTAACCTCTAGCACCTATGAATATGACCTTATTTAGAAATAGAAACTTTGCAGATGTCATCAAGTTAAGATGAGGCCACCAGGTCAGGCCCTAATCCAATGTGACTGGTGTCTTTATAGGAAGAGAAAAGTTGAACTCATGTATAAAGAGAAGGCCATGTGATGACAGAGGCAGAGATTGAAGTGAAGCATCTACAAGCCAAGGACCGCCAAGGATTGACAGCTATCACCAGAAGCTGGAAGAGGCAAGGAAGGGATCCTCCCCGGAGCCTTCAGAGGGAGCATGGCCCTGCCGACACCTTGATTTCAGACTTGTGGCCTCCAGAACCATGAGAGGATGAGTTTGTGTTGTTTTAAGCGCCCCCAGTTTGTGGTACTTTGTTATGGCACGTCCAGGAAACGAATGCCTCACCAAGTATCCTGAATGGACAGAGACTGGCACACTTGTACAATGGAGTACTGCTCAGCCATGAAAAGGAGAGAACTTTTGACACACAGGACAATCTGGATGAATCTGAAAAGTATTATTCTGAGTAAAATAAGCCTGTCTCAGGTTGCGTGCCGTCTGATGCCATGCGTGTGACTTTCTCCAATAGACAGACATAGTGTAACAGAGAACAAACATATCAGTGGTTTCCAGGGGTTGGGGAGGGGTGTGAGTACAAGGGGGGCAGTGTGAGGGAGTTTTGGGGATGGTAGTGTCCTGATTGTGGCGGTGGTTACATGAATCTGTGCATGCCCTAAAACTCAGCTCAAACTCACACTGAAAGGGAGTCAATTTTACTCTTTGTAAATTATAAATTAACATGACAAAACGAAGGAGAGAGAAATAAGACATACAAATTATGCCGCTGGTTCTTCCATAAGTGGTTGAATCTCAGAGTATTTGTCTGACTTGGAGCGTCTTAGCCTGGCCTTCATTAGCTCCTCTTGAACCCAAGGACAGGAATGAGAGGTTTTATGGACTGCCTGAGACTATAGGAAAAATTGTGTGCACGTGTCATTTTCTAGGAAAAGGTCCGAATCTTTTATTGAGGAGGTTAAAGTGTGGTCTGTGACCTCAAAAAAAACTTGGGAACCACAGGGTAAAAATGAGGCCAATTGTTGATTTCCACGGGGTGGTCCTTCTGGATCCTCCCAGGCCAAGTCCAGTGCTCGGCCTCAGGACAGGACACAAACCAGAGCCTACCAGGCTGAGGCACCGACTAGCCTGGGACAGAGGTGGTTAAATGTGGTCACCAGGAAGCGTAGGTGCGAGGCTTAAACAAGCCACATTAAAAGGATTAATTTGAAGTATAGACAGCAATGGACCTGGCTTCCCCATCTGTAAACTGGGAATGATAATGGTAGCCAAACCCAGAGGGAAGTAGGGTGAAGGCCAGGAATGGGGAGAGGCACTCACATCAGGCGAGACACTTAGAGGGTGCAAAAAAAAAAAAGATCAAGCTAATTTTTTAAATTTATGTCCATTTTTAAAAAGTGAAGTTAAGGGGATCAAATATATGGTGATGGAAGGAGAACTGACTCTGGGTGGTGAACACACAATGTTATTTATAGATGATGTATTACAGAATTGTACACCTGAAATCTATGTAACTTTACTAACAATTGTCACCCTAATAAACTTTGATTGAAAGGAAAAAAAATTGAAGTTAAATTCATATAACATAAAATTAATCATTTTCAAGTATGCAATTCAGTGGCACTTAATACATTCATAATATTGTGCAACCGTCACCTCTACCTAGTCCCAGAACATTTCATCACCCCCGAAAGAGACCCCGTCCCCATTAGCAGTCACTCCCCATCCCCCACCCCTCTTTCCCAGCCCCTGGCAACCACTAATCTGCTTTCTGTCTCTATAGTTTTGCCTGTTCTGGACATTTCATACAAATGGAATCATACAATATGTGGCCTTTTGTGCCTGACTTCTCTTATTCAGCATGGTGTTTTCAAGGTTCATCCATGTTGTAGCGTGTGTCAGTGCCTCATTACTTTTTTATGATTGAATAATATTCCACTATGTGGATGGACCACATTTTGTTTACTGGTCATCAGTTAATGGACACCTGGGTTGTTGCCACCTTTTGGCTATTGTGAATAGTGCTGCTATGCATATGTGTGTACAAGGATTTGTTTGAACATCTGTTTTCAATTATTTTGGGTGTATACTGTCAGCCCTGAGAAAGAAGATTCCTACTAAAGGCTCCTTGTGGCTAACTGGGCGCAAATTTAAAAACAGAGCCTAGCAGCCATTTCTAAACAGGGGTCTCTCACAAAAGCCAGACATCAGGGAGAAGCCAGAACTAAGCTGCCTGCCACCTGCACCGAACTACCTGCCTACACTGTTCCTGCCAGCTAAGCCAACTCTTATAAAAGAGTTCCTGGCATCATATTTCGACCAATAGGACTGAGACTTTCCCACATCCAATCACATCTGTGCAGCTATATCTCCGTTAGCAACTTCACTGATCAATCAGAGTGGCTCTATTCTGAACAATCCTGATAGTGCTTTTTGGACCAATCAAACTGTGAGAATTTGGAGTCCTCATTTGCATGAGGATGGACCAATCAGGAGCCAGGCAGGGACTTCTCTCTTTATAATTCAGCTTCCCTCTGACTCCCAGAGCCCTCTTTTCTCTTTCTACCTGAGACTGAAGACGCTGGTTGCTGGGCTGGACCTGAGCAGAGCAGAGCTGTGTAGTTGGAGAGGGCCACCTCGCCTGGGGGCTGCCTCGCAGCCATCCTGTTTCGTAATTGAGTAGTGTGCACTGAATGAAATTTCCTTCTTCACCACATCACAAATTGGGGATTCCTGGTGGTGTTGAATTGGTGCCAACAACCATCAGTTGACAATACTTAGGAGCAGAATTGTTGGGTCATATGGTAATACCGTGCTTAGCTTTTTAAGACTCTGCCGGACTATTTTCCACAGTGGCTGCAGCATTTTACATTGCCAACAACAATGCATAAGGGTTCTAATTCTTCCACATCCTCGCTGCTTGTAATTTTCTGCTTTTTAAATTATATTCACCTTAGTGGGCATGAGGTGGTATCTTATTGTGGTTTTAATTTACAGATAAATATCTTTAAATAATATTTAAAAAAATCAAAATCAATGCAAAAATCCACGATGAACAAAATATCAAAATCTTAATAAAAACGGGATCTGGCCCTGATTTGCATACTCCTCTCACTTGCCTCACTGTTTAAAATTGTGATACGTCATTTACGGTGGATTTTTCTGCACTGATTTTGATTTTTAAAAATATCACGTTAAAATATTTGTCCTTTTACCACAACTTAGAAAACATTATTTATCTTTATTGCTGGGTATTTTTTTGGTGACCTTCACCCCCCTAGCCCCCCTCCGCCAAATGTTGTGCCCCAGGACAGGGTGTCAGGCTACCTCCCTCTCCCACCCGCCCTAGGTTCCCGCGGCTTCTGCCCATTCCCGCGGCATCCCCTGCGTTGCCCTCCAGGGGGCGCTGCTTCCCCTCTCATGCTCAGCCCAGGCATTTCCTGCCAGGCCGAGGGTGGATTTCACCTCCCAGGGTTTATTTCACCTCCGAGGGTTTATTAACACCTCCCAGCCTGGATTTCTCTTCTGTTAAGGTCGGAATGATAACGTTAAGCTTGCGGGGATGGCAGAGGAGGTATGGAAATCCCCTGACTTAGGGCTCAGCACCTAGTCAATACAAAATAATCATAACTACTCCTTAAGAGTACAGATGGAAGAATATTCTACCCTTTTACTATGGAGAATTTTAAACACTCACAAAAGTAAGCAGTAATGTATAATGATTCCCCCGCCCTAGCCTCCACTGCTATCATCCCCTGGGCAACCCCTACCCATCCACCTTGCCAGCTGGGATTACTATTTCTAAACAAAAATCCCAGTCACCTTACATATCTAATCATTCTGTAAATATTTTATTATGTGTCTCCAAAAGATAAAGACTCTTTAATAAAGCCTAACCACAATACCATTATCACATTTTTAAAACTTTGCCAAGAATCCTTTAATACTCACAGATTGCAAGGTGGCGGACAAAAGCGTTGGACTGTCAGCTCAGCATGGGCTAACTGTTGAATTTCTGTGAAGCTGATTGTGGGGACACAGTCCCGGAGAGCAGTTTCCAGGCTCTCGGCCTCACGTGGAAAGGTGCTGGCACGGGTAGTAGATGGCCATCAGCTGTGACTGGTTGGCCATCAGCTGTAACCACTTAGCCATTGGCCACTGCTATAACTGCCATGGCTGAGCTAGCAAGCGCAGATTACAGTTAGGAAGGGGGTTGGTTGATTGGTTGGCAGAGAAGTGGATGGCGGATTGTGGCTAGCAAGTGGGGTTAGCAAGCATGGATGGTGGATTGTGGATCGTGTGGATCCTACTTCCTGTGTCTCGTCCAGCTGCCAGTGAGACTGGGGTGCAGGAATACCCCTTGTTGGGGCCCTGGGGGGTGTTTGCTTTTGTGTCTCCAACCCAGCCACCAGCAATAATACAGTGGTATGACTCCCCCATCCATGGCTCTGTTGGTGTTCCTTTTTGGCCTCACCATATCCTGCGTTCTGGTGCGGGGAACAGGACTAGAGACCCAGCATGACACTGATTTTCATCATCGGTAAACCAGAGTAGCAAACAGCAGTCCCCAGGTCGCTGGAGGTATTGGAGACAGTATGTATATTTGCACCTGTTACTCGACATATAGCAACATGATCATAGTAACATGACTATGTAACATGAGAGCAGTGGTTCTGAGTCAGGGGATGGAGGTGGGGACTCCGCTCCCCAGTGGACAGTGGACAATGTTGGGGTGGTGCTGCTACTTGCATCTAATGGGTGGAGGCCAGGGACCCTTCTCAAAATCCTCCTGTGCACAGGACAGCCCCACCAGGATGAGCCGGCCCTAAATGTCAGTGCCGAGGTTGGGAAACCCTGCTCTAGAGAATTACGTTTCATTAATGCTTGCTGGGACATGGACACAGGAAGTGTTGATTCCTGACTCTGTCACTTGTTGAGTGAGCCTGGTAATAATAGTACTCAATCATGGCCAACAATTGGTGAGCCTTTTGTATAACCCAGGTGTGGTGCTAGGCTCTTTATACACGTGCATTTTATTCTCTTACCATCCCAAGAGATTGCTGAGAAAACGAGCTCAGAGAGGCCCACAAAAGGGTTTCATCTCTCTGGACCTCCTTTCTCCATCCATGTGACAGGATCATAATATCTGCTTTGCCTCTCGGGTTGTTGTGTGACTGCCAATGCCAAATGCCAACCAGTTGGCACCTCATAGACCCTCACCAAATGGCATCTGCTATGTTGACTGTATTAGCCTGGCACATAACAGTTAACCACCGAATTTGGCTAAGTGCCCAGGTTAGCTGGGGCCTGAGAGCCACACAGTTTCTTTTCATTATTCCAGTTGCTGGGGGAATTGGCAGGGAGGGACCTGCTGATTATCTGAGACAAAAGTTACTAGGATTGCCGGGGGCTTGCTTTCCGGCCAGCACTGGGCCCAAAAAACTTTCTTTCCAACCTACTTCCCCAGAGGATTCTAAACTGTCCCTTCTACCTCCAGCAGGAGTTAGAGGGAGGCTGGAGCTCCCCAGACAAACCAGAAGGCAGTCGCTGCAAGGCGCTTCTGTCTTTTCTGAGGAAGTTCAGTCCTGCTTAGTTGTCTGCAGCGGCAAACAGGAATTGAGAACGATGGATTGTTGTAGGTCAGGGACACGTCTCAACGTCAGTCTGTTGATGTGACAGTTATTTGCTGAGCACCTACTATGTGCCAAGCATGCCAACCTTGCCAGACGAGATCCTCGTACTTGTAAAAGTCACGTTTTCTTGGGAGCGACAAGCAGTAAACAAGCAAAGAAGAAACATCTGCTGGTGGTGAGTATCTACTGTGCAGAGAATTAAAATAGGTTGATGGCATCAGAGTGACTTGGGAGGTCACTGAGTAATGAGATGGTCAAGGAGAGCCTCTCAGGAGGTGGCATTTAAGCTGAAATGTGAAAGACGTGAAAGGACCAAGGAGAGAGCATTCATGGCATGTACAAAGGCCCTGAGGCTAAAATAAATTGGCTATGTTAGACCAGAGTCATATTCTTCCCCCTAGTAAACATTGGCATTGTCTGGAGATAGTTTTGATTATTACAACTTGGGGTGGGGGATGGTCTGCTCCTGGAATCCAGTGGGTCAAAGCCAGGAGGCTCCTCAGCCCCCACAGCAAAGAATGAGCCAGTCCAGATGTCAGCATGCTGAGATTGAAAAAGTCTGGGCTAGAGGAATAGAAAGAAAGCCTAGTGTGAATGTGGAGGTCAAAACCTCTGATCTTCTTATGAACGTCAGTAGGTGGTAACATGGCCATGCACTGGAGTGGGGTCACATCCGAGGGATGTACTGGGGACTCAGAGACATGGGGAAAGGAACAGAGATTTCGGGAGAGGCAAATTCAAGGTCAGGAGACTGATGAGGAGGGGCTAAGATAAGGCCTAGACTGACGCTGGGACTTCAGTGAGGTCAGCAGGGTGTGGCTAAACCAGAGGGTCTGGGTGGATTGTGGGAAGATGGCTGGATGGCCAGGCTGGCGTTGAGGGTCTCTGGAGGAGATGGAGCCATACCAGTACTTGCTCCCTGACTCTGCACTTCCAGGCTAGAGAGAACGTTTTCACTCTGAGCCTCCATTTCCTCTTCCATAAAATGGTGAGAGTCAACCCTACATCACAATATGTATCAGGTCTGTGCAGGAAAGGACTAGCTCAGCAGGCCTGCATTGTCCATACCCTGCACATGAAAGCTTTGGCCCTATCTCTGCTCCTGAGAGGTGTTCTTTAAGCCCTGGAAATGTCCTGCCTAACCAGAGGATCTTTGTTTACCTGGGGGCCTTGGGACATGCCAGGTAATGCGAACATTGTGACGTATAACGGGGGCATTGGTATCAACTGAACCTCTGGAGGGGCTGGAGACTGAGATCAGCCATGTCTTTATAACCAACACCCAGAAAAACCTTGGACATGATGGCTGGGGTGAGCTTCCCTGGTTGGTGGTGCACCATGTGTTTTGTCATACATCGTTGCTATGAGAATTAAATGCTGTCCCCATGACTCCACTGGGAGAGGACACCCAGAAGCTCAGGCCTGGTCTCTCCTGGGTGCCGCCCCATGCACCTCTTCCCCTGGCTCACTTTAATCGGTATCCTGTGTGAGTGTGTATATGTGTGGCTGCCTCAAAGAGGCCCTCACCAACTACCCAATGTTGAGCAAAAACTGTTTGGTCATCTTTTTCATGAAACCAATGTTGGACTAATCGTACATTTAAGGTCTCCCTTCAGTTACCTCTGTTTTAGTAATAAAACATTTACAAAAGGAAGGGGACATCAAAGAGACATTGAGGGTAGCTGTTTTATTTAGAAGAGGCATCTTGGAGCTCTGAAAGACCACCAGGAATGCGTCCTTTCTGTTATTGACTAGCATTTAAAATTGAAAATAAAACATTTAAAATCGTCAGCGTAAAGTGATATAAAAACTCGTACAGACGGTCCCTGACTTACGATGGTTTGACTTACATTTTTTGACTTCATGGTGGGGCAAACGTGATGTGCATTCAGTAGAGACTGTACTTCACATTTTGAATTTTGATCTTTTCCCGGGCTGGTGATACATGGTGCGATACTCTCTCCTGACGCCGGGCGGTGGCCGGGAGCCGCAGCTGCTAGTCAGCCGTGCAATCCTGAGTGCAGACAACAGATACTTTGCAGTGTGGTATTAAGTGCATTTTTGGCTTAAAATGTGTTCAATTTACAAGGGGTTTATTGGGAATGAACCTCACCGTAAGTCAAGGAGCATCTACATCATGAAAAGTTAGTTTCCCTTCCAATCAAGGCCTCTAAACTCTCTACCCAAAGCCAACCACTGTTAACCTGTGTCCTTTCACTGTAACAAACTGTAACTGTGAGTAGAACAGCTTCCCCGAATCTCGTGAGTCCTAGTGAATCCTCGACTGACGGCGGTCTTAGGGACCCCGGAATGACAGGGTCTTTCCTAGGCAGACAAGGCAGGGAAGGTAAGTTGAGGCAGAGAAGGAAAAGGTATGGAAAAACTCAAACTATTCATTTGAACTGATACCACTATTTATTGAGTGTCCGCATGTAAAGTGGGGACTTTACATACCTATTTCCCAAACGCCTGTGCACATTTCTTTATCATGGACATTTGGGCATTCATCTTGATTTTCAGGGATGTTGTGCTTCCTTACATGTTGCACCCAAGGTGAGTGCCTCGCTCTCCTCACCCTAGCCCACCGCTAAGGGGACCACCATTTCATAGCCAATGCAGCTGATTTCCTGGGCGAGAGGCCACTTGCTTGAATCCTCCAGAAAGGCGGTGGAGGAGCCGGCATTCCCACCAGGCCCATGGATGCCGAGGTATGCCTCCCTTCTGGCCGTGGTTTGTTAATATTGACAAGTGGGTGGGCAGGGCTTACATCATCAGGGCATTTTTCCATCAGGTCTAATTATGAGAAGGTCTTTTCCTGATCATACAGTCACGTTTTTTATTATTTTTTCCTCAGCTTTATTAAGGTATAATCAACATATAACATCGTGTAAGTTTAAGGTGTACAACATGTTGATTTGATGCACGTGTATATTACAAAATGATTACCATCGTAAGTTAACTGTCACCTCTATCACATTGTATAATTACCATTTCTTTTTTGTGGTGAGAACATTTAAGATCTACTCTCTCAGCAAATTTCAAGTATATAATCCAGTATTATTAACTAGGGTCACCATGCTGTACATTAGAGCCCCTGGAATTTATTCATCTTATAATTTGAAGTTCGTAACCTTCAACCAACATCTCCCCATTTCCCCCACCTCGCCACCCTCCAGCCCCCAGTAACCACCATTCTACTCTGTTTCTATCCGTTTGGCTTTTTTAGATCCCACATATAAGTGAGATCATACAGTATTTGTCTTTTTCTGTCTGCCTTATTTCACTTAGCATAAGGCCCTCGAGGTCCATCCATGTTGTTGCAACTGGCATTTTATTATTATTGTTATTATATTATTAATATTAATATTATTATTTCAAAGACCACTTCTCAGTTTGATGTAGGCAGGTTCCTAACTGCCCCTGGAGACTTGCTAATCTCCCTTCTTTTCAAAGAGAGCCAGCCTCGGGCTCCAGGCCACCTCCATGCGAGGAGATCTGGCTCGAGTCAATTTCATGCTGGTTTCTCAGCACTGCTGACATTTGGAGACAGATAATTCTCTGTGGCAGGGACTGTCCTGTGCATGTAGGGTGTGGAGCCGCATCCCTGGGCTCCACCCACTTGAAGCAAATAGCTCTCCCTTCCCCAGTCATGACAACCAAAATGTCTCTCCAGACACTGCAAGTGTCCCATGGGGAGCAAAAAGGCCTCCAGCTGAGACCTGCTGGTTTACATAGTGCAGAGGTGCTGGACCTCCTTGGAAGGGTCAGTGAACGCAGAATTTAGTGGGGAGTTTCTCTAAGTGTTCATCCTTCTGGCCTGCCCTACCAGGGCTGGGCATGGCTCCCAGCATCCCACAGCCTCCCTTTGCACACCTGGGCCCAGGCTCAACTTTCATGGAGCCCCAAGGGACCCAGGTGTTCGACAGGCTGGTTTGTCCCCAGGCCCCAACGCTGAGCGCCAAGAAACTGCAGTTGCTGGGGCGACCGCTGATCTCTTAGGGTAAGGAGCTGGTTGGTTGAGGGACAAAAGGCTCCAGTGCCTGGAGTAGCCAACATTCGAGGGCCTTGGCTGGGAGGCCACTGTCTAACACCCTCCTGTGAGCGTTTGCAAACCAAGCAGAGCAGTGCGGAGCAGTTGGTTCAGCTCTCCAAGGGTGCCGGAGGTGACGGCTGCAGGTCACCGAGGGGGCCTTGGAGGGTGAGATGGGCACCCCACTCCAGATGGCCTTGCCCAGCTGGCCTCTCAGGAAGGCCACCAAGTCACTGGCGTGAGGTGTCTGAGACCTAGTCCCTTTCCCAGGGAAGGATTGCCCAGGTGGGTGGGCAGCATGAGCGTGGGTCCCCTTAGCCCAGGTACCTGCCGGCGGCTTCTCCAGGGTCAGGTAGGCCCCCTCCCAGTGCCTCCATCCAGCAGTGTGGCAATCTTCATCAGCTCCGCGGTCTCAGGTAAGGGACAGGGAAGGGCTTGGGTTTTAGAGGTAGGGGGGCACTCTTGGGGGTTCCAGGGCAATGGGCATGGCCTATAGGGTCCTCCAAGAGACCTGGATGCGAATGCAGTCTGGCCAGTGATCCATGTGGGAACTGGTGAGGGGGAGCCTCCCAGACCCTCTGTTTCTTCTTCTTCGATAATCCAGGCTGAGAGCCTGACTGGATAGAGTTACTGTAAGTGGCAAATGATATTGCAATTGACATTTATGATGAACACACTACCTACTAGGCTTAAAAAGTGCCAGAGTCTTCCCATGGCTGCAAGGCCCTGCACGGCTGGACTCCGCTCACCTCCCATCTTTATCTCATATGATCCTCTTGTCACCCACGTGTCACACTGGGCTCTGGCAGGTCCTGGAATCCATGAAGCCCCAAGAGCTGTAGTTATATAATTTATATATTTGGTTAATGCCTGGCTCCTCCCACCAATCTGCAAGCTCGGTAAGGGCAAAAACTACATAGAGTGGTGTGCTGGCAAATGTTTAATAACCTGTTCTCCAAAAATTAAAAAATTAAAACCCCAGAAAACATAAAACACCTGGTTTGTACTGCCCAATAATTTACAACAGTTTCCATCATGTAAATCCTCCCACCACAGTCAATTTCGAGGTGCCAATGTGACTTCATAACCATGCAGTTGGGCAAGGCTGTGCGGTGGCTCACCCCCCTCTACTATTTTTCTGTTACAAAAGCAATAGCAGTAAACAGCAAGGGCAGAGCTCATGGCCGACTATAGTAAAATAACTTGGAAGCCGTGAGTTTTGAGCATTTGCGGTCTCTGCTTTTACAATAATGTATTCCATCGTAAGTTCAGATCATTCCATTTTTCATAGTGTCTGTGCCAACAACTGGCTCACAGTATTCATGAAAATACAGCCATCAGCTCTCCCAAGCAGCAGGGGCCAGCTCTGGCATACCACGTTATTTGTGTTAATATATATCTCATTTCCCATTGTGCCCTTGATCTTAGCAGTGTCTATACCTAAGAAACTTCCCAGTTGATATTTTGTGGACAAATATAAATAACCTGTAGGATTTATAAGAGAGGCATGGGAAGGGGGGGACAGATCCGCAATGGGTGTCCAGGTCAGCTCCCATGGCAGAACCTGGGTGGCTTCTTTGTACCAGTGGCTTTGGGAGTCTTTTTTAGGACACTAATGTGACCTCCCCTTGGCCACATAGAGAAAACAAATTGTTCTTCTACACCTATGCTGCACTAGGTACTTTCACTTTTAAGATGCAGTGATTCAACTAACGCTTATTGAGTGCCTGTGTTGAGTGCTGAGAAGTCAGTAATGGCCAAGACAAGAAGAAGTTCTTGATTTTGGGGAGATCGCAGCCCTGCAGAGCAGAGGCATCAACCCATTTTACAGAGGGGGAAACAGGCCAGCCTGACACTTGGCATAGGGCCACACAGTGAAGTCAGTGATGGAGAAGGTCTTAGAATCCAGGTTTACCCTGGGTAAGGTTGCCAGATTTAGCAAAAACAAAAACCCAAAACAGCAGCAAAACCAGGACATCCTGTTAAATTTCATTTTAGATAAACCATAAATAATCCCTTTTTATAAGTATATCCCAAATATTGTATGGAAGGAACATACTTATGCTAGCTAATGATTTGTTGTTTATCTCACATGCAGATTGAACTGGGTTTATCGATACACACAATTGCATAGAATGGGACATACACCAACAAATTATTTGTTGCTTATCTGAAGTTTAAATTAAACAGGGTTTATCCAAAATGCAAATTTATCCAAATAGTGCGTAGAATGGGAGATACTTATGCTCTTAAGTTATTCATTCTTTATCTGAAATGCAAATTTAATGAGCGTCCTGTATTTTATATGGCACCCTAACCCAGGGCAACCAACCACCCTGGTTAGCTGGGAATGCAAGGTTTCCTGGGATGTGGGATTTTTAGTGCTGACACAGGGAAAGTCCTGGGCAATCTCGGTGGTTGGTCTCCTTGGGTTCACGTCATGTTTTTGTATCTTTTGATTTGCTGTGAAGGGCCCCAGCCTGAGTAGAGGGCAAGTAAAGCTAAGAGCAGAGCCACAGGCCAGGGAAGAGTTCTGGATTCTTCTGTCTAACACCGTCCATGCCATTCCTTGCAGACATGGATGCAGAGAGAGAAGCTCTGCAGAGCACTGCGTACCCCGAAGTGCAGAACTTCTGCCAGAAGCACGGCCTGATGTTTGAGGTAATCACCTGCCCGCTTCTTACTGCCTCCGTTTCCACTGCCCGGAAACTAGAAATGAGGGGGTACCACCCAGGCAGTCACACAGGTCCCTAGCTCCGAGGGACCCCATGCTTGGTTTAACGCTTTCCTGCTGAACCTTGAAATTCATGATTTTTCAACAAGACACCCACATTTTCTTTTTGCAGCAGACCCTTCAAATTCTGTAGCTGGTCCTGGCAATGGGCTGGGGAGAGAAAAGTCCCCTGAAAAGGCAGGTGGAGGGATGATGGCTGTGGTTAGCACAGGCCGTTTGGCACAGTGCTAGGAGCAGACGCCCGGGGACATGCTCCTTGTGCATCTCACTGTTTTGTTACTTTTTTCCTGCCCTCCTGGCCTTCTCTGCACTGGGGCAGCTTCAGGGGCGTCTAAGAGGGCTGTGGTGTAGGCAGGGTGGGCGTTGAGGTGTGGGGTGCACCTTTTTCTGGATTGTGAGGGTGTACCTGACGTGCATCGTCATCACAGGCCCCAAACAGAGTCTCCTCCAGCTCTCACACCAACCCTCAGTGGGGATGTCACTGCTCGTACGTTTTGATGTAGAAGCTGACAAACCATCTTTAGAGTCTCAGCTTCAGTGGACGCTGCCTCCTTGCCATTTATGACAGTGGTTCGAAGGCCCCTGGATTATGAGATACGCCATCATTCACATAGATGAGAAAGAAACGGTGCTGGGAATTCGACTCTGCCTGCCGTTGAGGATGAGACACCGCTCAATGGCAGAGGCACTAAAAAGGAAAACTTATGAGCTGAGAACTGATGAAACTCCCATGCTCCTCCTTTAATGTCCACACGGTGCCAGCTATGTGACAAGCGCTGTAAACACCCTTAACTCAAAGACAGGGAGAGGAAGGTTCTTGCCTGAGGCTGGTCGCTGACCCTTTTTCCTTCTTTCTTTCTTTCTTTCTTCCTCCAGGCACATTCAGTGCTGTGAACCTTTCGCCCTGTGCTCTAGTTCATTAGAAATCGATGTCTTTCCCACTGGGTGAAAGAATTTGAGGAGGTAGGGACTGTTCTGAGTCCCGTTCTCCCCACTTCCTCATCCCAGCCTTCCATGGGCTGCTTGAATTGAGCCATTCTGCCGGCCTCCCTCTGACTAGCAGGCAAAAATGGACCGCAAGCGTGTGGTTGCCAAGGAGACTTTGCCACATCTGATTTTGGCCAAATTAAACACCCTCCTTTGCAAAGAAAGCTCTGCAAACAAGTGTGGACATGTCCTCGCTTTAAAAGGAACAGTTTGAAAATGCCCAAGGTCTTAAAAAACTTTCAAAAATGTTTTTAAGTAAATTTTGACTTTGGAATTTAGATTTACAGGAAAGTTGCATAGGGTACAGAGTTCCCATATACCCCACACCCAGTTTTCCCCCCGAATTTGAACATCTTACATTATCAGGGTGCATTTGTACAACTAAGAAATTGATACTGGTACATTGTTATTAACCAACCTCCTAATGTTATCCAGATATCACCAGTTCTTTCTGGTCTAGGACCCTGTCCAGGGAATCCCATTGCATGTAGTCATCATGTCTCCCCAGTCTCCTCTGGTCTGGGATGGCTCTTTGGTCTTTCCTGGTTGATCACGACCTTGGCGTTCTTGGGGAGGACTGGCCTGGTCTCCTACAGGATGCCCCGATCTAGGTCTGCCTGATAATTTTTCTCACGATTTCCCTGGGGTTGTGGGTCTCATTCAAGTTCTTTTCATCCAGACATCCCGCTTTGGGGAGAGGCTGTCAAAATTTATTGAAAGAAACTTTATGCTTTTGTCAAAGGGAATTGAAAAACTCATCCATCCTGCTACCTCCCTGACAAACTCACGCTTGTAATCTCCAGGTCGTTGATCTGAGGTGGGGTATTCGGAACACCGAGGCCACTGACCACATGACCACAGACCTCTGCTTGGAGGAGCTTGACCGGTGTCGGAAAACATCCCTAGGGCCAGCTTTTGTTGTGAGTGTCTCGGGAGGAATGGGACCGCTCTTACTTCTAGCACCATGATATGACTCTTGCTTCCTAGCCAGACCCACCAGTGGAGGGACATGGGTGGCATTTCTGCAATCATACCCAATTGCGATGTCCTGCCCATGGCGGACATTGCTAATTGTTCATGGCACTTTTTCTGCAGAGCTAGCTGGGATCCAGACATTAGCAGTCAAGTGGCAGCAGCAGGTGAGTTGTAGAGCAGTGTTGAAGCCCACCCCAGCTTTCCCACCCCATCTACTTTGTCTGGAACTTTGGGATCCTGTAAAACCAAGGAAAAGGTGGACACCCACAGGGTATTTGTAATTTTTTTCTCCCATGTGCCCCATGGTATTGGGAGCAGACTCTGTGGCCCCTTCTGGAGCCTGCCTCAGGGGCAAAGTTCCTTCGACTCTAGGTGAGGTCAATTTTTACCTGGTCTTCTCTCCTCCCCTCCCAACTATACCCCCTTTGTTGCCAAAACAACCCACAGCTCACAAGGAACTGTTTGGGCTTTGATTGACAAGTGATATTCCAGAGTTTTGATTTATTACACCACCAGATACATCCAAGAACTAGGACATTTTGGCTCAGAAGTCCCAGAGCAGGAATCAGCAAACCCAGCCCACTGCCTGTTTTCATAAATAAGACTTTATTGTTATGCAGCCCCTTCCTTTACATATCGTCCGTGGCTGTTTTCCAGCTACAACTGCAGAGCTGAGTAGCTGGGACAGAAGCTATCTGGCCTGCAAAGCTGAAAATATTGGCTCCCTAGCCCTTGACAGATAAGGTTTGCTGACTTGTCTTGGAAAGTGAAAAGGGAAAAAGCCAAGAAAGTACCTTTGCCCAACACACCTTAATCACAAAGAAGCTTTGAGCAGCTCCCAACAAAGAGAAAAATCCTCTGTACCTCTCCTGGAGACAAGACTGTAGAATGGAAGAGAGTATGGTCCCATTATAAAAGCTCTTTTCTAGGGGAATAAAGAGAACCAGGTAAGGCCCGTTTGGCCTTAGATTTGTACTGCCCAGTGTGGTAGCCACAAACCACATGTGGCAATTTTAAGTTAAATTACTTAAAATCAAGTAGAAATAAAATTTCATTTTCTCAGTCCTACTAGCCACATTGCAATGGCAAGGGGCCACCATAACGGATGGCACAAATGAAAACACGTCCAACAGTGTGGAAAGTTCCAGTTCTGCCTGAGAGATTAGGCCTCCCTAAAAGACACAAAGGTCTGGGCAGGGTGTGTGAGAAGCTTTCTTTATTATATATTAATTGTTATCTATACAACCGGGTTTGCATTTTCATTCTTTTGCTCTCGGATTTCTTGGTATGTTGGCACCACTTTTTTCCTCTTTTTTCCCCGTTTTCTTGAGACATAATTAACACACAGCATTGTACATGCTTAATGTATATGGTGCAATGATGACTTACATGCACTGTGAAATGATTACTACAATAAGTTTAGTTACTATCCATCATCTCATGTCGATTAAAAAGAGAGAGAGAGAAAGAAAGGAATCTTTTCTTCCTTGTTATGAGAACTCTCAGGATCTATTCTCTTAGCAACTTTCCAATATCCCACATATTGTTCACTATGGTCATGTTGTACATTACATCGCCAGGACTCATTTATCTTGTAACTGGAAGTGTGTACCTTTGAACCACTCTGTTTTAATTATTATTGCTTTAAACTGCATCCTACCATTTGGAAGGCTCTACCCTCCTGCCTGTGCATCTCCCTCACAAATTATTTGTTCCCCAATCTTCTCATTTAGTTTTCCAAATGAGCCTGACGGTTGATCATTTTGTTAAGTTTCAAAGAAAAAAAAATCTTAAAGAAAAAAGGGAGATGGGGAGAAGAACTCCAGGGGGAATTCGATTTTGCAACCCAAACTGCAGGCAGCAAAAAGCACAACGCAGCCTCCAGGTGACATGGGGGACAGCAGGATGATCTCTGAGCTTCCCCCAGGCCCCACCGGCCCAGGGACCTTGCACAGCCTTCCAGGAGGGCTCATTGGGTGGCCAGGGACCTCTACTCACTTCCTGCTTTTCTCCTGTACCAGGCATCTCCCCTCTGTTGTCTGAGAGTCAGGGCTTCATTCTCCTTCAGTGGCTCTGATTTGGGGGACTTTCCATGAAAATCGGAGCTGCGCTGGAGGCCCTGGGAGAGCCTTCTCTCTGGTAAATAAGTCATTAGGAGACGTGGCAGGGACGCTCCCCAAGCACTTCCTTCTTACGGTCCTGGGTCTCTTGGGCCACCTGAAGCTCCAGTGTCTCCTGACGACTCCTTGATCTCCTTCTTTCCTTCTTTTCAGCTCTTCCTGCTCCCCTTGCTCTGGTCCCACAGACACAAGCTCTTTTTTTTTTTTTTTTTTAACCATCTGTCTCCTTAAGATCTCCCGTCTGTAGTTGGCTGGCGACTCCTTTCCCAACTTCTTTTCTTCCAACGAGGCTGTCACTGCTGGGAAGGCCCAGGAGGGAGAATATCGTCCTCATCAACATCCAGCTTCCATTTATCCAGGTTTCCGGGGTGCACACGCCTGGAATATTCTGGAACAACCCAATGAAGAGGCGAGGGGGTGCTTGCTTCCATGTTATAATGAGGAAACTCAAGACTTTGGGCCCAGTATCCTAGGCCTGATTCTCTCATGTTCCAGTTTGTCCTTTGTGCGAATGTGTCAGGGCAGAGAGGGCATTCGAGCATTCTTGGCACTAGAACCAAAATCTTAGGGCCTCACCACACCCTACAGAATCTTGCCCACGGGAGAGCCCGTGCTTCCTCCACTGCTCCCTCCTTCTTGGTCCTTCAGCCTCCCTGGCTTTCCTGCACTGAACAAGCAGGGGTTTCCCCTGCTTGTACGGGTCTGCACTTCCTGCCACAGGGTCTCAGCACATGCTGTTTCTGCTGCCAGCCAGGCACTCTGCCCAGTGTTCTCTTCTCAGATCTTCTGCTGCTGGATCCTCACTTCCTCAGGGGGATTTCCCTGACTCCACAGCCCACATGTGCTTTCTTCCTAGCACTAGGTCAGCTGCACTTTGACATGAGTGTTATTCTTGGATTGATGACCAAGACCATCCTGGTCACGACTGTCTCCTGAGCGGCTGTCGTGGGCTTGGCTCAATAAATATTTGGGGAATGACTGTGCTCAGAACTCAGAGGTTCCACCCTGGGACCTGGCCCCCCACCCCCACCCCTTTCCCAGTTGGCCTTTAAACCCATGACCTCAGACCAGTTCCAATTTGGCACCATCCCCGGGGCCTCAGTTTCCACACCTAACAAGGAGGGAGCAGGAGTTTGGGTTTTCTAAGGCCTGCTGCAGGGGCTGGATTAGGGTGAGGAGAGTGAGGCATTCACCTCTAGCACAAAATGTAAAGGGGCACCAAAAGTCTTAGTTATCAAGATAAACATTTTAATGCAATGTTGTTTTTCAAATACAAAAATTGATCCAAAAGAAAATATCAAAATTCTGAACAAAGACAGGATCCTTGCACTTTTGAGACCCACTTTCACCTCTCTCTCATCAAGCCCTGCTCCCTGGCTGCCGTTAGGGACAGTCCTGCCCCCAGGGCCACATCATAGCCTGATATTTGGGTAGAGCCAACAGAGGCTGTAGCTATTTCTGGGACAAGCCAGTACCTACATATGAGGAGCTACAGTTTTCTCTTATGTACAGTTAGGGGGAGTCGCAGAGTCCTTGGGTTGTTGGAACAAATCACCACAAACTGGTCGGCTTAAAATGACAGAATTTATTGTGGTCTGGAGGCCGGAAGTCTGAAATCAAGGTGTCAGCAGGGCTGTGCTCCTTCTTAAATTTCTCGGGGAGAAGTTTTCCTCGTCTCTGCCAGCTTCTGAGGGCTCTAGATGCTCCTTGGTTTCTGGCTGCATCACTCCAAGTCTCTGGCTTTGCTGTCACATCCTCTTCTTCTCTTCTGTTTTTGTCAACTGTCCCTCTGCCTGTCTCTTATTAAAGACTCTTAGGATTGCATTTCGGGCCTACCTGGATAACCCAGGATCATCTCTCCAGCTCAAGACCCTTAATTTAATCACATTGGCAAAGACCCTTATAACAGGCAGGGGTCTCCAGAGAAACAGAACCAATAGGATAGATAGATTGACATAGATAGATAGATAGATAGATAGATAGATAGATAGATAGATAGATAGATAGATAGATAGATAGATGTGCTATAGATATAGATTAGATGGAAATAGAGATAGAGATAGACAGGAGATTTGTTGTAGAAATTGGCTCATGTGCTTATGGAGGCCGAGAAGTCCCACCACCTGTTGTCTGCAAGCTAGAGACCCAGGAAAGCCGGTGGTGTAATTCATTCTGAGTCCTGAGCCCTGAGAATTGGGGAGCTGATGGCATGAATCCTGATCTGGGTCTGAATACCTGAGAACCGATGTCCAAGAACAGGAGAAGACAGGAATTTGCCCTTCTTCCTTCTTTTTGTTCTTTTAGGCCCTTGATGGACTGGATGAACCCCCCTGCATTGGGGAGGGCCCCCTGCTTCACTCAGTCCACCAGTTCAAATGCTAATGACCAGCTCTCTGGTGTCCCTTAACCCAGTCAAATTGACACGTAAGATGAATCATCACCTTTTTCCGTGTAAGGTACATTCACAGGTCCAGGGATTGGGTCTGGATATCTTTGGGGGGAGGGCCACTATTTAGCCACCACAGAGGGTTTCCCAAGCAAAAGACTCTGTGATGCTTGGAGCTCAATCAAATTCCAAATTTACCAGTCCCGTGTGCCATGCTTTCAGGTACTTCCACACGCAGGTGCTAATAAGTCTCTGCCTGCACGTCTTAAGGTAATTGTTGCTATGGCACTATGGCCAGACCCATTTTTAGGGGCTGGCGTGCCTCACTCAGGGTCACAGAGCTAAGAGCCAGAGCCGAGATTTGAGATTGTGCCCCTCTCTCTGCCAGGCCCTCCTAGGTGACCAGTATGGTCCCTGTCCGGTCCCCACGCTGATCGAAGAGAAGGAGTGGGAGGCTCTGAAGTCCCAGCTGACCACCAGGCCGGGTGACCTAGAGCTGGTGGCTCACCATTTCCAGAAGGACGAGAACGCCGTGCCCCCCACCTACGTGTTACAGGCTGCGGGCACCAGGGAGACCCACGGGCCTGAGGAGGCTACCCTGACCTCTGTGCTTCGCTGTGGAGCCCAGCAGGCCAGGAGGCTGGGTCTCATCACCCAGGAGCAGTGGCATTACTACCACCGGTCAGGTGAGGCTGCGGGACAACCCTGAGGGGCCACGGGAAATGCCCATGTGCTCAGAATACACTCCACATGCCCCGGTCCATATTTCTGTCAATGCCAAGCCGGCCTAGCTCCTGGATCCCTGGTTCCAAGGTCATTTTTACGGATGACCCAAGAGAGTCCAGCCCCATTCAGTTAAACCTTGGTCTCTTAGGATCCTCTTCTCCCTCATGTCTCCTTCCCTTACTCCAGGGGGGCCCCTGGCTTTGGGGGACGTGTTCTAGGATGACCACCATTTCTGTTTCCCTGAGACTGAGAAGCTCCCAGGATGCAGGACTGTTAGGACCGAACCCAGGCCAGTCCTGGGGAAACTGGATGAGTGGATCCCTCTGTGTTAGCTGAAGTCAGCCCCTGCTGAGGACTCGGAGTTGTCTGGCCTTGCTGCACCTGCCTCAGAGGGGGAAACTGAGGCGCAGGAAGGCGGAGTCTCATCTGCCCCAGGGTGAGAGTAGGGATTTGACCCTGTGACTGTAGAGGCCATCACCCAACTCCCATCTGGTCCCTTACTTCTCACCTCTCACCCCACGCTCTTCTCCCACCATCCTCTACTCCAGATACCAGAAAGATTTTTCTAAAAATGCAGCGTGAGCAATCCATTTCCCCACTGCTTCCTGCCAGCAAGACATGGGTTATTACTGTTCTTGGGTTAGTAACATGTCAGTTTGTGAGTTACTAGTATGTCAATTTATATTATTAAACATACTAAATATATGAATTTATATTATTAAAAATATTAAATATATGAGTTCATTTATCAACATATTAAATACAGGAATTTATATTATACTAAAATTCAGTATATTATATTACACTAAAAATATAAAATATATTAATTCATTTATAAACATTAAATGTATGAATTTAATCTTATTAAAATATACTGGTTATTATATGTTATCTATTACTGAAATATTAAATACATGAGTTTATTTATCAGCATATTAAATATATGAATTTGTATTATGAATATATTAAATATGTGGATTTATGTTATAAACATATTAAATATATTGACTTATTTAAGGATATTGAATGTAGTAATTTATAGTAATAGTATTTTAATTTTATTAAAATATATCAATTATATTTATTATCTATTAGACCTATTATATATTAATTCTACTAATGACATATCTATTTTTAAAAATAAACTTCTTTGGGGGGATCATTTTAGATTAACAGGAAAGTTACAAGGTGATAAAGCTACAAAGATAGTACCAAGTTCCCATATGTTCTTTGCTGAGATGATTTAGCATCATATGTGACCGCAGTACATGTGTTGGAGCTGAGAAATTAACACCGGTACTTAACATCGGTACATGGTGATTAACTAGACTCCAGACTTTATTCAGGTTTCCCCAGTTTTCTCATTAACATTCCCTTTCAGTCCCAGGGCCCCATCCAGGATCCCACCTTGTGTTTAGTCAACATGTCTCCTTAGGCTCCTCTGGTCTGTGACAGTTTCTCAGTCTTTCCTTGTTTTTCACAACCTTGACCATTTTGAGGAGTGCTGGCCTGGTGTTTTATGGAACGCCCCTCACTCTAAGCTTGTCTGGTATTTTCTCGTGATTAGACAGGGTACCTTGATGCCCACCTGACATCACAAGTGATGCTGCCCTTGATCCTTTCGTTAAGACTGGGAATGACATATCAATTTTGAATACACTATTTATGTAAATAATGTTAATGGCTACTGTTTACAGGGCACTTACTATGTTGCTATTTGTTTGCTCTATGACACGAAGCTAAATGTGCTAATTGCTTTCATGATATATCTGCCATCAGGGCCACATTCAGAGCCTGGCATCTATCTGTACTTTGGGATGGGGCTGGATTTGCCGCTCAGCCTGGCCCCTTCCCAGCTGTATTGACTTCTGGAAGCCTTAGAGCCTCAGTTTCCTCATCTGTGAATAGGAACTAATCAGAGTTAGTATGTCATGGAGTCATTGTGGGGTCTAAAGGGTCTTGTCCCAGCCATGAACTTGTATTCAAGCTCTGAAAAGCAATAGCCCGTTAAGAACCTAGCCCGTTAAGAAGTTCCACTTGGAATAAATAAATAAATAAATAAATAAATAAATAAATAAATAAATAAATAAATAAATAAAATAAAATAAAATAAAATAAAATAAAAAAGTCCCATTTGAAAGAACAAGTAGCAACTCCTTGAAAGTAGCAGAAAGCACAAAGGCATGTTAGCGACAGTGTCTCTCAGCATATTATTTTCCAGTTGCCTTGCTCAGCTTTCTTTTTTTTTCCAGTTTTTTTTATTTTGAAATAGAGATTTGCAGGAAGTTGCAAAAAATAAAATAAATAAAATAATAGGAGGAGGTTCCATATATCCTTTACCCAGTTTCCCCCGAAGGAAACATCTTGCAAAACTAGAGTACAATATTCCAACCAAGAAATGGACAATGTTATAATCCCGAAAGAGCGCAACTGTTACAGGCACACCTTTGCATGTGTGCAAACGTGTGTGAGTGCATGTATTTCCTTCTATGCAATTTTATCATCTGTGTAGCTTCAAGTAACCACCACAGTCAAGACACAGGACTGTCCCCTCACTGCAAGGTTCCCTCCCGCTCCCCCTTTAGGGGCACAATTACCCTTCCCCACAACCCCCACCCCCTGGCAATGACTAATTCGTCTCCATCACTATAATTTTATGTTATAGAAGATAGAATTGCACATTCTGTAACCTTTTGAGATTGGCTTTGTTCCTTCAGTATAATGTGCTCAGCTTTTCACAAGAATTAGTTCATTAAAAAAAAGCCTTCATTAACAGCCTCTCAGGATTGAACTAGTACAGCCATGTCACAGGGGAGGAAACAGACTCAGAGAGGTGCAGTGATTTGCCCAAGGTCACAAGTTGCTGGTGATCTTAGATTGGTCCATCCAAAATGGGGTCCACCAAGGATCCCATTTCAAGACTGTTAGTTGCCTTCACTTCTGACCTCCATTCACAGGGCTGAGGCAGGTGTGGGGTCACTCCAAGGAGGACTTTTGAGTGGTTCTTGTCTTTAGCTTGGAGACTGAATCCTGTCTCCAAGCAAAGGCCTGGCTTGCTCAGCCTCAGGGAACTCGGCGCCTCTGCTGAGTGTAGGGTGGCTTCAAAAATACTCCCCTGGTCTGACTGCTATTTCCAAACAACAGCCTCCAAGGAGGAGTCATTGTGGGCCCTTGGCCTTGGAAAATATGTGTCCTCAGAGCAGCTGCTGCATACTCTGGGACAGGGGTCGGCAAAGCATGGCCCGAGGACCAAATCCAGCCCACCATTTGTTTTTGTAAATAAAGTTTTATTGGAACATACTCAAGAGCATTTGTTTGCATGTTGTCTATAGTTATGCCAGGTCACTCAGGCTCATGTTGAGCTTGAGAACCAGTGTCCACATCTCCCGAATGTGTCTCCAAAGGGTCCCCACTCAGGCCAGCTGATGACATAATGATGACCACACTCTCTTCCCATCTCCTCCACTTTTGCAGTCATTGAGTGGGAGATAGAACGGGGCCTGCTGAGCTTGACAGACGGGCACCAGGGGGCCACTGTCTTCCTAAGAGAGATCCAAGACCTCAACAAACACATCCTGGAAGACTGTGCCTTAAAGATGGTGGACCGGCTCCCAGACGGTTGCCTGGACACAGATGCCCAGAACCTTCTCAGCAGCCTCAAGGGGCGTATTGCTGACATGCAGCCCGGAGTCCTCAAGGCCCACCACTTGCTCTGGAGCCGTGACCTGGTGAACCCTAAAAACAAGGCTCACTCTCAGTACCTGAAGGAGCTTGGGGAGCAGTTTGTGGCCAGGGCTAACCACCAGGTCCTCGAGCGCCTCCGGGAGCTGGAGGCAGGCAGGCAGGAGTTGGCATGGCTCTACCAGGAGATCCGCCACCACTTGGGGCTGAGTGCCGAGGCCACCAAGATCTTCTGTGGGCGCCAGGAACTCCTGGCCCAGGTGGGGCAGCGACTCCGGCAGAATGACAGCCACCCCCACACGCCCCTGGTGCTTTTCGGACCCCCAGGCATCGGAAAGACAGCGTTAATGTGCAAGCTGGCTGAGCAAATGCCGGGGCTGCTGGGCTGCAAGACGGTGGCCGTCCTGCGGCTCCTAGGGACATCGCAGATGAGCTGTGATGCCCGCAGCCTGCTGCAGAGTGTCTGCTTCCAGGTGTGCCTGGCCTACGGGCTGCCCCTGCCCCCTGCCCAGGTTCAGGAGGCCCATGCCAGGATGGTCCAGTTTTTCCACACCCTCTTGCACACGGTCTCCTGCCGAAACTTCGAGTCCCTCGTGATCCTGCTGGACGCTGTGGATGATGTGGACTCCATCCGCCGCGCTCAGAGGATCCCCTGGCTGCCTCCCCAGTGTCCCCCAAGGGTCCACCTCATCCTTTCGGTCTGCTCAGGGCAGCGGGGAGTTTGGGACACTGTACAGCAGACGATCATGGACCCAGAGTCCTACTGGGAGGTGAAACCCCTCTCTAGCAACCAAGGACAAGAGATGATCCAGCTCCTGCTAGAAGCCTCCAGGAGGACACTGAGCCCGGGGCAGAGGGACCTGCTCTGGGCCAGCCTCCCGGAGTGCGGGCACCCTGGGCGGCTGAGGCTGGCCTTTGAGGAGGCCCGGAAATGGACCTCCTTCATCACACCGGCTCCTCTGGCCTCCACGGCTAAGGAAGCCATGCACCAGCTGTGTGCCCGCCTGGAGCAGACCCACGGGCAGCTCCTGGTGGCCCGAGTGTTGGGCTACATTGTGTCTTCCAGGTAAGTCTCTTTTCGTTCTTTTTTTTAAATCTGGATTAGTTTTATTTTTTATGCTAGTAAACAAAGTTTATGTACAAGAAAAATATAAAACATGCGACACAAAAGTCTCTCTCTTAAAAATTAACATAATTTGATGTACTAAGTAGCAGCCTAATATACAACTCATACCTTTTAATACATATTACTAAGAAGCTTTAGTTGCAATGCATTTTTTTTGGAAAGATGCTTTCTGCCTTTTTTTTTTTTATCCATACGTAAAATTATTTTAAGGTTTTTTTTAAAACAAGGAAATTCTCAAAAAACTTCAAAAGAAAACCTTTCACAGACCTGAAAGTGTTTGATAACATTAATCTGACCTTTATTATTATCATTTGTTTCCGTATCACCTTGCTCTAGATCATATTTTTGTCTTTTCCACCCATCCCCCACTGCCTCCCCTTTGGCAACTATCAGCTTGTTCTCTGTATCTATGGGTCTGTTTCTGTTTTGTTTTGTTTATTCATTAGTTTTGTTTTTTAGATTCCACATATAAGTGAAATAATATGGTAGTTGTCTTTCTCTGCGGACTTATTTCACTTAGCATAATACCCTCTAGATCCACCCATGTTGTTGCAAATGGTAAGATTTCATTCTTTTTCATGGCTGAGTAATATTCTATTATGTATATATACATATAAACAGAGGGTGCCAAAAAAATGTATACACATTTTAAGAAAGGAAAAAACTGTATTAAAATTGTTATACTCAACATATACTGATAACAGAAGATGAATACAAGTCATGCATGTACATTTTTTTGGCACCACCCGTGTGTGTGTGTGTGCCACATCTCCTTTATCTATTCATCTATCAGTGGACACATAGGTTGCTTCCATGTCTTGGCCATTGTAAATAATGCTGCAATGAACACAGGGGTACATACATCTATTTGAATTAGTGTTTTGGATTTCCTTGGATAAACACCCAGAAGTGGGAATGCTGAGTCACATGGTAGTTCTATTTTTAACTTTTTGAGGACCCTCCATATTGTTTTCCACAGTGGCTGCACCAATTTGCAATCCCACCAGCAATGTACAAGGGTTCCCTTTTCTCGCATCCTTGTTTGTTGATTTATTGAGGATAGCTATTCTGACAAGTGACAGTTCATTGTGGTTTTAATTTGCATTTCTCTGATGATTAGTGACGTTTAGCATCTTTTCATATGACTATTGGCCATCTGTATGACCACCTTTCAGAAATGTCTATTCAGGTCTTCTGCTCATTTTTTTAAACAGGTTGTTTGATTTTTGGTGTTAAATTGTATGAGTTTCTTATGTATTTTGGATATTAACCCCTTATCGGATATATTGATAAATATCTTCTCCCATTCAGTGGGCTTTTTGTTTTGTTGGTGGTTTCCTTTGCTGTGCAAAAACTTTTTAGTTTGATGCAGTCCTGTTTGCTTATTTTTCACTTTTGTTTCCTTAACCTTCATGTTGTTTTCCATAGTGGCTGCACCAATTTACAATCCCACAAACAGTACACAAGGAATTCCCTTTTCTTCATTTTTAACTCTTTAAAATTGAGGTACAACGCATGCATTCATCTCCTAGGGCTGCTGTCAAATCACAAGCTGGGTGGCTTACAACAAGAGAAATATATTCTCTCACAGTGTTGGAGGCCAGAAGTCTGAAGTCAAGGTGTCTGCAGGGCCATGCTCAGGTGCCAGGGGAGAATCTCTTCTAGGCCTTTCTCTTAGTTTCTGGTATTTGCAAAGGAATTTGCAATGTTCCCCTTTGTAATGCCAGCAACCCTTGGCATTCCTTAGCTTGTAGACGCATCACCCCAGTCTACCTCCATCATCTCCTGGCCTCTCCCTATGTGTGCCTCTGTCTAAAATTCCCTCTTCTTTCTTCTTCTTTTTTTTTTTTTTTTTAAGATTTTTATTGGGGAAGGTGTCGTGCGGGAGACCCTGCTCGCTGCGCTATTTGTCGTGCAGGGCGTCCGGCGGGGTCTCTGCTCCCACTCCCCACACAAGAACGCAGGATATGGTGAGGCCAAAAAGGAACACCCACGGAGCCATAGGTAGGGGAGTCATACCACTATATTCTCTCTGGCGGCACTATACTCTCACTGGAGGCTGGGTCCACACTGTCTGCAAACCGCCATCCACGCTTGCCAGCCCAGCCGCCATCTTCTTGCTAGCCCCCATTCTTTCTCTCTCCTCTCCTCTCCTCCGTAGCCGCAGCAGTTATATTGGCGGCTAATTGGCTAACTGGCTACAGCTGACGGCCATCTACTACCCGAGCCAGCACTCCTCCACGTGAGGCCGAGAGCCTGTAAACTACTTTCTGGGGCTCTGCCCCCACAGAAGGGGAACAGGACTTTATTGGGGAACAGTATGTACTTCCAGGACTTTTTCCAAGTCAAGTTGTTGTCCTTTCAGTCTTACTTGTGGAGGGTGCAGCTCAGCTCCAGGTCCAGTTGCCGTTGCTAGTTGCGGGGAGCACAGCCCACCATCCCTTGCAGGAGTCGAACCGGCAACCTTGTGGTTGAGAGGATGCGCTCCAACCAACTGAGCCATCTGGGAGCTCAGAGACAGCTCAGCTCAAGGTGCCGTGTTCAATCTTAGTTGCAGGGGGTGGAGCCCACCATCCTTTGCGGGACTCGAGGAATTGAACTGGCAAGCAACCTTGTGGTTGAGAGCCCACTGGCCCATGTGGGAATCGAACTGGCTGCCTTCAGAGTTAGGAGCACAGAGCTCCAACCGCCTGAGCCACCTGGCGGGCCCCTCGGTCCTGTTTTTGAATAAAGAGTTCAGCAGGTCTGGGGTGGAGCCTGGAATTCTGTGTTTCTCCCATGCAATGCTGCTGGTACAGGGAGCAAAGCTGGGGGAAAGATTGTAGTTCTCTCCCCCTGGGTTGGTCTGATGTTTCCTCGTGATCATATCCTCGTGATGCTTGGCCCTTCTTGGGCACAAAATTTTTCCCCACTGCAAATTTGCAATGTTCCCCTTTGTAATTAACAAGCAACACATGGGGAGATCTCAGAAAAATCTTCTTAAAGCAGACTTCTCTCAAGAATCAAGCACAAGCCTGCATCTACATCTAACTCCAGGCTTGCAGCATGGGAGTCAGCAAAAATCTAACAGGAAAATCCAATTCCAGTGTGTTTACAGAGTTTAAAGGAATGAAGGCGTAAATGAGGTAGCTCAGCGCAGAGAAAGTCTCAGTCAGGGCTGTGAACTTCTGTGAACCTGGGTCAGGATCAGGAGGGATTGCTCAGAGATGTCAGTTGTGGAGGGTGAGTCAGAAATAATGAGCAGGAGAGAGGAGTATGTTCGTCAGACTCACCCAGCAGCCCACTCCAACCTCCAGGTGGGTGGGATGGAGACCAATTAGCAGACACACCAGGCAACAGAGCTTTACCTTAATGCAAATGGCTGTCAGGAACACTTGAGCCCATCTCAAAATGCTGGATGATGCAATTTTGCCTCTTCTCAGTGTTGGGGGCAGTGTTTCTCTTTCCAACCTTTGTCTTTTGCCAAAAATCAGGCAAGATGGGCGGCCATCAGTGAGGGGGGTGTTTTGTTTGTTAGTTGGTTTGATTGCCAGGAACAGAATCCCACTCATGCTCATGAATAAGAAATAGGGCTTTATGCCAAGGCCACGGGAGGAATCCAGGGCCACCCGATAGACATCTCCAGCGGGGCACATACCCCAGATTTTGTGATTGGTTGCCCCAGAGTGGGGAACTGGCCTGAATGCTACAACGACAGACTGGGGGAATGTTCCAGAATAAAGGGGTTGGGCCATTAGGCCACTCAGAAGCTGTCTATGAGGAGGAAGCAGAGTTGTCATGGAAACCAGCAAGCCACAAGAATCAGGGCAGTTTCTCATCCCCTCTCCCTCTGGATCCTCTCTGCACATCGGCTTTTGTTTTGGACTCTTCCATTCCCCTTCCCTGAAGTGCAGCTTGCCTCCAGCTTCTGTTGGCATCATGAGCTCCCATTTCAGGGACCTGAGGTCATCGTACTGGCTTCTTCTTGAGTCCTAATTGCAAAATCTGGGGAGACAGAAATCAATCGGCCTTTCTGGCCCCACGTCTGGTCCAATGAGTAAAGCTGGGGTTTCCTTGAGAGTAGGACCACCCTCCTCCAGGGGCTGGCCGAAGGGAGTGGGGGGGAGTTAAGGAAGATGACTGTGGGGAAGGTGATTTAGGGGCCTCCAGTTCCATGAAAATATATTATGTTTACACACGGACTCAGTGTGGCGTCATAGTTGAGAACCTGGCTCGGAGCAGGCCTGAGTTCTAGGCCAGTGGTTCTCACCTGGGGTGGGTCTGCCCCTCCAGGAGCACTGGGCGATGGCTGGAGGCATTTTGGTTGTCATAACTCGGGAAGGGGCTGCTATTGACATCTAGTGGGTGGAGACCAGGGATGCTGCTCTACACCCTACAATGTACAGGACGCCCCAACAGAGAATAGGGAGCCCCAGATGTCAGTAGTGCTGAGTGTGAGAAAGTCTGCCTTAGCCTAACAGACCCTGTCTCCTCTCTCTCTCTCTCTCTCTCTCTCTCTCTCTCTCTCTCTCTCTCCCTCTTGGGGATACCCACCTTGTCATACATCATAAAATGCTAAGTAAGTAGTCTGTATATGTGAAGAATGTGGCAGGTGTTTTGATCAAAATGAAGACTTTACTCAACATCAGAGAATTCAAAAAAAGCCACACGAAGGGTTTCTACCCAGTGAGGTGCACACAGAAGCCAGCCTCTGTCTCCCCCCTGCTCTGAAATGAACTCTGATGTTCTCCTTTGCAGGTAAATCCACAGTTTTCCCAGGCTCATGCTCACAGGTGTTAGAAAGCTCGTTCCAGCCCAGCACCAAAACTTCAGTCACTCGTCCTATCTCAAAACACACCCTTTCTCTCGCTCAGCCCTTTCTCAGGCCAGGAAACACGGGGTGGGCCAGGGTGGGCACAGCTGGTTTCTGAATTATTTTCCTACGTTACCTCCTCTCTCCTTCCCTATGCTTCCTGACTCATCAGAGGTTGAGGAAGAGATGGTTCGCAGTTCTGTAGCTGTGTGTACGCAGAAGGAAAGATCAGGAAAGGTCTATGTGATGGGTACAGCTGGAACCGGGCGTTGGTTCCCGCCGGGCCTGCGCACTGTGCAGATGCTGGTCCTCAGGGTAAATGCTTTGGTGACAGGCAGGACGCTGTGCAGCTGACTGCGTCTCTCCCTCCTTTGGTGTCAGTGTCCTCCAAATTCAGGAGACACAGGTGTGTTCCCCGCCGTTCCTCCCCACAGGCATGGGCTCTCTGAGGCTGAGCTGAAGGACGTCCTGTCCTTGGATGACGAGGTCCTCCAGGCTGTGTACCAGGACTGGACCCCGCCCAGCAAGGAGCTGCTGCGTTTCCCACCCCTGCTGTGGGTGAGGCTTCGTCGCGATCTAGGAAACTGCTTGTCCAGGCGGCCCGTGGATAACTTCATGCTCCTGGCCATCACCCACAGGTAGATTCAGCGTGGAGATGACACTATCTGGGTATCTAAGAGCAAGAACTCACTGATCAGGCTCCTTCTTGTTCCAGATCCTTCTTCTCTCCCCATTCCCAGGGAGTCACGTCCACCTAGAATAGCATTCAAGGGTCTCCATGCACCGACTCTGATACAACTAACTTGTTTTTTTCTTTTTATGATTATTATTTTTTAAATTTATTGGGTGACAATTGTTAGTAAAATTACATAGATTTCAGGTGTAACTTGTTTTTTAAATTGAGGAGAAATTCACATAACGTAAAACACACCATTTTAGCGTACAATTCAGTGGCATTTAATACTTTCATAATGCTGTGTAATCATCACTTCTCAGTGGTTCAGAACGTTTCCATCACCACAAAAGGAAACCCTGTCCCCATGAGCAGTCACTCCCTGTCTGCCTCCCCCAGCCCCTGACAACCACCAATCTACTTTCTGTCTCTGGATTTGCCTGTTCCGGACATTTCATATAACTGGGATCACACACCATGTGGCCTTTGTGTCTGGCTTCTCTCACTCAGCATCATGTTTTCGAGGTTCATCCACGTGGTAGCGTGTGTCACAGCTTCATTCCTCTTCATGACTGAGTCATATTCCACAGTAAGGATGTATCACTATTTACTTATCCATTCATCCACTGATGGACATTTGAATTGTTTCCACCTTTTGGTGAATAGCGCTGCTGTGAACATGTGTGTACAAGTTTTTGTTTTCCAATTCTTTCTGGTATATACCAAAAACAGTGGGTATATACAGTGTACATAATTCCAGGAGTGGAATTGCAGGGTCAACAGTACCTTCTTTTATGTTTACCATGAGGAGACCACAGGTTCCTTTTTAAAGTAGATTTATTTAAGGGTAAAAAGAAAGATGGGGTGATTTAGAGATAAAGGTTAGGTAACAAATAGGACAGGTGGTCAGCAGACTTAGCAAGCATCAGACGGTGGCTTAGGATGGACCTGCATTTGGGAACTGCCTTCTGGAAGGCCGGTGGCCACCTCTGAGCTCACTTGGTCCCCAGACCCACCAGCCTGTGTCCCCTCTATGCAGACAGCTGGCCGAGGTGGTCCAAGAGCGTTATTTGTCAGGGCCTGAGAAAGCCAAGAGGCACGGAGTCTTGGCCGACTTCTTCTTGGGGACCTGGAGCCAGGGCACCAAGAAACTCATCACCCTGCCACTTGTGGGAAAACCCCTGAACCTGGACCGCAAGGTGAGGTGTCTGCACCCCTGTTCCCCACCTGCAACCTCCACCCTGCTGTGTGGGCAAGACCAAGGCTGCCGGGCAAGGAGCACCCAGTTCCTTTCTTCCCTCATTTTCACTTAAAACACCCTCTTGACCTCCTCCTCTTCTCTTCCCTGGGAGGGCTGAGCATCATTTGGGGGGTAGGGAGCTCAGGAAGACCCACTGCCACACTCCCCTCCCCCAGTCACCGTTCACACATTTCCTTCCAGTCTTTCTTCTTTTATGCCTGGGAGCTCTAAGACTTGGTGTCCTTCGCTGGTGTGTTGCACCCTCATTTCTTTGCCTCTCAAACACCTCAAGGCCCAGCTCAAATGCCTCTTCCTTCAGGAAACCTTCGACGATTTCTCCCTTCTCAGTTACTTGTTCTTTACTTCCTGCTCCCTTTCCTCTGAGGCAGAACTAAAAGTTTTTTAAAAACTTTTAGTTTCAAAGTCATTTGAGATTTACAGAAGAGTTGCAGATGGAGTACAGAGAGTTCCCATGGAAACTTGCACCAGTTTTCATAACATTTTTCCTAACTGTAGCACAATGATTACAACTAAGAAATACACATAAGTCTTCCGTGGCCATTCAATTTTTCTTTTTTCGTTGTCTCACCTGATGGTCGAGGGAGGCCAGAGGCAGGGCCAAGCCTGATGGTTTCTCGGTGCTGCCCTTTCTCCTTTCCGATGACCCACAAATCCTCTCCCTTGGGGGTGCCAAGAACCCCCACAGGCTCAGCCTCATCCTTTCCCTCTGGGGTGTGGTCTGTCCCTTTACCTGGCCTCCCAGACTCAGGACCTTCTCCAGTCCATCCTCTCAAGGAATGCTTCTGACGATGCAATCTGATCACGCCTCTCCTCTAACACCTCCCATGGCTCCCCAGTCCGTCCCCCCCATCTCCTGTCTAAAATCTCAGCCTGATAGTCATGGTCGGCTGCTTACGAGGTCCCTAGTCTCACTCCCCACCATGATTGCCCACTCTACTTTGTAATTCAGCTTTCCCAAAACTCTTATCTGGCTCTCTCCCACCTCCGGGCCTTTGCGTATGCTGTTCCCTTGCCCAGGAATCACATTGTTTTCCAACACTTTTCACCAGACAGACTCTTATTTATCCTCCATGGCCCAGCTCCAATGCCCCTTGGATTCCCTGAGCCCCACATCCCTCCCCCTCCCCCAGCCCAGTGAGTGGGGTGTAGGGGGTGTCTCTGCCTGAAATTGTGTCCCGGTCCCCCCCCAGCATCATATGGTGCCTGGCCTGGCCCGTGTTTGTGGAGTGAATGAATGAGTTCATGTCATAGAGGCCTGGCTGCCAGCCCCTCCTCCTCTGCAGGTGGCCCCCCAGCCCCTGTGGTTCTCAGACACAGTTGCAAACCTACGGAAGTTGAAGGAATTGCCCCATCACCTGCTCCACTCAGGCCGCATCCAGGAGCTGAAGCAGGAGGTGCTGGGTAAGCCCCCTCCTTCCCATCTGGGAGCGGAAGGAGCAGGTCCTGAACCTCACAGTCTCCCTCTTTCCAAGCCTGGGAGAGCAAAGCGCGAAAGTCAAAATCCTCAGCTCTTCTTAGGACGCTGGGTTTCATCTGGGGCAGTTCTGTACACCCCACCGCATCCCAGAGACACTTGTCTGGAGATGTATGGAGATAGTTTGGTTGTCATGACTCGGGGAGGGAGTGCTCCTGGCATAAAGTGCTAGCTGATAGTACAGAGGGTGGGAAAGTCAGCCTTAGAACAAGACAGACCCTGCCTGTCTCTCAGTATGTTCTCCATCATCTCTGTCTCTATTTATCCACCATCTATGTCTGTCTATCTATTCATCATTTCTATCTCGCTCTCTACCATCTATCGCTATCATCTTTGCGTCCATCTATGCATCATCTATCTATCTATCCATCCATCTATCCATCTTATTTATGTATCTATATCTATCTATCTGTCTATCATTTCTATCTATGATCTATAACTATCATCTTTGTGTCTATGCATCCGTCATGTGTCTATCTATTCACCCACCTTCCTGTCTATTCATCTCTTTGTCTATCTATCTATCTATCTATCTATCTGTCTGTCTGTCTGTCTGTCTGTCTGTCTGTCTGTCTATCCAACCATCTATTATTCATCCCTGTGATTCTTAACCAAGGGTGATTCTGCCCCCAGGGGACACTTGGCAATGTTTCTGTTTTTGATTATCATGACTTGGGGGTGCTGCTTCTGGCGTCTGGTGGGTAGAGACCAGAGATGCTGCGTCACACCCTGCAATGCATAGGATGGCCCATCGCAGGGAATGACTGGGCCCCCATGTCAGCAGTGCTGACAGTGAGAACCCCTGGGAGAATTGGAGGTGAGAGCCCACCTCCCAGGATGAACTGGAGGGAGGTGTATGCTCCCCACAGCACCCCCTCTCCCCACAGGCAGCTTGAACTGGATTTCCTGCCGGGGCATGTCCGGGGGCATCGAGAGCCTGTTGGATGACTTTGACCTGTGCACCCCCCACCTGGACTGTCCTGATGTGGGCCTGATTCGAGAAGCTCTCCAGCTGTGCCGCCTGGCCGTGGAGCTCCGAGGCATGGGTGAGTCTGGCTGGCCTGGCCGTGGGTCCTCTCTGCACTGACCACTAGAAGTCTGCTCTCCTCACTGAGACGCCAGCTGGATTTTCATTAACCACACACCTTTCCTGTCTACATCTGTAGGGTTTCTCCCAGTCCATCCTGTAGAACTTTGAATTGAACCTGGGATTGCTTTGGAGTGAACACTACCAAGGTAGTGCTCTACCCCTCACCCCAGCCCAGCACCTGTTTATAGAAAGGGCCAGATAGGAGAATATTTCAGGCAAAATCAAGGAAATGATTTTAATATCACAAGAGAGAAAACACATTTCCACAGATTTTTTTATTGATGAGATTCAAAATATAATGACAATAACTGAGCATGAGTTCTTGGTAACACAGGTCTACTAATGAGAAAGGCGAGGGGAATTCTTGTTCAGGGGAATAACGTTTTGCTTAATTGGGGTACAAAGTCAGTGTTTCCTGTCATCCCATCAATTGCAAACATTGATCTGTAATAACCATTTTTAGCTCTCAAGGCATTGAGATCTCAAGTCACTGGGCTGTCCTAGAGATTGAGGAATCTCTGAGTATTTAGTTGAAACTCTGTCCAGGGTGGTATTTTGTTTGTTTGTTTGTTTGTTTGTTTTAATTGTGGTAAAATACATGTGACATAAAATTTACCATCTTAACCATTCTTTTATGAAAAGCAATCTTCAATAATGAACAGAATGCATAATTAAATTTCTAAGAGTGGCCAGTATTAAAATGATACAGATATGGTCTATTTTATTCATATTGCAATATTATAGAAGGAAGAATAATTCTATAGATGGTCATTATTTCATATGTAATAATGTAATAACATTAAAAAATGACTAAAATGGAGCTATATATAACAACATGAATGAATCTTAGCAATGTGGAATGAAAAATTAAGTCCAACAAGACCATACATATTATACTTTTAAAACATTTAAAACTCAACAATTTGGGGTGGCCGGTTCGCTCAGTTGGTTAGAGCGTGGTGCTAATAACACCAAGGTTGCTGGTTCGATCCCTGCATGGGTGCCCTCCTTAAAGAAGAAACAAAAAAATTCAACAACTCAAAACAACTTATTTAGTTATACATATATCTGTGCTAAAATTATATTTTTATATATATATACATACACATATATACATATATATGTGTATAAATATATATGTATATATATAGTCTCCAAAGTATGTTATTGGTTATAAATATGGTTAACTAGAGTTTTGGTTTTTTTTCATTCTAGGAAAGTGGCAAACTGGTGTTATTAAGGGGAAAGGAGAGCGAACTGATAATTTTTAAACCTGATAAATTTTTAAACCATGATTGATACTGTTTTAAAAATTAGTAATAGGTGACATTTATGAGCAATTATTTTGTCAACTTAACCATTTTTAAGCACACGGTTCAGTGGCATTAAGTACATTCACGTTGTTGTACAACTGTCACACCCTCCATCTCCAGAGCTTTCTCATCTTCCCCAACTGAAACCCTGTCCCCATTAAACATGAACTCCCCTCCCCCTCTCCCAGCCACTGGTACCCACCATGAATCTGACTCCTCTAGGGACCTCACGTAAGTGGGATCATACAGTATCTGTCCTTTTGTGACTGGCTTATTTCACTCAGCATAATGTCCTTGAGGTTCATCCATGTTGTAGCAGGTGTCAGAGTTTCCTTCCTTTTAATGGCTGAATAATATTCCACTGTACGGAACGACCACATTTGTTTTATCCATTCACCCATCGATGGACCCTTGGGTTGGGTTGTTTCTACCTTTTGGTTGTTGTGAGTAATGCTGCTGTGAACATGGGTGTATAAATATTTTTTTGAAACTCTGATTTCAATTCTTTTGGGTGTATATCCAGAAATGGGATTTCTGAGTCATACAGTAATTTTATATTTAACTTTTTGAGGAAGTTACCATACTGTTTTCCATAGCAGCTGCACCAGTTTGCATTCCCACCAACTGTGCCCAAGGGTCCAACTTTCTCCACATCCTCACCAACACTTATTTTCTAATTTAAAACAAATAAGCATTCTATTAAGTGTGACATGGACAGGATGGCTTTCACTATACAATTCCCATCTGGTTTTGATTTGAGAATTTTATAAAGATGCTGAATTCCTGTATCCCTTCCATGGCTTCCTTGGAAATCAGCCAAATGCTGCTCCTCCAAGAAGTCTGTCCTGCCACCACTGAAGCTGGACACCCCCCGAGCCCCCCAGCCTTTGCATTTTCCATCACTGCACACTGTTTCCATCCATCTTAGTTCTTATTTATTATTTCTGCTGGTTTTCTTTTGCATCATGTGTCTGCCCCACCAGCCTGAGCTCTGTGAACATAAGGGCATCGTCCACTTGCCCCCTACCAAGTTTGCACCCCTACACATAGTCTAGTCCTGGCCAAGAGCATAGATTTTGAGCCACACTGTTTTGATTCCAGTCTGGGCTCTGCCACTGGTATTGTGACCTTGCAAGTCTCTTACCCTTCCAACGCCACCCCCACCTTGCAGTCCTCAGTTTTCCCATATGCAAAATGGGTTGCTTATGGATCCTCCCACCTAGAGCTTCCCGGAAGGGTATTTGAGTCAGTTTATGCAGAGCCTGCCTCCACGGTGCCATCGGGGTCCTGTTTCTGTCACATGGCAACATCAACTTGTTGATGTGAATGGCCTTGGGCAAACCATTTCTGCAGTGAGCCTCAGCTTCTGTCACCTGCAAATTGTGGGATTGAACTAAAGCGCATCTAGAGTCCCATTCAAATGCAAGATGGTGGTATCCATCATCGGTTGCGTCTTTCTCAATCACATTCGTGCTCGTCAGGGTTTGTGAAATTTGCAGGGAGTTATTTCCCAGAAAAACAGCCTTGGGTACAACAGCCCTGTTTAAGAGAAGAATTAAAAGCCCAAATCACAGCATGTTCTTTGCAGCATTCTTGACTGGCAAGCAGTGGCTCATCTAGCACAAGCAGATGTGGGAACGAATGTCACCACCAGAAGGCGCAGCTGGGCAACCTTGCGCTCTGAGCACATTCCAGCACTTTCAGTCCGCTCTTAAAAATGGGTGGATATTCCTGACTTCTGTTGCCTCAGGCTTCAGGATAGCTTGGTGTTGTGCCATTTCTGACCCTGTTTTTATTTAGAAAACTCACATTTTGTTCCGCATGGGTTTTCGTCAACATTCATTATGATTTTCAAAATATTGCATTACAATAGTATTTTTCTTGATGGTTGATCTTGTAGGTGCCACCTTAAAGTTTGCACCCGTGACAAGTGAGGCACTTGCCCATATGCTGGCTCTGACCCATTTTACCCACTAGCAAACCAAGGCACAAGGCATTGCTGCCATTGCCCCAGGCCCCACAGTTAGGATGTGCCAACAACGGGGACAAAATGAACTGTCTGCCTTCAGTGTTCCTGGTCTTTACTCATATTTGGAATCAAATTTTTTGGGTCAGATTCCTGCCTCTTACTGGCTGTGTGACCTCATGCAAGTTGCTTAACCTCTCTGTGCCTCAATTTTCCCCTTTATAAACTTGGATGATCATGATACCTCCATGTGGTAGGTAGAAAACACTGCCTCCAAAAAAAAAAAAAAAAATTCCCTTCCTAATCCCTGGAACCTGTGGCTATCATCCTATGTGGCAAAAGATTTGAAGATTTGATGAAGTTTAAGGATCTTGAAATGGAGAGTTTATCCCAGGTTATCTAGGTGGATTCTCAGTGCAATCACAAATATCCTTATAAGAGGGAAGTAGAGAGAAATTTGAAACAGAGAAGGAGAAAACACAGATGAGAAGGCCATGTGAAGATGGAGGCAGAAATTGGGGTGATACAGCCACAAGCCAAGGATGCCTGGAGCCCCCAGAAGCTGGAAGAGATAGGGAAGGATCCTCCTATAGAGCCTTTGGAGGGAGCATAGCCCTGCTGATACCTTGATTTCACACTTCTTATCTCCCAAACTGGGAGAGAATCAAGTTCTGTTGTTTTAAGCCACCCGGTTTGTGGTCGTTTGTTACAGCAGCCACAGGAAACTAATACATTCTGTAACTGTGAAATGATCAGTCCTTCCTTCCCTAACAGATACTTGTTGGGTATCTATGAGGTTCTAGGTACTAAAAACACAACAGTGAGTAAGACAGACATCATCTCTGTTCTCAGGAAACTCCAGGTCTACGGAAGTGAGCGTGGCTGGGCCATTGAATAAACATCCAAAGAAATGTCAGACTGCAACTGCCAGAAGACCTGAGCTCGGGGGCTGTGAGGATTGGAGGGTTGGGCTGGAGAATGCTTTTCACAGAAGTGACCTCTGAGCTGAGATGAGGATAAGGAGATGATTGGCGTGAGAAAGGGGAAGGGGAAGGGGAGGAAGCTTCCCAGGCAGAGAATAGCATGGGAAAAGGCCCAAAGCCTGGAAACTACCGAGTGCTTGAAGTAGGGGAAAGTGTGTCTGCAGAACAGAAAAAGAGGCAGAAGAGCATGACGGGTATCACCCCGACAAAGCAGTGCCCCTCCCCTTAACCTGAATGCGCTTTGTTGCAGAGAGAAGCATCCTGTATACAGAACTCCTGGCCAGACTCCAGTTCTTCACCACCTCCCATCCTGCACTTGTGGGACAGCTATGTCAACAGGCCCAGAGCTGGTTTCGGGTGTGCCCACATCCTGTGCTGGTGCCCCTTGGAGGATTCCTCCAGCCCCCAGGAGGACCCCTCCGGGCGACCCTCACTGGCTGTCACAAAGGTGGGTCTCCCCACCGTAGCAAAAATTCTGCTAGGCTCTCTCTTGCCTGGGGGAGTGGATGACAGGTGTTTTAGACTACTCTCTGGGGCTCCCCTCTGCTGGCCAGGAGGCCCCATGGGTGCCATCAGGCAGGGCTGCCCCTGCTGTCTCGTGCTGACTCGGCTCTCCCTGCCACCCAGGGACTGTAGATTATTAGTGTGAATACTGCTAATGAGCCCAGAGTGAGGGGATGCCAACTGCCTCTGGGGTCTTGTTTCTTAGAGTTCAGTGCCCACCTTATAGAGAGTTTCTGCAATTTGCAGGCTGCTGTTGGTAAGTCTGGAAGCTAAGGACTGGTGTTTGATTGGCCACCGAGAGGCTCATGGAACTTGTAGATTCCCACGGGACACCAGAATGTCACAGGGACAAGAGGATTTAGTTCTCTCTATTAATTTGTCATCCATCTTTCATCAATCCATCCTTTTGTCCTCTGTCTGTCCTTCTGTCGATCCATCTTTCCATCATCTATCCCTCTATCCATCCATCCATTCATCCGTCCATCTACCCTTCCTTCCTCCTCCCTCCCTTCCTTCTACTCATACATCTGTCTGTCTTTCCTTCTACCCATCCATCCTTCCATCAGTCATTCATGCATCCATCCATCCATCCATCCATCCATCCACCCTCCCTTTCTACCTTCTTTCCTTCCTTCCACCCATCCACTCATCAGTCATCCACACTTCCATTAATTATTCTTCCTCCCACCCCCCTGTCCACATCATTTATTCTTCCACCCTCATCTACTCACTTACCCCCCACCCATCTATACATTCAGCCATTCACCAACTCGCCCACCTATCAATTGATGCATCCATCTACCCATCCAGTACCTATCCATTTACTCACCCACTCATCCAACCAGCCATCTGTGTATCCTCTTAGCCAACAATTCACCTTCATTCGTCCATCCCTTTTTCTCCTCAACCACAATTTCCCGCGTTGATTGGGAGGCCATTGAGTATAATTAGCTTGTGGTTCAAACGTCAGTTATGGCAACTCAGGACATTTCTTTGCCACATTGCCTTGCAGGGAAAGCTACTCCCAAGAGACAGTTCTTCCAAATTAGAAACTCTAAGAGACACTAAGTACAATGCATAGAAGAATTGATTTAGGGACAGGCACTAGAATGCTGTGTTGAGAAGAATTCTGAGACTGAATCTGATTTAATGGGAAAGAGTGTATATCTGTTAGGACACAGGTTCACATGCTGTAACAGAGGCCAAAATAGCAGTGGCTTACATAAAATAGGAGTTCATTTCTCTCTCATAACAGCCCATTGTCCCCTGAACTAGAGAGACACTTATGACCAAGCCATAGTTTTGTCCCTAAGAACAACATAAATATTACACCCAAGATCTGAATCTGGCATTTGGCAGCACTGGCTTTGAAGTCCTGGCTCTGCCACTTCCTAGATCTGTGGCTCTGGACAAGGGAATGAATCTGTCTATGCCTCAATTTCCCTGTCTGTGAAGTGGGGGCCCATTAGAGGACCTCATGGCTGAGCACTCAGACACAGCCAGCTCCAAGACACCCCACTAACTGACCACAGATGCATAAGCAAGCCCATGATGTTATCGCTGTTGTCTTGGGGGGGGGCTGCAGGCATCACTGCCATGGCGTGGAGCCTGGAAGAGAAGCTGCTGGTGGTTGGCACGCAGGACGGCACCGTGGCTGTGTGGGACATGGCACAGCAGCAGGTGATTCACATCCTAACTGGACACACAGGTGAGGCTCGGGAGGTGGGGTTCATGATCACCTCATTTCTAGTGTCCCATGTCAATCAGTCAGTCTCCAGAGCTCCTTTACCACCAATTCACTTCTCTATATTGAAACCCTAGCTTTGTTCCTGCTTCAGTTAGCTATTGTCACATAACAGGACATCCCAAACTATAGTAGCTTCAAGTAATGGCTCACTTTCTGTGGGTTGGCAATTCAGGCTGGACTGAACTGAGCAGCTCTTCTGGTCTCAGCTGGGCTTGCTAATGCATCTGTGGTCAGTTAGTGGGGTGTCTTGGAGCTGGCTGGTGCAGGATGCTCTCAACTGAGACAACTCAACTCTGCTCCATGTGGTCTCTCATCCTCCAGCAGGCTAGCTCAGGCAGAGGCAGGGTCTCTAGAGGGTGAGCAGAAGTGCCTGAGGTCTCTTAAGGCCTGGAACTGTCCTTGAAACTGGCACTTGGTCACATTCTGTTGGCAAAAGGAAGTCACAAGAACAGTCCAGAATCAGTTAGCAGGGAAATAGACTGCATCTCTTGATGGGAGAAGCAGAATCATACTGCAAAAGCTATAGAGCAGGTTGGGTAAAGAATAGTGGTCATTTACACAATTTATCTAGCACAGTAAACTTTTCATCTGCATAGTCCCATCACTGCTGTGGTTCATTCATTTGATCAATTATCGAGTGACTACTGTATACCAGGATTGTTCTAGAAGCAAAAGAGACAGACCAGGGTCAAGACTCGGGTGAGGGTAGTGAAGTACGTGCCGTGGGTGCAAAGTTTAAGGGGACTCCCCCCCCAAAGTTAAAAAACAACAACCCTCAGTCATCAAAATAAATAATAATTCAATACGATGTTTTAAAAAATTGAAATTAATGCAGAAATATCCACAATGAATAAATATCAACCTGTCTTAAATAAAGATAGGATCAGCAATAGTGCTGGGCCAAGCCATATTGGAACCAGAGTCAAAAGAGAAACTCGGTGATTTGGTGCCTCCTTACATTTTGCACCTAAAGAGAGGTGCCTCACCCTAATCCTGGCCCGAGTGAGACTCCACTCGTGTATTTGGGAAGATGAGCAGATGCAAACTGTGGTAAGTGTAATGAAGACAACAGGGTGTGGTGAGCTACAATCACTAAAGTGACCACTTAGGGCCTCAGAGAAGGCCTTCCTCTGAGCGGGGACATTTCAGCCAAGATGCAAAGCATGTGAAGGAAGAGGTGGGCACAGGGCAGGGGGTGGGAAGAGCATCCAGGCATGGGAAACAACTAGTGCAAAGGCCCTCGGAGGGGGCAGAGGCTGGTGCATTTACAGAACAGCAAAGGCCATGAGGCTGGAGCTTGGACATTTTATCAAATGAAAGAAGCCAGATACAAAAGCCCACATGGTGTATGATTCCATCTGTATGAAATGTCCGGAACAAGCAAATCCACAGAGACAGAAAGCAGATTAGTGGTTGTCAGGGGCTGGGGGAGGGGAGATGGGGAGTGACTGCTAATGGGGACAGGGCATCTTTTTGGAGTGATGGAAACGTTCTGGAATCAGATAGAGGTGATGGTCGCACAACATTGTGAATGTACTAGACTCACTGAATTAGACACTTTAATAGCTAAAATGATAAGGAGAGAAGGAGAGAGAATGATGGCTCTGAGGTTATGAAAATAATCTAAACTTAGCCTGTGGTGATGGTTACACAACGCTGTGAATATACAAAAACCAGTCAATTGTACCATTGTACATCAAACGGGTGAATTTTATGTCTGTAAATTGTCTCTCAACAAAGATGTTTAAAATATTATATTGTTGCAATCTAAGTATGTACACTGTTTATATATTTTTCTCAACATTTTGTCACAAACATTCTTTTGTTTCTATTGACTCTTTTAAAAACAACTTTATTGAGGAGGAATTTACATACCCTACATTTCACCTGTTTTAAATGTACAATTCAATGATTTTGAGTAAATTGACTGAGTTGTGCAACCATCCCCACAATCCTAGAACTTTCCATCATCCCTCCTGCCCCTCACAATCCAACTCCTCTCCCACCCCCAGACCCAGGCAACCACTGATGTAACTTTCTGAGCCTATAGATTTGCTTTCTGGACATTTTTTATCAATGGAATTGTACACTCTGATCTTTTGCATCTGGCTTCTTTCACTCAGTGTGATGAGTCTAAGGATACATCTGTATTGCTGTGTGTATCGATAGTTTGTTCCATTGCATTGCTGAGTCATAGTCCATTGTGTGGAAGGACCAGCTTGTTTATCCATTCATTGGTGGAAGGAAATGTACAGTGTTTCCAATTTGGGGCTGTTATGAGTAATGCTGCTATGATCCATCGAATCTTCATATTTATAATGTTTAAATGCAGCAAAAATATTTCATTTTTCTCAACACATCATGTTCCAGAGTTTTTTTTAACTTGTTTTTAAAGTTTTATATTTAGGCTATTTCTAATTGTCTGCTATTATGGATAATGCTGGGATGCATCTCTTATCAATATTTTTTTCATTCTGGCGAATATTTCCAGTGAGTGGGACTCTTGACTTGGAACGTATGAGCATTTCTTTGGGTGTTGACAAGTGTCATTGCTTTCCAAATAGGCTGTTTCCAGCACAATAATGCACCCCCCAACCCCAAAGCTCCCAGCATTGGATATTTTCATTTTACCCTTTTTTTCCTGAGGGGTGGGAGTGGGGTGGGTACCGACAGTGTCTGTCAAATAAGATTCCGTTCCTTTTGTTACCACTAGGATGGCTATTTTCCTATAGGTCTATTCGATATTTGTATTTGTGTGTATGTGAACCATCAGTTCAAGACCGTTTACCAATGGTGACTTCGATTTATTTTTTTAAGTCATCAAATTCATATTATTTGTTATCAGAAAAACTCAGTAATGAATTTATGGAAAACTGAAAGCATTATAGACGTCTGGCAAGTGAAAGTCTCCTGTCTCATGGTAGCGTGCTGGAGGTGGTTCATGCTGGCTTGTGAGAGCCGATTGTGAAGATTTCAGGAAGGTTGTGAGGCAGTTGTCAAATACAGCCATTTTTAAATACTACATTATAGAAACTTACAGCTAAATCCATTATATTAACACACGGTAATAATACTCAAAACTCATCACTTTCTACTTGTTTTCCTGCGCTCAACTATTGCCTATGTTCTTGGCTACTGTATCCGCGAGGTGGGAATGATATGCTACTGGGATCTCTTCCCAACTCCACGTTCAATGGCATCCTGTTAGTGGCTTGAAATCAGCCACAGTGGGAGTATTTACACCATGGAAATGGGCAAACACCACAGCTCAGGGTTTTACCCATCCCCTTGCAGAACTAGTTGTTAAACATTTCCCAGCATGCTGTTGTTCTAATCCCTTCTTCCCCCAGGGGGTGTTTGGTTTCATACAGCCGTGAGCTGCTTAACAACAGGGATCTGTTGTGAGAAACGCAATCAAGGCCATTTCATCCTTGTGCAAACATCACAGAGTGCTCCAACCCAAACCTAGGTGGTCTAGCCCACTACAAACCTAGGGCATGTGGAATAGCCTATTGTTCCTAGGCTACCAGCCTGTATAGCAGGTTACTGTAGTGAATAAGGTAGGCAATTGTAACACAGCGCTATATTTTTATACAACTGGCAGCCCAGTAGGTTTGTTTACACCAGCATCATCACACACACATGAGCAATGCATTGCGTTAAAATGGCTACAATGTCACTAGGCAATAGGAATTTTTCAGCACCATTATAATCCTATGCGGCGGTTGTCAAATGCAGCCATTATTAAACATTACATTATAGAAACTTGCAGTTAAATCACTTATATTAACACAAGGTAATAAATACTCACCATGATATATGCAGTCTGTCATTGACCAAAATGTCATGGTGTGGTGCGTAACTGCATATATACATATATATGTATATAGATAGATAGATAGATAGATAGATAGATAGATAGATAGATATACATATATATGTGTGTGTATATATATATATATATATATATATATATATATATATATATATATATGGTTATATAGTCAGATAAGCTTTTGCAACCTGTTCTTTTTTTCAGTTACCATCACATACTTTACCTCATTCTATATTGTATGTATATCTCTTAATTCATTTTAACAGTAATATAATGTTCTCTGTATGGGGATATACTGTAAAGCATTACTATTTGTATAACTTTTGCTTGAAAATGTCTAAATTGCAACAAACAAAAACCATCCACTATCCTGTTGGCATTTGAATTACATAGAAGTAAAACTCACTTCCTTTGTTCTCCCCCCTTTCAATCTCCCCATGGATGTGATCAATGTTCACAATTTGTTAGATGCCAATAGCAAATTTTCTCTAGTCTGATGCCAATATAGCCCTGTACAGGCTCACGTACTTTGAGATTTTGTGAAAAATCAGATCATGCTATTTTGTATACTGGGCTGCAACTTGCTTTTGTCACAATATATTGTAACAATATTTTGTAGTGGTTGAGAACGTGGGCTCTGGGCTCAAATCCTGGCTCCATTACTTATTAACCATGTGGCTTTGGATAAGTTACTGTATTCTGCTGAGCCTCAGTTTCCACATCTGTATAATGGGATAATAATCATATCTGACAGTCATTATGAGAATTAAAGGAGTTTAATGCATGTAAACCACTTACAACTATTCTTGGTACATAGAAAGTACTCAGTAAGTAGTAGCTGTTATGATAATTAATAATGATTATCATGGTTAGGTCATTGAATATATACATCCATCTTATTTTTAATGTCTGCATAATATTTTTTATATGGATGTGATGTATTATTTAACCAACCCCCTTTTCATAGATAGCAGGTTGCTTGTGATTTTCTTTTTATATTAATAATACTGCAATTAAAGTTCTTGTGACTCTTCACACACCTATGCTATTATTTCTGTGATAAAACATTCCTAGAAGTGGGATTTCGGAATCAAATGCATGCTTCTCCTTTATTCTTTTTCTTAGCTTTTTATTTTGAAATAATTATATAGACTAACAAAAAGTTGCTAAGATACTATAGAGAGTTCCCATGCACCCTTATTCACCTTTCCTGAGTGGCAACGTCTTACATAATTGTAGTGTGTTATTAAAACCAAGAGATAGTACATTTTAACTTTTAATAAACGGTACGAAATTACCTTCTTACAAATTTATATCAACTTAAGCTCCTGTCAGCCAAGTAGGAGAGTAACTGATTTCTTACATCTTTGCCAGCACTCCAGCAATCAATCTATACAATTTTTGCCAATATGATGAGGAACAATGGTATTGGTATTTCACTTCGCATTTTTGAGATGACTGGTGAGGTTGAGCCTCACTTTCTAATGCTTATTGTCTACTGTACCAGTTTTGTGCATTTCCTGTTTATAGTCTTTGTCCAATTTGTAAGTTACTTACATTTTCCTTGCTTATTTGTAAGAACTTTTTATTTATTAAGGAGAGTCTCCATGTGTCTGTTATATACTGCAGATATTTTCTCCCAATCTGTCATGTGCTTTTCAGTTACATTTTACCCTCCTGAAGTTTTCCATTTTTATGTAATCCCCTTGGTACATTTCCCCCTTTTATGTGTTCCAAATTTCACGTTTTGCTTAAAAAAAATCTCTCTGAGATTATACAATCTTCTACCATAATTTTACCTTGCTTTTCTTACACTCCCTGATGATGCTGAACTTTCATTAATTTCAATAACCCCCTGTTTATTACAGATGCAATGTCTGGGCAGTTGATTTAAACCCTTCCAGTTTTTGCACCCTCGTTTTAGCTTTACCACATTCCATTATTTGTACTTTGGATATGTTCGAATCCATCTATCTTTTCTTTGGTAAACCAGGGAATTTCCAAGCCAACAGGCATTTGGGTAGTTGGAAAGTCAAAATGTTCCCAGCTAATATACTCTCCCCGACCCTGGCCTGCTGCAGGAGAGGTGAAGTGTTTGAAAGTGTTCGCCAAAGGGACACTCGCCATCTCCGCCTCCAAGGACCGCACACTGCGCTTGTGGAACTTACTCTCTGGCCGGGTGAAATTCACCATTTGGGACAGAGGTACAAATGATCCCACTGAGCCTCAGATTGGGAGCCTTTATGTGGATGAAGCAAAGAAGATTGTGTATTCAGCATCTAGTTCAAAGGTAACAAAGGTGGCTAATACAAATTTAGTCACGTGTGGCTAAATTATATTTTTATTGGACAGTGTAGGCTTAAATATGAAAGAAGCATTGGTTGATTTCAAAACTGATTAGAGAAATCATCTTTGTTATCAGCAAAAGTTTGAAAGACCAGTAAAGAAATAATAAATAATAATAGATAATCCCAAAGATAATCCCACTCTTAACATTTACATGATTTTACTTTATGTGGTGTGTGCATGTCCAAGTGTGTGTGTGTGTGTGTGTGTGTGTGTGTGTGTGTGTGTAAAACAAAATTGGGATAAAACCATATATAAAACTGTATGCTGTTTTATAATGCCATTTGTTCATTTGTCCATAACCTTAAGCATTCTTAAAAACAGCATGCTTAGTGACTTCATAAGATTCCATTGCATGACTCCACTATAATTTATTTAACTAACCCTTTATTGTTGGACATATAGGTTGTGTCCAGTTCTTTGCACTTTCAAATAACTGAGATAACTTTCCTGATGCATATATCTTTGTGTGTATCTCTTTAATGCAAACCCCAGAAGTAGAATTAATGGACAAATGTTTAACATTTACATGGTTACTGCTGATAAAAAGGTACTTTGGGGTTTTTTTGGTGAGGTTAAACAGGAAACCTGCTTTAACTAATAATTACTAATAATGGCCATATATGTCGATGCATATGGCATGGCTGGCCTTTTTTCTATTTTTTTAAAACTTTTTAGATTTATGCAAAAGTTATAAAGATATTACAAAGAGTTCCTATGTGCCCTTGATCCAGCCTTCTCTAATGTCAATATCTTACATAACTATATTTGTCAAAACTCAGGCATTAATATTGATAATTTCTATCAATTGAACTCAAGGCTTTATTTGGATTTCATCAGTTTTGCCACGAACGTCCTTTTGCTATTCCAGAATCCAATCCAGGATACCTCTTCCCTACCCCCTTTTATTTTGGAACTGGCAGAGTGTTGAAAATAAAATGCATGAACCATAAAAAAAGAACAGGTCTTGCATTCAGCTCTGGGAAACACGCAGCCTAGATCTCCCGCTAAGTTTTCTCTTCTTTTTCATCCCATCCTTCCATTAGGTCAGTGCTTGGAATCTGGAAACGGCAGAGCTGGTTTTCCATATCCTGGGAGACACCTCTGACCCTTGGATGTTCATGGCAGTGCTGGCTTCCTGGGCCACATTGCTGACCGTGTCCGAGGGCGGCATGGTCACTCTGTGGAGTTCAGCCACGGGAAAAGTGCAGGGGAAGCAACACTTGTCCAGCATCAAAGAAGAAACACCTACCTGTGGGGTCTCGGTCCAGAAACCAGGAAAGGTGGTGATTGGGTTCAGCAAGGGTTCCGTCTCTTTGGTAAGCAGCTTTATTGAATATGACGCTAACATTCACTCAGTACCAAAGTGCTCAGATGTCCTAGAAAGGTAGGGATTTACAGTTCAGCACAGTTCAGAAAACATCTATTGGTGGGCAATTGTTGGCTCTCAGTCCAGTTGGGGATACTCTGGGAGACAGTGTAAAAACTGTGTCAGAGCTGTCCCCACTGAGAAGCTAGGAGCTGGGATACCATTCACCAGGTCCATTAGTGGTTGGGTGAGGTCTGTTCCCAGGAGCGTTAACATAGGGCCCATGTGTGGTGGAAGATGGAAGCAAGAGAGAATGAGCTCCATTTGCCCACGTTAGTAACTACCTTAATGAGCCACATTTATTGGCCGCCTTCTCTTCACAGTCTCAACTTTCTACTTTCGACCAGTGTTTGCTGCAACCAATTCCCAAATAAACTACTTGCACCCAATACTATTCTCAATGTCTGCTTCTGGGGCAACCCAAACCAGATTCTTGGCAAAATGTAAATTGGGCCAAAAAGCTGCAGGCAAAATGGAAGGTAGTCTTCAGCACCCTCGAAAAGTTGGTCAGGCTATAAAGTAGAGAGAGCTATCCTATAATTTGGAAAACTGATGGTTGGAGTGTAAGGAATGGGGTCCAGTATCCAGACCCCAGCCCTACTGGAGAGAAAGTCTTGATACCACCCTCAAAACATTTAGGACTGTGGTCAATGAATTTAACAAAAATACAATCAAGCCCAGACTGAGCGGATGCATAGATTAGATTGATTCAGACCCCTCCACACTAGAGGCCCAACAGAAGGAGCGTGTCCTTTTATTAGGGTAAATATTATTTACTTTAGGCTCAACTGTCCTTCTACATAAAATATCTATTATATTACAAAAATTATGACACCACAAGGAAGAAAATAGGACCATATTCAAGAACAAATTAGGACCATAATCAAGAGCAAAAGTAGACAATAGAAGCAGACACACAAATGACTCAGATGTTTAAGTGATCAGACAAAGAACTTTAAAATATGTACGATAAATAATGGAGAAGGTGAATAACACGTGTGAACAGATGGGGGAATTTCAAAAACTTTAAACCAAAGCTAGAATAAAAGTCCAAATGGAATTCTAAAAATAAAAAAGACAGTGTCAGAAATGAAGAATTCATTTGATGGGCTTAACGGCAGACTAGTCACAGCAGAGAAATATCAGTGAATCAAAGATAAGTTAATGGAAATTATCCATCATAAATATAAAGAAAAAAATCAATGAGGGGAAATGAACAAAGTATCTGAGACTTGTGGGACAATGTCAAATGTCCCACAGAGGACAGAGGAGAGAATGAGAATGCTACAGAAGTAATATTTGAAGAGATAATGGTTGAGAATTTTCCAAAATGTATGTAAAACATCAGCCCAAAGATCCAACAGCTGACCTCAAGCAGGGTCAAAAGAAAGAAAACTACATTTTGGCAATCATAATCAAACTTCTGAATAGCAACGTTAAAGATAAAAAATCTTAAAAGCAGCCAGAGGAAAAGACTAATTACATATAGTGGATGACAATGATAAGAATGGCAGCTGACTTCTCTCAGAAACAACAAGGACAGAAGACAATGGGATCTGTAACTTGGTGAAAGAAAAAAGCAAAACCTGTCAACCTAGACTCCTACGTCCAGTGAAAATATCCTTCAACACTGAAGACAACATAAAGGCATTTCCGGGCAAGTAAAAGCTGAGACAATTTGTCTCCAACAAACCTGCACTGTAAGAGGTGCTTGAGAAGGCTGAAGGGATATAATACCAGATGGAAGCTTAATGAAGGAAGGGCATCAGAAAAGGTAGCTAGGAGAGAAAGCTTAGCTCAAAGCTGTTTGTGTCATACGAAAGTCAGAGAAAAGGGAAGGAGGCTGAATGAACACGTACCCAAAGACTGTAATTATTTGGTCCTGGGAAAAGCAGTCTCTTTGTGCCAAAATTCCTGAGTGGTACCCAACTGTCACTCTTCACCCAAGCTGACCCTGAAATAGTCAAATCCAAGTGCAAGTCAAGATGCAACACCACTAGACCTGCAAGCCAGGAAATAAAGATCATGCATATATCAACCAAGCATCTGATATTGAAATACATGAAACTTAACAACAAGGATTTAAAAAATGTAAGAAGGACCCCATCCTGCTCTAATAGAAATAAACACACACACACACACACACACACACACACACACACACACACTTCTTATGAGCAGTTGCACAGGGCAACTCCAGATCAAGGCACTGACTCTGAGCCCAGATAACCGACTGTGACCTGCCTTTGGTCATTGTCATTCACCGGAATTTTGAAATTGATTTCTACATAGAGTGATTATACCAGGAATGGGAACTTTATTTTATTATCTAAATGTTGATGTTTTTAAAACACCTTCCAAGATTTATCTGGTTCAGAAAAGTGCGTGTAATGGAGCTCTTACTTTGAACATAAAAGTGTGTATTTTTATGAAAAGAAAAGCCATTTCTTGGACACTATTTTACCTTCTTCATGAGGATATCAATTGGTGAGCTCTTGGGAAAGCAACCTTGCAGTGGCTCACAAGATTAGTAAGTCACAATCCCATTGAACCCAGCAATTCTGCTTCCAGGAACCTATCCTAAATACTTGCAGGTGTGTATATGAATGTAAACACAGTGTGGCTACATTTTATGTGACTTTGACTTAGGTAAATTTGAAATAATATTATGAAAGTATTCCATCTCATTTTATGAGCACATTTGAAATAAGGGAAATGCAAAAACATTTTCAAGTGTTTTCAGCATCTCATGATTGGTAGACTATGTTTACACTCATGTCAACGGGAGCAGCAACGCCTGGTGGGCAGAAACACCTGCTGCCCTAGTGGAAGATTCCTCTCAAATTTGGCATGTTTAGATTATCTGAGATCTTCAAGAATATACACCTTACTTAAAAATGAGAGCAGCTTGGACGATGGCATTTGCTGTAACACTCTATGTAATAAGAAAACATTAACATGATCTCTGATGTCCTTCCATAGAAAAGTGTTTATATGAATTTAGGAACTTCCATCCTATGGAGGATTATGTAGCTATAAAAAAATCAGATAGTCTGGAGCAGTACTCAGCAAACTGTGGCCTGCTGTCTGTTTTTGTTTGTTTGTTTGCTTGCTTTGTGCAGCCTGCAAGCTGAATGGTTTTTCTAATTATAGTGGTTGACAAAAAATTTTTTTAATATCTTACAATGTGAAAATTCTATGGAATCCATATTTCAATGTCCATAAATGGAGTTTTATTGGCATACAACCACACCCATTTGTTTATATGCTATCTATGGCTTCATTTGTGTGATAATGGCAAAGTTGAGGCTGTATGGCTGCAAAGCCTAAAATACTTACTATCTGGCCCATTACGGATAGTGTCAATTCCAGATGTGTCAATTCCTGGGCTAAAGGTACTTTCATGGAAATTACAACAAATTTTCAGGGAGCGTTCACTGTACTAAGCATTATTTAGTCACTTTATGTCTGTTAACTTATTTAGCCCTCAAAGCAATGCCAAGATGTAGCTGCTGCTATTTTCTCTATGTTACAGATGGGTAAGCTGAGGCAAAGAGAGGTAAGGTCACTTGTCTAAGGTCACACAGCTGGAGAGTGTCACAGATGGGATTTGAACTCAAGCAGTCTGGCTCTAGGATCCAGGTTCTTGACTGCTGTGCTAGGTTTATCCCCCACCTACCCCCCTGCTGGCACTATTGACACTTGAGGCAAGGTGAGGGCTCTGCTGTGGGGGGCAGAAGGGGGCGGTACTGTGCATGCCAGTATGTGTTGTAGCAATCCCTGGCCTCCACCCACTAGATACAAGGTATCTCCCCAATATTAACAACCAAAAATGTCTCCATTGCCCAGTGTCCTCTGGGGAGGCAAAATCACCTCCCAGTTGAGAACCACTGCCCCGGACACATTAAATGAAAAAGCAACTTGCAGAACAATATCTGTGATGCATTGTACAACAAAGGATGCTTCTGTAAATGTTTATTTAGTATGCTAATGGACACTCAGCAAACGTAGAGAACAGTCCCTTCTGGGGAGAAGGAAGAATAATAGGGAAGGTGAAAAGATGCACCAGATATTTCTTTTTTAAAAAAATATTACAGTATTGTTGTTTAATTTGTTTAAGTTTTTTTAAAAATCATGTTAAAAAAAATAGCAGTTTCTTCCGTGAAGAAATTCACTTTCTCCTGGGCGTGCTAAATAAATGTTGAACAACTATTTTTAAAATATTGGCTTGAATTGGTGCAAAGGACTCACTTTCCTGGACTGCTCACATGTCCCCCCCACCCACCCAAGATAATGAACATAAAGCTTTTGGCACGTGGCCTATTGGTGGTCAGGTGCTCAAAACTCAGTAGCTGGATTGGGGCTGAGAATCAGGATTAATGAATGAATCTTCCTTTTGGATCTGAGCAAAATCGGTTCATTTCTGCAACTCAGGAATGGGGAGAATGAGGCTGCCTTCTTCTGGCTCCAAACTGTGGTTTGATTTTATTTGAGATCTCCAGACCTCTTCTGGGGCCAGAGAACGAATGCGGGAATGTTCTCTGGGTCCCTTAGTTGGTTACAACTACATCAACAGTAATAATAATACCTGCCACTTTAGGAGGGCTGACTATGTGCTGACTATGTGGGGGGGGGGGTCACGCTAACACACTTCTTAACCCGTGATAGCCCTGTGAGGTGGTCCCTGTATTATCACCCATTTAACAGATGAGCAAACTGAGGCACCGAGGGGTTAAGGAATTTGCTTAGAATCACATTGCTGGTGAGTGGCAGGGCCCTGCATCAGATTCAAGCTCTTGACCCTGAACGCTTAACCCTATGGAAATGCCTGATAGGCATCTTTGACTTTGTGCAGGTTTCCTCTGAAGGAGACAGGCTGCTGGAGAAGCTTCCAGAAGCTGTGGGGTTCCTGGTCATCTCTGAAGACGAGTCACTTCTTGCTGCAGGTAGCATTTAGCTCACTGGGGAGTGATGAGGAGGCAGTTCTGGATTTGGTGGGAACTGGAGAGGGGCTTTGGGAGAGGACGGAGTCCTAGCTCAGTGCTCAGCAAACTTTTTCTGCAAAGGGCCACATAGTACACATTTTTGGCTTTGCGGGCCCAACGGTCTATCCCAATTATTGAACCCTGCCCTTGTAATGCAAAAGCCACCCAGACAATATTTCAAGTGGGTATGGCACTGTGCCAGTAAAACTTTCTTTATGGACACTGAAATTTGGATTTCATATCATTTTCACGTAGCATGAAAAGTTAATCTTATTTTGAGTTTTTTCAACCATTGAAAAATATAAAACCTGTCCTTAGCTCATGGGCCATGTAAAAATAGGTGGTCAGCCAGTTTTCGCCCCCAGGCTATAGTGTGCTAACAACCCCTATTCTGGGCAAATCTCCTAACCTTTCTGGGTTTCTGGTTCATTGTCTTTGAAATGGGAATGGTTGTCTCTACGGGATAGTCACAGGGATAGAGAGGGGCTGGGTGAGAGGATGGGGTACACTCAGGGGTGAGCCAGCCCACACAACCCCTGCTAGCAGGAAAGATGGACAAGTAGGTAGGCACACAAAAAAACAAGAATTGGGGCCATGGGAGCATGTGACAGGGTTCCCTTGTTTAGTCTAAAGCAGTCAGGGAAGGCTTCCTAGCAGAGGTGACAAACAGATGTTCCAGAGCCTGATCTTTTTTTTGAAGGACTATTTATTTTCAGATCAGTTTTAGGTTCACAGCCAAATTGAGCAGAAGGTACAGAGATTTCCCATAGACCCCCCACCCCCACACTTGCGTAGCCTCCCCGACTATCAACATCTCCCTCCAAAATGCTGCGTATTTACAATCAATGAACCTACACTGACACATCATCACCTAAAGTCCATAGTTTACATTAGGTTCCACTCCTGGTGTTGTACGTTCTATGGGTTTGGACAAATGTATAATGGCACGTCCATCATTATAGTCTCATATAGACCGGCCACATTAATAGCCATGTGTGGCTTGTGGTGACCCTACTGGAGAGTACAGGGCTGGTAGGTAAACACTTATTCTCCAAGATTGACTGATGGATGATGAATTGATATATACCCTCTATCCTGTTTCCAAAAGAATTTCAGGTGGCTTAAGTACGTGTAAAAATGCAGCACGGGAATTAGAAACGAAAGAAGAAAGGAAAACAGGGGTAGAGGCACAAAATAGAATCAGAATTGAGGCCAGAAGCATTGAGGAGCTCAGTGACCTAGAAACGTGTTACAGTTGGGTTTCAAGTGTGGCTCTTTCCAGCAGCCAATAAGAAGAAGGAGCCTGGACTGTTTCCCCATCCACAGTGTTGGGGACCGACCTGTTGGTTAGGAGATGCAGTCCTTATTCGCCTGCCTCCCTGCTGGGGGTCCTCTCCACACAACATTCACCCAGCCCTTATTTGGAACGCAAGTGAGCAGCTCCCCTTGGGTAGGGTTGCCAGGTAAAATACAGAATGCGCTGTTAACTTTCAGATAAACAACAAATTGAGTTTTCAGTATAAGTATATCCCATGCAATATTTGGGATATACTTACACTAATAAAAATTCTCATTGTTCATCTGAAATTCAGATTTAACTGGGTGTGTTGTTATTGCTGTTGTTGCTATTTTGCAACATCTAGCAACATTTTCCCTCCCTCATCTCCCCCTCCGTCACTCTGCTCCAGCCACACTGGCCTCTGTGCCCCTCAGGCACACCAGGCCTTTCCCGCCTCCTGGCTGTCCCACGCTGTTCCCACTCTTCCAGTGCCTGTCACCTCCTCATCCCTGTAAAGTCAGCTCACATGTCCTGGGCCATAAGAAACTATCACACAAATGCGGTGGCTTAAAACAATTGGAATTACTTCTCTCACAGTTCTAGAAGCCAGATGTCCAAAATCACAGCGTTGGCAGAGCCGGCTCCCTCCACAGGCTCTAATGAAGAATCCTTTTTTGCCTCTTCCAGCTTCTGCCTTGTGATTCCTTTCCTTACTTTGTGGCCACACCTCTCCAGTCTCTGCCTCCGTCTTCACATTGCCGTTTCTGCCATGTGTGTCTCTGTGGCACTTTCTCACGGCACCCAGTACCCTGATTTCATTGTCCTTATCACAATTATAACCATTTTATTTTCCTTTCTCCCACCCTCCTTTGCTTTTTTTTTTCCTTCCTTCCTTCTATCTTCAAAGCATGTTTACTCTGTGTCCAGCTCTGTGCTGGGTTCTGGGTTACTGTGAGCAGCCCAAACAGGCAGCCCCAGCACTGTAAAAACTCAGAGTGTTGTGATAACAAGTAACTTGACTGTTTTTCTGGGAGCTCATTGATCACTGTCATCCCTATTCCCCAATGGTAGGCTCTGTGAGGACGGGGGCCACGTCTGTCTTGCTCACCACTGTATTCCTTCCCCTGGCACATAGTAGGTGCTCAAAAAAAATCTCTGTTGACTGAATTGAATTACTCTTACGCTCCTCCAGGAATAAAAGGCGTAACCGGGTCCCTGCCGTTTCAGGCTTTGGAAGATCAGTGCGGATATTCTTGGCTGACTCCCAGGGGTTTCATCAATTCATGGCGACTGACCTTGAACACGAGGACACAGTGGAGACGGCTGTTTTTGGTGCTCAGAACAATCTGATTGTCACTGGGTCCCGGGATGCTCTCATTCAGGTGAGGGGGAGACCCAGGGCTTGTCACCCTCACCTCCACCCCCAAAATGAAAGGTATGATTCTTTAGGGATCTTTGGACTTCAGAATACAGACACACACACAAACAAGTACAGGCAAAACAGGGTAGGTCATTGGGAGGACATGGGGGAGTCTCCGGGGACCCAACAACAGACCTGGGGGAATTCCCAAAATATTCAACAAAGGAGATAGCTTCCCATTGAACCTGAAAGACTAGGAGAATTTTAACCTTCAGTGTGGAGCAGGGTCAGAAGGGAGGGAAGGAAAACTCCTGTTAAGCTCAAAGGTCTCAAGGCTGGTGAGAAAAGTATCGGTTCTCCAAAGATCTGGTCTCAGCACATCTTTACATTCTTAAAGATTATTGAAGAACCCCCCCAAGAGTTTTTGTTTATGTAGGTTATACCAATTTGATTTATATATTTTAACAAGTGATTTATTTTGGAATAATTTTAGGATTTACAGAAGAATTGCAAAGAGAGTCACAAAATATATGTCTACTCTTCACCCAGTTTGCCCCAACATCTCATATTACCTTGATCCCTTTATCAAAACCAAGAAATTAACACTGGGGCAATACTCTTAACTGATCAGTAGATTTTGTTCCACTTTTACCAGCTTTCCAACAAATGTCCGTCTTTTCGACTCCAGGATCCAATCCAGACCCCACCTTGCATTTAGTATCTATTGACAATTACCATATGAAAAGTTAAAAATGAGGAAATACTTATCCATTCATTCATTAACATGACATGTCAACATAATAATATACTTTTATGAAAATAGCTGTTTTCTGAAACAAACCAAAAAACTCATGAGAAGAGTATCATTGTTTCACATTTGGGCAAATCTCTTTCATGTCTGGCTTAACCGAAGGGAATTGGATTCACCTATTTCATTCTGCGTTCTCATATCTATTGCAATATCACATGTCCCACAACTTTAAAAAAAACTCCACTGTTCGTTTGTGAGAGAAAGACTAGAAAAGGCAAGTAATATCTAGAATGATTATGAAAATAGTTTTGCTTCTGCAGAGAAAGCTTGGGATACCCCCCGGAACACACTTGGAGAACTGCCATGGCAGTACAGTGGTGAGATATGGGGGAGTTTGAAGGGGTGGGGAGACGTGAAAGTCCTTGAACCTCAGCTTAAGACATCACCTTAGATGGCAAAATGGACTTACGCATGTTGCTAAGCTGTGGCAGCATAAGAAAGAAGTCACCTCTACCTCTCTGCTCTCCCTCCTCAGGTGTGGAGCCTGTCAGAGCAGGGGAGCCTGCTACATGTCCTGGAAGGTGTCGGGGCCCCCGTGAGCCTGCTGGCCCGAGGTGGGACCTTGGTGGCATCTGCTTCCCAGCAGTCCTCGTCCTTTAAAGTCTGGGACCTTACTTACCCTCAGAAACCGCGGGCTTCTGCTCCATTTCTGGACCGTACTGGTCTCACTGCCGTGTCACACAACGGGAGCTATGTTTACTTCCCCAAAATTGGGGACAAAAACAAAGTCACCATTTGGGATGTGGCAGAAGGTTTGTATGATAAAAGATCATTCGTTTGTGTGGGTAAGCTTTGCGTTGAAGTCCCTGCCTTGGTCTGTTGGTGCAGCTGTAACAGAATGCCATCGACTAGGAGGCTTAAACAATAGACATTTATTAATCACAGTTCTGGAAGCTGGGCGTCCATGGTCAAGGTATTAGCAGATCCAGTACCTGGTGAGGGTTCTCTCCCTCATTTGCAGAGGGCCACCTTCTCACTGTAGTACCTCACATGGCAGAGAGCAGAAAGAGAGCAAGCTCTCCTGTCTCCTCTTATAAGGGCGCTCACTCATTTCATCGTGAGGGCTCCATGCATCCCCCTGACCTAATCACCTCCCAATGGCCCCGCCTCCGAATGCTATCACATTAGGTGTTAGGATTTCAACATATGAACTTCGGGAGGACACAAACATTCAGTCCGTATCACCCCCATAAGGCCAGTCAAGTTGGAGGTGGCTAATAGCAAACAGGATTTAATTTTATAAATTTCTAGCCTAAGGTAATTGATAATTGATTGTCAGTCTCTGCTTTAGTTCAGGTTTCCCAGAAACAGGGTATGTGACGGGGATACTTGCACAAGTGGTAGATAGAGGGGCAACTACCAGGAGAAGCCTAAGACGGGGTGAGGACGCAGGTTGGGGCTAGGAAAGGACTAAGCAAGGAAATGCGCTCAGCCTGACCCCACAGGGAGCCCCAGAGCATGAATTGCACCTCAGAATTGTCCCATCTCGAAGAAAGGGGGCAGCCTTTTGTACTCCCTATCAGGCAGTCATTGGCCTGGTGCCATTCTTGGGAGGGGGGCAGGCACAGGCCCAGGCATTTCCAGATGAGGGTTCCCTGCACCAGAGGGCAGTATACAGCCTTGGGGTGAGCGAACTGGCCAATACAGGGGGGCTGGGCGTGTCACCAACAGTGTCTGCTATAATCCCCACTGAGCAAATGGAGATATAGAAATTTCTGCTTTATGATGACATAATACAAGAAAATAAATTCACTCTGGAGTCCATGAATTCATGGATTTGACAGATGTTTGTTTAGTGCCGGGCTCTGGGGGGTCAGCAAGACAGATTCTTGAAGTGCGTGCCTGCTAGTTGTGGGGCAAAGCAAGACGCGAAACGGAGTGTGGTGGGGAATGGCTAAGAGTCTGCAAACTCCAGATCGCGGCCCAAATCTAGACAGACAGACCCATTTATTTATTTATTGTCTGTGGCTGCTTTTGGGCTACAAAGGCAGGATTCAATGGTTGCAACAGAAAGCATACAGTCTGCGAGGCAAAAGTATTTACTATTCAGCCTTTACAGAAGTTTGTAAAGGAAACATTTGGGATGAGGTCTGAGAGATCATGTGAGGGGAGTAGGAAGTCCCTGGAGGGTGGTAGGCAGGGCAGTGAGAGGATATGATTTTCGTTTTTAAAACTTTGGATGGTTTGGGGGACAGAAGTGGAAGCAGGAAAACTTGTAGTAGCCAAGTTGAAGCTTATGAATAATGAAAGTTTTGAAAAAACCGGGAGAGCCGTGGAACAAGCATTCCTTTATCCATTCTTGATGCAGTCTTCTCCCCGTGGTGGCAGGTGAGGAACAAGATACCCTGGACACTTCCAACGAGGTCACGTGCCTGGAGGTCGCTGAGCAGGCCAAGCTCCTTTTCACTGGCCTCGTTTCTGGCATCGTCCTGGTGTTCCCCCTGAATTCCAGGCAGGATGTCCTGTGCATCCCCCCTCCAGAGGCCCGGAAAGCCATCAACTGCATGGCCCTGAGTAAGAGTGAGGAGCACCTGGCCATCGCCTATGACAGCCTTGTCCTGGTGTTGGACCTCAGCCCCGGGGACCCCTGTCCGGTCATCAACGGGCCAACCTACACCTTCTATACCCAGCTGCCCGAGACCATATCCCATGTGGCCATTCTGGCCAATTACCGCGTGATCTATGGCATGACCAACGGCGACCTCTTCCTGTACGAGTGTGCAAATTCCAAAGTGTTCCCTCTGGAGGCCCATGGGAACCGGGTAACCTGCGTGGAGGTCAGCCACAAGGAGCAGCTGGCAGTCAGTGGGTCCGAGAAAGCCCTGCTCTGTCTCTGGGACCTGCAGGCATGCAAGTGGAAATTCCAGATGAGTTACACGGTGCGTGGCCCCCCACACCACATGCCTGCTAGGTCCTAGCACTAGAAAACGGATGACAGGCATCCTTTATTAAGTGCGCACACAATATGCCATCAACCAAGGTCAGGACTAGTGTAAGGCAAGTGAGGCACTCACCTCAGGAGCGGCGTTTAGGGGGTTGCCCCAAAACTTGGCAATCAAGAGAAATGATATTTAGATGCAATGTTTTTTGTTAAAAAATCACAACAAAGGCAAAAGATCCACAAAGAACAAAGTTATCAATATTTTCAATAAAGACAGGATCAAATCCTGCACTAACACAGCCTGCCTTGCTCTCCTCACCCCAACGATGTCACTTTCACTTGCTGGTTTTGACCGCACATCCGATGCCAGCCTTCTTTCTGGCACCGAGGAAGCAGCTGTGACCAGGGCAGACACCAACAGTCATACATTTTGGAGCCACGGTCTAGTGGAGGAGACACTGTGAGCTCCGTGAGTGCAGGATTTTTTGTGTTTTGCTCACTGAGGTGGCCCCTGTCCTTAGGACAGCTCCTGACATATCCTCCTCTGGGCTCAATAAATGTTTGTGAAATAAAATCAAAGTAGAAAATACATGATGGGTTGGGAAGCAACAAGGGCTTTGGGGAAAAAAAAGGGCAAAGGTAAGGGGGTAGAGAGTGGTAAGTGCTATTTAAAAAGGTCAGGGATGGCTAGTTAGCTCAGTTGGTCAGAGCATGGTGCTAATAACACCAAGGTTGCCAGTTCGATCCCCTCATGGGCCACTGAGTTGCACCCTCCTTAAAAAAAGAAAAGAAAAAGAAAAAAAGGTAATAAAAAGGTCAAATAAGTTTGGTGGAACAGCATTTTAGACAGAAGGAACAGCAGCTGCAAAGGCTCTGAGGAGGGAAACTGGTGACTCCTTTATGTGTGAAATGTCTTAGAGTCTACATCGTCCATCTCATAAAGAGCTATTGTAATTTTATCAATATTATTAAGAGCTGTATTATATATTTATATATTCATGTTATTTATACATTATATACAAATATACATGTTAAGATATAGATCTATAATCCTCACAACAATCTTGTATGGTTGTGTTATTATTCCAGTTTTTCAGATTGGGAACAAAGGTGGGGAGACGATCTTGTAACTAAGAGAACAGAGTGTGCGTAGTTTCATCTTAAAAGGCCTTTGTCCTACCTGACTTGTTTATTTTTATGAAGCTACTATAAGGCTGAGATATAAATAATCTTTTTTCTTGTTGAGATGGGAAATGTCACTACAGCAGTTTAATACACCTACTTTTCTGTTTTTGTTTTTAAATAAACTTAATTTTAGAATGTTTTTAGACTTACAGAAAACGAGGTTTACAGATAGTAGTACAAAGGTTCCCACATACCCACTTCTCACCCAGCTTCTCCTGATGTTACTATCGTATGTCACAAGAGTGTGTTTGTAAAACTAAGAAATTAACATGGGAACAATATTATTAACTAAGCTACTGACTTCGTTAGGATTGTACCTTATTTGACAAATTCCCTTTTTCTGTGCTAGGATCCAATCCAGTATCCCATATTGTGTTTAGCACAGAGCTTTTAATTAAAGATAATTATAGCTAATTCTTGTATAACATAAGTTATTTAAGAATTAAATCCTATAATTCCTACTCTCCAAGGAAAAATATTGCTAAACCTCTCAACTGAATCTCAGTGAAGGTGTGTTTTGATCCTGGGAATATCAATGCTACCCGTCTATCTCGGTTTTCAGTGGATCCATCCCCCCTGGGATGCGTACAAGCCTGGCTTCCTACACACGTGCCTTGGGACTGGTCTCCTGGGTGTCTTTCAGTCTGAAACCAAGATTGCATTGTCTTTTTCAACAGAACTCTTACTGTCAAGGAGTCCAATGTGCTTGCTTCTCCAAGGATGACAAGTATGTGTACGCAGGCTTGAGGGATCGCTCTATAATTGTCTGGAGCGTGCTGGACGGTGAGTCATTTTGCTTTGAGAGCAAGGCTAAGCTTAGACCTGGAGAAGAAGGCCCTGTCCTGGGTCCTGGGCATTACAGTGCCCCCCTCTGGCCTCCTCTAGCTGGTTCCCTCCCAGTCCTCTACCATCCAAGGTGACAAGCCCACCTGGAGCTGCAGCTCCTCTTTTAGACCCATGCGCTGGGTGCCTGGGACTCCAGAACACCCTTCCCACCTGCCTGGAGCCTCTTAGGGCCTCTTTCCCAAGGCCATCCTTTTGAAGGTGGGCTGTGCCCCCAGTGTGCATCCCCTGGGCTCAGGGGGTGGCCAGGGGTAGTGTCTGCATGTATGAGCTTGGTGAAAGGTTTACATGTATATGTGTGAGCCTCAAATGTGTAGGGTGGAACTGGGTGTAGAAAAATAAGGGGGCCAAGCCACAAACAGCTACATTCCAATATAGAACTGAGGAGTCTGAGAAATTTTACCCCAAACCTGATCTTCCAGATGGTTCCGAAGGTACATTCATCAATGTAGGAGGATAGAGCATATTACCTTTAATAGTTTATTAGCTAGATTTATAATATTTATGTATTTTGTCTTATAAGATATGGGCCTTGATTCATTCTCTTGCCTGGGTCCCATAAATGTCAGGGATGTCCTGTTTAAAACTAACCACTTTAAAAACCCCACATCTCTTGGTCAGCTCAATATTATAATAAGGGCATATTAAGAAAAGAGTTAACGTTTCTTGTGTACTGGGTATTCTTACCAAGTCAGTTAAATTTCTCAACAGCCAGCCCCATCTTACAGAGCAAAAACTGAGGCTCTGAGAGATGAGGTGACTTGTTTAATGTCACACAGTGAATAACTGATAGGCTGTTGTTTGAAGCTGGTCCCCATATCACCTTTGTCACCTTCCTACTCTGTCTTCTATAAGAAGGGAACCCATACGACACTGGTAGGAGGGTGGATGTCATTGCTGTCCCTGTTGACATGAAGAAGTTAAAGTTCAGAGAGGTTAAGGGACTGGCCCAAGATCACAAAGCACCTAAGTGGCTGAATGAATATCAGGTGGAGCCAAATACATTGTAATTGAATATATTATAATTGAATACATTGTGATTGAATACATTATAGTTTAATATAATGTAGCAAAGATGACTGGCAAAATGTCACAGATGGCTCAGAAGCAGAGGTGTGTAGATTGTGGCCTTAAAAGCCCATCCTGAGCAGTTTTTCAACTTTTCTTCCTACTCCTCCTCCAATAATATTTACTGAACTCACTCTAGGCTAAAAACTGATATTGACATGCAAGACATCTTTAAATCTTCATAATTCCCTTCAGCAGGTAGATTCAGTTATCATTCCCATATCAAAGGTGAAGCAAGAGGGACTCCTAGAGGTTGGATGTCATGCCTGAGCCAGTAAGGGGCATAGCAGCAATTTGACCCCATGCAGCCAACTCTTGAATATGTGAAATAAGATCTCTGTGGCCCCAGTTTTCTCATTTGTGCTGCCCTGCCCTCCATGCCTCCTAGGTACCCTGCTGGCTGTCCAGTTTGTCCATGCCTTGGTGAACAGAATCATCCCAACTGCCAATGGCTTCATCGCTCCCACCAGACATGGCTATCTCATCCGTGAACGATTCCAGTGCCCTTCGTCAAGAGCCTCACAGCAGGACCCTCTCAAGAACTTCAAGAAGGCCGTGTGGATGATCAAATCAAGGCAGCGAGAAGAGCTGGCTGCTGCTGCAGCTGCACTGCAGGACTCAGGGTCAAGGAGTGCCCAGGGAAATGAATGCAAATCAAACAAACGCTCCCAAGTCTGCCTGATAGTGTAGAACTGCCCCTGGGGGCATGGGGCTCCATGAGTTAGCCCCATTCAATCTGGTTGAAGCAAAGAGGATGCATGTGTTGATGTATACGAGTTTCTGGACCCAAGGCCTCAGATTATGTGACCCAGACATTGCTTCTCACCATCTTTCCATTCCTGTCTCCTCCTGGTTGGCTCCATTCGCAGACCTGCCATCCCCAAGTTAGCAAGAGGGTGGCCAAGTTCAGTAGAAAGGAGAGCTTCCCTTTTCCAACAGTTTGAACCAAAGTCCCAGCCTTGATTCCATTGGTCACAATTGGCTCTTATGTCCATCCTGGAACCAATCTCTGTCTCTGGGAGAATGCAGCACTGTGCTTCGCCAGCCAGACCCAATGCCTACCCAGGCTGAGGATGTAGTCAACACCACTGAACTCTATGGACTGAGAATGGGAGAGGCTATTTCCAGAAGGGAAAGTAGGGTGCTGGTACCAGGCAAAAGGGGGAAGGATGGGTGTGGGACTGACCAAACCACAGATGTGGACCACAGTACTTTATGGTTTATAAAGCACCAGGTGCTATGGTCTGATTCTTATCACAGCCCATACTTCTGGGAGGGCAGGAGTTTCTGCTCCATTTTACAGATGAGGTAACAGCCTTGCAGAGGTAGCTGTGATTTGCTCAAGGTCATAGCCCTAGGTGCAAGAACTCTGAGAAACGAGATCCAGGAGTGTTTCTGTCCAATCCTTCTTGAACCACCTCACTCTAATTTTAGTCTCGCAAGCACAACCATCTATTCCACAGATGGCACATTCAAATGCCCACAGGGGCCAGAGAGAAATTTGGATAATTGCCGTGCACCTGGTGAGGAAGCGAGCGAAATGGAGATGGTGGGAACGTGGAGGGCACGTGCTCTGTCTGGGATGGGCATGGGCACCCTGACTCTACCCCAGAAACTCCATGGGAAAAGCAGCCCACTTTTGTCAGAGCTTCCTATTGTCATTAGCAAAGCCAGACATTCAGACTTTTATGCAACATGTTCCCATTTTTAAAAGTTGGAGATTGGCTCAAGTATACATTTCCAGACACATTTGCCCTATAGTATCTCTAGTTCATGACCCAAGCTGGCATTGAAACAATAAACCTGCTAGAGTTTTTCCAGCTGTACTCCCTGGCTCCCAAACTTTGAGGATAAAGATGCTTTTTTATCTTAAAAACTGGAGGCTCTTGGAAACAGATGGAAAGAGCTGCCAACATCTCCCTGCTGTGCTTTTGAACCATCTCTGCCCTGTGCAAGCTCAACAGTCCAATTGTTTCCATTCCACTTAAACAGGTCTTTCCTCTTGCCGGCAGCCTCCTAGAAGCCCCACTTGCTTCCGGAGCGTTTGCTCTAAGGACAGGAGAGTCCAAACCTTCCAAGTGCTATTCCCTCTTCCTTCCATGGAATTCAGAGTTTCAGAAAAAGTAACTTTAGAAACAGAAGCTTTTGAGCTGGATGTGACCCTACTGATTGTCATGTTCAATCGTTTCCCAAACCCGGGTTCTGAGGAGGGCTTTGGCAGTTTTGCATATTAGCACCAAATTCCATTAAAAAATATTTTAAACTGTCATTTAAAAATGAATGCTTAGGTGCATTGGGCAGCCGGTGTTAAGGTGTTGGAGATAACTAACTTAGGATTCTCCTGCCATCTCCGTTTAACTTAGATTTCAAGGGGAGCCCTTGGAAAAATAGCTACTGTGCCACCATTTTTCTGTGAGTCAGGGAACAAAGTGGATGTTGTGACAAAATAAGATTTCAGCTACCACTTCTGGTTTAAACTCTGTGTGTCCATCTCAACAGTCTCAGTGAGAATCAATTGCTTTGTCCGTAAACACTAAATTGAACATAGGAATTTTTACTAATAAAATGCTACTCCAAATTATTGCTTACATTGGAGGCTTTGAAATGAGTTTTCACTTGAGAAAGAGTTTGGTTGCTATGAATGTTTGACATGCCCTGTGCCTGTAGAAGTGACTCGCCTTAGGTCTCCCAGCCATGGAGAAGCCAGGATGACAGTGTTGTTATAAAATCCCCATCTTGCTCTCTTACGCTAAGTAGGACCATGTAATAATGTATTGTCCAAACTGAGACACTTTTTTTAGAGTAAAAAGGGATGCTTTTAACAATTACTCCCAGACTACGGAAATGAACTGGACTGTCCCAAGACAATTGAAATTTACAGCCCCTCTAGTTGTAGCAGGAATTAATTTATGTTAAGTTTTTTTCTCCCCCTTCTTCCGACTCCCCACCACACACACACACACACACACACACACACACACGGGTTCAAGCCATTGTTTCTCAGTCTAGTTGTGTAGGACACAGCTCCCTGGCCCATGCAGGTATTTATGAGCCTTGCGCTCTCCCCGCCCTCTCCGCCCCAGCTGGGGAAGTCGTGGTCACAGCTGCCCAGCTCCAGGGAGAGATTGTTGTTCACAATCTTAGCTGTAGAGGGTGCATCTCACTGGCCCATGTGGGAATCAAACCAGCGATCTCTGCTTTAGGAGCATGGCGCTCTAACCACCTGAGCCACTGGGCCGGCCCAATTTATGTTAAATTCTAGAAACATTTTTAAATTGAGATATAAGTGACATATAACATTACATTAGTCTCAAGCGTACAACATAATGATTTGATGCATGTATGCATTGCAAAAGAATCACCACAATAAGTCTAGTGAATATCCATCACCACACAGTTACAATTACTTTTCTTTCATTCTTTGTTCTTCTTTTTTTGTTTGTTTGTTTCTTGGTTGCAACCTTCTTAATTGTTTTTGTTTTGTTTTGTTTTGTTTCTTGAGGTATAATTGACCTAGAACATTGTATTAATTTGAGGTGTACAACATAGTGATTTGATATTTACATATATTACAAAATGATCACCACAATAAGTCTGATTAACACCTATTACCACACAGTTACAAAATTTTTTTTCTTTTGATGAGAAATTTTAAGATCTATTCTCTTAGCAGCTTTCAAATATACATTACAGTTATTAACTATAGTCATCATATTGGACGTTACATCCCCAGGACTTATTTATTTTATAACTGGAAGCTTATGACCACATTCCCTCATTTCAACCACCCCGCACCCCCATCCTCTGGCAACCACCACTCTGTTGTTCTCTGTATCTATAAATTCAGGTGTTTTTGTTTTTAATTTATTTTAAAAGCTTAAAGACTATTTACTTATCTCAACTTGAACATGTTCAAACTTACAGCAGACTTGTGATATGAGGGCAATGAACACACATTTATTTACCATTGAGATTCAGTGATTGTACTACCACTGTCAATCTTCTGCTAAAACCATTTTAAAGTGAGGCACATCTCAGGCATAAAGGTTAAAGGGGCACAAAAGAACCTCAGCAATCAAGATACATACTATTGTGTTACCATATTTTTTTAAAAAATCAAAATGAATAAAAAGTACATGATGAACAAAATATCAACATTTTAAATAAAAATGGGATCTGACCCTTACTTGAACAAACCTGCCTCGCTTGCCTCTCCCTAATTCCAGCCCCAGTGACATCAAGACACCTTATCTATAAATACTTCAGGACATGTCCCTTAGGAATCAGGTCATTCTCTTACATAACCACACATACCTATGTCGGGACGGGGCCCACAGTCAGATGAGTGAGCGGTCAAGGTCTCTTGGCTCCACAGGAACGCTGCTTATCAGACAGTTCTGTACCCTGGCCAGAAGTCAAGGTCTCCTAGCTTCTTGGGACACTGTGTACGTAGGAGCAGGAATGCAGCGCCTGCCAGATGATTTCTCCCATGGAATGCTCTTTGTTTTGCTGTACATATATAACCTCGCTTCTTCCCTACCTGAGTATGGAGTGCAATCCCTCTGGCCAGCCACCATTACAGACTCTCCAAGGTCTGTAAGTCTCAATAAACCGATGTTCCACACTCACACACTTGGTGTGTACTTTGGGCTTGCAGCTTTTCAGGGACAGATCTTAGAACAACTCAGACTCAGTCTGAACAATCTATGAAAACTAATAATTGTGATTTAATACTTTTGATAGGCATCTCTAATTTTCCTAATTAGCCCTAACACATCTTTTATAGCTGTTCCTTTCCATCTGGGACCCCATCAAGATTTGTTCGTGCATTGTATATTGTTTTGTCTCTTTAGTCTCTTAGATTCCACAGTAGGAGTCAGCAAACCACAGCCTGTGGGCCTGCCACCTGTTTTTGTCAATAAAGTTTTATTGGAACATGGCAGGGGCATTATTTACATATTGTCTGTGGCTGCTTTCAGGCCACAGTGACAGGGAATCTGTGGCCTCAAAGCCAACAATATTTGCCATCTGGCCCTTTACAGAAAAGTGTACCAACCCTGGTATTAAGGCTTGATTAGATCCAAGATAAACATTTTTTAATAGACTTTATTTTTTAGAGCAATTTTAGGTTCACAGCAAAACAGAGTGGAAGGTACAGAGATTTCCCATAAACCCCCCTGCCCCCATACATGCATAATTTCCCCATTATCATGCATAATATCTCCCATCTGAGTGATGCTTTTTTTTTTATAATCAATGACCCTACATTGACACATCATTATCCCAGGGTAAACATTTTTGACAAGGTTACTTCATAGGAGTATTAATTACCTATTGCTGCATTACAAATTACCATAAACTTAGCAGCTGAAAATAACAGCCATTTATTATCTCACAGTTTCAGTGGAACAGGAATCTAAGTGCACTGGTGGCTAGGTTACCTCTGTGCAGGGCTTCTCAAGCTGTCAGCTAGGCTGGAAACTCGGCCCAGAGCCCTCTCCCATGCTCATTCAGTTTGGCAGAATTGAGCTCTTCATATCTGTAGGACCGGGAATCTCAGCTCCTGTAGGCTGTCCCTCTCCATAGGCAGTTCATGACAGATCTGGTTCCTCCTGTACGGCCAGCAGGATCACATCCGTCTGCTACTTTTAGGTTCTGACTTCCAGACTCTCTTTTAAAGGTTGCCCCTGATTAGATCACGACCACCCAGAATAATCTCCCTCAGCAACAATTCATTTTGACACACCTGCAAAATCCCTTTCTCTTTGCCTTGTGGCATAACCTAATCTTAGGGGTCACACCCATTATACTCCCAGGTCCCACTCACACTCCAGGATGGGGAATTAGATGGGGCACACACACCATGGTGAGAATCTCGGTGTCCATCTTGGAATTCTGCCACAACACATGGTTCAGGACGTTAGAGATTTTGCTCATAAAGTTTGCCACTTGGGAAGACTTCAATTAGTTCAAAATAGGATATTTTGACCTTGTCTTCTTAACCTCACCAAAATACTGTCCAACAAAAAACCTACATAAGAATCTTACCTTAATGTGAAATTTGACAGATGGTAAGGAAATTTGTGTTCCAAAGCTGGTCTATCTAAATTGTCAACTCTGAGGTTTTCAACTTAATCTGTGTAGATGAGTGTGGGGACAGAGCCCCAGAGAGCAGTTTCCAGGCTCTCGGCCTCACATGAAAAGGTGCTGGCTCAGGTAGTAGATGGTCAACAGCTGTGACTAGTTGGCCATCAGCTGTTACCGGTTAGCCATTAGCCACTGATATAACTGCTGTGGCTAAGCTAGCAAGGCGTGTCATGGCGTGGCGTCCTGGCGTGGCGTGGCATGGCATGGTGGAGTGTGGATTGCTGATTGCAGAGAGGCGGATTGCAGCCAGCAAGTGAGGTTGGTTGGCAGAGACAAGTGGATGGCGGGTTGCGGATCGTGTGGCTCCTGCTTCCTGTATCTCCAACCCAGCCGCCAGCGAGACTATAGTGGTATGACTCCCCTATCTGTGGCTCCGTGGGTGTTCCTGTTTGGCCTCACCATGTCCTGCGTTCTTAGGTGGGGAGCGGGACCAGAGACCCCACATGACACCCTGCATGACAATGAGAATAGTAAAGAAAAAAAACTTAGCAAATGTCTTATGCTTTATAAAAATAAGAATGGAAAAATGTACGTGTACTATTGTCCACATGTTGACACATGCATACAAACATTCACATACAGATTCTGGAATAGCATAGGGACAGGAAATATTGCTGTGACCATTATAGGAAAATACCCCCCGCCACCCAGGACACTTACCTCGGTTTAACAGGGGGTGAGGAAGGCTTCCTAGAGGACGTGGCATTCTAGTCAAGTTCTGAAGGATGTACACACACGCGCACGCGCGCGCACACACACACACACACACACACACACACAGTGGAATTGATTTGTGGTTGCCTAGCCTCCAAATGAATGAGGGCTTCCTCTCTGACCATACAAGACCTATGAAAAGACTGGAAAACTAAAAGTGAGCCTTAAATTAGAATAGAATCACCCTCCTTGGGTGTAGGGGGCATTGTGTGAGGAACCCTTCGGCATGCCACAAGCCTACACATGCACTTGGTCCTCCAGGAGAGTGACTAAGAGGTTGCCAGGCAGCGTTGGTGTGAAAAGGACTGTCCAGACATCTGGTAGCCTCCAAGGGCTCAGTCCACCTTAGCTGCTATCTAGAAATGTGCTGAAACCGAGCAGAATTCTTTCTGGGCTGGGAGCCATGAATCCTCACTGCTTCCTTCACCTCACCCCCACATCCACCCAGCACCATATCCTCTCTGCTTTACCTTCTAAATATTGCTACCTTCCACCCCCTTCTCTCCACCTTCATCGCTCCCATCCTGGTCTAAGCCACCATTGTCCTTTGCCTGTATGATGAAACAGCCTCCCTGCACCTCCCTGTCTCCCCTCCACTTCCCTGCAGAGTACTTGCTTCCAAATTCAAAGCTACTCAAGTAGCTCCTTGCCTAAGAGCCATGCACAAATTCTGTAAGTGTGAAATGCCCAGACCAAAATTCTTAACTCATCCCATCAGGATAAGTGTTCTGCCCCCTCTGGCCTCTCCACACTTATCCTGCACCTTCTTCCCACTGCCACACTCCCATGCCATCT